>NC_064617.1:665064993-666474993 GCF_023898315.1 Schistocerca nitens
GAACGTGGTAGGGAAACTAGAAAATCTGAAAAGGGAAATGCAAAGGCTCAATCTAGATACAGTAGGGGTCATTGAAGTGAAGTGGAAGGAAGACAAGGATTTCTGGTCAGATGAGTATCGGGTTATATCAACAGCAGCAGAAAATGGTATAACAGGTGTAGGATTCGTTATGAATAGGAAGGTAGGGCAGAGGGTGTGTTACTGTGAACAGTTCAGTGACCGGGTTGTTCTAATCAGAATCGACAGCAGACCAACACCGACAACGATAGTTCAGGTACACATGCCGACGTCGCAAGCTGAAGATGGACAGATAGAGAAAATGTATGAGGACATTAAAAGGGTAATGCAGTATGTAAAGGGCGACGAAAATCTAATAGTCATGGGCGACTGGAATGCAGTTGTAGGGGAAGGAGTAGAAGAAAAGGTTACAGTAGAATATGGGTTTGGGACAAGGAATGAAAGAGGAAAAAGACTGAGTTCTGTAACAGATTTCAGCTAGTAATAGCGAATACCCTGTTCAAGAATCACAAAAGGAGGAGGTATACTTGGAAAAGGCCGGGAGATACGGGAAGGTTTCAATTAGATTATATCGTGGTCAGACAGAGATTCCGAAATCAGATACTGGATTGTAAGGCGTACCCAGGAGCAGATGTAGACTCTGATCACAAAATAGTAGTGATGAAGAGTAGGCTGAAGTTCAAGACATTAGTCAGGAAGAATCAATACGCAAAGAAGTGGGATACGGAAGTACTAAGGAATAACGAGATACGTCTGGAGTTCTCTAACGCTATAGATACAGCAATAAGAAATAGCGCAGTTGGCAGTACAGTTGAAGAGGAATGGACATCTCTAAAAAGGGCCATCACAGAAGTTGGGAAGGCAAACATAGGTACAAAGAAGGTAGCTGCGAAGAAACCATGGGTAACAGAAGACATACTTCAGTTGACTGATGAAAGGAGGAGGTACAAATATGTTCCGGGAAAATCAGGAATACAGAAACACAAGTCGCTGAGGAATGAAATAAATAGGAAGTGCAGGGAAGCTAAGAAGAAGTGGCTGCAGGAAAAATTTGAAGACATCGAAAAAGATTGTCGGAAGCACAGACTCAGCATACAGGAAAGTCAAAACAACCTTTGGTGACATTAAAAGCAACGGTGGTAACATTAAGAGTGCAACGAGAATTCCACTGTTAAATGCAGAGGAGAGAGCAAATAGGTGGAAAGAATACATAGAAAGCCTCTATGAGGGTTAAGATTTGTCTGATGTGATAGAAGAAAAACAGAAGTCGATTTAGAAGAGATAGGGGACCTAGTATTAGAATCGGAATTTAAAAGAGCTGTGGAAGACTTACGGTCCAATAAGGAAGAAGGGATAGATAACATTCCATCAGGATTTCTAAAATCATTGGGGGAAGTGGCAACAAAACGACTTTTCACGTTGGTGTTTAGAATATATGAGTCTGGCGACATACCATCTGACTTTTGGAAAAGCATCTTCCACACAATTTCGAAGACGGAAAGAGCTGACAAGTGCCAGAATTATCGCACAATCAGCTTAACAGCTCATGCATCGAAGCTGCTTACAAGAATAATATACAGAAGAATGGAAAAGAAAATTCAGAATGCGCTAGGTGACAATCAGTTTGGCTTCAGGAAAAGTAAAGGGACGAGAAAGGCAATGCTGACGTTACGGCTAATAATGGAAGCAAGGCTAAAGAAAAATCAAGACACTTTCATAGGATTTGTCGACCTGGAAAAAGCGTTCGACAATATAAAATGGTGCAAGCTGTCGGGATTCTGAAAAATGTAGGGGTAAGCTATAGGGAGAGACGGGTCATATACAATATGTACAACAACCAAGAGGGAATAATAAGAGTGGACGATCAGGAACGAAGTGCTCGTATTAAGAAGGGTGTAAGACAAGGCTGTAGCCTTTCGCCCCTACTCTTCAATCTGCACATAGAGGAAGCAATGATGGAAATAAAAGAAAGGTTCAGGAGTGGAATCAAAATACACCGTGAAAGGATATCAATGATACGGTTCGCTGATGACATTGCTATCCTGAGTGAAAGTGAAGAAGAATTAAATGATCTGCTGAACGTAATGAACAGTCTAATGAGTACACAGTATGGTTTGAGAGTAAATCGGGGAAAGACGAAGGTAATGAGAAGTAGCAGAAATGAGAACAGCGAGAAACTTAACATCAGGATTGATGGTCACTAAGTCAATGAAGTTAAGGAATTCTGCTACGTAGGCAGTAAAATAACCAATGACGGACGGAACAAGGAGGACATCAAAGGCCGACTCGCTATGGCTAAAAAGGCATTTCTGGCCAAGAGAAGTCTACTAATATCAAATACCGGCCTTAATTTGAGAAAGAAATTTCTGAGGATGTACGTCTGGAGTACAGCATTGTAGGGTAGTGAAACATGGACTGTGGGAAAACCAGAAGAGAAGAGAATCGAAGCATTTGAGATGTGGTGCTATAGACGAATGTTGAAAATTAGGTGAACTGATAAGGTAAGGAATGAGATGGTTCTACGCAGAATCGGAGAGGGAAGGAATATGTGGAAAACACTGATAACGAGAAGGGACAGGATGATAGGACATCCGCTAAGACATGAGGGAATGACTTCCATGGTACTAGAGGGAGCTGTAGAGGACAAAAACTGTAAAGGAAGACAGAGATTGTAATATGTCAAGCAAATAATTGAGGACGTAGGTTGCAAGTGCTACTCTGAGACGAAGAGGTTAGCACATGAAAGGAATTCGTGCGGGCCGCATCAAACCAGTCAATAGACTGGTGCCCAAAAAAAAAAAAAAAGCTTAATCCTGACATGTTCGTCGGAAGAGTGAAAATTGAAGTTACGGCAGGCTTATGCGATTCGGTATGCAGAAAGTGAAGCCCTTTTTTTGATCTTTTGGCTTCGGTGTATGACCAAATTGAACTGTTGCCACATGAAATTGTAATGTGGATTTAACTGGTGCCGACATAGATCTCGCTTGGAAGGACAGTAATAGGGTGCTTGTGGCAACGAATGGAGAACAAAGAGGACAGTTGCTGCTGCTACATGGATTGCGCCCATGGTCCGTTACAAAGGCGCCTATGGTAAAAAGAAATTGGCATATGACTTGCCAACTGGCAGCACATTTTCAATGTCACCCAGCGCCACGTCACTACAGAGGTTTTCTACTCATTTATGGGTCATTTCAACCGGCACCGGTCTTCTGGAAACTGCTTGCTCATCTTGGACTTCTCTAGAAGTCACATAGATGTTAGTATACTGGATGTAGCTGAAGAATTAGGTATCACTATACTCTGCCTCCCTGTCCATTGCAGTCATGAGCCCCGGACCGTGAACAAGAGCTTTTTCAAATCTCTTAAAGGCTACGGAAATGACGCTGGTGATGGTTTCCGTCGTCAGAATCCAGGACAATCGCATTGGAATCTACAACTTCCAAAACTATTTTCTGAAACGTGGTACCGAGCTACAACTCCTGCTAATGCTACTTCTGGATTTAGGGCCACTGGAATTCTTCAATACAAACCAAACGTTTCTTCAGAAACCCATTGGTAAAGTGAACTTGCCAGATCAAAGGGTGAAGACTCCTGAGAAATCACCAGTTCAACAACTAAAGGCAGAGCCAATGAAGAAGGGAAACCTACCGAGAGAAGGTCACTCAATGTGAAAGTAACAGTTACCAACAGAAACTTGTTTAATACTTATTCATCAGCAAGACTAACATCTTGTCTTGCAAATGCTGGCAAGGAAACCTCAATCAAAGCACACCCCAAGTCCTGTAATAAGGATCTGTACTGTTGTAAATATGATGGCTACTTCTGCCACAGACGATTTATCGAAAACGAGTTACAAGTTAAATACATTTTGAAACAGATGCTATTGGAAACCAACAAAACAGGCAAAACTGTTAAGACATCAAGGAAACTCAGTTCCTTAGCTTGTAACACACGTTGCACTGTAAAAACCGTCTTCCCTTTCAACGTACATGATGGTACACGAACGGCGACGTATGATTACGTGTCCATACGTTGTATAAAAAGTTCAAAAATATTAACATTTGACTCACCACATGTACCTGAAGAATTAACAATATATGCTAAATAAGTTTAGTATCTTATACAGGACTTAAGCATACAGAACGCGAAATGTTTACAAATGCATTTGTTAGGCTTTAACGCAAAGGATGCTATGCTCAGCGCAAAAGTTCGTTTGAACTCTGCAGGTATGGTAGTGTGCGTTTGACCTACTATCCACTCTGAACCGACTTATACAGCCAGTTAGAACCTGCAATTCAAATTGTACTTCAGAACGCAGTGCAACCTTTTTTTGTCCTTATTCGACATGGAAGATACGGTAGGTAATAGAAAAAACAATTGTTGAACCAACGAGGGAAGGAAACTGAAACTTTTGAGAAACGAAGTCTGTCGAAACCAGTTGTCTTCAATAACGAAATATTTATGGGATCTATGCTTTAGAGTGCATTTAGCAAGTTAAACAAATCGCTTCGTCTGTATTTTCAAAATAAGAACATTCAACGCAATTTTGGACATTGTTGTCTGGAAATGAGCTGCCATCGGGGCATTTATGTTCGGTCAATTAATTCAAATTATTTATTAAATAGAAACTGCACTAAAATATGGGATGAAACATTAGTCATATAGTTTGGTGTAAGAAGTAATGAAAGAAAATTCAAAAACATTCTATATTATTTATTATTTACAAATAATTTATTCGCGAATAAACATATTTTTATAAGTTACTTATTAGAACAGCTATCCAGGTAGAAATTTATTCTAATAACACCCATATCGAATTACTATTACACCTTCCATTTCCTTCATCTTTCCGATCACTGCAGTTAACATTATAAACTGTTACGAATCCTATTAGTTCGTTTGCTAGATTTACCCATGAGATCCTACAGTGCAGCCGGATTGAAGTTCTTTTTTGTTAATTCCAAGCGAAGTTTGACAACTACATCTGTTTTCAGGCTCCTCAACATAAGTGTTTCTCATTTGTTCTGTCAGTGCGATTTTAGCAGCAGAGTAAATACTAACATGATTCCAGTAGCTATCTTTCCATGAAAATTTACAGAGCCACTGCTACATTGATTGTATTCAATTACATTCACTATTCGACTATCATGAGAAAAATCACTGAGGTAATACTTCGCGAATCTCAGGTATAAGCGCATTCTTTCTCGATAGAAAACTTGAAAAATCGACAGCAAGAAAGAAATTTTAAATTTAAATGCAAGTCAACAGTTCCTGGTCACATTAGTGACACTGTGTTATGCCGCATAGTGGGGCCACTGAGTGAGTACAGAGTACGGAAAGTGCAGACGCGAGGTGAGGTACAGAGAGTGCAGTGCTGTAGAGCTGAAGCGTTATCTTTCCCAGAAACGAAGCCGGCACCACCACCTACCTCCAACGTCACCTCAGCATTCCACTATATGCTCGACATGCAGTGCTTATGACACACCAGCCGCCACATGGCAGCAAACCCTGTAATGATGTGATGTGTCATCTGCCGGCAAATAAATAATAAGTCCTGCGTTCATAACTGCACGTCTTCCACGATGCTGAGAACTCCCCGTAGTATCCCCCATCAGATTTAGCGGTACAATGCCCAATGAATAGGCCGTCAAAAACTGAACGCAGGTTAAGCATAAAAATAGGAAGAAGCCGTACTGAACTGTGAAAAAAGAAGCAAAAGTGAAACATTGAACAGTCAAAGCTCAGGAAGTGCTACATCTAACGAATTGCAACAACCATGGACAGGTGGTTGTGTTGTCACATTGTTGGACTGCAAAGTGATACGTCTGTTTCAAATCTTCCTCGTGCCCCACTTTTTCTTCCACAGAATTACTAACTTTCTGACCCATCACTGACGTGTTTGTTCTCCTTCTATAGTATACTATACATTGGTTTAAGATTTTGAATCATGTGGTAGCAGTGAATTACCGTCGCAAGTAAATGTGATGAAGAGTGAGAGCAGGCGACAGGACGTATAGACCTCTAACAGAAATGGAAACAACAAATAAACGGATGTGAACTACGTTGGAACAAAGGAATTCAAGAGTCAGAGCTTCCAAAACGGAACGCAGTGGTCCTAACTTGTGGTACTTGTGCAGAACAAATAAGAGATACTTACGTCTGGAGATTGGCACCTTACCCTTCGCTGTTGCTAATGGACTTTATACCACGACACGTACACAAATCTGAATACAGTTAAAAGGCACGTGAATGACCGGACGGACGTTCCATAATTTGGTTAGAAGAAATGGATCACAAGGGAGATTCCGAGAAACACGCGTCTGAAGTTATGAAACGTGTTCTATAGACATGAACAAATGAAAAAAAATTCTATATTTAGAAAAGTCTTACCATTAATGTGTTGCTCCAGGACTGGCCTGTCGTACTTGTGATCGAAATCATATGCACCAGCTTATAATAGAAAGTTTCAAATATTGGTCGTGGCAGTTTCATGAATGCAAAAACAACAGGTACGTTTAGTCCTACCCCTAGCAGGCGCTTTGCTAAGACGATTCGACGGTTCATTTCATATGTGTTCCATATAAATTTGCAACTTGGACAATAATTATTGTGATGCCTAAGACTCGAGGACTTCGTTAATGCAACGTTTTACGTTTCGCGTGTTGATAAATAACAGAGAAAACGGCAAGAAAATTTATAATCCTTTAGCTCAACCAGTAATTCGCATCAAAATCCTTGTCACTGTCTTTCAATTTCTTAGCGGATTCTATATTTCCTTCGTAACTGCTGTCAGCCGCATTTATTCTTTGGAATCGTTGATGACATACTGCTTCGACACTGCTTTCATCCTTTTCTGCCCGGGTGCGATTACCAACCACTCATTCGTACTAGAAAGAAAGAAGTAGATACAAAAAGTTCACAAATAAACTATCAACAGTCAATACTGCACACGAAAGTCCATACCAGAAGCGAGAGATGTGTCTTTTTCGTACACGTACTGACCCTTGCTAATGCCGAGCTGACGTATTATTGTTTTGAAATGCTTCTAAGTATGCCCAGACACTACAGAGGATATCGAGTTGGCACAGGCCGTTTCGGCTTACCCGAGGCGCTAGACGGAGTGCACGGAATACCATATAACAATTATGTCCCTGATATTAGACGCTTCCCTCATATTTTAGAAGATTCGAAGCATCTTTAAGCCAATAAAAGAAAAAAGAGATTTTTTAAAAATTATACAGCGTGTACCCATTGATAGATCCCGTGGATGGTGCACTCTCAGTACGCTTTTCTCGTTTCGCAAAGGGAAGATGACGGCGGCGGCTGTGGGAGGTAGGCCTCCGCATGTGATGCATGGCCCACCCCCGTCCTGTGACTCCTCGACCCCCGGGGACGCAGTTCCCCCGCCGCCGCCTCCGCCGCCGCCCCTGCTGCTGCCGCAGTCCGCTGCGGGCGTGGGCCGTGCGCCCCTGGGACCCAAGCGCCGTGGTGTAGTGTACAGTGGGCAGGGCTCCGCCCGCCGGCCGGCCGGCTTCTGCCTCCGTAAATAACGCAGGAGCCTCCGAGGGTGCAGCCGCTCTGTTTTGCAGACTTCTCTGTCCAGCATAAACAAACACCGGCCCTCTAAAGTGTGTGCTGCGTGTTCTCGAGTTTTTGTACTCCCTAAGAACCGATACCCTGCATTCGCCAGTCACTCAAGAAGAAAATAGAAGTGCTTCGGCCGTGGTTATAAGTTGTATCTTCGTGACGTTACATTTATTCTGTTACGGAATTAAGCCGGAAAATTAAAACTAAAAACTGCGTTTTTCACTTTTTCTGTGTTTCTTCGAAACCAGAATAAGTCGGAAATTACATATTCTGATAACATAGTACTCTGCGTCAGTACTGCCTAAGTGTATTCTTTTAGCAATACAGGATTCCCAGAAGTGTTGTGACGAACTTCGAGGGGTTGTAGAGGATGTGTTGATGAACAAATCGAGAACAGGAACCAGTGTCCAGAAATATCACCCAACGACGCTATATACTGTCTAAGTCGGGCTGTTACATCCGAGCTCCAGGGAGCCGGAGCGCTCTGTAGCGCTCAATGCTGCAGTTCGGAGCCCGCGTGGAGGGGAAAAGCGAACTCACTGCCCCCTGACCGCATGCAGCCGCAACTGACGCAATAATTGGTGTTGAATGACAGCTGTGACTAGCCGCGGGAGCCCTGTACCTCTATTGGAGGATACCTTTCTATTCATTGAGAGGGATGGTTGTCCGCAGTGTCTTGTATCTCGTAAAGTATTTAATTCTGCGAAGAGGTACAATATACAACGACATTATACACATCTTCACGCAGCGCATTACGATCAGGTAGAAGGCGTTGCACGCAGAGAACTGGTAGCCAGGCTTAAGAACGACATACCAGGAGACGTAAGTTTGAAAACGGTTTCGTATTACGGAGTGTATCAAAACATGAAACATAGTTCGTCTTCTGTAATGCGTTTATAATTTTCAGGTGAATGAGAACGGAGAAAACACTAATGAATCTGCAATTCGAGCAAGCTGCAGGGTCGCTCGCATCATTGCGACGAGTGGCAAGCCGTTTTCGGTGGGACCACTCGTAAAATCGTGCATGGTAGCAGTTGCAGAATGTTTGTTGCCAAGGGAGGTGCAGGCAATTGAAGGGGTTTGCCTGTCGAAGCAAACAATGTCTCGTCGAATCCTGGACATGGCAGCGGATTTAGAGACACAACTGAGGAAAAAGGCGGAGAGCTGTGTTGCATTTTCGCTAGCACTTTAGGAAAACACTGACATATCGGACTGTGCTCAGCTTGCAGTCTTCGTGCGTGGTGTCGACATGCAGCTGCAAGTAAATGAAGAACTCTCGGATGTGGTACCACTCTATTACACCGCAACAGGACGTGACATTTTTGAAGCTGTTTGTGAATCAGTGGAGAATATGAATTTGCCGTGGGATAAGCTCCATTCTCTAGCGACAGGCAGTGCGCCACAAATGTTCGGGCGTCACCAACGTTTTGCTTCTCGTTTGAAAAATAAACTCAGGGACGAATTTGGGAAAGGCATTTTGACTCGTCGCTGTTTTATTTACCAAGAGGCACTGTGTGCTGAAACAGTAGAGCTAGGTGGCGTAATGAAAGATGTCGTGAAGTGTGTGAATTTAGTGCGGCGTCACGGTATGAATCATCGCAAATTCAAAGGATTCCTGAAAGATACGGAAGCGGAGTATGAGGATATATTGGCTGAGTAGGGGAAAAGTTCTTGATGTTTTCTTTGGCATTCCTGAGGAAATATCCCTTTTTCTCGAAATGAAAGGGAAAGAAATGCGTTGTCTGAAAGATATAAAATGGATATCAGACCTGGCGTTCCTAGCTGACATAACTATGCATCTGGAAATTTAAATCTGTCATTGCAGGGCAAAGGGCAGCTAATAGTTGACATGCACGACCAGATCAAAGCGTTCATGGAGAAGTTATGTTCATTTGAGAGGCAGATGAGTAATGGACATTTAACGTTCTTCAATCATCTTGCTTCTTTGAAACTACCTAAAGGTACGACTTTCGGCGATTACCAAGCAAAGTTAAAGCAGCTCATCACGTCGTTTGAAACACGATTCCAAGACCTCACTAGTTTGGAAATGGAACTTAAGGTGTTCAGCACGCCTTCCTTTTTCAGTTTCCCCCGATGATTTGTCATCGTCACTTCAATTGGAGATTACTGATTTGCAAAATTCAACTTCGTTGTAAGAGAGGTACTACAACACGTTGGATTTGTAACGATGGTATCGTTCACTACAGCAAAAACATTTCCCAAGCTTGACAACAATGCCGCTCAAATCATGAGCATTTTTGGATCTACTTATTGTTCTGAGCAGCTTTTCTGAGCAATGAAAAGAGTAAAAAGTACGGAACGATTGTTTCTTCAGGTTGCAACGATGAAGGCCATCGTCCGCATTAACACTGCGAACACTTTGATGCCTGTTATTTCCGACCTTCTAATGAAAAGAAAATGTCAAGCTACAGGGGTCCAATAAATTTAGTTTGCAATTTCTTATAAAACAGTTGTTCCTTATTTATTTCCTGAACATCGTATTTCCTGGTGTAGCATGTCACCAAGTCTTAGCAGCTAAGAGTATGAGGTTGTCGATCTTGTAAGACGTAGCTGCCAGGAGGCAAGCCTGCCTCAGCCAGCCGTGGCCACGTGCCGGCCTGCCGGCCCACTTGTATGGTCGCAGCGAGCGACACGGCTCCCTGGAAGGGAGCACTCTGCGGCTCACAACGGAGCCGACAGCCCGGTCTAACAAAGAGACGGCACGACCCTGGGGTTCGGGACTTGTCCGAAATTTTGTGTGGTGAAAGAGGGCCCCTAACACCTCACGTGGTTAAAATATTAGGACGCACTACTCGGAAAATCCCGAGAAAAATCGATCCAAAGTTCCTTAAGTGACTTATGAGTATAAAATGTTAGTCCATTGCCGAGCCGCCGTCTGGCATACGCCAGAGGTCTCGGATTCGATTCCTCCTCTGGCACGTTTTTTTTTTTTTTTTTCTTCTGTTGCTTGCAAGATTGCAGCGCATTGTTACAGGAGAATCGTGAAATTAATTCCCGGGAAGACTGTATAAAAATTCATTCTATAATTCACCATCAGTTATCGTCACCAATATTCCGAGACATTATTCAATATGCCTGGTTGGCTTCAAAATTATCAGAATCTCAAAACATTTTCGTAAATATTAATGGGGTATATTTTTGTACAGATTTATTGCAAACTCCCTGTGATTGTAAAAAATCCGCTTTTACATGTTGCGCAAGATGTCGCAAAAATTATTGCTTTCTTTGTTTTTATGATGATTACCACTGCCGCTCTTGTTTATAGTTATGGTATGTATAAAAATTGAATGTTTCCCAATCGAAATTCTTATTCTGATTAAAAAACCAATGATTCTCCTTATATACTTCACAATGATAACTGGAAAATCCACCGCCATGAATTGTGTTGTTGCACAAAAAGAAAATAATTTTTATTCAATAATGTAACTGATTTGTTAAAGCTAATGTAGGTTTGGGAAACTTTCTGAATAATTGGTGGAATAACAAAAGAAACTGAAACAGAAGAAAAGGAAGTGCCAGAGGAGGAATAGAACCCGAGATGTCTGGCGTAAGAGTCCGAGCCGTCAACATCTAGGCCAGACAGCAGCTCATAAGGCACCTAAGAAATACTGGATCGATTTTTCCCGGGATTTTCCGGGTAGTGCGTCCTAATATTTTAACCACCTGAGGTTTTAGGGGTCCTTTTTCACCACATAAAATTTCGGACAAATCGCCGACCCCACGCTCGTGCCGTCTCCTTGTAAGATACAGGCTGCGGGACATCTACATCTACATTTATACTCCGCAAGCCACCCAACGGTGTGTGGCGGAGGGCACTTTACGTGCCACTGCCATTACCTCCCTTTCCTGTTCCAGTAGCGTATGGTTCGCGGGAAGAACGACTGTCTGAAAGCCTCCGTGCGCGCTCTAATCTCTCTAATATTACATTCGTGATCTCCTCGGGAGGTATAAGTAGGGGGAAGCAATATATTCGATACCTCATCCAGAAACGCACCCTCTCGAAACCTGGCGAGCAGGCTACACCGCGATGCAGAGCGCCTCTTTTGCAGAATCTGCCACTTGAGTTTATTAAACATCTCCGTAACGCTATCACGGTTACCAAATAACCCTGTGACGAAACGCGCCGCTCTTCTTTGGATCTTCTTTATCTCCTCCGTCAACCCGATCTGGTACGGATCCCACACTGATGAGCAATACTCAAGTATAGGTCGAACGAGTGTTTTGTAAGCCACCTCCTTTGTTGATGGACTAGTTTTTCTAAGCACTCTCCCATTGAATCTCAGCCTGGTACCCGCCTTACCAACAATTAATTTTATATGATCATTCCACTTCAAATCGTTCCGCACGCATACTCCCAGATATTTTACAGAAGTAACTGCTACCAATGTAGCAATAATGTATTATGTGCAATTTTCTTGAAATTAGCTTCATTTTCAGATTTGTTATCACAGCCTGGTGGCATTGGTGCCAATGTAAACATGAAGAAGATGAGCACAGACTGTTTTCGAGCACAACTCGGCCAGTAAAGCAATTAGTAAAACATTCAAAATCAAACATACTCTGACAACAGAAACACCTGAAGATGTGAGAATTAATTTGAACTAAATATAGCACATTCACAAGCTAACCATAAACAGGGAAAGCAAAATATAAGTAAAATTGCTCCATACATGACGCAAAATCTACAAAACTACACAAATAATTCCTATGAATGCCAAAGTAACATTTCAAACAAAACTAAAGTGCTCTACTGCAACTATTTTTGAATGAAACACTCAAATACAACCACAATCAGCATCCTAATCAAGTTTAAAGAAACAAATATAACATGAAACCAATTAATCCACGCAATAACTCCATGATTTACAGTGTCCGTGCTCTCCGCATTAACTTCAGAGGTCCGCAACTAAATATATGTTTGCCATGTCAACATGACACTCACTGCATTGATAGCAGATTAATTCTTTAATGTCATGTAAAAAAATGAAGCCATATTAACAAGTTGATTAGGAGAAACCACCAATTGAATATATGAGGAAAAACGCACTTAGTGCTGTGCTTTTGCAGAATACTACGCAAGTCATATACCTAGGTATCTATATGAGTAGTCTGAAAGAACAGACACCATTTCTGTGTTTGATCCTGCGGCCGAGCATAGACTATATTCAGAAAGGAGAAATTCTGATCTCTGCCACATTCAGGCAGTGAAAGAATTCATCGGTGACAATGAAAATTTTTACCAAGGCCACGAGTTGAACCCAGGTCTTCTACCGACTAGGCAGTTGTGTTAACCATCTTGGCACAGTGATTAGGCACAACTGAATGGACCACCCAAGCATGCATCTCCCCTCAATCCAAATTCCCACCTGCCACACGCCACCAAAGCAGCGTCCCCAAGCTCCTCTTCCTCCCTCCGCTCATCACATCATGCGAAGTCCCGCGTGAGGCCGGGCAAAGAGTGCTCCGCAATAAATGATCGCTTAGCCCTCATGGCACATATACATCTACCTGTCACTAGGCCACCCATTTGACTTTGTATGGACCGTAGGCGCAACGTCTCGCAGTGTTGCTTGCTATTTACTGATCGTGACTCTTTGCTGCGTTTGCCAGTGGAGAAGATGGAGGTAGCTGTTGTGTAGTCAGGTCTTGCGTCCTGTGAATGCAATCCTCTGTTGACTTGGTTCCTGAAGTTTCACCCACAGGCTTCTGTTTACACTTTATGTTTCTCCTGTATACAGTAACACTCTGGAGTGTGTAGAGGGTTCCAGGAGAAAAATAAACTGTTGATGGAAACCCGTGTCTGAAACCGTCATCCACCGAGGGAACAAAGTACACCGTTCATAGGAGACAATGCCTTGCTACGCAACAGCTTCCTTCAACTTTTCCACTGAATCCTGTGGCAATAAGTAGCGATAACTGAGTAACAAACAAAATTGTGGGTCGTTCCGTCAACGGTCCGTCAGCGTTCAGTCACGATCTCTGCATAAGGTGTGGCCTCGTGGCAGGCGTCGCCGCCTATAACTTAGACAATCTATAGCGTCCTCGGATGACTTTACCAGATACGGCTTCCAACCCTTGATTTAATCCTAAATACATCTTTTACAACCCCTCTGACTTTGTCCCAACCCCTGTATATTCTTAAAAGTCTATTTTCAATCTTTGAATGTAATATATTGTTCAATTGTTCACTTATTCCTTATGTCTGTTTTAACATACATTATGCAGCTGCTCCAGCAACAAATATTCTTCCAAATAAACAGCTACAAAATTCTGTTTGGCAGCGGCCAAATCGTATTGTAGTTACGTATACTATTTCCTCTGCAGCTAACTTTAGTGATCATCTTCAATTCACGGATTAACACTACATCCAGTTTAAGAAATGATCTTTAGCGTGAGATACTTGCTGTACTAAACTGTAACAAGCGCGACTGTGAAGTTTTACATTTTCCTGCAGTTACTAAGTGTAAAGTCTGACTGTTTATCACAGAGTAAAGAATACTGAGTGGCCGAGGCCGTACCACAAACTGACGATAATATCAGCTGATGGTTTTCTTCTTAAATTTTGGTTGAAACAACTTTTTGTGGTTCCACAAGATCTTTCTTTGAATACATTGAAACTGTGGAAAATGTGCAGGTATGGTTGCGGCGAGTATGATCGTCGAGATTCTAGTTCAATCTCATCGTGCTCTTTCTGTGTGACGAAGGTGAAAAGTGGTTACCGGGAAGCTACAAGTATGAATCCGAAGAGGTCCTGCATGGTTCAATCAGTTATTGTGGAAAAGTTACGAGGTTATCCGTAGAAGGAGATGGTCTCTCGTATCGTCCACACATACAAAAATACGTGCATTTGCCTGAAGCGAGTTAAGGAAATCACGGGAAACGTAAATCAGGATGGCAATAGGCGGGTTTGAGCCATAGTGCTCCTGAATGCGAGTCCATTGTGCTAACCACTGCGCCACCTCGGTCGGCGTGGTGTAGGGCTGTCGTATAGAATGGAGATTGTGCTGAACAATAGTATTTTATAGCCAAAAGAGTCGGAAATATTATGGTGTATTAGAACTCGAACAAAACACAGCTGTGTACTGAAAGAAATGTGTTAAATTACTTATTTAACGAACCACGTAGCTCAAAGTAGTTCGATGAATTCTCTGCCTGATACTTTATTGTGAATTCCGGAGTAATCATGTAGGGTTGGAAGCAGAAATAGAACAAAAGCATTCAAGTAAACATGGGTCCGTGAAGGAGACTTTTGCTATATAATTAAGAACTTATGGTTATGAGCTGCCATTCAGATCGATATGGAATATTGTACTATGTGGTACAAATGTTTCTGAAATGAAAACCTTTCTATTCAGTAGCCATGTGACTGCACGCATGGCTTAGCTTAAAAAGCAATACAATACTACTTCATCACCTCACATCGACAGACACTCGTATCCGATCAAGCGGGTGTTCCTCGCCTCATCTTCACATTTCGATGCAACACTGCATTTGCGCGAGCTACGAATACTTTCAGATCCCCCTCTCCCTGGATCATCTCGTAAATTTCGACAAGACTCAAGAAATCACTGCTCTGGTTCCTCATCCGTGCATCGTGTGGGGCATTTCACTTTTGAGAGGACCCAAGGCGGAAAACTCCAGAGGATTGAAGTCGTATGACTTTCGGTGCCAAGATAAAGACTGTGCTCGACATTTCCACTTTCGGCCATATTGTAGCGTTATATGTCTTGTTATAACAGCAACAAAATGTGCCTGTGCCCCGTCATACATGTACCACAATTCCCCCACGTTGCACAGGGTGATGCAGGTTACGCGTGAAAGTTGAGCCCAGTTGCAGCAGTACGTAACGGAAAATACATTTGTACGAATGAGGAATATCTTTCCTATTGATGTGAGTGTCGGCTCGTACCCATACAATCACCTTGCGAATGGCCTGTTTACGTAAAGTCTTTGCTTCTGTTATCGTGTACCGTCTCTCAACACAGCACCGTCAACGGGAAGTTGAACGCCAATCTTACTTCCCGTTATCAAATACTTCCACATCTGTCAGATTTCATTATTACTTATGTTCCACTCTGTACATATAATATCAAAATTTATAGTGAAGTGTTTATGGGAAAAATATAGTAAATCGCGTGTGGCTCAATGTATGGTGCCAATATCGTCATCTGATACCCGTTCAGTGACACACGTGCTATTTCAAACTAGGGATGTCTCAAGTAATCAAAACCAGGTTTATCGCGTCAAAAGCATGAAACCTACCATTCAACTACGGAGACGGACTACTGTATTTGTGACACGAACGAAATTACATGACTAAAACGAGTGCAAGCTCAACAGAGAATTACGAATGTCTGATGGAGTGATGGTGTGTGTGTGTGTGTGGGGTGGCGGGGTGGTGGGGGTGGGGGGTGAGATGGCCGGGAGGGAGACATTGACGTAACATAATTTGTTGCTTATGTGAAAAGACAGAAAGAATGTTTTGAAATCCGCTCTGCCTACAAACAGCTGACTTGATAATGTGGGAATGCCACAAGTTATTAGACTACTACTCACAATACGAACGAGGTAATCAGTTAGTTTTGATGGACTAAGAACTAACCGTAAGAACCGGAGAAGGCGATCATAAAGTCAATACCTGTGATGAGGCAGAATGGGGATGGACAAAAAATATAAGTAATATCGATACTAGAGGTCTCCTGCAAGGTTCTGACGAAAGTCCTACTCAAGTGAGCAGGAGAAATAATGGAAAGTACAGGTGAAAACCATCACGCTGGCTTTATGTAGGACAGTGGCATGACACTGGTATTTATCCTAAACCAAATTATAGGATAAAGGTCCTTACATAACCGCATGAGTATATGAAGATCTACGAATCTATAGACAGGCTGTTGGAATGATTCTGAGTAACATAGGGCCAGACAGAACTACACAGCAACTGTTCAAGGAAATTGTCAGAACGGAAGGCTTGGGTAAAATTTAGAGGAAGATTACAGGAAGAGTCTGCGATCAAGAACGGTTCCATACAAGAACATGGAGTGTCAAGATATCTCTTCAATTTCCCTTTGGATTAAGCAAAGAGACAGTGAAGAATAGTAAACTCAGGAGTAAGAGAGAGAAGCGTTCCTTGTAATTTGAAAACGCACCGGCAATTCCAGTTTCAAAAAAGGTCATCGAACAGACTTGCAAAACTACAAGGCTCTGCCACTGCTGTCAGTCTGTTTTAGAATCTGGCAACATATTTCATGCACTCATGTTATGACGTTTCAGTCTAACCAAAATCTTACATTTAGATCTACACGTGTGTACATACTCCGCAGGTCACCATATCGTGTATGTCGGAGGATATCATCTACCACTACATTTCATCTACCACTACTAGTCATTTCCTTTCCCATTCCACTCACAGGTGGAGAGAGGGGGAAAAACTCTATCTATATGTCCTCGTACGAGCCCTGATTTCCCTTGTCTTGTCTTCGCGGTTTTTATGCGAAAAGTACGTTGGCAGTAGTAGAATCATTCTACACTCAACTGCACTTCCCTATTCTCTAAATTTTCTCAACAGTGTTGCGCAAAAAGAACGTCATCTTTCATCTACAAATTCCCATTTAATGCAGCCTCTGCGTAACACCTGCATGTCGATCGAACCCATCGGTAATAAATCTAGGAGCACGTTGCGTTCAGCAGCAGTTCATGCTTTGGTGTCTTCCATCAATCCAGCCTGATTCGTATCCCAAACCCCGAGGAATATGTCGCAAAAGTGTTCTATACGTGGCATCCTTCGTAGATGAGCTATACGTTCCTAGAACTCTCCCAGTAAGCCGAAGTCGACCATTCTCCTAACTACCGTCCTTGCATGCTCTTTCCATTTCATGTCTGTTTGCAACGTCAGACATTGAATGGAACGATAGATATTTAATCGAAGTGCCTAAATCCAGCAGTTCACAACTAATGCTTACATTTTAGTACATTTAGAACAAGCTAATATTAATTACATCAAACAGATTTTCATCATGTGTCCTGCAATCACTCACCAACGACACTTTCCCATAGACTACAGCGTCATCAGCAAACGGTCGCAGATTGCTGTTCATCCCATCTGTCATATCAGTCATATGAGAAAAAGCGCTTGACACTCTTGACGATACCCTTGTCTCTGGTGAACACTCGCCGTCGACGACACGGCACTGTGTTCTCATGCTTAAGAATTTTCAAGCCACTCACTTATCTGCGAACCTATTCCATACTTTCGGAACTTCGTTAACAGCCTGTAATGGGCCAAACGCTTTCCGGAAATCTAGGTATATGGAATCTGCATGTTGCCTTTCATTCATGCTTCGAGGATATTGTGTGGGAAGTGATGCTTCCTATTCCCCTGATTATATAATGACAGAATCTTTTCTCCCTCAAGGTAAATTATTGTTATAAATTATTACAATGTCTCCAAAAATTCTTGAATATCCCAATGTTAAGGATATGGGTCAGTTACTTTACGTGTCCGTCCATTTATGTAAAGGATTCACCTGCGTTTCCTTTCCTCTGCCGGAATCAGCATGGCTGCTGAAAACAACGATAGTGTAAAAGCCTGCTAGCTCTGTTCGTGCACGTGACCGAGGAAGCAGTAGATACAAGTGCATAGTTTGATACCGAGATACTTGACTCCCGGGAGGTGTTCGGTAAAGTGTCTTCGCTAAAGTTCACACTACCAGGTAATGTATAAAATAAGAGCGTGTGGAACATCAGATTGGCTTTGTGAATGAGAAGTTTATGGTAACCAGTAAACTTTATGTTGTTTTCAGTGGAGAGAAATCTTTAGATATAGAAGCATTTTCGGGCACCATTAATTTTCACTGTATATGCAAATAGCTTAGTGGATGATGTCCGCAGTTCCACGGGGTTCTTCACTTACAGTGCTACTGTACACACAAAAGTAGTGAAGCTAGAAAATTGTAGCGAAACGAAGATACACCTGCAAGGGATCGAGACTTGATGCAAAGACTGGCAGTTGAAATGTGACTTATTGCTCCCTAATGACAGAATAACTTTGTACGTTTGCTCGAACTAAGACTGCAAGCAGTCACATCCATAAAATAACGAGTAGTATAATTATGGAGAGATTGAAAATGATTTAAAATGGGAAGACTACGTGAAAGTAATCACAGTTAAGGCTGGCGTCAGACTAAAATTCACTTTATCAATCCTGTGGATGAGCAATCCAGAGGAGGTAGCTTGAAAAGCCTCTTTTCACCGATGACTGAATACCGTCATTGCTTATCAGTAGGGGAACGACACAAGAGAGGAAATACAGAGGCTGCAAAGATGAGCTGCATGTTTTGTTACAAATTCGTTTAGTAAGGACGAAAGTGAACACCAATGTCAGATTCTGGAAGAATATCACTGTGTATTATGACGTGCCTTATCGTTACAGTTCCTATAAGGATCAACATATGTGTTTCTTCCTCCTAGGTATGTCTCGCGAAAAGACCATGAAAGAAAAGATATCCGATATTATGCGGAGACTTACTAACAGTCGATATTCCCGCGAGACATTCATGTCTGACAGAGAATGCCGAGACGAGACACCGGTATACAAAGTAAACTCTGCCACACACGTTAAGGCCGCTTGTTAAGCACAGATGTAGTAATGGGAATACTGGGGACACATGTGGGGGAAGTTAGGCAGCAGATCCCAAATAGAGCGTGTTTCCATGCAGAAGACGTAGAGGTGTTTAAGCACGTGAATAAACATACAACTCGAAAACCAATGCAAGACAGCTGAAAGGCTGGGACTAAAGACAGCCCTCACGAAGAAGAAACTGCCAGTAGGGTTTCGAACACAGAAGAAGGCATCGTTCGAAACTATAGGAGGATATAACATTACAGACAGACACATGATCAATAAAAACGAGTATGAAGAAGCACTAAGTATGAGCAGTGTTCTATACTATAAAAATATATATTTACAGCCACGAAGACACATCAAAGTAACGTTGAGGAATAAGGTACTAGTGTAAATTAAACGCTAGCAGTATGAGGACATGACGCACTACTGTCGCAGAAAGAAGAGCAAAAATGTGGAAGAAATTACTGAGCACATTAGAGGTTGAAACAAAGTGATGCGCAGACCCTGAGGACATGACAGGACAAATCACAATAAAAAGGTTACCAACTGCGAAACTTGTGTATAGGATGAATGTGGAGAAGATGACTAATAAAGTGTATGATGGTATTGCTCAAAGTTGCGGTCTAAGTAGTAGATGCTTAGTTAACTGTGGCACCTGGCAGAAACTGTGGCTCGAACATATGTCTAATGTGTGGTTAAACACAGTTCAGTTTATAAGCGTTTGGCCAACTTCTTTAGTAGAATCGTTAGATAATTAGTGATTTTCCTAACTAATGATGAGAATTGCATAAAAAATACTTTATGATTTGGAAACGAAATTAATGAAACACTATAGATAAGTAATAATGTAACACCCCACCTGTCACTTATCTGGTTTTGGAGTGTGTTCACCCCAGCTAATTGACTAACAGATCAACAAAAAAATGTGTGTGAAATCTTATAGGACTTAACTTCTAAGGTCATCAGTCCCTAAGCTTACACACTACTTAATCTAAATTATCCTAAGGACAAACACACACACCCATGCCTGAGGGAGGACTCGAACCTCCGCCGGGACCAGCCACACAGTCCACGACTGCAATGCCCTAGACCGCACGGCTAATCCCGTGCGGCTAGCAGCTCAACAGAGAGTGCAAAACTGCCGCAATATCGGAGAACGCAAAGAAAGTAATAAGGCCCTGTGACTCCTGATTGAACTGCGGTGGCAGTGTTGACATTAATTGATTCAGAATTGAACGCTTTTAATTGAAAAGGGGTGCACATTGATGTTATATTCAGATACTGAACACCGGATGCAAATGTTTAACATAAAATTAATTAAGAAAATGACTTGGGATTTCAACTACTTGATTGGAAAGAGATGCAGTCGATTGGCATAAATTTATTTTAACTTCCGACCTTCCATCATCACATTACATGACTCTCCTATCAGGCAGCGGTAATAAATTGCGTTTACATGGAGTAAAGCGCGATAAATCAAAATTAGTTCCTATCGACTGAACCAGGCATAATGCAAAGTGCGAGAAGAATTCCCCAAAACACGACCCATGAAATCCTCATGGAAACTTTGCCGACGTGATCCAACAAATCAATGTGGCCTAATTGAAGCCGGAGCGGGTGCAATATCACCGAATTCAGTGTGGCGGGACAGCATCGTTGTGAGGACGTCGCCCGGCATCATGATGCTGCAAGGCTGCACTCGTCTATTCACTCCTAGCTATCTTGCTCAGTACATATCTTAACCAAAACATTCTATCTCCAAGCCCAATCGTTCCATTTGCTAAGTCCTAAACTGCAGAGATGCTCACTCTTTCTCAGGTTAGCTGTGTCAAGAAGACCACGTCCGCACTCTAGGCAAGCTGGGAATGGAAGACCACTATGGAGACTTCTCCCAGTCTGCTCTTCGCATCGGTTTCCCCTCCAGCAAAATCACTTACGCCAATGCAACGCAAGTCGCGTTAATTATGCGTCCCTTCCCAGCGGCGACCAATGCATGCTCTGGGAAGTGAACAAATTCCCACAAAGTTCATTTACTCTCAACTTCTGCTATTTAGCTCCTCCCAGGCCACCCATCAAAGTTAGCGTTTGCACAAAACACCAATTTTCCCGGTATTCTGACTCCCAGGAGAGTACTTCAAATTCCTTGGTCCTACATTCCCATTGGAGGCCGGTGTATTTCATTCTGTCGGTCTTCACCTGATTTACTTCAGACTCTGCGGACCGTGAATTCAGCGTGAAGTTGCTATAGTCATGAACATGCATATTTAGGCCTCTGTTGACCGCTCCACTGTAGCTTTGCGTGGCTTTCTCGCATGTTTCACTGAAAACGGGAAGACGGACATTTATCAACAGGCGTACAAGTTCTCCTTCTGCTTCCCAGTACACCAAGATGGGGTCAACGAACCACTCATTGTCACTCATCTTAAGGCAGCTGGAGGCTGCGCCCCGTTACCGTTTTCTCAGAGCTTGAGCCACCCTAAGCTGCCTATTGTCACTTCCCTTCACTGCTCCCCTGCCGGCCACGTTCAAATCTGAATACTTCCCTGGGATAAACTAGCCTCCAGTAAATCGACGCATTTCCACTATGTTTTCATGTCATGTGAATTACTTTGCATTACCCGACATTAATTATTCCAATACGTCCATACTATACCCTATACAAGATGCATTGTGCCTTGTCAGTCATTTTTGTTCAGCCCTAGGTGATCTTTAATCACTTCATGTAAGGGGCATAGTTCTTGCCAACTTACAATAAAAACCACAATAATTATGACAAAAACAGAAAGAATTAATTTTGTTAAATAAAATAGGATTCACATGCAAATTGTAGTCTCAAAATAAAAGAAATAAGATAAAGACAGTGTTGACAAGAACAGTTCGTTATTGTGGATCTCTTACATGTGCAGTAAAGCTAGCATATCTGATCTGAACAAGGCAACGGAACATCACACATGATCGCTCAGTTTCAAAGTTTGAATGCGCCTTTACTTCTCGAAAATTAATTTTAATTAATCAGTTCTGTTGTCACTGAAAAATGGTAATCAACAATTACAAAATTGTTGAAATGGCTCTGAGCGCTATGGGACTTTAACATCTCAGGTCATCAGTCCTCTAGAACTTAGAACTACTTAAACCTAACTAACCTAAGGACATCAGACACATCCATGCCATAGGCAGGATTCGAACCTGCGACCGTAGCGGCCACGCGGGTCCAGACTGAAGCACCTAGAACTGCTCAGCCACCAGCGGTCGGCTAATCAACAATATCCTTTCGGTTTTTCATTAGTGCTACTATTCCCACGATATTAATTTAAACAGACTTTACAATTCACTGTAGCAAAGTGCAATACACTGCAATAGGCAATGTTTCAACTCGCTTTCTGATATCAGTCGAAAGATAAAGTGCTTGCTGTCTGCCAATAACAATCACCCACGAATGCGGAAAGCTTAAAATTTAAAGTGGTTCACATTCAGCACGGCGGATATGTCGCCTAAAATCTCCAACGCTGCGTCCACGAACAAGGGACAAAGGACTCAGTATTACTGTCACGTCTCCCTTAGGTAGCGCCGCTGACGTAACACTGTCCTGTTTCTTACGACGAAAATCACTTTTACAGCCACCATTCTAATTTTACAAGTAAAACATTAAAAATTTTCATACGTACAGTCATTTCTTGCAGTCATATGTCCATCTATAAACTTAAGTTTACACAAAGAAAATATGTTTAGTAAACACCCTGTTAATCTCAACAGCCTTACAACGACCTTTCACACTGTGCTCTCAGGATTTAAAACACATGTACCGTGCTTAGGTGGCAGAAACCTTTACAAAAATAAAAATAAAAGTGAGTTCTTTAAAATATCTATGATGAGAAAGAGGTAATGTGTGACTTCATAATATACGACGTAATAATATATGTTACTGTGAGATATACATATTCTGGTTTAACAAACAGGTATGTTTTATTTGCCACGTCGTTTCAGTTTGCATCGTCTCAGGTTATCATGCAGTTTGATAAGGAAATTTACATAACCTCAATAATACTGCTTTAATTTGCTTAGTTTTAAGTGTTGATTGACTCAACTCATACAAATGCATAGTTGGATAACTTTAGAATTATTGCAGCGTTACTGCACTGTGTATAAAAAAATATATAACATTTCGAAGGAGACATATTTTATTTCAATGACAATTCTCGCCATGATCCTCTTCAGTTCCGTGCGTGCGAATGTGACGGTGCGAAAGCTCCATCTCTTGGTCTGCACCGTCACCACCGCTGCTGAGAGACTTGTATCTTTTAAAACGTTGCATTGCAATATGACAAGAGCAAGAGAACGAAGTAGATTACTGAACTCAGGAAGGACTAGTCGCACTGGGATTAACTGAAGCCTTGGAACAACTGTGGAAGACAAAGAAAACTGAAAAAGCCAGTACACACAGGCCACTGCCTCTCATATCTCACTCCTTGTCTACTTCGACAACGGTTTTCCAAGTCACTAACAGCCATGTTAACATCACAAGTCTCTTTTACATATTAACAGAGAAGAAACTGCTTTATCACAAAATATTTGCATTGTATATGTCCACCCTTTTTACAGTCTTCAAAGTAACATTGATGTTGTTGTTGTGGTCTTCAGTCCTGAGACTGGTTTGATGCATCTCTCCATGCTAATCTATCCTGTGCAAGCTCCTTCATCTCTCAGTACCTACTGCAACCTACATCCTTCTGAATCTGCTTAGTGTATTCATCTCTTGGCCTCCCTCTACGATTTTTACCCACCACGCTGCCCTCCAATGCTAAAAGTAACATTGATATTGAATGTAAAAGCTAACAACAATTATTCTCGCTGTTATTATTAATAATATCATTATTACCGTCAGGTTGGTGTGTAAGTTCGTAACGTTTCTGTTTTGCATGTTGGTATTCCGGTTGCTTTGGTCTGATTTATCGATTGCAATTTTTTTATTTCTAGTTCACTGTTGCTATATGAGTTAACATATTGTCATTTGGAGATAGTGAGTTGAGCTGTGGGCGTTATCAAATGGAGTGCCAAATGGAGAAATCTGAGCGTTTGTTAATATTCCTCTTTGTACGTTCGTAGGGCGGTGACGTCAGCGGAGGTAGCCAGAAATTTTTGCGCCTTGCAGGGGCATAATGCCGTTGGACAGAGCACTACAAGACACGGGTTATCTTGTTTTAAGGAGGATTTCTTTGACATTAATGACTATCCATGTGCACGAAGACCTTCGGAGTTTGAAGATGATCGTTTAAATACATTAGTCCACCATGATCCGAGCGAGCGGAATCGAGAACTGGCATATGTGATGAACTGTAATCATTCCACAGTTGTACGACATTTGCACTTATCAGTGGATGGCATTATGTGTATTCTGCTCTCTCGTCATCGGCTCGCTCGTGAATGACGCCGACCCTTCTTATCCTGCATCGGTATTCTTGACGAGAAAAGATGTCTTTGTGGTATCGTAAGGAAACGTAGACATCATAGCACGGACAGTACCAGCACTGAAAGCAAAGAACGCATATCTCGCTTTAATTTATTCTGGTCAAGACTCCTCAGCCGCCCAACAAAATTCAGTATTTCTAAAACCGTTGTCGGGCCAGTTCTCACTTATGCTTCGGAAACATAGCCCTTGACGGAAACCGATGCCAGGCTACTTGACGGATTTGAGAGGAAAGTTTTGTGGAGAATAATTGACCCTGTGTATGACAGAGAACCGTGGAGGAAAAGTACAATGCAGAATTGTACAAAATATATATATATATATATATATATATATATATATATATATATATATATATATATACCAATGCTCCTGTAGCAAAAATCATTGATCAGGAAGGATAAGATGGGCAGGTCATGTGGCTAGAATGTGGGAGTCTGAGGTGATGAAGAAGATTCCCTTTGGTAATCGAAGAGAGCAAGGTCAACCTCGAACAGGATGGCTGCATGGAGTGGAAGAACACCAACGGAACCTCGAATGCAGAAGATGAAGGAGGGTAGCAGTAGCATGTGCCCCTGATGGATGGCGGAAGCTCGTTGGGAAGGTTATTCATCCTGGACTGAAACGCCACAGAAGAAGAAGAATAAGTAGAAGGAAACGAAAGGAATGGTTGAACCAAAACGAAGCAGCAACTCCCCTCACAATGAAATGCGCGAATTCACATCCCCGTGACGTAGCCATCACTACTGGCATTTACTATCAACAGCTGTCAACAACTGAGACATCCTGCAGACGCAGTCCAATAGTATCGATCCGGAGGACTATATGAAGTGATGCTGCTCCACGACTCAACAATTCTTTATTGAATATATTGAGAATTACACACACAAGAGAATGGTCTTTTATTTACACCTAATGTCCTTCTCATTCTATGGCCTCCCTCTAGCGTGAAACAACGGCGTGTTTGCCCTGTCGTACCAATCCTTGTCATGGTGTCGGAGACGTTGCTTCACTGTGTGGATCACCTTTCCAAAATGTCTTCCACGAATGGCATCCTTTAATGCCACAAACAAGTGAAAGTCCGAGGGGTGTTGTTCAGGTGTGTCAAGTGTGATAGCCTTGGATGGTGTCCCCGACCGCTGCAAATCGTGAAGCTGTGACAAACCGCCTTGTGATGACCTCACCCTTGGTGCCCAGCGACTAACAGTACTTCTGTCGACAGCATATGCTCCATAGCCTTTGCACAAGCGTTTGTGAAATTTGCCCACAGGTTCTTTCTCTGCAGTGAGAAATTCAATGACAGCAGGTTTCTTGTAACGTAAATCACCTACAGACGCCATTTGGAAACTTTCGTGCAGCTACGTTACGTGTCGGAAGTGACGGAAACTAAAACATTCATATTCCTTTACGTACTACACGAATATGTAATAAAATGGGGTTTCCTATTTAAGAAAAGACAGTTGATATCCGTTTGATCTATGGCAGCTCCATCTAGAGGGCCAACAACATGCATCTGGTTTACCCCTTCCAGCTAGACGAGTTTCGTTATCTGAAGTTTTCTCGTTTGGTGCTTATTTGGTGAGATATCAATGGACCACCCTGTATAACATATATCTCTGTTAGAAATCAGATTCCAGCATTGGCTATTTTTACGCTCGTTTTATAGTGTTATATGTACTACGTCAACCCGGCTATGCAACCATATTCTTGCTACCGCATACATACCAGAAAAATGTAATTAGAACACAAGGTACAAAGCAACCAATGGTTTTAGTAACCACAATAAAAACAGAATTACAACGAAATAAAAACAGCACTTACTACACCTAGATTACAGTTGTATAATATGACGGGCGGCGCGTGGAACGCTTCAAACACAATAAAGTAAAATCAAATTATAACCCATGTAATTACTAATTTCTGTGATAAATAAACTATAATTGAAAACGTCATAAAATAAAATGGTTTAGCACATTACCGATTTGGGAACTGTATTGATGACGTCCAGATCTGTACAATCAGTAGTACACAGCCAACTTCTTTACTAAGGTGAGGAGCAGATTACAGTATGCAACGACACTTTGTGGCAAAAAAGTCAAAGATAAATGAGTGTGGATAGGTACGCTCAATATGTGACCTATGCTACCTCAGATATTAACACGAATGTTAGTATTGGTTTGAACTGTTATTTTCTATTACATGTACAACGGTTGTTACTATTTCTACCAAAATATAAATCCTTAAGGAAAGTAAACTTCAATCCGTAATCAGATCCTACCATACGATACTTTTAAGAGACGTTACGCGCAGTTTACAACAAAAAATATCACTCAAGATTCGTAATCAGAGCCAGAATTCCAAACGTAGCAGAACTAGAGAACCAGAGATTCAGGTACCAGCAATTTTAAGAGTGTCGACTACATTATGGTGCGTAACGCAAAGATGGCACATCCTATTTCAAACATAAAGCATACGGACCGTAGAAACATTGTAGTAAGCAATTATATTGAAACATTTCTGTCAGTCATAGGGTGCAAAACTAGAGGAAAGAGAAACAGAAAGAAGCGCAGTATCCTAAGGTAAGCGACATGACACGCAGAGGTGGGTTTCATATTGCGAGAATCGAACATCATTCTGAAGCACCACCGGAATTTGCGTTGAACTTTAAAGTAGCAAAACAATTGAAAACTATTAAACGACATGCAGTACCTAGTCGACATTTCCTAGGATCTTTCTATGTCACTTAGGTTCATTTATTATGTTGTTCTCTTTATTCAGTTTACAAAGGATCTACATTCAATTACCAGTATATTGATGCCTCATTCCTCTATAGCCTAATGTGTATGACAGAAGTCGAGTTATGACTGTCGCGTGTAGATGTGCCTTCCCTCAACCTTTCACTAACTTGGCCAGTCACTCCGTATTACATATTCCACAGTCATTTCTGTACATAACCAAAAGCTAACATTAACTTACGTTCAAGTACCGTTTAGTAATCTCTTACTCGGATGGTTCTCTGTATGGAAATATATTTAAAATGTCACCAAGATACGGTAGGACACTGTACTTATCCTCTTCTGTCTCTGGTTCCTTTAATAGTGTCATTGTTTCATTCGTTTTGTCTTTCTTCCAATGCCACATATTATTATACATCTTTTGTACCATATCTGCCTCACATCCAGTTTTTTGCGCATATCTTTATCAAGTCACATTTTTTTCTGCGAGAGGATTAATTAGTCTGTTTATCTGATAAATTTCTTATGCTTTGCCGGATTACAAGATGAACTATGCATAGTGACATTTTTTGCGGTTGGTATACGAAATATTTCAAATTTATGCTTAAGATCTTCATTTACTGTCTTGATGTCACTAAAACTTATACTTGTTTCTATCCCTACATGGATCAAAAATTTGGTCTTCTTGTACATCTTCTTCGACTCTAGCAGCTTTGTAACGTCAGGTATGGAATCCTCATCACCAATGTAACGTTTATAGTTTATATTTTGTCAGGTGTGCTAGAAAGAATTGCATCAGTAAGAGTAACAAAAAGTCTGGAAGTTTGCAACTAATTGTAAGACTCCCTCGCTGTCTGTAGACGTTGCGTGAAACACAAAGCAATCGTACAAAAGGATCAGTCGTATTTCACTTATCTCACTTACTGTTCATCACCAATCTTCTTATATCGAAGCAGAGGAGCTTTTATGATGTCTATAGTTTCTATTACAGGTACACATATATTTGTGTAAAATCTGTTGATGTCACAGGAGCCTAGTTTAAGCAGAGTAGATTTTACGATGTCTATAGTTGCTATTACAGATACATATATACCTGTGTAAAAACTGTTGATGTCAAAAGGGGATAGTTTGCTAGTAGTAGGAATATGGACATCTTTAATTTGATTTGCTGCTCTACTGAAGATTCCATTCAATATGTAGATTCACACGTATATAGTCCTCTGATGACACTGTTCATTTTTTCTTTCATAAATAAGAGTAACTTCAATGTTGTTCACAATATAGCAGATACAGTTATTATGTTCATGTATTTTCGGATGTGCTCGCAAAATGGGTGCCTATTTTTCTGTCAATATAAATTCAAATTGCTTTACGGTTTTTCTGTTTTTGGTAGCATCTTTATCAAGTCTACTGATATTAGATCATGGGGACACGTTCAGAGAATTTTTGGTGTTAAACGATTTAATCCAGTAACACGACGCATTTCGCTTAGAGTACATTTCTATTTGATATACGTTTTGAACAACCAGCAAAAGAAGCATGTCGTAAGGCTGCTTTCGTAATCCAGTATTTTGCTTTGAACAGATTGACAAAACTTTTGTTTGATGTATGTCCTCTTCCCGAAACTTATGGAAGTATATTTCATTATATTTTGTCGGTTTCCAGTCTTTATTCGAGTCCCGTTTCCGAACAGGGCTGATAGGAAATCTGAAGTAAAGTGACAGAAATAAAACCACTCCCGTAAATGTAAACAGGAGAAAAATAAGGTTTATGAAAGAAATGTCGATTTATGTATATTCCAGACTCTAATCAGAATGATTAGTACACCAGGGCAAGCTGGCATTTCTTTTCAATACACTATCAGTGGAAGCTAATGTTTGGGACAACTAACAAGGCGCACGTCGGCCTCGGGTTTGTGACGTTGTGACAACTGCTCTTTTTATAGCTCCTTGTTCATGCACAGAGCTTGACTGTCCACAAAGGTTTATCTTGAGGTATTTGCCACGAGATGACGCTGAAGACATTTGAGTGCTGCCTCACAGCGGTAGATAGCCTGGTTGTGCGCTTCTACTTTTAAAGCTCTCAAACTCTGTAATCTGCTAAATCCTTTCATTATATTATCTCTTTCCTACTTATTTATCTGTGCTTACATACTGTTCAGTTTTATTAGACATCATTGTATCAGGCCATGAAACTATGTGAGTGTAACAACATATATGATTTAGCGGGTTATTCTGCTTTTAATGCTGACGAATATAACCAATGGTTTTTCGTGCCTTGTATTACAATTACGATTTACTGAGATGCACACGGTCCAAACTTCTTAGTCTATAATACAAAAATGAAATAAGTGTATCTGTTTAGTGTTATGTGTAATTTAATGGCATTATGAGGGTTAATGTCCTAATTATTCATGTAATGTTTTCGTAGATACGAGCGCGCTTATTAAGTGGCATATTCTTATAATATTTGTTCCATGAAACTAGACGAAATTACTCTTCTGCTTCCAGACGTCCCCCCCCCCCTCCCTTGCAAAGACTGCACAGACTGTAGCTCCCAAAGAAACTAGATTTCTCGCAAAAGAACATTTTGAAGTTATCTATGCAATTATACCTTTTGAGTTTGGAATTTGGTAGTACTATCTGTCCAAGTAAAACCTCAAAATTGAGCAAAACACTTGTGTGTTGAGCAAAATGTCTCCTACAACAGTTCTAATCGTACGCAGGCTTGTGGATTTTCTTCCAAAGTGCATTTGTCTGAACGTCAATTCCGATGAGGAACAAACTGGGATTCATACGCATAGGATCGCTTAGTAAATTATAATGATTATGTTCAGATAAAACAATGATGTATTTTTCCACATTCTTCTTATACACTAGTAGGTAGCGTTCGTATTTATTCCGACTTTCTCCTTTCATTAACTTTTAGAATCTCAGAATTTCATAAAATGTCTGACTTCCAGCAACAGATACCATTCCTGACGTACAGAACTCAGCACATGTCCATCTAGTAGAATAATTAACACTAGAGCCAGTTATTTCGTTTCTTTCACGGCTTATTTGCGAAGTCCAGAAAGAAACGCTGAGCACCACAGTGCTCATAGCTTCTCTCTCGCAGTCATAAATCAGAGATTGTCCATTTTCGGATTAATTTTTCTAAGATATTTCCACATTTTCTGTGCTCCTGCGATAATTATTGTTCCTGATATAATGTTTAGGCCTATGTTATTGGTGCTTGGCCTAATTATGTTCAAATGTAGACATGGTATCAGATAAAAATAACTCTAGAACTGTTTTTCTAAAATATTACCACATTTTTTGTGCTCGGAAGATAATTATTGTTCCTGCTGTATTGTATTTGTTATTCATGCTTTGCCTAATCATGCTCAAATGTAGAAAACGTGTCCTGTGCCACATGGTAATGTTCACACTCGTTCTTCATATATGCAAATAACACAGATATGTTTTGATAATATTCCCGCATTTTCTGTGGGTGGAATATGCGGGAAAAGGCCAAGAGAATAAAAAGTATTATTTCACTTCTAATAATTGTGTTATCGGTGTTTTGCTTAATCATATGTAATCGTGGACTGTAATGTACATATTAGCAGATAGTTATTGGTTCTATTCTAATGAGTATGTTTCAGTGTTTTGTTTAATCATATACAGATGTACACTGGAAGAAAGCCTTTCACTCCTACATACGAGAAATAAATAATGCTGAGAAGGTCTTACTACAGCTTAATGAAGTGCTGCATAATCTAAAAAACTGCGCTTGTTAGGACTAAGGTTACGGAACAATTAAGGAGTTAGTAGAGAGCCCTCAGTTCTAATTTCAACTAAACATTGTGTTGTGGTTTAGTGTTTCTCATTAGTGAACGTATGCGTATTTAATACTAAATCTTCTCCCACAACGCTCGTCACACATATACCTCGTAAAAGCCAGTGAATATTTGAAGGTATCCGTTAACGGGAGATGTAAAGGACCATCGTGTTCAACTCACGCAGCTTGTAAGAGCGATTACCGCAAAATAGGCAAAACTTCGTCGACTGTGTAGCAAGAAACACTGAAATAGGCTTCGAGAAGTCAAATTAGCGAATACTCCTCTTTGTAGACACAATACACTAACCCGAACACCTGATTTTCAGTGGGGTCTTCTATTCCAAATACTGAAAAATACTCGGGATATTTATTAACAAGCTGTTCAGTTCTTCAAGCAACAATTTTTACGTGTTTAAATCGACATTCAACGTTGCACAACCGAAGTACGTTGACATATCGTGTAGCTGGGAGCGCTGCTGCTACGGATACATGAAAGGTATATGAGTAATCTTACATATAAGAAATGACGCTGATCTATTTATTCATCATCATCTTCTTCTTCTTCTTCTCCTTCTCCTCTTCAGTTATTCGGCAGAATTGCCTGTTTTGGTATTCATCTGAAAGGCCCTTTTCTTTATCTGCTGGGATCGCTGCACTGTCAGCATATAGTACGATACTTGGGAGAGTTCTGAGTAGATACATTCCTCTACTTCTTCTTTCTTGGCTCTGATAGTTTCTAGCCTTTGATGGAAGACTCTCATTCTCCATTGTCTCTAGGTGTTCGTTACATTTTCTTCTATAATCCAGAGTTTAATCAATAAAACTAAAAAAAATTTATATCTTCTCTAGTTTCTTCCTCTCTTACTCTGTTTGCTGTTTTGAAACCGTTAACTGTTCTTGGGATTTTCAGTTATTGTGCCTGAATATGATTTTCTAGTTTCTTCGTAATGACACAGTTCTCATTACCATAGAGTAAATTGGGGACTGCAACTATTTCTAGAATTTAATTTGAATCTCTTTTTTAGTCTTTTATTTAGGGTTTTGTTCAATTTATTGAGCTTAATCTCTATATCTTTGCTTTAGGCATTTGTTACCTCACATCCTAGGTAACTGAAATAATATTCTAAAATATTCTGACTTTCATTATTTTGGTTTCAATGTGGTCTTTCGTCATGAGAGCCACTACTTAAGTCAATGTGCTGAAACCTCCTAGTCATATTTCGTACTTCGTTTCAGTAAATAAATTCCTTTCTGAGAGTCCTCTTCTTTATCCGCTGCCGGCAGCTGTGACCGATCGTTTCTAGGCGCTTCAGTACGAAACGGCGCTGCTTCTAAGGTCGCAAGTTTGAATCCTGCCTCGGGCATGGATATGTGTGATGTCCTTAGGTTAGTTAGGTTTAAGTACTAAGTGTAGGGGACTGATGACCTCAGATGTTAAGTCTTATACTGCTTAGAGCCATTGGAACGTTTATCTGCTAGTATTACTTCATAGCTTGCTGTAGCTTATTTAAAAGAATTCTTCTGTTTGGGTATATATCTTTTCGAAATTTTGTTCTCCATATATGTATATGTTCTTCATGTATGTAAATGATGAGCAAAGTTGGGGAGATATATAGCCCGGAAGTATTCCAGATTAAGGGTATGCTCGTATAATGGTATAAACTTTTTATGACATTTTTTAGACATTTTGGATATCCGCGATTTTCTTTATCACCCAAAGTTCCTGTATGTTGACAGAGACAAAGACTTTTTAAAAAACGAACTACTGTAAAATGAGATCTTTGTCTGTCCTAGAGCTTCATGTCCCCCTAACCCCATTTGTTACACTACTAGTACCGTTACGTTTCTAACCCTTGGGTTTAAAATCTTTCCATATTTCTTATAGGCTGAGTCCAGTAAACTCACTCCTCTGTAGTTACTGCAAAGGATCTTATACCATTTTCAAAAACTGATATTACTCTAGAAACCTTCCATTCTTTTCCAACATCCGTTCAAGAGATGTGGTAGTCGTAGGTGTAGCATCATTACTCCACTTCCTACCAATTCAGCATTAATAAGCATTAATTAAGAATTAATTAAGGAAGGTGTGGACCTTCCTCTCGCTTTTCGGTTCTTAAGTGATGTTAAAGCAGCTGTCACTTCGTGAGACACTATTTTCGCTTTCTGGTCTTAAGTGATGTTAAGGAAGATGTCATTTCGTTAGACTCCGTTTCATCTAATCCGTTCTCATCTATTGTTTCAATTTTGTTTCCGACTCCGTTTCATCTAATCCGTTCTCATCTATTGTTTCAATTTCGTTTCCTCATGCTGTATTTCCATATCACAATCCTTTGTAAAAATTTACCCATTGTTCTTCCGTAGTATTGTTTATTTTTTATACTTCATTTGCTGTCTCCCGCGTGCATCATTGTCGATGTTAGATATAAATCTATTCCAGTGTTGCTAATATGTAATTCTTACAACAAATTTAGCGATATTCCTTCTAATTACGTTGTAATTTCTTGCTAAACACTTAGCGATTTCTTCTATCCTTATTGTATTGCATTACTGTATTGCTTCATCTCAGCTGCGGGATTGTTTAATTATTTTGTATTTGAGCTCTGTTTTTGTTTAACAGCTTTCATTCTATCCTCATTCCTAATTTTTATGCCCTTTCTTTTCCTTTTCCTTTTTTATTATTATTATTACCGGGAGCCTCTCCTACTGCTCTGCATACCACATTGTATAGATTTTACTATTCTTTTTCAATATTCTCTTCAGTTTCCATGTTTGCCAGCTCTTTATGCCATCTGTTTTGGTAAAGTTTTTTGATACCGTCCTTTTCAAACAACTTTATAACCACCTAGATTTTGTTAGTGACTTATTTGTTTTGTTATTTTCTTCCATTTCGTAGAAAGATCTATTCCGGAGACTACTAAAAAAATAATCTGGTCTTATACCTCGATCTCTATAAACTCCTGTGTCTCTTACTTGATCTGTTAATTTATCAGTTACGAAGATGGAGTCGTCTATTGATCTACGACTTCTGTTGGCCCAAGAATATTTATTGATATCTCTTTTCAAAAAAGTGCGTTTGTATTTTAAATTGTTGTGACAGGAAAGATCTCTTAGTATTTTTTTCGTTTTCTTTACATGTCTGGCTCTCTAAAAGTCCCTATAATTTTTGCTGCTGGCATGCTTCCCTTTGTGTCATTGTAATCACCAATCATAACAACGTGGCACTGTATTTATTTACAGCCTGCTACAGTTCTCCATAGAATGTTCTAGAGGCTCTAGACGCATCCCATTTTTCTTTCGTCTGGTGCATATACACTTATAATAGTGACATTGCCTGTCATTAGTTATAGTGTAACTTTAACTAATCTTTCACTAATGTAAGTGCAATCTTTGACTTCTTTTTCCCACTTCTATTGTAGGGTTAGTGCTACGTTTTCACTTTGTATTTCAGTTTGTTCAACTCCACAGTAGAATATAAAGTAATCTCTTGCCTATTTATTACCTCTCATTTTCATTTTCTTTTCTCCGATTGCTACAGCGACGGCGTTCATGTCATTTAGTGTATTTTTAGTGCGTTTTCTCTTCTGAGAAGTTCCTCTAAAGCTCCAGGTTGCTGCTTTGACGTGTCCGTTGATCCATTTTCGTTTGTCCTTTTTCGTAGCTTTGTAATTTACCTTTGTGACCATCCTATTCTCTAGGCTCCTTTGGTTACTTGGAATAGTGTGTTTCCCAAGAGTAGGTTACATGACACATCCGCTCTGCTCCTTTCCCGTGAGGACCATGGGTTTCATTCGGAGTTATACCTTTCAAACGATACGTTCTGGTTATGTAAAAACGCCGGGAATCTCGTCTTTCATCCTCTCCTGTTGCGTATCTAGGGCAAACCCACTACACTCCAAGCCTTTGGCCGCTACAGTTTGTTGACAAATCTGCCTTCATCAAGGTGAGATTCATTCCTCAAATTTCAGTTGTCATTCCTCAGAGTTTTGATTCTGCTCAGGTACTGACTGCCTGAACAGACCGTTTCATCTAATCCGTTCTCATCTACTGTTTCAATTTCGTTTCCTCTTGCTGTATTTTCATATCACAATCCTTTGTAAAAATTTACGCATTGTTCGTCAGTATTGTTTATTTGTGTATACGTCATTTGCTGTCTCTCGTGTGTGACTGTACAGGGAGCGCTGCTTCTCTCTGCATAGTTAATTGAAGCACCGACAGAAACTGATTTATTTTATGAAATTAGATTTTCGCCTTTTCAGTAAAGTAATATGTTCCTGTATCCGTAAAGAGGCAGAATCTCAGACGGAGTACGAAGCACATATTCGAGACCGAAATCAGATATCAGACGCAGTGGTCGACGGAGAGACATCTGAAGGCGCACAAATAAATGACGAACAAACAGATTCCACAGACAGACAAAGCGAGAAAAGTAGACGATACGATAACGTAACAGAGAAAATCCGGGATAAGGAATGACAGCTACTTACATAACAGAAAAACCAGACTGATGGTTAGCCCATAATATCTGTTATTAGAGCAGAAATAATGGAAATCTTGCTGAGCTCCAAGTTGGTTTATGTCAATGGAAACGAAAACATGCTGGGCAATTGACAATCTATGTCTGAAAGAAAATCATCTAAATTGTGACAATAACTTCAATAATTAATCTGTAGGTTTGGACGAATTGATTGTAAAGAGAGGAAAGCAGATTTTTTTTTTGGCATCGCAGCTTCTATTAACGTAGCAGGTTAGCGGTAATATCATTTTAATTACCTTCACATACATTTCGTCATTAGTATAGTTTTAATTGATTAATGTAGACGATTCCATTTGTCGTAACAAATTCATATGAAGGGTCAAGACCATCACTTCACATCATGAGATACTTGTCTGCCCCTGTAGGTGCTCCACCACCCGCCTCATCGATGGTATTTCCAGTGTAAGAATATTTGAGCAAAAACGTTACAGATTCTCTTAATGTAGTGTAGCGTACATTTTTGGAACGCACCGATAAAGAAAGTAACTACATGGTATATTCGTCTTTTAGAATAGACAGAAGGACGAAGAATTTCGACAGTAAACTCAGTAACCTTCACATCATTTCCTGATAATTGGATACGAAGTGTAACTTCCGTATGAATTGTCATTTCATTTCCGGTAGAAATTAGTGCAGACTAGGTACGCAATGAATTATTTTCTGATTCTCTATTAATTTAATTTGAAAAAAAAATTCATACTTTTGAGATTACATTTTCTGTTTTAAGTTTAAAATCTGTGATTCGTCTGCATCCCTTTTTATTGAATTGGAAATATTACGTAATTATACCTAAGACCCAGCTGTGTTTGATTATACTGTTCATTACGATAGGCATATTTTGGTGTGATTGCTATCTTCAGGTTAACTGTGAGAAGTACGTTTTCGTAGTTTGGTACAATACTTGAAATTTTTAAGTAAAAAATTAAACTATGGTTTGCAACGTTCATCAGGTGGGCTTGATTTCTGTATGACATCGATGTCTCAGTTGCTGTCATACTACTTAGTAAGTCTGCTACTTTGATGCCATAATAGGTTTCAGATTTTGTTGGTGCAGCTATTTGTGTAGCTGTTCAGTTATGAAAGTTCATTTCATAACGACGTTTCGTGACAGCTGTATTAACATTTGAGTCAGCGTTGTTAACATGATTACAGGTTACTTATTTCTTTGCTAATCACTAGGTGTTACCTTTGTTCTTATAAGCTGTATTACAAAGTTTGTATGATTTGAGTTTTTGAGGTACTACGACCACTCGTAATTTAAACATCTTGATTTTTACGGAACTGTTTGTGCCAGATCTATATCACAGCCGTCCCAAAAAATTATAAATTGAATTGGAAATATCTGACACAAAATAGAACAGGAATTACAGCAGACTCTTTACAGGTTTTTTACAAAGTGACGCTTTCATATTAAATGAGCTAAGGTGCAATCATCATTCAGTTTATTGCTCTGATTGTACCATTCGACTCCTGCGTGAATATGTAGAGCTCTTGTTCTTCATTGTACCGTTACCTGAACGTCATTGGACTTTAGTCTGTCACTAATTTAACAGGAAGACCTAGTGTACGCTATCATCTGTTACGCGAAATTCGGCTAACAGCAGAACGGATGCACATTTACTAATCTGCAACCCGATTCAGGTCGTAAAATTTTACGCGGTCCAGCGTTGGTTAAACAGGTAAACGTCGACGAGATGCTAACTGCTTTTGTTTGGTGTGACGTTACGATTCTATCCAGCCGTACGCCGGTCGTAAACGTCGTGCAAATTGCTGTCGTCATTTCACGCTCGCCAGAACATGTCCTGAGCTTAGCTACATGTGGCTGAAACAATATCAGACGATCTTTGATACGGAGCAGTGGAGCGCACAGCTTTAAACAGCTCTGACTGAAACACCTGCTACCCGAAGCCAATTTTCTACCTATATTTACATTTCACTAACACCACAATGTCCCCTTTTCACCCCTTTCCAACGTCTCTGTGTTTGGCAGCAGGAGTGAAATCGCGGCGCTTTTGTTTCCTCTTATTCGTTTAACTTCCTGTTGAATTTGAGGTCCTTGTGCGAATAGACACTTGTGTACTGATGTTAATAGCTGTGATCTTGTTTCTTTATTCATACCTGTGTTCGACTTGTGCTGCACAAGAAAAGGGTTCAAGCAAACCAACTTAAATTACATTCCACGAAATGTCATAAAAGCCCTCTGCAAATATACGGGAAAAAATATTTGCATTGTCTCTGTCATTAGTTACATAATTTCAAATTACTCTCGATGTGTCCATAATTACGGGCGAGTGGTATCAAGAACCAACAAAACTGCGAGATAAATAAAAAATGCCTTTCAACCACCTGCAAAATAGTATTCACTGCCTACATTAGACCTTTACCAATGTTTGTGACGATATTGAGATGCCGGCGGTGGTGGCCGAGCGGTTCTAGGCGCTACAGTATGGAACCGCGTGATCGCCAAGGTCGCAAGTTCGAATGCTGCCTCGGGCATGGATGTGCGTGATGTCCTTTGGTTGGTAAGGTTTAAGTAGTTCTAAGTTCTAGGGGACTGATGACCTCAGAAGTTAAGTCCCATAGTGCTCAGATCCATTTTTGATATTGAGATCAATAATTGGAATGGAAACCTTAGCTTTGCTCTCCTACAAAATAAAACTAACAGAAAGAAACAAAACTGCAGTGAATTATTATCTGCTCGAGCCTTCTGAAAATTTAACCGAATAGAATATCTCCGCTTTCTAAGAGAATTTAATGTCATACGTTGATAGACAGTACTTTGTCTACGTCTTTTGTTTTCGTAATTCGAATGTTAGATGTCTGAGGGCGACAGGGAGGTGAGGAAATCTGAAAAGAGAAATGCAGGCTCTGAATGCAGACGTAATAAGGGTCAGTGCAATTAAATGAAGATAAGGTAAACGCCCATATCCAGACGGCTATGCGGTAACGTCAGCAGCAGCAGGCAAATGAAGGATACAATTAACATTCTTGATGAATAGAAAGGTAAAGGAATGGCTTGCTTTGTGTCAGCAAGCGAACCGATAGCAATACGCTAAGTCGATGTCAAACCAACTCTATCAAATTTAGTTATAGGTATACATGCTGTCATCACAAGAAACCGTGACGGGATTGATGCAATGAACAAGAGAATGGAAATGATATCTGTGTATACGGATGAAAATAAAATTGTTCTAATTTTGGCGGATAGAATACGATGATACGGTATATAATAGAAGACAAAATACTTATACAAGGTGTTTCAGAAGTGATTGTCAATATTCAGGAATATGGCAGCAATGATTTTTATGAACAAAAAAGTCAAGTTAACATATGCTCTAAAACGCATTAGGAGCTATGAGCAGTTCCTGATCTTGGACACTGTGAAGCAAATCTCTTCTACTGCAAGCTCTTTGCTTTCCATATTTAGGAAAGTGGTAGTATGGACGAAAACAATAAAAAAATAACCAGTAAACATATGCTCTAAAACGAATACCTTAACAGTTACGAGCACCTGTTCATCTTGGGTACTTAGGAAAACAACTCTTCTAATGAACAAGTGTTCTTAACTTTTAAGGTATGCATTTTAGAGCACATGTTTACGGGACATTTTATCTTGTTTTAGTCCATACTACCACTTTCCAAAATATAGAAAGCAAAGAGTTTTGCAGTAGAAGAGATTTGTTCAACAATACTGACGATCAAGAATATCTTACAGCTTTTAAGGTATGCGTTTGCAGCCAATGCATGCTTGACTTTTTTGTTTCGAATGATGAGGAGCTAAGATCAAGAAGTAAAATAACGGGCTATGACCTGATAGGTGCTACACATCACAGGCATTATGGTACAGTAACGTACGTTAGAAAGGACATAGAGTATGCAGTCCTTATTTCTACATCTACCACATGTGATATTCACCAAGTTACTGTAAAAGTAGGTGAACTAACAGTAAACAACATCTGCAAACCTTCAGGCCACTCGTGGCCTCCACAAGTTCTACAACCCCTGCCTCACCCCAGGATATATGTGAGTGACGTCAACAGCCACCACGAACTGTGGAAATACCGCACATCTGACCAGAATGGTGAAGACTTGGTGAAATGGGCTGAAGATTGCAATACACAGCTAATCTTTGACGCCAAAGGACAAATTACATTTAAGTCAGCTGCATGGGGAACTGAAACCCACCCTGATCTATGCTTTGTTACGGCTGACACTAATAACAAACCTATACTATCCTCCCGCAGAATACTTGGGGACTTCACTCACTCCCAACATCGTCCGGTGCTCATAGAAATAGGCCTGTAGGCCTTACTATCCCCCTAATTTCCTCGTATCCTCGGCCCAGATGGAACTTTGGGAAAGCGGACTGGGCTACCTTCTCAGAAAAACTTGATAAACGCCTTGGATGGATACCTCCAACTTATAAAAATTACAAAATGTTTCTGGGAGCAGTCATCAGCTCAGCTAAGAACAGCATTCCCCGGGGATTTAGAAAAGAATACGTGCCGGGGTGGAACGAAGAGAGTGAGCGCCTCTATAAACAGTTCCTAGAGCATGGGGATAGGGAGATTGCAGATGACTTATTGCACAGTCTGGACGCTGCCAGGCGCACTAAATGGATAGAGACTGTTGAGGAAATGTACTTCACAGAATCAAGCGGAAAGGCGTGGTCGCTAATTCGGAAGCTTGGTGGCAGTAGCAGGAACCAACGACCATCCAGCTCTATTACTCCAAACACAGTTGCGGCACACATCAGTAAAACCTCTAGAGCTCCAGGGGATCGAGCTCATACCATAAAAGACAAAAAGGAACTTAAAAAGTTGAAATCTTTAGTAGGAAACAATTCACTACACTCGCAGCCCTTCTCCATCGAAGAGATAACATTGGCTATTAGAGACATCAAGCCACGGAAAGCCCCAGGTTTTGATGGAATTCATCCATAGTTTCTGATTCACTGCGGTAAATTTGCAAAATTATGGCTTGCACAGTTCTTCTACAGCATGATGGAAACTGGAAGAATACCAAATACCCTTAAGAAAGCAAAAATCGTAGCGATACTGAAACCAGGTAAACCGAATGACGAACCAAACAGCTACCGCCCAATTGCCCTTCTTAGCATGATCTACAGACTACTGGAGAGACTTATATGTAACAGAATAAGTCTAGATATCCTAAAGTGTACCCCTGTGGAACAAGCAGGCTTCCGGCCAAACAGGAGCTGCACAGATGAAGTCCTCTCACTAACTTCCTACATCGAGGCAGGCTTCCAAAGACAAGAAAAAACATCCGTGGTATTTATAGACCTGACAGCGGCTGATGATACTGTATGGAGGCAAGGCCTGATTTACAAACTACTCCGCATCGTGCCATGTTTGAAAACGGTTAACCTTACCAACGAGATGCTCTGCAACACACCATTCCAGGTGATACTTGGAAATTGTAGGAGCAAAACATTGAAGCTCAATAATGGCTTGCCCCAAGGTTCAGTCCTGGCACCGCTACTTTGCAGCATGTATATAGCCGATATGCCTAATAGTAAATCTGAAAAGTTTGGATATGCAGATGACTGGGTCATAGCTACACAACATCGAGATATGGAGCATACTGAGGGTGTCCTGACAAGCGACTTGTCCTTGCTGGGAACGTACTTTCGTGAATGGAGACTACAACCTAGTCCAACTAAAACTGAGGCTATGTGTTTCTACCTGAATAATAAATTGTCTAACAGACACCTTACGATATATTTTGATTACAATATTCTGCCTCATAATAAAAATCCAAAATACCTGGGAGTGACATTAGATAGAACCCTGAGCTACAAACAACACCTCATCAGCACTGCTGCAAAAATCCGTACTAAGAACAATAGCATTCAGAAACTATGTGGTACCAGCTGGGGCTCCTCCGCCTCTACCTTGCAATGCTCTGCTTTGGGACTTGTCTACTCTGCAGCAGAGTACTGTTCCCCTGTTAAGCTAAAGAACGCTCACACCAAGATGGTGGACACAGTACTGAACCAAACTATGAGGATTATTTCAGGTACAATAAAATCAACCCCCATTCACTGGCTACCTGTACTGAGAGACATACCGCCACCTCACTTACGAAGAGAATATGCGCTTCTCAGAGAATAAAAAAAAAAAAAATACATGACAGCCCGCAACTTCCGATTCACGCTTTGAGCAATGGCATTGACAGAGATAGATTGCGGTCTAGACATCCACCTCTTGTAAGGGCCAAAGATCTGGAGGAAAATGGTTTCTGTCTTGAAGAACGCTGGAAAGTGGAGTGGGAAGAATTAGCACCACCACAGGTAAACACCTTACTGAAACCCTCGAACAGACCACCAGGTTTTGGCTTACCACGTAAAACCTGGACCATCCTCAACAGGATCAGGACGTGCCACGGTCGATGTGCGGACTCTCTACACAAATGGGGAAGAGCACCATCCCCAAAGTGCGACTGCGGCGCTGAGAAGCAGACGATCCAGCACATCATTGCAGAGTGCCCTCTGAGAGCCTACTCAGGTCAAACAACGGACTTCCTGGATGCGACTCGAAGTGCAGTTCAATATATTGAAAACCTAAATGTTAATTTGTAATTATATATATGTTGTTCATGCCATAACTGTATTTAATTCTTTATGTCTTGGTTTTAGTGCCAAAGTTATAAAGTTATTGTAGCAGCTTATTTCTCTTTGAACGTGATTTGTACTTTCCACGCGCTAAATAATAAATTCCTGTCGTATCCCTCAGTATTGACCATCACTTTTCTAACACCCTGTATACTACGGAATCGGCATATCACAGAGAGCAGAAACACTTCTCCAATACTGCAATGAACTTCAGATTGTATTTACAAGTACACTTCTAAATTTCGGAAAATAAGATACTCTAGGAGAAGACAAGGAATCACAGGAAGACACCAGCTATTTCACATAATGGCGAGACAAAGGTTCGAATATCAGTTGGTAGTAGTGATGGCATTCCTTGAGCAGTTACAGACTCGAATCGCACTTTAGTAATGAAACAGAGTATGCTGAATCAGAGTGCCAAAAACTGCGTTCTGAAGCAGTAGCAATCTGTGATATAGTTTGGATCTTCTTTGAGGCTGCAGTACTGATTATCGCAAGAAGGTGGTGGTTCAGCCGAAAAGGAACAGACGTACCTAGAATGGTAATTACAGATGCGGGACACACAAATGTGGGTTTAAGGATGATATCTGCTAAGAAATTGAAAGTAAGCGAATAAGTACCTCAACTTCTCAACGAAAGAAATGCAGTTACGTTCAGGAAAAGAAAGTAAGTCACGATGCAGGGAAATGAATTAGAAATGCATGGCCGCAAAAGAACAACAATAACAGGAGAGATGTCAAGAAATTGATCATGGAATGTTCGTCGGAAGGACACATTCAGTAAACAAAAACGTTAAAATAAATTTTGCAGACTCTAAAAGCTAGTTCGTCAAAGTAAGCTTGCAAAAGTGATTCCAATGTTAAACATAGAAGAGACAGAATGCATACAAGCTAAACGAATACACGAGGGAGTGTAGGAAGGGGAAGAACGGCTTTTCTGACGGGATAGAGGATGCAATGTCTGTGGCAGACACCAGCTCTAGGAGTCACGGTTTGGCAGAGTTTTGGAGGGTTGCCAAAAAACAAGGAAACAGTGACAGATAACATACCACATGATTTCAAAACATCATTGCGAGATGTGGCAACCAAATGATTAAAATTACTGTGTAGAATCTATTACACGCCATCGGACTATCGGAAAGCGCCATTTACACACTTCAGAAGAAAGGGAAGGTAGGAACTGTGAGAACTGTGGTAATATCATCTCATGCTCCTGATTACATTACTGACGAGGATAATATGAAGAATAAAGGCACGGATAAATCAGAATCACATGATAAACGATTTGCCTTGAATGTACTGTAAAGCTCCAGTGTTAAGTTATTGTAGCTTAATTTTTGCGGCTGTCCGCGTATGGAATAGTGTATGGGAGCTTTACATAGCGATTACGTGTTGTTATGAAATAAACCTCACCATGTGCCTAATACGATCACGTGCCTTTCATACTTTTCAAACATTAAAGTTGTTCAAACGAAAAATGGAAAATGTCACTGTGAAATAACTTTGTTGCATGTCTAATTACTTTGTTTTATTATCCCTGTAGCACGTATTGAAACGTCTCCTTAGAAGAATTATAAAAGACTGTGCTTAACCTGACACACAATATTTTTAGCGCAACGCAATCTGACTTTCAAAAATCTCTACAAAAGAATGGCCCTGACTAACATTAACCTATACGTTTCAAAAATCGCGTACCTCACAAAAATCTTGGTTACTCGAACTACTGCAATACAGCAAGCGCCACTACTGCCAGCTAAATAAATGATTCAAACTACGGAAGGCACTAACTACTGATAGGCATAGTTAGCAAATTAAAGATTTTGATAGAGAACAAACAATGTATTTACCTTAATAGTCATCAAAAGTCATAATATATATAGGAGTTCATAACATCCATTCTTGCAAATATCAAAACTCCGCCATTTCTCTCCCCACATCCACCACTGCTGGCGGCTCACCTCCAACTGCGCAACGCTACGCGCTGTTCACAGCCAGCTGCCTAACAAATGGCGAGTATTACAACAATTCAAAGCAGCCACAGACTGCACACAGCACAGCCAGTGATTTTCATACAGAGGTGGCGTCACCAATAAAAAAACCTAAACAGCCTACTTACAGTATCACAATTCCATAACAATGTGTAAAAGCATCCACTTTTGTGTCATTTCCCATTCTGATTGAAGTAATCGACGCTAAGTTGTGTTTGCAAAATAAAAAGGTAATCACTGATAACGGAAGCGTTTTCATTTTACGTTGTACCATGAAATTCTTGCTCCACGAAAGCTAATAATTCGTAAGCACGACAATACTCCAACCATAAATCTCGGAACCAATCCTACGCGCCTTTTCGGGAAATGACTGAATAACTCAAATAATTTTCTTCTATGACACTACTAACACTTTCAACTTTTCATTACACTTTCCTTCGAGTCCTTCCTACTACTCGTCCGCGGCGTGGCTGAACGATAGCTGCGTGTGGAAGTATAACTACGGCTCTTCTGTCCACAGAAAGGCGGCGTGTAACCACTTGTGCAGGGACATTGTTGCCATAATATAGCAAGACAGTGCTCCTTCCATTGAAAAGTGCGCTGAGCTTCGAAAGTTCCACAGGTTATCGATACGTTTCAGCACCAGATATATCAGCACCCCTTACTAATGACAAACAAAATACTAATCTTGGTCTTGATAACGGAAGCAAATGCAAAGAACAATCGAGCGAGCTACGTGGGATTTACCGATCTTGAAGAAAATTGAACAACGTGATATAACACAAGATTTTAACTCTCTGAGTCGTAAGTGTACCCCACAGAGAAAGAACGGCAATACAGAATTTGAAAAGGAAGCGGGAACAATATCTATCGAAGATGAAATGGTAAGGAATTCATGATCTTTCCACTAAAATTGGAGCAGTGTATAAGAGAGGCAGTGGATTAACTAAGGAAAACATTCAGAAGTGCTTTTAAAGTTCAGCATTGAATCATATCAGTGATAAGATTGGATGATGATATTGATATGAAGGGAAACCCTAACTGAGCACAAGGGGGGAGGGGAAATGGTCACGCTACCCCTCACCCCTAGCTTTCACGGAAAGTAATTATGCAGGTTTTTCAACAGGGTCGGAACTTAAACTTTTTTATGGCTTCTTATAAGTCGTCATTCATGTTCCAAATACTGAAAATACTCCATACCTCAGGTGTAGAAACATGCCTCTCCCCTTTAAAGACATTCTATGGATGTCCTTCACTGATATCATATATGAAAACTGGGATGAATTACAGGACCTTTATATGGTCTGAACAATCTGCTAAGCACCGAATATAAGTATTGGTGGTTATAGGACACTTTCGATATTAAATTGATATTCTCAATAATTAGCATATCACTTTGATATCGAAACTATCCTAGGACCCCCTAATTAAGTGGCATATCAGTTTGGTAACAAAAGTGTCCTACAAACTCCTTTATCAAAGTATATATGGTCGCCATTGACTGTATGAATAAAATAAATAGTTTCTTCAGTCACTGGCGACAATAATGACTTTTAAAATGGTATTTACCTGTAAGGCATACTCACTACTCATGACTTACCCATCTGTGGCAACTCTTTCATCACAGTGTAATTCTTACTACTAACGACGTCAGTTATTTGTTGGGAACATTCCACTCATTGTCTTCTCCTACTCTTACAGCATTTAACAATGTATGATGAAAGCCATTCTTTTACAAGCGAATAAATGTCCTACCATTATGTTCTTCATTCAGTATAAATTTTACATGTAATTCTTGCTCACCCGATTCAGCAGAGAACGTCCTGATGTCCCCTTTTATCAGTCACTTTTCCAGTATCAGATCGTAGCACCACACCTCAAACACTTCGAATCCCTTCACTTCAGAGTTTCCTGCAGTACATGGTATATTCCCATACACTGCTGTAGTCCAGCAGTTACTTTTCCACGATAAGTAAAGTAGAACCAGAAAATTTCTTTGGGAAGGAATAGTCTCTTCCTGTGGCAGTCTGCTTCTTATATCTTTGTTGTTTCATTTGTCATGCATTGTGTTGTTGTCGGGATAGTATAATTCTTAAACAGATTCCTCTTAAATTTATCACTTATTCATTTATTCTTATCCACAATACATTCGTTTTTGTTTGGATTACAGCTGGTACATACTAGTATTGGGGTAAAGCTAGTTCTGGCACAATTAGTTTGTGTAGGTAGCATACATATAGGGACAAGCATACACTCAAGGATAAATTATCCCCCTCAATCGATCGTTATGCTAATTGATTTATTACCCCCTAGGTGTTGATTTATGACACCCTGGAGGTAATCTATCATTCTGAGAAACCTCCATTTCATCGCCCTTACCCGCTCCCCAGTTCAGTTCTGAGCCACTTTTCGTCCTCCTGGGAAATCCCCCAAGGTCACGGCTTTCCTATCACACTTCCAACCTCTGTTCCCCCATCTGGAAATTGGAGAGTAAAAGACTCAGTCTGTGCTGAACTGCTGGAGAGGAAGGATCTCATGACACGAAATTCAAATCAATGTAATTTGACATAATAAAATATCCTTTAATTCAATGTACATATTCTTTATTTAATCAGTGTTTGGTGGACAGGGTCCCTTCCCTTCCCTCCGTAGCCCCCTTTACCCCATCCCCACCTCATCAGGAAATAGGCAGGAAAGAGCTGGCTACTGGACTGGGAGGAAATGGGCGAAAAATTTGAGCAATATTAATTATTTAAACATTAACGAAATTCATTAAATTGGTGGGAAATTCTGGCCTGTGGGTCACTCTGATTTGTGTGAGATAAACAATCCACTCTTATGACAGGACAACTGCTATATTAGAAATGACGGGAGAGAGTCCATTGGCACTACCACATCACATTAAGTTTTTAACAGTTTCTGGGAGATAAGGTACATAAAAATGTTCTGGAAGGTCAAGTCAAATAGATTGTTTTAAACATTCACAACTAAATTAAGATGATTTTCCTTTGTAATAAAATATATTTTCAATATTAGAGAATCCCATTCATACTTTTGCTAATCAAGTAATTAAATTTACGTCACAGATAGGTCATTGCTAAGTACATCCAAGGTGCTGTATGCACCAACATTTGAGAACATAAACAGTTTCCTCCACCACAATATTTCCATTAAACATATCTGGAAAAAAAGCCACACTCACGATCACAAAGTCCATGCCACCTGACAACTGCAGGGATGCCAGGAGCTGTAGCCACACTGGCTACGAGAGGACTAGAGACCCGCAACTGCGTGCCCACCTCCTGCTAACCACATGCCCGCTGTACCAGACACTCAAAGAGACTGTCACTGTGACAGCCCAACCATCAGCTCATCAAGTTACATCCTTGGGGAGAATGACTGTCCAGTGAAAACACTCACTGTATTGAATCTTCTCAAATTTCCTAGTAAAAATAAAGAATACACACAGAATACACACAACACACAGGTCAGTTTCTCTCGCCACTGAACCAGTATAATGGTTAGATCGCCATTCAGCCACCCACTAGTGTCGCCGCTGGAACTTGTCCCTATGTCTACAGGAAAGAGCAGACTAACCGAAGCGTTTCTCTGTAAGTAACATCAACACAGGATAAGCGGCGACATCTGAAGCCTCCATTATCGTCCCTGCTGCTGGCTGTGGTACACTTCAAGAAAAGAACGTGTGGCTAGGACATATAGCTCTAACTGTGGTTCCACGCTCAACATAGACTCCCCCAGTTAAAAAATATTCATTTTACTCAGTCCGAGACAAGAATGTCCTTGCCCTTCATCAAGGAATTTCTCAGGCAAAGTATAGGTTCCTCCTTTTTATACGATTTATTCTCGAACACAGAAGAAATTCTGTTACCAGGCGAAAACGTCAGTTCTTATCAGCTTATTATCTGTTACGTTATGACTCACAGGACTAGAATATTAAACTCATTTTGGGTATATGACAGGATGCTAAGAGCATGCTCTACCTCTGTCACAAGATGTTTCTAAATTTCGGACCCTCGTAACGTTGCCAGAAGACTCATCACCTACAAAGTCTCTCAATGTAGGTAATTAACGGCACAGAGGTGTTGTAACGTCAGGTTTATACTTGATATATTCGGTAATGTAGCTGATTTCGTTGTGATGGCACCTTTGTAGATGGGAGATTGAAATTTCGTTAAAAGATCTCGCCAAAACAAAAAACCGCCTGATTACAGCTACAACTCGCAAATCATATTCGTGGGACTCCAGGCATACTGCTCCAGAACTACTCATTCTAAGACATGTCGATCTTTGGAGGAGTAGGATGTTAGACTCTTTCCTCAACCCCCATGATGCATCCACCTCTGTCCCTACAGCCATTACCGCATCAAATACAAACAGCTGTCACTCCTCGCACTGGATCAAGAACCTCCTCTTGCACATCAGGTCTATCCCACACCTGGCCAACCAGCCATCACTCGCCTTGCTGGACAGCTGTCAATCATTACACACTTGCAAAGGTTGTCCTACCGTTCTCAGAAGGACTGGGTTTTTAAATGTCGCTGGGCTACATAGAAAATTCTCTAACAATATGCGTCTCGTCCTACCACCTGTAAACTGAAACGTTCTCTTATGTTGTTTCGAAATAAGCGGTAAAGGCTGTCCCAGTGGACAACAGCAAATTACCTATCTGCAGAGCACACCATCCTAAATGTGTATGAGCCTGAAGACCTGTGTTTTCCTCAGAATAGAGCCCATTATAAGAGTTCCCTACTGGCTCCCACCAAATTAGAGCGTGCATGGGTCAAGAACTTAACTGGGAATCCCTTTAAGGAAGGCAAAGTTCTTTTCCATGTTAACTATTGAGAAAATTTAGAGAACCGACAATAGAAGCTAATTGCAGAAGGATTCTACTGCCATCTACATACATGTTGCGCAAGGACAATGAACATAAGAAATACGAAATTAGCGCTCATACGCAGGCATACGGAAAGTTTTTTTCCCCCACTATATTTGTGGGTGGAATAGGAAAGGAAATGGCTAGCAGTGGAACAGGTTACCCTCACCCACGCATCGTATGATGGCTTGTAAAGTATGCATATAGATGTGGATGTAAATTCAGTCTACCTACTAAGACGTTAATTTAAAAAGAATGTTGTCTCTTATTTATCGAGGACGAGGAGACACTAGCTGCAACTTCTGCTGCTGGTTGACTTGAAGTATAAATCTTAGTATTAGTTCTTAATTTTCTCATTACAATCACTTCGCGAGGTATATGTGGCAGGTGGAAATATGTTGGCCCATAACTCTTAAAAGAAGCGGTATAGAGTTCATGTCTCATCTCCCCTTTCATCAAAATATCGCTTACGTATCATATTCTCACTAATCTTCCCACCTTCGATATACGGCATTTGAATCCATTTGATTTCAACGAGTAAGGAATGCCCTCGCCAAGTCACTGTTAATTTTCTAGAAATGCCATAACGTTCTGACAGCATTATCCCATTAGTTATAAGGTTGGGTAGTCCTCCACCTGCCACTGATTAAGTAGAGAGTTACCACAACGAAAAAATTGGCACACTAAAGTTCACGAGCGAAGTGAAAACCACGGAGACTATACGTGGACAGAACAAAGAAATTCATCGATATCTATATTAACCCCCTGTACGATCTGCTAATTACCTTTGTCGTTTTCCTATCCTTAGTACGCTACAAACACGACAGTGTAATGGTATTATTGTTTTTATTGATAGCTAGCATTTCGTGAGGGATACATCACATTCTGTCAAATGGAGCATACCTCCATAATACGAATCTAACATTATCACAGAGCTTTCAATACACTATCCATTGAATCATTTACATCAGTGAAACAGCCTCACACCCCATGCTTAATTCAGAGCTACTGCTAGAGTAGTTAGCGGTACTCATTGCTAATTGCTCACTGATCATTTTAGGGAGAGTTTCTTGATTTAATCACGGTGTAGCCCCCTTTTACCCCCAAGTGCTGTTCAATAGTGGATCGAACATGATACTGCAATCCATGTAGAGCAGAGAATATCCACGTGGGTATTACACGTACACATAGCGCTAGTTATTTACTGAGGAGGAAACTTAGTACTTACACGGTTTTCTAACTATTCTACATCGAGGGACAATTAACTAACTAGTACTAGCTAGACCAAACCCATCTCAATGTTTCCTCCAGCAACAGTAGTCATCTTAGTACTTCTCAGCCCTTGGTCTGAATTGTAGTGCATCAGTCTGTAGGTGACATTGACTTGCCGTTTCACGCCTTCTACACTGTCACATCTTAATGGAGGGTTCAGACCCTCTTAAAAATTCATGTACATGAAGACTGTCGTTTTCTTTTGCTTTATCTGACAGACGACTCAGTTCTCAAAGTCTGTACTGCTTCCCCTAAGGTTCCAGCAAATCAATCTGAACCAGAAATAAGCATTATACTTCAGATACCTACCTCCATATGCTTACTCCTAAGCACTTTATAGCATTAAAGATTTCAATGACAGTGTACAGTAGTTTTACTCCTATTAATTGTCTACAGATTTACTTACATGCAGGTCAACTACCACCTCCGCCACAAGTCGTCCCACTGCCCACTTCTCACATCTAAATAAATACGCTGTAAGCGGCTGTATAGTGCATTGTAGAGGGTAAGTCGCATCATTATTATCGATTATCTTTCTATTCCTACCTCTATACTGATTGAGCACAATATTGCATATATACGTCCACCACTTATGATTCCGGAAGAAACACTTCGTGTGTGTCTAGCCGCATTCAGCTTCCTGGATGACGGAGGGGTGCAGCTGAGAAACACTTTCAAGTATTTGTGGTGGAGATTACTGCTTTCGATATGGAAAATTTCACACATTCATCTCCTTCATAGCTGAGAAACCATGTATCCTACAGGATGATGACAATGTGGTGACAGTAGGATAAGAAGCGTCTCAAGATACATGATCAAACCATCTAAGTTGGATATGGTTGACGTTCAGAACTGCAATCCTGATGGAGCAGCTGTCTGGATTAACGTGGTAGCTGCTATAGCTTAAGCTTTCCTTAGAATTTCAAACATCTATTCATCGGAAATCCACCTTCTTTGCAGCGACTGTATGATATATCCTCCCCACTTCTGTACGAATGTGACAAGAAGTTCCTTGATAATAGTCGTACGTTGGAAGAAACTATTAGTCACCGTACCAGGAAATATAACTCTTAGACCTCTTAGGGTGGTTGGAACGTCGCATGTGTATAGCACGCTAGAAAATGTAATAACTCCGTCTGCTGTTGCTGTCTGCTGAATTGTTAAATTTCACCTAATGTAAAATGTGGTAACAGGGTCTTTAAATCGTCTATAGATTCATGATCAATTTACGTCTGTTAGATAAGGTAAACGTCAAAATTGCTATTCTGATGGATAAATAGTCTGCTACTAGTCCTTAAAGTTCTTTTTACCATAGCTTATGCTTACTTCAAAAGTCTAGACGCTGCCTCATTGTAAATCTACCTTCCTGACAGTGACTGAGCCACAGACTCTTCTTGCTTGTGCAGTAATGTAATAGGAAGATCCCTCTACTAGAATGAAGGTGGCTTTTAAGAGCTGATGTAAAATTTTAGAAACGGTCTGTTAGAGTTTTATCCTCTCTGAATGCTAGTCATATGATAGTACACTTCAAAAATCAGTATGAGATGTCTGTGGTATAGAATGCTGCGGCTTTAATGGAACACTTGTTAATTGTGGAAGAGAGTATCCTAAACAACATCACTGTACTTAAATAGCTCCCACAGTCGTTTGGGATCTTTGTTACACCCATTTGATTCATTTGCAGCATTGGATTACTGTTTTTATTTTTTTTTCTCCGGAGGCAAATTAATTACGTTTCGAAATTGAATGGATTCTATTTGCTTATATACTGAAGAGACAAATAAATTGGGACACCTGCCTAATATCGTGTAGGGCTCCCACGAGCATGTGCAAGTCCCGTTGCACGACCTGGAGTTGACTCGACTAATGTATGAAGTAGTGCTGGAAGGAACTGACATCAGGAATCCAGCAGGGCTATCCATAAATTCGTAATATTACGAGAGGGTGGAGATCTCTTCTGAACAGCACGATGCAAGGCATCCCAGATATGCTCAATAATGTTCATGTCTGGGGAGTTTGGTGACCAGCGTAAGTGTTTAAACTCAGAGGATTCCTAGAGCCACTTTGTAGCAGTTGTGGACCTGTGGTGTGTCACACTGTCCTGTTGGAATTCCCGAAGTCCATCGGAATGCACAATGGACATGAATGGATGCAGGTAATGAGACAGGATGCTTACGTATGTGTCACATGTCAGAGTCGTATCTACATGTATCAGAGGTCCCGCACCACTCCAACTGCACACGCCCCACACCATTACAGAGTCTCCAACAGCTTGAGAAGTACCCTCCTGGCGTACAGGGTCCATGGATTCATGAGGTTGTCTCCATACCCGTATACGTGCAATTTGAAAAGAGACTCGTCCGACCAGGCAACATTTTTCCAGTCATCAACAGTCCAATGTTGACCGGCCAAGGGCGAGGTGTAAGGTTTTGTGTCGTGCGATCATCAAGGATATATGAGTGGGCCTTCGGCTCCGAAAACCCATATCGCTGATGTTTCGTTGAATAGTTCAGACACTGAGACTTGTTGATAGCCCAGCACTGAAAGATGCAGTAATTTGCGGTAGAGTTGCTCTTCTGTCACTTTGAATGTTTCTCTTCAGTCGTCTTTGATCCCATTCTTGTAGGATCTTTTTTCCGGCGGCAGCGATGTCCGACATTTGATGCTTTACGAGATTCCTGTTATTCACGGTACAGCCGTGAAATGCTAGTACGACAAAATCCCCATTTCATCACTACCTCGGAGATGCTGTGTCCCATCGCTCGCGCACCAACTATAACACCACGTTCAAACTCACTCAGATCTTGATAACCTGTCATTTTAGCAGCAGTAACCGGTCTAACAACTGTGCCAGAAACTTGTTGTCTCATATAGGCGTTGCCAAAAGCAGCGCCGAGTTCTGCCTGTTTCCAAATCCCTCTATTTGAATACGCATGCCTATACCAGCTTCTTTGGCGCTTCGGTGTATATGACATGCAATACTGTAGTTCTAATAGCAGATTTGTTAATTGTGCCGGCCGTTGTGGCCGACATGGTCTAGGTTCTTGAGTCCGGAACTGCGCTGCTGCTACGGTCACAGGTTCCAATCCTGCCTCGGGCATGGATGTATGTGATGTCCTTAGGTTAGTTATGTTTAAGTAGTTCTATGTCTAGGGGACTGCCGACCTCAGATGTTAAGTCCCACAGTTCTCAGAGCCATCTGAACCATCTGTTAATGGAGGGAGGGGCACAGTACACCAAATAATTTTAGTTAAATAGTCCCGACAGACCTCAGGAAGCTGTGTTATATACATCTGATTACAATGGTTCGCTAATTCGGCTGTATTTTCATCTTAAGCAGATTTCATTTCGAATCGGTAATGTGTCTCCATGACGTGGAACACTCTAGTTTTAATGCATCATATGTTGATGGTGGGAGGGCATACCATGCACAGCATCGCCGTACTTAAATAGTTGTACCCCTCGACTTAAGTCCATGCGCATGGGAATGAACGCATTTCCATCATGTTTTCATTTGCATATTGATCTATTCAACCATTGCTCTAGAACACGTTTCGTACTTGACAGTACGTTACAAATCAAGAGGTGGACTGGTTCAGTAAACCCAGCTGTTACAACCGTGTGCATACAGACTTCTAAACACAGCGTCAGTGCCTCCACTGGACGAATGTAATACTGTATTAGCGAAGGTCAACAGAATGAACTGTTTCCAGAATGAGATTTTCACTCTGCAGCGGAGTGTGCGCTGATATGAAACTTACTGGCAGATTAAAACTGTGTGCCCGACCGAGACTCGAACTCGGGACCTTTGCCTTTCGCGGGCATGTGCTCTACCAACTGAGCTACCGAAGCACGACTCACGCCCGGTACTGGCAGAAGTAAAGCTGTGAGTACCGGGCGTGAGTCGTGCTTCGGTAGCTCAGTTGATAGAGCACATGCCAGCGAAAGGCAAAGGTCCCGAGTTCGAGTCTCGGTCGGGCACACAGTTTTAATCTGCCAGGAAGTTTCAGAATGAAGTGTGTCAAGTAACCAGCAGAGTGCTCTAGTCTCATCTCCGAATAGGTGAAAAGTTGTTTATGTCAGGTAATATTGATCTCACTAGGACTGTACCATCACTATCAATGAAACTGATTTGAATCCTAATTTTCTTATTGTTTAATAAATGGTCGCACTTTCAGTAGTATCACATAGGATAAGACATTGAAGATCACAACTAGATCTTAAAATTCTGTTCTCACTCTTAACGAATGGTATATCTACTGGAAAGTTATCCATTTCTGTTCATAGGGTGACATGTTTGTTGCAGGATGTATGTACAACAATATTCAATGTGAGATGCCACAGACATAGCAGCGCAGATGGCAGTTAGACCAAGTCATTAACGCTATACGACTGTAGCGCACAATGCCGGTGTCGAAAGCCTTGAACGCGGTACCACCTAAACTTTGTCGTAAAGAAACAAGCTGATGGAGATGTACGAGCTGATTTTAAAAAGATATTGACCTCCAGCACAAAATGTACATTTGCAGAAAACGAATGAACGTCTCTCACTGGGTATCATATCCAATATCTTACATGCGGTAGTGTTCATTTCCGAGTATCCTTCACGCGACGAAACTTCGTCCGGCTCTTCTCTGACTTGTGGCGAAGAAAGACGTAACTCCCTACTCGCTATACATAAGATATTAGAATTCGCTCAACCACATAAAATTTCAAACTATGTGTACCGAGAGCAGGCTCCCATGCTCAGTTAGAATATGCAAGCGAACTGTGAGTTATGCTCTGGTGCGTAAATTATAAAACCGAAGCAAACTTTTGCATCTGAAAGAAAAATGTCATGAGCCGAACAGAAATGACGAAGACAATAATTACACTGGAGGCATCGCGATTTATGGCGGACCCTGGGCATTAAAAGTCTTGTACATGGTTCTAAATTCTGTAGGATGTTTTAGCGAACTTCCTGGCAGATTAAAACTGTATACTGGACCGAGACCCGAACTCCAGACCTTAGCCGTTCGCGGGCAAGTGCTCTATCGACTAAGCTACACAAGCACGACTCACGACCCCTCCTCACATATCGAAGTAACAAGCTCTGAAAATTATCATCTTGGCGTCGGAGTTTCATAGTACAGTGCCATCCAGATTATGCTGTGAATAAAAAGCCCAATTGCTTCCCCATCCAAGGCTATATTATATAATCTTGTTACTGTTCCTGCCTCGTTCAGCACAGAAGATGCTATCACTTTGCATGATAAACCACCAAGTAACCCTTAGCACGAAGGAGCCTTGCATTTCGACCGCCACATCCACCTTTTCTATTCCCACCAAGCTAGGTTCGGTGTGGAAGGACTTCCCTTCATGTCTTACGTGATAAAAATCCTTAGTCTACTACGCATGAACTAGTACTGGAAGTAAAGTTTTAACATTGCCATCCTTTTAAAGAACATTATTCTTAAATTTAAAATCTTAGATTAATTACTATGCCATAAAGAATGAATAAAACGTTCACACACATGTTACGTCAAAGAACTTAGTGATACTGAAGTCACATTAAGGTAAAGGAGACAAAGAAGCTAGGTAAATATAGGTAATATCGATATCGGTGTTAAACTTGCCCCATAATACACCCATAACACCTCAAATAGTGTAAAGCGAAAAACTTGCAAGTACTCGTATATCAAAACATCACACCACAGAAATACAAAAATCATCATTTCATCACATTTACATAAGAACAGCCGTAGTTATATTTTGCATAACATGTATCACCGTAGAAAACACTGTGTTACTTAAGGAATATCGTAACAGTTGGTACACTCACATTAAATACGTGAGAAGTTTAGTATCAACGTTTGCAGAAACAGTATTTAAAATTTCTAAGCAGATTCTTAGTATAAATTTTAAGCAGTTAGTTTGTTTCGCCTTAACAGAAACGTTTACCTTCTTAACTTTCTACAATTTTGAAAATTTTACTGAAGATTTTACTTTCAGTTCATATACAGGAAAAACAATTAGGAAAAATTATTACTTTCACCAAATAGATATCTTTGGCTGTGTGAATTTTTATGCATTTCAGGAAAAACACAATCCTAATTACAAAAGACAAACTTTTTCACTGTCTTTTCATTATTCGTATAAAATTGTTTTATTTATACATTTTGTTTTGCCAAGGAAACTTTTGGTTGCCCACTGAGATATTTGGTAGTCCATTTGAAACATCCTCCCTTGCTCCATTTACTTGGCAGGAAATTCTGCTGCTCATACCACATGTTGTCAGTCCACTTTATTAAGCTACAGATCTTTAAGCAATGCAGTCTTTTAGCAAGTCATTTCATTTTTTATGGAATACCAATTTTATTCGAAACACAGTTTACATGTTTAAGAATCTGAAACTTTTAGACGTATATTAGTAAAATTATAAAAGCAGTACCTCACAACAGTATAACATTTGTTAAGAAACACATTTTTAAGCATAATCATTTCTAAATTCAGTAGCTAGTATTCATTACATGTTTTCAAACAGTGCTCCTTTTATTCTATTCTGTGGACCTAAGGTTTCAGATTTACTATGTTACGGCCGGCTGTTGTGACCGAGCGGTTCTAGGCGCTTCATTCCGGATCCGCGCTGCTGCTACGGTCACAGGTTCGAATCCTGCCTCGGGCATAGATGTGTTTGACCTCCTTAGGTCAGTTAGGTTTAAGTAGTTCTAAGTTTAGGGGACTGATGACCTCAGAGTGTCAAGTCCCATAGTGCTGAGAGCCATTTGAACCATTATTATGTTACGAACACCTAATGTTTGCTTTAATTTTGAGTACACCGGTTGGCAGGCAATAGCGTGAGGAGTTCTTTGTACCTTAAACGATGCACTATAATACATTTACATTAGGAAGTAAACTTGCACCACACTCTCAAATTATGGTGGCAGTATGTGCTGCTGTACACAGTATAGATTCATTTTCCTGACCTTACCATAACGAGTCTTGAAGAGGTCTAATTTTATCGTAGGTGAGGATGTCTACATGTCCTTTAACTATTTATGGGGACTTGTTTCGTTTTCAGATTTAAAATTTTTTTATGCGTTGAGTCCGCTGTTTGCTAGATATCAAACCATCCGGAGGTTCTTTATTTCTTCATTCTGGGACTCTGACTCTTGTTTTTAAATCGCTTCATCAGATGATAAAAATATATTTCGTCACATTTTGCTCGAGTTAAGTTACATGAACATATTCCTTATCTGAACTCTCTCTTCCCTATTCGACCATTCGGGTCCACTATCAGTTCTAACAGAAACGTATTTCGCTGACAGATGTTTATTTCCTTATCCAACTTTTGTGCGTTTTTAATACTGAAGGTCACGATTTTCTATTAGTTTATTAGTTCTTCTCTTTCACAGCAGATTCTACGTCTGAACTGTCATCTTCATCGCTTGAAATCACATCTAGCTTTACCTCGTACTTTATATAGCCGTTGTGAACTTCAGTAATTAGTAAGCAATCTTCCGTATCTACCTCTTCCTGTTTACGGAGAAGTTTGGTTTACTGGCGTTCCATTCGTCAGGAATGCTTCATCCTCTGCCACTCTCACTTTCCTCAATGCGACCGTATTCCTTTTCCTGCTATTAATCTTTGCACTATTGGCAGCTCGCGTAGTTTGCACGGCGCCGTTTTCCTCACTATTTACCATCTTTGTAACAGTTGTTGTTCGCGAGCTTTTTGCACCAAAAATTACATCCGTTTCCTCCTTGCTATCGGACACATCCTATTGCCGACGTTCCTTTTTCTCCATAATGCCTTTAGAAATCCTCCCACCCGCACTGCTTTAGCCCTTGGTAAAGGTCATCGATCTGTTCGTATCAACTTGAAATCCCTAAAAACTCACCTTCGCAGAATTTATCTTACTTTAATTGTAGTCGACTCTTTCTTCCTTATGAATATGTTCACGGTTTCTCTTGCTACGGTATCGTGATCTACCGCAGCAAATATATTGCATTTTATTATGGCATCCACATTCTGTTCTGTTGATGTAAATACCTCTTGTACAAGACCGACAGCTGATGGGTCTGATGTGTTCGTTGCTGGCTGGCCCTCTGTCGGCAAGCTAGTATTCGTTTCATCAAATGCCTCAGTGACTCATTGCTGAGCACACCTGTCTCTATGCTTTCAGTGGTCTGCTGTGCACTGCAGTCGCTATATCATATGCAAAGTCTATTACAGCCACTCCGCTACTGTTTCTTATATTTAGACCTAGAAAGTCTGTCCACATTAGTTTGGCTCGCAATATTTGCAGTCCTCAGTTTTTCGGCGTTCTTGCTATCTTGGTAATCTCGTAGAAAAAATCGTCTTTCACGACCGGCTGAAGAACCTCGAAATCTGCCCGCCGGCTAGCTGCGTGGTCTGACGCGTTGCTTCTCGAGCGCGAAGGCCTGGCGGTCCCCAGCAAGAATCCGCCCAGCGGATTGGTGTCGAGGTCCGGTGTTCCGGCCAGCCTGTGGATGGTTTTTAAGGCGGATTTCCATGTGTCTTGGCGAATGCGGGGTGGTTTCCCTTACTCTGCTCATTTACACTGTCGCGCCGATTTGCTGCGCAAACACTGTCTCCTCATACACATACGCCATAATTACTCTACCACGGAAACATCTGGGGTTACACGGGTCTAGTATGAGACATTCCCAGGGGGAGGGGGGTGGGGTTTAACACTCGGGGTCAAGGCGCACAATAAGCCTGGGTTCGGTGTGGGGCGTCGGTGGGGTGGGTGGAATGCTGTAGCCTGTTTTGTGGTTGTGAACCACTGAGGGCTAGGACAGGACAGGGCATGTCCATCGTTTCTAGGTCCCCTGTTCAATACACTCACACACACACACACACACACACACACACACACACACACACCTCCAAATCCGCCCCTACCTCTATGAACTATTAAAGTGAAACTGCATTATAGCGATACTTATCATTGTTATTCTGTTCACTGTTATTGCGATTACCTCTGTTACAGTTATTTTGACGATAACCACAAATTACCCTCCGACGATTTTCATGCTTGTGTCTTTACAGAACTGTAGAAAAGCTTTTATCATTTCTTCCCACGTCTCTCTTCGAATCCTCTGACAGCTTTTTCCTTAGCTCCGACAAAATTTTCAATTTCAATCGTGTACTGCTTAGGTGTGTGTGTTATCAGTACCAAGAGTGCAGAAATTTTTCATGGAATTTCTCACTCTATTGTGCTCCCTGCCGCCGTTGGATTAGCAGCTGCCAGCAGCAAGTCGTATACCCCTAGCTTACTTATTTGTTACATAGTTTAATTCTTAATTTCTTTGTGTGTTTTTGGGTACTTGCATTGTTTAATTCATAAATTTCGGGCGTATCATAGTATTTGAGAGTTGTTGCATCGCGCTTTAGTACCTGAACAGTGTAAATTCACATAGTCGTCTGTCTTCTGTTTTTGTTTTGAACGGCCAGTGTCGGTTGGTCACAGCCAGTGTGCTCCCTGCCGCCTGAGCTCCCAGTTGGTGCACATCGACAGCGCAGAAAGATACGTATATAGCTTCTTTTCTGTGTTTACTTCGTAGATTCGTACTTACATTGAGTGTGAGTTTCGTATAGGAGGTGTAATTTCGAGTTTTAGTTACTGTAATCGTAAATTCAGGCAGATTGTAGCGCAGTCGTTAGGAATTTGTACAGGTTAGTTGATACATTGTTTGCGTGTTTCCATTGTGTTATTTAGGCACTCGTGTTTCAGTAACTGTCGTTCAACATCGATTAGAATGGACAGGAACTGTGATTGCTGTTTTCAGATAAGGGCTGAGTTGGCATCCCCTCGCTCACAGCTGCAGGCGGCGCTGACTTCGGTCGCACAGCTTGAGGCTGTTGCCAATGGGCACCACTGTGGGGATCCGGACTTGGGTATCACGGGGATGTCAACTCGTCCTGTCTGTCCCCAGATCGGTCTGCCACTGTGGTTGCCCCAGTTGTTGCCTGCAATGGGGCTGAGCCCTTGCCTGTGGTTGATTGGGAGGTCGTTCCAAGGCGTCGTGGCAGGTAGCGAAAGACATCCCCGGAGGCTGATCAGAAAGCCTCCCTGGTGCGTCTGACAAACAGGTTTCAGGTACTGTCTCTTGCTGAGCCAGATGCAGCTGCCTGCCCTGTTTCAGAGGATGATTCTCAGCCTTCAAGGTCTGGGCAATTGCAGAGGGTGGTCTTATTGGTAGTTGGGAGCTCCAATGTTAGGCGCGTAATGGGGCCCCTGAGGGATGTAACGGCTAAGGAGGGGAAGAAATCCAGTGTTCACTCCGTGTGCATTCCAGGTGGAGGGGGTCCTTCTGGGTGCCATGAAGAGCACAGGGTGCAGCCAGCTGCCGGTGGTGCCACATTTCGGCACTAATGACTTGTGTCGCTTTGGCCCTGAGGAAATTCTCTCTGGATTCCAGCGGCTATCTGATTTGGTGAAGGCTGCAGGTCTTGCTTACGATATGAAGGCAGAGCTCACCATCTGTAGCATCATTGACAGAACCGACTGTGGACCTTTGGTGCAGAGCCGGGTGGAGTTTCTGAATCAGAGGCTCAGAAGATTTAGCGACCACTTAGGCTACAGTTTCCTTGACTTGCGCCATAGGGTGGTGGGGTATCGGGTTCCACTGAATAGGTCAGGAGTTCACTACACTCAGCTGGCAGCTACACGGCTAGCAGAGACTGTGTGGCGTTGAATGGGCGGTTTTTTAGGTTATAAGGCCGCGGGATAGTACGGGGTGGGCTGCAATCTCAAAGGGTGCTTGGCAAATACAGGACGTGCTTGGATCAAGGAACAGTCGGAATTGTAGTTATAAATTGTTGTAGTTGTGCTAGGAAAGTCCCTTAGCTTCAAGCGCTAATAGAAAGCACAGAAGCTTAAAACGTTATAGGTACAGAAAGCTGGCTAAAGCCTGAAATAAGTTCTGCCGAAATTTTTACGAAGTCTCAGACGGTGTTCAGAAAAGATAGATTAGGCAGAATTGGTGGTGGAGTGTTTGTGTCTGTCAGTAGTGGTTTATCTTGTAGTGAAGTCGAAGTAGATACTCCGTGCGAATTGGTATGGGTGGAGGATATACTTAACAGCCGAACTAATTTAACAATTGGAAAATTTGAGTCTCGTAACAAATAATTACCCCACTCATACGATTATAGTTGGTGGGGACTTCAACCTTCCCTCGATATGTTGGCAAAAATACTTGTTCAAAACCGGTGGTTGGCAGAAAACATCTTCCGAGATTGTCCTAAATGCTTTCTCCGAAAATTATTTCGAGCAGTTAGTCGACGAACCCACGCGAATTGTAAATGGTTGCGAAAATACACTTGACCTCTTAGCCACAAACAATCCAGAGCTAATAGAGAGCATAATGACTGATACAGGGATTAGTAGCTAGGCTCCATACCGTTTCTTCGAAATCCACCAGAAACAAACGCAAAATAATTTTATTTAAAAAAGCGGAGAAAGTGTCACTAGAAGCCTTCCTAAGAGACAATCTCCATTCCTTCCGAATTGACTATGCAAATGTAGACGAGATGTGGCTCAAATTCAAAGATATACTAGCAACAGCAAATTGAGAGATTCATACCTCATAAACTGGTAATAGATGGAACTGATCCCCAATGGTACACAAAACAGGTCCGAATCCTGTTGCAGAGGCAACGGAAAAAGCATGCAAAGTTCCGAAGAACGCGAAATCCCGAAGATTGGCTAAAATTTACAGACACGCGAAATTTGGCACGGACTTTAATGCGAGATGCCTTTACTAGGTTCCACAACGATCTCAAAATTTGGTACAAAATCCAAAGAAATTCTGGTCGTATGTAAAGTACACAAGTGGCAAGACGCAGTCAATACCTTTGCTGCGAAGTGCCGATGGTACAGTTACCGACGACTGTGCCGCTAAAGCGGAGTTATTGAACGCAGTTTTCCGAAATTCCTTCACCAGGGAAGACGAATGGAATATTCCAGAATTTGAAACACGTACAGCTGCTAGCATGAGTTTCTTAGAAGTAGATACCTTAGGGGTTGCGAAGCAACTCAAATCGCTTGATACGGGCAAGTCTCCAGGTCCAGATTGTATACCGATTAGGTTCCTTTCAGATTACGCTGATACAATAGCTCCCTACTTAGCAGTCATATACAACCGCTCGCTCACCGATAGATCTGTACCTACAGATTGGAAAATTGCGCAGGTCGCACCAGTGTTTAAGAAGGGTAGTAGGAGTAGCCCATCGAACTACAGACCTTTATCACTGACGTCGGTTTGCAGTAGGGTTTTGGAGCATATACTGTATTCACACATTATGAATCACCTCGAAGGGAACAATCTATTGATACGTAATCAGCATGGTTTCAGAAAACATCGTTCTTGTGCAACGCAGCTAGCTCTTTATTCGCAAGAAGTAATGGCCGCTATCGACAGGGGATCTCAAGTTGATTCCGTACTTCTAGATTTCCGGAAAGCTTTTGACACCGTTCCTCACAAGCGACTTCCAATCATGCTGCGGGCCTACGAGGTATCGTCTCAGTTGTGCGACTGGATTCGTGATTTCCTATCAGGAAGGTCGCAGTTCGTAGTAATAGACGGCAAATCATCGAGTAAAACTGAAGTGATATCAGGTGGTCCCCAGGGAAGCGTCCTGGAACCTCTGCTGTTCCTGATCTATATAAATGACTGGGGTGACAATCTCAGCAGTTCTCTTAGGTTTTCCGCAGTTGATGCTGTAATTTACCGTCTAGTAAGGTCATCGGAAGACTATCAGTTGCAAAGCGATGTGGAAAAGATTGCTATATGGTGTGGCAGTTGACAGTTGACGCTAAATAACGAAAAGTGTGAGGTGATCCATATGAGTTTCAAAAGAAATACGTTGGATATCGATTACTCGATAAATAGCACAATTCTCAAGACTGTCAATTCAACCAATTACGAACAACTTCAGTTGGAGAGACCACATAGAAATAATTGTGGGGAAGGCGAGCCAAAGGTTGCGTTTCATTGGCAGGACTCTTAGAAGATGCTACAAGTCCACTAAAGAGACAGCTTACACTACATTCGTTCGTCCTCTGTTAGAATATTGCTGCGCGGTGTGGGATCCTTACCAGGTGGGATTGACGGAGGACATCGAAAGGGTGCAAAAAAGGGCAGCTCCTTTTATACTATCACGTAATAGGGAAGAGAGTGTGGCAGATATGATACGCGAGTTGGGATGGAAGTCATTAAAGCAAAGACGTTTTATGTCGCGGCGAGATCTATTTATGAAATTTCAGTCACCAACTTTCTCTTCCGAATGTGAACATATTTTGTTGAGCCCAACCTACATAGGTAGGAATGATCATCAAAATAAAATAAGAGAAATCAGAGCTCGAACAGAAAGGTTTAGGCGTTCGTTTTTCTCGCACGCTGTTCGGGAGTGGAATGGCGGAGAGATAGTAAGATTGTGGTTCGATGAACCCTCTGCCAAGCACTTAAATGTGAATTGCAGAGTAATCATGTAGATGAAAATGTAGATACAATATGGTCGTTATAAATCCTTGCCATATACCGTCTTGACTGGTTTTCTTCAGTAAACTCTTGCTTAAAGTCACTAAACGTTATTTGATCTGTGTTCATAATGAGTCCTCATTGTTTAGCATCACCTGCTAAGCCTCTAATAACTACGTTAATCTTTACCTAATATGTTAGGTACCCAGCCAGTACGCCTTCTGGTAAGACCAAAGCGTTCTTCGCCATCTGACAGTTGGTTACAGGGTACTCCATTTGCCACATTACTGGGCTGCTCCCTAATTTTATGTTCATGGCCACATATTTTGCCTTCAGTTTGTGAAATGTTTCGATCGCACTGCTGTTCGCAATCTATTACCTGTTTAACTAGCGCCTTTTGAGAATCAGATACCTTCTCTCTCAAATGTGAATTTCCTTGTCTAAAAATTCAGTTCTCAGGCCAAAAACTTTTTCATCCACTTTTAATTTTCTACGCTGTTCTATTTTCGCATCGAACCTTTTCGCTGACCTCGTTGATGTGACACCTTCTATACTGGCAACATTGCCATTTATATTATCTACTTTGATTTTAATATCCTCAATTATTTTACTCAGAACTACTTTTGGCTGCTTTGTTAATCATTTCAGTGTTCGGAGCACAATGAGTTTTATTGAAACGAGCTTTTCTATTGAGCAAATTATTCATGCAACTGATACGACTTCCCCGTGTCTTGAGTTTCTTCTGAGGTCTAATATCCTGTGCCATAATTTGTTTGCATAAATTTTTAAAAACATACTTCATAATGAAAGGTTTTTTTGCTGTAGTGTTCTATCGAATCCTAATGCTCTGATTACACTCATGTGTTTCGACCAGTCCTCTCGGTGGTTGTGGCAAACTGAACATAGCCACCAATTCATTCGCGTAAATACTATCTTCCACGGAATCTTTTTCATCTGTTTCATCAACTAGCTCCTGTTTCGTTCGTCATGGACTCATCATCTGATTCTGATACTTTGTATACGCGTGGTATTCCACGAACAGCTAAACCCTTTCTACAGCGGTACCTGCGCGTTCAATTTCGTAACTGCTATCGGGCTCCATGATATTTCTTGGCACCCCCCACTCCTACGTTCTGCTAGCTTTGATCTACTACTGTTTTGTATTAATTTTAATAGTGAAAAAGATTTACAGGTAACTTTCTAAACTCCCGCAATTTTAAGTATTATTTGCTTTACTCAACTAACTGCAAGTTCGTGCCGCTGGACATTCAGTACTCATACTACGTTAGTTTCGCGTTCAGTACTTCTGCTGTGATCTGTCTTTACCTAAATAGGAACTAAAAGAGATGGTGTCGTGCTACAATGATAAGATTATCCTGTGAAAGAATTCTTATTTGACCGTGAGTGTGTGTAATGGTTGAGGAATAGGGTTATTTTCGTTTCTCGAAATAGTACTGTTGAAAGGGACCAATAACAAAATAAACGGAATTCGAAACAAGATTGTATCTGATATAAGTTAACTGCAATTATTAGAAGGAAACGGTCGCTAGCCTAACCCTAGGACTCACTCTGGGGTCATAGGTGACCCCAATCATCTTTACTATGGATAAAATAATATTTCTATTTCTTGTAAAAATCCAGAATTTTATGACTTTTACCACACAGTATTGTAGTTCTCTCACAAAAAATTTTAGAGCGCTTGACGCAACATTTAAATCAATAATTAACAAAAACTACTGTTGGGGTCAATTATGACCCCAGATAGATTATATGTAACATTCATAGAATGTATAGATTATCAACTATCAATCTCTTTCTTAAGTATTTTGAGTTGGTAACACTGAATTCAGGTGTTATTCAGGTGTTACTCAGAACTAACCTCAAACTAGAAGTTCGTTTGTACATTTGTTGTACGTTTGTTGTTGCAGTGTAATTTCAGCATGGATGGAATACGTTTTTCTCCTGGCTATAGTGTATAACAAGCTATGGAAGACTTATTTCGTAGCAGTAGTGATTCAGAAGGTAGTGACACCGAAGATGATGGAACAGAGACACAGGTAGACCAAAGTGATGAAATTTGTTTACATGAATTAGAAGAAAATGATATTCTTGCTGAAAATGATGACAGTGGAGAAGATGAAAGTGCAGTACTGGTAAGCAGGGGTCGGGATATTGCATGGAGTACAAAAGAACCATCAATTCGTAGATTTCCAATCCCCAACATACAACGATTTTCAGCAGGTATTCCTAGTACAGTTAGTGTTAGCTCAGCTGTTGACTGTTTCAGGCAGTTTATTACTAATGAATTGCTGGATATAATAGTTCAGTTCACAAATCAACGGGGAAATGAATTGAAAGTGTCTGGAAAATTAGTTGAGTGGCGTGATACAGACAGATGCGAACTTCTTTCATTTTTAGGCTTGCTGATTCTGTATGGCATACAGAAGAGCCGGGGGAAACCTACTGACGAATTTTGGGACTCTGAATATGGCACTCCTCTATTCCGTCCTACTATGTCGAGGAGGCGATATCAGGACATTCTGCGTTCACTTAGTTTTGACAACCGCATCACAAGACTTGAAAGGAAAGAGAGGACTGGAAATAAGGCTGAAGCTGTACAGGATATATTTGATTTGTTTGCCGTGCAATGTCAAACATCATTTATACCTTCCAGCAACATTACTGTTGATGAACATCTTTGCATATACAGAGGTCGGTGCAGTTTCAAGGTCTACATTCCTTCAAAGCCAGGAAAGTATGGCATCAAGATATGATGCGCAGTAGACTGTGAACATGGTTATCTGACAAATCTTCAAATGTACACTGGAAGGAGTGGTGATGTGAGAGAAGTGAATCAAGGCAAGAGAGTGGTCTTAGATTTAGTACGTCATCTGGCTGGCAGTGGTTAGAATATTACCACTGGCAATTTTTTCACGAGCTATGACCTTGGCCAAGAATTGTTGAAAATGAAGTTGACACTTGTAGGTACTCTACATTCTACAAGAAAAGAAGTCCCAAAAGAGTTCTTTCCTTCGAAAACTAGGGAAGAATGCACTACCAGATTTGCATACAGTGGTAAAACCCTATTAGTTTCGTATGTTCCAAAAAGAAATAAGGCTGTACTACTCATGTCAACACAACATCAATCATTCGAAGTGCCCAAAGAAAACAACTTGAAACGAAAACCAGAAGTAGTGTTGTATTACAACTCAACAAAATCAGGTGTTGATACGCTAGATCAAATGAGCTCTTACTATTCTGTGAAAAAGGGTACAAAACGTTGGCCATTAGCAGTATTTTATGATCTTGTCGATCTAGCTGCACTCAATGCCTCAGACTCTTCTGTGTTGCTGTTGAAAAAACAGAGAGATGTCTTTTTCTAATGAAGTTGGCCAAAGAAATGGCAAAGCTCCAAGTGGAACGTCGTTTGAGTTTACCACAAGCAAGGAACATGGATATTATTAGCAGTATCAAACGGTGTGGATTTGAGGATCTGTTAGACAATGGACATCCAGACGTAATACCCGACAATCAGAAGAGAAAGCGAGGCAGATGCTCCATTTGCCCCCATTCAAAGGACACAAAATACAGTTCAACATGCAAAAAGTGTAACAAATTTGTTTGCAAGGAACATTCTGAAATAGTTACTACTTGCAAAATATGTGCAGATGACTATGGTACGGATTCCGGTTAGAATTATGTTTCCTGTTGAGTTGTTCATCACATTTACTGTAAATTTGAAGCCATTGTGAAACATTTATGAGTGAAACAAATTATGACTTAGAGTAATATTGTAACTTCTGATATGTAATTACTCTGCCATATGTAATTTAATTCTACTATGTACATACATGTTAAAAAAGCTGTGAAATATGTCTAAATAATAAATAAAATGTAAACAAACAGTATAAAACGACAGTACGTTGTTCTCTGAATGATTAGTACACACAGTCAATTATATATTGATTGGGGTTATGTATGACCCCAGATGGAGTACTAGGGAAATTTTAGCAGAGTGAGTCCTAGGGTTCTCGAAATAGTACTGTTGAAAGGGACCAATAACAAAATAAACGGAATTCGAAACAAGATTGTATCTGATATAAGTTAACTGCAATTATTAGAAGGAAACGGTCGCTAGCCTAATTAGCAAAGTTGTACAAAGTAACAGCACTGTTCACACAGAAAGTTAACGATTGGGACTGATTTTACTTGATACTGAATTTCTGTTTTGCAGGTAAGATACAAGGCAGTAGCTCAAATTAGCAAGCAATCTAACGGCGACCTGACATGAACAATTCAGAAGGAATTAACCGTTTTGGTAACAACTGGCTCATTAAAACATAAAATTAATTATCATTCGGTGTAAATGGTTACTAATGTTGGAGCACCACTAATATGGGCAAGAGGGTCTTTTATCAGTTTAATTATTGAAAAATACTGTCACTGAAACGGTTTTCAGACAGTTGCATTCTCTGTCCTATTTGTTTTCTCAAGGATCATTCAATTCTTTATACTATACAACTCAAAAGAAACACCTTTCCAATAGATCAGTCACAGTTTGAATAGTGGCAGCGAGTTACTTGTTAGAGCAGACACAAGTTACAAGAATGAAATATGCACTTGTTAGTACATTTTTAGTAATACATACTGCAAAACTGGCTCAACAATTAGCATGGAGACGCCGAAGTTATTCTTTAAATTAATTGAAACCCTCAATGAAAATTTTAGTTGACACACAATATGAGAAACACTTCCATCTACATGCACATGCAACATAGTGTTACTTTCAAATCTGTACAATGATTATTCCTTAAGCTGGTCCTTCACGTTTACTCTTCAGTACTATTTTGATTGATCACAGTTTTATGCTAATGATCTAGATGCTTACTGACATTTCAGTAAGAATAACGTTTAAGCAAAACACTTTAGATCATTTCATTGCAATTCTTCTTTGGATAAACTTTAAAAACTTTTATAATAAACACGTGGAGTATTTCAGAAACAAGGCTCAATGAATAATTATGAAACTTATTACTCCAAAACGTTTGTTAAACGTAGTTAAACAAAGCAGTAACTTTTCAGTTCATTCAGATACTCGTCAAGAGTGCAGCACTTAGAAAGGAACTCTGCCTAGATAAACGAGTATGAATTAAATATGGGTCTTCTACACAAAATTGAAACAACATAGCCTTATTATTTGGACAAGAAAACAAGTAAACGGCCCATACAATACGAAGGTGGTGGCTATGGTGATATCCCGTGGTTGCTCACAAAGGTGGCAAAATTGTCAGTTGATTTTTCTGTGCAATAGGTTCTGAAATTGCCCTTCTTAGTGACCGATTATCATAGTACTGTGCTATTCAGAGTATACCATAAATAATAAGACCCATTTCTTCCACATACGAGACTATGTTATACAGGGTGTAAATTTTAAATTGACAAACCACAATAACTCGAAAAATAAGCTTCAAATGAGAAGATGTGTAGAATCCCAAATTGATTATTTTCGAGGGGAACATCTACTGGTGCTATAATTAGCACGCCACCTCAGCCCCCTGTGGATGGGGTGGGAGGCAACATTAAAATTTCGAATGGGAACCTACATTTCTTATTGCAGAATCAGATTCAACATAAAAATCTTAAACATTTGTTTTGATTCTTGGTAGTTGGTGCTGTAATTCAATAAAATCGATGTTATCAGTTTTGCGTGTAAAATTGTAACAGATAAATAAAAAAATACTTATCTAGTTTGTAAATTTTGATTCTCTAAAACTAAAACTCTCCCTCTCTCCCCATAGGGAGGGTTCTGAGAAAGAGGAATTAGAGTTACACAAATGTTGGCCCAAATTCACATATGAAATTTTAAAGTGGCCTTCCACCCCACCCCCAGGGGGCTGGGGTGACTGGTTAATTATAGCACCAACAGTTGTCCCCCTAGACAATAATCAACTTTGGATCGTACACATTATTTCGTGTGAAGCTTATTTTTCAAGTTATTCTCGTTTGTCAACTTAAAATTTACACCCTCAATAATACTGCTGCTGTTTTTGCCTCATTCGGCACACAAGATGTGAACATGCACAGGAGCCACTAAATACCTCTTGAAACTAACCAGTTGTGCAGTTCCACCTTCTCTATTCCTGCGAAGCCAGTTTCACAGTGGCGGGAGATACCTTCATGTACTACATGTTTACAGCCCTAAGTACCCTATGGATGGACCAGTACTACAGGTAAAATATTAACATTTCTATTCTTTGAAAGAAAATTTACTTTTAAATCCATAGTCATTCTTACATAGATAATGTAGCGGCACTACCATTTCGGAGAGGAAAAGTCAGTTTTGGTGCAATATGTCTGAGTGTGCAGTTGACAGCCAGGCACGGGCCTGTTTACAATGAGTTACACTCAGCAGTTGCGAAGTAACATAGATGCCACAAGGGCATTGAACTGCTGGAAAAAGTACACATAGCCGTTTGCATGGCACAAGTCACAGGCAGAAGGGGCCCACTGCCCAATCAAAGCAATATCAGTATGTGACACAGAGTGGCGCGTTCAGCAAAACAGAGGTGCTCAGCCACATATAACTGGGGGCCGATTCACTAACAAAGCATTGAAGTGTGGCATTTCTCCTGGATGGCAGGAAGTGTCACACCACCAGCTACACACAGCAGCAGATGGGGTGCCAGCACTCCAGTCTATTGTGGGTCACTGGTTCGACCCTCTGAGGCTGACGTGGTGTCCGCAGCCAGCCAGGGGCGGGCCGCTCCATGGCTCACTACTGTGGGCAGTCATCTTGGCTCCCCACTCACACCGGAGACATCCAGGGCGAGGGCCCCAGATTCAGTTGCCAGATCATGGGTGCCTATTGTCGCTGCGATCTTAGCCATGCCAGCGAGGAAGCACGCTGCTGGGCCACCTTGTGGTTTCCCGGCAAGTAGCACTGAGGCAAACTGGGACAGAGGCCCTACAAGGCCGACACACCACAGGGCGTTGCATGGGTTGCTGAGGCAGCCATTCTGTGACAAGCCATTTCACAGACTGTGAAGTGGCGTCCTCAGCATTGTGGGACCCGGTGATGCAGACTGAGGGGAACATGGCACTGTAGTTGGAAACAATAAATCGCTTGGAAAGCTTGGACGAGTCTTAATACGGTGCCATCTACCTGTTCCTGCTATATCTGGTGTTGCTGTTGCATTTGGTGTCAGATGTTGCTATTACAATAATGAAAAAAAGATATACACTATGTGAACAAAAGTATGTAGACACATGGCTAAAAATGTCTTACAAGCTCTTGGCGCCATCCATCAGTAATGCTGGAATTTAATATGGTGTAGGAGCACCCTTAGCCTTGATGACAGCTTCCACTCTCCCAGGCACATATTCAGTCAGGTGCTGGAAGGTTTCTTGGGGAATGGCAGCCCATACATCACGGAGTGCTGTACTGAGAAGAGGTATTAATGTTGTATGGTCAAGCCCAGTACGAAGTCAGAGTTCAAAAACATCCCAAATGTGTTCTATAGGATTCAGGTCAGGACTCTGTGCAGGCCAGTCCATTTCAGGGATGTTATTGTCGTGTAATCAGTCTACCGCAGGCAGTGCATTATGAACAGGTCCTCTATCGTGTTGAAAGAAGCAATCACCATCCCCGAATAACTCTTCAACAGTGGTAACCAAGAAGACATTTGAAACATTAATGTAGGCTTGTACTGTGATAGTGCCACCCAAGACGACTAGGGGTTCCAGCCCCCTCCATGCAAAACACGACCACACCATAACACCACCGCCTCCGAATTTTACTGATGGTACTACTCACACTGGCAGATGACGTTCACTGGGCATTCGCCATACCCACAGCCTTCCATAAGATCGCAATTGTGTACCGTGGTTCGTCACTCCACACTACATTTTTCCACAGTTCAATCGTCAAATATTTACGAGGCGTCGTTTGGCGTTTACTGAAGTGACGTGTGGCTTATTTGCACCCGTTTGACCATGAAATCCAGGTTTTCTCACCTCCCAACTAACTTTCGTAGCACTTGCAGTGGATCCTGGGTGCAGGTTGGAATTCCTGTGTGATGGGTTGGATAGATGTCTGCTTTTTGCACATTACGATCCTCTTCAACTGTCAGCATTCCCTGTCACTCAACAGATAAGGTCGGCCTGTACGCTTTTGTGCTGTACGTGACTCTTCACGTTTCCACTTCACTATCACATCGAAAACAGTGGACCTAGGGTGTTTAGGAGTGTGGAAATCTGGCGTACAGACGTGTGAAACAAGTGACACCCAAGCACCTGACCACGTTTGAAGTCCGGGTTTTCCACGGAGCGCCCATTCTACTCTATCACGCTGTCTAATGGCGATTGAGGTCGCTGATATGGACTACCTAGCAGTAGGTGGCAGCAAAATGTATCTTATATGAAAAACGAAAGGTTTTGGGGGTGTCAAGATACTTTTCATCACATAGTGCACATTGATGATACGTCAAATAGTTTGGTGACACAGAACTCATATAAGTAAAAGCAGATAACTAAGTTAGACAACATAAGAAGAGGTAATATCAATATTGCTGTTACAACTTGACTGATATTTAATGTCAAATCCGTTTGACAATATTTAACACTGTGGCGCAGGGACAATGGAATTGGAAAGTAGGTGCGGATACTGTAGCCGTAAATCCTTAACAATAAATATATTTATTAATCAAATGTAACAACTCTGAGCGGTTTCACACGCTAAGACGATGGAAGTATTTAGCGATCAGCTTAGCAAAGGGCAAAAACTGAATAGGCTACCTGACACACTAGAGCAAAAGATTAAATAATTTATGCCTTTATCTTCTTGAACCTTAAAAAGAATGGGTGTAACGCCAGAAATGAATATCCTCCTACTTCCATCTATTGTACTATAAATTTTTACCTTATTTTGTTACCTGAAGATATCACATTTCTGTGTCTTTATATATTGTAGTTGTTTCACTATATATATATATATATATATATATATATATATATATATATATATATATATATATGCCAATGTATAATTGGTTTGCTTGTAAATATTATTTGTAGTCGTACGCTGGGTCTTGCCTAGGGAAAACTATGCTATCGCATGATTACATCGATAGGTCATGTGGAGAACCAAAGTGTTTACGATCTTTGGTAGTGTGAACTCTGCCGCGTCTAGCGCGGGCAGAGCGGGCTCTGGCTGGAGTAGGGTGGTGTAGCAGGCGTGTTGAGTGACGCTTTCGCTTTCGGGGTTCGGCAGCATGTAATTGCGCTCGACTTCCTATGTTAGTTTCTGGCACGGTGTCGCGGACGGGAAGCATTAGCTGGCACACATCAAGAGCCCGTTACGCCTGGAGACCGTGTCGAGAAGAAGGCGCGCCAACATCCAGCTTCTGCAACAGCTACGGCCGACAATGAGTGATTGTCGCCACCTCCTCGATCAACGACTTCAAACCTTCAATCAACCAACAAGGAAGACTAAAAGCACGTAAAGTTTTAGAACTGTCTGGCGGACCTCAGCTTTTCAAACTATTGCATCACAAATATACAGCAACTTAGCATGAACGTTTGTTGCTCATTGTCCCAATTGCATTACCAAGCAGAGTCCCTTCCTTTTCTGGAATGAACCCGAGTGTCGTTGAAATTCATACGCCAGCATTAAAGTTATATCATTCCGTTTCACTGCTTTAGTTTCAAAGTTCTGTTAAGGTATTCATAGCTGGCATAAGCACAAATTAAGACTGCGAGTTTTTTACCATATTTTAGCTTAACTGTGACTGCAGCTCAGCTTGGTACGTAATAAATTTTACTATTGTTAACTGTTCAAAATCATTTAATTCAAGTTCAAAGTTAGATCTCTTATTTCTAAATTGCGTAGATTGAAGTAGCTTTTGAGATGATCGTTGAGGTAGCACAAGACTAATCTTATTTAATTTTATTTCGTAGTGCTTCTGAAGCAAAGTTCACTATTACTTTCAGTCACTAAATTAACTTTCAGTTTACCGGTTTTATTGATTCTTTTGCTAAATTAAGTCAGAGTGTAGCGAAATTTATTACCTCTGTCAAACATTCAGTTTTCATACAACATGTGTCATCCATCAGTTGCTACGCTTGTAGTACTAATTATATGTGCAATAACCTTTCTTTTTCAGTTATTATAGTAGTTGTCCATAGGACTGGCGACTGTAATTTTACCCAAATCTCAAATATGTAATTAACGCCAGTTAATTGTTAACGTAACGACCGCACATTAACTTTTTTTATTAACTTTACCCATTTTAAAAATGAATTTCCACCAGTTTCATCTGGATTTTTCATTTCATTTAGATGTAACCCTTTCCCCCCTCTTTACCGACAGATGAACTTCGGCGACAATTGATTGTCCCAAATTTTCATTAGGTAGACGCGTTTTAATTTTTACTATCATTAAGGTCGATAAGTGAGGGTAGAGGTTACACGTGGTGACCTGGTGAGTGGACAATCTTCGGATGAGAGCTTGTTGTGGACACGAATTTAGCATTGTGCAAATCTTGTAACAAAGTACTGGTTACAAACAGGTTGTTACGTCAGCGAGAATAAGTAGTGGGACGAATCCTAATTAGATTTGAGATTTGGCATTTATATTGAAAATTGGTAAAATGAGTGAAGGCAACAATTACCCGAATCTGGTAGACTTGGGTACGGAACAATCGGTCGAACAGTGGGAAACGCGCACCGCAGAACCCATTGTTCATGGGCAGTCGGCTATCATGAAAGACGCGACCGCCGAAACGCAACAAAGAGCTGAAATGGAATTCCAGACTATAGAAAATGTTTCGTAATCGGAAGTGCTAATCAAATCTGAACCCCTTGATGACGAATACTGGGGGACATTTATATAGGAACGCACTGCTGAAATAAAACCGGTAGTTTCCGGGAATTTAATTGATTTACTGAATGTTTTGACTAACGTAAACAAGGCTCAGTCCAGCAAGATAGAAACTCAATCGGCAGAATTTAAAGCTCAGTCTGAAAAAAATGATAGGAAGCTAGACAATCAGAACAAAGCTATTAATGTTGTTAAGAACAATATTGGAGTTGTTAACACAAAAGATGATAAAATCAAAGAAGATGATGTTGTGGATAACACCGAAATCAGTAATTTGAAACAGGAAATGGTAGGAGTTCAGGCGGAAATTCCGAGCATTAATGCTCTTTCTGACTGCAAAATTAGCAGAATCGAGAAAAGTGTAGGAGAAGCAGTTACTCCGATCATCGAAAATAAGGTGACGGAACAAATTCAATTAGTGAGGAAAGAGGGTCAACAGAAGGTGGAAACTTTAAAGGCTTTAGTATCAGAGGTAGATACTAAAGTGAGGAAACAGGCTAATAACTGCGAAGAGGAAAAGAGGGAAGTGGAAACGCTTGTGACAACCACTTGCCAAGTAATTACTAGAGTGTCGCAATTAGAAAAGAAACTTGATGAAAAACAGAGCTGTGTGCCAATCTGTGCACATAGTTTGGAATTGTTGACGAAAGAGGAGCGGTTCGACCCCCTGAAAAAAGGCGGTATACACGCGACCGGTTTCATTAAAAATTGTGAAAGAGTTTTACCCAGATCATGGACTAATGAGAGAAAAATTAATGCGGTTATTGTCGTGTTGGCTGGTGATGCCAAGCGTTGGGGCTTAAATCTCAACATCACGAACCTGACTTTCGATGAGTTTAAAAATTTGTTTCTAGCTGAATACTGGTCACAGCAAAAACAACAAAGTGTCAGGCGCGAATTTCTCGTATCGAGGCCTTTCGATGCGAATTCGCGTGGCTCGATGAAGGACTTTTGTGAGGGCTGGATCCGCATGGTGGAATATTTGCGTGTTCAACGCACGGAATCCAAAATAGTCTGGGAACTCTACAAGAAGCTTCCAGATGATACAAAACGCTACGTAGGAAGCAAGTACAGGACAATCAATGATTCCCCGGAAAGAGTAGAGGACAGGACAATTGGCGCAATAATCGCGACAGTGGTAGAGGCCGTGGACAAGTGTAGACAGATAGTAGTATCTGTTAATATGCACGGCCTACAACTAAACATGTTGATTGACACCGGTACAGAACTGAGTGCTGCATCTGGGAAAATATTAGACTTACTGAAAGACAGACCTGGTATCGTAGTGATGCCAGTACCAGGAGTGAAAACTATCGGTGCTGCTGGGAAGGCCAGTGAACCGGTCACAAAGCAGATTTTTATCAACTTTGAGATATGTGGGACACGTTTTGAACAAGAATTTGACGTCGTGCCAGACTTAACTACGGAAGTAATTATCGGGTTAGATTGGTTATGAAAGTACCGTGAAGTGATTGATTGCGAAAGCAATACTTTGACATGTACGTCACAAGATAAAACAATAGTAGTTAGATTTAACGAGGCAGGAGACGGTGTTCATAGGCAATACCAGCCTATACACATTGTTAACTGGCCGGATTCCATTGATGTAGGCATGAATCTGAACTACTGTAATGTGAGGAAATCCTGTTAGATGACAGAAGTGAAAGTTTAGTGGAAGAGATAATCAAATTCCCTCCATCAATTGACATTAGTATTGGGGTGAAAAAAGATCGTTTGCGAGAAATAATGAAGCTAAAAGCCGATACTCGCATGCGTCGTCATGACGCTAAAGCGCGTTTTGATAAGTTTGTAATCGGAGACTTAGTACTTGTAAAAGTTCATGAGAAATCAAGCGAGATAGACAATGAAATCTCTAAATTTAAGTTTGTTCATAATGGACTATATAAAGTAATTGGTATACCTCACAAAAGTGCTTATTTCTTAGAGTATCCAAGCTCTGGATAACGATTAGGTATACGGAACATTGTAGACTTGAAATTGTACCAACCAAGGATTGATTAATATCACGGAATGGGTAATTTGTACAGTATGTAAATATAGAGTGTAAGATTTAAGGTTATGCTAGGTTGTCATGCTTTTGCCTGACCAAGGGGTCATTAAAGAAGTTTTAATAAATAAGTAATTAATTTTGATTAAATGATTTAAGAGTAACTGATTATTAATCAATTGAAAAATCCAAGCTACTAGTTTAAGTTTCCAGCTGAGACACAGTAGATTAAGGAATGTAAATTTGATTTTGTAACTAGCTGTAAGATTTCATGAATATGTGTTTTACTAGACATTGCCAATGTACTTAGACACTGTTTTAAGTTTCAGGCTAGTACATGCGTGTGATGTTGGACAGTGCTGAGTTATACACTGTGACAGTGTTAATGCACTCCTTGAGATTACTCGGGAGTGATTTTTTCCGGAAGTATTCTGAGAAACGGACGTTCTGGAAATGCCATTTCACAGGCGAGTGAGATAAAGCGTGCCGCACAGGCGGGCGCAACAATACTGACGAGGCGGAACCGCTGTCGAACCTTGAGCCGCTCTCGGCATTCTTTGTACTTGCGACTACGGAAGGCGGAGTTGTGTTTCTTCCCGGACAGCTGATGTGAAGGAATTCTGCTGTCAATATTTATGTTTCTTTCGATCTGCTGTATATTATTTTCTTGGTTAGCGTTAAGTGGACTCTCATGACAAGAATATTAATTATAAAAAGGTTACATAAAAATGTGTATTCTATGTAATTAATTATTAATTTGCGTATTCTGATCTACCTTTTTAATGACCATGTGCTCTAATTTTGTAAATAGTATTCCATTTCTTGATACTGTTTGGAATTTTGCTGATTTTGGTATAACTAAGCAGTTTTCTATGTTTTCTATGAATTCTATATGTTGTCAACCTGTTTTCTTTTGTGTGAGATGACTGAGTGAGATAAGGTTAGGAGTGTCTCCACCCAATTATTATGGTATAAAAATTGGTTTATGGTTATATAGCCTAACGCTAAATTCTCTTGATGTTTTGAGCATATGCTTTTTCCACTGTTTTTTTTTCTTTCCTTTTTGGGACATTTTCTGAGTCTTTAGGTTACACGAACATCCTCAGACAATGTGGGGCACGTGTAACGCCGGAAATGCATATCCTCCTATTTCCATATATTGTACTACTAATTTTTACCTTATTTTGTTACCTGAAGATAAGACATTTCTGTGTCTTGATATGTTATAATTGTATTACTATATATATATATATATATATATATATATATATATATGTGTGTGTGTGTGTGTGTGTGTGTGTGTAATTGGTTCATTTGTAATTATTATTTGTAGTCTTACGTTGGGTCTTGCCTAGGAAAAACTATGCTATCGTATGATGACATTGGTCATGTGGAGAACCAAAGTGTTTACGACCTTTGGTAATGTGAACCCTGCCGCGTCTAGCGCGGGCAGAGCGGGCTCTGACTAGAGGAGGGCGGTGGAGCATGCGTGTTGTGTGATGCTTTCGCTTTCGGGGTTCGGCAGCATGTAATTGCGCTCGACATCCTATGTTAGTTTCTGGCACGGTGTCACGAACGGGAATCATTAGCTGGCACACATCAAGAGCCCGTTACTCCTGGAGACCGTGTCGAGAAGAAGGCGCGCCAACATCCAGCTTCTGCAACAGCTACGGTCGACAATGAGTGATTGTCGCCACCTCCTCGATCGACGACTTCAAACCTTTAATCAACCAACAAGGAAGACTAAAAGCACGTAAAGTTTTAGAACTGTATGGCGGACCTCAGCTTTTCAAACTATTGGATCACAAAAATACGGCAACTTAGCATGAACGTTTGTTGCTCATTGTCCCAATTGCATTACCAAGCAGAGTCCCTTCCTTTTCTGGAATGAACCCGAGTGTCGTTGAAATTCATACGCCAGCATTAAAAAATGGCTCTGAGCACTTAGGGACTCAACTGCTGAGGTCATTAGTCCCCTAGAACTTAGAACTAGTTAAACCTAACTAACCTAAGGACATCACAAACACCCATGAACGAGGCACGATTCGAACCTGCGACCGTAGCGGTCTTGCGGTTCCAGACTGCAGCGCCTTTAACTGCCCGGCCACTTCGGCCGGCGCCAGCATTAAAGTTATATCATTCCATTTCACTGCTTTAGTTTCATACTTCTTTTAAAGTATTCATAGCTGGCTACAAAATTTAGATTACACAAGCACAAATTAAGAGTGCGAGTTTTGTTACCATATTTTTGCTTAACTGTGACTGCAGCTCAGCTTGGTACGTAATAAATTTTACTATTGTTAACTGTTCAAAATCATTTAATTCAGGTTCAAAGTTAGATCTCTTATTTCAAAATTGCGTAGATTGAAGTAGCTTTTGAGATGATCGTTGAGGTAGCACAAGACTAACCATTTTTCATTTTATTTCGTAGTGCTTCAGAAACAAAGTTCACTATTACTTTCAGTCACTAAATTAACTTCCAGTTTACCGATTTTATTAATTCTTTTGCTAAATTAAGTCAGAGTGTAGCGAAATTTATTACCTCTGACAAACAATCAGTTTTCATACAACACGTGTCATCCATCAGTTGCTACGCTTGTAGTACTAATTATATGTGCAATAACCTTTCTTTTTCAGTTATTATAGTAGTTGTCCATAGGACTGGCGACCGTAATTTTACCCAAATCTCAAATATGTAATTAACGCCAGTTAATTGTTAATGTAACGACCGCACATTTACTTTCTTTATTAACTTTTCCCTTTTTAAAAATAATTTCCACCAGTTTCATCTGGATTTTGCCTTTCATTTAGATGTAACCCTTTCCTCCCTCTTTACCGACAGATTAACTTCGGTGACGTTTGTTTTCCCAAATTTCTATTAGGTACACGTGGTTTAATTTTTACTTTCATTAAGGTCGATAAGTGAGGGGGAGGTTACAAGGTGTATGAATTAATGTACTACAAATAACAACACACAGTAATAGGAGAACAAGATCTCGGAGGAGAATCCATCTTGGCTCTGAATAAAATTTTTGAAACATATTTTGCCAGAAGCCAACACCCTAATTAATACGAAGCAAGCAGTTAACCTGGGAACAAAATATAAATACTAGAACTCACCAGTTCATATACCCACTGCTCGCCAGCAAGACAGTGAATGGCAACATAAACCACTGATCAAAATTTCTCTGAAGAGAACAAACATGAAATACGGATTCTCGAAATGTGGCAATGGAGATTCCAGGGTGGAATAACAACAATACTGTGAAAAAGACAGATTGCGTTATAGAGGAGAAGCTGGGTTGCAGACAGGCATGCCATGCCCCTGCCTTACCTTCACCACCTGCACTAGAATGCTTCTCATATCAGGGGCAGTAGTTGTCCCACACTCAGGCCACAACTGCCAGAGACGGTGGTCTTGTGTGTGTGAGTTGTGCTTGTGTGAATGTGTGTGTGTGTCTTTTGTGCTTCAGAAGAAGTCCTTTTGGCGCAAAACCTAAATGTAAAGCAGTATCTTTATTGTGCCTTTCGGCGATTCTATATGGTGAGTAGCGATATACACTTTTCATATTTTTCGGTTCTCAGATACATTAGCCCTGCAGCAGCGTCACCGTACTCACTATGTAATCTCCTGATCAACTTCAATTGTCTAAGCCAGGGGCAGTTGTCTACACTACAAAAACCGGCACTAATCTCTATCGGCATTTTTTTCATCTATCTGTGGTAGCCAAGCACACAAAACACCACAGCTACAATTGCTGGCAGCGCCTCTTTCCTTGGATCCATGAAACCGAGCACTATCTGGTGCTCCAGACTGGAAAGTGCCCTGTGTTGACAGCAAGTCACTGAAAGCGGAGAACGCAACCCCGTCAGGTGGCATCTCTGCTTTGCTCCACGCTGATTTGCTCACAACTTTACGCCCACCAGCGTCTCTTTTCCTGCTTCACTTCCTCCAAATGGTTGCTCTCATAGGAAGTTTCTAGCTTTTTTGCCTGGATACTCCTAGCCTGAACTGACGCTCTTCTCTGATGATGACTTTTGTCGCCCCATCCTGAGTATGGGGCTCCCTGAACCAGCTATGTCTGGAAACAGACAACACTGGGCAGCGTACCAGTCGTGGTCCAGCGTCATACAGGACACCCTTTCTGCCACTGCTGCCCATGACCCACTGCCCATGACCCACGCTGCTGCAACCAGACTAATGTTGCTGGTTCGACCCATACACCAGATTATTTCTCGCTGTGACAGGACGCAATCCGCACATCACCGTGGCTCAGCAACCAGCTGTTTTTCTGTTAGGGGTGTACACTTTTGTGGTGGATGGAAACCCATTGCCAGTTCGTGACCCAATTTATCTCTCTAAATATTTATGTATCCGATACTGTGGCGTATGACCGTTGTAAGTGATACATATTAAAAGTTTCTACATATTAGGTCCAAATAATTCTCCAAGTAAAAGTTACCTCTAAATTCTCCATTATAATTAGGAAAATATTATCAGTTACATGTAGCAAACACACCACTAGCACAACGAGTAAAAATATTACAGTACTCCCCCAATTGATAATCGAACTTATTCCTCAACACATGTTTTGTGGAACACAAACAAAAACCGTTACGGATAACAGCAAATGTTTAATATCAACAGCAACCAAAACATGTGTTATACAGAAAGACTTTGTTCTCAGTATGGTCCTTGTTGAACATTCTGCCCTTCTCTCTTACGAGTTACTGAAGAAATCAATGCGAGAAATATTTATTGATTATCGAATTTTGTGAGTGGACGTCCCATCTGACATTCTGATTATTAACAGCGGAAAAGACGTCATCACAATGTACACTCCTGGAAATTGAAATAAGAACACCGTGAATTCATTGTCCCAGGAAGGGGAAACTTTATTGACACATTCCTGGGGTCAGATACATCACGTGATCACACTGACAGAACCACAGGCACATAGACACAGGCAACAGAGCATGCACAATGTCGGCACTAGTACAGTGTATATCCACCTTTCGCAGCAATGCAGGCTGCTATTCTCCCATGGAGACGATCGTAGAGATGCTGGATGTAGTCCTGTGGAACGGCTTGCCATGCCATTTCCACCTGGCGCCTCAGTTGGACCAGCGTTCGTGCTGGACGTGCAGACCGCGTGAGACGACGCTTCATCCAGTCCCAAACATGCTCAATGGGGGACAGATCCGGAGATCTTGCTGGCCAGCGTAGTTGACTTACACCTTCTAGAGCACGTTGGGTGGCACGGGATACATGCGGACGTGAATTGTCCTGTTGGAACAGCAAGTTCCCTTGCCGGTCTAGGAATGGTAGAACGATGGGTTCGATGACGGTTTGGATGTACCGTGCACTATTCAGTGTGTACGGCCAGTGTAGGAGATCGCTCCTCACACCATGATGCCGGGTGTTGGCCCTGTGTGCCTCGGTCGTATGCAGTCCTGATTGTGGCGCTCACCTGCACGGCGCCAAACACGCATACGACCATCATTGGCACCAAGGCAGAAGCGACTCTCATCGCTGAAGACGACACGTCTCCATTCGTCCCTCCATTCACGCCTGTCGCGACACCACTGGAGGCGGGCTGCACGATGTTGGGGCGTGAGCGGAAGACGGCCTAACGGTGTTCGGGACCGTAGCCCAGCTTCATGGAGACGGTTGCGAATGGTCCTCGCCGATACCCCAGGAGCAACAGTGTCCCTAATTTGCTGGGAAGTGGCGGTGCGGTCCCCTACGGCACTGCGTAGGATCCTACGGTCTTGGCGTGCATCCGTGCGTCGCTGCGGTCCGGTCCCAGGTCGACGGGCACGTGCACCTTCCGCCGACCACTGGCGACAACATCGATGTACTGTGGAGACCTCACGCCCCACGTGTTGAGCAATTCGGCGGTACGTCCACCCGGCCTCCCGCATGCCCACTATACGCGCTCGCTCAAAGTCCGTCAACTGCACATACGGTTCACGTCCACGCTGTCGCGGCATGCTACCAGTGTTAAAGACTGCGATGGAGCTCCGTATGCCACGGCAAACTGGCTGACACTGACGGCGGCGGTGCACAAATGCTGCGCAGCTAGCGCCATTCGACGGCCAACACCGCGGTTCCTGGTGTGTCCGCTGTGCCGTGCGTGTGATCATTGCTTGTACAGCCCTCTCGCAGTGTCCGGAGCAAGTATGGTGGGTCTGACACACCGGTGTCAATGTGTTCTTTTTTCCATTTCCAGCAGTGTATTTGTAATGGGTGACCAGAAAGTTTCTTCAGCTGGTGGAACTATCTGGGATGCATAGTCGGCATTACTCAATACACCACCTTGATGAAAATTATCTGTCGCGGTGGCCAAATCATTGGTCAATGTTAATACTTGCTTAAGTGACCATATACCTGGAAGGTTTTCATTAGTATTGGTAAAGTCCACGGAAACCTGAGTTTGCAGAAATCGTACATTATTAACATTTTTATTGGCATTCATTATTCTTTTGGAACCCGAGAAAGTGAGACACGTCATAAGTCCGTGATGGTTTCAAACTCCAAGCATGAGAGAGCAGTTATCATTGATACTGACAAAAACTAAAACACTGGCAGCTCATGTATTTATTCTTCATATTATATCCAGACAGAGGCATGAGAGAACGAAAAATCATTGAAACTACGGAAAATTATACTTATTTAGATCTGCTGAGATGAGCAACGGAGCCTATAGTTTGTGGCGCTGCAAATTAGGTCGCAGATTCCGAGTATTTATTAAGATTTTCGAGTAATAGTATTGAGACACAGCCCCTCAACTAAGTAACAAAATATTAAAAATTCACATATTCCTAGTGAGTAGTGCAATCACACTTGTTGCGGTTAATTAGGATAAACAGTGGCACAACAATCAAAGTCCGCCTTCCAAGTGCCAAAACATTAACGCTCTCGCAAAGTCAAGTAAGAAAGGAACAGACCCAAAGTAATTGAACTAGAATGTATATTCATACGGAATATTGATTCTCCCGTTGATACCAACACTCTGGTGCATTTAATTTTCTAATTTTAATTTTATTTCCATGTTTGCAAAACTTTGCATGCACATATGGCCCTCAAAGGTAATCGGGAAAGAGACCTTCCACAGGGTGAGTCACTAACTATTGCCACCAAGAATAACTCCGAAAGTATGATAGGAGCTGAAAAGTTTGTGGGACAAATGTTGCATGGGACAACTGTGGCCATAATATGACCTTTTTTTTTGTTTTTAGGTGGGGTCTCTTCAGAAATATGAAGGTCAACTTTGTTTTCTTAAATGGGATGCTAAGGTCGGTACTTATTTTCTGATAGCGGCTATCGGGACGAATCCAATGATGTGTAACAGTAAGGTCTTTGAAGGTCAACAAAGGCTAAAAGTTGGCATGAACGTCCATTTATAGAAGGTGTTCGTAGTGATGGGCATTGGTATCAATGCAGTGCAGCAATCTTCGTATCATGGATTGAGTGGTATTCCTGATCGCATCGCCACTTATCGAAGCACATGCTCTGACAATTCTCGCTCGCATGTCTTCAGGTGTAGTTGGAATGTCTTTATAAATAATGTTTTTACGAATCCCCACGACTAAAACTCCAGAGGCGTCAAGTCTGGTGAACGACCCGGCTGTGACACATCTCCTCCGCGTCCAATCCAACTATTTGGGAATGGTCTCTCCAACTCATTTCTATCCATCAGCAAAAAAATGTGTCGGACACCCACAGTGTTGATAGCACATTCTGTTCCTTGTTCCTAAAGGTATTTCTCCTAATAAGAGACCTGATGTTCCTTGCAGGGACGTGGTGTACTTCGTAACATTAAGATTTTCTCGATGAAGGAGCGGCCTATAATTCTGTCCTTCAGAATCCTACAGTATACATTTATCGACCACGGGTTTTAGTGTGCAAGTTGCCGCAGCCATTATGGATTTTAAGTTGCCCAATAATGCATGTTATGCAAATTAACATTTCCGTGGTTCGTGAATGTAGCCTCGTCAAGACAAAATCAAATTAATAAATGTGTCATCCTTCTGAATCTGAAGTTGAGCCCGTCGGCAGAATTCAATGCGACGCATACATTCCGCACAGTTAATTCTTGGTGGAGACTGATATGGTAAGGATGATATTTATGGCGATGCAGAACATGAACAACACTACTCTGGCTCATGCCAGATTCCCTTGCGATTTGACTCAAACTAACACAAGGATCTCGAACCACAGTGGCAAGAGTACTGATTTCCGTTTCCTCGTTAGTAACTTTCCTTTGCCGGATATGTTTCCGATGCGTTAAATATCCAGTTGTTCTCAATTTATCATACACATATTTACGTGTACGACGTGTAGGGTGAGTACGTTGAGGACATCTTTCATCCTAGTCTCTAGCTCTCACTGAATTTCGCTGGCCTTCTCCGTAAATGACTTGGTCTTCGAAAGAATATATCATTCACATTCGCTTGATTCGACTATACTAGTCTTACTGTTTTCTATTAGTGTTGTATTGTGAAACCGTCGAATGGTGCTTACATGTCAATGGCACGTTAGATGGATACGCCGTATTCGGCGAATATTTACTATTTGCAGAATATACAAGGGAGAATGGTCAGAGCATGTGCTTCGATAGCCGGTCTAAGTGGCCGAGCGGCTCTAGGCGCTACAGTCTGGAACCGCGCGACTACTACGGTCGCAGGTTCGAATCCTGCCTCGGGCATGGATGTGTGTGATGTCCTTAGGTTAGTTAGGTTTAAGTAGTTCTATGTTATAGGGTACTGATGACCTCAGATGTTAAGTCCCATAGTGCTCAGAGTAATTTGAACAATTTTTTTGTGCTTCGATAAGTGCCGAAGCGATAAGGAATGCCATTCAATCCATGATACAAATATCATAGCACTGCGTTGATACTAATGTTTATCATTTCGAACACCTTCTATAAACGGACGTTCATGACAACTTTTTGACCTTCGTTGACCTTCAAAGACCTTACTATTACAAGTCATTGTATTCGTCTCGATAGCCGCTATCAAAAATAAGTACCAAACTATAGTATCGCATTTAAGAAAACAAAGTTTACCTTCATATCTCAGAAGGGACTCCACCTAGAAACAAAAAACCAACGTCATAATATCGCCCCCGTTATCGCATGCAACATTTGCCCCACTAACGTTTAAGCTATTATAAAACTTTAAGGGTTATTATAGGTGGCAATAGTTAGCGACTCAGAACAGACAGTACGAATCTGATCTATTGTGCGGCCGTTAGAAGAGAGCAATTACTCCAAAATGTTGATGGCCGTTAGAATCCGTTTCTTCTTCAAAGGAGATACTTGGTGAACAAGAAGCCCTGCGTTACGTCAGTTGGTACCTTGGCAGGATGGAAAACCTCTGAAGTCTGAGGTCACAGACCTGCACGCTCCACCCAAATTGATGTCATTGCCTGAATAAAAACCTTCAGTAGCGCTGGCGTGCGGGAAGAGTCAGTTAGGTTCTGGAAGGTACCAACAGGTATATGGAGCCATACCGACTCCTGTGCCGTTGGCAGCTGCCCTAGGTTTCTCGGCTGAGGATCCAGGCGCAAATAGCCCCATCGAGTCGGTCCCAGAGAGTCTCGAATTTGTTTAAATCCAGGGAGTTTCTGGTTAGCCGAGTACAATCATCGAGGAGCTATTGGAGCCACGCACGTATACAATGAGCTCACTATTACACTTCGAAAAGTCCTGCTGCAAGATGCCGTTGTGCCGAGCGAATAATAAAAGGCATATAGGATGGACATGCATGGTACTCAAGGACAGAGGCATACATGTGCTGATCCACTGAATCTTCCGCATGACGAGATCAACCAGAGAACTCTGCGAAAACATACCGCAAACCATAAAGCGCCTTCCTCTGGTCGGGACGCTTCCGACGATCGCCGGCCGCGGTGGTCTAGCGGTTCTAGGCGCTCAGTCCGGAGCCGCGCGACCGCTACGGTCGCAGGTTCAAATGCTGCCTCGGGCATGGATGTGTGTGATGTCCTTAGGTTAGTTAGGTTTAAGTAGTTCTAAGTTCTAGGGGACTAATGACCACAGATGTTGAGTCCCATAGTGCTCAGAGCCATTTGAACCTTCCGACGATCGTTGCACTGCCATATACGTCAACGGCGAAGTGTCCGATGGAACAAGCACGCGATGCATTTGTCTCCACTCCTTCGTCACCGCTGACCAGCAGTGAGCACGGGGTGCATGAACCAGGCGCTTGAAGGAGAGTGCCACACGCAGCAACGGAGGGGAGACAGTACTGTTGGTTACTGTTGTGACAGTACTGTTGGTAGCGTCTTCGTTCATCTAAGCGGTCAACCGCTCAATAGTTGTACGTCTGACCGAATTTTCTCATTTTGAAAACACAGAACGAGCGATCTGTTTTACTGGCTAAAAACACTCTAAAGTCACGACGGCATAAATTCTCATATTTCTTTATTTAAAACAACCTGTTTCGATAGACTTTTCTGTCATCTCCAGGTCTTATAAATCTTTTTGTTATGAAAAGCGTTCATTAATTGGCGTGAGCTACAACTTAAAATGAACATGTTCCACAATTAAAGGGTTTTATAAGACCTGAAGATAACACCAAAGTTAATCTCCACTGCCTGTTTCAAATAAAGAAATATGTATGCAATATTGACTTTAGAAATGATTCTAGTTGCACATCTAATCGCCAGTAAAGACATGATTTTAGTTAAACATCTATTCGCCAGTACACTTCTCCTCGGCCATTGTTCACTCGAGTCACATACGGCTCGTGGTGCACCACAGTTCCTCCGGCGTTGGTTCTGATAGCGCCAAATGGCAACGAACGGTATAATTCACCCACGGTGGTACGCTAACTGTTCACAAACGTAGCCACCCTTTGCGCGAAAGAACTGTTTCCCGTGTCCCCCTGAATCGCTTTATATACCCTACACTGCTAGTGCTGCCACCTGACGTCTTTTAGTTGAAGTCGAATATAGGCGGTGTTCACGTTAATGTGAGTGGTACCTGTGAGTGGTACGTGTATGTACCAAGACGCGACCGGTTGGCCGTGCGGTCTAACGCACGGCTTTCCGGGCGGAAAGGGTCGCTGGTCCAGGGCACGAATCCACCCGGCGGATTTGTGTCGAGGTCCGGCGAGCCGGCAAGTTTGTGGATGGTTTTTAGGCGGTTTTCCATCTGCCTCGGCGAATGCGGGCTGGTTCTCCTTATTCCGACTCAGCTAAACTATGTCGGCGATTGCTGCGCAAACAAGTTCTCCACGTACGTGTACACCACCATTACCCTATCAGGCAAACATAGGGGCTACACTCGTCTGGTGTGAGACTTTCCCTGGGGGGACCACCGGGGTCCGAACCGCACAATAACCCTGGGCTCGGTATGGGGTGGTGGAGAGATGAAGTGGACTGCGGTAGTCGTCGTGGGGTTGTGGACCACTGCGGCTGCGGCGGGGACTTAGCCTCTAGGTCCCCGGTTAACATAACATAACGTGCACCAAGAGGCAGAATTTGGCTGCTATCTTTCTCAGCAGTTGGCAGGAGACCTTCCACTTAGCGTCGAAAGCTCAGCCTGGACCGGTCACATGGAAATCATAAGACTCCAGGACGTGACGGTCTTCTTCATTCTCCTTGTTCAGTTATCTGCGGATACAACTTGATGACATGATCGGAAGGCGACTACGCCTATCGCCTCTAGTCGCTTTATCCCTAGTCTTTGGTTACACTTTTCCTCTACATCTACATACATACTTCGCAATCCACCATAAGGTGCTTGGCGGAGGGTACCTCGTACCACAACTAGTATCTTCTCTTCATGTTCCACTCCGAAACTGAACGAGGGAAAAATGACTGCCTATTTGCCTCTGTACGAGCCCTAATCTCTCTTATCTTATCTTTGTGGTCTTTCCGCGAAATATAAGTTGGCGGCAGTAAAATTGTACTGCAGTCAGCCTCAAATGCTGGTTCTCTAAATTTCCTCAGTAGCGATTCACGAAAAGAATGCCTCCTTTCCTCTAGGGCATCCCACCCGAGTTCCTGAAGCATTTCCGTAACACTCACGTGATGATCAAACCTACCAGTAACAAATCTAGCAGCCCACCTCTGAATTGCTTCTATGTCCTCCCTCAATCCGACCCGAGAGGGATACCAAACGCTGGAGCAGTAGGTCGTATCAGCGTTCTATAAGCGGTCCCCTTTACAGATGAACCACATATTGCCAAAATTCTACCAACGAACCGAAGACGACTATCCGCCTTCCCCACAACTGCCATTATATGCTTGTCTCACTACATATCGCTCTGCAATGTTACGCCCAAATATTTCATCGACCTGACTGTGTCAAGCGCTACACTACTAATGGAGTATTCAAACATTACAGGATTCTTTTCCCTATTCATCTGCATTAATTTACATTTATCTATATTTCGAGTTAGCTGCCATTCTTTACACTTATCACAAATCCTGTCCAAGTCATCTTGTATCCTCCGACAGTCACTCAACGACGACAGCTTCCCGTAAACCATCAGCAAACAGCCGCACATTGCTATCCACCCTATAGAAAAGGTCATTTATGTAGATAGAAAACAACAGTGGACCTATCACACTTCCCTAGGGCACTCCAGATGATACCCTCACCTCCGATGAACACTCACCATCGAGGACAACGTAGTGGATTCTATTACTTAAGAAGTCTTCGAGTCACGCACATATTTGGGAGCCAGTCCGATATGCTCGTACCTTATTTAGGAGTCCGCAGTGAGGCACCGAGTCAAACGCTTTCCGGAAGTCAAGGAATATGGCATCCGTCTGATACCCTTCATCCATGGTTCGCAATATTTCATGTTCACAGGCATAGCGTTGGCCGCGATAGAGACACCGTTTTAGTGCAGCATTAGCAACTACTCGTGGCAGAATCTGAGTAGCAGCTTACTGGATGCTGCAAGCCACGTCGACTCTGAAGTATGCAATGATGACTGGTTTATCTCTAGGGCTTCCTCATCACCCCAATCCTCGCCACCACCCAATCGTATTAAATTCTAACTGGTTAAATGTAGCTTCCAGAGAAATGGCACGTTTTAGCGAAATTGTCTGGTTATTTATTAACAATCTTGCCATTTAAGTGTCAGAGGACTGCATATGATTATCTGCAGCGAATTCTTGGCTGCAACCTTTGAGAAGGCAGTTCTCAGCAATGGAAGTTCCTAGTTCCAATAAAGAAATGTTTTAATGATAATATTTTCCTTAGTACGTCACACTTCAGTATCTTATCAGTATAGAACCGCCGCTAGAAGGGAAGACTTCGATTGCCTTAGGGGACCTCGTTGATTACCTCAGCTGGAAACAGTGTGTGTGTGTGGGGGGGGGGGGGGGGGGGCGGAAGGGGTCTGGCAGAATCTCACGAAATCTCACGCAAATGGGGTGGGGAGGCAATGAAACACTCACATCAATTTTTAAACTCAGGAGTACATACTATTTTAACGAATAAAATTTTGTTTTATTTAATTCATCCCGAGAGTAGACAAAATCGAAGTGCTTACCTATCTTAGTGGTCGTTGAAAGTGAATGTTTTGCTTTACATGTGTGTATGCCTTGGATTCCCTGATTTGAAACAAGTGCCGCACATTAGATTTTGTTAGGGAAGTTCGTTGCCGCGCTGGTCGAAATCATTACGTTTCACGCAGTGCGCAAGTCATGACATTCTGGAACTTATACAAACCCGATATTATTGTGTTCAGCACGAATTTGTATCAAAAATTTTGCAATGCGTCTCTTAATCAGCAAGCCAACAAGTCAACAGACATGTGGGTGCTAGAAATTACTGTTTGTTTGGGGAAGCTTAGCTGAAGTTCACCAAGAAGAATTCTTTTAGTAATCATATGAATCAGTAGATTGAGAAGCTGCGTAATCATACGATTAAAAGGAAAGTACAAACAATATTACCTTTCTTATGCAAAGTAAAGGTCCAATAACGTCTAATGTATATAATAATGTACACTGAAGAGCCAAACAAACAGGCACAGCTTCCTAATACCCTTTAGAGCCCTAGCGAGCACGCAGAAGTGCCGCAACACGACGTGGCAAGGACTTGACTAATATATGAAGTAGTTCTGGAGGAAATTAACATAATGAATCCAGCAGGGCTATCCATAAATACGCAATAGTACGAGGAGCTGGAGATCTCTTCTGAACAGCACGCTGCAGGGAATCCCAGATATGCTCAATAACGTTCATGACTGTGGAGTTTGGTAGCCGGTGGAAGTGTTTAAACTCAGAAGAGTGTTGCTACAGGTCCGCTGTAGAAATTCTTGACGTGTGGGGTATCGGATTTTCCTGCTGGAATTGCTCAGGTCTGTCGGAACGCACAATGGACATGAACGGATGCAGGTGATCCGGCGGGATGCTCACGTACGTGTCACCCGTCAGAGTCGTATATGGACGTATAAGAGGTCCCACATCCCTCCAACGACATACGCCTCACACCATTACAGAGCCTCCACCAGCTTGAACGGTTCCCTGCTGACATGCAGATTCATGAGATTATCTCCATACCCGTATACGTCCATCCACTCGATACAATTTGAAACGAGACTCGTCCGAACAGGCAACATATTTCCAGTTAACAGTCCAATTTCGGTGTGGACGGGCGCAGGGAAGGCGTAAAGCTTTGTGAGGGGCAGTCATCAAGGTTACATATCGATGATGTATAGTTGGCACGATGACGCTTGTTGATGGCCCATCACTTAAATCTGCTGCAGTCTGCAGAAAGGTTGCACTTTTAACACGTTGAACGATTGCCTTCAGTCGTCTTTGGTCCCGTTCTTGGAGGATCTTTTACCGACCGTAGTGATGTCGGAAATTTTATGTTCTACCAGATTCCGGATATTCACGTACGCTCGTGAAATGGTCGTACAGGATAGTCTCCACGTCATCGCTATCTCGGAGATGCTGTGTGCCATCGCTCGTGCGGCGTCTATAGCAGCACGCCCAATTTCGCTTAAATCTTGATTACTTGCCACTGGAAAATCAGTAACCGCTCTAACAACCGCGCCATACACTTTTACTCTTACACAGGCGTTGCCGACCGCAGCGCCGTTTTCTACCTGTTTACATTATCTCTGGCCGGCGGCTGTGGCCGAGCGGTTCTAGGTGCTTCAGTACGGAACCGCGCTGTTGCTACGGTCAAAGGTTCGAATCCTGCCTCGGGCATGGATGTGTGTGATGTCCTTAGGTTAGTTAGGTTTAGGTCGTTATAAGTCTAGGGAACTGATGATCTCAGATATTAAGTCCCATAGTGCTTACAGCCATTTGACCCATACATATCTCTGTATTTGAATACGCTTGCCTACACCAGTTTCTTTGGCGCTTCAGTGTATGTAAATACCCGTAAAAGTTTAGTATCTTAGGAATCCGTCTAACCGATTACTATTCTCTTGGTGGAGCGTTTTCGTCAGTTTGTCGCCGTTTGTCCCTCAGTCCAAATACTAGTCATGATAATGCAAGTTTACAAATGTATTTTACTGATGTGTTTAAAGCTCTGTTTAATACGCATTTTAAATGAAACATAGTTTCATTACTTTTAATTTGCGTTTAGAACAATTTTTTTTTACCCTCGCGTGAGACAGAGGGGGAAGAACTCACCACATCTCACCAAAACTCAACGAGGGGGATCAAATTGTAAAGAAAACTTTTCGCAATATTAATAGACGTATCCTTACGTGGTCAAGACTGAGACCAAAAATCATAATTAATTTTCCCATGGATGGAGTACAAATTGGATACTTACTGCTTCCTTCTTTTAGAAACTGCATGACGCCCTACCAAGCATAAAGCTACCAAACAGTTTCAAGACGGATTGACCCACACTGTATCAAGGAATAAATAGGAATGGACGTACTACGAATTATTTAATTGAAATGAAATAGAGGTGAGCACCACATCTACCTACGCTGATAGACAATAAATGTAGCCCGAGAAATCTCTTCGGGATTCCAAAGGAAAGCACTGAATGAAATCTTCAGTTAAGTGTGTGTGAGCAGGTGGCAGACAATATGGCGGAACACCTCGAACACTTATGACTGAATATTGTAATCCATGATGAAATCTGAACGCTGCCGCTACCAAGCAGCGAATATCAAAGGGCAGAACATTTTTTATTCTTAACCTCCTTTTGTGAAAGTAATTGTAATAGGACAGTAGCATCATAGTAGCCACATAGCACCCTGGAAATGCTTGTGGAACGTAGTGACTTTTCTGGTTTTCTTTTAAGAGCATTATGACACACGTGAAATGTGGAAAAGTAGTTATCCACTTAGCAGTTGTGTACGACGTGTTTCAGGCACAACGACCTGCCCTGGAACATCCGCAAGTTCGTGCACAACCAGTTGCGGGAGTTCAACCTCGCGGCTGACCTGCGCTCCGTGCAGCCGTGGTCGCGCAGCGCCTGGTCCCACACAGACCTGCAGCGACTGCGCATGGGGCTCGTCGGCGGGCAGGTGTGTGACAACACGTACCTTCAAAAGTGCTGCTGCGCTGCCTAATTCCCGTGGCCACTGGAACTGGAGATTTCTTCTGCCAGCAGTTTCAACCTAGTGATTTCTGGAACCAACTCAGCTCCATCACTATGCATTCAATGTGCTACGACCGGTCGTAGAAGTATAAACGTGTAATAATACAGCTGAGATTGTTCCAATTAATCGTTAAACTTACCTTCCGCTATGGTGCTCCACTCGAGTACTGGAATGTATAGATAAACTCTCTCTCTCTCTCTCTCTGTCTCTCTCTCTCTCTCTCTCTCTCTCTCTCTCTCTCTCTCACACACACACACACACACACAGACCACCGAAGTTTAAGCGCCGGTGCCTGCACTGGCCCATGTCTTCGGCAGCAAGTGTGACATTTGTACGCTGACGGACAGTAGGCCCAACGATTGGTTGGATGGTTAGTTTGTGGGGTTTGAAAGGACCAGACTACAAAGGCCCTCCGTCCTAGGGGCAACGTCTCGCATGTTGTTCGTAATTCAGCGATCACAACTGATTGCCAACTAGTTGAGAAGATCAAGGTGCTACGAAAAGGGGACTTGTCTCCTACGTATGCGATGCTCTGTTCCGTCAGTGGATGACGATTTCGGACACGGGCCCATCCGCAGCTTATTTATCTTCTGGAACCCTTTAAAATCTCTTGGGTTTTTAGATATACAGGAGAAAAATAAACTGCAGAAGGGCACCCATATGCGAATTCGTCGTCCACCAAGGAAACAGAGCACCACATCTATAAGATATGTGGCCTCTCTACACAACAGGTTGCTCCATCTTCTCGGCTGGCGATAATGTCGAGCAGTTGGAAACAAACAATATTTCGAAGTTTGTCGCACGATTTCTGCTATACCATGTATCTGACATTCGATGCAAGGACATTGAAACATCAATTTTCCTATATATACGAGGTGTTCGCATGGAACATTCACGGTGACATATGTGTGCCGACGCTTCTTGAGTCACTAGGCACCAGTTTACTGAATTCACCGTCTCTGTGTCGACGAGACTACACCGAGTTTGCAGGGCTTACTATCTCAGTAAATCAGAGGTAACCAAGTCTCTAGTTCAAGGGCTGTGCTGGGGCAAGAGTGCCAAAGCGCTCTGCCTCGCTTCGCGTTTCGCCCACCAACAAGGCAAGCTGTCTGATTGCGAGGAGGGGAAAAGGGGGAAACTACGAAACAGAAGGATTTAAATGGCATGAGTCGTACACCATACAACGTGATTTTATATTTCTTATTTTTCAACAACATAGATCACAAACGAAATAACTGTTTTTAGCCCGCTGAAGTAATATAATTTTTTTCTGATATAAACTATCGGCATATGGACAGACGCAAAATAAAGTTTATCTGTTTCGCACTCAAGTTGCCATGTAATAGTGAACTAGGTCTTTCACAAAAATGTGTCGTTCGAAATATTATGGCACTGTTGCAACATCACTGAGAGGACTTGGAAACTCTATCACAGTAGTGCCATGTAGATGTCCTGGACAGTTCTAGTGTAAAAGACTTGTTAAAATTTGAATTATCTTGCATGTCAATCAGTACAAACTGTCGTAATACGGACACACGCAGAATATTTCAGAGAATTTCGAACTCAAATTTTCACGTGATAAGTGACTCATTTAGTTTTATAATCGAAGAAAAAGTCTTTCACGCAAATACGTCGATCGAAATATTGTAGCACTTTGCCAGTTGCTTGTGGGGACTCTACCTCACCAAAGCAATGTAGAAGTCCTGGACTGTTTTAAAGTAAAAGGATTTGTCTTTAAAACTGGAATTACCTTGCAGATCAGTCAGTTACATCTCCACATGCACAGCAGAGCTTTCTACTGAAACGGATCGAAAAGAGATGTAAGGGACGGTGTCCTCAAAATCTTTATAAAACTACTCATGTAATTCTCTCAAGGCCACAATCAGTTCTTCAAACCATGTGTTTTATTTAACACCAGTGAACTTATGGAACTGGCCTTTGACAGAATGTGTCCCTTCTACAACGCGATTTTGTTTTTAAATGAATCCCAAACCATTCTGAAGTAAATTGCCTTCACATGTCTCAGTGTGTGAAGTGTACAGTCAAGCCTACTTAAATTGTAAAGTCTGCAATCCATTCCGGATGTTCTAATTTCCATTCAGACACTCCTTTCTCCTTCATAAATTCAACAACAGCGATTCTTAAATCGAAAAACTGTTCGAGGCGTGCCCCTGACTTAACCAACTCATTTTGCAGTAATGCATGAAGTATCCAAATTGTTCATTAAGTTACACTGAAAGATGCTCTAACTACCAAAGGAATAATGCGTGCGACTTCAAAAATTTTATTATTTGTAACACCAATTACATCGCGCTCTTAATGCCTGCGAATTTAGCACAAAGGGCTTCTTGATGTTCATAACAATGAATCCCGTCTCTCGACGGTTGTAATTTTATGTTCTTTCGTTGTCAACTCAATCTTTAAATTCTTTCTGCATGGTACTGTAATCTCGGTTCGTAGCAAACATGCAGTACACCTCGCTTATGCGAATTTGGGATTCTCATCCCACTCTTCTGTCATAGATCGCAAGCTTCCTCCATTTCTGCAAGCAGCCCTAGGATCTGTAGACGTTCTTCATACGGTGAACAAATAGTTTGGAAAATGGCACACTACAATTTTAAATGAATTGTCGCGCAGTTCCGGGTACTTCCGAGAAGGACCGAATAAAACGAGTGACACGCAGCCCGCACACGCAGCACGCGTTAAGTTTGGCACGCCATGGCCGGCCCTGCAGGGAGATTTCTGACAACAGAAGCTTAATAACAAGTGTCTGTAAGTCGAAAAGATATTTTTAGAAGCGAATCGAAAACCTGACTTACCACCTTTCAAGCACAGCAGATGAATGAATTATAGATAACGCACATTGCATACGAACACTCAGAGAGTCTGTTCCCTGCATTCTCTCAGCGCCACAGCTCTATGATGAATAATATCGTAAAAACCGTCAACCTTTGCTGGGAAGCATAAGTGAGAATTTTGTCTCTAACAAAAGTTGTTCCCATGCACGTAATCACACTAAGACGTTTGATGCAAACCTCTGAAACCCCTGTAACTTCAAAGTATTACCGCCAAACAGTCCTGAAATGGAATATGCTGTTGATGTGCTGTTTTCGGAGAAGTTAAGAGTAACCATAGGCCTATAAGTAACACCCAAATACATATTTCAATAATCATTAAACTGTGTACTTATTTCAGTAATTTTTGAATAGTTCAATGCTCTTTGATATTAACACAATGTCAGTGGAATAAATCAGAACGTCAGAAGTTCTTCAGGAATCTAGAACAAATAGTCAACGAGCAGCTGCAATTTCAAAACAGTAAGTAACAGCAGAAATATGCTCCATGTGTCGCTAGTAACACAAGGAATAAAGTAAATCTGCAAAGGTTTTGGATTCTGTGGTGTGCGTACTGTAAGACCTTCGGTACACACACCATCAGATTATTTGACTTGTCGCTCTAATGAAGTAGGCGTGTATCAGCAATACGTCTCGTGGTCTTATCGTGGCGTGTTTATCTTCTGCCGTTAGGTCAGACGATAGAAATGCCACTTGCACGCTTAGAGGAGCAGACTGACGATGACCAACTTTAAACAGAACTTGATTAATTTTCACACACATTTATTAAAATAATAACAATCATAAACCTTACTTAACTTGATTCTGGATGCTATTTACAACTGACAATCTGAAGTTCTTTTGGTCTTGGTACGTTAATCTTATTCTCACATATCTCTGATACTTGACAAAGTGTCTATACATTTATTGTCATGGCTATGTACAGGAATATGGTAATCTTATTAGGCGCAGACAAACTTGACAACAGACTATTGCAGACTAAGGCGGACTAATGCAGACTACTGCAGACTTGTACAGACTGGTGCAGACAAATGCAGACTCTTACAGACTAATGTAAACTGACTAATCGGAGGTCTGTACACTCGTTATAATACCTCGAGCGTTCAGGTATCACTGCGCGAGGGTGATCCGCGAGGACAAAAGGTTCTACATTAGCAGCAGTCTCATTGTGGCTGCGTTACATATTAATACGCGGATCGGCGGAAGCAGAATTCGGTCCGTCTCTAAGACAGCGCCATCTCGTAGCGCGGAGACGGACGAGCGCTGCGCCTGCGCTGTTGTGCTTGGCGGGGCGCGCCTAGTGGGAAAGTTGTGTACGCGCTGACTACGCGGAACTATGTACACAACAGATTCTGAAGAAGAAAAAAATTTAACGGTCAAAAGTGGTGTTCAGTATGCCGATGACCAACTTCAGTACAAGTTTACATTATGCCATGTGTAGATTGAGGCATTCAACACCAACAGAAGTAATACGCCATTTCATTTTATCTAATGTAATCGGTGTGTCCTTCTAAATAGTGTCATTTGGATTTACTCACACAGAAAATCTAACGTGCTCTGATCTGCTGAACAGTCCCATTTCTCCGGGAGTTTTATTGCACTATTGAGTTACTACAGCTGTCATTCAGGAATGTTACATTTTTATTCACCACTACTAAGTCACTGCCGGTTGGTGTATTCAATACGGTAGCTAGATTGATGATCGTTCTACAGCTCATAACCAGCGGAGAGCAGATGAAGTGCCTATGCAAACTCATGAATCTGTAGACAGCGTCACACGAAGAAAAGGTTTCGACATGTTCTGTGGTCAGACACGATTGTCGATCACCTGAATGAAAAGACGACAGACTTGCCATTCTTCCTGTTTCAGTCCAGTGAAACATTCCTGTTATGAGGATATCCTTGTCAGAATCGACTGTGTTAAATTTTTGTGGCGATTGTTATTGCTACTGTAACTTTTGACTCTACACTACTCTCACAGTGGAGTGTACCAACACATGCAGTAAGTTACCAGTTCAGGTGGCTTCATACTTACGCAGTTTTCCACTGATTGTCCTAACCTCTCTGTTCTGCTGCCAGTTATTAGCAGAGGAACTTGTGTGGGACGATATAACTGATATGAAGCACTTATATTTGAACTTCCTCGACGATGTACGAGCTATCAAAATATTAAAAATAAGTCTGCCGTCGGAAATTTATACTGGATTAATGTACATAACATGTAACCTTAAGAAAGTGTTTACTGGAAATTTTCGTAAACGCAATACTTCGGCATGTGGGGCGTCACACATGTGACTGAGGTATTGTGTCGACAGTCGGTTTCGCTGATTTGTAGGCTTTTCTCACACATATCACCGGAGTATCATATGCTGACGCCACGAGCAGTAGCCTCGCGTTCTGCTACGTGACGGTTGTATCTTCAACACTCAGATACACATAATTTAGCACTGAATCAGCAAAAAATTGTTCTTGGAAGTCCTGTTCGTGGCATGGAGAACAAAACTGCCCGAAAACTATTTTTCAACGCCTCTGGAGACTCTAATCGAAACATAATTGTTCTACTCTGTTAATTAGTACCTGTTACAAGCCATGTAATGGTATAATTTACACAAAACGTATCGCATCTCTTTCTTCGTAAATTAGAATTGGTCGGGAGACTTTGCAATGTATCCGACCGATCTGCTAGTTAAGTAGATCACTTTCTTGTGTAGACTGATGGTTTGCTAATAGTCAACGATTCCAAAAGGAGGCACTTAACCGGAATAGGAAAATATTAACCTACATATTATCACAGTCGCAATGTAATTTATGCCAGAATATACATTACTCTTGATTTCAACAGATGTTTTTACTCCTCAGAAAGGAGACCAAGGCATACTGTTATCACAGAATCGGTAAAAGAACCTCACTTTCGATACATGAATGATCTAGCATCCGCGAAAAAAAAGACCTAGTGACGGTTCTTACATAGATAATGGATGTTAGTAATAATAATAATAATAATAATAATAATAATAATAATAATAATAGATCCTAAACTGATACAGTTCCTAAACATAGTAATGAAAAATTGGAAAACCACACTTAATATCCAAGCAAATTCAAATAATATCACATCACAGCCAATACAGATTAAGCGTGGAATATACCAAGGAGACTCATTAAGTCCTTTCTGGTTCTGCCTTGCTCTGAACCCACTATCCAACATGCTAAATAATACAAATTATGGATACAATATTACTGGAACATACCCACACAAAATCACACATTTGCTATACATGGATGATCTAAAACTACTGGCAGCAACAAATAAACAACTCAACCAATTACTAAAGATAACAGAAGTATTCAGCAATGATATAAGTATGGCCTTTGGAACAGACAAATGTAAGAAAAATAGCATAGTCAAGGGAAAACACACTAAACAAGAAGATTACATATTGGATAACCACAGTGACTGCATAGAAGCGATGGAAAAAACAGATGCCTATAAATATCTAGGATACAGACAAAAAATTGGAATAGATAATACAAATATTAAAGAAGAACTAAAAGAAAAATATAGACAAAGACTAACAAAACTACTGAAAACAGAATTGACAGCAAGAAACAAGACAAAAGCTATAAATACATATGCCATACCAATATTGACCTACTCATTTGGAGTAGTGAAATGGAGTAACACAGACCTAGAAGCACTCAATACACTTACACGATCACAATGCCACAAATATAGAATACATCACATACATTCAGCAACAGAAAGATTCACATTAAGCAGAAAGGAAGGAGGAAGGGGATTTATCGATATAAAAAACCTACATTATGGACAGGTAGACAATTTAAGAAAATTCTTTATAGAACGAGCAGAAACTAGCAAAATACACAAAGCAATCACTCATATAAATACATCGGCTACACCACTACAATTTCATAACCACCTCTACAACCCTTTAGACCACATAACATCAACAGATACGAAGAAAGTAAATTGGAAAAAGAAAACACTTCATGGCAAGCACCCGTATCATCTAACACAGCCACACATCGATCAAGACGCATCAAACACATGGCTAAGAAAAGGCAATATATACAGTGAGACAGAAGGATTCATGATTGCAATACAGGATCAAACAATAAACAACAGGTATTACAGCAAGCATATTATTAAAGATCCCAATACCACAACAGATAAATGCAGACTTTGTAAACAACAAATAGAAACAGTAGATCACATCACAAGCGGATGTACAATACTAGCAAATACAGAATACCCCAGAAGACATGACAATGTCGCAAAAATAATACATCAACAGCTTGCCTTACAACATAAACTTTTAAAACAACAAGTTCCTACATACAAGTATGCACCACAAAATGTACTGGAGAATGATGAATACAAATTATACTGGAACAGAACCATTATAACAGATAAAACAACGCCACATAACAAACCTGACATCATACTCACCAATAAAAAGAAGAAATTAACACAACTAATCGAAATATCCATACCCAATACAACAAATATACAAAAGAAAACAGGAGAAAAAATTGAAAAATACATCCAACTGGCTGAGGAAGTCAAAGACATGTGGCATCAGGATAAAGTTAACATTATACCAATTATACTATCAACTACAGGAGTCATACCACACAATATCCACCAGTACATCAATGCAATACAGCTACGTCCAAACATATATATACAACTACAGAAATCCGTAATTATTGATACATGTTCAATTACCCGAAAGTTCCTAAATGCAATATAACACATACCGTACAGTTAATAGGAAGTGACGCTTGATCAAGGTCCGCGTCACTTTCCATTCTCAACCAGACTTAACGTCTGAGAAAGCAAAGAAATAATAATAATAATAATAATGATTAATGATATTGTACTGATCTTTCATTTAATATGTATAGTAGGAATGAGAGTAATGAAAACAGAAGTAACAAACTTCAAAATTCGACTATCGCTTTAGCAGGGCGTTTAATCTGGATTACCGGTTCAGCGAACCACGTTGCCATCTTCGGATATGTAAAGCATTGGCAAAGTACAGAAGTGGGTGAGAGATGTCTACGTAACATTTTTAACATAATAAGGCTTCATAAAGTACTTTATGCGCTTCAAAGGATCTTGTCTATGTGTAAAATAATTTGTGTCACATAATAATTAGGCATACCAAGAACATGCATAGCATAGTACAACGGCATGTCAAAAGTAAAACAATCATTATGTAAAATATCATACACAGTGCACCGATCATACATGCTCACGCTCGCTTAAAAGCCTCATACGGAGTGAGATATGAGCTTGTTTCCATTATTGTTGCATACATTTCCAGAGGTTGGAATCAGACCAAGCCAGAACGTCCGACAATTTCTCGATATTCAGAGGCCATAACATGGCTTTTACTTATTGTGGTTTTATACACTTTGTCTTTAGTTCATATCAGTCACTCAAGGCATAGGCAAAGTTCTTATAAACACAGAATCTTTCTAGTAGCTATATGAGTTTAGAACATTGAAACGCGTATGTATTCAGTGTATTCATTAACAGCGATGGCGAGGCATGACAGAATCTCTGACCAGAGAGTTATTTATCGTTGCTAGTCTGCGCTTGACCGCGCGAGAGTTCAGTTCAGTTGGAGAGCTGTAGCGCGCAAGTGCAGTTGCGAGGCAGTAGTTGTACGTAGCAAGTCGCGAGAGCATGTAGTAGCGCGCGAGAGACAGTCGGAGTTGTGTGTGAGGAGTCGGCGGACGTAGACATGGGGCTCTGGTCAAGGTTCGGGACGAGGTGTATTTTTAAATAAGGTAATGAAGCAGCATTGCGCTCATCTGATAATGTAATGTATCTTAACAGTAATTAATTTGTTCAAGAATCGCCCCAATAATAATTTTGTTCTGAAAGCAATTTCTTAAGAAAATAATCATTACAATTCAAACAATACTTCCTATGCTTTTCCTGCCAGAATCAATTTATCAGACTTGCACAGGGCCTAAGGTCAACGCAGATGACCTTATAAAATTTATCAGGTTGATCATAACGTTAATTTTGTGGGGACTTAATATTTTTGCACATTGTTATTATCATTGAGTTTTGTTACAGTGGGAAGTTGATATTTGGCTCTAATTGCATTTTCATTCAATTCATATCATTTAAAAATAATTACGGGGAGGTTACACTTAGCACGATGAGTATTCACATTTAAAATATTTTCTTTCATTTTTGCGGGAAGATTACACTTGGTTCTATTCCCATTAACATTTAATTATTGTCTTTTCAAAATTCTCCAAAGAAATTACATTAACATTATGTTATTGTCCTTTTTTTTCAAAATTCTTAATGTAACCTAACCGGAGAATTTTGAAAAAGATATATTAGTTTAATTTCGCCGGAGAATTTTGAAAAAAAGGACAATAATATAATGTTAATGTAATTTCTTTGGAGAATTTTGAAAAGACAATAATTAAATGTTAATGGGAATAGAACCAAGTGTAATCTTCCCGCAAAGATGAAAGAAAATATTTTCAATGTGAATACTCATCGTGCTAAGTGTAACCTCCCCGTAATTATTTTTAAATGATATGAAATGAATGAAAATGCAATTAGAGCCAAATATCATCTTCCCACAGTAACAAAACTCAATGATAATAACAATGTGCAAAAATATTAAGTCCCCACAAAATTAACATTATGATCAACCTGATAAATTTTATAAGGTCATCTGCGCTGACCTTAGGCCGTGTGCAAATCTAATAAATTGATTCTGGCAGGAAAAGCATAGGAAGTATTGTTTCAATTGTAATGATTATTTTCTTAAAAAAATTGCTTTCAGAACAAAATTATTAGTGGGGCGATTCTTGAACAAATTAATTACTGTTAAGATACATTACATTATCAGATGAGCGCAATGCTGCTTCATTACCTTATTTAAAAATACACCTCGTCCTGAATCTTGACCAGAGCCCCATGTCGACGTCCGCCGACTCCTCACACACAACTCCGACTGTCTCTCGCGCGCTACTACATGCTCTCGCGACTCGCTACGTACAACTACTGCCTCGCAACTGCACTCGCGCGCTACAGCTCTCCAACTGAACTGAACTCTCGCGCGGTCAAGCGCAGACTAGCAACGATAAATAACTCTCTGGTCAGAGATTCTGTCATGCCTCGCCATCGCTGTTAATGAATACACTGAATACATACGCGTTTCAACATTTCATAGTGGTATACAGCCTTCTCCGCAACACTGCGATCTGTTGTCTGTACCCAAATCTATATTGCGTATGATACCCACTTGTCAAAACAGTGCTGGCAGCACGGTCATGTACTCGAAGACAGTAGCAACTGTTACTAACATTTAACACTATTAGTTTGCATAGCGTCCACTTGCCATACAGCGCTGGCAGTGCAGTGAATTCTGATTTAGACAATGCGAGCCATACTGAAAAAAAAAAAAAAAATTATTCCGCTGGACACTTGGTGCACAATATACTGTGTTTGTCTTAGTGATTCTGTGGCGCCTTGTACCAGGAATGAATTCGTTTTAATAAGGCACACTGACATGGACACCATACAGCCCTCTTTGCAACGTGCAGCGATAGAGCCCGCTATGTACCGCAAGTGATTTACTCTTTGGAGCATAGAAGTTGCCCGTCGTACCATTAGTCATGCAGTTTGGACACTGTACCCCACTGTCTATTCTCCACTTTCAGACGAGTTATAACGCGTGGTATAGGGAGTGCAAACGTCTCTACCTTTTATGCCAAAGTTCGTTTGTTGACACACGGTTCCCGAGCAATAGTCGCGATTTAAGAAACTGCACCTACTACTTCTCACTAATATCATAAATAAACATATGATAAATATAACGTGAGAACAATAAAATTAATTATGATATGTGTACCTATGTGTACGACGGTTGGAACTTTAATAATGTCAACTATTTATTTACAGCTCGTACAAAATAGATACGTAGTTCGAAGTTTTACAGACCTTCAAAGTAGTCACCAGCATTGTGTATAACCCGTTGCCAGCGATGTGGAAGTGGTGGGGTAACCTAGCATTGCCAGTTATGTTGACAGTTCGAGCGGCGCGGTTTGTTGCCCGACGAAGGTGTAGCAGTTGTGAAGCGGATGCCGTGAAGTGTTTTCTTCAGATTAGAAATCGAATTGAACTCACGAGGCCTTAAGGAAGGGAAGTGCAGTAGGTGATATAGCACTTAGCAGCCTCATCAGTCAAACAAATCAGTAACAGCATTGGTCGTACATTTTTGTTTATTATCGCAAAATCGATTTTCGGTCACTTAGTGACCATCTTCAGTGCTGTAATATATAACTTAAATTAGTAAGCACTGGTGTCAATAAGCTTACGGCGGTCGCATAGAGTCTATGTCTAGAGTCTAGAGTCTAGGGAATAAAATTTATATTATGCAACTTGTTGCTTATTATTTCAAAAAATGGTTCAAATGGCACTGAGCACTATGAGACTTAACATATGAGGTCATCAGTCCCCTAGAACTTAGAACTACTTAAACCTAACTAACCTAAGGACATCATACACACATCCATGCCCGAGGCAGGATTCTAACCTGCGACCGTAGCGGTCGCGCGATTCCAGATTGAAGGCCTAGAACCCAGATTATTTCGATTTACAAGTTAGTCGCACTGAAATTGCTCATCTCAGCACCATGGTTGATCGATCCGTTCATGCAGGATCCTACATTACCTTGATAACCAACGAAAACTTAATTTAGCTTACAACATTCCGCTGTAATCCCTGTATAGAACCAGTCGCATCTATCTGAGTACAAAATTACCAAACTACAGAGATTTGTTGTGACATGTAGAACACTTGAGTGATCTTCTATGTTCGTTTCATTGAATCAACTAACGGGCTTCAAGAAAAATTAATAAAATTCCCCAAGCATGAAAATATCAATCAGCTAATCCTAAACTGTGTGAGTATTCAAAGAGTGTTACGCATTAGAAATATCAACATTTCTCTTACACTGTGGCTGCCGCGACATATCGCACAGAATATGGCATATTACAAAAAAAATTAAAGACATATTTGTACGGTTAGAATATGTGCTCCCCAAGTAAAGCGCATGAAACTGAAGTTTACGAAGTGCATTGCTGTATAGGGTGTATACAGCACTATTGGTCCTACCTCTTCTAGCTCTTAAATTACCCGGATTCTGGATACATTAGCAGACATCCAGATATGCTTTCCTGATGCAATCGGCATCTGAACGTAAATTTACAAATTTGAATGACTCAGCGTCCGCGAAAAAATAAGAAGGAAACGTAGTCCTTTCAGTAGTATCTGGTCCTCATCGATTAATTAGTGAGCCAAAATTACGTTAATATAGTTTAAGAGTAATTTAATGTATTATAATGACCGGTTGGGGGTCCCAATGTCGTGGCGTTAGTTACGTCATAATGCGTCAGCTGTTTTCTTGATTTCACAATTTTATTTAATTTTAATTTTGTGGCCGGTTGCTCTTGCTGTCGCCAGAGGCGATGTAACTAATTGGGGACCAGCCAAACAATTTTCCTAAACGAGGGAGGACTTCCGCTTGAAAATCACACTGAGTCCATCCCTATATACCAGAGCGACAGCTGTTAGCACTTCGCGAGTGTTTCGCCCGGTCTGAACCTTCATCCGTGCATCACAAACTAGTGTACCCTATGCCTTAAGCTGAACGAACCGGTCAGTCAACTGTTCTTGGTCCAATTAATTATAACAGGGCAAGGCATTTAATATGCCTGGTAATGACGTGATGCTTAGTGTCTTCACATACAAGTGGTGGACAAAATCACTGAAAACCTTGGTTGCGCTGTTGTGTTGCATCACGGACGGCATTTGTGATACGTCCTAAATACGTTGCGAGTGTGAGTCGTGGTCGGAGCAGCATTCTGCGTAATTGTGAGTGCATTATGTAGGAGATCAGAACACCCTAAAGTGAACAGACTGATGGTGTTCTTGTGATGGGTGCTACGTAACCTAGCTGGTGACAGGGTTTGGGGTTTCAAGAGGTACCATGTACGGCATATAGGGAAAGCTCAAAAACATCGGCAGCTAAGTCGCAACATGTATAAAATTGTGTGTTGAAATACGATGGTAGACGGTCATTCACGAGGACTGTGAAAAAAATAAGTGGTCGATAGCTGCAAAGGTCATTGCAGGATTGAATGTCGCACTGCTAGCAGACGGAGTTGGAATTTCAAACCCACTCATAAGCAACGAAAATACCAGTACCAGGAAAACGACGCGCCGAAACAATAAAATGGAGCATTGGAAGAATTCCATTTAGTCGGATAAGCCTCGTTTCATACTGTTGCCAACTTCCAGCCGAGGTTACATTCTAAGAGTGAAACATAGCGTGGTATTTCATGAGCCTAATGGTTACTCTGCAAGGCTTTATTACTGCCAAGAATTATTTAGGCTTAGGTCCATCCTAATGTTCAACGTTTGTTCCCTAATGGTGACGCAGTATTCCAAAACGACAGGGACCCTGTTAGCACAGTCAGCATCCAGTGCTGGATATTTGATTACGACTATCCTTGCATCTTCTTTCGCTACCACGGTCACCAGATCTTAATAATTAGGAACGCTAGTGGTCTACGTGGGATGCGTGATAGCTACTCACCTTCTCCATCGTTACCTATCCGTGCCACTAGTTTGCAGAAAATATAGTAAGACTCCCTTGAAAGGCATACAACACCTGTCCTCATCTACTCCGAGCCGACTGTTTTTAATGCCAACGGGTCCTACGTCTTATAAGGTATGCAATAAGTTGTGTTTCTGGTGTTTCCATATTTTTGTTCACGCCATGTCTTTTCCTTTTAATCGCATCAAATGATCATGATGAAGTGAGATGACAGAAACGAGTGGTAGCCATTCGTATCTTCACGATGACGACGGAATAGTTTTTGTGTAGCCTGCGACGGGCACCGTATTCCAAATATAGCACTTAATCGGAATGGAAGGAGGTTCTGATCACGTATTGAATGCAACTCAGGGAGTATGTTTCATGGAAAAAGTGTGAAACTAACGCTATATTGGGTTTATAAAGAAAGTGGCCAATCCAAGTGGACATAGGTCATCATTTACCAATGGGTTAGAAAATGAAAATGTGAAATAAACTTATTATTTATTGAAAAGTTTATTATTATCTTGATTACATTTTATTTAGCGTTTATGTTTTCCTTTCAGTCTTTCTTTATCGTTCAGTTAATGTACATTGATACCATGAATGATCAATTGCTTTTGTGGAGCTAAAATATCTCAAAACTTGCTAGAAATGACTGTGCTGGATACCGAAGATCTCATATTTCAACAGTGATTCGGCTAATATTTCCTTGGTCGCCTGTAGTCTAGAAATATAATGTATGTCTCCTCATACCAACTGAGTTTCTATAGACACAGTTCTGCGATAAGATATGGATGATCGTTATGGCAGTGTAGCATCCAGCAATCATCGTTACGAAAATTCTAAGTGGTGTAGTCTGTAGCCACAATATTAAATCGTTTAATGTTAACAGAAATAAAATGTCTGATATCGTTTTCACTAAGACAATAAATTCTTGATTGCTTTTCATCAGTTTCGAGCGAACTGAACAACTGAATAAACTTCCGACAGCCTTCTATTGGTGGTGCCAACAATACCCTTACTAATCAAACTGAGATTAACGATGATACCTGTAGTCTTTCACCTAACCTCAGGAGGAAAGTGAGCTGCTTCATTACTTTAACATGGGAGGAAATTTACTCTCCTTAGAATAGCGCTGGAGTTGTTACGAGCATAGACTTTCAACAACGTCAATGTCCCTCACAGGCGAGTTTCCAGCCTGAAAGGTGGCCTTGTGTCATCCCTATTTAAAGTTACTGCACGTAGTCCCATTACACAAACTTTTGTGTCTGCTCTGCATTCACGCCTAATTGCTCAAGCAGAAGCTCCTGACGTTTTCCTCGCGCACTTTGAGGCAGTATGCTGACTATTTCCTTGTACTTCAGTTCTTCCGGGGAGTGACATTGTTTATACCATAGCTGCGTGCTCGATAGGCACACTCCAAGAGATCACAGTCGGTTCCAACAAAATTTTATTCCTGTGCAAAAATAAAGTTTAACGCTTTCGTTGTTGAGAAACACGGACTTCCAGTAAACAACATTTGAAAAACAAATATCTAATTTTAATATTTACTGTGCCACTGTGACTACAGGTTAATTATCATTTTAAATGAGGCACGTTAAATAAAGTTATGGAGCATCACGAACACAATGTCACTCATATGAATGAAGCACTACAGAGCACGTTGAATATTTAACTACTTGAATTGATAATTACTCTAAAAACATGCTATGTGCATACACAAGTAAAACTCAATCGTAAATTGTTGGTTAGGTGAAGCTGGGAAGCTGCTGTTCTCTTAAGCTACTCTCTTAACTATTTTGACGATGACAATGCCCATTTGTTTTCCACAATACTGGAGGTAATGATCCTTCCTTATGGCAATCTCGTTTCTTCCATTTTCTACTTCACGGGAAATCATTATTATCCTGCGTCTCGTACTCTCTCACCTTTGACTACAGGTCGGATAGACTCCGATAAGTTGCGTCAGGACTGATTTTTCCTTCCCGCCCTCGACAGGGACAAATAGCGGATTTAACATATTTGCCACTTCATATCAACCAAGACTACTCTAACTGAAATTTATATATATTATTGGAAGCCGGACGTTGTGGCCGAGCGGTTCTAGGCGCTTCAGTCGGGAACCACGTGGCTGCTACGGTCGCAGGTTCGAATCATGCCTCGGCCATGGATGTGTGGGTTGTTCTTAGGTTAGTTAGGTTTAAGTAGTTCTAAACTCAGGAGACTGATGACCTCAGATGTTAAGTCCCATAGTGCTTAAAGCCATTTTATATTATTCGATTACATTTTCATACAATACTCACCAAATCAAACTTACGTATAGCACACTGACGTCGTATGATCCTCCAATCGCTATTGAGAAAGACAAAACATTTTAGAAATAGCTCGCATTGGTCGCACGTGGGACATTGGTCAGTGTTTCATACTGGGCAAATCTTCGCCCGTCTACGCTTGACACGAGGGTAATGGGTGCTCATGCCGTAGTTCTTAATGGGCACATAGAGAACAAATCGAACGCTTGTTGTGTAACTATCGACCTCATAATCATACCTATTACTCGTTTTTCAGTTCATGTGAATGCCACTGGCACAAACTCTTCTCGAAAAATGATGTCAAGGCGGCATCAGTTAGACGACAGGTAAAGAAAATGAATAAACATTCACTCACGATACTGAAAACTATTCCGAAACTGGTTTGGCGATGGTATATATAGCGCTGGTTTCAAAAGTTTATAGCAAACTTAGTATAAACTCCGTGTATACACTGGCTACCGAGGAGAACTACTGAACTGCACAGTATTATCTCGATTAATACAAACATCAAAAAAAGTTTTGCATCACCTCGATTCCAAGAGTTCCGAAACCTAAACAGGAAATGGGAATGGAGATCAACATAAACATCATTTACACCCTTCTTATTGCTCATGGAAAACACACATTCCATATGGTACCACCATACAGCGAGACCTTCAGAGGAGGTGTTCCATATTACTGTACACACCGGTACCTCTAATACCCAGTAGCACATACTCTTGGCATACTATCCACAAGTTTATCACGGCATTGTTGGTCCAGATTGTCCCATTCCTCAACAGCGATTTGGCGTGGATCTCTCAGAGTGGTTGGTGGGTCACGTTTTCCACAAACAGCCCTTTTCTAATCTACTCAAGGCATGTTCCATAGGGTTCATGTCAGGAGAACATGCTCGCCAGTCTAGTCGAGCGACGTCGTTATCCTGAAGGAAGTCATTCACAAGATGTACACGTTGGGTACGCATGAAGACGAATGCCTCGCCTATATGGTTGCACTATCGATCGGAGGATGGCATTCACGTACCTTACAGCCGTTACGGCGCTTTTCATGACCACCAGCGGAGTACACGACCCCACATAATGCCACCCCAAACCTGCAGGAAAACTCCACCTTGCTGCACTCGCTGGACAGTGTGTCTAAGGCGTTTAGCCTGACCGGGTTGAGTGCAAACACGTCTCCGACGATTGTCTGGTTGAAGGCATATGCGACACTCATCGGTGAACAGAACGTGATGCCAATCCTCAGCGGTACATTCGGCATGTTACCGCGCTGCATGTTGTCGTATTTGCAAAGATGGACCTCGCCATGGAAGTTGGGAGTGTAGCTGCGCATCCCGAGGCCTATTGCGCACAGTTTGAGTTGTCACAAGATGTCCTGTGGCTGCACGAAAAGCATTATTCAACATGGTGGCGTTGCTGCCCGTAGGTAGCGGTCATCCACTGTAGTAGTAGACCTTGGGCGGCCTGAGCGAGGCAGGTCATCCATATTTCCTGTCTCTCTGTATCCCCTCCATGTCCGAACAACATCGCTTTGGTTCAGTCCGAGATGAGTGGACACTTCGCTTGTTGAGAACCCGTTCTGGCACAAAGAACAATGCGGTGCGATCTAACCGCGGTGTTGACCGTCTAGGCATGGTTGAACTACAGACAACAAGAGCCGTATACCTCCTTCCAGGAGGAATGACTGGAACTGATCGGCTGTCGGAGACCCTCCGTCTAATAGGCGCTACTCATGCATGGTTGTTTACATTTTTGGACGGGTTTAGTGAAATCTCTGAACAGTCAAAGGGACTGTATCTGTGTTACAATATCCACAGTCAACGTCTATCTACAGGAGCTCTGGGAACCGGGGTGATGCAAAACGTTTTTGACGTGCATGTTAGTGTAACAACAAATAGTAAACATGTGTACAATTTACTCAAGTCTTAGTAAGTGGAGATATTTAGAACGTCCACCGAAATTCCAAAAGCCATTGAAATGAAACTCGATTTTGTTTGTCGTTAGACTTGTAGGCAGTCGAACTGAGCGTACCGCAAATAGAGGTACCTTGCCATCCCAAAATTATTTACAGAATTCGTCGTAGCTAACGAAACACAAATTTCTCTTTACCTTGTCTGAAATTTATAACAACTCGTAATGTTTATGAGTAATCTGACTGCAGTTAGATCTCTGTTTCACTCATAGTACGTGACTGGACGAATCCTACAAATGTGGTTCAGCCCTACTTGATTCTTTTTGACACCTTTTAAAATTTAGATAACCGTCCATTCACGGCGTATTTAGAATTAAGGCGTTCCCCTTTTGTTAGTTAATCTATAGCGTGACCGCATCTATTTGCTCTGACCTGTCCGTTACGTGGCACGTCGCGTGGAAAGGCATGGTGCGCCGGAAGCCGGCTGAGTTCCAGCACTTCCGCCCGGCGGGCTGCATTATCGTACACAGAATGGACGCATTACGCCACCGAGCGCCCTGCAAGATATCAGTAATTGAGGCCGACATCAAATTGCGGCCGTGTCGCCGTCCCCCACCCCCTGCAGCCGGTGGCTATCCGGGCTGACATCAGACGCGCGCCAGGATTGCCCAAATTACACAGGCGGCCGCCTGTCCTGATGGCCACCTACGCCGGCTCATCGACGGCCACGTCCATCTACGCACCTGTTACGATGAACAAGGGAACAACGTGATAAGGGCACTTTGCTCCTGCAAACGACGCGGGCATCCGGTGCAATGGATTTTGCACCTAGAAACCATTGTAACCGAGGGCTATAAAGTGGCGTTCATGTCTTCCACGTAAGTTGCCTGGGACAATACGTTCAATAAGTACTTTGTTTAGTATACCGCAGTACGGAGACTCTATCGAACGCCTTCTGTAAGTCATGGAAGACGGTACAGCCTCGCCGTATAAGAACTTTTTACTGCCTTCTGAGTCTCGTGGGCGGACGGACCGTGCTGAGGTTCACATAATCGTTGTCTGCGGAATTCTTGTTGATTCGTAGACAAGGAGAAAAGTATTAGGATACGCAAGATACAACGCATCCAATTCAGCGATACAGTCATATAGTTCCCTTCCTCCGTTCGACAACCCTTCTTGATAACTGAAATGACCTGCGCATTTCTACAATCAATGTGAACGCTTCTACTGGAAGAGGGGAAAGCTATTTCGCATACAATATCGAGAATCGTATACCTATCAGGTCCAGTGGCTTCTCCTCTGTTCAGTGATTTCAGTTTCATTTCTTACGATTGTCAGATCGGTATGTAGATAAATCCATAAGTAATTATTTCTCGCTACAGATCTGAATTTCGTGCTTTTTGCCCAATTAAAAATAAAAAACAGAAATCAGCATTTTTAAATAGTGAACAGGTAACGAAAAGAGTTTTATTTTGGGTAACAAACTTCACAGAAGCGCCAAAGAAACTCGTATAGGCATGCGTATACAAATACAGAGATATGTAAACAGGCAGAATATGGCGATGCTGTCAGCAACGCCTATATAAGACAACAATTGTGTGGTGCAGTTGTTAGGTCTGTTACTACTGCTACAATGCCTAGTTATCAATATTGAAGTGAGTTTGATCGTTGTGTTATAGTCAGCGCACGAAAGATGGGACACAGCTTCTCCGAGGTAGCGATGAAGTGGGGATTTTCCCGTAGGACCATTTCACGAGTTTACTGTGATTATCGCGAATCCGGTAAAACATCAAATCTCCGACATCGCTGCCGCCGAAGAAAGGTTCTACAGTAACAGGACCAACGAAGACTGAAGAGAATCATTCAACGTGACAGAAATGCAATCCTTCCACAAATTACTGCAGAGTTCAGAGCTGGACCATCGACAAATGTCAGCTTGCGAACCATTCAACGTAACATCATCGATATGCTCGAACAGTCCACGGGTCTGCTGCCGGTCCATAGTGTCCAACGGGCACAATATTTCGGACATCAGACATGTCGCCATCGTCAGGTGCGCTAACCTGAGGATGGCGACATGTCTGATCGCCAAAATATTGTGCCCGTTGTACACTATGGACCGGTGGTACACCTGTGGACTGTTCGAGCAAGAAATACACCGGGAGAAACTGAAGAATCACGTCATCGATATGGGTGTTCGGAGCCGAAAGCCCACTCGTCTAACCTTGATGGCTGCACGACACAAAGGTTTACGTTCGCCTGGGCCCGTCAACAACGACATTGGACTGTTAATAACTGGAAACATGTTGCCTAGTCGGACGAGTCACGTTTCAAATTTTTTCGAGCGGATGGACGTGTACGGGTATGGAGACAATCTCATGAGCCGATGAACTCTGAATGCCAGCAGGGGACTGTTCAAGCTAGTGTAGGCATTGTAATGTGTGGGGCATGTGCATATGGAGTCATATGGGACCCCTTACATGTCTAGATACTACTCTGACAGGTGCATAAGCATTCTGTCTGATCACCTGCATCCATTCGTGTCGACTGTGCATTCCGACCGACTTGGGCAAGTCCATCAGGACAATGCGACGCCCACACGTCCAAAATAGATACAGTGTGGCTCCAGGAACACACTTCTGAATTGAATGGTGATTAAATCGACATCCTAGCAGCAACCAGGCGTTGATATACGTCACTGGAGACATTCCGAAACTGTGTGCCCTGACGGGGACTCGAACCCGGGATCTCCCTTTACATGGCAGACGCTCTATTCATCTGAGCCACCGAGGGCACAGAGGATAGTGCGGATAGTGCGCCTGCAGGCACTTATCCCTTGCACGTTCCCCGTGAGACCCACATTCCCAACATGTTCATACCACTACATTCGTAGTGCGCCTAATAGATGTCTGCCCGTCACACTCATTACTCGTGGCAGATTAATCTACCAAGTCCCGTACGAGTTAGGGCATAACGTGTGCTTTCGCACAAGAAGGTAAATGGCCGGGTAGCCACATTTCAACTATTTCAGGTAGTAAATGGACGATAAATATTGTCAATGTGGCAGCTGTGTAACCACGTGTAGAGTAACTACATCTGTCAGCTGGCAGAGCAGTGTTGTGGAGTTGGTGCAGTAGATAGCATTTTGGATTAGCATGCAGGTGGTTCATGTTACGACAGTGGTTCGAAGTTTAATTGTTTTTAATTTGGTGAACGTAGTCTGCGTGCTACGGTATCTGACGTCTTCATCGTCGTACGAAGATTACAGTGGGTCTTCTACAAAACATTTGCATTTATGCACTACAAACACAGAAATGGAAGTACAAACGTCCACATTGGTCAGCTCTTAAAGAAGCCTTTTGGACGTTGTAGACGTGAATTGTACCGGGCCATTGGACCTATTAGATCCCAAACCTGTTTTCTGTGTACCCTCCCCCAGTGGTCCCATTGAAATTATTTACAAAGCAAGTTGCTAACGCTACTATTGGCGTAAGGCACTAAGGAAATGTAATGGACCTGAACATGACAAAATTAATAGTTGGTGTTAAGTGTGTACCGCAGTTGAAGATGACCGTCCCTGTAAAAGCCCAATCACCATTAATGTTCATTCCGTGTCAGAATTTATACCGTAGCAGCTCATCAATACGAGTTGCGTACTGCTGTTAGTTGTCGGTACTGGAGGACAAACCATAAAACATTCCCCCTCTCGTCGTCTAACCTCGCTGTGCCCATGCCATTTACACCTTTGCCCCTTAGGTAAGCAGCCAACGTTACTTAGCTCACGGTGGAATTCATCAAAGGCAGTTAAAATAAAGCTCATTTTGAAATACACTACTGGTCATTAAAATTGCTACACCACGAAGATGACGGCTACAGACGCGAAATTTAACCGACAGGAAGAAGTTGCTGTAATATGCAAATGATTATCTTTTCAGAGCATTCACACAAGGTTGGCACCAGTGGCGACACCTTCAATGTGCTGACATGAGGGAAGTTTCCAACCGATTTCTCATACATAAACAGCAGTTGACCGGCGTTGCCTGGTGAAACGTTGTTGTGATAGCTCGTGTACGGAGCAGAAATGCGTACCATCACGTTAAAGACTTTGATAAAGGTCGGATTGTAGCCTATTGCGATTGCGGTTTATCGTATCGTGATATTGCTGCTCACGTTGGTCGACAACCAATGACCGTTAGCAGAATATGGAATCGGTGGGTTCAGGAAGATAATACGGAACGCCTTGCTGGATCCCAACGGCCTCGTATCACTAGCAGTCGAGATGACGGGCATCTTATCCGCATGGCTGTAACGGATCGTGCAGCCACGTCTCGATCCCTGAGTCAACAGTTGCGGAAGTTTTTAAGACAACAACCATCTGCTCGAACAGTTCGACGACGTTAGCAGCAGCGTGGACTATCAGCTCGGAGACCATGGCTGCGGTTACCCTTGACGCTACATCACAGACAGGAGCGCATGCGACGGTGTGCTCAACGACGAACCTGGGTGCACGAATGGAAAAACGTATTTTTTTAAGATGAATCCAGATTCTGTTTACAGCATCATGATGGTCGCATCCGAGTTTGGCGACATCGCGGTGAACGCACATTGGAAGCGTGTATGCGTCATCGCCATACTGGCGTATCCCTCGGCATGATGGTATGGAGTGCCATTGGTTACACGTCTCGGTCACCTCTTGTTAGCATTGACGGCACTTTGAACAGTGGACATCACATTTCAGATGTGTTACGACCCGTGGTTCTACCCTTCACTCGATCCCAGCGAAACTCTTCATTTCCGCAGGACATTGCACTACCGCATGTTGCAGGTCCTGCACGGGCCTTTCTGGATACAGAAAACGTTCGAATGGTGCCCTGGCCTGCACATTCTCCAGATCTCTCACCAACTGAAAACGTCTGGTCATTGGTGGCCGAGCAACTCACTCGTCACCAATGCTCCATTCACTACTCTTGATGAACTGTGGTATCGTGTTGAAGCTGCATGGGAAGCTGTACCTGTACACGCCATCCAAGCCCTGTTTGACTCAATGACCAGGCGTATCAAGGCCGTTATTACGGCCAGAGATGGTTGTTCTGGGTACTGGTTTCTCAGTATATATGCGCCCAAATTGCGGGAAAATGTAATCACATGTCAGTTCTAGTATAATATATTTGTCCAATGAATACCCGTTTATCTTCTGCTTTTCTTCTTAGTGTAGCAATTTTCATAGCCAGTAGTGTATTTCTGTCTCTAAAGGTAATTATGTTTAAAAGTTTCCAGAAATTACTGCAACCTGCAGCCTTTAGTTTTATTCATCAACTTATATTCCCCAAACTGGAAAAGAGAAAAAACTGAAGAATAAAACAGAAGGTGCCTGCCTGCTGTAGTTTCTGGCAGACTTTCTACAACACAGTCGCAGTGTCCACACATCCATAAAGGATGCAAGTTGTATTTTTGTTCGTTACTGAGAATGAAGAAGCTCTTAGTGTTAGTTGACATTCTCAGATTCAGCTGTTACTTGCTACATCCGTACAACTTTAAAACAAGCTGAGAACTGCGGGCCGAGCGAGTGCTTCGTTTCGGGACGAATTCGACTCGCGCGCCACAGTTTGACGACCACTGCTACAAACGATTAAGTTTAAAGCTTGGATTGTAGAAATGGGAATTTTGTACTCTAAAGACACTTTGGATCTGATGCTATTGTAGCCACTTCTGTCTCGAGATACCATTCTTCGTTCTTGGAATCTTATGCACTACGAATCCGTTGTCTTTTATACTGTAGTCAACTTTTGAGCTTATGTGACGTAGTCCTCCGACGTTTCCTCCTTGCTACCGTTTACATATCTGTTTTCATACTTAACCACTCATACTCAATAATTTGAATGACATTTTACAATCATTTTTACGCTGTTTTCTCAGTTTTAACTTTTACAGACTGCCTGGTAACTAGTTCAGTTCTGAATGGTTCTACTAGCGTAAGATATATACTTACTGAATTTTAACTTCCTTCTGTATCCCTAATTTCTAGGAGTTTATAATTTTCAGGTTACATGACGAATTTTATTACACGATTATACTCCGAGCCAAATTTAATAGCAAGCGGTGGTACTGTTCTATAAATTAATCTTTATTCTTACCTACCGCAACAGCCTTAACATTTTCCTGCAGTACATCCTTGTTCTTATTCGTTTCTTGAACAGCGTCTTACTTAAACAAATGTCCTAGTGGTCTGTAGACTCACTTAACACCGTTCTTCTAACGAATGAACTTTTCATAAGAGCTGTACGTGTGCAAAAAATTTCTCGACACCAATATATCGTAGGGAAAACCGTGATACGTTCTTACATTCTACAGTAAGGCGTCACGATCCTTAATACAAGTACGAAAAGAAATCATACAGCAAGAAGGAGCTGTGTAACGTAAACGAAAGTTGATAGGCGTACTTCTATTGGTAAGCGTGTTTCTTCATCTGAAAGATCATTCATGTTTAATTTTTGCGCCAATCGCATGAGAGTGGAGCTAGTAGCATGGCTATGAGGATGAAAATCAGATTTGCCATAAATACTCACTGTAAACCTTTGAGATTGGACGTGGTGAGGTGAGGCCAGTGAAGAACACCTTCAAGGCAACAATTACCCCATTTTCCACATCTCACTGATTTTGAAAGATGTCTTGTAATAGTGCTACGATAAGCTGAATGTTCCTTCCGCGATACTGCAGAAAGACTTAGCACGAAGGTAGTCAATGTACATAGTTTCTGTCAGCGGTGGTCTCGAGAATGTACGGTCACAAGAAGACCATGCACCAGACGTTCAAGTGGCCCTACCGAACGGGAAGACCATCGTGTTCGAGGTATCGTACTGCATCTGCTGCAGCAGCCTGAACAGTAGCTGGCACTACAGTCACACAATAAATTGTTACAAATCGGTTACTTTAAGGATAACTCCGAGAATTTGCGACTTCAGTGGTTGCAAGCGAAATCTCATTGGAGGGCAATTTGGAGGTCTATTGTCTTTTCTGATTGAAGCTGATTCTGCCCCAGTACCAGTGATGGGCCTGTATTGGTTAGAAGGAGGCCGGTTGATGATCTCCAACCAACGTGTCTGTGTGCTAGACACGTTCGGCATACACCTGCAGTCATAGTCTGGGGTCCGATTTCTTATGACAGCAGGTGCCCTCTCGTGGTCGTCCACACATCCTGACCGCAAATTTCTTCATGAGTCTGGAGATTCGACCTGTTGTACTGCCATTCATGAGGAGCACTGCAGAGAGAGTTTCCCAACGGGATAACGCTTGCCGATATACCGCTGTTATAACGCAATATGCTCTGCAGAGTGTCAACGTCTTGCCTTGGCCTCTTCGATCACCATATCTGCCTATAACTGAGCAAACATGGGATAACATCGGACGACAACTCCAGCACCATTCACAAAAAACATTAACCGTCCCTGAATTGGTCGACCAAGTGCTACTTGCACGGAATTCCATCCCACAAACTGTCATCCGGCACCTGTGCAACACAATGCATGCACGTCTGCATGCTTGTATTATACATTCTGGCAGCTACATTCTGGTAAGTAGTGTTTCAGCATTTCGCATTTGCAATGGCCTATCTCTCGCTGACATTAACCTGTTGTCTTACATTATTAATCACGTAAGTATGTTATCTAGAGAAATACAGTTCCGAAGTATCATTGCTCTATGTTAATTATTTTCTGGTGTTACGATTTTCTTTCCGTCAGTGTACGTAACGAAATGCATCTCACCTGTGATACGCTACCACTACTCAGTTTGATCTATGATGTTAACAATAATGGTTCCACATTCAAAGTGAATCACATTTACCGGTTATTGCAATGGAGGACTGACCTAACTGGTTACCCGCAATTTTGGTTCCACAGCAGCTATGGAAATAATGCCCCTTCTAGGCGAAACCAATTTCCCTGTGTCACCCGTTAGAATTGGGATACGATAGGTTTCTCAGAGGTTACCAGATAACGATTGCTTCCAGTTCAGTGTAAAACACTATGAGTTACCAGCAAAGCGAACATACCACCTTTCTGTGTCACAGAATGTTACACACCCGCGCCTCACTATGGTGGCTGGAGCTTGCACAGAGCTGACAGGTACTGAAGATGTGCGGTGTCCACCAGCCTGTAATCGTTGGTCCCCCACTCAGGCAACCTGTGACGTCGCAGTTCCCGGACGGCAGGAATGACTTAACTGTGACCGACACAGTGACCATTACGTTCCATTAAACTGTGTGTTATGTCCAACTTGGTGGGTCGTAGATCGTCTACCTTAAACGGACACACCTGTAACACCCCCCCCCCCCCCCGATCCACACAGCACGTTATTGTCGTGTAGCAACACCTACTCCTCAAAGTTGTGAGGATTATTGAACTGAAATCCTCTCTGAACATGAGTGAAATGTAGTTGACAGTTGTACGAGACAGTAGTAGCATAATGATCGAGGAGCTGGTGATAAAGTGAAGAAAAAGTTGACTTTAATTATTTCCTGGCGAGAAATGAAATAATTGTTGAGTGGCATATCAGTCGAGTGTTTCTTCAAATCGTCGTACGATAATATGCCGTAGACGTGATTTTTTTTTTTTAACACCCGTTCCCTATCCACAAGTCCCGAACAACCAACAAATATTGAGGTCAAAGTGTTAAATGTCGCTTATATGTAACAACACTAGACGTATCACGGAATCAAAATTATTAATACTGGTTTAGTGGTCATAGTATCAAGTAAGCAGTAAATATGCTGAGTAAGGTATTTCGTATGGAAAGGTGCTTCACAGAGCTATTAGGTAAATGTGCTTTTTATGTTTTGCTGCTGAAGATATGTCACATTCCTTCGTCCTTAACGACACTATTGCGGAGCGTGGAATAATTATTTTCTACATACTAATAATTGTGAAGCTTATTTCATTGTGTAAACAAAAAATAATGTCTTCAGTTGGGGTGGTCTGTAATTATAACATAGACAACATGGAAAAATAAACTCACTTCTGTACATTAACGCCTTTTACAACAGAAGTAGTATTTTTCTGAAACAAATGATTTATACAACTATCTTTCAAAACAATTTTTTTTTCACGTTTGTCTTTAAAAATTTCAAACAATATGTATTTCCGAAATGCACGTAGGTATGATCTTACTTCCCCATTTAAGAGACTAAGCGGTACTTAAGCCTGCAAGAAATGTAGCCGTTATACGTAACTTCTACGACAAGCAAATAACTATGTTTTAATACAGCATCATATAGAGCCCAGCTAAGGCAAGGAGTAAAGAACCTTAGGTACAATCTTGAACATTTGGATTTTATTTATAAAAGTTAAGTACATACCATGTCAATAACTTTCATAAACTATTCGACTGCCAAATGTGTATCACACAATGCAAATGCTGAAGAGCATGTCTTATTGAATGGACGGCTATAGCCGTAGAACATATAAAGAGTTGTTACGTGTCGCTGACAGAGTGCTGGTGTATAACCTGTTTTCCGGACGTTAACCTCGAAGGATGTCAACAATGAAAATGTTGCGAAAGCAGTTTAATTACTGAAGCGCTTATTTGCGTGATTTTCAGTTTTCGCTAGTGTAATATCCAATCAGGAACGTTATACTCTTATCAAATGGTGTACTTTTGCAGTTAATGAATAGGACAATAGTTCAGCTACAGGAAACTTCTCCGCAATTCACTGTTTCTCTTAGGAGGTACGTTGTCCTCTCCGGGAAATAAGATAGGACATGATAAGATAGGATATGATATGGAAGTAAAGCTGTGAGGACGGATTATGAATCGTGCTTAGGTAGCTTAGTTGTCACAGCACGTGCCTGCGAAACTCAACTGCACTTGCTTGGATTCCTGGTGCTGCAGACAGTTTTAATCGGCCAGGAAGTTTCAGATCCGTAGGTCATCAGCAACATCTCAGCTTTCCCACATAAAGGAAGACTTCTGCAATCCTCCACTCACTAAAAGACAAAGTCATAAGCCTTTAGAAATTGCGACTCTGGAGGTCGATGGTCCAATGTGATATCTGCATTCCCCTTACGGCCAGTCCATTATTGACGACGCAAGATGTTGAGAAATACTTTCTCCGGTTCAGTGTCTACAGTGATCCATCGCATTTATACGACGGGAAAAGTACATGAGTGTACTGAAAAGTAATGGCCTCGAATTTTTTTATGTGAAATTTCTTAAAGCTTTTTAAATAAAAGAAAACATTATTAACGTTCGACACCTTAAGTCTTTGTGTCTACATATTCATTGCTCTACGTAGTAACATAGGCGACGTGCACATTTCTTCCAATGACGGACCTGTTCGTTGATGTCGCCAGTGTCAAAGGTTTGTCTTACTTGATGTAACCTGAAGCTTCCTTCTGCTTTCACCAATTCATCACTATCCTGGATAGAGATGAAAATCAGATGGGACATATCGCGAGTGTATAGGGGATGACTGATGACACTGAACCCAAGGCGTCGGATTATTGCAGATGTCGCGGAGCTCGTGTGTGGTCTGGCATTTTCATGCTGAACGATAGCGTACTCCATGTGTGGACTAGCACTTCGAATTCGTGCTTTGAGTTGTCTCGCACATCGACATACGCCACTACGTGGAGCCATCTATCGGCAGAGAGTTGCGACTTGCGTCAGCGAAGCGGGAAACTCGACCGAGGAATATACTTGATTTGTAATACCTCGAACGATATTCTGAACGGAATACAAAATACCGAGGCATTATCTTTTAACATCCCCCGGAAAACTTGCCCGTAAAATATTTATAATACTGACGCCGAAGTTACACTTGGTAATGAACAAGAGGAGTGCACATTGCAAAAAAAGTTGGAAATCGTGGCTTCGGCACACATCGGTTGGTGTCACATGATAGCACTTGCGCATCTCCCATTTTCTCTGTCCCAGGTATTTCGCTGTATCATTACGTATGAGTGAATTGAGGGAGAAGTGTTTAGTCACCAGGTGAATGCAACACACAGTGCGCTCACGGTAAAACAGAGCGTGTTTACTGTCGTATATTATGCTAATCCCAATTCGTGGAAAACGTGAGCAGAGCTGTCTATGCAACAGTCGAAGACTGGAAATGTTTTGGTAAAACCTCCAGAAAATTCTTCAGTAGAACACATAATCGCAAAACGTCGTGAAACAGCCTTTATAGCTAATAAAAAACTTTAACTTCTGAAAGAGATCGAACAGCAGAAACCAGCGCTCAAGTGAAGGAATGCTTGGAGCGAAGTCTGACGAGATCCAAACGCAGTTTATCTGTGGAATTGGAAATTAGGAGGGAGCCTACCGAAACGTTACTGAGACAAACTTTCGCGTGGTTGGTTCCGCTGGTAGTTTGTGATTGACGTGGAATCTATCCTCAGTATTCCCTTCGTCAGATGGAATCTGGTTCAACCTCCCTTAAGATGAGCCATTATATATCAGAAAATTCCCGTGAGAACTTTTAAGAGCTGTTGGATAAACTCCAGACTGGTTTCGGTGCGCAGTCTGATGTTCCCATTGTAACACGATTATTTCAAAAAAATTTTAGTTCCAACCGGCATGTGCAAAAACTATTTAATCTGAATGCGGATCAACTCATAGAATACGAACGACTGTATGGTTATTTTCATCAAGACGGAGCAACAGGACCAATCGCCTTGCCGACCCTGTCACGAAAGACTGATGCCTTCGGTGAGAAGAGGGCAATCAGCAGAGGCAGTGAAATCTCCTGGTCACCTCGATCACCTGCTCCTTCCTCCTACCTGTGTTGTTTACCTGCAGCACCAGTTGACCGTCAGGTGTATTTAAATTATCACAGACTGGAATAGCTGCAGTACGACTGGTGGAATGCGGTTGCCGCTATACCTCAGACGGAGCTTCTGTGCGCGTTTCACGACTTGATATATCGAGCACACCGTTTCACTGACGTCAACGGCGGCCTTCTCAAGCATCTTCTGTGATGCATATTAACACGGATCAATCCCAAGTAAGACTCATTGTAAATATGAATGAAGAGGAACCAACCACATCAACCGCATTCAGGCTTTGAAGTAAGTCAAAAGACTCCAGGTGAAAACTTGTTCCAACCCGGGCCTCAATCTCGCATTTCCCGTTTGCAGGAGTGCACGAGCGGCAGCCTCGACCGCATTAGCTGGCAGATCACCCTTATTCCTAGAGGAGTTCCGACCGAATGTATGTACACATTGGTTTCTGTTCAGTCGAACATATCCGACCACGCATATTGATACGCCGTGGTACGAGAAAACTTAACCAAAACGTAAGATAAGCAGAGCTCAAAGGCTGCAGGGAGTGAAAGCGTAGATTCAAATGAGGTTACACTTTCAGACACAATTTAATTTTATTAAACATTAAAAAACACAAAAAAAACATATCACAAAATTTTTTAAACGCCTGGCCTGAAGGGCCGCTGAACATACACAACTGTAATGTCGGAATGACAACCTTAAGATTCAACATAAGGAGATAATCACGGTCTGAAGGACCCAACACCTTTGATTAATTATTGACCAATGCAATAAATTACTGAAAGGAATGACTTTCAGTCATTCGGCCAGAAGGGCCAATCAAATATAACCACAAAGGCTGTTTTGATAATGCTACAAGAATGCAAAACCAACAGTTAATTTTCTTCGTCCAAAGGAGCAGTAAAGACAAATTCATAGACCAAAGGATTTTTTCTAATGAGTCAAGCTGACAAGAAAAAATTAATAACCAAAAAGGGGTAGTGACGTCACCACTCGGCCTGAAGGGCCTGAATATCAGTAGTAATAAATATTTGAGAATGGTTGAAGTTAGTGAGTTAGCATTTAAAACCAGACACAAGGAAAAATTTACAATCAACTGTGATAGGAGTGCCTGCTTTAGTAGTATGACACAGACCAGCAGAACAACTAGAAACTTCACCAACGTGGCAAATCGTCCACATAGGGCATGACAGCAACTCTGTATAACACAAAAAATAAAAATTACTAATCACTGAAGCACATGGTTCAAAATATAACGCCGATCTAGGCATGTACTGTTAATGACGGCCACTGGCCTTCGTAAATCTTCGACTTAGTAAATGTGACGGCCAGGACTAAATAATAATACCATTCAACAAATTGTAAAATACAAGGTCGTTATTGCACTTGGGTCAGAATAAAATTTCAACCACAGATAATGTTTTAGGTTGAGTTATTAAGGCACATGGCAAGGAAATCGTTTCTGAAGAAGAGAAATTTGTTAACATAGAGTATAGATTTAAGTGTCAGGAAGTCGTTTCTGAAGGTATTTGTGTGGAGTGTAGCCATGTATGGAAGTGAAACATGGACGATAACCAGTTTGGACAAGAAGTGAATAGAAGCTTTCGAAATGTGGTGCTACAGAAGAATGCTGAAGATAAGGTGGGTAGATCACATAACTAATGAGGAGGTATTGAATAGGATTGGGGAGAAGAGAAGTTTGTGGCACAACTTGACTAGAAGAAGGGATCGGTTGGTAGGACATGTTTTGAGGCATCAAGGGATCACAAATTTAGCATTGGAGGGCAGCGTGGAGGGTAAAAATCGTAGAGGGAGACCAAGAGATGAATACACTAAGCAGATTCAGAAGGATGTAGGTTGCAGTAGGTACTGGGAGATGAAGAAGCTTGCACAGGATAGAGTAGCATGGAGAGCTGCATCAAACCAGTCTCAGGAATGAAGACCACAACAACAAAAAACAATTAAGGCACAGAGAGTTAACACTCTTTTCTAGTGATAGTTACACTTGACGGTATAACAGAAGATCACTGAATCGGGATTTCGGGCACGCCTGAGCTTATTAAAATTGCGAAATACCATGGCACACGACCTTAGAGCAAAACACACCCGACGACACGGGCAGAAATTGAGTGACACACATCAAGTCAAGAAATTCTCACCGTTAGTCCAGAAGGCAGACAAGCATTCGGCGACAGGTTGCAACCTGCACCAACTCGAGTTATGTCAATCGCCCCAGTCACGCCACAGCAACGCGGACACACCGCGTCAACAGTAGCCACGCCGAGCTTCCTTATCACACAGCCCGTCCAGAACGACTGCCGCCGTCCCGAGTACACTCGCTCGTAGCAATCACGTGCGTTCACAGGAAGTTATACCACTTTTCCCGCAACATTGCGCTGCCACACAACCGGAAACTAAACTCCCCGTCTCACTCCGACAGCAGCACTCGATACTCTCGTCGTCAGCAGGTCTCTCTCTACAGATCGCAGCGGCCTCCGAAATTTAAAAGCAAACGGACCAATCGCGGCAGTGCAAATCCAAGGCTCCGGAAGACGACAAACCACACCTAGGCAAAGATGAAGATTTTGGTCAACATTTTTGAATACAGTGATCAGTAGATTATTATATTTTAACTAAAGTTAAGCCTTGGTCCCCACACTTACGTCTCAGTAACATAGGTGATCGGTTTCGGTTATTTTTATATAACCATCTTCAGACCCATGGCTTCCTTGGAGGATGGTAGGCGGAGCTGTCCTCAGCTGCTACGAAGTCAACTGACTTCGTAGCAGCTGAGGACAGCTCCGCCTACAATCCTCCAAGGAAGTAATGGGTCTGAAGATGGTTACATAAATATAACCGAAACCGGTCACCTATGTTATTGAGACATAAGTGTTGCGATCAAGGCTGAACTTTAGTTACAATATAAAGATGAAGATGATACGGTCTACGTATGTGTGTTTGTATATCTTCAAACTAATTGTAAATAGCTTCCGGGAGAATTTTGTTTGTGCACCCTGTGAAAACTATTGCCATAATAAAAAGCTTACATCAGTGATCAGTATTTTAAGAGCCACGCTGTGTGCTGTAAGAAATTCAGTAGACACGTGTGCACAAACCTGAAGGACGAAACCAACTTTCGCATGATATGTCACTGCAAAATTATACAGCTCTATGAAACATCACATAGAGATAAATAATACAGTATAGTACAGAACGTAACTGAAAGTGTATATGTATGTATGGATGTGTGTGTGTGTGTGTGTGTGTGTGTGTGTTAAGCCACTCAGTGTATATGTATGTGTGTGTGTGTGTGTGTGTGTGTGTGTGTGTGTGTGTGTTAAGCCACTCAGGATCAAGATTATCAGCGCACAACTGAATGAAATACGCAATGAGACAAGAGAAATGACACTTTAATTCACAGAAGGTTATTACACTGCAGTCACCGCTACTTATGATGATCCCATGAATATGAATAAAGGCGGGACATGATTGTTAATAGAGTTATGATCACCACGAACGCCATGTCATGGTATGCAACGTACTCTCAAGCCGGGCCACAAGGGTGAGATCTTGTGTTAGGGCGACCTATTCCTTCAACAGCATTGTTGACATCTGCCGGATAACCGTTGGTGCAAGTGGACGTGCTGCGGTAAGAGTCCACAACGCACACCAAGTCTGCTCGATGGGATTTAAGTCGGGCGACGAGCGGTGTGGCGGAGAGAGCAGCCCATTATCCGACTATCCCCTCGTTCCAAGAGCTCCACCACTTGCGCAGTTCCATGTGGCAGCAGAGTTTCTTTCATAAAAACGAATCCGGGGCCGAATGCAACCATGAAAAGACGCATATGGGTAGACAGTACAGTCTGACAATTTCGCTGATCCGTGAACACCTGGAACACCAAAACGATCATGTTCGACAACGCTCCTGTTGGGGCTTGGTATTTACTGATACTAAGGGAAACTTGGAAGGAAGGATCCACCAATGTAACTTCCTTTTCACGCAACCTGTTTATTCAACAATATGCAATCATAGACTTGATTTCCTTACAAATCAACAAATATGCTTTTACAAGAGAAATCAAAACAAGAACAACATGACAATAATTACAAGGGCTCCGACCTGCAGCCCGCCCGTTATCGGGTGATACATCGGTGTTTACTACCGCGCTGGACACATTTTTTCTTATGAAATGCCCTTCTGCAACACATGAAAACATATAAGTAATATTAATGACAAGAGTGTTTCAATTACTCAAACAGATGACGTAAAATTGTTTTTTGTTTTTAAATTTGGAAACTGTATGTCGAGAGATTCGAGGTTAAGATGCGCACTTATGCTTAAAGTTAAACCAAAGTAGGAAACAATTACGACAATGAACAGGCTTGCTTCAAAGCGAGCAACATTTTCATTTCAATCAGCAACCAATGTGCTACTGTACCACAACCCGTCCCTTTTGACAATCTTATTCTGACTAAAGCCCTGGTCACAACTGGTTGCGAATATGTCAAAAGTGAAATTGCTTCTCAGTTATGTAGGCCGCTCTGAAGGAACGTTTTAAAATATTACGTATGAGCACTGATTACAAGGGAACTCACGCGGCGGAACCACAAGATCCCGTAAAAAATACACCAATAATGACCCGGTATTCCAAAAACAGAAAGGCACAGCTTAGTACAACAGATAGTTCAAACTATCTCAAATACAATTACAATCAAGGAATTGAACAGGTTAATATCCTAATGTAACCGCGAGCCCCTGTTTGTTTAACGGCATCCTCTGCCTTGGTACAATTGTTCCGATTGTATTTTCGACCAGGAGCTGGGCAATACAATATCAGAACAAATTTTCGAATTAGGACTACTACTATATTTACGAGCGAACCGCCGACCGAGTAAAACTCTGAGGGTCGGGTAAAAACCTGAAAATAATAAGAAGATCAGGTAGGCAACGACACCAATCGTCACGAAGATTACGGAATGTTACTCCCCTTTATCAGCAAGCAGCTCCATTGATCCACGGGGCGTCGCGGCGGTTAGTGACTGGTGCCGATGACAGTCATCTAGAAGGGGGCAGATAGAGGGGCAGATAGACCAAAAGCGGTCGTCGGACACAAATGTTGACAACCAACGGACGGGATGTCGGCCTGCTGTTTGTAGTCGACGCTGCCCCCCGGTGAAGTACTCCGGTATCCTTCCTCTGCGCAGGAACTCCTTGCGTCGCTCGTAGCTTCGGTCACTCGGACCTCGTGCCCGCCTCTTGTCGCCTCCTTTCTTGAGCCAGCGATCCCATATATATATATATATATATATATATATATATATATATATATATATATATATATATATATATATATATATAAGCAGACAAAGAGCTTCTGAGGACACAGCCCACAGATACCAACTCTTCCTCATAGATATTGGCAACGAGGCCGCAAAAGGGATAGCCGATTCTACCCTTGAGCTAGTGGCGCCAGAGAGAACAGTCCACTAAGTTAATGGCGCCACGACTCACCTGGGTGCATTAGGTTTTCCTACTTCTCGCCATAAGAGGTTACGTCCAGAATCACTACTCAGGCTGGTTCTCTTCTCATCCGTTAAGAGTTATGGACTTACTCGATGGTACAATCGCTATGCTCTTGCCACCATTGCAAACGATACCGCCGACGTGCCACTGAGGAGTGTGAGAGCGCGTGCCTTGCAGTCCTGTTATACGTGGCTACAGTAGCGCACGCTCATTGACGCGACTCCTTTCTTGCGTGTCGTGCAACGTAGCAGTTATCTGCTGCTGTGGTTGACCGTGGTCGGCCACCTCAAGTTTTGCAGGCTGCGGTACCCATCATTCGGGTCGCTCCCCATGCACCCGAAACAATGCTGTGAGCACTACCAAACTCTTCACCTACATTTGTCACACTTCGTTCTTTTTCCAGTCTCTCGATTCGTCCCCACTTCCAGCCATCAAAATGTTTCCGGGCTACAATAATGAAGAACCATAACGGTTGACACACTTTGTCCTTGTGCGTTCCTTCAACTGTGTCGTGTTGTGGGGCCGACTGCATTTGGGTTGAGTCACAATCACCTCATGCCATGTGACGTCCAGGTTTCTGTGTACAACTGGTAGACATGTGGCTACACGCACCCGAACTTTCATTAATTCTTACTTTACCTACTTCGTCCTAGAGTTTGGTTCAAATGGCTCTGAGCACTATGGGACTTAACATCTATATAGTCATCAGACCCCTAGAACTTAGAACTACTTAAATCTAACTAACCTAAGGACAGCACACAACACCCAGCCATCACGAGGCAGAGAAAATCCCTGACCCCGCCGGGAATCGAACCTGGGAACCCGGGTGTGGGAAGCGAGAACGCTACCGCACGACCACGAGATGCATCCTTGAGTTTCCCAGTGTAAATAGGTACAAGATCGGAGAAATGTGATTACAAACGCTTCACAAACTGTGATTGGAGGAAGAGCGGGGGTTAAATCTGCAGGACAGATGAGTCAACCTTCCTAGTGTTCACCTCGCTATGTTGTAGGTGTCGAGTGACGCAAAAACCGTATTAAGATAGTATGTGTCTTGTGACAAAAAACCGTTACGGTGTTTACTGCTTGTAAGCTTATTATGATATTATTAGCATAGTTCAGCACTGAAAATTATACCGTGCTATCATGTTCTTGCAGTTCACGTTTTCATCAATGTCGACGAGGTTGCTTACCTGGGAAAGAAGTGGCAGTCCATTTAATCTCAGAGACCCTCTCCTGTATTTTCTCTCTCTCTTTTTTAGTACGTGCTCAGACTCACACTCACGCGCTTGCACGGACGCGCAAGTACATGCGCCGACGCAGACAGGTTTGTGGCAGTTACCAAAAGTTGTGAACAAGCGAATGGCGACGGCTGGCTGCACGAACAAGTGGTGAATCGTCGGCCGGCAGCAGCCAGCGGGCTTAAATGCATAATTCCAGGGCGCAAGTGCGAGACACAAGTAGCTGCGGCCCGCGAAAATAGGGTACGAAGAGGGTGGGGGGGGGTGGGAGGGAGGGAGTAGGGTGAGGGGAGGAGAGGCGCCAAGCCAGGCATGTCGCAGAGTGCTTCCAGCGCTGCGCCTACAGACGCCACGGGCTTAATAATTCTACGCACCGCTTGCTGCCTGCCGCATCGTCTAGGGCGGCGCGCGCTCCTCTGAAGAGTAGCCGGAGGAAAGGGATGAACGGCACGGAACAAAGGCGCCCCGCAGCGCCGTTCCGCGACGGCGGCGGCGTCGACGGGGCCAGAGCGCTTAGGGTCGACTGGAGTGTGGCGCAGGTTGGAGACACTTGACTACCTCCCACGGCTTCCTCACTCGTTTCACGCAGTGATGTAGCATGGGCGCAGTCGACTGTTAAATCTTCCGTTGCAGCTGCACACAACCCGAACGGAAGCACAGAATTATGTAAGGGGCATAAAAGAACTTACACGCCGAACCGTCCAGTGATCTATCTGCACAATGCAACAACAACCACAACAAAAAGACACGTCGAGAGTTTCCTCACATACAGTGTCACTTCAAAAATGGTTCAAATGGCTCTGAGCACTATGGGACTCAACAGCTGAGGTCATTAGTCCCCTAGAACTTAGAACTAGTTAAACCTAACTAACCTAAGGACATCACAAACAACCATGCCCGAGGCAGGATTCGAACCTGCGACCGTAGCGGTCTTGCGGTTCCAGACTGCAGCGCCTTTAACCGCACGGCCACTTCGGCCGGCTACAGTGTCACTCTACACAACTTTTTTTATAGCGTATTTTGAATCTTAATTGCTGTGTTGATATCGTGAACGCCATGAACCACTTTGCAGTCAATGTGAAATTCAGACGTTTCCATATACAGATTATTTACGTCTAAATTCCGTAAACAATTAAGTTACCTTAATTAAATTCCTTCATACACTTACTTTTTGCATTCACATATACAGGGTGGTCCACCGATCGCGACCGGGCCAAATATCTACGAAACAACAATCAAACGAAAAAACTACAAAGAACGAAACTTGTGTAGCTTGAAGAGGGAAACCAGATGGCGCTATGGCTGGCCTGCTAGATGGCGCTGCTATAGGTCAAACGAATATCAACTGCGTTTTCTTTAAATAGGAACCCCCAGTTTTTATCACATATTCGTGTAGTATGTAAAGAAATATGAATCTTTTATTTGGGCCACTTTCCGTTTACCAATTACGGAAAAAGGCGATATCGTGTTGATGTACGGCTATTGTGGTCAAAGTGCCCAACGGGCGTGTGCTATGTATGCTGCTCGGTATCCTGGACGTCATCATCCAAGTGTCCTGAAAGTTCGCCGGATAGTTACGTTATTTAAGGAAACAGGAAGTGTTCAGCCACATGTGAAACGGCAACCACGACATGCAACAAATGATGATACCCAAGTAGGTGTTTTAGCTGCTGTCGATGCTAATCCGCACATCCGTAGCAGACAAATTGCTCGAGAATCGGGAATATCAAAAACGTCGGTGTTGAGAATGCTACATCAACATCGATTGCACGCGTACCATATTTCTATGCACCAGGAATTGCATGGCGACGACGTCGAACGTCGTGTACAGTTCTGTCACTGGGCACAAGAGAAATTACGGGACGATGACAGATTTTTTGCACGCGTTCTATTTAGCGACGAAGCGTTATTGACCAATAGCGGTAACGTAAACCGGCATAATATGCTCTATTGGGCAAAGGGAAATCCACGATGGCTGCGACAAGTGGAACATCAGCGACCTTGGCGGGTTAATTTGTGGTGCGGCATTATGGGAGGAAGGATAATTGGCCCCCATTTTATCGATGGCAATCTAATTGGTGCAATGTATGCTGATTTCCTACGTAATGTTCTACCGATGTTACTACAAGATGTTTCACTGCATGACAGAATGGCGATGTACTTCAAACATGTTGGATGTCCGGCACATAGCTCGCGTGTGGTTGAAGCGGTATTGCATAGCATCTTTCATGACAGGTGGATTGGTCATCGAAGAACCTTACCATGGCCCGCACGTTCACCGGATCTGACGTCCCCGGATTTCTTTCTGTGGGGAAAGTTGAAGGATATTTGCTATCGCGATCCACCGACAACGCCTGACAACATGCGTCAAGGCATTGTCAATGCATGTGCGAACATTACGGAAGGCGAACTACTCGCTGTTGAGAGGAATGTCGTTACACGTATTGCCAAATGCACTTAGGTTGACTGACATCATTTTGAGCATTTATTGCATTAATATGGTATTTACAGGTAATTGCGCTGTAACAGCATGCGTTCTCAGAAATGATAAGTTCACAAAGGTACATGTATCACATTGGAACAACCGAAATAAAATGTTCAAGTCTTCAAATGGCTCTGAGCACTATGGGACTTAACATCTGAGGTCATCAGTCAGCTAGAACTTAGAAATATTTAAACCTAACTATCCTAAGGACACACACACATCCATGCCCGAGGCAGGATTCGAACCTGCGACCGTAGCGGTCGCGCGGATAAAATTTTCAAACGTACCTAAATTCTGTATTTTATTTTTTCTTATTTTTAGAAACCTACCTGTTACCAACAGTTCGTCTAAAATTGAGAGCCATATGTTTGTGACTATTACAGCACCATCTATCACAAAGGGAAAAAGTGGTCCAACTACAACATTCATATTTCTTTACGTACTACACGAATATGTAATAAAAATGGGGTTTCCTATTTTAAAAAAACGCAGTTGATATCCGTTTGACCAGTGGCAGCGCCATCTAGCGGGCCACCTATAACGCCATCTGGTTTCTCCATTGAAGCTAGACAAATATCGTTCTTCGTAGTTTTTTCGTTTGACGCTTATTTCGTGAGATATTTGGCCAGGTCACGATCAATGGACCACCCAGTATATAATAAATTGTTATATTCCACTCCTAATTCACTTTTCAAGCATCATTGTTACATGAAAATCGTGCCTCAAATATAATAGCTTCATCAGTGATGTTTTTTACAGCCATTATGCCATCATATAAGGCTTCCTTCAATGCCAGATGTTTCGTCTCATAATGCTGGAGGCACCATCAGAGGCTACAAAGAGCTATTTCCATTTTTCCGGCTCATCAGTCTCCTGATTGGCTAGATGCGGGCCGCCATGAATTCTTTCTTTTCTTCGATTCTCCAGAAAACCTCATCTTTCTTTACCTTACCAGTCAACCAAATTTTCAAAATATTCTGAACCCCAAATCTCAAAAGTTTCGATTCCATTCTGTTCTTGTTTTCACACAGCTAGTGACTTGGGAAGACTGCATTCAGATTTAGAGGACAGAGCTATTGTACTACACTCGGAAGAATATAGCCATGTTATACTGTAGGTATCTACATCTATTTCTATTTTTTTGAGTCATCTGTGCTTTGACTAGTTTATGGCGGTCCACAACGTATTCCTCTCTTGTACCAATCCCTTCATGTCGGAGTAGACCTTGCAACCGACGTCCTCAATTATTTGCTAGATGTATTCCTATCTCTGTTTACAATCTTTATTCTCTATAGATCCATCTAATAAAATGAAGGTTATTCCTCGATGATGACTCAGCAGGTGTCCTACCACCCTGTCCCTCCTTCTCTTCAATGTTTTCCGTACAATCGATTCCTCCTTATTCCTTCTTTTAGCAGTGCACCAAATTTTCAACAATCTTATGTGACACCATATCTCATATCCTTCGATTCTCCTTTTTTCTGTTTCTCCCACATTCCGTATTTCACTACCATACAATGCTGTACTCCAAACGGACATTATCAGTAATTTCTCCCCGATGTTATGGCCTATGTTTGTTACCGATAGTTTTCTCTTGGCGAGGAATGCCCTCTTTGCCTGCTTTCTACGTCCTTCTTGTTTCCTTCGCCATGGGTTATTTGGTCTCCAAGGGAGCAGTTCTCGTATTCCTTACCTTCGTTAATTTGTGATAACTAGTATTGATGTTATGTTTCCGGCTATTCGCTTGTCTCCTACTTCTCATTATTTTCTTTTTTCTTCAGTTTACTCTAAATTCATATTCATTAATAGCTAGACAGTTCATTCCATAAAACATATCCTGCAATTCTTCTCAACCTTTAATGAGGGCAGCAATGTCATCATCGAATTTTATCATCGATCTCCATTCACCTTGACTTATTCCCTCTCACGAACACCTCTGTCCTTTCTGTCACTCTTTCTTCGAGATATCAACTGAACTATTGGGGTGAAATACTGTATCCACATCTCACACGCTTTTTAATCCGAGCACTTTTTTCTCAGCCTTCCAGTCTCATTTTATTACTTGGTCCCCGTGCAAACATATTTCCCGTCTTCCCATATAGCTTACTCCTATTATTTTCAGAATTTCAAGCATCTCGCACAATTTTACGTTGTCTAAAGCGTTTTCCAAGTGGACACATCCCATGAATATGTCTTGCTTTTATTTCAGTCCTACTTACATTATCAAGCGCAACATCGGAACAACCTCCCTGGTATTCTTGTCAGTACTGACGCGCATGAGCTGTGAAGCTGACTGTGCGATAATACTCGCATTTGTCTTCCCTGGTCTTCTTCGGTATCGTGTGGATGATATTATTCCGAAAGTCTGACTGTATGTCGCCAATCTCAGGGACTCTATAAACCAACTTGAGTAGCTGTTTGGTTACAATTTTAGGTATTTAGAAGCAGTGTTATCTATCCGTTCTGTCTCACTATATATCTAGTATTCCAAAGCTCTTTTAAATTTTGGATCTTCCATACCGACACCAATTTTTTTCTGGTCATTATAGAATTCCTCTCCATCGTAGAGACCTACGGTGTACTCTTTCCACCTATCCGCTTTCTCCTCTGCTTAACCGTGGCATTCCTATTTCACCCTCAGTGTGGCCCCGCTTTTCTTAAGTTTCACCGAAGGCTGTTTTGGCTTTTTTATACGCTGAGTCAGTACTTCCTTTTCAGTACTTCCTTCCACAATTTTCGATTTCGTCACATTTTTCCTGCAGTCATTTCGCCTCGATTTGTTGTACTTCCTGTTTATTTCGTTCCTAAGTGATTTATATTGCTATGTTTCTACGTTGCCTGAGCGTATTTGGACTCCCTTCTTTCGTAGATCAACTGAAGTACCACGTCCCGGGCCAAAGGTTTCGTACTATTTGTCTTTCCACAATCTATGATTGCTGTTTTCAGAGATATCCATACCTCTTCAGCTAAACAGCCTATTACGGTACTCCTTGCTTTAGATAGTATGATACCGGTTTCACCATTTATCAGTAACAGAGTATCACACTTCCTTCCACGTTGAGACTTCTATACGATTCTCTTAAACATCAGCCTACTCATCATCATTATCAAATTGTGAACTGGGTCAGTATCTGCTCCTGTGCTCCTGGATACGCTTTATGATGCTATATCTGACATGGGATTCTGTGTCTACAGGGTGAAATGTATTTAATCCGACAAACTTTGGGTCGTTGTAGGGGACATCGAAACAAATATTTTTCCCTAATGTCAATTTTTCCTATGAGGGTTATTTAAATCGGTGGAGGCCATATTACGCTCTTCAGTTGTTAGACGCCGCATTACGAACTTCAGTTGTGAGAGGGCGTATTACACTCTTCAGTTGTAGGCAAGTGCTGTCCACCAGTGTAGTAGTGTATTGTCTCTGTTTACTAATGGAGCGATACACCTGGAGTGGGTACACTGATATGATTGGTGCGTACTACGTACCGCACCACAACGAGCGAGCTGCACAGTGAGTTTATCAGCAACAATATCCTAATCGCCGTATCCCCCATCATACGACCTTTGCTGCGGTGTACCAAGGTCTGCTTGAGACCGGGTCATTTAGCAGATTACCTGGACAGGGACGCCGCCGCACGGTAATAACGCTGCACTTTGAGGGAGCTGTCTTGCAGTATGTGGAGCGGAATCCTTCAATCAGCACTCGTGCAATTGCACATAACATGGGAAGGAATCAGACGAGTGTAAGAACAATCCTTCGAGAGCAATTGTTACACCAATTTCACATACAGCGTGTCCACAGCCTGGAACCAGTTGATTATCCACCCAGAGCACAGTTTTTGCAGTGGTACCTGGAACAGTGTGAAATCCATCCTACATTTCCATCCTCTGTGTTGTTTATCGATGAAGCAACGTTCGGGCGTGATGGAGTCTTCAACATGCCCAATTCTCATGTTTGGAGTGAGGATAACCCACATTCCACAGTCACTAGCGCTCATCAAGTGCGGTTCTTCGTTAATGTGCGGGTCGGTGTTGTTAGGGACTGTTTAATTGGGCTGTTTCTGCTACCTAGGCCATTAAATGGCAGGCAGTATTACAATTATTTCGACAGAGCATTACCAGAATTGCTGGAAGACGTCCCGCTCCCTACAAGACAACGCATGTGGTTCCAACGTGACGGGGCGCCGGCACATTTCAGTTGTCGTGCGCGTCGATTCCTGGACCGCCGGTTCCCAGAAACGTGGATTGGCAGAGATGGTCCTGTACCGTCGCCTGCTCGATTCCCAGATATGCCCCTTCTGGACTTTTTGTATGGGGAGAGATGCGCAACCTTGTTTACGCAACTCCAACTCCTGTTGTGTCAGAAGAGGATGGTTGCGCGGATAGTAGCAGCAGCAGCAGGAACAATTCAGGATACACCTGGGATTTTTGCCCGTATCAGACAAAACATGATCCGATGGTGTAACCTTTGTTTACGTGTCTGTGGAGGCACTTCTGAAAATATACTGTAATTGAAATTGGGTTGTGTTAATGTGTTGTCTCTTGGTCATAAAAAAATTTAAAAGTGTTTGTTGGTTTAATTAATTTGCCGCCGGAGAAATCTTCCTCTATCGGTTTAAATACTCCTCATAGGAAAAAATGACATTAGGGAAAAATATTTGTTTGAATGTCCCCTACAGACTCCCAGAGTTTGTCGGCTGAAATACTTTTCACCCTGTATACAAGATATGATACAGATGATATTTTCAAGTGCCTCCGAGTCTTTTCCTAGTATACCTTCTCCTCTTGAGACTTTTCAGCAGAGTATTGTCTGAAATTTATTGCAGAACTGATTTAGCCGTTCTCCTCTCTCATACCCAGTACCAAGCCCATATTCTACCGATACCGTTTCGTCTACTTACCTCGCCTCGTAATACGTTATTGCTTCTATATATTCCGTTCCCTTGCATTATGGCTGATTCCGCAAGCGTAGATATGTTTTGCAAATGAGCGAACAGTCTTCGTGGAAAGAATATAATCCATCCGGTTACCTTCTATTCAGAAAGCTGTTGCACTCAGCGACTGCTATATTGACTTGTAAATTGTAGATTGCAGCGATCAGTCATCCTATTTAAACTTTATTGAGCAGGTCTATATTTGGGCTAGAAGCTAGCCATTCTCAATGGACTATTGTTTTCGCTCAATGCATGTAATTTCCTGTTGGTCGGGATTCATCCACAGTTCACTGAATAATCAATGAACTGTGGATGAAGCCTGGCCAACCGGGAACTACAAGCATAGAGCGAAAATAATAGTGCACTGAGAATGGCTAGTTTCTAGCCGAAATCTACATCTGCACAATAAAATTTAGAAAGGGTGACTGATCGCTGCGATCTATAATTTACAAGTATATAATTGTTTACGAATTACGTGTTTGAAGGGGTTAACGCACCATTTGACTGGAACAAAAAGGAAGAATTTGCAGGTGAAGTACTTGATACAAGCTAGCAGCTGGTTCAATATCACTATGAGTTGAGTAGGTTAAAATATAACTTTCAAATTCAATTGGTTGAATGCTGAAAGCGTTATGGGCTCCGGCTGTCATGTAAAACGGCTTTGGAAAACACAACTGAAATACACTACAATGAAATATGAGGGAAATCAAGGAAAGAGGTAAAAACATATCTGGTAAAAACATTGAGTATGCCGAATTAGTGCAGGGGAGAGAGATTAATGAAATATAATATAACAAAAAGGAATACATAATTGAATGACCGTTCAAACAGTGTACCACAGGTGTTTACACACAGGAGTTGTTACTTATAAGATACAAAACTGACTGAAAAGCCAATTATCTCTCAATAGAAGTAGTTATTGAAGTCGATTACAGACTCACACAACCGATTTCACAACTTTTAAGATGCATTTCTGGTATACATATAAACAGATATTTCTATGAATTAATACTGTTATGTTGGAGAAATGAGTGAACGCTCTTGCAACACACTGGGCACCTCGTAGCTTGTGTTGTCAGCCATTACGATCACTATTATTTTGGTGACAAACATAGAAAGCGTGTCAACTTCCGGTAAGTTTGACATTCAACATAATCTTCTTTCTTTCGATCACTGGTGACCCCCCATAACGTGTTAAAAGTAATTTTATTCAGTGTACTTTAACACATTAATTGTACTATTTTTCATCATTAATTATTTTTTTTTATTCTTCAATCCATCCGGGACCCAATATTTTCCTTGATAACATTTACGAGGGGTATCGTCCGTTGCTTGTCATAGGCCCAATGGAATATTTCTTATCGATCAAGTGATGACAGTTCGTCGTGATTTTAACACGCCAGTACCGTTTCTGTCAGTTGTTCCACGTTACGTGGGATTTTCCCCATCTCTTTTTTTTCTAGTTACTGCTCCACTGCCTTTTACTCAAGGATCAGTTTCTGATTCACTCGCTTTTATGTACTGGACATTTATCTTTGATAATGGTTTTTACCAACTGCAAGAGGCTCCGAATTTCTCATAGCCATGACAATTGTTACTGTGCGATATTCTGTAATAACTCGATAAACCATATGACACAGCATTGAAATTAAACCATATTTGGGCCTGATATTACAAATCTTATTACATACGAAAAGGACCGTTCTTTGTGGAGCTTATGTGATCTAAGTCTAATTTCCTAACGAGATCCATAATATCTTCTTCTTTATTCAAAACTCTTCACTCAGTATTTTGAAAATACCTCAGATAACTTCATTTCCCCATTCTGACACTATTAATTTATAGAAATTTATGTGCTGGTAAACATCGAAGACACAATTTTTAAGTTCCGAAATCGGTTGTGTGGGTCTCTAATCGACTTCAATAAATAAGGCTGTTGTGAGTTAATCGTCTTTTCAGTCAGTTTTATATCTCAGAAAATTAGCACTTTCATGTGAACACCTTTGTTCTACTGTATGAATAATTAATCAATAATGTATAATTACTTTTTCTGAGACTATCCTAGTTTTAAAATAATGTCCGCAGCTCGTGGTCGTGCGGTAGCGTTCTCGCTTCCCACGCCCGGGTTCCCGGGTTCGATTCCCGGCGGGGTCAGGGATTTTCTCTGCCTCGTGATGACTGGGTGTTGTGTGATGTCCTTAGGTTAGTTAGGTTTAAGTATTTCTAAGTTATAGGGGACAGATGACCATAGATGTTAAGTCCCATAGTGCACAGAGCCATTTGAACAATTTTAAAATAATGTGTAGTAAAAAAATGGTGTCATGTAACTAAAACTTGCTATAGGGGAAGGAAGAGCCGGTACAGCGGTAGCTACAGGGTTACAATCATCAAACTAAATGGGGTGAAACTGGAGTGCTATCGCCCATCGTAAAAACAGAAGTGGTGCAGCGAGTTTACGGACAGTGAACTACATGAGGACCAGTCAGGTGACGACGCTGAACGTGTTTGTCAACGCCCTACAAAACCAATATTTTATACAAGCTTCTGCCCATTACAAGAAAATTCTTTTTTATGTTAGGTACATGGGCTTTAGTTTTATTATACTTAATGGATCCACGGTTGACCTACACTTCCTCACAGATGAATTTTGCCATCTTCATTCAAAAATGGTTTTCACTCGCCAGCTCATGTCAACTGAGTTCTGCATCCAGTATTTAGACAATAAAAGTAACAAAGATTTGATTGGTTTCTTAATTACATCTGGATACCACGCATTCCCCAAAGAGAGAAATTAATGGTCTGAAGTTCATGATCTGATGGTTGCCCCTCTAAAAAGTGCCGTAACAAGTAATTAACACCTTGAACGGAAGCAAAGGTTTATTTTGTACAGTATAATGGAGCGATGGCTAACAAAAGTGACGAAGGGTTGAATGAGACAAATTTTATTGCCATTATGAGAAACAACTTCCAGAATAGAGGAATAGTTGATGAAAATTTATCGATCCATGGAATTATAGTAAGTTACAACGACTGTCACTGTGTGAAGCAATTACTAAATGGGTGGACGAGATCACATTTCTAGAAAAAGAGAAAATCAAAGATGATGCCAATTCCAAAATATGTTCAAGGAAGTCTCTCACATTTTGTATTAAGTGGGATGTAACTTTATCTACTCCTTGTTTTCCATTATATCAGAGCTAACCGGATATCCCAAGTAAATGGTTTGATTGCAGTTGTACCATCTAACAAACTACTAATTTCTACTAATACATGTTTGCCAACATCTAGGTCAACAATAACTATATTCAACATTTTAGTAAATGTAACTCATTGGGCCTATAGGTCTTAATCACTTATTTCAATAGATAATTACATTTACCCTTCTTTACCAAGTGTAAGTATGATTTAACCCCATTTAGAGGCTAAATACAGGATTTGATAAATTATTTCTCATAATCTTTCAAGGGTATCGAATTTGTTATATTACTTTCACTCATCTGCTGCGGTAGAACATTGTGGCTTGTTATTCCGCTTGTTTTACATGCTTTTCAGTTTCTTCGAAAAAACTACTCAGTAACTCAGAAACAAGTAGTTCCTCAAAAAGTTAGAGAGGCGTGTAACCTTGTATAGCGTTATTAATATTCTGTGATTAAGATTTGTCTTAGACAATATTGCCTGGTTTACTCTTTTTTTATATGTAAAAACCATTCTGCAGTTCTTGGAATATCCTGCACCATAGGACGCCCTGTTTTATCATCATCCAAACTCTCTTCACTTTCTCACTTGTCATCAGGTGATAATGCAACCATATCTGGCGCTATCTCCTGAGAATACAAGTTTTCTACAGTCTCTTTAGCCGATTTGAATGTTTTCTGCCGATACATATTACAGTTCCTGAAAGAAAAGGAATTTAGGCAAAGGTATTATACCAACCCAGGGTCCAGTTTGTAGTACACCATTTTCAACCCAAATTTTTTAGTACGATATTATTAGCTTTAATCAGGTATTTTATACAAATGGCATAAATAATTTTCAACATTCCACTGTTAAGTAATATAATTTACTTACTCTTCTAGTAAGACGTCCAGCAGAACAGAAAACAAATCATGTGCACTGGAAAAAAATTCTCTAATTCTAATGTGGCAGACTGAAAAACGTGTTCTCCAAATAGGCTACAGCTGAAAGTGTGGAGGCAACAATGGATGTACACAGAAAATACGAGACGTTCACTGTGGGAAAATTCAACAAATGAAAGGATGCGTCCGATAACTAGGGAGGTAATGGGTTAATTTCTCAGTTTGTATGAGCAGAGTAAAAAAAATTAAAGAATAAACAGTAACCACTACAGACTTAGTGTTTAAACCATCAATAGAGCTGCATGAGTATCTGAAAAATCCAAAGAACATACAGCGACTAACTGCGACTGCACCACTGCTATACTATACAGGATCTCTTGCACATTTAGCGAAGTATCCATTGGAACTAAAAACGAAGAAGAAAAAAGTTTAACTCTAGTCTTAAGGGACACTTGAAGTATTGTCGTCTTTGAAATACAGGTAAGTCGGTAGTATCAGATCATACACTTGGAGCCAGGGAGCTTACAAGCCTTTCAGGCAACGAGCTAATATGCATCCGACAAAACCGAACATGGATGTAAATACTGGAGTGAAAAACTAATTGTCTTATCTTCTGGTTGGTGGGTTATCCAGAAGCTGCTTAAATCGTGCAGGATCAAAACCATTGTCTTTTATACATGTGGTAAGGTTGCCTGTGAGTAGAAGAACCAGGCAAAGTAAGCATTCAAACTAATTCCTGTCAAGGCTTTAAAATAACACTACTTAGCCAAAACAACTATAAAAATTAAGTCAATTGCACCTTGACATATTATGACAAATCTATGTAATATCACAAAACCATTTTGAAAAATTTGTGATAGTCAACAATGTTTAATATTTCAGTTTCAACTCTTCAAAAGGTTATTCATGGGAACAAGAAGTACGAAAATTATTTTTACAGCTAATGTTGTTCTTTTTTCAAATTAAAAATTTTTTATGTGTCGATGGCCACTCTTGTTCAAATATTTAGTCAGCTTCAACAAGAGAAGCAAAATAACATTTTACCAATTGAAGTTACATGAGACTCTCTTCAAAAGATCTAACAAAAAGCCCATAAAACAGGCAGTCCACAAATAGCTATAGAATGTGTTTGACTAAAATACAACAGATGATTCGGGTTTATAGTCTGCACAGGATGTCATGGCCAGTAGATGTGCATCAGGCATAGGGAGAGCAGCGGTGAAAGGGGTTAAGGGCAGGCATTGTAGGGGAAGTACTAAGGCCTAGAGGCGATGTGCCATTCTAAAGCTGAAGTATTAAGTGGGACATCCACGCCTGCACTTGCACGGTGGCCATTCAAGAAGATCTACTGTCACCTCTGCTTTGGTTAGTGGCTAGAAGACTTCCGCCGAAAATGCAGCGATTTATATTCGCCTGATCTGTTAACCATTAGTAACTTGCAGAGTAACGCCATGAGTTCCAAATTTCTCTGGTTCCCACGTTAAATTTGATTAATTTGCCAAAAAAAAAAAAAACAGGGTTCACAGAATCTCACCTCACTAATATGTTGTGCAGACAAAGTTGCTACAGAAATCTGAAACAGCGGTTTTCTAAGTGCATTAAATGAGTAACTGAGGAAAAGTAAGGTCAGTAGCTTATGAAGAGGCACACCCTCGCTAAAAGAAAACTTATGTTGTTCCAAAACCCATAGCATTTCTCGTTTCACTAGTTATTGATGCCACTCAAAAATTCCGTTCTTTCATCGAAAAGGTCTGTAGTTAGTGTAATAAAAAGGTATATAATGAAGTTTTACATAATAACGATATGGTAAAATTCTCTCCTCTTTGCGTATTATCATTCGCCAAAATCTCATTTCGATATCTGAAACTGTTTACGGAATATGGTGAATGAGGTCGATATTTCACTCAGGCCTTATCACTGGCGCAGTGCCATCGCAAATGAGTGGTGGAAGAGAGATATCTTTCCCATACCTAAATAAAAATTCTATATGTTAGCTGAATTTCATACGCAATAACATATTATGTAATACGCACCAAACGCATAATCATAGCGACGTCGGGTTTTCATTGCTTTACCGAATTCCACGCAGTGGCTTTGTTCCACGTAAATATCACAATAACTATGACCATTAATGAAATGATGGTCACATGGTCATGAACTTAACACACGAGAGCTAAAACGAAAGCGAAGATAAAAAATTTTATCGAATGGTTTCTATAAAACCGTTTGAGAAAGATTGCAGTGCATGTGGCTTGATTCTGTCATAGCTGACAGAGCGAAATTTCGAAAAAACTGTCGGCCCCCGCTTCCCAACAAACGAATGAACTCGTTCATTACTTTGGACGAAAACCGGTTACTGCGCGTCGTCCACCGTATTCCGCGTGAACCCTACCGAAAGAGAAGTTCATTAAAATGGAAAAATAAACAATTAAAGCTCCTTGATATGAAACCACCACACCTCAGGCCATAAGGTTCGGACGAACACACCCGAAATTACTTAGGGCTGGCCCGATACGTTGGTCACTACACTCCTTTCCTAAGCAACCAATGGGAACACACCTCAAGGCTCAACCATTCAGTGATAACCTAATAACCCGAAAAGTAATTTTTAAGTAAAACGAGTAAAAAAGTAAGTCATCGGCTTACACGTTGGCATTTCAGGCAAAATAGTTGCGAAAAGTTGCTAAGAGATAATGTAAATGTCTATGGCAACCGTTCCCACGTACACCTGATAGTGAAGAAGCTCAGTGGCCAACCGACACTTAACCGTGAAATCGCGGCAAATACTTAACACTTGCGCGGGACAGAAAACATTGGTGGAAGGGAGTCAAGAATGGTTTGTCTGATGAACCTCACCTATGGAGACACTATCTTAGCTTAAAAGTATAGTCCACCAAAACAGAAGCAACAAGATTTTCCCCAGTAAGGAACATTAGCTTGCAGGCTCCAAATAACTAAAGAAAGCGACTTGGCGATTTAGTGGACAATGTACCAGACAAAAAAGTACTGTGAAAGTCCTAAATTCAGACGAGTTTAACATTAAAGCAAATTTCAAATCACCATTAATTTAAAACACAGCATTAAATCACTACTCTATGATGCTTTCCAGATAGAAGCTATTACATTTCGATACGACCGACAAGCTCCTAAAATCGAGTGGCCAGACACAATAACAGAGAAAAGCAACAGAAGACTGAACCAAATGCGATATAAAAAGCAGTAAGGTACAAACCCGTGCAGGAACCGAACCTATTGCAAATATCAAGCTAACAGCGGAGAGCAAGATCAGTCTACGAAAGCCGCGTGGTCTCGGCACTGAAGCAAAGAACTAAAAGTAACACACCGAGGATTGAAAGCGGCTGCGCGATGTCAAACAGTGAAAACAATGGAGGCGCCAGAAGATGTGTGGATGACGACAAAAAACCGCTTGCCTCCAGACTTGGTTGGCCAAAGGAATAACGTAACCACTACCGTTTCAGGTGCAGGTTCCTCGAGTCCTGAAGATGTTCAACCAAACCAACTTGGAGGTCCCACAGGTGGTGAAACGAACAGCCGGCTCGTTGACCAGCAGACCTGCGGTTTCCGTGCTGCTTCAAAACCTGACTCTACCCAGATAACGGTCTCAACGGCACTTGCCACAAATACGCCGCGCTCTCTTCACGCTCAAGACTGCTTTCCTGGAACGTGGGGCGAGCTATCGATCATGCAACTGTCAAAGCGTATCTCTAAGTGTTCAGTTACAGTTTTTATTAATTAATAATCCGTTTTGGAGGTAATTCATGATTATCTCTACATTTATCTGTATTAAATGTTTCAAGCACTAATTCCGCACGGTTATAGTGTTCATTACTTATATCACATTCCCCTTTAGTGAAATGTAAAATGAAGTTATCCATTGTAATTAAGTGTCTTAGAATGTGCTCTAGTTATCCATGTTACCCCAAGGATAAATATCTATTAAGAAATATGAGGATTGTCTATTAACGGGTGACCACAGTATTTGCTACTAGACAGTGATTAGCGTGAATAGCAGAATAGGTGCAAATTTCAGATGAAAAAAGGAAGGATAAAGGTGCTAACGCAAGGTAAAAAAGGGGACACAAAGTGATGATTACTCATTTAATTCAACGTATTCTCTGTCTCTTACTCTAGTTTACTGAGTTACAAATAAGTGCATCAAATCATTACTCATCAGTAGGAAAAAACGTGAAGCTGCTGTACTTCAAGACATCAAGCATCTCTATACTTCTTTTAAAAAAATCTGTTGCTATTAGGGGATAGAAAGTCTTTGTAGATGATAAAGCTTCTTTCGACATCTGCAGAAACTAGTGAGCCAAACTCTGTATTAATAAGGAATGGTAAGCCTACAGATGTGACAAATTCCTTAATATTTGGTTCCTTCGGAAGACTTTATTCAACTTACCTTTGGAAAAGCCATGTAATTGCTCCTTCGCGGAAGATTAAATATCCTACTGTCTTTCCTTTCTGAATAGTTTCTGTTTTAATCATTTAATAGGACTCTCGTACATGTAACTAAAGGCACAAAACGCTTCTGACCGCAAATTATGTGTTTTTTTCTGGTATCAGAACTTGCTGTGCCTTGGAAATTGCAGATGCGTCCGCTGAATCCAAAGAAAGCACAAAGTCTGTACCCTTGTCAGTACTTTCATACAACATGGCAGCACATCAATACAAAATCCCCAGCGAGTAATGACCAGGAAATCTGGAAGGAGCAGGCCAGTGATTTCTTTGTAGGCAACAACATCTCTCGGAGCTTTCAGCAGAATCTACTTCAGAGCAGAGATAAATGTCGTATTCTTTTCTTATGGATTTACAAACCGTGTGAAGGACATGGATCAAATATGTAATATGCTTAGACAGACCCGTAACCGCCAGAAAAACATTTTCTACCTCGATACCACGAGGCAATTTATACGAAACCCATGATTGGTGACTTTACTGTACCGGCATCGGCTTTCGGCAGCTCATGCATTTATAACAAGACAGGCTTCGTTATTCTCCTCTGCTAAGAAAACAACTAAATTGTTCAAGATATATTGTTCCACTGAGTCTATGGTTTCATCTAGAATGACACCCACTTTGCAGTAAAATACTTTCTCCTGGATTTTGTGGATGGTTTCTTTGTAAACATGCGCCATCTAGTTCTTTCCTCAAAATGCTCTCATCGGCCATTGACAGCTTTGTGCGTCATTGAAGACATCCCTAGAAGGCTGAATGATTCGTTTATTGACTGGTATTCTTGTTTGGGTAAGAAGTGCACATAAATCAATGTTGAAGTCCTGCACATTTTGAGTTTCAAACGCATTTCGTAAGAGAGGTTGCCGTGACTTGTTTGTTTGAAGAATCTTGTTTCTTCAGATCTTATAGTTAGAGCTGGATATCTGCTGTATGAGGCGATCTCGCTGGTATTTTTCATCTAACAAAATTTCTGAATCGCGAATAATACATCACTTAGCTGTTCCATCAGTTCCTATAGAACCTCTTTTGAATGTCTGAAACAGAACGAAATAGGTGGCACTGGAAATATTCGGTGTGGTACAGTTTGGAATATACTCGCCTAGTAACAAAATGACATTCATGAACAACAGGCTTTTGACTATGTTGAAATGAAAAGGATAGAATGAAATACATTCCTTGTCATTAGGATTGTTGCAGGCTTTTTATAGAGGTAAAATGAAAGATAAAAGGATTTGTCGTACAGTCAGTTATTTTCCATTGTTGGATGTATACTTTCAGTTCCGTGTTTACGGATAGAGGCTGGCTTACTTCTCCCATGTTCACTGCAAACTGAAAGTTAAATATTTTATATCGATTTGAAAGCAGGTATAAAATTATACTCGCAAGTTATTTATTTTATAAATAATAAAATGCACTCAAGAGGATTACTGAAAAGCTGTGGTAAAAGAAAAAAGGGAATTACGGGCATGGTTGCAGGGGAAAAAGTATAAAAGTCCCAAAAAAGGGAAACAGGAGCATGAAGCAACGTATCATTGCGCAATTAGAGGCAAAACTTTCTCTGTGGTAGTTTTGCGAAGAGTTGAAAATTACCATAAGGAAAAGGTGTGCACCTAAAAGTCCTAAACCTGGTGATTATAAATGACTGGTGGGACTTGAGTTGTCAAACATGGAGCCCAATAAGTTTGTTTGCGGTTTTAAACAGTTACCCCACAACTCTTCAACAACTGCTCGTATCGAAACGTATCGGGTACTGTTCTTGTGATTTCAGTCCCGTGATTGTATACCACCTTTGTGTCGGTTTATGATGTTATACATACTCGCGGATGCATAGAAACTGATGGTCTCTCAACTTAGAGTAGTCCAGGAACCTACTGAATACCTACAGTAATGGACATCACAAATGATAGGGCGTGTGGTAGCTGATAGTGCAGGTATCTTACTAGAATGAAAATACTTGCAGGAAATGCGCATTGCTCTAGGGCTGCTACCAGTCAATTTTTTTTTTCTTTTTTGATGATTAAGTACAATAACCATTCCTTCATGGAACGCAACTACATTTTATCACAATTCAAAGAACATTTAGTCAGTTTAATGTAGTAAAAACTTGGAGGAAACAGTGAACTGACGCTGTCGATATTGAGCGGAAAATTTTAAAACAACGTTCCGGACGGGAACGTGATGATGACCTTGTCTCTCATTGTGTAGTACTGATAAATTAACTGGAAGAAGGGCGTATTGCGGCTCTAATCTGCATCAGGTTACACTTGGTTCATTATAGTTATTAGGGAGGGTCTTCATCTGACGTTTCTGCTAGCTTGAACTGCTCGGTGCATGTAGTTCCGTCTAAGTCCGTCACATGTTAAGACAGCCACTGGAAGCAACAGCACGCAACTTCCCTGACGCTTGTTCGAGCCAACTGCTCATCCGTCTACTATAGATATTCGAGCAGCGTTCAGTCGCCCACTGCAGGATCACGGCAGGCGAAGGTGAGATGAAGGAGAGGACAAAGGCAAAACTTGACGCGAAATAATATATCCTCAGTACGAAAGATGGTGACTGTAACAATGTTTGGCACAGATTTTCATCAGTGAGTGAAAAGGATGTCGGCTACATCTACTGTGGCAAGTGCTCTGCTCTCCTGTATTAGACATTCCCCATCACCCATCTACATCTACATCTACATCCATACTCCGCAAGCCACCTGACGGTGTGTGGCGGAGGGTACCTTGAGTAGCTCAATCGGTTCTCCCTTCTATTCCAGTCTCGTATTGTTCGTGGAAAGAAGGATTGTCGGTATGCTTCTGTGTGGGCTCTATTCTCTCTGATTTTATTCTCATGGTCTCTTCGCGAGATATACGTAGGAGGGAGCAATATACTGCTTGACTCTTCGGTGGAGGTATGTTCTCGAAACTTCAACAAAAGCCCGTACCCAGCTACTGAGCGTCTCTCCTGCAGAGTCTACCACTGCAGTTTATCTATCATCTCCGTAACGCTTTCGCGATTACTAAATGATCCTGTAACGAAGCGCGCTGCTCTCCGTTGGATCTTCTCTATCTCTTCTATCAACACTAGATAGGGTACGGATCCCACACTGCTAACCAGCATTGAAGCAGTGGGTAAACAAGTGCACTGTAACCTACTTCCTTTGTTTTCGGATTGCATTTCCTTAGGATTCTTCCAATGAATCTCAGTCTGGCATCTGCTTTACCGACTATCAACTTTATATGATCATTCCATTTTAAATCACTCCTAATGCGTACTCCCAGATAATTTATGGAATTAACTGCTTCCAGTTGCTGACCTGCTATTTTGTAGCTAAATGATAAGGGATCTATCTTTCTATGTATTCTCAGCACATTGCACTTGTCTACATTGTGATTCAATTGCCATTCCCTGCACCATGCGTCAATTCGCTGCAGATCCTCCTGCATTTCAGTACAATTTTCCATTGTTACAACCTCTCGATATACCACAGTATCATCCGCAAAAAGCCTCAGTGAACTTCCGCTGTTATCCACAAGGTCATTTGTGTATATTGTGAATAGCAACGGTCCTACGACACTCCCCTGCGGCACACCTGAAATCACTCTTACTTCGGAAGACTTCTCCCCATTGAGAATGACATGCTGCGTTCTGTTATCTACGAACTCTTCAATCCAATCACACAATTGGTCTGATAGTCCATATGCTCTTACATTGTTCATTAAACGACTGTGAGGAACTGTATCGAACGCCTTGCGGAAGTCAAGAAACACGGCACCTACCTGTGAACCCGTGTCTATGGCACTCTGAGTCTCGTGGACGAAAAGCGCGAGCTGGGTTTCACACGACCGTCTTTTTTCGAAACCCATGCTGATTCCTACAGAGTAGATATCTAGTCTCCAGAAACGTCATTATACTCGAACATAATACGTGTTCCAAAATTCTACAATTGATCGACGTTAGAGATATAGGTATACAGTTCTGTACATCTGTTCGACGTCCCTTCTTGAAAACGGGGATGACCTGTGCCCTTTTCCAATCCTTTGGAACGCTACGCTCTTCTAGAGACCTACGGTACACCGCTGAAGGCACATGTCTGCAGAACACGACATACTACACTCCTGGAAATAGAAAAAAGAACACATTGACACCGGTGTGTCAGACCCACCATACTTGCTCCGGACACTGCGAGAGGGCTGTACAAGCAATGATCACACGCACGGCACAGCGGACACACCAGGAACCGCGGTGTTGGCCGTCGAATGGCGCTAGCTGCGCAGCATTTGTGCACCGCCGCCGTCAGTGTCAGCCAGTTTGCCGTGGTATACGGAGCTCCATCGCAGTCTTTAACACTGGTAGCATGCCGCGACAGCGTGAACGTGAACCGTATGTGCAGTTGACGGACTTTGAGCGAGGGCGTATAGTGGGCATGCGGGAGGCCGGGTGGACGTACCGCCGAATTGCTCAACACGTGGGGCGTGAGGTCTCCACAGTACATCGATGTTGTCGCCAGTGGTCGGCGGAAGGTGCACGTGCCCGTCGACCTGGGACCGGACCGCAGCGACGCACGGATGCACGCCAAGACCGTAGGATCCTACGCAGTGCTGTAGGGGACCGCACCGCCACTTCCCAGCAAATTAGGGACACTGTTGCTCCTGGGGTATCGACGAGGACCATTCGCAACCGTCTCCGTGAAGCTGGGCTACGGTCCCGCACACCGTTAGGCCGTCTTCCGCTCACGCCCCAACATCGTGCAGCCCGCCTCCAGTGGTGTCGCGACAGGCGTGAATGGAGGGACGAATGGAGACGTGTCGTCTTCAGCGATGAGAGTCGCTTCTGCCTTGGTGCCAATGATGGTCGTATGCGTGTTTGGCGCCGTGCAGGTGAGCGCCACAATCAGGACTGCGTACGACCGAGGCACACAGGGCCAACACCCGGCATCATGGTGTGGGGAGCGATCTCCTACAATGGCCGTACACCACTGGTGATCGTCGAGGGGACACTGAATAGTGCACGGTACATCCAAACCGTCATCGAACCCATCGTTCTACCATTCCTAGACCGGCAAGGGAACTTGCTGTTCCAACAGGACAATGCACGTCCGCATGTATCCCGTGCCACCCAACGTGCTCTAGAAGGTGTAAGTCAACTACCCTGGCCAGCAAGATCTCCGGATCTGTCCCCCATTGAGCATGTTTGGGACTGGATGAAGCGTCGTCTCACGCGGTCTGCACGTCCAGCACGAACGCTGGTCCAACTGAGGCGCCAGGTGGAAATGGCATGGCAAGCCGTTCCACAGGACTACATCCAGCATCTCTACGATCGTCTCCATGGGAGAATAGCAGCCTGCATTGCTGCGAAAGGTGGATATACACTGTACTAGTGCCGACATTGTGCATGCTCTGTTGCCTGTGTCTATGTGCCTGTGGTTCTGTCAGTGTGATCATGTGATGTATCTGACCCCAGGAATGTGTCAATAAAGTTTCCCCTTCCTGGGACAATGAATTCACGGTGTTCTTATTTCAATTTCCAGGAGTGTATAAATTCTGAATGATTAGCAGTTGAATTGAAAGTTGGAGTAATTAGAAAGGTTTCCATTAACATTAGGTGTAGGTTTTCGCGCTTTACGTCAGGAATTTGGAAATGTCGGTTAAGAATTGAGACATGTAGCCCTTTCCCATATTTTACTCTTCCTATGATGGTAGCACAAAACACTGAAAGACAAACCGATGAAGTTGGAGCGAGAGTGATGCCGAGCGTTATGCTGGCCATGGGCGTAAATGCATGTTGGTGTAGATCGGATACATGGACCGATAGATACCGGAAAATGTGTTACCTATCTACTACTGTCGACTTTGGTTATCGAGACTGGACACTGCGAAATATGGTATAGGTGAAAAAAAGGGGGAGTGGAGTTTATTAAGGCGCTGATATATGGAATGCTCTGCAGGCACGCCTTTCAACATTATGTATGAATTATGCATGTTTTAAGCACAGTTATGAAACGTATAATGGGTTGTGGTTATTTGGTAAATGGGATTAGATTGGTTTATTCCACGAGAGATTCATGAAGAAAAGTGGTGACGTGAATTTGATGCAGACAAGCTTGAAGCAAGGAACGGAGACTAAGTGGAACAGCTTCCTTATAACGTTTCACTATGTAGGAAGGCAATACGACAATATCATTGAACTGGATCCGGAGAGAGGCGGCTTTAAGAAACGTACTGGTTACATAGCAAAATAAGTCGTGAAACTTTTTCAGAGGTTTTATAGGAATGCTGGAAGGCGAGAAGTTCCCGAAAATACAGTTTCTCTTGTTATCGGTGAAAAAAGTGAAAAGTCATTGTAATAAAGGGCCCGAAGATACAAAGGTACATATGTTTGATTAACACGCCGCTTGTCAACAAATGAAAATTGAGATTAACTGCAAATAGCCGTTTTCTTATCAACGGTATTTCGACAGAACAATTCAACGGTTCTATTATCATCCATTACGTGTAGATATTACGACTGCTGAAACATCGCTGTCTCCGTCTCGCAGATGGAAAAGTCGAACTGCACACACTGCACAGTATAGTGACAATTCTGAGTTCATAATTCCGATTATACAAAATAATGTCTGTTTCTGACAGAGATAAGCGTCAAATGTGTGGTGAAATACCAGTTTCTGACAAGCTATTAACAAATTATAATGTCGCAATAATATCTTACTCTATTTCTGTAATTTCTGGAAATATTTCTTTGTGAGCCAGAGAGAATTCAGCTGCATTCAGCAGTAAAAAAATGAAGCCTCTTTTTTCGTGGTGTGGGCCACCTCACACTCCATCTACCGACGAAATTTATTTCTATTTAACCCGAATGGACAGTCATGAAGACGAAGATCCGATTGATATGTGAAATCGTAACCGTAGTCTCTTTCTCAAACTATATAATCTAGCGAGAACACTGTTTTGTGTTCCAGCCTCGAATGTCACTAACGAAAGAAATTTCAGTGCGGATTGGAAGTTCATCAACGACGGACGAATCACACTTGATATGAAACAAGTTGATTCTTTGTAATTACTCCAAGAGGGAATAATTTGGGGGCAATTTTATTTTTGTTAGCTTTATAATACGTTAGGAGGTCAAGTTCACATATGTTCGTATGACTAAATAAAACAGATGGTATTTTAAAAAGCAGCAGTGTGATTTTTCATTATGAGACCGACAAAAGTTACATAAAATTCCTGTGAAACCCCAAATCGTTTCCACGATTACGCTATTACATAAAGCGCGTTATTTTTCGTTGCGGATCATCCTATTAGACACAACCACACAGGATTCTACGTCTGCAGCATAACTAATTTGACGTGACTGTAGTTCCGCCGGTTGCTGGGAGTATGTCAGGAGTGACACCAACCTGTACAGAGACAGAGCTGCTAATAAAACGGTGACATCAGCGCAGCGAACGCGCTAGACCGGACGGCCTCTGCCCTTCCCACGGCGCCTCGTTCGACCACAGTCAGCCCATTGCGAGCGCTCGTACTCAGGTAAGTCACGCACGAGCGCGATGGGCTAGAGCGAGTATGAGCGAACGAAACACCGTATTTACAGAACCCTAGTGACTATGAAAGATACACTAAGTGATGAAAAGTATGCGGACACCCACAAAAACATACGTTTCTCCTATTAGGTGCATTGTGCTGCCACCTACTGCCAGGAACTCTGTTTCAGCAACCTCAATAGTCATTAGACATAGTGAGAGAGCAGAATGGAGTGCTCCGTAGAACGTGGTCAGGTGACTGGGTACCACTTGTATCATACGTCTGTACGCGAGAAATCTACACTCCTAAACATCCCTAGGTTCACTGTTTCCGATGTGATAGATAAGTGGAAACGTGAAGGGACGCGTACAGCACAAAAGAGCACATCCCGACATAGACTGTTGACTGACAGAGACCACTGGGAGTTGAAGAGTGTCGTAATATGTAATAGGCAGACACCTATCCAGACCATGACACAGGAATTCCAAACTGCACCAGGATCCGCTGCAAGTACGAGTACTATGACAAAACTGGGACTTCATGGTCGAGCGACTGCTCATAAGCCACAACATTTTACAACTGAACAGTGAAAAAACGCTCTGTGGACTGACGAATCACGGTACACAATGAGGAAATCCGATTGCAGATGGTATGGCGAATATCCAGTGAACGTCATCTGCCGGATTGTGTAATGTCAACAGCCGGCCGCTGTGTCTGAGCGTTTCTAGGCGCTTCAGTCCGGAACCGCGCTGCTGCTGTGATTGCAGGCTCGAATCAGGCCTCGGGCATAGATGTGTATGATGTCCTTAGGTTAGTCTGATTAAGTAGTTCTCAGTCTAGGAAACTGATGACTTCAGATGTTAAGTCCCATAGTGCTTCGAGCCATTTGAACCATTTGGTAACGCCAACAGTAAAATTCGGAGGCGGTGGTGCTAAGGTGTGGTCGTGTTTTTCATGGAGGGGGCTTGCACCATTTGTTGTTTTGTGTGGCCCTATCAGAGCGTCTACATTGGTGTTTTAATCACCTTCTTGCTTCCCACTGTTGAAGAGCAATTCGGGGATGGCGATCGCATCTTTCAACACGATCGAGCACTTGTTCATAATGCACGGCATGAGGCGGATTGGTTACACGACAATAACATCCCTGTAATGGACTGGCCTGCAGAGAGTCCTGACCTAATCCTACAGCAGACCTTTGGGATGTTTTGGAACGGCGACTCCGTATCAGGTCTCACAGACCGACATCGATAACTCTCCTCAGTGGAGCACTCCATGACGAATATCACCTTCTTGCTTCCCACTTTTGAAGAGCAATTCGGGGATGGCGATCGCATCTTTCAACACGATCGAGCACTTGTTCATAATGCACGGCATGAGGCGGAGTGGTTACACGACAATAACATCCCTGTAATGGACTGGCCTGCAGAGATTCCTGACCTAATCCTACAGCAGACCTTTGGGATGTTTTGGAACGGCCCGCATCTCGTGGTCGTGCGGTAGCGTTCTCGCTTCCCACGCCCGGGTTCCCGGGTTCGATTCCCGGCGGGGTCAGGGATTTTCTCTGCCTCGTGATGGCTGGGTGTTGTGTGCTGTCCTTAGGTTAGTTAGGTTTAAGTATTTCTAAGTTCTAGGGGACTGATGACCATAGCTGTTAAGTCCCATAGTGCTCAGAGCCATTTGAACCATTTTTTTTGTTTTGGAACGGCGACTCCGTATCAGGTCTCACAGACCGACATCGATAACTCTCCTCAGTGGAGCACTCCATGACGAATGGTCTTCCAACACCTGATTGAACGTATCCCTGCGAGAGTGGAAGCTGTAATGAAGGCTAAGGGGGGGCCAACACCATGTTGAATTCCAGAATTACCGATGGAGGTCGCCACGAACTTGTAAGTGATTTTCAGCCAGGTGTCCGGATACGTTTGCTCACATAGAGTATTTTTGATGTGTGCAAGGTACATCTTATCGGCCTGTGCGTATAGTAACTGTGTACATTATAATCGTTATTTCTAAAACGTCATAATCCATGTCCCAGTTCTTTTATTTCGTTTTTATTTTGGTCAGAATTTTCCACGTTTCTGGCACAGAGTACCCGCCACTGTTATCAACAGTTTGAATTAAGAGAAGTTTAATTTGCATCGAACTGGTTTTTCTCCATCAACACTGCTAGTTTAGGGCACGAACGTCGTTCTTAGCGGTCAAAAACTATCTACGAGACATGATCCTTGTTTCGAGTCCACGGATACTTGCCTTAGTTTCACGTACGCCATTTTATTTTCTAATCTATCCAATAGCATGCGGATTATCGACGCTTTACAAAGCTTCATTAATGTTTTTCAAATATTTCCTCTTTGCAAAATACGTGTTAGGTTCTTTGTAAGTTTCAAACGTTTCTTAAATAATGGAAAGAATGGGAATTATCTTACTCTAAGTAATGGCGCACTGAAGGAAAAAACTTGTTACGTTGTTCACTTAGACAGTTAACTGGAAAGGGTTTCCTTCCTCGTGAATATCAGCAGGTTTCTTTCCGAAAGTTCATGTGTTTTGTATCTGCCAAGTGTACGGCACCTTGATGAGTGAGTGGAGAGAAAGGTTTTGCTTTTGTTGTTGATGGACAGGGAGAGTAAAGAGAATGTGAAGCGACGTACAGGCACATAGCCTACTCGCGAACACTATCAACGAAGGTACCAAGATTAACATTGCCATTCTACGGACAGGTAGCCAGGTAGTGTCGTAAGGCCTCCACGAAAGGCTGCAGAGCAGTTTGGAATATAACGAAGGACCTTCACGTACTATCCGAAAACCGTAAAATACCCGTGCCTCTCATTGTGCAAGCTAAATGCTGAAGCTGAAGGGCGGTGTTACTTTCCATACAGACGATAAAAACATAAAAACACGAAAAAAATATATATATAATTGGTAATGAGGGATTTAGGCAAGGATGTGATTGTCATCCGAGATTTTTAATGCTTATATGACTGATATCCTACACTGACTGAAGATATTGACAGCACGTGGAATTAAGTTAGGAAGGACCATATTAACTGTACTAGGATATGCTGAAGCCGATTACATGCATTATAAAAACCTTAAAATATGCATGCAAATATGAATGAAAAAGGCTTAAAAACGCATGCAAAATGTCGAAACATGCAAAATGGAATAAAGAAACATGGTAGTTAATGCCTGCATTACGAGTATATCTAAAAGTCGAACCTGTGCATGTCAGTTACGAACGAGAAAGCCGGCAGCGGGAAAAATCGATACATTTAGAACGCTGATATAATTTTCTGAATACTTTCTGGTAGAGGTTTGGAAGGTGGCCTTTCTGGGTTTATTTTCTAAAAATTTGCAAAAAATGGGGACGCATACCGTGTTTCAAGAATTGTACCATGTTTGCTGTTGTTGTCGGTAACAAGCGGATGCGATACGAGTGAGTCTCAGAGAAACAATCGGTAGGTACAGAACCAACTTCGAGATACGTATTACGCAGGGGGGCACGGTCAAAATCTCCGCAATGTTTTATTTAAAAAAAACACCCGATCATGAATTTTATCGAACAGCATTAACTTTTAGTTAATACTATTGGACCAAAGCATCATTTACAGTTTATATTACACTTTTATACTATCGTAGACATAACGACAAGGTGCTGTTCCAAATGTTCGGTATTAAAATTGTATCTTCGATCCCTCAAAACATCTTTATGAGCTGAAAAGGGCCGTTTCACATCAAGTCAGGTAACTGGGCAGTATCTGAATTTGGGTGTTATGTTGACACTTATTGTTTCTGGTAAAAGTTCACCCAACCCATTAATAAAACTAACAATTTGGCACATGGGTTCAGTGCCTGTTTACAAACTATCCTTTAATTTTTCTTGGGAGCAACTCCGACAATGATGAGTTCACTAGAATAATTTTATTCATAAACTGAAAAGATTCATTCAACGCCAAACCTTGAGCTTCAAGCATTTTAATACTTGCAGGTATATGGGAAAAATGAGAGCAAATCATGGCAGTGTCTTTTTTGAAACCGAAATCACCGAGAGCTCCCTTGCCTTTTTACACTGCCGAAGCCTTTACAATATCGAAATCGTTTACTACCCCTCTAATGGCCTCGAAATGTTCTTTATAAAGCAATACAGCTTCGACTCATACCCCAACGAGTTACCACTAGTTCGGGAGGTAAAGGCACATTTGGTAGTTTTTCTTTGTGGGTCTTGATGCGAGCATAAGCTTTTAGAAATATTTTATTTGTAGATGAAATCAGTTTATTTACATTCACAAACGTGGAACGTACTTCTTCAGCAAGGCGAAGTACTCTATGAGCAAAGCACGTCACTTGTGTTAAATCGGGATAAAATACTCGGAGGTCTTTTCCTGCTTTGGTCAAAAAGGGAGCAGCATCTGAAATAACCGCAAATACCATTTCATCTGCAGAAGAGCCTGGAAATGTTTTTCTAATAGCCTCATTCACAAATATGGCGATCGTAGAATGAGTTACTTTTTCAAGTTCTTTGCAGGCGGCTAAATAGGAAGAAGATGGCTATTCTTTTAAAGCACCAACAATTAAATTTGCAATGTAACGGCCAAAAGTGTCTGAAATTTCGTCAGCTGAAATCCAGATAATGTTGTCCTCGAATTCATTGAGTATTTCTGCCAGAACTTTTACCTGAATTGTCCGTATGTAATTTTTATGCAATGTTGATCCGTCTGGTATATTTTGCATTAAACAATATTTGCGCAGGAAGCCTTTAAGGTTAGTGTAGTGGTTAATAAAGAAAATAAAAATAAGAGAGAAGAAAAGAAAAAGGTTGAAAATGTGGGAAGAAATGGTGAATAAAAAAGGGGTTTCATAATCGTAAATGACCGTGAAAAAGAGAGAGAATGAAAAGCAAATCGGACTTCGTATTACAGAAAAGCTATAGTTGGGGTGGTCCTTTTGGCGTTTTTGAGCAAAAGTTAAACCAATTTCCACTACAAAACTTACTGAAAAGAAACAGAGAATAACAAAATGTAACTGATATGGGTAAGTGGCGTAGATAAATCATCCTTTACCAGGTTAACTTGTCTTCTTTCGTGCGGCGTCCAGGTCTTCAAAAATCTCCTTCATTTCTGTGTGAAAAGTCGGCTCCGAAATCTTGCAGTAAGTTCCATTATCCAGGAACTTCTAATGTACACAAAACTGTCTTGATATTAAATTCAATTTATTTTACGTTGCTTCCCTCCTCCAAATTTCATAACAACTTCCTCAATGTGTCTACACATTAAAATCAGATCAAGACTAGCTATTAAGTTTTGTACGTCAGCATCAGATCCCGTCTGCCTTAAGCTTCGGCTATCAAGAGACAAAAAAGAAACGAATAGAAAACAAAAAAGAGCTACAATTTTAGTAGTTTTTCTGCCGTCGAGCGCTCATACCACTGCGACGGGATATTTTTTATCTGAGGGAACGAGTGTGGCGCGGCGAAATTCAAAGTCCCGCTACATTAGGGTTTGTAAGTTTGTGAAGAGGAATATTGCTGCAATGAATGCTTCACATAGATCCATGTTAAACATACATTTTGTTTACCTTTGGAAAAATCCCTGCTACTGCAACTTGCTGTTGCTAGAAGTTGTCATGGTCCTTTCTTCTGCTTTACTGCGATATGAAGATTTGTCTTGACATGCTTATCTATTTGAAACTATCTTTTTGTAAGAAACGTTTTTCTTGCAAACTCGACAGCATAAAACTGTTCCGTTGTATGTAAATGTTCCAGGATGGTCAGCTATCAATGCAACGACTTTTCTTTTTGTGGGGGCATAGCGCACAACACGTTACACACTACACGACTTAAACACGATCAGCTGTATACAAGTAAATGGAAAGCTAACCTGAAGCAATGGATGTGCAACTAAAAGTTTGCGTAGTGTAATTTTATTGTTGCCTACGCGAACGTTATGACAGCGGAGGGGATTAGCCGGGGGCGAGGCGACAGGAGCATTGACTCTATCTGCCTGTTCCTGCTCCTCTTCAGTAATGATTTCGCTAGGCAGTGGCCTCTCGGTTAGGGACTGCACGCAGTACTAGGTCGTGGTCAATCTGTGAGACCGTCAGTCAAAATTTTTAAAATATTATAGACATAGAGCTAAAATATGCATCGTCTCTAGTTTTAGTTCAAATATGCAACAGCCAGTGGAAACGAGCCGAATATGCAAATTCATATGCAACATACAAATGCATATAATCCAGTCTCCACTGATGACTTACGGAGTATGCAGAACGCCAAATATAATCTTCAAAGTGCTGCTTTGTAATGATGTAAGATTTGTAAGGAATATGACTTTAATAGGCATTATCAAAATCAGTAACTATAGCATTCCAGGGCAAACACCCAATAACAACAAAGATTTTTTTTTCGGGTGGCCTAGTTTTAGAATAATTTGCCATCCCATGTTACGCACAGGACTGGTAGCGCTCTTTTCCATGTGCTACTTTGGCACTTGGATTTCCGAAATGAGTCACGCATATTTCGTGGTCAATAAAGTCGTCCTTCCTTTGGTGTATAACTTTCTATGCTACCCAGCTAGCTTAAAAACAGATACACGCATATTTACTAGAGTGGTCCCTACCCTCCTATGTGATTCTGTCTCACAACTTAATCATTTATAGAACTTTTTAATTATTTAGTCTGTGATGTACTGTAACTACAGAGATATAAGTAATAAGAGAAGATGCCAGGCAGTGTGTGAAATTATTCGAAAAACACTGAAAGGTGCGCGGACCTAAACGTAGTTGAAGCTGTAGAAGACGATTTCAGTGAAATGTGGATGTAAAGACAGAAAGACCACAGCCATATACAAGTCACAGAGATGCAGTTCCTTAGTATACAACTGGGACACACATACCTTGTTAAAATAAGAAATCAGGGTACAAGAAATCAGTTACCTACACATATCAGGAATGTGGGAGAATATGGACGAATAGAGGAGCTCCTGGAAACAGTATTTGAGGAGAGTGGACAATATAAAGTTTCCGAAAATGACACAATCACACAGACACATTGGCCAAGAAAGACCGGAGAAAATACGGATCTAATCTCTGAAGCGATAGCGATGATAATGGTGACCTTTTAAACTGAGTACAGTATTAGATACCCAGACGAGTTCTACATATCAAAGGCATCTTCAGTGGATCTATTTCATCTACTTGTCTGTTCTGCTTAAGTCAATATTCTATTTCATTTATTTGCAGATTAGGAAAAGGAAAAATGGGAAAAAAACTGTCATTACATTAGAGAAAGCAAAGAGTTTGTCATGACAGGCAGGTAAATGAAATAAATCCACCGAAGATGCATTTAATAGAAAAATGTGTTATATGTTATATTTCGGCGTGGAAAAGGTGTTACAATTAACCAATAACAATAATCCGGACACCTATTACAGGACATTAATTTGCCTTAATAATGGCTTTAACTCTGCTTACGGGTCGTCACAAGCACCACAACAGTACGTTAGAGACCTTGGCTACGGAGGCGGATTTTATTGAAGCTGAAAGATGAAGAACTAAATATTTGATTAACATTTGTGTTAGATTGTTTTCGTTAGAGCAGTTTTCAATTAATATGACTTTTTGTATTAGAAAAATCCTTTCTTCACGGCGCTATTATACGAGGTCGCCAAAAGACACTCAGAATTTTCAGACAAAAATAAATCTGCCAATACCGGCAATTCGCACAGTGCCTCTCATGTCACTAACACACCGTCCTGATGATTCTGTTGAGAAATGTGTTAGTTACGAATGCAGGAAGCTGGGCAAGTGAATAAGTGAACAGGCAAACTTTTACGTACTCTTCTCCGGCGAGGCAGCGTTGGAATCGGACCGGGTGCTTGCGAGGCATGCATATTCATAGCGGCGCGTGCGGCTGGCCGGCCTACCACCGCAGGGGCTTCCCATCGTAGCAGGTGCCAGACAGGCAGCGAGACCCGGGAGCGGGAGCTCACTGTGTTTGCTTGTCTCCAGTACGGCACGCTTGTTCTGTTGCAGTTCTGGGCAGCGTACGTGCCGTGCGAGTCGCAGCACCTGAACGCCGTGCAACTGACTCTGGAGCAGATAGACCTCATCCGGCGGCTCATCGACAAGTACCCAGATCAGCTCATGTTCGCTGCCTCTGCTGACGGTAAGGGCAAGCTTTAGGTTGTAGCAACATCCACTCCAACTGGGACACTTATTTTATTATTTAAAATATTCATCTTTTCACTGGATTGTTGCCAACCTCCATCACAATCTGTTTTCACCTCAATGCAGTATCATATTTGCCTTAAAGGTTCTCGTGTGTTGCGTTGGTTGATCCCACATAAGGTGCACAATACACTAATTCATCAGATATATCCCGACCCGATTAGAGGACATTAATGTGCCTTTATAACGGCTAGAAGTCTGCTGGATACACTCAATTGTATCCCTAATCGCCTCTGGAAGAATGGCCTTTTCTTTATCAAGACCCGAAACGAGAGAAGGCTGTGACGTTGAACTCAAAAATCTGAAGTCGACATTTTACATTCTGCTGTTACTGCTTCTTTACTGATAATAAAAAACTCCCAATTTCCTTTCTTCTTGGCGGATCTGCCTCTTTTGATGTCTAGTGGTCAATTCCGCATTAACTAGCGATGTTCGGATATTTATCATGACAGGGTGTACTTCTACAAGGAAGCTGCTCATCATCAGTTATCTTCAAGTGAGATTATAGTTAACTTTTGTTTTTGCTGGTCTTAGAGGACTGGTGACTTCTTGTGCTTATTGGGTTTGTTTTTATGATGCAGATTGGAAGTACGGCATGTGACGCAATGAAATTTTTACTGCGCTTCGACAATGATAGTGATAGTTCAGCCAAGCTCAGAGTAACGATAAGAACCTGCCCAGTACTTTATGTCGGCTTGATATCAGACCAGAAAATGAGGGGTTTTGACTGTGTTGAGTTTAACTGTTTGGGTAGTCTGCAAATGTGCTTCTCCACAATATGTGAGTGGGGCCTATCCTTGGACGCATATGAATAAATTTGCGGGTTCTTGGCTTGATGAATTCATAGAGTTGTGAGGTGAAGTAGCAGATTTTGTGCAGAATTCGATAGATTTCTTCTTGATGATATGATAGTTGGATAGCTGCCCTAACAGTTGCCCATTGCGTGTGTTAATAATCTAGCGGACAGTATCCGTTATTAGACACAAAAAAACATGTTCTAAAAGTCTGCAGTGGTATCTGCTGTGTGACGGTGCCCATTCACCACTCTTCCAAACAGTATAAGATGACCAGAAGTATGTTGAGCATCAAGTAGACAATTTCGCGCTGTTTCGTTGTGCATGACTCTTGGAGAACGCGTGCAAGTGGGAAAATAATCAAGAACCCCTTCCTGGCTCTATGGTTATGTATGACCTCTTAGCTAGTCTATGATAAGACTAAAGTCTTGACACAGTCTTACCAACTCCGCGCTACCATTTGTGAGCTGGTAGTCAGGAAGCTTGAGTTCGGTGGTGAACAGAATTTATTCGCTCTTACTTATGATTGATATTCACCCCTCTGACAATGCATCATTAATTTCGTTAAGATGACTCGGGAAGACCCGAAAATGTAGTTGAGGTCATGGCAGCGCTTCATGAGCACAGTGTTATAAGCATACAGTGTGCTTTCTCCACCAACCTTCTTCAGTATGTCGTTGGTATAGATTAAGGACAACGTAGGTCCCAGAACCAAACCATGCAACATCCCAGCCTACACTAGTTTGATGTCTCTACTGTGATTACCTTTCCCAGGAACAAATCAACGAATTACAACATATGTCCTGTCAATCTATGGACTCAGATTTATATTATACATGAATCCATCACTCTAGACGCCGTAAAATGCCTTTAATACATCAAGAAAAACACCCCCCACCGCCTCCTTGCTCTCAGCTTCACACTTCAGCCTGTGGCTACCTTCATCTCTCCTAGACTCTTTGTTTTAAAAATATACTCAGCCACGAAGAAAGAGTAATGGATAGTGAAGTGCTCAGCGCGGAATCCAAACTGTTCTATGAAAAGGATTTTGCGACCAGTAAAGAAATTTTGAAACGATTATAGAATAATAACTCCATCATTTCACCTAAGAAATCAAGGAGAGAGATGAGTCTACAGTTTATGGGAAGGAGAAATTTTCCTTGGCCTCATAATGCCAACCACTATTTATTGGTCTACAAAACTCTTGGTGCGTGCACAGTTTTGCCCCAAAATATGATACCATAGTAGATAATAGCGAAGAAGACAGGCCATCACGTTTCAGTGTCAGAATGAAGATGGTAGCATTCACATTCTACACAAAACCTAGAAAACAACTCTTCCTAGATGTGTTCTCATCTACTTTCTTTGCGAAAAAATCAATATGGCCGACTCCCCATTGGGATATCCGAATATGCCTTTGGTACAAGCTATCAGAGACGGTATTGATTGCGTTCTGTTTCAATTAAACGTTAATCTGTTCACTAAATTTCACCTACTGGAACATCAGCTACTATATTAGCTACGCAATTTTCTTTACATTTCACAACAACACTTGCGTCATCTAAAAAGAGAAGTTCTGGTATGAACCAACTGATTTTCTTAAAGTCAATAATTGTCTGAAAGTATTTTAGCTTATATAAGACCATAAATCAAGAAGAATATAATATTTCAATCCCAAAGAAAGCAGGGCTTGACAGATGTGAAAAATACCGAAATATCAGTTTAATAAGCCACAGCTGCAAAATAGTAACACGAATTCTTTACAGACGAATGGAAAAACTGGTAGAAGTTGACCTCGTGGAAGATCAGTTTAGATTACGTAGAAATATTGGAACACGGGAGGCAATACTGACCCTACGACTTATCTAAGAAAATAGATTATGGAAAGTCAAACCTAAGTTTCTAGCATTTGTAGACTTAGAAAAAGCATTGGACAATGCTGACTCTAATTCTCTCTTTAAGATTCTGGAGGTGGCAGGGGTCAAATGCAGGGAGCAAAAGGCTATTTACAATTTGTACAGAAACCAGATGGCAGTTATAGAGTCGTGTAGCATGAAATGAACGCAGTGATTGGGAGGGGAGTGAGACAGGGTTGTAGCCTATCCCAGATGTTATTCAATCTGTGTATTAAGCAACCAGTAAAGAAAACAGGAGAGAAATTCGGAGTAGGTATTAAAATCCACGGAGAGGAAATAAAAACTTTGAGGTTTGTCGATGACACTGTAAATCATTCAGAAACAGCAAAGGACCTGGAAGAGCAGCTTAACGGAATGGACAGTGTCTTAAAAGGAGGATATAAGATGAACATCAACAAAAGCAAAACGAGGATAATGGAATGTAGTCGAATTAAATCGGGTGATGCTGCGGGAATTAAATTAGGAAATGAGACGCATAAAGTAGTAAATGAGTTTTGCTATTCGGGGAGCAAAACAAATGTTGATGGTCGAAGTAGAGGGGATATAAAATGTAGACTGGCAATGACAAGGAAACAATTTCTGAAGAAGAGAAATTTGTTGACATCGAGTATAGATTTAAGTGTCAGGATGTCTTTTCTGAAAGTTTTTGTATGGAGTGTGGCCATGTATGGAAGTGAAATGTGGACGATAAATACACTCCTGGAAATGGAAAAAAGAACACATTGACACCGGTGTGTCAGACCCACCATACTTGCTCCGGACACTGCGAGAGGGCTGTACAAGCAATGATCACACGCACGGCACAGCGGACACACCAGGAACCGCGGTGTTGGCCGTCGAATGGCGCTAGCTGCGCAGCATTTGTGCACCGCCGCCGTCAGTGTCAGCCAGTTTGCCGTGGCATACGGAGCTCCATCGCAGTCTTTAACACTGGTAGCATGCCGCGACAGCGTGAACGTGAACCGTATGTGCAGTTGACGGACCTTGAGCGAGGGCGTATAGTGGGCCGGCTGGACGTACCGCCGAATTGCTCAACACGTGGGGCGTGAGGTCTCCACAGTACATCGATGTTGTCGCCAGTGGTCGGCGGAAGGTGCACGTGCCCGTCGACCTGGGACCGGACGGCAGTGACGCACGGATGCACGCCAAGACCGTAGGGTCCTACGCAGTGCCGTAGGGGACCGCACCGCCACTTCCCAGCAAATTAGGGACACTGTTGCTCCTGGGGTATCGGCGAGGACCATTCGCAACCGTCTCCATGAAGCTGGGCTACGGTCCCGCACACCGTTAGGCCGTCTTCCGCTCACGCCCCAACATCGTGCAGCCCGCCTCCAGTGGTGTCGCGACAGGTGTGAATGGAGGGACGAATGGAGACGTGTCGTCTTCAGCGATGCGAGTCGCTTCTGCCTTGGTGCCAATGATGGTCGTATGCGTGTTTGGCGCCGTGCAGGTGAGCGCCACAATCAGGACTGCATACGACCGAGGCACACAGGGCCAACACCCGGCATCATGGTGTGGGGAGCGATCTCCTACACTGGCCGTACACCACTGGTGATCGTCGAGGGGACACTGAATAGTGCACGGTACATCCAAACCGTCATCGAACCCATCGTTCTACCATTCCTAGACCGGCAAGGGAACTTGCTGTTCCAACAGGACAATGCACGTCCGCATGTATCCCGTGCCACCCAACGTGCTCTAGAAGGTGTAAGTCAACTACCCTGGCCAGCAAGATCTCCGGATCTGTCCCCCATTGAGCATGTTTGGGACTGGATGAAGCGTCGTCTCACGCGGTCTGCACGTCCAGCACGAACGCTGGTCCAACTGAGGCGCCAGGTGGAAATGGCATGGCAAGCCGTTCCACAGGACTACATCCAGCATCTCTACGATCATCTCCATGGGAGAATAGCAGCCTGCATTGCTGCGAAAGGTGGATATACACTGTACTAGTGCCGACATTGTGCATGCTCTGTTGCCTGTGTCTATGTGCCTGTGGTTCTGTCAGTGTGATCATGTGATGTATCTGACCCCAGGAATGTGTCAATAAAGTTCCCCCTTCCTGGGACAATGAATTCACGGTGTTCTTATTTCAATTTCCAGGAGTGTAGTTTAGATAAAAAGAGAATAGAAGCTTTCAAAATGTGTTGCTACAGGAGGATGCTGAAGATTAGATGGGTAGATCACATAACTAATGGGGAGGTATTGAATGGAATTGGGGAGAAGAGAAATTTGTGGCACAACTTGACTAGAAGAAGGGATCGGTTGGTAGGACATATTCTCAGGCATCAAGGGATCACCAATTTAGTATTGGAAGGCCGCAGGGATGTAAAAATCGTAGAGGGAGACCAAGAGATGAATACACTAAGCAAATTCAGAAGGGTGTAGGTTGCAGTAGGTACCCAGAGATGAAGAAGCTTGCACAGGATAGAGTAGCATAGAGAGCCGCATCAAACCAGTCTCTGAACTGAAGACCACAACAACAACAAAGAGACCATAACATCTTTTTTCTTTACGTCTTCGTTTGCTACCAACAAAAGGTTCTCAGGATGTTAAGGGTGAAGATGCTGTCATCTACCTTCGTTGTTAGATGTTTTTTGCAAACATCTTTTCTCAATTATTCTTTTCACTACTTCTTCGCTTTGCACTTCATGTAAACATCTATGTTTGATTTACATGTAATCTCCATTTCAAAACTTTTCAAGATTAATATTGTGTGCAATGGAGTGACGTTGCCCCAGGCAAATAATTTCCTCATTCCAATACGAGTATGTCATATCACTGAAGCATATGGTTTGATAATGGGCTTTAAAACTCGTTTCATTAAAAAATTTTACAGATAGAGACAAACACCCACTATAGACTCTGTTATAGCCTTTTTAAACTTTGAATTAATATGTCCATAAACAGAAGAAAAATGTTTTTATTGTCATTTTCGACTATGAGCCTTTCGGTTGGAAATCGTTATCTACACTTGTGGCTTCTACCTGACACGTGTGTAAACACTTACACACATGCACTGTTATCTGGAATTGTAAGTGGCAGTCCAATGATCACAGACATACATCTTGATAGACTATTATGGAAATTAAAATTTTTAAATAATGTCGGGTAGCAAATTTATGATGTGGTAACTTAAGCGCAATTAAATACAGCATACATATTGAGAACTTACACATTCTCTGCAGCATCGTCTGAGTCTTTATTACACACATGATTGTGGTTCTCTTGTTTTGAAATATTTTACGTAAGTTATTGAACACATTTCTTATTATCTTTGGTTTTAAATAGGTAAACTGATATGTTTGTTTCAAAATTTTTGGTAGTATAAACAGTCCCGAAAATTTTCTCACAAAATAATGAAAGATTTAAACTAATTACAAGAATTATTTTGCACACAATGTGAATTACCTTAAGGCATGTACTTATTACAGTACTTACATGGCACTGCAGAAGATCTTCAGAAATAAAATGTGAAAGGATGTGGCTGGATGATAGATTTTTATTCCATGGTAGGTAATAATAAAATCATAACTATTAAACTTGGAGAGCTCCTCCTATTTTCTGTGCATGTTATGAAAAACTGGACTGAAATTGCACTTTATCCAAGAAATAGTTTCATTAAATTTTTTTTACGAAAGCATATTCCCACTCCTTATAGACTATCTTATGTTGGCGTTTTTGTTTGCATTCTTTTTTGAAAATTATAGTAAATATTAACATCTTGTGCAGGTTATATGAACGTTTGTCTGAATGGCAGTTACATACATTAATGAGTGATAATTTGGCATAAAATACTTTACACATGTTAAGTATACAGTTAAGACACAGTTATAGGGTTGAGGGAGATATTTCTTTCTTGGAACCTAAGTTGGCTATACTGTGGTTAAATAAATGTTCAATACCCCATTGACATTATTAGTAGTGAATGCTGGTGGTTACATACCTATGATACATTCTGCAGCTTTTCGTCTGCAAACAAGTACAGGATTTCTATTCGTCTGTTTCTCATCTCTGAATGGGTTCTAATATTTTGCCAATGTACTTCTTCTCATTCATAATTGCAATTTGCTTTCCATTGTCAGTGTTTCTGATAAGCGCACTTGGTTTTCTGCAGTCTTCTATAGATTTAAGTTTATGGTTGGTTTGGTTTATTATGATTTTATTTCTTCAATGACAAGTTATCTGGATAGGTTTACATTTCATTTAGGTGAATTCAGCTTTTCTTGTTGCTTAACTACGTTTTCAGTTTCTGTTATGGTGCACTCTCTCATTTCGTGAGACATAACTATGCTTGTGTTATGTTTAGGACTCTTTTAAAGCAAGAAGTTTTCTTGTTCAGATAATTTTGCTTTTGGTAGATTAATCACTTACTCATTGAACATCTATTTCTTATCATGTTATACAAAAGACTGAATACACCTTAATTCAGCATAAATCTGACTAGAGAACTGTTCACTGCATTAATAAGACAGATAATAAAATAATACAAAGCCACTACAAATGAAAACACCGTGATGACTGTAGGAAAGAGCTAAAGATAACTACAGATGAAATTGAAGCAATAAAATGCCATTATCACAAAAGCTGAGAGTCTAACACTATTACAGGTAAGAAAGAGAAGGAATTCATTAGCAGAATATTTGAATTCATCCACAACAATGAAATTACAGAACTAACAAGTGGTCTACAAACTGATACCAAAGAAATTAGAGGAAAACTCTGAAAAACACAGAAATAATCCCCACAAAGGCAGAGATGAAGAATAATCCAGAATGATTCTTAAGCCACCACTCTGAAATCATTTTCTAAAATTCACAAACCAACCCTACTAGGCTTGTGAGCAAATTCATCAATGAAACAAACTCCTGTCTAGTCAGACGCATTACTACACAATAATGAAAGATACAAGAAACAGAAGCCTGAATGCTCTGGTGATTTAACAGGCTCAGTAAGTATTCTAACCATATCAAACACAGCGACATCAATATCATTTGACATAATTTCTATGTACACACGTTCTAATGAATAAAAGTGTCCACATCATAGAAAGACCATTGCTCCTAGAAGGAAATGCCACCTGCGACAAATATATAACGAATGTTATCCATTCTCAAGCTCTTCAGAGAACAAACAGAGTTTAGCGTCAGCAGCAAGTCTTGCTCTGAACAAGCTTTCAAGAAAATATAAGTAACATGCCAAATAGTTTGACAGACAAAGCTCCTCAGTTTGCAGACTAAAATCCTAAGAACATAAAAGTTTTTGTTGTTTGCAAATGACAAGTCGAAAACTGTGGTAGATCTTAAAATTAACAGCGCAGATAAGTAATAGCGTTATGTGAGATAAATGAACCGATATTTAACATATTATTCCCGAATAAGGTTCTTTAACTTAGATCTGTCAGAACAGCAGAAGTACACAATATGTAATAACGCCTCTTGGTGACGTGTGTGTTTAACGGTAAACATAATCAAATGTAAAATATTTGATGACAATATATTGCTCCTTTTCACATGTAAATAACTCTTGCGCAAATACTCATATGCCCTACAGAAGTTTTAACATGTAGAAATGATTAGTCAGGAAGCACGAAACGTCCCCTTTTGCACAATTATACATGACTGTGCTTAAACTGACACAATATTTTTAGTGCAACGCAATGTGACTCTCAGTAATCCCTACAAAAGAATGGCCCTGACTAACATTAACCTATACCTTTCACAAATCACTTACCTCACAAAAACCTTCGTTACTCGAACTACTGCAATACAGCGAGCGCCACTACTGCCAGCTAAATAAAAGATTCAAACTACGGAAGGCACTAACTACTGACAGGCATAGTTAGCAAATGAAAGATTTTAATAGAGAACAAACAATGTATTTACCATAATAGTGTTGAAAACTCATAATATACATAGCAGGTCATGACATCCAGTCTTACAAATTTCAAAACTCCGCCATCTCTCTCCCCACATCCACCACTGCTGGTGGCTCACCTTCAACTGCGCAACGCTACGCGCTGTTAACATCCAGCTGCCGCTGTCGAACACTACAATGGCAGACAACAATGCAAACTAGCCACAGACTGCACACAGCACAGCCACTGATTTTCATACAGAGCGCTACGTAGCGTTGCCAATAAGAAAACATAAACAGCCTACTTACAAGCAAATAAAGAAAAATTCCACTGAAGATTTTTCATGAAGTGCTGTGACAAAACTAATGAACTAATATCCTGTATAGTGTTGGTTTTCTCACCAATAAATATTAGTGGTCCAAGTTACACAGTATAACTGGACTAAACGTTATTGAAATTTTTCACATTCTTCATTAAATGATTGTATCAGAATTTCATAGTACTAAAAGGTTCTGGAAGGTAGCTTCCTTGTTATGAAGCAATGAACAAAGATGTAATATGACGTATGCTTGGATAGTAAACTCTGTCTCATGATATGTATTGTTCAGTGCCGATTATGTTATTGATATGTGAATGACTACTAAGTGTTTAATTTAACTCCTACAATCACAGATACAAATAAAATCTGGGATGAGAATATCTGAAACAGAGACCTGGAAGGTCGTTTCTCAGTACTTATGTGAATAACAACTTGGTAATCCACTTTGGTAGTAATGCATACGCCAAGCCACAGTCGGTAATATTCTTGTTCTTATTCGTATAAAAACATTTCCAAAAGATAAGTATGTCTAGCATTAGTGGCATTTCTGAAAAAGCCATGTTCATAATTTTTAATATATTCAAAAATTCAGTTCATGTGAGAAGTTCAAGGTCATTCACAGATAAGAAATGAGTTGTGTATTGCTGAATGTACTTCTAGTACTTAATTTATTTCCCCAGTGTGTCTCTATTTAACTACAATTTTATCCATTGTTATAAATTTAACCTCTAATATTTTTAGTGCGTTTTCTGACACAGTCTTCTACAATCATATTAAATGTAACATGTAAAATCATGTCAGTGGAAGGAAAGGGAAAAGTCAAAGGAAGTAAGTACAATTAAAAAATCATATAGTTAACTGGAATTAAATGGGAGATAACGCAGCGAATGAAGTAGGAAGTAAACATGTGAGCTGCAGTCTTCAGAATTATTCTGAATTCAAAACGGCCTCTATACTAATCAAATAATAACAAGATGGGAAAGCATGATTTAAACTAGAACAATGCAATGCTTGAAAGTAAGTGATGGTGGAAACAAGACTTAGAAAATTCAGGACACGTTCGTAGGTTGGGGGGACCTGAAAAAAGCGTTTGACAGTCGAAGATGTCCGAAATTGTGGGAAAAATTTATGTAAGATAGATTGAAAGACGGATAATATGCAATTTGTATCAGAAACAAGACGGAGCAGCAAAAATGGAAGACAAAAAACAAAATGCTCGAATTAAAAACAGCTAAGAGGAGGTGTATCCTTTCGCTCCTACTGTTCAATTATACACCGAACAAGCAATGACGGAAATAGAAGAAAGGAGCAAGAGTTTGATTACAATTGAGGATGAAAGGATAGCAGTGATAAGACTCGCTGATGACATCCTCAGAGAAAGTGACTAAGAATTACTGGATGTCTTGAACGGTATAAACATACTAATAAGTACAGCATACAGACTGAAAGTAAACCGAACAAAGGAGAAATCAGGAGTATCAGAAACTAGAATAGCGAGAAGCGTAACATAAGAATTGGTGACCACGAAGGACATGAAATGGCGGAATCTGCTACCTTGGAAGCAAAATGACGACCACTGGTGAAGCAACGTTAAAATGTTGATTGGTTTAAACACAGAGGGAATTCCTGGGCAGGAGAAGTCTGCTAGTATCAAACTTCACATTTAATGTTGGGAAGAACTTTGTGAGAAAGTGCATTTGGAGCACAGCATGGACATGAATCATGGACTTTCTGACAAAAAGAAACGATAAGAATCTAAACGTTTCAGATGCATTGATACAGAATTGTTTTGAAAGTCAGGTGGGCGGTTAAGATAATGTATTAGGAGATTCTTAATAGAATCGGCGAAGAAAGGAACATTCAGGAAACTTGCACTAAGACGAAGGGGTACTGTGATAGGCCGTATGTTACTACTTCAGGGAATAGCTAGCATGATATCAGCGCGGCTTAAAGCGCATCACACAGTTCTGAAGGCTGATGACAAAAAGGAGAACTTGAATCATCCACGTTCGCTCTACTGTTGCTGTTGTCTTCAGTCTGAAGATTGGTTTGATGCAAGGTCTTCACACTCGTCTAACCTGGGTAGGCGTCTACATCCGCTACGTCCAATTCTTACCTCATTCCCCTCTCACCATCACACACACACACACACACACACACACACGTACACACACACACACACACACACACACACACTCACACACACGCACACACACACACTCACATGCATATGTTTCCCTCCATTACCAAACATATGAATCTTTGATACCCCTAGGGAGCAATGTGTCACCCAGTCGCTTCTCTTAGTCATTTTGTCTCAGAATTTTAACTTTTTCCCTAATTCGAATGAGTGCTTCCGCATTAATATTTAGATTTATCCACCTAATCTTCAACACTATTCTATAGCACGACATTTTAGACACTTCTACGCCCTACACGTCTGAACTGCTTACCTGCCACGTTTCATTTTCGTGCCGAGCCACACTCGAGGGATTCCTAAAATTTATGTTTATGTTACGAGTAAAGAAATCACTCTTTTTCTGACCAAATTTTCGTGCGTTAATCTGCGTTTTACGTTCTCTCTATCTCAGCCACCGTCAGCTGGTTTGCTTCCCCAGCAGCTAAACTCCACTACTATTTTAAGTATTTTACACTCTAATCGCATTGCTTCATGATCATCTGATTTAATTCGACTTCATTTCATTATCCTTGTTTTACTTGTGTTGGTGTTCACCTTAGAAACTCTTTCATAACACTCTACATTAGATTTAAGTGCTTTTATGTCCCTTGCTTCCTTTGCTGTCTCTGGAGAATTAAAATGTCATCAGCAACCCTTAAAGTCCGTTTCTTCGTTCTTAAACTTCGATTTAGTGACGACAAAAAAATCTGAAGTTTGCCAGTTACAATGCATTCGTAAACTTCCAGAGGCAGCATTGGACTTGGAAGAACAGTTGAAAGAAACGAATAGTGTCATTGCGCCAAGTAAAATGCAGTAGCATTTTCGACGTATTCCTACCATGGAACTAATAATGCTCGCAATGGAGGTTAACGAATGTTCAACGGGCCTGTACCAGGAAACACATTCAGTATTCTAAAGATATCTTTCGAGCACATCTCGAGTTATTACTTGCACTGGTATTGCTATATAGTGTTATAGTTCATAGAAAGGTGTTCAGATAGGAGACACTTTCTTATACCACCGCAAAAAATCTAATACATAAGTTCAGGAGGCGTTGGCTGTCACCGGTGTAATTCGAGATCCGTACTTTCTTTACGACGGATGCAGTTCCATACACTCAGTAAAATCGCGTCGCAGAATTGTAATGTAATGGCATCTGTAGACAACATACATCGTAACTATCAAGTCAGATTTGTATCACACAATGTATTTAGGCAGTTATCATCATATACAGCACCATTACAGGGCTACACCTCATTTAATTATAATTTTTCGTACATCTATGCTCTGCGTATGAGGGGCTACCAAGAAATTGCCGTTACTGCAGAGTATATGCAGAGTAGCGTGAGCCAGATGCGGGTGTTTAAGCACTGACATGTGCTCAAGGCATCTGTGTGGCAGTCGCGTGTGTGCCACGTGCGTGCAGTAAATGCGGAAACGTGAACAGTAGCGACGTTAGTACCAAATGCGTACAAACAGGACCAACTAATTGAGGTTCTTTCATTGTCTTCCTAAGGAACCAGAGACGTCAACAATTGCGACATTATTACCATATGCGTCCACCCGGGACCAACGAATTTATGTTCTTTTCTTGTCTTCCTGAAGACAAACACCGGTATACACTCATCGGAGAATAAAGAATGGGTATGGCGTAGACTGTCTGTCGAAAGGCACCATTTTGGAATGGTTTTGTGAAAAGAGTGCTGCTGCTGCTTCGTGATAACGTTCGTTCTGATCTCTTCACGTCCGGTTATCACACCTTAGACCCCTTGAAAAATGCCTCGAAGGGTCAAAGATTCCTGTCAGACGAGGATGTGAGGCAGGCAGTTATGGACCTCTTCAAGCAGCAGAACACAATGATTTACCAACTGCGTACCTTCAAACTGGTGCGTGGTAGGATCATTGTCTTGGTATTCAAAGTAATTTTACCTGATCCACATCAATATTCTGGACTGTACGGCCTTGAAAAAGACATTTTTGAACGCTCCCTATAAAGGGTTTTATCTACTGACAAAGAGGGTTGTAGAAGGTGTCGTGAGAAACAAATGAAGGATGGGAACTCGTTTCCGCAAACATCAGTAAACGACGCTACAGAGCGCCGAAGTTAAAGGCGACGGCTCCTGCTGCTAGGCTGTCTCTTCGGCAATAAACGTAACATTCTACGATTACGGACCATAGGTGGAACCTCTCGCAATATTATTTCTTATTTGGTGATTACGACAGATTGCCACGATCGCCGGTGGATAAGATGGAGCTAGCAGTGTCGGCAGGCCGTGCCTCCTACGAATCCGATACTCTATTGCTTAGTGGATAAATGTTACGGACAGGGATTTCCATCTACAGTCAATTTTTGTCCTTTATAACGAAATAAAATGAAGATTTGAGGACGTTCCAGGTGAAAAATAAACTGCTGTTAGAAACCCGTCTTGTAATCCGTCTTCTACTGAGGCAACAGAGCGTTCCGTTCATAGATGACAAGGCCATTCTACGCATCAGCTAGCTCCATCTTCTCCATTGGCAATCAAGGCAATCACACGCTTCGCTGAATTACATACAACATTGTGGGGTTTTCCGCATATGCTCGGTCAGTAAACAAAACCACGTTTCTGCTGAAAGTATGGCCTAATGGCAGACGCAGGCGCCTGTAACACCTTCGCTCTATAACGTCGGTGGATGGTGTTTCAGGGCACTGTTTCGTATCCTCAATTTGTTTCTCATGACACCGTCTACAACCCCTCAAAACCTGTCACAATATTTCTGAGACGTCCTGTAGAGTCTGAGAATTTTTCTTTCTTTTTCAAGAACATGTAAGGTACATGTCATTATTTACATAGTATTAAAGTATAATTTTTTCTTTGACGGTATTGCACCTAAACGCTTTATATTACAAAAAACAGGATGCCATGAAAGATGTTCTGAGACTTGTTTTGAGAATCTTTCCAAGATGTTTCGTGCTTTATAGGAGAATTCTGAATTGAAATTCATGGCGTGTCCGCACTCATAAAATAATTACTATTTCCATGTCTCACGGTTGTGTATTTTCTCGATGTCTTAAGACACAGGAATTTATCTTAATTCTGTCCAGAATATGCTCGACTTACAGGTTTTCCACTGTGTATATACTATGTGCTTCTACGAAATTTATATTTACTTTGAGTATAATGCCAAGGAATTTTGTTTGTGAAAACGAATTGTATCTGTTACAATGGAGAACACAAAAGGTCTTTCTTTGTTGTGTTATCGCCATCTCGACTCCATACACTTTGGGTAACGCAAGAGAAAGGGGAGAGATAGCTCCTTCTGCTGACAACCACATCAACCGTCAACTAAAGGTAGACTTATAGTTTTGATGTGAGGATTAAAATTCATCCCAGCCTCCTATCTTCACTTACGTGAAATATACAGTCATGTGAAATCAGGTGAATCATTTGAAATACCATGTGTTCGATAAGTCACTAGTGTTGCAGAATGATGGAAGTCCATAGAATAAGAAGAATTTCATAGAAAGGAACAGTCACAGATAGTCGCAATAACCTTCCCCGCCATCGCCGTTGAGGGTTGCTCTTTACCGTATCACTGTTTCATCTTTGCATCTAGCTGGCTTCAGGTCGGACTTCAGAGGGTACGTCTCGCTGCAGATGAACCGCATCTTGGCATAATTTTAAGATTGTGTACAAATGAAAGTCAGTATTTTAAAAGTTTCAACACCGACTTAATGTAGTTTAATAGTTTCCACATAGGCACAGTAGTTGTAACTAAAGCATGAAGAATAAGCCAAATGAAATATGAAAAGAATTGGATAGGGTTGGTGAAGCACGCAGCTGGAGACTAGCGTTATGCAAGCACATTTTAATAAAACGCTAAATATTACACACACTGATGGTCTTCATCACTAGCCGTCGACAGTACCAACATAGAGTTTGTATTATGAATGAAGGACTTTCTGTAACACATTAGTTAGATAAATCTCTATACGATAATTCGGATCAATTGGAGTAGACCCTTCCGTAAAAGCGCTATGGTCTACTGTAGTAACTTTAGTCGGTAAAAGTAATCTCAACAAATTCAGAGATACACTGTACTCGATGAACTTCGGACAATCGCTGATTATTACCTGACAGCTATATGCATTGCTATAAAGGACGTTCGACCGCCAGGGCCGGCGGTTGGTATGGATGTAGTGGGTAGCGGTACCCACTCAGTAATCAGAGTGACTGAAATACCCACTCGTAATGTAAAGGAATATACGAGGTCATGTTGAAAAGCATTGTCTCCGAATTTTTATGTGTGAACTCTAAAGTCTCTCTCAAAAAATAAATAAATAAAAAAAATAAAAAAAGGAACATTGTTAACATTCTACATCTTCATTCTGTCCGCCCCCGGTAGCTGAGTGGTCAGCGCGACAGAATGTCAATCCAAAGGGCCCGGGTTCGGTTCCCGGCTGGGTCGGAGATTTTCTCCGCTCAGGGACTGGGTGTTGTGTTGTCCTAATCATCATAATTTCATCCCCATCGACGGGCAATTCGCCAAAGTGGTGTCAAATCGAAAATCTTGCACCAGGCGACCGGTCTATCCGACGGAAGGCCCTCGTCACACGACACTATTATCTTCAATCTTCACTTACATACTTCTCTTGCTTGATAATATAATCACCCTGGCACGAACACATCTCTCCGATTAATAGACTTGATTGTATATATCGTCACTGTAGTATGTTTGACTTTGTTAAAGGAGCCAAAACTTCCCGTTTGCATCCATCGCTGCATCACTATCAGTGTGAAGTCCTCGAAGGCGTTCTTCAATTTTGGAAGTACGTGGAAATCACTGACATGCTGAAGGAGGGGGCTCTCCGTTTGTGGAGGAAGCCTTAGAATTCAAAACTTGATTATACAGCACGCTGTTTATCACGCACCGACATATTTACGTTACACATCACCATGTTACACGCTACAATTCGGTGCCCTCTAGCGCCAGAGGGATGAAAATATGTAGACATTAAGACTAGATATGTAGAGTTTTAATAGCTCTTCTTTCATTTAAGAATGTATAAGAGGTTTCACCTAAAACATTCGGAGATATAAGGTTTCAGCACGCACTCACATAAACACTGAGAGAATGTTCACGGCACAGCAGTGCTAACTGCAGTTCACAATGGCACACTTACAGCGTAGTGCGAGATCTCTCCAACTTTTGGGAAAACTGCTCTCGCAGACACTAGCGCTACTGCTACAACACCCTGGATAGCACCCACGTCTTCTGCCGGAACTTATATCGCTAACGGTAACGCAAGCATTATTAACTGAGACAGCAACATCATGAATGCGTTGTGACATTACTAACCTACCACAGTGCTGAAGCTGCCGCTGATACCGCACGTTTCGAAACCCTGTTGTCCGAAACGGAACGTTACGAACTCAACCGATCGCTGCAAAGTCCTTCTCATTGGGGCAGCTGTCCGCCAACTTTTTCTGAGTGCGATCGAGGCAACTAACATAAAGAAAAGGTACGAGATGTGGCTGAAAGAATAATTATATTTCCTTTCCGTATTTTGTAATTTCTTGAAACATGTTGCTCATTCTGAGCCCTTACCGTAGACGAGGAGTAAAAGCCGCTTATCAGACTATTAAGCGTTTATTATGCCACACATCGCACGCCAGATTTACAATATTAAACTAATTACTGAAATTATTTTTCGTCAAACACTGTTTGCCGTTATCCTCGGCAGTCGATTTTCCGATGAACTTGTAGCGTACGTACGTCAGTACGCATCTGTTTTTCTTCGATACTCGTACTGTCGTATTACAAAGTAAAATTCATCGTAGTGAATCACGAATTATATATGAGTTAAGAAACCGTCTACGATTGCACTGAGACGTATATTGGGTTTTCCTCCTACTGAACAGAGGGGTATTGTAGAATCACTCATAATGGTCATTAATATATTCGTTGTGAGAAGCAGAAGCAAAAGGAAAAAAGAACGGAACAAGTAGAGAAAGCAGTATGGCAGCAGAATATGGAAGAGCCCCCTGTACCATCTTTGGCAGCCTTTAGCATAACAGTGAACTGGTTTAGGAAGCTGACACTGAAAATCGTATGTGTATTATAAAATCGATGAGATTTATGAGATTTTTTTACATTTAGAATACCAGACAGTATTGTCAATGTTATTCTTATTTGTAGAAAAAAATGAACTAAACGGTAACTGAAATTGTGTATTGTTATAATTTTACCGTTCAAAGCATGTACAGACGACTCTGCGTTATTTTAAATCCGGAGGAACAGGAAAAGCTTAAAGAAAACAAGGGTTGAAAATAATGCGAAATCAAATAATCTAGAGGGGTTGAGGAGAAAATTCAACTAGAGTATAACGGAAAGAAAATTGTTGTACATACGAATTACATACACCTTAATTTTAATAATGTGCGACGTAGTACATACGTACATGCATATAGTACATACCTAGATTACATGAAAACCATACCAATGAAAATGTTACAAGTCATTTTGAAAAACAGTTTGTATTTCTCAGTTGGGAGAGTGACTCGTATTTAGTATAGTCCAGCGAATTTTCTGTGGTGACGATCGAATTTTCGATGGCGATTAGGCACAGGACCTAGACTATGGAACCATGACCTTGCCTAGCTGAAAGTAACTGAATTAGGAGGTTGTTCTTCGGTATCTTCCTCGTCCCCATTCTGACAGGCCAATAGTTTAGCATCGGTAAGAACACCATAGACACTGATGTCATCGTCAACATGAACGAAATTCCGAAGTGTCAATCATCACAGCTGGGAATGGTTTCAGCAGGACTGTCTAGTTAACTATGGCGACTCTGATATCTATTCTACGTAGTATATTTGCGTTACAAATCAGCGTCTTCTGTATCAGCTATAAAGAGCTGTAGGGCTGACATTTACCAGTCCTATCCACCAAGGACAAAGCGGCCGAAATGTTATGATTGCCCTCTCGTGTTTTTTAATGCTTTTCATCAGAAGTGAAACAATATGTCTGCGTATAGAGTTTTCAAAATTTCTGTTATGCTCAGATCTAATGGCCGAGTCTTGATATCGCATTGGGTTTGAAGAAAGTCAATTTTACGAATCATAATGACGGTGGTCTGTTATGTAAGACACAGTTGTCCAAAAACAGTAAAATATTTCGTTTCTCCTTCCTCATGCCACTGTTAACCTGGGGCAATCATTCATTTAACCAGTTCATCGTCATCCACGATATTTTGTTTGAGTGATAAGTTGTGGGAAGCGATTTTATTCCATTGAAAGCAGGGTGATTTCGCAGATTCCCCTGGAATGAGAGGTTTCAGCTTCTGAAAACCGCCTATGTTACATGATAGAATGCCATTTATTCTATCGTTGCTCAATTTTCCTCCTTTGCACATTTAGTCTTTGGATGCTTTGGTTCGATCACGATGATCTGTGTTGAATATGTTGCGCTGTCATAGACATTCAAAAGTTATTTTACATCATCAGTTCATTAAGTATACAGGGATTTACCTAAACTGTCACTCTTCACATAGATTTTTTTATCGTTACGCCCTGAAGATTTGTTTCATTCTTTTTTTTCTTTTTAATTTGAGAACCACCATTCACTCGCCGCATATCCTTCAGTGCCAAGAGGCTGTTCAAAGGACTTGGCTTTTTCCTTTAAGATAAACCACCTTCCCGAACACTTTGCCCTCTACCCTGCTTTACCCACTTGATCCTGCACTCCTCAAGGCGAGGAGATTCGCTCTTAATCGATCCTTTCTTCCTGTGCTTGAAACGGCTAAGGTGAAGCGATCTTTGTTTTTTTAAATCATTGACTGTGTAGACACTAAAATCGTGAACTTTTTTCGACCTTTTTCCGAAATTCCATTCTTCACATCTCTTTTTTTTTGTTAGTTGAAAGATACTTGCTGTTTTCAACATTAATGGCATTTCACTGTTTCAGGAAACGGATTGAGTACGACACGGCATGTAAGTAGACTGCAGACAGTGGTACGAGTATATAGGTCGGAGAAAGAAGCGACAGGTGAACCGTGCCTGTACTGGGAATCTCACTTGCAGGGATGCTTCAGTGGGAATCATGTAGATAGACCTGAAATTATAGAATCCGGAAGCCCAGTCTTCAAATCACAAGGCGTTGACGAGGTGTCCTCACTGTCAGAGCTTAATCTTACCGAGGTAGCCAAAACACATTCATCCTTTTATCCAATTTATCAATTATTTTTCAAGGGGCCTGGACGAATTTCAAATTATTGAGGGTTTGAAATTATCGAGTGTCACGTTTTCGAGAACCGACAGTAGTCTAAATTTATGCGGTTTACGAGAAGCATGAAAATGATATAATTTAGTCGTCTCCTGTCTACAAACTTAACTTGAAGTGTCGGAATATATTATGTATTTGAAAAATAAATAAAAACTGCATTGTAGTACAGACGATCAACATCATTCCAATTGTCTCTATGATTTTCCGTTTATCTACATGTATTTCGCGTAACACGAAAAAATGTTTTTGTTTTTAGCGTCAGCCGTAAAAAAATCCTAAGTGTTTTCAGATTTTAAAAATTAAATGAAGCACAATTCATGGCTTCAACTCAACAGAGATAATGAAGCAATTTGTCATATCTGTACTGAAGTCTGTGCACGCAAGTTAATAATCACTTTCGACAGGTGGTCCATGAAATAGAAAGCAGCTTCAATTCCGACTGATTTTGAAACTGGTAGCATGGGGCAGAGCGGATAAGGATTCTTCATATTAAATGCACCTAACCATTAAAAACGGTTGAAACTTCTGACATTGTTCAGTGGATATCGTCACTTCGGTTGACACAAATGATGGATAATCGAAACGCGTTACGAAAGTGTTCGGTACACTAAGACCCTGGCGAGACAGTAATAAGAATTAAAATTCCAACTTCCTGACGCTTTTAAAGGCTTGGGCAGAACACAGGCTGAATTAAAATCTTCCTGTGAAAATCAACATTTTCATGAAAATTAAACTCTCGGGCTGACGGCAGCTATAGAATTGTCAGGAATTATGAACGAAATAATAAAAAATTATGATTTTATTTTCAATTTTACTGGACGAAACTTCTGGCTTATGCAAACTGAACTCATTCCTGTTTGCCTCAGAGTCGTTTTTGATGATCTCGCAGGGAATGAGTATTTTATCGGCGTTTATTCTACGAACAAAAGTTCTACAGGAACCTTGGTTTATCTCGTCAAAGACCTTTTAGCTGTGCACAAGTTAGCACACTTGAGCTTCAGAGGCCAATGTTACGACAGGAATCAAATATTTCTGACAGAGTCTCAGGACTGCAGTCACGAATTCACAAATAAGATCCTCTAACATTGTTTGTGCATTATACGCTCGTAACCATGATCCTATGTTTCAGGATTGTACTGAAGATATTTTACCACCATCGAAATTTATTGGAGTAGGGGAATATTTAATAAATTTTGTACCGAACTCACCGAAACACTGTCCTCCGTTCAAGAAGTGGCATACGAAAGGAGAGAAAGACACTGAATGATGTTAACCTTCTCTATTATTCTACTGTTCAACGACGTATTTATCTCGATAAAAACTATATTTAACTGTGATTATTGTTTGATATTTATATGTACTTTTATTTTACAGATAAATAGTGCAAATACGACCTCTGAAGGCAAATTAAAAACAAATAGTGCAGGTTTTGTACGACCATTCTATTGACAAGGGAATTGATAATATGGTATGACCCAAAGCGACTGTATTCTGTGATTACTTGCAAAGATTTGAGTGCTGTTTTAACTCAACAACGCTTATTTCAGTTTTTCGTAGGGTAAAAAATTGAAACGTTGAATTATAGAAGTATTAATTTTCTATCGTTGAATTGTATGAAATAACAGAAGCTGTTACTGATGTTACAAGGCATTCTTGTTTATTAAATCTGAAATAACAGTGTTCAAGTTGTTGCTGATCTTCAACTTGCCAAAGCTGAACTTCCACTTTAGCAAAGAGTTCCGGAAAGTCGCAGTCGAGGTAACAGTGAAACAAAACACCTCAGTAAATTTTCAGGAAGTAAAATTTCGAAGTTTTTGACTAACTGATTGCTTCAATGTGGCAGCGATTCTGTGAAATTTTTCAATTCGTTCGAAAAATTATCTTTTGAACATGCTCAGATGTCGATGAAACTGTAAAATTTTACAAAAAAGACTGTTGGAGAACGAGTGTAAAGAGACAGAGAAAATGAGTAGAGCAGACCATAAACTTGAGGAAAGTAGTCAGTTTTTAATGAAAATGTGAACCGATAAGGACTAATTCCAGAGATGAAGGATTTGTATGTTTGCCAATTACGATTCGTAGAGTATCCTTTTCTAATGAATGAAGTTTCTGTTTTTACATCCATGGAAAACTTATTTACGATCAACCATGTTTCAAGATCAACTTAATCATCTCACATTTCTGTATGTTTATAGCGACATTACCAATACACTAGATATGTATGATATGTTGAATGCATTTTTTCCGGAAAATGCTAATCGAAGCACAGTATTGTACTGCGTAAGTGATTTTTCTACTGAATAGCATTCAATTAAGTAAATAATAATTTATGATTCCTTTGCAATTTTACTGTAGTTTTATCGCTGAATAGCGTTCCTTTTATTATTTTTTGTCTTCTGCTTACAATGGGTTTTGAATCCTTTCCTGGACAACTACCCACCGAGACAAAATACAAACTGCCGGGCCTGTTGACGGCGAGTGCCCGTGATGTTGCAGAGATAATGTCGGCGCACGCGGCACGCCGCATCGCCAGCCTGATCGGCGTGGAGGGCGGCCACAGCATCGGCAGCAGCCTGGCCGTGCTGCGGGTCCTCTATACGCTAGGGGTCCGCTACATGACGCTCACCCACAGCTGCCACACGCCATGGTACGTCGCCACCAGCCGCATACTCCCTCTGTTATGCCAGCTGTTTTCTGTGGTCACTCCTGTGCAAACTGGCTGTACAACATTCCTTACTCTATGTACTCCTGCATCACCTATAGCAGTGTTTCCTAACCTGGTAATAACCACAGATTAGAAATGAGCTCTATACAACCGCTTTAAACTCTCTCTCTCTCTCTCTGACGGAAGAAAATCGTAACACAAAAAAATATATTAATTTAGAGCAACGATATTTCAAGAATATATTGGTATACATACAAGATTTAAGTGACTAACATTGCAAGCCCACATGTTATTGGCAGCGCGAGTTTACAAACGTGAAATTGTGATACATTAATAACCTGTGTAACTGCCAGAATGTTGAATGCAAGCATGCAAACGTGCTTGAGTTGTTTTGTACATGTGTCAGATGTCGGTTTGTGGGATGGAGTCCATGCCTGTTGCACTCGAGTGGTCAAAGTAGGGTTCTTTAATGCCATTTGTGGATGACGCTGGAGTTGTCGTCCGATGAAGTCCGGCAAGTGCTCGGCTGGAGATAGATGTGGTGATCAGACTGGTCAAGGAAATATATTGACGCCCGCATCTCGTGGTCGTGCGGTAGCGTTCTCGCTTCCCACGCCCGGGTTCCCGGGTTCGATTCCCGGCGGGGTCGAGGATTTTCTCTGCCTCGTGATGGCTGGGTGTTGTGTGCTGTCCTTAGGTTAGTCACGTTTAAGTAGTTCTAAGTTCTAGGGGACTGATGACCATAGATGTTAAGTCCCATAGTGCTCAGACCCATTTGAACCATTTTTTTGGAAATATATTGACACTCTGTGGAGCATGTTGAGTTACAATACTGTTATGTGAGCGAACGTTATCTTGTTGTAAAACATCCCTGGAATGCTGCTTATGAATTGTAGCACAGCTTGTCGAATCATCAGACTGATGTACAAATCTGCGGTCAGGACGCGTGGGATAACCACAAAAGTGATAGTGATGTCATATGAAATCGCTTTCCATAACCTCCGTGTAGGTCCAGTGTTTCTATCGTGCAGACAGGTTGGCTTCAGGCCCTCAACTGAACAAGCTTTAATCAGAAAATACAGCTGTACTCCAATGTGGTGTCGCTTGACACCACGGAGGTCGCAAATTGTGGTGGAGTGCTCCCTACTTGCCGTTTGGCACGGACCTGTCGTTGAAGCGACCCATTTGCAACAGTTCGTTATGTCACTTTGCTACCAACTGCTGCTTAAAGGCGGCCGAAGTGGCCGTGCTGTTCTAGGCGCTGCAGTCTGGGACCGCGAGACCGCTACGGTCGCAGGTTCGAATCCTGCCTCGGGCATGGATGTATGTGATGTCCTAAGGTTAGTTAGGTTTAACTAGTTCTACGTTCTAGGGCACTAATGACCTCATAAGTTGAGTCCCATAGTGCTCAGAGCCATTTGAACTATTTTGCTGCTTAAATTGCTGCTGCAGAAGCGCCAGAGCCACACGATGGCCTGGCCTCTCGGTAGTGCCAGGTGGGCCTCCAGTGCCAGATCCTCTTGCGACGGTACATTCCTATAACCAACGCTGCTAGAAATTATTCACAGTGGCTACATTCCTGACAAATCTTTCTGCAGTATCGCAGAAGCAACAACCAGATTCCCGTAGTCCCGTTACACTACCTCTTTCAAAGCATGTGAGATGTTGATAATAGCACCTTTGAGGCCTTAAGCGTATTCTTGACTAACATAAGATCACCACGTCCAGTCTCAAAGTCAACTAACGCTTACGATCATAGTAGCGTGTATTTGAAGCAAACATGATTTGAATTCTGAAAGTAGCCCAAGTAGCGCCAGTCTTATGCAACTAGTGTGAAATTCTAATATACATCATTTATGAAATTTACAATGTCCTACAACTACTTTCACATACATGCCCTTTCGTCAAGGTACCGAGTCGGTCACGGCAGTACTAGAAAGCAGGAGATGAGAGTCAAGTGTGTTATGTAAATGCTGTTTAATCATTAAAAGTTACAGCACTCCTTTAAAACGTTATAGAAATATATGATAAGGTAGACATATAGCTGTAACCCCGTAAGCGAAACTTCCCAAGGCTAAATAAAATATTTCTAATACAGCACAGTTTTTTGTCACAGGGATATAACAATGAGATTCCTTTGTCCCTGTTACCGTGAAGTAAACTGTAAAAGAACCATAGAGTTGCAGAGTTTCTGTGTGAAGCGTGGACTATTGCACCGAATTTATTCCGGAAATTACTGTTCCGCTAAAGGAAAACAACCGCAGTCGCGTATACTGCACAGCCTTAAGTTCCGCCTTTCACCTTCCACAGTCTCAAAAACTAAATGTTTTAAAGACTATCTGGTCCCAACAATCGGTCGTTTACCCTGTCCATGCATACACTTTTCGTCCAAGCCACAACTAGCCTAACAATTTTGCACGCGACGAGTATGAAGAGACCACAGTGTCACCGTTCAAGCACTCATCATTCTTGCGGAACAATAGAGGCGCCTTGATTTCTAACGCATCCACCCACAGTATTTGTAGTCGCGCTATTTCTGATCTCCAGTAACTACGGCCTGATAGGTAAAATGAAATTTCCTAAGGATGAAAACAGAAGTACACTGAAACTTCCTGGCAGATTAAAACTGTGTGCCGGACCGAGACTTGAACTTGGGACCTTTGCCTTTCGCGGGCAAGTGCCCTACCATCTGTGCTACCCAAGCACCACTCACGCCCCGTCCTCACAGCTTCACTACTGCCAGTATCTCGTCTCCAACCTTCCAGACTTTACATAATCTCTTCTGCGAACCTTGCAGAACTAGCACTCCTGAAAGAAAGGATATTGCGGAGATATGGCTTAGCCACAGCCTGGGGATGTTTCCAGAAGTACACTCTGTCGGTCTCAAAACAGAACTATATAATATTATTACTGGTATCACTATTTCAGGAAACTTATATTGATTACAGAAGTTACCAACAACTACATCTTCTCTTTCAAATACTAGCATTAACGCGTGACACATTGTGGTGTAGGCTACAGTTTGTGATACGAATGTATGAACAACATCTTCATGAGATAGTCCACTCGCTACACAAAAAATTTATACTTTGTACCATGCGTATATCACAGTAAAACGTACACATATAGATATCACAGAACCACTTTCTCCGAATTTAGGTTGTTCCTTCAGTAGACCTGAAACTGCTTCATTATTCGCTTCACAACAAGTAAGCGTACTAATTGGTAGTACAACACAACAGTAACTGCTGTAGGGTCTTCACTGTATTATTATTACTGAGATTATTTTTACTAGTTGCAGTGGTCAGAAACGAAGCATTGGCAGCCTTATGTCTTCAGTTTAGAAGTACGGACTCCAGCAATCAGGTTTTTTAAAAACAAGAGTTGTAGGGCACACCTTTTTATTTGGTTAGTTTTATATGGGGGTACGGGGTGTGGGTGAAACAAGAGTCGATAATTAGCACTGAGAATTGTTTCATCATTTTGTAGAAAGGATTATTATAAGAATTCAGTACCAATTGTCTAATTGATTCATAAGTTAGGGATTTAAGGGAATATCTATAAATACTACACTGAATTTACCAGTCATAATTTTTAAAATAAAAAAGTTGAAAGAAAATCCTGTTCGTTCCAAAGTTTATTTGTGCCTTAATACTGATGTTGATGGGAACTGGGACTGAGGTGAGGGGCGGGATGGTGGGGACAATGGGGGGGGGGGGGGAGTGTCGTAGTGTATCAGCCAATATCTGCTTACGCTTTGGAGTAATGGTCCCATTAAGGTTGGGAACCACTGTAGTACGTCTATGCTTACCCTTTCACTTGTATCTGAGAATAAATAAGACGTTTAAATCTGTCTGTTACGAGAAGATAATATTTAGACATACGAGATCTTGTACTTTGGCCTCAAGGCTTTGTCACTTTTTACAAATTATGTCAACATTAACAGCGAAAACTGACATTTGTGAAGTATAGTTTTATCTCAAATATTCCCATAAAAGTAAGTGCAAATACCATCCTCTATTGAAAGAATTTAGAATGTGTGGCTATGACCGCCTGAAACCTCAGTATGAAATGTACTAGTTGGAATAAATCTATGGGGCACGGGGGCCAGCTGATGATTTCACAACGTAAGTATGTATAAAGATTTCACATTTTGAGATAACTGCAGTATCTTTACATTCATTAGTACAACGATCTTCTTTCCTGTGGTGCTTAAATTTGTTTGGCACTTGAGCAGCACCTGAAGTAACGAATGTACCCCTTCTTTTTCTCTCTCACCTTCCAGTTGTTTTTCATTCTATCCGTGTGTTGTTCCTTTCTTTTTTCACAGGGTGCTACTGTCTTTTTCTTCTGGAAACCCTTCAAACATTTTACTTTGCTCTAACTTTTCTGTTTCTTTCATTTTCCCCCATTTACTTCCTTTACCTCCATTCCCCTAAGGTCTGCTTTACTTCATCGATCCACTTCATTGCTGCTTTTGGGGTGTCGGTCAAGAAAGTAAAGAACTAGTTCTGTTATTCTTGTTTCATCTTATCTTTGTTGGCATGCATAGGTTACTACTCTTCTTTACCTCATTGTGTCTAACTTTTTATTATATTTTAATTTCCATTTGCTATTGTCATACTTTGGTCCCATGATTTTTCCTGATTATTTTCTGTCCTTCTTTGCTATCTCACCTGATTCTCTGGTTGTATTTCAGGAAAGGTATTCCGGAACATGCCGACATTCTAGTTTAATGACAGTGTTGTAGTGCAGGCGTTTTGCATTTTTGGTTAATGGTTCCTGGTTATCCTGGTTTCTTTATTAATACAAAAGACACTTCCACGTTCACTGCTTTGCTAAGTTACGTACTTGGCCCAATGTCTGGTTGTATTTTTTCATTTACTATTTAAATCTTGTAACATTTCTAATTCCTATGTTCAGTTTCCATGTGTTTCGGTGACTCCTACGTATCTGTCCTATACTCTATGTTTTTAAAAAACTGTACTTAGGCCTGGTTTTGAAGCTGTCTCGTGGAGGAGATTTATCTATATTGTTGTATCTTCTATAAATTCAGTTAAGCTGACAAGCTCATCTGCAAAGGCCAAACAATGACGTCTCAGAGTATTCCTCTTTCTCTAAGTTATGCTTTTGTAATACCTGTTTTTCTTTTCTTCCGTTCGATAATTATATCTGCTAGTGTGCCATTGAATAGTAGTCTGGAAAATCCATCTCCTTGTCTTACATCAGTTATGATATCAAAAGCGTCTGTGGTTTCGCTTACAAATTTGAGTTGCGTTCACTATTCTGTATTTTGTGATTGCCAATAATTTTTTGTCAGCTCCAAATGTTTTTAAGGTGTTGAATAGTCTTTCCCTGTCAGTCGAATCATATGCTTCTTGTTAGTTCACAAATGTAATGCAGGGTGTCCAAGAAATATTGTGATAAACTTTGAGAGGTTGTAGAGGGTTTCTTGAGGAACAAATCTATGAAAGGAATCTGATCGTTGTGTGTCATCCAACTACGCTAAGAAGCGCTGAAGTTACAGCCATCGGCGTCTGCTACTAAGACATTCCTTCGATAGCTAACAGGACTAAGTACGCTGACGAATAACAGGTGTTATATCTGGCAATGTTGTTCGCTATTCAGCGATCGCTACTAATTGCCACGTTTGCCACTGGAAAACATGGAGTTAGCTGGTACATAGAGACGCCTTGACTCCTTTCAATGCGATGCTCTAATGCCTTGGTTTAAAATAGTTCAAATGGCTCTGAGCACTACGCGACATAACTTCTGAGGTCATCAGTCGCCTAGAACTTAGAACTAATTAAATCTAACTAACCTAAGGACATCACACACATCCATGCCCGAGGCAGGAAACATGGAGTTAGCTGGTACATAGAGACGCCTTGACTCCTTTCAAAGCGATGCTCTAATGCCTTGGTTTAAAATAGTTCAAGTGGCTCTGAGCACTATGCGACATAACTTCTGAGGTCATCAGTCGCCTAGAACTTAGAACTAATTAAATCTAACTAACCTAAGGACATCACACACATCCATGCCCGAGGCAGGATTCGAACCTGCGACCGTAGACGTTGCTCGGCTCCAGACTGTAGCGCCTAGAACCGCACGGCCACTCCGGCCGGCAATGCCTTGGTGGGTGACAGTTTCAGATATAGTTTTCCATCAGCAGTTTCGCTTTTTCCAGTATACCTAGAAACATTAGAGATTTTAGAGAGTTCCAGGACAAAACTAAACTGTGGATGTCCAAAACCCTCACCCACCGAGGCAACAAAGCATCACGTTCATAAAAGATAAAGCCTTTCTACGCAGCAGCTAGCTCCACATTCTCAATCGTAGCACACAATCCCGATCACTGAATAACAAAGAACATTGCTAGACATTCCACCTGCGTCAGCGTACAAAGCAACGTTTGCTGCCTAAGGAGTCACCTAGTGGTGGGCGCCGGCGCTCTGTAGCGCCGTGGGATGACGTTTCCTCATACGGGTTTCTATCCACAGGTAGTTCCTCAGAACACACTCTACAACCCCACGAAGTCTATAGCAGCATTTCTGGGAGACCTTCCATAAGTGTCCTCATTCTTCCGTAACTGATTATAAATTTCGCATATTATACTTTTCCACACAAAATCAAACTTGTCTGAAATTTCTTTGGTACTCTTTCAATTGCTGATGCAGCTGCACTACCAACCGGTGTTGTAATATTTTTTAAATAATTTTTTGAGTCACTGGAAAGATAGACCTTCCTCTTGTTGTTGGGGTGAGTCTCATCTTTCCTTTGGACTGGTTGAATTAATGCTGAACTCCGATCATCGAGTATAGTTTCTGTTCCCAAGATTTTTTGAGTGACTGCAGGTAGCTTCTTGACTGTTGCAACACCTGTAATTTACACATTCCAGCAGTTACTGAATCTTACCTACGGACCCTTATCATTCGTCTACTCTACCTAGATTTACAATGTTTAATTTCTGTATAAACATAATTATTTTGTGAATTTTACGAACTATTACAAAAGCGTTATCTTGGCATGCGGCAAGATGAGAATACTGATAAAACTTGATGAGGTTTTTATTCTTAGGAACTGTATGACAGTTTATTAATTAATGAAACAGTGTCTTGTAATTCATATTTAATTCCATATAAAGGAAGGATTGTAAAGTTGAAAACTGATAACACTATAGATCATTGCGTTTCATTCCCAAAATTCTCAGGCAATTTTTCCTTGCTCAAATTTTAAGTAGTTCACACTTTCTGGGATTTGCACCACTGTGTCCTTTCTGTTGGTGGAAGGTCAGTGGAGGTGGCCTCAGATGCGAGACATTATGTTGTATTACCTTCGGAGATTTTTCTGTATTGCTCTAAACAGACCCAAAATCAGCAAGATTGGCGATCCTTTACAGAAGCTTAAAATTTAGCTCCGGCTTAAACGCGACATGCTTATAATAGTTTCCACAACGAAACTTTGTCTAGAAACTTGGCACAAAATCCAAAGAGATTCCGGTCGTATATAAGACACAATCGATGCCTTCTTTGCGCGATAGCAATGGAAATACCATCGATGACGGTGCTGCTAAAGCAGGGTTACCAAGCACAGCCTTTCAAAATTTCTTCACCAAAAGAGACAAAGTGAATCTTCCAGAATTTGAATCAAGGGCAGGTGCCAACATGAGTAACTTAGAACTATATACCCTTGGAGCAGTGAAGCAACTTAAACCTCTTAATAAAACGAAATCTTCCGGTCCTGACTGTATACCAGTTAGGTTCCTTTAAGAGTACGCTGATACAATATGTCCATACTTAACAATCATATACAACTGCTCGCTAGATGAAACATCTGTACCCAAAGACTGGAAAGTAGCACAGGTCACACCAGTATTTATGAAAGGTAGTAGGAATAATCCACTACATTACAGGCCCATGTCATTAGCGTCAATATGCAGTAGGATTTTGAAACATATATTGTGTTCGATAATAAAGAATAACCTCGAAGAGAACGGTCTGCTGACATATAGTCAAATCTGATTTAGAAAACATCGTTCTTGTGTAACACAACTAGCTCTTTAATCGCATCAAGTGTTGAGTAATACTGACAAGGGATTTCAAGTTGATTCCGTGTTTCTAGATTTCCAGAATTCTTTTGACACTGCACCACACAAGAAGCCCGAAGTGAAATTACGTTCTTATGGAATATTGTCTCAGTTATATGACTGGAATCGTGGTTTTCTGTCTGAGAGGTAGCAGTTTGTAATAACTGACGGAAAGTTTGCAAATGATGCTGTTGTTTATCGTCTAATAAACTGATCAGAATATCAAAACAAATTGCAAAACGATTTACAAAACATATCAGTATGGCGCAAAAATTGGCACTTGACGCTAAATAATGGAAAATGTGACTTCATCCATGTGAGTGCTAAAAGGAATTCCTTAAACTCCGGTTACACGATAAATCAGTCAAATCTAAAGGCCGTAAATTCAACTAAATACCTAGGAATACAATTACGAACAACTTAAACTGGAAGGAAGACATATAAAATATTGTGGTGAAGGCTAACCAAAAACTGCGTTTTATCGGCCGGACACTTACAAAATATTACAGATCTACTAAGCCTAAACAACGCTTGTACATCCTGTTTTAGAATGCTGCTGCGCAGTGTTGGATCCTTACCGGATATAAGTGACGGAGTACATCGAATAAGTTCAAAGAAGGGCAGCGATTTTTGTATTATCGCGAAATAGGTGATAGAGTGTCACTGATATGATACAAGATTTGGGATGTACATCATTAAAACAAACGTGTTTTTCGTTGCGGAGAGATCTTCTCACGAAATTCCAATCAATCACCAACTTTCTCCTCCGAAATCGAAACTACTTTGTAAACACCGACCTACAAAGGGGGAAATGATCACCATGATAACATAAGGAAATCAGTGCTCGTACGGCAAGATATATGTGTTCGTTCTCTCCGCGCGCTATACGAGATTAGAATAATTGATAGTTGTGAAGGCGGTGCACTTAAATTGCAGAATACGCATGTAAATATGTATGTAGATGTAGATTCTTCCGTGTGTCGTCGCCGCATTTGCATAAAATACAGTACTTGTCAATCCAGTTACGAATGTCTTCAGGTACTCCTGCATCATTGCGGATCTACCGTATCAACAAGAGTACTGTATATTTATATGCTGAGGTGCTACCGGACATAAAAATCCAAGGGCTGGGGCGGGTTCTTCATTAACCACTACTCCTCTGAGATAGTACTGGAGCGTTAGACGTCGTCTTGGGCACGATTCGCACCGAAATAGAGAGTCACGAATACCTGGTGGCGTGACGTAAGCAATTAACAGTAATGTAACGCTGCCACAGAGACGTGGGGAAGCTTCACCAGACGAAGTTATTGATGCACTGGATATTTTTTAAGTTGTAAATGTTGAGCAGTGAAGAACATACATTTTACATTTGCTATAATGAAAGAAATGGTAACGTATCTAGAAAGTTTCCAGCATTTTTACAGAACGGCTCAAAATTGTTTCTATATTGTGTTACACATACTGAAGGACAGCATTCAGAGAAAAGCGACGGAACAGGAATGTTTTGATTATAATTCAGATTTTTCATATAATTTTCATTTGCAAATAAGCATAAATGCTGCAGATTTTTTGAGAGACAATCGAAATATTAGGACACTTTTCCAAAACTGATCATCCGTAAAGATTTGACTGCGGAAAACTTAAAGTTCCTCGGTGCGGGGGAGAGTTTCCTATCGTGTCATAGAGATTTTATCCTTATAAAAGGACAAAATATCATTTCACCCAGAAAATTTGATGCTAGGCATTGCCAACGCCAAGGAAAATCGATTCTTTCTGTGTAATATGGGGCCAGATGATTTCAGGAATCTTAGTGCACTAGACCAGGGGTTACACAAAGGCTCATTCAAAACAAGTAAGAATGTCCGGCTGCACGCTTCATCTGACAAACCTACTGCCCTAACGAAAGGAAAAGCCATAACATCTAGCAACAGTGGGTTTCTTAAAGCATTGCAAAGAAGCCGAGAAGTATCTAGAATGAAATTTTCACTCACCAGTAGAGTGTGCACTGATATGAAACTTCCTGGCAGATTAAAACTGTGTGGCGGACCGAGATTTGAACTCGGGACCTTTACCATTCGCAGGTACTGAGCTACCCAAGCACGACTCACGACGCTTCGTGAGTCGTGCTTGGATATCTCAGTTGGTAGAGCACGTTTACGAGAAAGAGAAAGATCCCGAGTTCGAGACTCGGTCTAGCAAAGAGTTCTAATCTGCCAGAACATTTCAAGCCGAGACATACTGGGAAAATAAATCTGCCGATAGATAAGATTTCTGTTTTCGATATCGTATGTGATAAAATATCGCCAGTAAAACGTTCCAAGAAGAAAGGCTTACTTGACAGGTGACAGTATAATCCAACTGAAATACTGAATTTCTTCGAGGAAGTATCAAATGAAAGATAGATTTGCTGACTGTACGTGATTAACGTAACTGCAAGACTAGTAGTGTTAAATGTTTACGTATTTTCTGCTGTTGCTTGTGCTGCTTCGTATTGAAATAAATGTTACGTGTTTTTTACTTGTGTTGTTGCACTTTCTACGGAACACAAAATGCTGTAGTTATATCAGCAGCAAACTCCCATTTCACAATTATTGATCACTGGAGCACAAGCCATTTCTGCGACGGAACTGATACTGAATGTTTCGTGAATGAAACTGCTGGTGTAGACCACAAAAATTGAGGTATATAGAGTATACAACTATCCTGGTTGATTTGCGACTGTGTGTAAATTGTGTGAAAATAAAGCGAAATGCAATGTTAACTTAAAATATGACTTTAAAAGACGTCATAAACCGTATACGAAAGAGAAACATGAGCCAAAATTTACTTATCACGCGGTCATAGGATCGAGTGTGGCGCGTCTTAGCTCGTCGCTCCCTAACCTCAAAATGTATCACTTATACTCGGAACTGGAAAGAGCTGTATTTCGTACGCAGAAACCTATGACCTACAACCCACAAAACGTAAATTGGCCAGTGACTATGTTTTTTATTAAAACTTTTGATAATTTTTCCTGTGGTTTAAACATACGCGAAGTATCACAATACTTATAGGGAATAAGGAATATAGACCAACTGACTTTCAATCTGTGACGTCTCACAATAAGAGCGGGGAAAAACTAAAAGTGAAGGAGAGAGACTGCATAGCAATGAATGTGCGTGAATCCTAAAACAGTGCTTTCTAACTCTGTACATGAAAGGCAACTGATTTAGTGAGACACTAGCTAGAGCGACATATGTAGATTTGAATCTCTTACATAAAACATTTTCGAGGCACATCAGATGACCCTGAATGTATGTGAACAACACCGTCCATTTGAACGCTTCAAACAGGTGTCGCTTCGTTGCGCCACTCGTGAGTATAAACGAATATGGCGTGGATCACGAAGCGACACGCCGCAGAGACGCCACCTTTGTGTGAATAACTTCATTTGTTAACATGGAGGAGGCCTGAAACAGTGCCACGTTCCCGACACGTGTCCGCCCCAAGGTACACTTCTGGCCATTAAAATTGCGAAACCAAGAAGAAATGCAGATGGTAAACGGGTATTCATTGGACAGATATATTATACTAGAACTGACATGTGATTGCATTTTCACGCAATTTGGGTGCGTAGATTCTGAGAAATCAGGACACAGATCAACCACTTCTGGCCGTAATACCGGCCTTGATACGCCTGGGCACTAAGTCAAACAGAGCTTGGATGATGTGTACAGATACAGCTGCCCATGCAGCTTCAGCACGATAACACTGTTCATCAAGAGCAGTGACTGGCGTATTGTGACGAGCCAGATGCACCGCCACCATTGACCAGACGTTTTCAATTGGTGAGACATCCGGAGTATGTGCTGGCCAGGGCAGCAGTTGAACATTTTCTGTATCCAGATATATAGGGTAGAGCCACGGGTCGTAACGCATTTGAAATGTAACGTCTTACGTTCAAAGTGCCGTCAATGCGAACAAGAGATGACCGAGACGTGTAACCAATGGCACCCCATACCATCACGCCGGGTGAACGCCATTATGGCGATGACGAATACACGCTTCCAATGTGCGTTCACCACGATGTAGCCAAACACGGACGCGACCATCATGATGCTGTAAACAAAACCTGGATGCATCCGAAAAAATGAGTTTTTGCCATTCGTGCACCCAGGATCGTCGTTGAGTACGCCATCGCAGGCGCTCCTGTCTGTGATGCAGCGCAAGGGTAACCGCAGCCATGGTCTCCGAGCTGATAGACCATGCTGCTGCAAACGTCGTCGAACTGTTCGTGCAGATGGTTGTTGTCTTGCAAACGTCCCCATCTGTTGCCTCTGGGATCGAGACGTGGCTGCACGATCAGTTACAGCCATGAGGATAAGATGCCTATCATCTCGACTGATAGTGATACGAGGCCGTTGGTATCCAGTACGGCGTTCCGTATAGCCCTCTTGAACCCACCGATTCCATATTCTGCTGACAGTCATTGGATCTCGACCAACGCGAGCAGCAATGTCGCGATACGATAAACCACAATCGCGATAGGCTGCAATCCGACCTTTATCAAAGTCGGAACCGTGATGGTACGCTTTTCCCCTCCTTACACGAGGCATCATAACAACTTTTCACCAGGCAATGCCGGTCAACTGCTGTTTGTGTATGAGAAATCGGTTGGAAACTTTCCTCATGTCAGCACGTTGTAGGTGTCGCTACCAGTGCCAAACTTGTGTGAATGCTCTGAAAAGCTAATCATTAGCACATCACAGCATCATCTTCCTGTCGGTTAAATTTCGCGTCTGTAGCACGTCATCTTCTTGGTACAGCAATTTTAATGCCCAATGGTGTATAGTTGTTCGTATTCCAAGCCAGTGAAGATCTCTTAAAAATTACAAAGGCGAAACGCTTATTGCAAGAAGAAAATGTACTTTTGTGTTGTTATTAGGTGTTATTAAAGTTATAATTATCAACATAATATTATGTTACATGCAACCCTCTCATGAATATTGGACCTTGCCGTAGGTGGGATTACTTTCGGGCCTCAGCGATACAGATTGCCATGCCATAGGTGAAACTGCAACGGAGGGGTGCGTGTGGAAAGGTGAGACAAACGTGTGGTTCGTGAAGAGGGGCACCAGTAGCGTATTCCTGCGTGAATTAGGGTTATCGATAACAAAGTGTGCCACTAGAGGGGTTGAAAAGAAGTACGGAAACAGCAGTACACAACACATTAGCATACCTAACATGGTACAGGAAACTCGTAGGCTCTCATAACAGCATCCAGTCGTGGATAAGTACAGGTCCTGCAAAACAGTTGTGACTTCAGGGGACGATGATGCAGACGGACAGCGTCCACGCAGATTTCTCTCCGAAATACACAACAATGGATGAATAAAATTGAGATATGGTGACTGTGGTGTCCACGATAAATGGAATTTGGCCTCGTGCTGATAAAACCGTCCTGGACGAAGGAAGCTGTATGAACAGGACTTGTCGTCTTAGAACACCCTATTACAATTAGGGAACAACCACTGTATAAAGGTTTGGAATTTATCAGCCAAAACAGTCACACAATTCTTAACAGTAATGCGACGTTACGGAGTGCCCATGAGGCCGACGGAGTCCCACGGTATGGCTGCCCAAATCATCACCGAACTGCCGCTTTACGTGACACTCCGCACCTAGGCTCAGCCAGATGCTATAAACACTGTAAAACAAGAGTTATGTGACCAAATGACATTCTTCACTGATCCGTAATTCACGTTTTATGGCTTAGGCACCACGGTTTCCTATCAACGGAATTTGTAGCACTGAGGAGTGGTTTCGCAATTCCAATTAACCGACGTTCCCTGGCATGTGGAAGACCTTTCTTTTCGTTTTGATGCAGGCAGGATCCGTGCGTGCAACACTCAGTTCTCCAGTGATACCTGCAGATGTCATCCCCGTAATTTTCGTCAAAATCCTCTTCAGCGAGCATGTGTCACGATTACTCAACACAGGCTTCCTTCCGCTTTGTGACTTAGCGGATTACGCTTTTCCACTTTCACTGTATTTTGTACAACTGTTTGATACGGTGTCTCTCTAAACACCAATGCTTCGGCTCCCTTTCACTAGCACGAACAATTTTCCCACGTTGGAATTCACTTACCTACGACATACGCACTCACTTATACACAGAACACTGTTCTGAGCACGACTGGCACTCGCAACATGTCGAGGACATTCCATAGGTCGTTCATGGTCAAGTACACCAGAGTAGCCTTTAGGCGTCGCTGGAAATCGCATTTGTGTTCAACCATGCATTTCTCGCGGTAGTTACAAATGTTCAAATGCTGATGAAATCCTGAGGGATAAAACTCATGAGGTCATCGGTCCCTAGACCTAAAGACTACTTTAAAGTAACTTAAACTAACTTATACTAAGAACAACACACACACACCCATGCCCGAGGGAGGACTTGAACCTTCGGCGGGAGGGACCGTGCAATCCGCGACAAGACGCCTCTGACCGCGCGGCCGGTAGTTACATGTTATTGTCCCAAGCAACTGACCAATTTGAAATTCGAGCCTTATTACAAGACTATGTTTCATAGTGAAGTCACAGGCGGCTCACAACCATATCTTCGCAGTCACCAACTTTCTCCTTAGAGTGTAAAAATATTTTTGTTGGCTTCTCCCTACAGTGGGAGAAATGATCGTCATTATAATATAGGAGAAATCAGAAATCGACCGGAAAAAATGAAGTGTAGGTTTTTTCCAAACGCTGTTCAAGAGTGGAATAGTGATTAAGTAATTTAGAGCCTGTTCGACAAACCCTCTGCCAAACACCTAATTGTGAATTGCGGAGTAATCTTGTACATTTTGTTGTAGAAGTAGATGATGTAAATGATTCGTCTGCAGGTCTATTTTCACCGGAACGTTTTCGCTTATTTAATATACTTGTGTCAGATTTCTCTGTTAATCTTGTCCCTAGTTGCGCGTCAAAAGATGTTTTCAGCCACTCCGCTACAAGTCTTAATTAATGAGATGAGCTACAACAGGAAAGATAAACGATGCAAGATGTGTTTCATATTTCTAAAGTGCATCGAAACTAGAAACTCTAGCGCATAGTGACATCATTTCAATGTCCTGAGTAATTATATAGTCGTCTTTCCGGGAGATATACTAAAGAAACTCATGTTTGTTACGTAATCTGAATCAATCTTATTAAATGTACACTAATTATCGTTCTAGCTACGTGGTATAATGTCAATGTGTCAAGCTGTGTCTATGAACTCAATAAGGCCCACATACTTTCTTCTCACAAAACTATATGTTAGTTTACACGTAGAATGATACTTCCTAAGGATACAAACCTCTATATGGCATATAAATCAACAAACGTCCTTCAAACACATTTAAACAATCAGACGAATTTCAGCATTCGCGTACGCTAAAACGCAGTGTTTGTCGGAACGAGAAGCAGCAGGAATTTTAGCACGAGATATAAAGAAAAAATATCAGATGTCAAATGCGACACTTTTCACTCTACACTTGCAAATTCTTTAAAGTAATATAGCCATTACCCCAAAAATATATGAAAAACTTGGTAATTATCAGAATTAATAACCACTACAAATATCGCCACCCAATAAAAGTAAATTATCAAAAATTGTCAGATTTCAAAAGCCAAAGGAGAAACGAAACAACTTAAAAGTGACCAGACACATACAGACAACTGAGAACCAGACATCTACATAAAGCTCAGACACACACACACACACACACACACACACACACACACACACATACGCACACACACAGAGAAATATAGTCTTTGACTCTAGGCATTCGGAAATACGTCCCATAGTTGGGAGTACTTCATAACATAGACGAGTTAACATGGAGGGAGAACGTGTGTTCACTTTTCATCCTGTACTAAAAATGGTGTCCATTGTTATAGACAGGATGTCAGCTTCATCTGCTTTACAGAAGGAGCACATGTAGAACAATGTTAACCGACACAGAAAATAATGAAGCGCGTATTGAGCAAAAGGTCAAAACTGTAACTTAAATGTTAATTATTAGAAAACGTGAGTAGAAAGTACTCCTTACAAAGCAAAATGCTTATGTATTTCAGACCACTGGTGATAGTATAAAAAAAGAGGCGAAACGCTCCACGCAAAATAAATATTTTATTTATGGACTTGCAGCCGGCCGGTGTGGCCCAACGGTTCTAGGCGCTTCTGTCTGGAACGGTGCGACCGCTACGGTCACAGGTTCGAATCGTGCCTCGGGCATGGATGTGTGTGATATCCTTAGGTAAATTAGGTTTAAGTAGTTCTAAGGTCTAGGGGACTGATGACCTCAGATATTAACTCCCAAAGTGCTGAGAGCCATTTTTTTATTGACTTGCGGACAGGCGGTCATAATGCGCAACTCATTAATATAATACGCTCGCCCATTATTTCTTTCGTATTAAAAGTAGCTTATGTTTTCGGACAGGCCATGAAAAAAATACCTGAAATTTTAGCAATGGCAGCCCAACTACTTGGTATTTAGTTTTGGCCTGAAAAGCACTAGAATCCTTTAATTACCTTATAAATATGCCTATAATATTTGGTATTTAGTTGGAGTATAGATCAGAAGACGATGAACAAAGTTTTGGTGCTTTTGATACACATGTTGACAAAAACATAATTTTAGTACGGCAGTTTGAAGATAGTATACTAATAATGCTGATTTAGTTAATTGACGTGATTGGTTACATGTTTAAGGGACTTCATTGAAAACATGACGTTTTAGTAGCGAAGTTTCATTTAGTATTATGTATGGTTCCACTACATAACAGTGGATAGTTGTTACTTAAATACATATCTTTGATAGCCAAACTGTGTATGAACGACTATGAAACATTTCGTCAACCTAATACGATGACTAATTTTGGCAACTCTTTGTTGCAGGGCAGACTCGTCCTCCGTTGACCACGAAGCCAAGTTTCCTGAGCACGGCGGACTCACTCAGTTTGGAAAGGTAATTACGAGAAACAGCTTAACAGGCGAACAATACATGCAAAGTTGCGTCGATGGGTATATCATAGCGTTGTTGGATGATCCAGGCGAGCGGCGTTAAGGTGCTCGGGCAAAGTTTTAATGGAATTCTAAATGGCGGGCCCGCCGTCCATTACGGGGCTCCCTGGGAGCGCGGTCTCCGCTTTACTACCACCTCGAGTTCAACTAATGGTCGGCGAATGGCAAATGCCGTTCAAGATATATATTGCATTCTTGTGGACCGTTTACTGCATTTTTATATCACTTACCGAAATGAGGTAACCGTAAAAAGGAAAGGAGAGTATTCGGCCGATTTCGTTATGTCCCAGAACATTATTTGCAAGTCGCACGGTGGCTTAGGGGATTTTCGTAATTGACCATAAATTCTAACCTATACCAAAAGAAATGTCGGGTCCCTTATTCCTTTGAAGATTTTTATCAGTTCTTCTCGGTATCTTATAAGTATGTTAATCGTCCGAAATTTCCATCTATAAAGGTACAATCAATAAAACAAATTAAATTGCAAGAACGGGCAAGATTAGTCGAAATATCGCATATAAAATAAATTTACGGAGAAAAGGTATAACTATTTGGTAAATCATAAACTCTTGAGGTTATGCCGCATTTGAAACAAAAATATAAATTTACTTTTGTAACTTCAATGTTTTTAAACAAGGTAATTGTGGCGATCGTTCATCTTTTACGACCGGATCACGTTATAAAATCGAGTGCCGAGAAAATTTGTAATGTAGCTGCTGAATCCTAGTTGTAACTAAACATGGTAAGCATTTTTAAATAATAAACTATTTCTAGAATGAATTTTCTCTTTGCTGCGGAATATGGCCTTCCAGGCAGATTAAAATTTTATGGCAGGCCGGGACTCGAGTCCGGATCCCTTGCCTTTCTTGGACAAGTTATTTACCGAACGAGCTGCCTTTTCGTTTTACCAAAATGGTTTATTGTACTGAAAAATATTGAATTTCTTGATTGCACAAACTTTGATGCGAGACTTAATCACTACCGACAACAATTATCACATTAACCAAGAATTAATGAAATATTATTTTAAACAAACAAGGAAGGAATACAGTGCCATTGTACATTTGTATTCACAAGACTATAGGCATATTTTTAACAACATATTGAATTCTTGTTCCAAAATATTTTAATTTCTTCATTAAGTAGGTGTTTCTTCAAACTGCTGAGAGCGATGGTGACGGCAGATTGTACTGGGATGCTTCATGGTCGTAGAAGCTCCAGCATTCAATGAGGTTAGCCGAAAAGTGCAAGGATACGAAATTTTACGATCCAAGTCCATGCTAGTGTCGAATGCATGGTCACAACTACGTTCTACATATTTGCCACGAAAAAATTCGTTGGTACATTCAATGAATTCGCAACTGCGTATAAGGACAACCATCGGCTGCGGAACAGAATGACAATGAAAATCTGTCCCACACCGGGACACGAATCCGGATTTCCCGCTTATGGCGAGCGGTCGCCTTACCACTTGGCTGTCCGTGGACGACTCTCGGCCAGACCAAAACTTCCATATGTCGTCAACCATACGTCTACGACCATGCGTTGAAGATACATTGAGGTTTGGGTAAAAACTATTTTAGCAGGAAGGGACGTGTTGTTTTGAAGCGACCCAACGTATAAGAAGTTCCGTAATTTACTTCATGGTCGCAGGCCTCTTAGGTGACAGTGTGTCGCAACTAAACTGAACACATTTATGTGCGTGGTAAACATAACGCCAAGTCATTATAAATAAAAATGTTAGGCAAAGAATTAGTTATATTTTGTTGGTTATCGTGACCCATTGTCGAACTAGTTGGTGTGTGTGAGAAAAATTTCGATTTATGCTATCTTAAGAATTTTTGTTTTGTGTGATTTCTGGACTTAAATGAGTGAAAATAGTCATAATTTTGTGAAAACAGATGCTGAGCATGAATATATAAATTATTATTAGAGATTTGATCTTGTTATTCTTTTTTAACCACTTAATAGCTGATATGAAATGTGCATGCACCAGTCACTCTCCTGTTTGTATACCACAACATTTTCAAATTCCGATAACTTTGTATTGTGACGGTTGTCTACAGACACTGTGCAGAAATTAGAACTAATGGATGTGAAGGAAACTAAAGTCATCAAAAGACAGATAACGCCGAAAGCGTGTTTGATATGTGTACCAGGGCTTTTGCAGCTGTGGTTGGGCATGAATAATTCCACGAAAGTCCAGAAGCTTGTAGAATGGTATCTCGTACCACACGGTGTTGAAGGTTCGGGATACGTCACATAATATAGCCGTGTAATACAAATGCCACATCGTAGCCTTCCTGACATTCTTCAAAAAGCGTATCAGTTGATGCGCCGTGGAACTGCCGTGACAGAATTCAAAATGCCTGCTGGGGAAGAGCTGTTCGGCCTGGATATCGCTGCTGCCTTTCCAGGTACTCTTGCTGGAATACTTTGTAATGCGGTAGAAGCAGAACTTCCCGTTCCTATAGATCCATAGTGATAAGCAGATCCTCTGTGATGGGGAACATGTCGGAAAACTAGAATACGCAATAAACATTTACAAATTAAGAATAGGTATGCTAATGTACCTCCTACAGATCTTAAACATATTTACATTTTAAATGATATAAAATTTATTATCACTCGTTAAATATTCCATTACTTAGGTACATATGATGATTCTCAGCCTATTGTAGTCATGCATCGTCAAAAATTTATCAAAAGATAAAATAAAAGCAATTCTCACTATATTTTTAAGTAATCAATCTTCTGACAGGATTGATCCGGCCCACCACGAATTCCCCTTCTGCGTCAACTACTTCACCTCAAACTAGCAGTTGCAAACTACGTCCTCAATTATTTGCTTGATGTTTTTCAATTTGTGTCTTCCTCTACACTTTTTACCCTCTGTAGCTCCCTCTAATAACATGGAAGTTATTCCCTGATGCCTTAACAGATGTCATAGCATCCCGTCCCATCTTCTTGTCAGTTTTTTCCATATATTCCTTTCCTCGCCGATCCTGTGGAGACTTGCTCATGGCGAACCGTATGATTCCAATGAATTAGCAACATTCATCTGTAGCACAACATGTCAAATGCTTCGATTCCCTTCTGTACCGGTTATTCTATAGTCCATGCTATGATGTGCTCTAAACGTACATTCTGAGAAACTTATTTCTCAAATTATGTCCTATGTTTGATACTAGTAGATTTCTATCGGCTGGAATGCCATTTTTGGTAGTTCAAGTCTGCCTTTGACGTCCTCTCTGCGCCGTCCGTCATGGGCTATTTGGCTGCCGAGGCTACAGAATTTCTTAAGTTTATATACATCGTGATAACCACTTATGATGTTAAATTTCTCGCTCATTTCTTTTCTGCTAGTTCTCATTACTTTCGCCTTCCTTCGATTTACTCTCAGTCCGTGATCTGTAATCAATAGACTGCAGATACTGTTATTCTACCTCTTTGTTTTCACTTACGATAACAATGTTATCCTTTCACCTTGAAGTTTAATTCCACTCTTGAACCTATCTTTGTTTTCCATCATTGCGTCTTCGAGTTCTAGATTGAACAGTAGGGCGAAAGACTACACCACTAAATTACACACTTTTTAATGCGTGTGCTTTGTTCTTGGTCTTCGAATCTTATTTTTCATTCTGCGCTCTTATACGTATTGGAAATTGCGCGCCTTTCCGTATAGTTTACATTATTTTGCTGACAAATTAGAACATCTTGAGCCATTTTATTTCTCTGCATCGACAAATCCTACAAACATTGTCTTGACATTTTCTTCCTTTTTGCTTCCATTATCAACATAACGTCCGAACGGCCTCTGTGGTACCTTTACCTTTCCTAAGGCCAAACTGGACTTCATCTAACACATCTAAAATTCCTTTCTCATTCTCCTCCATATTATTCTTATCAACATTTTGGATACACGAGCTGTTAAGCTGATTATACGACATATCTTGCAATCTTCGGAAATGTGAGGACAACGTTTTTCAGAAAGTCTGGTGGAACATAGCCAGAGACGTACATTATACACATAAACGTGAGTAGTCATTTTGTTGCCTCTCACCCCATTGAATTTAATAATTCTGGTTGATATTACCTATCCCCTCTGTCTTGTTCAATCTTAAGTCTTTCTAATCTCTTTTAAATTCGGATTCAAACACTGGATTTCCTGTCTCTTCTATATCAATGAATGTTTCTCCTTGTATCGCTTCATCAGACAAGACTTCCCCTCATAGAGGCCTGAAATGTACTCTTTTCCACCTATCCGCTCTCTCCTCAGCACTTAACTGTGGAATTACCGTTGCACTCTGAACGTTACCGCCCTTGATTTCAGTTTCACCGAAGATTGTGACTTTCCTACATGCTGAGTCAGTCCTTCCGACAGACATCTCTTTTTGGATTTCTTCGCATTTTCTACGCAGCCATTTCTCCTTAGTATCCCTGAACTTATTGTACACATCATTCCTAAGTGACTTTTATTTCTGTATTCCAAAATTTTACTGAACAGAGAGAGTTAAGAAATGAAGAGAAAAAGGGGATGGTGGGTGGGTAGGGAAGCACACTGTGGAAGCATCAAACTCACTATATTTCACATGGATGAAAAGAAATATAGCACTGTCACATCCAAAATTATGGACGATAGCTACACCCTCAGTCGTACATGAAGTACACATAGCCCGAATGGGAGGAGGGGAGGCATCAGGCATGGAGGTACTGCATAAAAATTTTTTTTCTGTTTCTGTCAACAATGAATAATTTACCTTAAGTTTATAAGACAAGAGAAACAACGGACCACGAAAGAAATATCCAAATGCTACGGAAATCGGTACATGTGATGTACATATAAAGACGAAAAACGTTTAGAATTACAATTTAAAAAAAAATTGGATATCAATTCAAGAAAATAGCTTCACCAACTAAGTCAGTAGCGCCTAGGTCCACCTCTGGCTCTTACGCAAGCAGTAATCCCACTTGACATTGATTCCTAAAGCTGTTGCATGACCTCTTCCTGAGGGACACCGTGCTAAATTCTGCCCAACTGGTGTGATAGATCGCCAAAATCGTGAGGTGATCGGAGGGATCTGTTCATAAAGCTCCAAACATTCTCAGTTGGTGACAGATCCAGCAACTCTTCTGACCAGGGCAGAGTTTTTAAAACACGAAGACAACCACAATTAAATATCGCCGTGCCAAAATGTAAGCGCAGCTCTCCTATAATGATGCAGCGGATCACAACCACATTTGTCGTACTATGAAATGGGATGGGAATCGAAACCACTACTCCTGGTTGTCGGGCTATATAGTGGGTGACAGTCAGAATGGTATCCCACTGCTATCTGGAGCGTTTCCGGACATGTATTTGCTAGTCATCAGAACTCAGTTCAAAGCCGTAGACATCACTCAAGAGAGTTCTGCGACATTTAACGAGATTCGAGGCCGAAGATCTGTCAGGGGGCACCCTGAACAGTGGTGGGATACCAAAATGACTGTCGCCCGTCATACAGCTCCACAACCAGGAGTGATTGTCTGGATCGCCACATCTTTTCATGGCAGGATCCATTTGGTTGTTACCCGCGGCACACTTGCAGCGAGGCGGTACGCTGACGATATTCTACGCCACGTTTCGTTCAGCTTCATGGCAAGCCTTCCTGTGGTTACATTTCAGCAACATAAAACCGAACGGCACAGGGAAAGAGTTTATACTGCCGGTTTTCGTACTTGCCAAACCTTGTCTTGACCAGCAGGGTCGCCGAATCTCTCCCCAACTAAGAACGCTTGGACCATTTAGGCACGGCCCTGCCACCAGCTCTGGACATTGACACTGTAGGAGAGAGGAGAGAAATTATCGTGATATCACTTAGGAGGATATTCCAACCACTGTAACAGTCACTGCCCAGCCAAATAACTACTTGCATAAGGGCCAGATGTAGACCTACGCGTTACTGACTTGCTCAATTGGTGAAGCTCTTTCTCGTAAACAAAGCGTCCAATTTTTCGGGTGCTGTAATGTTTTTTTTTTCCTATACTTGTACATCATATTCAGAAATTTCCCTCCCTTTCGGGTAATTGATATGTGATGAGCCTTCTTTTTTTTCCTGTAGTGTAATTCAGCGACTAAACACTGACTATTATTACTTCTGTATACAAGCAAAATCATGTTGAATCTAACATAAATGTTCGTTACGTTTACTAGTCAAAGTAATGTCATAAACTGTATAATGGGTGGCTAAATCTATTCTTTTAGAAGGTTTTGAGTATTCCGACGTGTTTTGAGTATTCGGACATTTCTTACGTATAGCTTGAAGTCCAACTGCAACTTCTTCCATGTTTTGCTCTAGCGTTTTAAAACAACATTTTGGTCCTTAGATAGGAAAGAGTAGTCTACATGGTAATATTTTCAAACCTAGTAATGTCTTTGTTTATTGCCGAATTCAATGTCACTTTACTCTAGTTGTTAAAAAGAAATACTTTAGTGAGTATATTTATAGGCTCCTCTAAGTGTGAATCCCTAAGAGTCTAAAGAGGCTTATACAAAATATTCGGTTAGCTACTGTACACAATATTCTTGTGGTACGTTCTGTATAATAAACATTAGTTTTCGTCTATGCTACATTTTCTCACGTTTTTATGACTAAATTATGGTCTCTCTTCCACAGTGCTGTAGTCTATCATTCTGTTGCCCAGTAACGCACGTTCACTGGATGGATGTGTCGAAGAGAAGCAGCTGACGCGCCCCCCGTGTTGCAGGCGGTGGTGCGCGAGATGAACCGCCTGGGCATGATGGTGGACCTGTCGCACGCGAGCGTCGCCACCATGAAGGACGCGCTCGCCACCAGCCAGGCGCCCGTCATCTTCTCGCACTCCAGCGTCTACGCGCTCTGCAACAACTCGCGCAACGTTCCCGACGACGTGCTGCACCAACTGGTCAGCGGGCTCCACTATCTACAGCCTAGCCGTAAACATAGTTCGCAAGCCCACCCTTGTGTTGTAGATGAAACAAGAACCAACATTATCGACACACACCACATATAAACACTGTGTCTCTCCTCGTCTGCTCAGCAATATTTTTTAAGTGTACACTACACATTTCTTCTTATCGGTTTCCTTTCTTATCAAACTGCCTTTACTTCGTGACTTATCCTCATACAATAAGAGTATGTCAAACAAGCGGCAGCGAACTAAATAACACCTCTACGTATACAGGGTGGTCCATTGATCGTGACCGGGCCAAATATCTCATGAAATAAGCGTAAATGAAAAAGCTCCAAAAAACGAAACTTGTCTAGCTGGTAGGGGAATACCAGAAGGCGCAATGGTCCGCCCCCTAGATGGCGCTGCCATAAGTCAAACGAATATCACTTGCGTTTTTTATAAATAGGAACCCCCAATTTTTATTACATATTCGTGTAGTACGTACAGAAATATGAATGTTTTAATTGGACCACTTTTATCGCTTTGTGATAGATGGCCCTGTAGTAGTCACAAAAATATAGCTCACATTTTTAGACGAACAGTTTGTAACAGGTAGATTCTTTAAATTAAAATACAGAACGTAGGTACGTTTGAACATTTTATTTCAGTTGTTCCAATGTACGTTTGAGAACTAATCATTTCTGAGAACGCATGCTGTTACAGCGTGATTACCTGTAAATACCACAGTAATGAAGTAAATGCTCAGAATGATATCCGTCAACCTCAATGCATTTCGCAGTACGTGTAAAGACATTCCTCTCAACAGCGAGTAGAGTAGAGTAGTTCGCCTTCCGTAATATTCGCACGTGCATTGACAATGCGCTGACGCATGTTGTCAGGTGTTGTCGGTGGACCACGATAGCAAATATCCTTCAACTTTCCCCACAGAAAGAAATCTGGGGACTTTAGACCCGGTGAACGTGCGGGCTATGGTATGGTGCTTAGACGACCAATCCACCTGTCATGAAATATGCTATTCAATACCGCTTCAACCGCACGTGAGCTATGTGCCGGACATCCATCATGTAGGAGGTACATCGCCATTCTGTCATGCAGTAAAACATCTTGTAATAACATCGGCTGAACATTACGAAGGAAATCAGCATACATTGCACCATTTAGACTGCCATCGATAAAATGGGGGCCGATTATCCTTCCTCCCATAATGCCGCACCATACATTAACCCTCCAAGGTCGCTGTATGTTCCACTTGCCGCAGTCATTCTGGATTTTCTGTTGCCCAATAGTGCATATTATGCCGGTTTACGTTACCGCTGTTGGTGAATAGCGCTTCGTGCAAAAAATCTCTCATCGTCCCATTTTTTCCCATTTGCCCAGTGGCACAACTTTACACGATGTTCAAAGTCGTCGCCATGCAATTCCTGGTGCATAGAAATATGGCACGGGTGCAATCGATGTTGATGTAGCATACTCAACACCGACGTTTTTGAGATTCCCGATTCACGCGCAATTTGTATGTTACTGACGTGCGGATTAGCCGCGACAGCAGCTAAAACACCTACTTGGGCATCATCATGTGTTGCAGGTCGTGGTTGACGTATCACATGTGCTGAACATCTGTTTCCTTAAATAACGTAACTATCCGGCGAACGGTCCGGACAGTTGGATGATGTCGTCCAGGATACCGAGCAGCATACATAGCACATGGCCGTTGGGCGTTTTGATCACAATAGCCATACTTCGATACCATATCGACCTTTTCCTCAATTGGTAAACTGTCCATATTAACACGGGTAATGTTTCACGAAGCAAATACCGTCCGCACTGGCGTAATGTTACGCGATACCACGTACTTATACGTTTGTGACTATTACAGCGCAGTCTATAAAACAAAGCCAGAAAAGTGCTCCAATTAAAACATTCATATTTCTTCACGTACTACACGAATATGTAATAAAAAATGGGGGTTACTACTAAAAAAAAACGCAGTTTGATCTATGACAGCCCCATCTAGCGTGCCAACCATAGCGCCATCTCGTTTACCCCTTCAAGCTCGACGAGTTTCGTCCTTTGTAGTTTTTTCGTTTGATGCTTATTTCGTGAGATATTTGGCGCGCTCACTATCAATGGACCACCCTGTATACGTAGAGGTGTTATTTAGTTCGCTGCCGCACGTTTGATATACTCTTATTGTATGAGGATAAGTCATGAAGTAAAGGCAGTTCGATAAGAAAGGAAACCGATAAGAATAAATGAAGCAAAACATCTCCCTTAACCTCCACGCCCTTCGTGAACCGCTACCCAAGCGTCCAATTTCCGTCCTGGAAGTATTTTTGTGGCATCGTGCGTATCCGCTCTTCCACCGCCATCTCATGCTCTTTATTCAACGACAATGTGGATACGAAAGTCTCCTTCGTCAGACCAAAAGGTGCACATGATTTTGATCTAGGTTTTGGACTGTAGTGATCGTGTTCCTGCAGGTCAAAACCGAGATTTGTATTGCTGTGTTTTCCTAGCTGTATGTGGGTGTGCATTATCCTGAAGCGAAATTACTCGTTTCGGAAGCTTCATTTTGTTGTTTGTTTTGATTTTGTGTTTCAGTATCTCACAGTATACCTCTAATCAGCGTTCGATCTTAACGAGTGTAGTGAATCTGCTGTGGGTGCGTCACCATTTTTGTGAGGTAGCGTGCTTCGCAGAAAAAGAACCAGCTTTGAGAACGCTTATAAAACATAATACCGTTGCTGCACTTGCTGTCTAATAATAGTTGAGGAACAGAGTTAAACTTCACGATGAAGAAGAGAGACAGGAAACGCCGTTCCTTCAGCATCTGCTGGTGACGAAAGACTCGAACTCTTTGCACTGCTCAGATGCTGTGGAGTAATCCTGATCAAATTCAGAACGAGAACAGTACTTCGTCTAATGGTTTGATGCTCTAGTGATGCTATTGCTCTGGACAATTCAGTATGTTTCTTATCATGACTAATTTCATACACACATAAAAATAGTTTTGCATCACCTCTGTTCCGACAGTTCCGGAACCTATACAGAAAATTGGAACATAGATCGACGTAAACATCGTTTCCGCTCTTTTTATTGCCCATGTGGGCGTGCATTATCGTGAAGCGAAATTACTCGTTTCGGAAGGTTCATTCCTTTGCTTTGATTTTGTGTTTCAGCATCTCACTGTATACCTCTACTCAGCGTTGAATCTTCACGAGTGTAGTGAATCTGCAGTGGACCGTTCATATATCTCGAAACTGTCATCATCCTTTATCTAAGCGGTTGCCCTACCACAACACTTTTTCTCACAGAACGATAAAATTCCAGTTTTAAAGCGATTTATCTACTAATTTCTTCGTTCGATGAGATAAGTACCCCCTCCTAAGTTGAACGAATAATAATTAGTCCGTTCAATTTATGCAGAACGTATCAGTCTTCTCATCGTATTCCTTGGGACTTCTGAAGAACGACGCACTCATAAAAAAGTACTTTGAAAAGCAAAATGAGTAGATCCATCCAACGAGTCAGTATAGCAAATGCACAAGAAGAGCAGTGCATTTAAGGTATGTCACGTTGACTCAAAGATGACAGCTTATGGAGCACGAAAGAAATGTCTACTGTTACTTACTTACTATTGTAATGTAACTAACATATCGTCTTATCCTCAATGCAATTCAAGCTATCCAAAAGAAGGAAGGTTAGTGTGTAAAATAATGTCGGCGATGAACTCATTCCAGATGGATCACAACGTAAGATCAGCGACGGATGCGTGATTAGTTCGTTATTAACGGAACATAAAACGTAAACTTACTTATTTTGTCGAAGATCGTGTGTTCTCCACTCACAAATGTTGAGAAAGAACGTAAAAATCCGCAGTGTGTTGGCCGTAAGCGAAGGGAATGGATTAACTACTGTACATGAGATATTATAGAATTTCCTTAGACGAAGGGGGCGACTCTTTAAGATATATGATTACACCAGCATCACGTCTGTTAGCATGTCGCAGACACCATAAGTAACTTTAATTTCCAGTTGAGTTCTGTTCTGAAACGTAGTCAGATTTCATCTAAAACGCACTTAAGTTAAATAATATTAATAACAGCTAATACTTGGTGAAAACCGTCAAAATTACAAAAATATAAATTTTCAGTTAATTTGTACAATACTCGTTCACACTTAACACGTCACTCTATGATTCATGTGTGATATTAAAATGCTTCCATAGCCGGCAAGATCCCTAGATCTGCCCCAACAGAAGAAGTGTGGAACCAGATGTAACGGCAACTACGTCCCTGTGCCTGTATTCAGAATTTCAAGGACCAGTTACAGCAGTTGTGGGCCATCCTGCCTCAGGAGAAGGTCACTGGTTTGTTACAGCCATTCAATCCAAATCTTTGCTAACACCCATGTCAGAGGGTGTCCAGATAATGCTGAAAAGTATACTGCAGACTTTGCATATCTGAATCAATTTTTTGATTACTGAAATAAGATCACATAGCTTCTCAACTCGTGAATTCTCTATTGTTTCCCTCCTTTCCTTCTGGGTGCTTCACCATTTCTGTCAGGTAGCGTGCTTCGCAGAAAAAGAACCAGCTTTGAGAATGCTTATGAAACATAATACCGTTGCTACACTTGCTGTCTAATAATAGTTGAGGAACAGAGTTAAACTTCACGATGAAGAAGAGAGAGAGGAAACGCCGTTCCTTCAGCATCTGCTGGTGACGAAAGACTCGAACTCTTTGCACTGCTCAGATGCTGTGGAGTCATCCTGATCAAATTCAGAACGAGAACAGTACTTCGTCTAATGGTTTGATGCTCTAGTGATGCTATTGCTCTGGACAATTCAGTATGTTTCTTATCATGACTAATTTCACACACACATAAAAATAGTTTTGCATCACCTCTGTTCCGACAGTTCCGGAACCTATACAGAAAATTGCAACATAGATCGACGTAAACATCGTTCCCGCTCTTTTTAATGCTCATGAAAACCACACATTGCATTTGGTACCACCATACAGCGAGACCTTCAGAGGTGGTGGTCCAGACTGGTGTACACACCGGTATCTCAAATACCCAGTAGCACGTCCTCTTGTATTGATGAATTCCTATATTCATCGTGCCACACTATCTACAAGTTCATCAAGGCACTGTTAGTACAGATTGTCCCACTCCTCAACACCGATTCGGCGTAGATCCCTCAGAATGATTGGTGGGTCATGTCGTCCATAAATAGCCCTTTTCAAACTATCCCAGGCATGTTCGATAGAGTTCATGTCTGGAGTACCTGCTGGCCACTCTAGTCGAGCGATGTCGTTATCCTGAAGGAAGTCATTCACAAGATGTGCACGATGGGGGCGCGAATTGTCGTCTATGAAGACGAATGCATCGCCAATATGCTGCTAAAATGGTTGCACTATCGCATGGATGATGGCATTCATATATCGTGCAGCTTTTACGGCGCCTTCTACGACCACCAGCGGCGTACGTCGGCCCCCGCATAATGCCAACGCAAAACAGCAGGGAACCTCCACCGTGCTGCAATCGTTGAACAGTTTTTCTAAGGTGTTCAGCCCGACCGAGTTGCCTCCAAACTCGTCTCCGACGATTTTCTCATTGGAGGCTTATGCGATATTCATCGCTGAAGAGAACGAGATTCCAATCCCGAGCGGTCCATTCGGCATGTTATTGGACCCATATATACCGGGCAGCATGGTGTCGTGTTGGAAAGATGGACCTCGCCTTGGGAGTAAAGTTGCGCATCATGCAGCTTATTGCGCACAGTTTGAGTCGTCACACGACGTCCTGTGGCTGCACGAAAAGCATTATTCAACATGGTGGCGTTGCTGTCAGGGTTCCTCCGAGCCATTATCCGTAGGTAGCGGTCATCCACTGCAGTAGTAGCCCTTGGACGGCATGAGCGAGGCAGGTCATTGATATTTCCTGTCTCTCTGTATCTCCTACATGTCCGAACAAAATCGCTTTGGTTCACTCCATGACGCCTGGACACTTCCCTTGTCGAGAGCCCCTCCTGGCACAAAGTAACAATGTGGACGCCATCGAACCGCGGTATTGACCGTCTAGGCATGGTTGAAATACAGACGACACTAGCCGTGTACCTAATCATGGTGGAATGACTAGAACTGATCGGCTGTCAGACCCGCTCCGTCTAATAGGCGCTGCTCATGCATGTTTGTTTACATGTTTGGGAGGGTTTAGTGATATCTCTGAACACTCAAAGGGACTGTGTCTGTAATATCGACAAAAGTTCTGGGAACCGGGGTGGTGGAAACGTTTTTTCATGTGTGCTTTCATGTGTGCTTTACTGAAATTTGCTTATTAAGCCATTTTGTGTCATATCTGTATATCACACAGCTTTTTAGCAAGAAGGTCTTTAGACAGAACCACACATTTACAAACAAGCACGCGCGAGTGCGCGCGCGTTCACGCGCACACACACACACACACACACACACACACACACACACACACACAGGGAGGGAGAGAGTATTACTGCAGTAAATGAGAATTATGACTTAAGAAAGAGGTTCAAATTTCTGCATGGCCTCATAGGAAAATATTCCAATGAGTATCTGTGTCCACCATTTATTTCAATTAGTTTCAGTACATCAAATATAATTAGTTCTGGCTACTTACTAAAATTAATCAGAGACTGACAAAACTGGTAGTCTGTGCTGATGCATCTAGCACTTGCAGATTTCTTCAGGCAGAGTGCCACATTGAATGGACATACAAATGTCTTTCCAGAAATCTGACTATTTATATATTTGTGATAGCCTTAATAAGTAATATGAAATAAATTTATAGGCAGCAGACATGGTCGCAAACTCACACTATGTACTGATTCCGTCATTATTGTCAAAGAATCACTGACCAGGATAGAAAAGAATTGCATTTTCTGTTCACTGCTTCTTACAGAACTGTAGACATTCCTTAAAACTGAGACAGCGATTAGGTAATTCTCCATAACTTATGTAAAGTGGAAGGTAGTAATAAGGGCGACGAATATTGCTAGGCTTACATTTTTATTTTTGTATATCAGACAAAATAAAGGAAAAAATAGTGGAACATATACAGCCATAGACATAAGGACATGTGTGGTCTCTATTACCATCACATTATAACTTTGCTAGGTATCACCACTTCGGTTTACCTCATTGGGCAACAGGATTTAACCAAATTATAACGTTGGAGTGAAATTAACAAATTACTTATTGAAATCCATTCAGTCATAAACATGAATGTCTATCTGCAGCATGAAGGTGCCGATAGAGAATAGAAAACCCTTTGAAACAAATTGAAAACACTTTCTCTTAATCACTGACTGTCCACCATTCAGGTATATTTAATAAATAATACTTTGTCTGAAGCGAAACACTTCAGTATACTCTAGAATTATGTGTTAGGTTCTACATCTACTTCTTATAACCTTATCCGTTTGTATTGCAATTTGTTAAAATCAAATTATTCAAATTCTTCAGAATACATTTCGTGCCGTGCCAAGCATATGACAAAGTAAAACGGTCGAGCGAATAATTGTAAATATTGTAAAAAACCATTAGTAGAAAAGGAACGTTGCTTAGCGGGTCTCGCCTCTGAAGTCTCCTCAGAATTGTGTTTACTGCCACTTCAATACCTTCTTTGTCGATGAGATATGTTTTTGTTTTACAAACCATGCAATAAATTCTAAACTAAAAGTAGTTTAGTTTCTTTCGTCTTAATTATTTATTTTTTCAGTTGAAGTACCATAGTATATCACACAAAGAAAATGATACCCAACTTCTCAGCTAAATATATGTGTTCCCACACTTTGACTGTCAACTCAATACCCTTTAAACAAATCGTACAGTGCTTACAGGACACAATTCCATCAAAAGACGCTAACACGTGAAATCTAGACGACTAGCGACGCATATGTTGCAGCACACTCGTGTTACAAGGCATCAATCTATATATCCAGAGAAATTCATAGTGGATTAAAAATTTAATTTGCATATGTTTTCAAATCATCATCCAAAAAATATGGAAATAACTATAAGAATGTTAACAGTTTTGGAATGTCTGTTTCAAAATTTTGAAACATACGTTAATCGAAATTTTTTATTTTGTTTTCTTGTTAAGTTTGAAATAATTTCTTATTGTACAGTTTGAAGCTCAAGACAGTGATAGGAATTGGCCTACAGTTTAACCGAAATTTTTATTTGTCTGGAAATGTATAGGGCGTTTTAAGAATTTATATAACCAACACAAAGGAGGCTCCATTTCTTGTTATGGTGTGTTATGCTAACTGTTGCGGGTACAAAGTGAGGAGTTGAATAAAAGGTCTTATTTTGATCGTTTTGATTTCAGATTATCGACATGCTCTTTTCCAGTTTCTTTTTACTGTATCTGGTGAACACACCGAGCAACCAGCATTAAGTTACAGATATTCTCTCAGTGCAAGTGATTTAGCCTAGTAGCCCGTATGTGTTCGTAGATATATTAATGTTAAAAACTTTATTCACTTTTGACTGTACTGTTGTGAACCCAAAATACCTCAGATATCTGTTCTTCTTTACAAACAGGCGAGCAACCGTGGACTCGTGATGGTTACTTTCTATAACTACTTCGTGAAATGTGGGCCAAAGGCATCAGTTTCCGACGTAGCAGGTGAGTTTAGGCAGAAATGTCTCCAAGCGCCATGTTTTAATTCTTGATCTTTCTGGTGATCATTTTCTTCCTCGAATTTGCTATGTCACTTTTTACTTTTCGGGAATATTTTATAAGATCTACTGAAAACGATACATAGAATTTGTTTTCTGATTTCAAAATAATTCTTGTTATTAGTTGTTCATACACTAAGCAGTGGTAACAGTTATGTTCCATACGTTGAAGTGTGCTATAACGACAAAGTTGTTACCAGTGACTATATCTTTTGATTCGGTCCCAATAATATATTTTAGCATCTTATTTACTGTGGGATTTCAACAAGTATAGGCGTAATTTTCTATACTGATGTAAATAACATAGATAGGTGATTCAATGCTTAAAAATTTATTAAATTTATGTTGTTGGAGATATCCGTACGATCATTTAATATCGAGGATGATTATGGGAATATACTGACCTTAAGCAGTACGATGGTCAAAGTCTATCAAAAATATTCTTAATACAGGCGAACAACATGCTATCACATAAACATTATCAACTTATCTGTTTACACATTTCTACGTGTGGAAGGCATTACACTGTAGATTTTGGGAATCCTACCAGGCTTAGTAACGTGGCGCAAAAGAAGCTGTTTGATAAAATGCGAAAAACATTATGCCAAAGAAGTTGTGGAACATGAAACAGGTAATAAATACAAATTTGAATAAAATGATACTTACATAAGCCATCCATCGAAAAATTTCCAAGACTGATGTTATTCCTGATGCATAAGCGTCATGGTGGCACATAGAACTGACAACAGTAAACAACAGATAACTGTCAACCGGTCAGTTGTAAGCAGATAGTGTTCGGCGATGAATCTGCGGCCGTAGTATCTCACCACTGATGTAGCACAAATCGACATTGAGCAAAGAACGACAAACTCTATGTATCAAATGTTCAAGGTATTCTCCAGAACGATTGTAATGAAAACCGTGGACATTTCTTTTCTGGCAAAAATCGTCACAGATGACGAGACTTTATTTTGCCACATTGAATATATCGCAAAAATGTGGATAATGGCTCTCTGATGCTTCACCATTGACAAATTAGGTGCAGATGTGACGCGCTAGTTGAACATCACAAAGGAGGACACTTCTGAAGGTTTTGGATGATTTCAAGAACATTTTGTGTGTTTTAATCAAATAAGGAGAGGCTATGTGGAACGCTTTAAGCATTAAACGACTATAAAGAACACCTTAAGCATAGGATCAGTTTGTTTTCCGTCTCTGTGTGTCTGTCTCTCTGTCCGACAGCTGAGATCCCTTTTCCCCAGAAAGAAAATGAATTAAGTAGCAACTTGTACACATACTAACGTATACGGTCCCTTGGCGATCTAAATCATTTAAGTATCTAAATCACTGCAGTGAAAAGATACGGCCATTTATCTCACATTTCTTGGTACTTGCAGATTCACTCATCAGAACATGTAGGTTACTTCCCATTGACCTAGAATAATTAACTTTGGAAAGATGTATAGTTCCACGCTACAAATAATGGGAAAATATCCTAAAACGGTTAATGTGTATTTACATCACACGAGAAAAATATTTTATGGTTTGTTGTGAGTCCGTCTGTTACGACTCCTTTTTATCAGGAAAATGTAGCCGTATCCAAATGAAATATATGTCGCACACTAAGGTCTATGGACCCATGGCGATACAAAACATTTAAGTTTCTACGTCATGCGGTTAAAAGATGTGGCCATTTACGTAATTTGTTTTGGTATTCGCAGCTCACTTATCAAAACGTTTATGGTACATCCGGTTGACCTACAATTATGCATTTTCGCAAGGAGCGTGGTTCCACAGGGCTACTAAATTAATAAATCCGAAAATTTGTAACGACGACCCACGTCAAAAAATATTCTTTTTGTAATTTTTCATCCGATTGTCTGCCAGCCCGTCTGCTTAACTCGTCGAGTTCCACGGTTCCCGGGATAATTAAACTGTTTATTTGAATAAATAAATTCGTATGCAACCGTCAGGGTGTAGGTTCTACGCGTACTTGGTCAAAATTTTAATAATCCTTTTTCGAAAAGTTTTGGACTGTCACCATCAACAGCTGTAGGCGGCTTTAGTCACTTTTGTTAGACAAATGTTCCGTAAATCTCAATCATGGCATAAACCTAACGAAAGTTAGAAGGAATTTTTTAGTAGGTAAGTAGGCGAATCATCAGGATAGATACTGTAGTGTGAAAATATTTTGAGGAATTGCTGTCGGCTTGTTCGTTTCCTAGGCGACACTAAAATGACTGTTTCACTGGGGGACCACGAACAGACATACATACGAATGAGGAAACAAAAGCTGCAGGTTCGATCAGTCTAACCACCATTCAATCAGCAATGCTATGCAGGGAAATGTGAATATCCAATCAGAAATTTAGTTACCAAAGAGGAATAGTAAATGAACGGGTAAAATTTTCTGGTACCTGAAACTTGCAAAAATGTAGTGCCACATTATTTGGAAGATAAATATGTTTTATAAAAGCCAGGGAAACCATGGCTAATACGTTTGTGGACTTTGAATGCGTTCTTAAATCTTCACGAAATTTCAACGATACATTAGCATATCGTATTGTAGAAATAACCAAAATTACATACGCAGTACCAAAACATGAAGGAAGAAAACTATTCCACTCTGAAACTTTGTTTCAAAGAAAAGCTTTCTACGAAACTTGTACCCATTAGAAAAAAATTAAAATGAACTTACTGATAAACATCAAAATTGTGGACCACTTGGACGAAGTGTAGGAATGCTTCTGCCTTGGAAGCAAGTTAACACAAGAGGGCCGAGGAAAGAAGAATATAACAAGCCACCAGAGAAACAGCCAAAAGGAGTCTTGTAGCATCATGCGTCGTTTTTAATTTGAGGATAAAAGTACTGATAATGTCAGCCTGGGACACATTCTTGTGTAGCAGTCAATCACGGCATGTGGAAAAATCGTAAAACAAGAAAATTGTAGCGTTGGAGACAAAGTACTCTAGAAGGGTGTTGAAAATTAGGTTTACGGATGAAATAGGAAATGAGGAGGCTATCTGTAGAATCAGCGAGGAGAGGAACTTGCAGGGGCGAGGGAAAGAATGAACTTTTGTTAAGACAGCATGGTTCTAGAACGCCCGCAAGGAAAGACGAAGATTGGGCTATATCCAAGAATTCACTCAAAAATTTGGGTGTAAGTGCTATTCTCAGACGAAAAGTATCGTACACGAAATGGGATCGTGGTGGAGTACGTTAAACCAGTTAGAATAATGATGAAGTAATATTAAACTCAGCTGATATCACTCTTTCATGTAGTGATTCACGTCTGAAGTCGAAAGTTTCAGTAACTGGAAATTTATGAGTCGAGGTGACTGCAGTGATTGTTACAATGGCTATGCCTTCTACCCCAGTTGGTGAACTCAGAAATATGTTTTCAGCAACAATGTAATATTAGTCAAATGCTTTAGTGCGCAACAAGTTACAACTTAATTTCATATTTAACTTGTTTAGTGATTTATCAGAGAGATAGACACAGACTCAATAAAAGGACAACATGAATGAAATGAACGCCGTGGAATACCAGTTACGACTGCCGTGAAGCCTAAAGTGGCTCTAATTAGGAATGATGAACATTCAATTACTGAACTTGCCGTGTGGAGTCGCTTTGGAATGGAAATCAACGCTCCTAACCAGGAAAGTACTTGGGCTCGAACAAACAGATCTGTATGAACGTTTGGTTACAGGACTATTATGTACCTCTGAATGCGCTGGTGGGTGTCGTTTTTCTGCAAAACTCTGTAGTCATGCTCTAGATATCACTGTAGATGTAGTTGTAGCCGCCATGCGCAATGCAGCAATGTTAACTATAAATGTAAATGCGCGATGTCAAAAAAATGCTCCGAGCAATACGAATCATTGTACATGTTCTCCAGTGTGTTGCCATCAAACGCCGTGATGATATTTGCAACTTTAACCTTCTTCTTGGGAGACGGTTGGTATTCATTGTCACTGCTTCCACCGCCTCTTCCCGCACTTACCGTAGCACTACCGTTTGTAATGAGTTGTTCGTCATTATCATCCCTATCATCATCATTATGTGTTAGTGTTACAAAAGTATCTGTTTCTAACTGATGCTCATATTTCTGCACTATAATAGATACCAGAAAACATGCGAAGGATTCGTCTTCTACATGAATACCATCTTCACGAAGAAGGGTTCTTCGTAAGTTCATCTCAACCAATCGCAATACATTAGCATGATTGATTACCAATCGCCGAGCCATCTGATGCTTCAATACACAAATAATGTCACAAAACGCAACTTCAGAGGCACACTGCACCATCCCTACTGGTCCCGACTGGCGTACCGGCAGGTCAGTGTGCAATGCGGCATGGCATTCGCAGAGGCCTCTAACGGACGACTGCAGAGTTTTGCCGATGCGGGAGTATCACTAGTGCAATAAGAGTTGGTTTGGGTTGTGGGATTAAAGGGACCCGACTGTGATGGTCATCTGTCCCTTTTTCCAAATACTAAAAACACCCACAGAGATTGAAAACGAGTAACCGAATAGATCACAGACAACACAGAACAAGAGATACTTAGACGAAGACCAGACAAGACGAACTAAAATCACACAGAGTGTGACGGTGGTTGGCCGACCATAGAAACAAAAAAGGAAAAGCCAACCACCGAGAAACTCAATAAAAACTCAGATTAAAATCGTAGGCCAATGGCCAGAATCAACACAAAAGAACATAACAAACAGAGTAAACGATAAAAACCCCCTGCCCGAATAAAACGTAAAACTAAGCCAGCCATAACAGGGTCATCAGATAAAAGGGAAGGAAGCGTATCAGGCAGCGCAAATGTCTGCCTGACCACAGCTAAAAGGGGGCAGGCCAACAAAATGTGGGCCACGGTCAAAGCCGCCCTGCAGCGACATACAGGAGGGTCCTCCCGGCGCAGTAAATAACTGTGTGTCAGCCGGGAGTGGCCAATGCGGAGCCGACAAAGGACAACTGAGTCCCTGCGGTTGGCTCGCATGGATGACCGCCACACAGTCGTCATCTCCTTAATGGCACGGAGTTTATTGGGCGTGATCCGATCGCGCCATTCAGCGTCCCAAAGCGCAAAAACTTTTCGGCGGAGGACTTCCCGCAAATCAGTCTCTGGGAGGCCAACATCCAGACATGGTTTACTCGTTGCCTCTTTCGCCAGGCGGTCAACATGTTCATTGCCCGGGATAACGACATGACCGGGGATCCACACAAAGACCACAGAGCAGCCGCAACGGGCAAGAGTATGCAGGGACTCTTGGATAGCCATCACCAGACGAGAACGAGGGAAACACTGGTCGAGAGTTCGTAAACCGCTCAGGGAATCGCATCAGATAACGAAGGAGTCACCTGAGCAGGAGCGGATATACTCTAGGGCAGTAAAGATGGCGACCAGCTCAGCAGTGTAAACGCTGCAGCCATCCTGCAAGGAACGTTGTTCGGAATGGTCCCCTAGAGTTAGCGCATACCCGACACGACCAGCAACCATCGAACTGTCAGTGTAAACAATGCCGGAGCCCTGATACGTGGCCAGGATAGAATAAAAGCGGTGGCGGAAGGCCTCTGGAGGGACTGAGTCCTTCGGGCCCTGTGCCAAGTCGAGCCGAAGGCAAGGGCGAGGAACACACCATGGGGGTGTACGCAAAGTGGTCCGGAAAGCAGGTGGAACAGTGAAAACCCTAAGCCCGGAGAGAAGCTCTTTGAAGCGGACCGCGATCATACAACCAGACCGGGGCCGACGTTCTGGCAGATGGACGACCGATTGCGGGAACAGGAGACGATAGTTAGGATGCCCGGGCAAGCTAAAAACATGGGCAGCATAAGTGGCCAGCAAACGTTGGCGCCGTAACCGCAGGGGAGGGACACCTGCCTCCACTAGTATGCTGTCCACAGGGCTGGTGCGGAAGGCACCAGTGGCAAGACGCATCCCAGTGTGTAGTATTGGGTGCAGCACCCGCAACGCAGATGGGGAAGCGGAGCCATAAGCCAGGCTCCCATTATCCAGACGGGACTGGATTAACGCCTGGTAGAGCCGTAACAGGGTAGATCGGTCGGCGCCCCAGCTGGTGTGGCTCAAGCATCGCAGAGCATTTAGATGCCACCAACACGCCTGTGTAAGCTGCCGAACATGAGGCAGCCAAGTCAACCGGGCATCAAAAAGGACACCCAAAAACCTGTGAGTCTCCACCACAGCAAGAAGTTCGGCGTCAAGATAAAGCCGCAGCTCAGAATGGACCGTTCGGCGCCGGCAGAAATGCATAACGCGGGTCTTGGCAGCCGAAAACTGAAAAGCACGCGCTACAGCCCAAGACTGCGCCTTGCGGATAGCGCCCTGTAGCTGACGTTCAGCAGCTGCAATGCAAATAGGGCTATAGTAAAGGCAGAAGTCGTCAGCATACAGGGAAGCGGAGACAGAATTTCCCAACGCTGCAGCGAGACCGTTTATTGCAATTAAAAACAGCAGACACTGAGGACAGAGCCCTGTGGTACCCCGTTCTCCTGGATGCGGGAGGAACAATGGGAGGCTGCGACTTGCACGCGGAAGGTACGATACGATAGAAAATTGCGGATAAAGATCGGCAGAGGGCCCCGAAGGCCCCATCCACGAAGCGTAGAAAGGATGTGATGACGCCATGTCGTATCGTACGCCTTCCGCATGTCGAAAAAGACAGCGACCAGGTGCTGACGGCGGGCATAGGCAGTGCGGATGGCTGACTCCAGGCTCAACAGATTGTCCTCGGCGGAGCGACCTTTACGGAACCCACCCTGAGACGGAGCCAGAAGGCCCCGAGACTCCAGTACCCAATTCAAGCGCTGGCTCACCATCCGTTCGAGAAGCTTGCAAAGAACGTTGGTGAGGCTAATGGGGCGGTAGCTGTCCACCTCCAAACGGCTCTTTCCTGGTTTCAAAACGGGGATGACAATGCTGTCCCGCCATTGCGACGGAAACTCACCCTCGACCCAGAGACGAAGGTCGAGGAGGCGTCGCTTGTAGTCCACTGAAAGGTGTTTCAGCATCTGACAGTGGATGCGATCTGGCCCAGGAGCGGTTTCAGGGCAAGCGGCAAGGGCACTGTGAAATTCCCAATCACTGAATGGAGCATTGTAGGATTCAGAATGGTGGGTGCTAAAAGAAAGGCTCCGACGTTCCATCCGCTCTTTAATGGAGCGGAAGGCCAGTGCGTAATTGGAAGAAGCGGAACCAAGAGCAAAATGCTTTGCCAAGCTGTTGGCAATTTCGTCGGAGTCTGTACAAACTGCTCCATTCAGTGCGAGCGCAGGGACGCTGACAGGGGTCCGATAGCCATAGAGGCGTCCGATGTTGGCCCAGACCTGCGATGGAGAGACCTGGAGGCCAATGGTGGGCACATAGCGCTCCCAGCACTCCTGCTTGCTTTGTCGGATAAGGCGGCGGGCCCGTGCACGAAGACATTTGAAGGTAATGAGGTGTTCAATGCAGGGATGTCGCTTGTGACGCTGGAGCGCCCGTCGGCGATCTTTAATCGCTTCAGCGATCTCAGGCGTCCACCAAGGCACAGTCCGCCGCCGAGGGGACCCAGAAGAACGGGGAATGGCAGATTCGGTGGCAGTAACGATGCCCATGGTGACCGATTGAACCACCGCATCAATGCCATCAGTAGAGAGAGGCTCAATAGCGGCAATGGAGGAAAACAAGTCCCAGTCAGCCTTATTCATTGCCCACCTGCAAGGCCGCCCAGAAGACTGACGCTGTGGCAGTGACAGAAAGATCGGAACGTGGTCACTATCACACAGGTCGTCATGCACTCTCCATTGGACAGACGGTAAGAGGCTAGGGCTACGGATCGAAAGGTCAATGGCGGAGTACGAGCCATGCGCTACACTGAAGTGTGTGAAGGAACCATCATTTAAAAGCGAGAGATCGAGCTGTGCCAATAAATGCTCAATGGTGGCGCCTAGACCTGTCGCCACTCACCCACCCCACTGAGGGATGTGGACGTTGAAGTCGCCCAGTAATAAGAAAGATGGCGGCAATTGGGCTATCAGCGCAGCCAGGACATGCTGCGCGACATCACCATCCGGTGGAAGGTAAAGACTGCAGACGGTAACAGCCTGCGGCGTCCACAACCGAACAGCGACAGCCTCTAAAGCTGTTTGTAGAGGGATAGACTCGCTGTGAAGAGAGTTAAGGACATATATGCAGACGCCACCAGACACCCTTTCATAAGCTGCCCAGTTCTTATAATAACCCCGATAGCCACGGAGGGCGGGGGTTCGCATTGCTGGAAACCAAGGTTCCTGAACAGCAATGCAGAAGAAAGGGTGAAGGCTGATAAGGTGTCGGAGCTCAGCTAGATGGTGGAAGAAACAGCCGCAGTTCCACTGGAGGATGCTATTGGCCATGTCTGAGAAAGGCGTGACGGAACTTGGAAAGCAGATTACGCCGATGGGTCACCTGCTGCCTCCAATTGAGCACCGGTGCTAGCGCTATCCATGGCGTCTGAGGGACCGGCGAGATCGAGGTCCTCAGCGGACGCCAGAATCTCCACCTCGTCCTCAGACGCAGAGCTGGAAGGTTGCGGTGGGGTGGCTGCCACCGCAAGTTCCTTGGGCTTAGAGCTCTTCTTTTTGGATTTCTCACGCTGCTCCTTGGGTTTAACTGGCTGGAAGGGCTTCACCGATTCAGTCTCTGGGACTGAGGAGGATCGTGATGCCCTTCGACCAGCTGATTGTGGGCACTTACGCCACTGTCGGTCGTCAGCCTTCCCGCTAGTGGAAACCTGGGAAGGGAGGGACCCAAGGGACCCCTTGGGAGCGTGAGAAGCCGAAGAAGGTGGACACTTCTCCGGCGTAGAAGCGGGGACGGACGTCCCCGATGGGTGTGATGGTGTTGCTCCTGAGGTAGGTGGCGCAGGAGCAACCCGTTGGGTAGAGGCCCCCCCACCCCCACTAGCAAGGGGGCAGGAGGAGTTGTACCACACGTCGATCCGGCCGGAAGTTGCGAAACTGATGGGGCGAGCACAGGTATCGTAGCAGCGGCGTAGGAAGATGTCATTCTCACAGGATGTAATCGGTCCTATTTCCTTTTGGCCTCCGTATAAGTCAGTCGGTCCAGGGTCTTATATTCCATGATTTTGCGCTCTTTCTGGAAGATTCTGCAGTCTGGCGAGCAAGGTGAATGGTGCTCCCCGCAGTTGACACAGATGGGAGGCGGGGCACATGGAGTATCGGGATGAGATGGGCGTCCGCAATCTCGACATGTGAGGCTGGAAGTCCAGCGGGAACACAGATGGCCGAACTTCCAGCACTTGAAGCACTGCATTGGGGGAGGGATATAGAGCTTGACGTCACATCGGTAGACCATCACCTTGACCTTTTCCGGTAACGTATCACCCTCGAAGGCCAAGATGAAGGCACCAGTAGCAATCTAATTTTCCTTCGGACCCCGATGAACGCGCTGGACGAAATGTACACCTCTGCGCTCTAAGTTGGCGCGCAGCTCGTCATCAGACTGCAAAAGAAGGTCCTTAAGGTAAATAACTCCCTGGACCATATTTAAACTCTTATGGGGTGTGATCGTAATAGCAACATCCCCCAACTTGTCACAAGCAAGTAACCGTCGTGAATGGGCACAGGATGCCGTTTGTATCAGGACTGATCCAGAGCGCATTTTGGACAAGCCCTCCACCTCCCCAAACTTGTCCTCTAAATGCTCGACGAAGAACTTAGGCTTTCTGGAGAGAAAAGACTCCCCATCAGCTCTCGTACAAACTAAGAAACGGGGCGAATAACTGCTACTGCCATCCTGAGATTTACGTTCCTCCCACGGTGTGGCCAGGGAGGGGAACGTTTTCGGATTGTACTTCTGAGCGTTAAATTGACCCCGAGAACGCTAAGAGACTTCTGGCGGCTGGCCACCAGCGAAAGACGATGTACCACGCTTCATTGCGGGTCATCCGTCCTGATGCCACCTACTCCGACCAAGGGCCCTCCCCACGGGAGCCACCCAGTCACAGCAAGAGCCACCTGGCAGGATGGCCATTGCCGGGAGTCCCGATGCCCCAGGAGGATAGGCATCTACTCCTTGGCATACGTGGGGAGTTAACGGCGCAGGCATCAGTAGAGCGATCCCTGTGTTGTCAGGGGGCTACAACCAACAGGGTACATGGCGGCCCCACCACAACGCACTGGCTACCGTGCTGGATGTTAGGCAACAAGTGGTCCATGGTCGCCGTCAGTGCAGAAAGAGGCACTGCAAAGTGCAAGGTGTAATCTGCACGCAGGAACGTAGTCATGCCCAAGAGATGGAGAGCGGGCGGGACTGCAATTCAACGGCGAATAAGCTGGCGAAAGGTCTGATCGCAAGATGGACACAATGCACCAAGTAAGGCGCCCTTCCCCAATCGGCTCGCTCTTCGGAAAATTTTGAGAGATGGAGGTCAAGCCCAACAGGGGACCATCACATAAGGCCGAAAAGTTTGAGACTCCTTATAGTCGCCTCTTACGACAGGCAGGAAAACCGTGGGCCTATTCTAACCCCCGAACCCGCAGGGCGTAGTGCAATAAGAGACCTTTACATTATTTCTCACACGATTTTGGTGTATTTGTGTTTGTTCGAGCCCAAGTACTTTCCTGGTAAGACAGTGCTCTCTTAGGACACACTTGCATATTATTGACAGTAACGAAAAAAGTTTCAATGGAAGTATGTTAGTTTGGACACACTTGGCACTAACAAATTGAGAATGCTCCAGTACTGGCACAAAAGAAGTATTAGAAACAGACTGCTGGAGTCATCAGAACGTGGCGTACAAGTAAGACGAAATATTGCAGAAGTGTAGAAAGGTAAACAGCGTTATAATGTGCGAAGAAGTTGAGACTCGACTGAAGTGTAATTATACTGTTTACAGGTATTATTTAATATGAGATTTGTATTAAATATCGGTATGGTAAAGTATTTCTTCAAGGATAAGGATGATGCCATGAGGAACTACGTTTTCATAGTACGCTGAACTGTTTGAGTAGGTCGTTAACTGGCTGAGACAGGTCGCAGTACCGTAAGATGAAGCATTCAGTAATTCTAAAGAGCAGAAGTGGTCTACAAACGTAGGGTGGTAGCCAGTGCATCTTTAGACACGAGCCTAGCATTTTCAGGAGAAAATGAACACAAAATGACATTGCTTCTCAAATATAACAAGAGTATTAGTGACAGAAGGAATCGATTTTAGAATGATATTTCTGTTACTGGATCCAATCTACCCAAATCCCTCATTCCCTCCCAATTTAGTTTATCTGTCCGATCATTCGAATTCTGATTTCCGTAATCCTTTCATTTAATTTCTCTAACACATATAATCTGTTTTTTTTTTCTTCAGTAAATGCTCTGACCCTCATAAATCACTTAATTTGAAGATCATTGTGTTGCGAAATTATAGCAGTTTCTCTTGCTTCTACGTTTATGAACTCATGAGATCTAACGAAGGTGTGCCATAAAGGCAGCCAATAGAGAGGCGACTAAGGTGTTAAATCTGCGTATTCTGTCATTTTCTGAATGGGTCACAGATAAAGGAATTATGATTCAGAGAACCCTAGAATCCAGTATTCCTTCATCTGATAATCCATTTTACGCTTTTCGATGTTAGCCATCACATCCTGGTTCAGGAAAAAAATGGAGTATTACATGCTTGACTAGCAACGAACAGTCAGTCGCTCATGATCGTTGCAAGTCAACCGTGTAGTATGTAATCCTCGGTTTTTTATCTGAACCACGATTCTGATGATGGCTAATGTCAAAACGCGTAAAATGAATTAACAGATGAATGAATACTGGATTCTAGTTTTATCTGCAATCAAGATCCTTCCTCTCCGACGAACTGAGCAAATCGCAGACTACACAAATAAATCATGTGATCTTACTCAGTCCAAACACATTGCGTATTTTTCAACATTAACTCCAAACCATGTTGGGTTACGTGAGAATAATAACAGCACTGCTGCTGCTACTGCTACTATTACTACCAGTAATAATAATTATTATTATTGTTTATTAATGCAGCAGTAGGCTGCATTCTTTACGAAATACCAGTGACATACCGAAATATCTGTAATATGCTATACAGTTCCCGCTACAACGGTTAAGGATTCAACAAGATGCTTTTTCAGCATTACTAGTTCTGAAAATGATTCACTGAGTTGTCTTTGTTCCGAAATAACTGTAGAATCAGTTTAGTTAAAAAGACGGTACCAAGGAGAATCATCTACGGGATCGGATAAGCTAACGAAGAGTATTTTTCAGACTTTTGAGACTGAAATCTGGGAGGTCTTACTGTAACAAGCTGAAGATGTCTATTCACTCAGTCTAAGCATATATCTCGATATTCAATATTGCATAACCACATGGACAGTACTAATCCTTCACGAGGGATGACAATAAAATCTTACAATGTAAAACCGCTGTCCCAGTCCAGTGGGCTTTCGGGTGTTTTTGCGTACGTAGGGTCCGGTGTTAAGACTAACAAGACATCTGTCTGCTTCTTGGTTTACGTGAACACCTTAGAGAAAATGTTTTTCACATTGATGTTTATTCCATGTCTTGATCTTGTTATTTCCACTCGTGAAATCACCCACTTTTAACGTAACCGAATGGGGCAAGTTGAGTGAGTCAAGACGACTTCGTCATCTAACGTGCACATCATATTTCTCAGTCAGTTCTTGTCGGTAAAGCAGTTAATGAGTTCCAAGAATGCGAGAATGTACCGTATGTTATGCCTGTGTTTAATGAACATGACTTTTCTACAGCTCAAAACACAAATCATGTTCTTGTTAACAGTCTTTCTTAAATAGGAAATACTCAAGCTGCAATACCGAAAGGACCACGAACTGGTCTCCTCACTAATCTCTAGATGAGCATTAGGTGGAACAGGATTGAAACTTCCTGGCAGATTAAAACTGTGTGCCAGACCGAGACTCGAACTAGGGACCTCTGCCTTTCGCGGGCATGTGCTCTGCCAACTGAGCTGCCCAGTGTGAAAGTCTCATTGTGGAACAGTGTTAACAACCAAGGCTTCGAAAAAATGCTGCTTCCAATAAGCGAAAATGGTGCCGAAGTGGCTTCCCTTTTAAACTATTCCGTAATGAAAGGCCACGAGTGAAAAATCGGTAAAGTCACACTACGATGCATTCTAGATTTTTAATAAGGTCAAATGTGAAACCTATGGTAATTGATAAAGAAACTCACAAGGTAGAACAAAGTGTGGCTATAAATATGTGGGTAACAAAAATTTTTGGACTGCGTTTGTAAATTGAACATTTTGTCTAAGGATAAAAATTATTCATAGCGATAGTAAATAATAAATAAGAATAATAAATAACCAAGTCCCATTGCCTGCAGACGTGCTAAGTACTTGAGAAATTCTTGTGGAAGAGTCTTTTCTACATTCAAATTCCGATTATGAACGACACTTGTAAATTTTGTGATAAGATTGACGACTGTAGAAAAGCTGCATGCTTCTGTGAAGATAAACTGAGCTTGTTAAGAGGAGCAAGACTGATAACTCGTTTTGAGGAAACTTTAAAAACAAACACGTAGGATCCTTTCGTAAATAATTTTAGATAAATCAATTTAATTAATTTATAACAATTATTAAATAACTTCATCTACAGCTTTATTTCTTAAGTCAACAGTAGTGTACAAACCGAATAAGAATAATTTGAGATGTTTGTTTTTAAACATGTAACTTTTGCTCCTTTGCAGAACACATTAACTACATTAGAAATTTGATCGGAGTTGACCACATCGGCGTTGGAGGCGATTTCGATGGAATAAACATGTGAGTAAGAAACTTCGCTACAGCATTTCACTGCAGACATTTCGTTTAGAAAAACCTATCTTTTATGTACTCATCTAACGTATTTATTGAAAATTTACTCTTTGGTAAATGTATGCACTCTTGAGTGATTTTCTCTCGTACAGACAGTATCATTTCAGGATATACGGTTGTAATAGTTATTTAGCTATGATATCTTCCAGAAAATTATTCTTCTGGGACTAGCCGGAATTATTCCTGTCTAAGTGCAGATTGTTAAGAGTATAAATTTAGGCTCTTAAAATGACATTTTCATGTTATTGTAACCACAAAAGTATGAGAATAGAGAACAGTATTGTCGGTATGAACAGTTTCATGCTTTCCAGCTTGCTATGTATTAGACTTTTAATATTATCTTACATCGTTTTCAAGTGATAGCGTTCATTATATGTATGTCACAGTCTTTTCTGAAACTGAAAAAATTACTCCGGGAAAATAAAGTTTTCCAAACGTGAAAATCTATTCCTAGGTACAACATAGTGTGCAACTAGGAACAAAACATACTCCATTCAAATTTAAAAGTGTTGAAACCGAAGAAATTTTGTCATAGATATGTTTGGTAGTCTATTGTGATATTATTACTTTACTACAGACCAGTAACCAGCAAGTGAACTCGTATTAAGCAGAAGTTTTATCAAAAATGATTGTTGAAAACGTTTTGAAATAAAGGTGTTGGCAAGTAACACTTACTTCCGTTTTAGGAACTGGTAAAACTCTTAAGGTGTTAGAGTAATTCAGTTAATCTGCAAATACCACGTGTTCTGTAGTGGTAACCATTACGTTTCAGTATCCAACATGGTGCACGACCGATGAAGTATGGCATAACAGTTTGCACATTATGTAGCTAGCTTTTAATATTGAAACGTCCCCTTTCAACAATTTTACACGAGACTGTGCTTAAACTGACACACAATATTTTTTAGCGCAACGCAATCTGACTTTCAATAATCTCTACAAGAGAATGGCCCTGACTAACATTAACCTGTACTTTTCACAAATCACTTACCTCACAAAAATCTTGGTTACTCCCACTACTGCAATACAGCAAGCGCCACTACTGCCAGCTAAATAAAAGATTCAAACTATGGAAGCCACTAACTACTGATAGGGATAGTTAGCAAATGAAAGATATTAATAGAGAATGTATTTACCTTGATATCATATATATATATATATATATATATATATATATATATATATATATATATATATATAGAGAGAGAGAGAGAGAGAGAGAGAGAGAGAGACAGAGAGCAGTTCATGACAAATTTCAAAACTCCGCCATCTCTCTCCCCACATCCACCACTGCTGGCGGCTCACCTCCAACTGCGCAACGCTACGCGCTGTTCACAGCCAGCTGCCTAACACTACAATGGCGAGTATTACAACAATGCAAAGCAGCCACAGACTGCACACAGCACAGCCAGTGATTTTCATACAGAGGTGGCGTTACCAATAAAAAAACCTAAACAGCGTACTTACAATATATACAGATTTCTACTGACCATAACACTCTGTGACTGACAAATTAGCGAAGCCCACAAGAACGGCTTTAATGTGTTGCATAAAACTGAAAGATATAGAACTCGTAATATTTACAACCGCTGTACAAAACACAACCTCATGTCCCAGAACAACAAAAATAGTAGAAAATGCCGCAAACTGCTTACGTTGGTTTCTAGACCGCATTCCTCCATGTTATTGTGAAATAAGTCACTAGACTGATACACCGACTAGGAAATAATACATTTCTATCTGCACTATCCTCTAGGTACAATAGGATACCTACTCTCCCCGAAACCCAGTGATCAATTAATATTGGGTTAATCAATGTTATTCATAACTAATTTACTTATTTTTCTTTACTTTATGCGATCAGGCGCAATGGACAGTGGGCTGCTTTGACAGACTGCCTCCATTCAGCCTGTCTCCAGGTCCTTTCTGCCATCCTTCCTCTGAAGGTCTTTGGATACGCAGTCACTCCATCGAGTTCTAGGCCTTCCTATGGGACTTCTGCCGGTTCGGTGGGTGTTGAGTACAGCTTTCGGCCATCGTTTGACCTGCATTCGAGCAACATGCGCTGCTCATTGGAGTCGTCGTGTCTTCATTATAGCAAGGATGTTCCGCTCTTTGAAAATATCATAAAATGTATTCTGAGGAATCCATCTTCCGAAGGACTTTCCTTTGAAATATCATCAATCTGTTCAGATCTTGCTTCGTTGTACTGCACGTGGCACATCCGTATAGTACTAATGGCTGTGGGAGTGTTTTGTAGATGTTTATTTTGAAATGCCTGAACAAACTTCTGGAAATTGTAAATCTGTAGTACGTTCCTATGGGACCAAACTGCTGAGGTCATCGGTCTCTATGCTTATACACCACTTAATCTAACTTAAAACTAACTTATGCTAAGGACAACACACACACCCATGCCCAAGGGAGGACCCGAATCTCCGACTTGAGGACTCGCGCAAACCGTGACAAGGTGCCACTGATCGCACGGCTGCACCACTCGGCACAAGCTTTTGGTTTTGAGGCGAACATTAAGGCCTTGGCTACAGCGAATACCTGCCTGTAGTCTTGCCTGTATTTCGATTTTACTGGATGGTTCATCTCCGAGTACTGCGCCCAGATACTTGGACTTTCTGACTTGACGATAGAAACCCTCAGTTGTCCGTAAGGGTGGAAGTGGTTCTTGAGTTTCATTATGTAGAACGGGTTCTAGGAAATATTGATTCGAGGTCCAATATTCCTTGCTGTTGTTTCCAGAATGTCAATATTCCTCGCTGTTGTTTCCAGATTGTCAGCCATTCCCCCTAAGTCTTCTTGCGGCACAGACAGTAGCACTATATCATTGATATATACTAGATACTTCATGTTTACATCCCTGGTCGGGACTCCTCTGAGTTCATTAGATGACATCTCTCGCAGGACCTTCTCTAATGCTAGATTGAAAAGAACAGGTGATAGTCCATCGCCCTGCCGTAGCCCAGTTCATATTTTGAATGCTTCGTCCACCTTATTTCCCATTTTTACCTTTGCTGTAGTATACATCAGGCCGGCCTTCGTGAGGCTTACTAGTTTCTTGACAAAACCGAACTCTTCCAGACACCTCAGCATACTTTCCCGATAATGCAATCATATGCTTTTCTGAAGTCGACAAACAGCGCGTGTAGTTCTTGGACAAACTACTACCTTTCTCCTATGATCTGGTTTAGGACAAAGATTTGGTCGATAGCAGATCTCCTGTGACGAAATCCTCTTTGATATTCTCCAATAATGGTGTCTGCCAACAGCTGGATTCGATTTATAAGACAGTTTGAGAAGAACTTATATCAAATTTTGAGCAGAGCGATAGAACGGTAGTTCTCACACTCAATTCGGTCATACTTCTTACGGATGGGACAGATAAATGCATTCCTCCTGTTCTCTGGAATCTTATCAATGTTCCAAATTTTCTCTACTAATTTTTGAATCCTTACAAGATATTCACCCCCCCCCCCCTCCAGAATTGTTTCATCGACGATGCCATCTTCTCCTGAGCCGTTTTACCTGGTTCCTTATCTCTTCTAGAGTTGGCGGTGGGTATTCAGGGTCTGCTGTCTGTGGTAGGGGGAAGTTAAAGAGTGTCGTTGGGTCTTCACAATTTAACAAGTCCCTGAAATATTCTTCCTATCTCTTTGCAATTTGATATTCATTTGCCAGCATCTCTCCTTTGGCATTTCTTATGAATTTCTCAGTGGGTTTATAGGTTTCCCTCATGTAGTTCACCTTTATGTAAATTTTCTTCATCCTCCTTCTCTGGAAGTCTTCTTCTACTTCTGTAGTAATTCCACTCACAAACCTACTGATATCTCTCCGCAGTACCGCTTGTGTTTCTCTTCGGACTCTGTCAAATTCTGCCTTACTGCTCTGATCATCTGCTCACTGTAACCACTTGTCATGGGCTTCTTTCTCCTGCTGACCTACTCTTCACAGACCTCACTGAACCACTTCTTCTTCCTCGCCACTCTTTTGGCAATGAGTGCTCCTGCAGCCTTTGTAACCAAATTTCTAATTTCTTCCCGTCGCTAAGTCCTCTGTTTCCCGAAGTAGTGTAAAAATTGAAGTTCATTCCTGGTCTCTTCCTGTGGTACTTTTTCTATTTCTAAACGTGCCACTTTCTTTAGTTTACTTCTTTGGTTTGGTTTCAGGGTGACTCTGATTTGAACCACACTTAGCCCGACGGGAATTTCTTACATCCATATGCCAATTCGTGATTTCTGTGGTAATTGCTATGTGGTCTATTTGGTTGACTGTTTTCCCATCTGGCGATACACATGTTCCTTTGTGCACCTGTCTATGTGGAAAATTTGTGCTACTGATAAACATGTCCTTGGACGTAGCAAAGCTAATTAGCCTTATTCCGCTGTCGTTACTATTGTCATGCAGACTATGAAGGCCTATTACGGAAGTAAAACTGGTCTCCCTTCCAATCTTGGCATTAAAATCGCGATGAGAATTTTGCAGCTCTTTTTAGGAATGAAATCCATAACATTTCCAGCTCTTCAGAGAATATATCCTTTACCTGACCATCACTTTCCTCTGTTGGTGGATGACAGTTCACAAAGGTAAGTTGGTGGGTTAGAACTGAGATTGTTGGGTTCACTGCCGTAAAATTCTTTACCATTATTACAATGCCTTTGTTAACACAGAAACCAGTTCCAAAACTGTGCTTGACTGCTTTCCCATAGAATATTGTGTAATTTTCTACGTCTGTGGTCACCGTACTTCCTACTGGACAACCACCAACATTTTCTACTTTTCCAGTTCTCTAACCAAAGTTACTGCCGCCCCAGGTTTGTACAGAGAGTGTACATTCCATGTTGCTAATCGTAGTCGTTTTCTATGCTTGGTTCGTTACATTGGGCGTCTGTTCTGTATCTGGGGCTCCTCTCTAGCTTAAGTAACACGATTGGTTTTACGAGGTGGGGTTGTTAACCCTACGCCCGACCCTCAACCTGTAGATCTGTGGTACCCTATTTAGTCTGTATGTTATTCATAAACCTGTCAAAAATAGTGTTATTTTGTTGTATTTTAGTAGCGCATTTACTTCTAAAATGAAACGTTAACTGCTTAGGACACTTCCATTTCCTTAACGTAAGTTTTAATCCTGGTCGCACCCTAATTTACGGTGGCTACGTGATGCTGCCCTAAAAATAATATGAGAGTAAAATACGTAATTTAGCTCCTTGTTTAAATGTCAGCTAGAAGTGGATATATTCAATAGTCCGATGAATAAGGAACATCTTTCTATTAGAACATAAAAGTCTGGAATAAAACCATAGTCTAATGACAATATACAGAGTTGTAGTCACCATGTTTATCATCAGATATGGCTCATCAACGTGCACAACTGCAGTTCCACTAGTTGTTTCCGGACGTGGCAGTTGCATTGGCAGCAAAAGTGCAAATATAACCCAAAGATGCAGCATCTGGAATGAGGAAATATATCAAACATTATAAATCTGGGATCTTGCCCACTCGTTGCTTATAGGATGCCTAAAGGATGTTGCGTTCTCAGAATGCTTTAGAACCATTCAAGCAAGTAACATCAGTGATATTATTTCTAGAAAGCAAATTGATAATACTTAACTCTGATTACAGTAAATGTCTCTAGTGAGAGGCGATATGAAAGCAGCAAAGTTCTTGCTACACATAAAGTCCAAGTAAGCAGCTGATGTGGATCATGACGGTCTGAGAGCGTAGCACTAAGGTCTGTTGAAGATTTGAGCAGCCGAGGCCAGAAGGAGCGGCGCTTATATTCATTTCTTCCAGGTGTCGGTCTTGGTGCGGCTCGGTCCAATTCCGCACGCCATTGGCCGACCTTTCCTCATCTCATTCTCTGGCCTTGCGTTCTGCATCTTCGTTCCGGCGTTCGTGGTTACACCAGAACAATAACCATCGAAACGGAAGCAATGTTATGATTTAAGCTTTAGTTGACGAAGAGGTTTATGCTGTGATCACGCTCAGATTATGGAATATTAGGGGGGGGGGGTGAAATAAGCAAAACACTCCCTAAGACAGAATCCGTTCAGTTGACGTGAAGAATTGAAGGAAAGTTTGGATGGAAAACCTAAAGCTCAATGCTCGGATAAGAATCTGAGCCGCCGTTCTTCCAACTTAGAGCCCTGTACCTCACGACAGTGCCACTTCGAACAGCTATGACATTTATAACGATACCATTATTAAAGGCGTCGTTTTGCTGACATAAATAAAATCTAGTATCTAGATCATATTTCGAGTGTTCCTTTATTAATCCAACATAGTATTTTTGATTACATTTGTTTGATGAATTGCGGAATAGAATGTATGACTTCAAATGTTACTTGCGTAATAAACGTCTCATCCAAAGTATTATTAGTCAGAACTTCGATCTTGTGCTTCCAGTCTTTACCTCCAGTCAGGCTCAGATAGCAAATCAACAAGCGAATCCCTTTTTCATGTTCATTTTTACCTTTAATTACATTACTGGCAGTTTCTAACACTTAGGATGGAAGCTGCAACAGACATTACGGATGAGAAACTACGAAAGTTAGCAGTGAATGGTTAGCACATTCAGCACAATAAAAATGGTCGTCATATTGATCATATGTAAGTAACGAATTTGTATATCCAGAGTCATAACGTGTTGGTATGAATGATATCAGAAATGAACCGCAGCAAGTTACGTCGCTTGGTGAATATATTTAGAGTAGTGAGGATGGTGGGCAAAGATTACTTCAGCATGCAAACAGCGAGCAGCTTTCTGATGGCCTCTTGGTCGCTGCATTGTGCGTGCGGGGCAGCTGCTAACTGTTCAGTAATTGAATTTCCATTGCAGAATCTTTACCAGTCCTTTAGTTTTGGTTCCGTTAATGATTTTTGTATGCTCATACCGCTCATGTAATGCGATGGCTCCCGAATTAGGTATTACCCTCAATATATTCCTGTATAATTCTCCGTTACACTTCTCATCGAAAGGTACGTTTATATACCTTCCTGTTGTGCTGTTTGGAGATATATGAAACATTCATTTTTAATTCTCTCTTAACAGTTTAATAAATTTAAAATGTGTCGACCCACAGCAGTTACGTTACGACCATAAATGTTTTATCGCATTCATTCTGCATCCTTTAAACTGTTTCTACTGCGTTGTATTTATTGCGAGTAAATGAACTTTCTTGTGCGTTTTTCAGTCGTTTGACCGTAAATGTTTTCTAAGGGAAACTGTGCTCTATATACAGATTCAGGTTTGTCGTTAGACTTTCTGAAACTGATCGTTTACATTAGCTAATAACTCATCACGACGCTGATAAAGCACCGTTGACGCCTCTCTATTAAGCGTATTTCTGACTTATTCGAGTACCATTTTGTTTTATTATTTCATCTTCTTTGAAAATTTTTTCATCTACTCTCTACCTTTTTGCACCTCAACTTTCTCTTTGATTTCATGTCATCCTAGAAATTGTTATCCTGGTGGCTCTTTCCGTTCTTTCATGAAGAGGGGTGCGTTCATGTCATAGTGAAGTAATATTTATCCCCTTTAGGTAACTAAACAGTGTAGTGTAATCTGTTTCATTCTTCGTGGCGTGTATTTTCATTCCCTTGTCAAGCTATCACAGAATATCTTCCACAGTATATTTTGTTAATAACGGAGGCTGAATATTAGCAACACTTCCTCTGCAAATATTATTCTCTCTTATTTTAGCTATTTATAGCAATGTAGTGGATATTTGGACTACAGCTATGTATCCCATTCCGCTTTTCACATTTTCTTATCCTGTAATTTTCCACCCATTACTTGAATGCGAGTTGAAATTAAGTATCAAGTAAACTAAAATCAGTTCAAAGTAATTAGTGCTGATATAGAGAAACGCTTTGTGTTACCACTCTTGTGTGTTGTGGAAAAGATCGTTTGAAGACAGCGCTGAATTTGTTGAAGATTTTATCTAATTTTTTGTTTACGTGACGAAGAGGGTTAGTGTTACACCGTAAATTGCAACATGTGTTATTTATAGATGAATGCACATGAGATAACCTTAGTTTTCAGTCTCGAATATGGTGGTTCATAGTAGAAAATTCACTAAGAGAAAATCACGACGTTGTGTACCGCTGCAAGTTTCCAATAATATACCTGTACAATTTAAGAAAGTGAGCCGTTAAAATTCATTTCTAATTATTGGGTCAACTCAAAGTTTAGAAATGGTGTGTCCAATTTTCTTATACATTTTTTTTAATCCCAAATCGTTTATAAAATAATTATTTCGTTACTTAGAACGGCAAGAGAGGCGCATTATGGAACGTGGAGGTCAGATGACTTGCATTTAGCCGTATCAGTATATCTAAATGACGACCATGGCTTAAATGAATACGCACACATGTAAAACGTGTCCCAGCGAGCAATTGAAGGGCATGCCGAGAACCGAAGAGCACAAATGTATGTAGAAATCTGATAGCAGAAAAGTATTTTCCAATGAAGTTGAAAACGAAGAAGCATTGTCTTATATCTCAAGAGATAATGTTTGCTTTTCTCATCACGGATGTCAGAAAACTTGGATTCGACAGAGCACAATGAAACGATCTGCGTATAATTTCAATTCAGAGGATGGTTTTGCAGGTAAAAAGCGGCCTGAATGTTGCCATCCAAGACGTAGTACCGCATCCGAAGGCATAATGAAAGCTCCAAGTAAAACTTCAAGGTCTAATCAAAGGGATGAAAAGTAACTGAAGCAAATGAGAAGAAATCCACAACTACAGCATCATCTATGACAAGAAAGTGATTTGAACGCTCTTCGAGGAAGCCGCCAAAGAAAGTCTCTCGTAAAACAGAGGAGTAATATAGGAAGAATCACGTATAGGATCGAATGGAAAAAATGATCAGACTCATTAAGTGCAAAATGTATATTCACGCAAATGATACAGGGGTGTGATAGAACTGAAAACGTTAAACTGTAGTGCCTACAGATGGTGATGGAAGAACTAGCACATGAAAAATTTCCTTGAACTAAGAGTAGTGCAAATCTTTAAGCTCACTGACATACAGGGGATAGGAAATAATATGAACATCTGTACGTACTTGGGAATTGCTTATTGATAAGGAGTTCGACCCCCATTTTCCCATAATATAGCTGAAAGCCACTTTACAATACTCGCATACAACGATTGTATAGTCGCCAATGGAATTTTATGCCACTCTTCTATCAGAATCTCTTGTAACTGCAGTACTCACGGGGGAGGCGGAAATCTGCTACGGAGTCTGCGCTCCAATATCGCCCACAAGTGTTCGATAGTGTTCAAGTGTGGGGATTGCGATGGCCACGGAAGACCCTATAGTTGAATGCTCCTTATACCACGACTGTATTGCCCTGGCTGTGTTAATGTGTGCATTATCATCCTGAAATACAGCATCATTGTTGTGGAAGAACATTTTAATTATAGGGTGCACCTGATCACTTAAAATACTCACTTAATCTTTGGCTGTAACGGCCTTTGAGAGTAAAGGTGGGACCAGCAGAATACATTGATATGGCTGCCCAAACGATTACACTTCCACCTCCATGCATAACCGTTGGAATCAAGCAGTCAAGATTGTAGGGTTCTTTTTGCATTCTCCAGACATAAACACGGCCCGTTGTTGAAAATAATTAAAAAGTTGATTCATCCGACCATATGGCGTGTTTCCACCGATTAGCCGTCTAGGATTTATGCGCCTGACACCGTGTTTTACGCTTCTCTGCGTTGGTTGTCGCCACTAATGGTTTCGATATAGCAGCTCTTCCATGAATATTCTCTTTGCGGAGTTCTTGGCAGACAGTATCAGTGCATTCACTTTAGCTGCCATAGTTTTGTGTTGTGTTGACACAATTCGTGTTAGCATAAGACGATCTCTGTCGTTTAGTTTTGATTTACGTTTACATGCTGATGTCTTCCCACGTTTTCTGTAGGCTGTCATGAATGTTGAACCAGTTGCTCGTGAAATATTATATAACTTGGACGTCATGGTTACTGATGCTCCAGCTAATCGGGGCCTCACAATGTACCTTCTTTGGAACTCTCTTAGGTCTTTCGTTGCATGTCGACCTCGGTCTCTGAATGCAAATACTGAACAATGACAGTCGAGCGGAACTGAGGATGGCATTATTTAAATAATTTTGTAACCTACCGTTTCGGCTATGATGAATAAAATCTTTAAATTTGTACAATTTATGCATTATCCCGCTACATAGACTGAGATACAAAGGTTGGAAAGTATCAAATAAGAGGTAAGTCGTATTTCAATAGCTGATTTCGCAAGTGAATTTTCAAGAAAATCTGCGTTACAGCTAAAACACGATTTCATTGTTCCTCGAATGATTTTTTTCCTGAGAATCTTTATTTTTGAGAGCAACATAGTTTCTCACAACAACAATAATGAACTGCTTGTCTCCCCCTCTGTCTCAGACGGAGGGTGAAACTGTTAAGAACCTGTATTATTATTTCATTTTGCTAATATTTATTGTGGTACAGAATGAAGTAAATGAATTTGTGTAAATGGCGTAATCATGGATTCATTATCCTTCAGGACGCCGCGCGGCCTGGAAGACGTGTCCATGTATCCCGAGCTGTTCACGGAGCTCCTGAGGCACGGGCACTGGCCGGAGGAGGATCTGAAAAAGGTGGCTGGCCTCAACCTTCTCAGGGTCTTCAGGGAGGTTGAGAAGGTAACGTACCCATACCTGGGTATGTTTTGATGTAAAACACTCGTGAACAACTTATTGACAACACTTTTCCTTCGATTCCTAATGCAATATCACGCAAAACTGATGAACTGTATCAAGGAAACAGACGCCACTGCAAGCACAAACACTTCACAGTAAATGTTACTCTTGCCCTTGCACAGTCATATTTCATACTTATTTCACGTGTTTATATGAAACTCTAGTACAGCGTAAAGCTTGCTGAAAATGTAGTTTTGTCAGATTATTTGATCAGATTACTGGACTATTTCAGCAGTAGACTCAATTGTTCGAACGTAAATAAAATAATACGTAACCATTCACATTTATTCGTTAAACCGGCAGTCACAGAAACATACGTATATGCACTGAATATTCATGATTACGCAATACTCGCTTAGTCATAATTAACGTTGTACAAATATTTAACCTCAGAAGTAATATGAACAATATGCTGTAAAATCAATGATTCGATATTCAGTAATTACAAAATAACGATAATATAACCTATTTCGTACTTCTCGTTGTTCTGAATGGTAATACATCTTCAGACTCGGAACACGATATGAAACAGTTCTTTTAATCAATACCCACCGCTATTCAGACAGAAGTAAAACAAAAGGGCAATTAGCAAATGTATTAGGGAAGAATAACATTAATACTGATACAATGAGTAAACGTGCTAACTAAGATCTGAAAGTATTTTTATGAAAACAGCTGACGTCAACCATGACTTAGAGAAATATAGTGCCAGCCAGTTCCACTTTTCGAAAGTTAGATTTGTGACTGCTCTTCGGAGACAACGATTTTAGCACTCTTGTGACGAATGGCTTCTCCCTTACATCCGAGAGTGGTGTGCTGAAAGCGCTGTAACTGAAAGTAAAACATTAGGTTGGGGATATAACGCCAGACGTTTAGAAAGGAGACTTCCTTGACCTTCTCTTGAAGTTTCGCGCTATAGACAGTAAATATAAGTAGAAAAGTAAGTATGAACGAGTCTGATTCCACCAGATCGCTGTCTTGCCTTTCATTTAAACAACTTAGATCATTGGTGCCTTCTTTGTCCTATTCGGCGTTCAGGCCATCTGCGGGAATATCTACCAGATTTTCAACGTGTTGCGTTGGTTCGTTTCATTAACATATACCCTGAGGCACTTAGCTGTCTGGAGTTTCGTTGCTCGTTGTGATCTACAATATTTGACCAACAGATTCCCATTCCGCAGTCTCTTAACAGATTTTAAAGTGCAGGCAATGCTTCCAAAGCCTTTTGAATGCAGAAAAGTGAAACCATCTCATAGTATCCTCTTTCCTCTTAAATAATAGAAACGCCTTTTGACCAGTATATTTTTTGTTACTCCTACCGTAAAGTAGCCCTAAGTCCCTGACTGCCTACATGAGCTCTCTTGTTTGACCTACCACCAGTACACCAAATCCGCTGGGAGTCGATGCTTTTCAGCTCGAGCGTTCCATCTCGGTTCCTTGAGCATCTAGGGATGTTATGGTCCACCCAGCTAGAATTCCATTTCCCTGGATAAACCTTATACAATTGAAATGCGGCGGTTTCCCAGAGGTTACCAGCTAACGACATGTTTCTCATCGGCGCACAGCACACCGTGATAGTGAATATTTTCTAATAGAAGTTCTTAACATTTTCGCGACCCGGGATCTTAACCCAAGATCCGCAGTCCCTGAGACCCACAACTGTCCATTGATGTGCCGTTGGGTGGTCACTGAAACATGTCAAGGGCTAACTATTACAGAGGACTGGTGATGTGTTATGAGACCCCAACCCAGAAAACCTGGGTTCGCAAAGACTGTACCCAGTAAACTAATGCTGAGCTCCGTGAGGGGCTCGCCATTTAGTACAACCCGGGGAGCACGTGTAGCTTATCAGATGCTCTGAAAACATCGAGAATTCCCCCGCAGAAGAAAAGTAGCACATAGTAGGATTACCTACAAGGCCAGTGCGGTGGAGATGAACTGTGGCGAAGAAGTGCAGCGGAAGTGTAAGGGGAACCCAGTGAAGGAGCAAGGGGTGATCCCGTTACGTGGACAGATTTTCGTTGAGTACTGTGTGATCTGAGATCAATTAAATCTGCAGGAATCAGCTACATACTTTAACAAGTAGTGAAATTTGTGGGACGTGTAGTTTCCAGAGTCCCTCCTTTTGTGGTCATAAATCTATAAAATAGGTGATTAACATCCAGATTACCACAAGAGCATTAGAATCACATTACCAAAAAGGTACAAATGAAAAATGTGTAAACTACCAGTTGATTATTTTCGTAACTCATGTTTATAAACTGCTGTACAGAAATATATTCCACTGTAAGCGTAATGAGGACAAACGATAGAGTATGGGATAAAGAATGACTTGGCTGGTCTTAACATCAGTAAATAAGGCCGGTTACACAATTTTATAAATTAATTAAAGCTTACCATCGCATTGATTTAAACAAAGATTCAAAAAACAAAAATTCAATACTAAGACCGTGGAACAAATATGACCATATTCATGACCATGACTTGAAATGAGCACTAAAAAAGTCGAAACTAGTAAATATCTATAGGTAAGACATCAGCGTCTCGCTGAATATGGAAACTGTGAACGAGATCCTATGTAATAAGAAACATGAGCATAATGGTCGAAACATTGAATGAATGAGAGATAGATTGGAACGGGAGAAGATGGGCTTGTGTTATGAAATGTATCACTTGTTGACATGGGAATGAGGAAAAAGTTCAATAGTTTGTACGGAACACAAAGTTCTGGATGTGTAACATTGGCTATCACTACTTCAAGAAAGAAAGTGGAAACATGATACCACTTGAAATTAAAAATTCAGTTGACAGGAAAAATAGTAAGTAAAAATACTAGTATGAATAGATAGAAGAGAAAGTCTATGGAACTCCATGAGTAATTACAAAATACAACGAATATACAAAGTCAGCCTCAGATGCAGAAAGCAGGGTTCTAGCTACATTTGAGAGTTGCCATAACTATGACTTTACTAACGAAGTACGAACTCCTAGATGTATTATTTATTTCTGGTAGACGGATAAATGTGAACTACTTGTGACTGGCCTGTGACGACTTCGGCTTACACTTTCTGAAGGCATAAGTTTCAACCGCTGAAATAATGTACCAAGCACTCTGTGAGTTCGTCTCCATACCGCTCGAGTGGCGAGTCTTTAGAAGTACGATACTTGATTAATTTTCTTCTAGGTTAATAAATAAATTTGAAAGATGTAATGCAAGTAATTCATCTGCATACCAGGAGTTCATCAGTATCACAGCTATTAATTGTCCTTATAACGCTGAAAGCCCAAAATAAGTTCCCCCAAAATTTTCCCAAAGCCATAATAGTTTACCGATGGAAGAGATCAAAGTCAGTTGGTAGTTAATGTCCATTAATTTCATTAATTTTAAGAAGAAGGAACATGTCTTGTACTTAGGTCAAAGAAGATAGTTACTTAACTTTAGTATGGATAGAAGCTACATGTACTCCGTCTTAAGGCCACAAGTGGCCCACCGGGACCATCCGATCGCCGTGTCATCCTCAGTGGAGGATGAGGATAGGAGGGGCGTGGGGTCAGCACACCGCTCTCCTGGTCGTTAAGATGGTATTCTTGACCGAGGCCGCTACTAATCGGTCGAGTAGATCCTCAATTGGCATCACGAGGCTGAGTGCACGCCGAAAAATGGCAACACCCATCCTAGTGCCAACCACGCCCGACAGCGATTAACTTCGGTGATCTCACGGGAACCGGTGTATGAACTGCGGCAAGGCCATTGCCTATAGAAGCTACATGTGCTAATGGAAATATACAATTAATTGATTCCTTTTACCGTAGCTCTAAGGAACCTAATGTATTTCCTGAAACTCTGAAGGAAAGTTTTATGTATGGGTATTTAGTTTGTCGAGTTTACAGTTACGCTAAGGGCGAAAATTCATGCTTAAATTCGTTGGTACAAGAATAATGTCATATATCATCAATATGTTTAACAGTAAGTTATAAATGTTCTAACAGCTTATGAAACTTCTCAGTGCTTGTAATCTGGACCAAATAGAGAGCATCCTAATGGTAAATAAATTAGTGATGTAAAGTTATATATATATATATATATATATATATATATATATATATATATATATATATATATATATATATATATATATATATATATATATATATATACACTCCTGGAAATTGAAATAAGAACACCGTCAATTCATTGTCCCAGGAAGGGGAAACTTTATTGACACATTCCTGGGGTCAGATACATCACATGATCACACTGACGGAACCACAGGCACATAGACACAGGCAACAGAGCATGCACAATGTCGGCACTAGTACAGTGTATATCCACCTTTCGCAGCAATGCAGGCTGCTATTCTCCCATGGAGACGATCGTAGAGATGCTGGATGTAGTCCTGTGGAACGGCTTGCCATGCCATTTCCACCTGGCGCCTCAGTTGGACCAGCGTTCGTGCTGGACGTGCAGACCGCGTGAGACGACGCTTCATCCAGTCCCAAACATGCTCAATGGGGGACAGATCCGGAGATCTTGCTGGCCAGGGTAGTTGACTTACACCTTCTAGAGCACGTTGGGTGGCACGGGATACATGCGGACGTGCATTGTCCTGTTGGAACAGCAAGTTCCCTTGCCGGTCTAGGAATGGTAGAACGATGGGTTCGATGACGGTTTGGATGTACCGTGCACTATTCAGTGTCCCCTCGACGATCACCAGTGGTGTACGGCCAGTGTAGGAGATCGCTCCCCACACCATGATGCCGGGTGTTGGCCCTGTGTGCCTCGGTCGTATGCAGTCCTGATTGTGGCGCTCACCTGCACGGCGCCAAACACGCATACGACTATCATTGGCACCAAGGCAGAAGCGACTCTCATCGCTGAAGACGACACGTCTCCATTCGTCCCTCCATTCACGCCTGTCGCGACACCACTGGAGGCGGGCTGCACGATGTTGGGGCGTGAGCGGAAGACGGCCTAACGGTGTGCGGGACCGTAGCCCAGCTTCATGGAGACGGTTGCGAATGGTCCTCGCCGATACCCCAGGAGCAACAGTGTCCCTAATTTGCTGGGAAGTGGCGGTGCGGTCCCCTACGGCACTGCGTAGGATCCTACGGTCTTGGCGTGCATCCGTGCGTCGCTGCGGTCCGGTCCCAGGTCGACGGGCACGTGCACCTTCCGCCGACCACTGGCGACAACACCGATGTACTGTGGAGACCTCACGCCCCACGTGTTGAGCAATTCGGCGGTACGTCCACCCGGCCTCCCGCATGCCCACTATACGCCCTCGCTCAAAGTCCGTCAACTGCACATACGGTTCACGTCCACGCTGTCGCGGCATGCTACCAGTGTTAAAGACTGCGATGGAGCTCCGTATGCCACGGCAAACTGGCTGACACTGACGGCGGCGGTGCACAAATGCTGCGCAGCTAGCGCCATTCGACGGCCAACACCGCGGTTCCTGGTGTGTCCGCTGTGCCGTGCGTGTGATCATTGCTTGTACAGCCCTCTCGCAGTGTCCGGAGCAAGTATGGTGGGTCTGACACACCGGTGTCAATGTGTTCTTTTTTCCATTTCCAGGAGTGTATATATACTCTTGGAAATTGAAATAAGAACACCGCGAATTCATTGTCCCAGGAAGGGGAAACTTTATTGACACATTCCTGGGGTCAGATACATCACATGATCACACTGACAGAACCACAGGCACATAGACACAGGCAACAGAGCATGCACAATGTCGGCACTAGTACAGTGTATATCCACCTTTCGTAGCAATGTAGGCTGCTATTCTCCCATGGAGACGATCGTAGAGATGCTGGATGTAGTCCTGTGGAACGGCTTGCCATGCCATTTCCACCTGGCGCCTCAGTTGGACCAGCGTTCGTGCCGGACGTGCTGACCGCGTGGGACGACGCTTCATCCAGTCCCAAACAAGCTCAATGGGGGACAGATCCGGAGATCTTGCTGGCCAGGGTAGTTGACTTACACCTTCTAGAGCACGTTGGGTGGCACGGGATACATGCGGACGTGCATTGCCCTGTTGGAACAGCAAGTTCCCTTGCCGGTCTAGGAATTGTAGAACGATGGGTTCGATGACGGTTTGGATGTACCGTGCACTATTCAGTGTCCCCTCGACGATCACCAGTGGTGTACGGCCAGTGTAGGAGATCGCTCCCCACACCATGATGCCGGGTGTTGGCCCTGTGTGCCTCGGTCGTATGCAGTCCTGATTGTGACGCTCACCTGCACGGCGCCAAACACGCATACGACCATCATTGGTACCAAGGCAGAAGCGACTCTCATCGCTGAAGACGACACGTCTCCATTCGTCCCTCCATTCACGCCTGTCGCGACACCACTGGAGGCGGGCTGCACGATGTTGGGGCGTGAGCGGAAGACGGCCTAACGGTGTGCGGGACCGTAGCCCAGCTTCATGGAGACGGTTGCGAATGGTCCTCGCCGATACCCCAGGAGCAACAGTGTCCCTAATTTGCTGGGAAGTGGCGGTGCGGTCCCCTACGGCACTGCGTAGGATCCTACGGTCTTGGCGTGCATCCGTGCGTCGCTGCGGTCCGGTCCCAGGTCGACGGGCACGTGCACCTTCCGCCGACCACTGGCGACAACATCGATGTACTGTGGAGACCTCACGCCCCACGTGTTGAGCAATTCGGCGGTACGTCCACCCGGCCTCCCGCATGCCCACTATACGCCCTCGCTCAAAGTCCGTCAACTGCACATACGGTTCACGTCCACGCTGTCGCGGCATGCTACCAGTGTTAAAGACTGCGATGGAGCTCCGTATGCCACGGCAAACTGGCTGACACTGACGGCGGCGGTGCACAAATGCTGCGCAGCTAGCGCCATTCGACGGCCAACACCGCGGTTCCTGGTGTGTCCGCTGTGCCGTGCGTGTGATCATTGCTTGTACAGCCCTCTCGCAGTGTCCGGAGCAAGTATGGTGGGTCTGACACACCGGTGTCAATGTGTTCTTTTTTCCATTTCCAGGAGTGTATATATACTCTTGGAAATTGAAATAAGAACACCGCGAATTCATTGTCCCAGGAAGGGGAAACTTTATTGACACATTCCTGGGGTCAGATACATCACATGATCACACTGACAGAACCACAGGCACATAGACACAGGCAACAGAGCATGCACAATGTCGGCACTAGTACAGTGTATATCCACCTTTCGTAGCAATGTAGGCTGCTATTCTCCCATGGAGACGATCGTAGAGATGCTGGATGTAGTCCTGTGGAACGGCTTGCCATGCCATTTCCACCTGGCGCCTCAGTTGGACCAGCGTTCGTGCCGGACGTGCTGACCGCGTGGGACGACGCTTCATCCAGTCCCAAACAAGCTCAATGGGGGACAGATCCGGAGATCTTGCTGGCCAGGGTAGTTGACTTACACCTTCTAGAGCACGTTGGGTGGCACGGGATACATGCGGACGTGCATTGCCCTGTTGGAACAGCAAGTTCCCTTGCCGGTCTAGGAATTGTAGAACGATGGGTTCGATGACGGTTTGGATGTACCGTGCACTATTCAGTGTCCCCTCGACGATCACCAGTGGTGTACGGCCAGTGTAGGAGATCGCTCCCCACACCATGATGCCGGGTGTTGGCCCTGTGTGCCTCGGTCGTATGCAGTCCTGATTGTGACGCTCACCTGCACGGCGCCAAACACGCATACGACCATCATTGGTACCAAGGCAGAAGCGACTCTCATCGCTGAAGACGACACGTCTCCATTCGTCCCTCCATTCACGCCTGTCGCGACACCACTGGAGGCGGGCTGCACGATGTTGGGGCGTGAGCGGAAGACGGCCTAACGGTGTGCGGGACCGTAGCCCAGCTTCATGGAGACGGTTGCGAATGGTCCTCGCCGATACCCCAGGAGCAACAGTGTCCCTAATTTGCTGGGAAGTGGCGGTGCGGTCCCCTACGGCACTGCGTAGGATCCTACGGTCTTGGCGTGCATCCGTGCGTCGCTGCGGTCCGGTCCCAGGTCGACGGGCACGTGCACCTTCCGCCGACCACTGGCGACAACATCGATGTACTGTGGAGACCTCACGCCCCACGTGTTGAGCAATTCGGCGGTACGTCCACCTGGCCTCCCGCATGCCCACTATACGCCCTCGCTCAAAGTCCGTCAACTGCACATACGGTTCACGTCCACGCTGTCGCGGCATGCTACCAGTGTTAAAGACTGCGATGGAGCTCCGTATGCCACGGCAAACTGGCTGACACTGACGGCGGCGGTGCACAAATGCTGCGCAGCTAGCGCCATTCGACGGCCAACACCGCGGTTCCTGGTGTGTCCGCTGTGCCGTGCGTGTGATCATTGCTTGTACAGCCCTCTCGCAGTGTCCGGAGCAAGTATGGTGGGTCTGACACACCAGTGTCAATGTGTTCTTTTTTCCATTTCCAGGAATATATATATATATATATATATATATATATATATATATATATATATATATATATATATGCATTGTTGAGGCATTATTTAATTCTGTAGGTCTTAACTGCCAGAAGGCTTTTGACCATCCACATAATCAATTTAGCTGTATCATAAGAGGCTTCCAGCGTGAGCGAGATGCTTAACTCAAATGCATGCCAAGCATTTCTCACAAAGGTCTGCAAAGAACTGTCTGTAATCTCACAAAGCTCTCTCAAGAATACAACAGCATATCTGCACAAAGCTATCCTAAATGTTGGGTTTAAAAAATTCTTTCTCAGTTTCTGGTTCTGAAAATGTTCATTTGAACAGAAAGTGACGCAGGTCAGCTACTGTGCTGGGAGATGAAAGAAAAGCAGAAATTATTTCGTTAAAATAAGCCATTATTTTCTTGCATGTTTAAAAATAGTAGTCCAAACCATGTTATAAAAAAGACACATTGAAACGGTTAATGTCATAAAAACATAATTCGATGACATTAGATGGGGAATAATGTCATACACAGAAACTGCAATGAAAATGAAGAAAGAAATACAAAACATAAAACTGAACAAAATCATGAAATCCACCACATCAATAAAACACGATGTCATAATGGGTGTGCCGTGCGTGTTACATGAGAGACATGGTCAGTGTCATAGAATTAAGAAGATGAGAATGAGTATTACTTGAAAATACTGAGCCTCATCATAAAAACCAACATGTCTCACAAAAAATAGAAAAGCTGCTAATATAACAGAACACATCAAAAACAAGAAGGGAAGTTGGGAAAACCATATTTGCGTGCAAACTTGGTAGAAGAACTGGTAGGAGAAGAGATAAAACAGGTAATCAAGGAGAGCAAATCCCACATAAATTCTAAATCAAAAACAGCGGAACAAAACACATCTGGAAATCGAAACAAATAACTATAAGAACATAAATCCAGGATCAGCAAATAATTTCTGCTTTTCTTTCAGCTTTTTGGGTGAGGATAAATGGAGCACACTGATATTTAGTAGTATTGTTGTTGTTGTGGTCTTCAATCTAGAGACTGGTTTGATGCAGCTCTCCATGCTACTCTATCCTGTGCAAGCTTGTTCATCTCCCAGTACCTACTGCAACCTTCATCCTTCTGAATCTGCTTAGTGTATTCATCTCTTGGTATCCACCTACGATATTTACCCTTTGCGCTGCCCTCCAATACTAAATTGGTGATCCCTCGATGCCTCAGAATATGCCCCACCAACCGATCCCTTCTTCTAGTCAAGTTGTGCGACAAATTTCTCTTCTCTCTAATTCTATTCAATACCTCTTCATTAGTTTTGTGATTAACCCATCTAACCTTCAGCATTCTTCTGTAGCACCACATTTCGAAAGATTCTATTCTCTTTTTGTCTAATCTATTAATCGTTCACGATTCACATGTCTACACTCCATACAAATACTTTCAGAAACGACTTCCTGACACTTAAATCTATACTCGATGTTAACAAATTCATTTATTAGTGAAGCTGTACAAATCAGCAACAGAATAGAATTCACAGAAGGGAACAAACTTATATTGATCACTTATTCCACCACAAGGAACCAAAGAAAAATAATAAACTTCAAATAACCCCTTAGAATTATCAGCACCAAATATCAAGAAAAATATATGGCTGAAAGAATCTCAAAGCATCCTACCTAAACAGTTTACCAAAAGTAACTATCACTACTGTCTAATTAGACCGCTAATCAACTTCAAAACTGCACTATCATACCACCTATCTAGGCACACTCTTGCAGTAACACAGATATTGCACAGCATGAATCTACAAAACGGTAACCAACTGTTAAAAACATAATTATACCACACCAACAGAAATAGTAAAACTTTTTATTTCAGATCCGTGTATACAGTTGTAGCAGTAGGAGAAATAATCAGCATCATTAAAGAGCTACAGGAGATACAAGGGAACATAGAAAATGCACAAATAGGCGAAACTGAAGCCATCCTAAAGATTATAGCTGAACAGAACTAATTCTGCCTACAAAACAAGACCTACCAGTAGACTCACAGATCTGTGTTCTGCTTGCTAACATACTCCCAAATCTGAGTGAAAACGAAATATTAAATGAAATCATCATCCAGTAGAATATAAGGCTGTATATTGATACCTTTATATGGAAGACATCATTTGCTTGACAGATGAATAAGACATGCTGATAAAACAGCTACACAGTGTTATCAGTACAGCTCAGCCTAAAATTATATTCATCATTGAGACAGAAGCAGACATGAAACTTAATTTCTTAGACACAACAGTACACTGAATCAGCAACAAACATAAGTTTGGAATATTCAGCAAATTGACAGTCACAAGTATACCTGTCCACAACCATTCAGATCACCCACAGATTCACATGTCATTTACACGTGCTACAGAGACGTAAAGCCCAACATGACAAACTCAGCTACATGTCACAAACTCACCAATCTCATACACATGCTACACAGAATTAAAAAATCTCTACTGAACACAGTACACATGATAGCCAGAGAAAATGGATGCAACACACAACTAACAAAGACTGAACAAAAAATATGATAGCAAATTAAAACAGGACAAAACATGAATAAATTATCGGCTACAACAAAGATCCAGGAACGCAAATACAGGGAATCACGAACAGATAATAAAAAACACATTATTCACATACTAATAAACGGCAACAAAAATGTCCACAGAGTGGGGTCATGCTGAATAAACAATTAACACTTTACAGAAAAATCTGGGCACTAAGAACGCCTCTGCAAACAAATGTTTCGAAGGTGGGATTATCAGGTTATATCTGCAATTCATGCCAATTAGTCTACGTAGGTCAAACATGAGGAAATTTTAAAAGTGAAGTTCTGAAAACCTCAGAGCCTCAAACTATGGCAGTACATATCTCGTACAGGAAAACCACCAAGTAAACAACTTTCAGACTGATATAGAGAAAGCGATGGTCTCTATCAAAGTCTCACAATGAAGTGAACTACCACATGCAACAAATACTATGATACATGAAAATAAAGTTTTGAATGAAAACACACCACTGTGCAAAAGACATTGTTTGCAGCACTAAATGAATTATACACTTACTCCCCAATGCAACAAGTAGTAATAAAACACTCTAAAATATCCAGACATGTCTGTTACTCAAACCATTGTTCCCCCTATATCCAGCTCTCTCTCTCTCTCTCTCTCTCTCTCTCTCTCTCTCCCTCTCTCTCTCTCTCACTCTCTCTCTCTCTCTCACTCTCACTATAACACAGTCTCTCATTTTACACACACACACACACACACACACACACACACACACACACACACACACACACACATCGTGTAAGTGCCCCCCCCCCCCCAAATCCCAGCTGAAAAAGCAAAATAACCCCAAAGAAACATTCAAAATTAGCGTCTCACTGAACATAAAGAAATCAATGAACAAATGCCCATCAATGACTCTTTGATCAAATCCTTGTTTTGTGAAAAAGGAATATGAGGAAGAAATAGGTAAGAGTGAAGGACACAAGAAAAGTTGTGAAAAAAGTGTACACAATTGCAGTGGAGAGAGACATCCGCCAGAGATGCACAACAGGCAGAAAAATATAAGTACAGTGACATATACAAAACACTACCCACGTATAAGTTTTTCAAAAACAAACATATTTCGCAGTGAATTCTTTCTGATGATGCGCTGTCATAACCGTTAAAGGGGAAACAAACGAACCGATAAAAATCAATTTCCACTAGCAATTTTATTCTGACATGTCCAATCAAATCAAACTAAACAAAATGCTGAAGCTATACTTTTTTGTCCTAAAATAAGTAAATGACAGTGTACTTTGTATTACATTGAACAGAAATAAATTTGGCTGACAAAAGATGACACATAGGTGACAAAAAGCGTCTGAGCAACCAAAGAAAAAAAGTATTATTTTTTGCGTTAGGCAATGTTTAAATAATCGAATTTCATGTCATTGGTTTCGTACCATCCTTTAAGAGAGGTCATAACACAATGTAATTGACACTAAGTCAGCTAGTGAAACGAATGTCATACATATCTTTCCCCATGGAGTGTGATAGGCCTCGCACTATTCCAGACCTGTTTATATAGTATGACCATCTAGCTAAGATGGTTTGCAGTCTCTTCGTTACTTACACTTTAGTGAAGTCAACAGAATGTCTGAATTAGTTAATCATTTCAAGAGATATGAGCAGTGCGAACGTTGGCAACAGAATGCGAACACTAAAAAGTCTGAGGTTATCGACGAAATGACAGAGTTTCGTGTAGTTTCAGTTATATGATGAATGACACAAATACCTATAGAGCTCGTCGATCCTACCGATGATCTGCGGATTATCATTTGAAACACACTGAATCGGAACGATGACATATAAAATATTCTAGGACAAATCTAAAAAATACTGTGCTGTTGACAAAAAACTTAGCAAGTGCTTAATTCTACTGAAAAGTTGCTTAAACTACGCATACTTGCCCTGTTCCAAAGTGTTTTTCTTTCGTATATTTTTTTTTTCTTTTGACCGATATCGACTGGTGGGTCTTCTATTTCCTTAGTACTGTGCATTTTCCTCAGTACTACGTAGTTTATCTTACTTAAATACTGACATAAATTGCTGAAAGGCTAATGATTTGTTACTATCAACAGTTCATTAATACTTCTTCGCCGATAGTTTCGTCAGATAGCCGTAGTAGTCAACGTTCCCAGAAATAGGAGCTCATGGGAAGGTTAACTCCTGGCATAGACTGCTGCAACCAGTGGCTAATAATTATTTATGTTATCCTGATAATGGTTGTTAGTCCAGACCCGTTTAGCTCTTAACCAATTTATATGTAAACGGCACAGAAACGAACTTCACAGTAAAAAAGTAATGTTCTCACTGATTCCTTCGGCAAACGGCATGGGAGATTTTTATGTAATCTAATATAAGGTGTTCTTATTACTTTCGTTCTAATCAGTAATTTATGTCCTTCGATTACTCTACTCTGTATTCGATTTCTTCGCAATGTACATCGGGACTATTTATTTTACATATTTATATCGGTTTTCTTTCAATATCTATGCTTAAAAGCACTCTTTCACTCACCATTCTGTCTGTCAGGTTCACTTTTAGCAATTTGTTCTGCAACTACATTACAGAATTGTCCAATAATTTTTCTTTCCTTTTTTTTGTTTTTTTTTTTTTTTTGGCTGTTACGTTAGGATGCCACATAATATTGTATTCCTGTCTAAGCACTTAGTGAATAACTTCCATAGTTCTAACAGATTCAGCTTGTCCAAAGAATTATCTGCCACAGATAATCTTTTTGCTATATCCTCCACTCAACTTATATTTTCTTTCACCGAACTACGTAGGTGCTTAAAGATTTCACATGTTCCAAAGTTTTCAACTGTTAGGTCCGTCCAGCACTTAACCTCATTTAATAATCCCGCTAAGTAAAATGTAGACCTTCCTCAACTAGAACACCTCCATCCTTATTGTAATAACTTTTCTCCTCCAGCTGAGTTCCCTTGCGCTCTTTCTAATAATTTTTGTCGTTCCTTAGCATATGTGCTGAAATTATTGATTAAAAACAATGTCCTTACCTAACAACTCTTTCCGTGCGCGTCTTAATCGTTTACTCACCGCCAAACTGTACTACCACTTTTATTTTGTGTACATTTCCTTTACAAGCGTACATTTCCTTTACCAGTCGACTTTACTTCCAAACATACAGTAACATGTTTTGTCTGCACCAGGATACTGCAATTAGTTCCCTCAAACTCCTCATAAATAACCACGAAGCAGACGTAAATCTCTCTGTTAACTTACACCATTCCTATTCTTATTATTATCAAAGTTCAAATAGCTTAACGCTTTCCTTTTCCTTTCCTGAATCCAAGCTGATCCTCCAGCTTTCCCTTAACATATGTTTCTCACCAAAACGCTGCAGTCAGTCTTTTTAAAGTAGCATTTGAAAGTAAGTGGAGCTCGATTCCTTTAATAATGTGACTAGATAAGTTTTAACTAAATTATCTGGCCAAATGTTCCTACATTATGTTCTAGATTACGACTAATGTTGTGTTATCTCTTAGTAGGTCAGAGTTACGATAAAGAAAATATGATACGAATATTTAATATGTGTTACACATACAAAAGAAAAATTAAATCCTAACAATTACTAGCGAAATAAGTTACCTTAATATTCAGTGAGTGTGATCGTCGTTTGAAAACTGAGCTACTTGTGTGTGTGTGTGTCTTTTTTAGGTCTTACAGTCAAAATTATCATTTTTCTCTATGAACCTTTCCAATGATATGATACTACAAAATCAGAATGCGGAAGTTAGTCATAATAAGTATAACAGATAACCCCTATGATTGCTAATGAAAGTAACAATAATATAATAATAATGAATGACACTAGTATAACAGTAATACCAGTAGTAGTAGTAGAATGAACAGTATCTGGAGGGAAGAAGCTATGTCCTTTCACGTTTTGCTCAGGTGCTGAAATGCCCGGAATGGAATGTGGTTGAATGGGTGTGGCTGATGGAAAAAGAACTGAAGAAGACCAACCGTTTAACATTGCACATAACAGGAAGAATGAACAAAGAACAATACTAGCAAATGACGTAGCAAACTTTATAGAGTTTGGAAGAAGATGCGGGAAATTCCCAGCTAACTAGTTGTAGTGTGGGCTAAGAATATTTCAGATTAGCGTAACGAAGCAACAATGGTGACAGCGAAAAGATTAGTTTCCTCTTAATATTCACCATGGTACTCTGCTTGTGAAGTCGTTGCTTAATAAAACGCATGTTCTCTGTGTAAAAGGCACTAGACAGTATTTTCTTTTCATTGACTGATACTAGCGGTGTATCCAAAAACGCAGCCCTATTTTACTTATTGAAACGATAAGAATTTCACATATTCCATCAGGTACTTCAGGTACTTCGTTCTTGCATAAGCATAGTGTTTGTGTACTCATTATGCCTCTTTTTGAATACTGCTGCGCGGTGTGGGATCCTTACCAGATAGGACTGACGGAGTAGATCGAAAATGTACAAAGAAAGGCAGCACGTTTTGTATTATCGGGAAATATGGGAGAGAGTGTCACAGAAATGATACAGGATTTGGGCTGGGAATCATTAATAGAAAGGCGTTTTTAGTTGCGACGGAATCTTCTCACGAGATTCCAATCACCAACTTTATCCTCCGAATACGAAAATATTTTGTTGACACCGACCTACATAGGGAGGAACGATCACCACGATAAATTAAAGGAAGTCAGAGCCCGTACAGAAAGATATAGGTGTTCTATCCTTCCGCGCGCTATACGAGATTTGAATAATAGAGAATTGTAAAGGTGGTTCGATGAACCGTCTGCCAGGGACTTGAATGTGATTTGCAGAGTATCCATGTACGTGTTGATGTAGATGTAGATGTAGATTCCTGCAGTATCGTATGTAGTGTTAACGCCAGTGCGAGGCACAGATACGGCGTGTGGCACGTACTCCTCTAACGTGCCTTGCATATATTCATGCATAGCTTGAGTCATGGAGAGCTGTCGATGATTGTTTCTTGTTCATCTACACAAGAGAATTGAGGCAAACCAAGTGATTGCAAAACATTATTCCAGTCCACGAAGGAAAATGACCCAAATTCTGAATGGTTGTAGAGGTAGGAGCCGATGCTTCACGTTACAGTATTGCACACACCATGTCACGAAGTTGACACACTATTATATAAGCTGTCACAAAAGAACTCTTTAAGCGAGGCAGAAAAGCTGAGAACGTTCAGAGAAATAGCTTCTTGCATTGAAAATCTAGATAAGGAAGATATGTTATAGCACTGCAGTAAATATGAGGACTAAAACTAAAAAACTCTTGCATTACAGTTGATGCAACTGGAAAGGCTAAAATATGAGTTATTTTTAATACGAGACCACAGGAGTGGAGTTAGTCCTAACTTTCAGACGTTGTTAAAAAAACTTCGCAATATTGACGTAAATTTAAAAGAAGTATGACATCCGATTGTCAGGAAGAGAGGAAGAGTCGTTGCCGATACCCGGTCGACGGACGGAGAATGGCAACAGGTGCCCCGTGACATGTGTGTCAGTGACGTGTGACAGGCAGTTGATCTCCGAAACCGCCCTGTCTGATACCGATTCCCGAAACAAATTGACGTCCGTTTAGTGACAGAACTGCGGCCCATCCGGCATAGCAGCATTATCCTAAGCGTCATTGAAACAGTTATTTATTTACTGTACTTTCTTGCTGCTGCATATTCACATGATGCCTAGTATTTTCATATTGGTTTTCACCTTGGTGTGCTCCGAAATTAAACTAGAAGTGCACGGTCGCTTGTTGTAAGATTTATCCTACGTGCTTTGCATTTAATATAGAATAGAATTTTTTAAATGATATCAGCCGGTTGGATCAAACGTTTGGCAAGGTACCTAATGTACTTCTCAAGGTTCTTTAAGGAATCGGTTTACATTATATCGTGTTACTCTTAAGTGTAGACGTGTACTACTACATGAAACTGAGGTATTATATGCCATAGTCATAATATTAGCCTTTTAATTTTCTCTTACCATTTAAAAACAGAACTGTTTCTTCAGAGTGAAGAACGCAGTGTTAGGCAGAAACATTTTTATTATCAACGTAAGGACATTCACAAAATGAAACAAATGTAAATGAACAGTGATTCTGTATGGAATGCAAGATATAAAGCTGGACGGAAACATTAATTACTCTTAATCTTTTCCAGAGTCACCTTTTGCCACCAGCGACTTTCAAGACTTATCGCAAAATCATATCTATTATTTCTCAAGTCAACAACGTACTGCACATCACTCTATTAGTGTTTATTCTTAGTTGGATTTTCGTTCCTGCAATATTATGTAAGAAGACACGTGAAGCTCGCAAATTATTACACACATATAAGACTGTTAGCGGCTTATGGCCGCGATGCACACTTATCCGCATTGGCTTATGGCCGTTAGAAATTTTTACGTGCTTACTTTGAAGGAGAGGAGCTTTTCGGAAATGAGCAAAGCAGGTTAATATTTTAGCTATTGAATTATATTCTGAATTTAAGCATGAAATAATATATCTATAATGCATACCATTTTCGTTACACAAGCAGTAAGCCTCAGTGGTGCTGTTAAACAACTTCCTCCTGGTACAGTGAGAGAAAAGAGAGTTTCTCAGTTTTCTCTCTGGCGGCGCTTTATCTGTTTATTACGCCATAAAGATTGATGATTTTATCCAAAGCAAACATAGTCCGAAGCAAATAAAGCATTCTTCATAAATATTATATCTTTTGGAGGCACTGTAATGGCTTTCATTTCGCACATCATATTTTTACAACACGACATTGTTTCATATTTTATCGCCGTGTCACATATAAGACTTAAACAGAAATAGCGCGACGTCACTTTTTCCCGCACATTCTGGGCTGAATGAGGTACCGTTAGAAAGGATTTTTAACTGGGTTGTGACATTACATACAGATTTTTCGCTAAGACTTGCTGTTTGTGGAGAATTTTAACATAAAAGAAACTTTGACGAAGGATGTCGTGGACGCTCAATTTAATACCTATATTTTACAAAGCGAACTTACTAATCGTGAATAAGAGACTCGCTTTTCATATTACCTCATTACAGATATCATTTTATTCTATTAAACGCTTAATATATTTAGATAATAATGATGAGCATCTGTTCAAAATTAAGAGCATATAAATAAATATATATACAAAGATGTATGACAAATTCATGATTATTAATCAACGTAGTTCTGTTCACTTTTAAAGGTTATTTCTCTGTATTCCCACAAATACTCTTATCCCGACGACTACAATTATACCAAATACCGTCATTGTTTAAAAGTGCGAAAGTTTGGCACAGGTCCCCTAGTTTTAATTTAATCCTGTGCATCAAATACTTGAAGCTTATTGGAAACCACCATTTTCCTTTATTTCAGTGCTACTTTTGTGGTGGTTAGGATTTTAAAAATGACTGATAAATATCTTGCATTTTTTGTATTGACATTTGGTATGATTTCTCAACTTCTTCACTAATAGTGAAAAATTCTTACACTTCTCTTTAAAAACACAGTTATACAAATGGAGAAACGGACACGTTGGAATGGCTTGTGTTTAGGTTCTATACAGAGATCTTGTTACATTGCGGCTTCCACCTGTCTTTGAAATTTTTCCGTTACTGTTTCAGTGTTCCGGAAGTTCATTATTGTCATTGCTTCCCAATGCCATGTTGTTATGTCCGCTTCCTATCACTTAATTTTATGCACTCTTTTATAATAGCGTTCCTGATGAAACCAATATTTTGGCAGAGAAAGCATTCTGAAGACGGTAGGATGGATAGTATCCTCAGATGGGAGGTCAAGGAGTCATGGTAACTGGTGAAGCAAAGTATGGCTACTGCCGCTCTTTTGGGCCCAGCAACTAGTACCGAGTCACCCTTTAGGTTTTCCCACGTCCTTCCCTCACATGACATTTTATTCGAGAGCTTTGACTATTATTTCAATATGTTGTTAGTAGTTTGTTCTCCATAATATACCAAATGTTACTATTTCCAGTTTGTTTAATTATTTTGTCCTTTTTGGCTAGAAATCAACTTTCTCATCATCATCTACATGACTGTGGGATTGCATTCACTGATTTGCCATTGCCTTGTTCTTCTTTTATACAGATCTTATAACTTCTTCATCTTCTTTCACCTGAGTGACTTTTGTACCTCGTCTGTTGACAACTGCTGATATTGTTGTCGTGAAATAAAATATTGCTTTCTTGAAATGTGTAAACGTTTGTTTAGGTGATTTATTGCAATAAAGATATCTTGAACTTCACTTCAAAATTTCAGTGGTATTGTCCTAAGGTTTGATAGGAAGAGAAAATTTTCTGTACATTCTGCGTTTCTTACTTTCTATGTCGTGATTGCACAGCACATAGACAGTTAGCTGCCTGCTATAAAAATATCTGTAACAAAAGTGATCGAGATAGGATGACACACTGAGTGAAGTAAAAACACAGAGGTCATACACTATTTCCCTCGCCTTTGAGTAATCATATTTCATTGCAGTGTAACTTTTTACCTTTCTGCACGTGTAAGATTCAGTTAACTGTTACAATGTGCTTTTCTACATTGATCAGATGGGGAGATTTTAACTTCACTATCAGCGTTTCTTATGTGAAACATGTGTGCACCAGCCGTCACCAAAACTTGCAATTGCAGTTCTAGTGTGCAGTAATCTCAATCATGAGATTCCCTTACAGGGCTAGAATTGATGTGCAGGTTACATCGGCTTTCTTCTTATCATGGACGCCTTTGCTTTATTTCATATATGTATGTTAATCCATGAGCTTATAAGCCTCTGCTCCTTTTTCTAGCTAGTAGCATAGCATTGCCTGAAAATGTTCAAGTAATTTTCCTCCCCAAGTAACTCGGAGAATTCCTTCTTTCCAAGACACGAAACGTGGGTTGATATATAATGTATCTTCCAACAGGGTTAACTTAATGGTTGACTCTAGTTTGCTTGAGATGAGTACTTCGCAACATAACTGTTACCAGGCCTATACAAGTAAGGTCAGTTGAAGAGATTAGTACTGTATCAGTATGGCTACACTTCAGTTCTAGTCGTCCTGCTGGTATCTCTAATCCGCTATGATCTTCGTACAATAATCCTACAAGCTGAGCTGTCCTGACTGTATTGCTTTTCTATATCTCAATATTTCCCTTCCTATTACATGGAACAATACTATTCTACAACTACCAGTAACTTTATATCTTCTGCAGTGCCATTCATCACTGTTAGACACACTTTTAAGCCCTAAACATTATACAAAAACAGTGTGTAAAACACTGTAATAAGAAGAATGCACAACATCTTGCGAGATGAAAGCTGCCATTTGGAGGATTTACATTTAAGGATCTTCAGTCAGTGACCTAATAACGCCAATTATTTTCACGTTGCTCTTTCTCCTCATTTCTGGCTGCAATTTCCAAATGGGCAACACGAAACAGTAGGGAAATACAAAATGGGAATATGTCGACTTGTGGAAGTTTTGAAAAATTTGAATCCCTCGCATTATGTCGCCCATCTTCGTGTTTCTTAAGTTTTCCAAGTTTCAGAGTACAAAAATGGACATGCCTAGCGCGTTGGTATTGATTAACCATCCAGTAACACGCATGTGAAACACTATCACAGATTTGCTGGCAACTGATTATGTTAATTCTTACATTTTAGCGTCAGATGCATATATTTTAATTTTTCCGAAGCCGATCAGTCAAAACTGGTTTTAATCAAGATTATGTAGCTTAAATTTCGTTAGCAGAACCATGTTTCTTAGACATCATGTTTATGTCTACCTTAGAAACTAAGATTGTTAGTAACACTGGACGAATGCTACTTTATGTAATTTTCACCGCTTGAAGGGTAATCCTGTATTATGGCTCATTTTCAGTAGCAAAATATCGAATCAATACAACTATCTAGCCTGTAAAACCTCTCCAGAAACTAACTCTCAAGGCCAATATTCTAGTTCCTCTCTCCTTTGAGCTACGCGAAATTGATAGGGTATGTCGCTGAACCTGAGACACAGCCAATCTCACTTGGCTATGTGAGAAAGATACGGGCAGGAACAACATCGCAGCTCTCTGGCAATCGCTGCCACGTGTTTCCGTGTCATTCTTGGAAATATAAAGTCCACTTCAATTGCCCTTCTCTGTGACAAGTAGACCAATTGTGCAATCCAGTTTCTTTCCACTATTTATAGTACACAGAAAAGTAGTTGAAACAGGAGAAGAAAATTAATAGATCTGCACTGAAATGGCCTTGTGCCGTCAGGATAGTAACGAATTTCAAGCTGGCTGTCGTAGCAGTATCACTATGCTGCATGTTCAATAAGGTTTGTGAAGTAAGAGAGAATTTAATTAATGACATTGTCTATACACGTCACTTAACAGAAAATGAAATTATGCCACCAAAGTGTGCCGACAATTTATGAAAATTCCAAACAGTTTTGCTATCGTTCGAGGCATTAGAGCTCGTAAACCTTGAACGGTTACCGGGGCATACCTAGTTCAGCGACGAAGATTTGGGATGACAAGATTGCTGTATTCTTGTATCATACGGTGTTCGTAAGAAATTGCATTGGCTGGCAAATAACTTATGTACATGGTGAGCGAGACTCCAAATTAGAATTGTATATAACTTTTTAAATACTTAATCAGTTTTCATGAAACAATAAACATTTTTAGCTTACAAAGGAAAAATTGTTATGAACTGCTAATATTCAAAATAAGCATCTCTGCTATCTACCAGGTTCTGTAGATGGATGAGAATGTTTGTTACTGCCTTCTGCTGATAATCCATTGGAAGGTTTTGGAGGAAATTGGCGAATTAACTCCTCCAATTCGTGAGGGATTTTTGATTTTGTGTGACAAACTTCTTCTTTCACCCATCCCCAGAGGAAGAAATCGCAGGGCATTAGGACTGGATTCCTTGTTGACCATTCGAGGGTCAACAGCGTCCTAGCCAGTGTCCTCGAAAACGGGAAAATTAGAAATTTGTGTTCCTATGGGACCAAACTGCTGAGGTCATCGGCCCTTAGGCTTAAACACTACTTATTCTAACTTAAACAAACTTTCACTAAGAACAACACACACACACACACACACACAAACACACACACACACACACACACACACACACACACACACACACACACACAAACACACACACACGCACGCACGCACACACACAAACAGACACACACACGCCGCACGCACACACACATGCCCAGGGGAGGACTCGAACCTCAGACGGGGGGAGCCGCACGAAGCAAGGCCAGGAGCCTCAGACAGCGCGGCTCGAAAACGGATAACGAAATTAGACATATAAAGGTAACGTTCTGAATTCATTGTGACCAGAGTGGGATATGAACACATAACCATCGTGGATGTAATGCCGCACCACACTGCGGCTTTTGGGCGACGTTGGCTTTGTTCAGCCATCACATTCTGATACTCTGTTGCACAATAATAACAATTATGCCGCTTAACAAACTTCCCGTCATGAAACTCGGCTTCATCTGAGCACAGAATACTAGCAAAAAATATCGGACCATCCTTCACAACGGTCGCAGGTTCGAATCCTGCCTCGGGCATGGATGTGCGTGATGTCCTTAGGTTAGTTAGGTTTAAGTAGTTCTAAGTTCTAGGGGACTGATGACCACAGATGTTAAGTCCCATAGTGCTCAGAGCCATTTGAACCAGCCATCCTTCATACCAAGCAGTTCTCACCTCCCCATATTCCAAACGATGATCACAGTGTTCAGGCGATAACTCACGGCGGAAATGTGGTTTGTATAGACGAAAATCCAACTCACAACAATTAGAATTGCATGCAATCTCAAGCCACTTTCGTGACGTGCCTAGTTTTGTTAGATCTTAGGACTTCCGATGGACATAAGGACTTGTGCATCTTTTTCCGTCCTGGGTGTTGTGGGTAGACAGCTTCTCGTAACATCTTATACAGAATGTGTGTCCTTAAAATTCGAGTAGCAAATTTTTATGTTGATTGCATCTACCGAGGCTGGAGGACTTTTCACACTTTGACAACATCTCTCTACTTGCTGGTACCTGTACCACAGATCGTCATCCTGCGTACCGGGATGCCAGCTGAGCCCGTTCAAAAAGATTAGAAGTTACGCAATGGTCCGCCACTGATACCTGCGATGACATAAATGTTATGTAATGTAATAAAGGTAGTAAATCACTGTGAGGGAAAAAAATTTTCTTCGTTTCATGAAAATTAATTAAGTATTAAGAAGTTATAACAAAATTTAAATAGGCAGTTAAATATCACCCACTCTGAATATGCAAGTTTTTAGGAGTGTAGGTTCAGCTATTTCTATCGGTGATTGAGAGCAGTGTACTGAGCAACATCAAATCAGTATTTAATTCATTTGTGGACTAATAATTACAACCATTAGGATTAGTATATTTTAAGGTTTGTTAAGGCCTTTAAGTACAGATAGCTAGCGTTTAATATGTATTTTCCCCTGAGCAGCACGTCAGGAGTTGAAGTATGGACATGTGGACGTTAAACCTTTAGTCTGTACTGAAAGGCGTAGTCCTGTTAGTGGAGAAGTTACGACGGTGTAGAAAACATCAGATGGTAAATTTTGTGACATGTTTGCAGGAATACTGTGAGACGCTGGGAAAAATTCACTAACACACGGAGCTGGGTACACCGATCACAGTACCTGCACTTACACGTCTAACACTCTCTATGTTAGACGCAGTTCTGCAACAGAAGAGTAAAGCGTGAAGTGTATATCCTGGCAGCGGAACAAATGCGAGGAAATAAAATTGATCGTAGAATGGAACAAGTGTACAAAGATGGGTGCATGTCCGTTGCAAATTCAGACGTTCAGCGCAACCTCTGGGACCTTGGCTGTCACAGTAACTCCCCGGTCTTCGATAATGAAGGCATCCACTTTCTGAATGTAGTAGCGCGGTGTAGCGTTCCGGATACTGCATCGCTGGCCAATGACATCGTTACTTTCGTGAAGCACTTCTGCCAAGTCGTGCCTTTTAGAACGGGCATACAGTGCTCTCCGTACCCTTGTGCTAATATTCGATGGATTTTCATTTCCCGTACTCCTTCCACTGTCACAAGAAACACCACGCCCCGTTTTCTCTTCTTTTGAAGCCTTCAATTCTCGGTTTTCAGCACTGTTGAGTGTAGTGGACGGCCGACGTGAGCTTGTGCTCCTTTTATATGAAGATGGTATCTGTTCTTTCGGACATGTCGGAAAGAACAGATGTCATTCGTGATCTTTCATCTCTCGAATAATGAAGTTAAAATGAAGTCCAGACCATTAGCAGTTTATAGGCCTTGACAAATATCAACTGGGACCATTGAAAGTGTGTGCCCCGACCGGGACCGTGCTCCTTTTGTCCTCGCGTGGCTATGCGCCCATTCCCGTTAGTGGCGAGTTTGGCTCTCTTAGAAGGACTACACCTTCTTCTGTAGTCATAGGCATTATGGTTCCTTCATCGTGTTCCATTTTCTTCGTTTCTCTTTGAATGAGCATAATAAATCTGGAACACCTTAATTGCTTCAAAAACTGCAAAAAAGCTACACTGTTGTATAAATAATGACTTCCACGTAATTCAAAACATTTACGAGGCTACGTTTCACTGACACCACCACAAAACGATGAAAGTAAAAAGTTTATCGATTACTGTATTTCTGTTCTTCGTTCAATAAAACTTCAACATCAGCATGATATTTTAACTTATTATTTATTTACAATTAAATCCATTCGCAACTCATTTGACAGCCGGTTGGTAACAGACAAAAAGAAAGTATGAAAGAATATAGCTGCAAAATAATATCTCTGTGTGGCACGTTTTGAGTAGATATGAGGTCATAGTCATTCGCATGCTCCAAAAACAAGCTCTTGCTTAAAAGGGAAGGCCTAATCCCCAGATTATAATCATAAAATATTTCATAATTAGTGCAGTTTGTCCACCAACAATCGTTGAACATTACATCAAACCGCTTCTATACTATATTTGACTGTGTAATTAACGTAAAATATTTAATACATGAACCTATTTGCTAATTAATCAGAAGTTTCAAGGTGTTTTGCAGACGGAAGTTCAATTCTTTAAGGAATTGGAGGTCTAAAATATGGGCAGCACCCACGTTCTGGCCACGCGCCGAACGTGCCCGATAGACCGCCGTGTCAACCTAAGCCAATGACGTTATCGAGATGTGGCGTGGAGGGGCGTTGTGTTTAGCACACCGCTCTCTCGGCCGTTGTCCGGTTAGCAGATCTGGTGCCGCCGCCACTCGGTGAAGATGGATAACGACTGGCGCCTAGTTCGAGTCCATCCACCAAAGAAGAAATTTTAGCAATACCGCAAATCACTCAATTACGGAATCGCGAATCGGGGAAAGGGGGAGGGGAGGGGGAGGGTAAACTGGTATCAGATAATCAGGTTACCTAAACAAATTAAAATGCAGTCGACCTACTGGTCCTACATAAGATTCTATTCTATCTTTTATTATCTTTGTTATTCTTTCTCATTGTCAATGTGGAGATTCGCGATCCGTTGATTTAAAACATGTGTGGATAGGAATTCCACTTCAAGATCGCAAATTTTCTGTAATGATTACCGGTTACGGCTCACTGACGACCCACCTTTAGCTCGTCTCAAATGCTGTTCTGTGTGTGACAATCATTATACGTTGTCGTATTCTTAGAGTTAAGTCGCCCTTCACAAGTATTCCGCAATCTCCCTTCACTTGACAAAGCATATTTATGTTATTCTTTGACATTGTCAATGGGGAGACACGTGATCCGTTGAGTTAAATGGTATTTCAGGCGAACAGAGATTCTAAAAGACTGATTCAAGGGCGACTTAGTTCTAAGAATACGATAATGTGTAATGAGTGTCACACCTGGGTATGACAGCATAAAATATTGTTCCAAAATCTCTGTCTTATCGTTATCTAATCAATCTGAAACCTTACAGTGCCTGCAAGTTACTTCCACGTATACAATCCTCTTTCTTGATTCTTAAATCAAGTGTTAACGCGAATGCGTCGCCTTCCAGCGGAACAACTGCTCGACATCTGTACTGCTTGACGGAGGAAATCTGGGGGCGGCTCCATTCTGCTCTGAGTAACATTCACATGGGGATCCATGTGTCCAGTGGAGATCGTACAAGGCACCACAACGGCCGAGATGTGTCTTACACTGGTTGCAGCCCACGTACACCCCTTCATGACGATCACGTTTCCCGACAGCAGTGTCATTTTTCAACAAGATAACGCCCCATGTCAAAAGGTCAAGACTGCGATGGAGTGGTTATAGAAATACAGCAACTCCCGTGAACTGAACCCGATCGAACAATCTGGGTTGTGATTTTACGTGGCGTCAGAACTCATTGCGCTTCTCCGCGAAATTAACAGGAATGCCGATGTGGTGCGAATTCCATCCAGCGAAAAACCAAGGCCTCATTGCTTCCTTTCCACGACGCATCACCGCAGTTATCTGTGCCAAAAGTGGACATACCGGCTATAGCTTGGAGGCCATGATGCTCTGGCTGATCCGTAAATGGTATGGACACCTGCAGATATCTTTCAGCTGTAAATGACTGTTAATGTGTCAGCATGTAACCACGGTATAGTATTATATTTTCGTCCAAATTAGCTTCCTCCTTCGCTCCCTAAGGAGATGGCGAAGTATATAAGTACGCTACGGCACCATGTATATTGATGTAAGAGTCGACTGGATATAAAGACCAAGTTTTCGCCTTTCTGTCTCTTTTGTCCTCGTCCAAAACCTTAACAATACTACTTCGCGACACTTCTCTGTCATCGTACAAAGTTTCTATTTACTCAGGCAATCTTTATGCACTTTCTTCGATATTTAAATATCTTTACTTGCACGTTTCAGGCTGAAATTTACGACCCAATTGAATGATAATACGTATCACATTCCCACAGGCGGCTCCATATTTCATCATAAGTAAGACTTTATAAGTTCATTTGTTCATCTCACTTATCAAATTCAATATTTCATCTTTGAACGTGTTGCTTAATGAACTGATTCCCTTCAATATTTGGTTTACATTAAATCTTCCGTATTCCACGAGACATTCCTGTGTGTCGCAGTAGTTTTTGCACACTGGTCTCACATACTCAAGGACTACGGTTCAAACTTACGTCCGGCCGGTTTTCCGTGATTTCCCTAAATCACTTCAGGCAAATGCCGGAATGGTATCTTTGAAGGGGCACGACCGATTTCATTCCTCATCCTTCCCTAATCCGAGCCTGTGCTCCGTCTGTAATGATATCGCTGTCGAGAGGACGTTAAACGGTAGTCTCCTCCTCCTCCATTTTGCTTCGCTAATTCCGAATAGGTCTGTTTGTGGGTCACGTAAAATAGCTTTGCCATTACTGTTTTTAAATCAGTTTAAAGTGGTTTGATAAATTACTTTTTCATTGAAATGCATTTCTAATAATATGTGTTCAATCCAGTATTCAATGCACCTAGAAATTTCCTCCACTCCTTCTTGGTTTATGTTTATCGTATTTCCATTTTCTGTCGCAACTCTAATTCCACACTTCTTCACATCAGCAGCTGATCATAATGTAACGTTATAATTGCACTTGGGTGCTCTATGAAGTCGAACTTTCCGTCTCACTCTATTAATTCAGCTACTGTGCTATATACATGGGTTTGTCCAAAATATGTTATTTTAGGAGAGACCTTTGGTTTGTCACATTTCTGGAAGACTCTAGGGCCTCTCATTCATTTTCCTCATTTCGTGACCTACAATAACGTGTGTATTCTATTTCCACCCTACCATAACGTACAAAATGCTTAAGTTACTACACGATATTACGTCTCAATAACGGTGTTAGGACACATCGAAAACAATTTTCGGAATCATAGGCCTCACAGGGAGGACAGCATTTTGTAAAGAGATATACTTGTTAAGCCCTAGTTTACGACATATGATATTCCGGTTTGGGCATCCACATCTTAGATAAATCACAGAATTTTTAATTTTTTTTGTAAACCAGTTAAAATGTTAAAAAATCTCTCGTATCCGCATTAGCTACTAACAAATAATGCGGCTATTTAGGAATATGACTATCGCAGTTTAAGAGTTTCCTCAGCTTGAGATAAAGTAAGAGAATGAATAATCTTAACTATCCTCGAACTACATATAGTCATGGCTTACCAGTTCTCAATAATTCATAATAACGTCGCAGGGCTCATCAGCTGTTTTTTTTTTTTTTTTTTTTTTTTTTTTGTCATCAGTCTACTGACTGGTTTGATGCGGCCCGCCACGAATTCCCTTCCTGTGCTAAGCTCTTCATCTCAGAGTAGCACTTGCAACCTACGTCCTCAATTATTTGCTTGACGTATTCCAATCTCTGTCTTCCTCTACAGTTTACTATCATCAATCGCGATGACATATTTGTTATTTCTGTCTTTGAATAAAAGTTTGATTTTCGTACGTCTCGTTGCGTATTTCTTTCGGTTAGCTTCTGCGCAGTACTGCACTAGAGCAGTTCATTCTGTGTATGATACAAGACTCGTCGAACTATGTTACTTGACATGACGTGTCATTCGAAAGTTAGATTAGTCCTCAAGTTCTGCACAACAGTATGCTAAATATGTAGGTGAAACACATACTTAAGAAGGAAACAAATGTACCATTACTTTATAAAACTATGTCGGATGACAGTTATGTCAGAGTCCCGGGTTTTATAGCGAAGTGGGGAGATGGGCGCAGCGGAGTCTGGTTCGAGGTAGTGTGGTGACAGACAGATGGCCGGACTGCGCCGCCCAACAGGTGCGTAGAGCGGGCCGACGTGTAGGAGCGGAGGGCGGCGGCCGCACACGCGCTTTACAGCACACGCTCGCGCACACACTCTCACTCACACGCGCACGCACACACACGGTCCGGCAGCGTCCGCGGGGCGTGCCGTATTGATTCACGGGAGCGGGCGGCCGGCCGTACCCAGCGGACTGAGTTGAGGTGAGGTGAGGTGCGCCACCGCAGGCCCCTCTCGCTGTCCTCCCTCCCCTCCCCCCTTCTCCGAACTCACCACTCCGCCCTGCTAACCTCTCCTCCAAACGCGGCCACCGGACACTGTTTGTGGCCAGTCGCACCTTTGTTTCCCATGCCGAGCTGGCCAATGTGCGTGCGGTCCCATCTCGCTCATTAGCCGCATTTATTCTGGTCGTTTCTGCGAGCCACCAATTTTGTGCAACGCCGTGTTGGAAATTGCGCCGAACGGCCTACCTTTATCAGCGGCAGTACGATACAGTCGAGTGATTTCATGGCAGATACTGTGTGTTTTCTTTGTCACGATACAAATTTACAAGTTCAATAGACATGAGAAAAATTGTTATCTGGACCTACGAAAGCGTTAATCTGGAAAAGACTAAGCGGAATTTTATAAGCCTTAGTTTTAAATTTAACGTTTTCCATTGGTCATCTGATGACAATAAAACTTTAAAAGGATTTCTTTGTATTTTATTTATTTATTAGTAATATTGCGCATTTTGCTACATTCACAAAAGTTACACATAACGGTATCTCCTCCCACGTATGCAAGAAGAACATCAGCCCACGTAGTTCCATTCAATCTACAGCCTCATAAAAAAGTGTTGGCCACACTTGCTGTTGTGTAGCGCGTTTCCTAATGTAGATATAGGGAAAAATAAATGTTCGTACTCCTGTCTACAGAGCCTAATCTCTCTCAACTTATTATGCACTGTAATGCTGAGAAATAATTGCTTGGTGAACATCCTGTGGTTGTCTGTTCTGATGATGGCAAGTGGTGGCCGAGACAGGCTAACAGTACCAAATATTTCTGTGAATGCGTCAAAACGAATACATAGAATACATTGAAATACTCAGTTAGTGTCGGGTGGCAAGCAGTCAGTTTTACCAATAGTTGTGATTAACCACATGATATTGCTGGCAAACTTCTACAAGACAAGATCTCAGTACGTAAATAAGATAGGTTGTACATGCACAAACAAATGATTACAATTTCATAAGAGATTGGTGACTCATACAAGAGAAAGTGCTTCACAAGTTGAGCAAGTCACAACGTTTGACAGATTTGTTGGATGTCGTTCTGACGAATATTGTGTGAAATGTTGTACCATTAGGGCATTAGATAGTCAAAATCCCGAGCTGGTGCTTTCGAAAACACTTGGGTCTATAGCAGCACTGTAGTCTACTGTCTGATGTTCCAAAGATTGTCACCGCCTACCCGGCTTTACAGATCGGACAAGCTTCAGAACTCCATGTTGCTAACAGTAGATGACAGTAGTCAAGGTTGTTAATTCGTTTCCGTACTACAATACAGGATACTAATGCAATGTCCAGATGTCGTAATTCGTTCGCACGGGCAAAGGAAAAGAGAGTGGGTGAAGTAAAATACATTATTTATTGGTGGGACGTAGTTTTTCTACAAGTCTATGCACAAATTTCACACGTATCTGTGTTCCACATACACTACAAGAATATGCCAAACGTAGCAGTATGTAACTATACAGAAATAAAAATGCAACTCCAAACATCCAAAATCGCTTTTGTGCAGCCTTCATTGTGATTTATGGTACAGTCTGTACAATGGCGATCTTGGCTGTTTGAAGTTACACCTCTATATCTGAATTAATGTAGATCACGCCCTACTTTGACAATGTCAAGCGTATACAGTACGCAGTTATCATTTACAGTGGAGCCAACACCGTCGAAACGGACATGACGGTAGAAGACTGGAATTTTTCCGTTGGCTGATTGCAAACTGGCAAGTAAGACCATAAATACTTTTTACTGATGAATATAATATCTCTCGTGACGATATCAATAACACTCGTAACTCACGTCGGTGCTCCAACGTAAGGCCACATACTTAGATGGTGTCACACCTTCAAGAACATTTCCCTTTTACATTTGTGGTGTGCGTTAGGGAAGACAATGTTGTTTGAACCTGCAGTGTTACCCATTGTCTTGAAGAGCCCCGTCACAAATGCGATCTTGAAAACATGTAGGACATATATTTTTCCAGTATGACCGGGCCCATGCCCATTCTAGTCGTCAGATTACATCATGTAAATCCAACATTCCAAGTACTGGTGGATAGTCTGAAAAGGTCGTTGTCGGACCTTATCCCTTTACATATTTGGTGGCAAGCTGAAACGCATTGTCTACAGAGATATAATAACACAAGATTATGCTTATCCATTACGGATATTTTAGAACTGTGACTGTATATTGAATGTAAATAGGTTATGCAAAACTGCCGCCAGTCACTTTTTTGAATAATTATGTTTTATTCCATGAATCGGTTTTCGAACCTTGTCAGGTTGTTGTAAAGCGCATGCTGGATGCTGGAAAAGTCTCGCTGTCGAAGTGTAAATTAATATAGTTTGTGTGGAAGTATGTGTAGTGATATGACTACTGGACATCTAAATGGAGGCAGACAGATGGACAATAACGGTAAAAAGCCTCCTATATTGTCACAAGCCAGCACCCAGCATTATGCTAGGAGTAATGATATAACTTCCTGAAATGATCTGAAGATGAACCGGCCAAGTTTCGGAAACCAGTTCATGGAATAACACATAATTATTCAAAAAAGTTACTGGTTGCAGTTTTGTATAACTTATTTACATACAATAACACAAGAGACTAGGTGATGTGATTACGAATAGCCTTCTCTTAGTAATTTGTGCGACTAAACCGCTACCCCGGGACTCATTACCACATCAGGTTACCTATATAACGGTTTCCATAAGAACTACATGTTGAGGCAGTGTAAATGAAGCCGTGCAATAGGCGAAATTTATTTATCCAGTATTTGAGAATGAGACACTTACTGCTTTCCAGGAAACTTAACACGTAATGTCAAACCTTTATCCGCAGCAAAATGATGAATGGAAATAATTTATCAGTTACTACATTTTCCTTGTTGCTATCGAACTCCAGCATCAGGCATCAGGGTTTTACTTCTTCACTGCAATCTCTATTCGAAACACATTTTGCAGACAGTATCCACGTATAGCACTAAATGTACTTGCAAAATTATGTCACTGCACGACACATAGTGTAGTAGATTTTACTTTCTAAAACTGAGATGGTTTATAGCAACATGTACCACTGCAGTGTGTGTGTGTGTGTGTGTGTGTGTGTGTTTTCCTGCTATATTGATACTACACTCAATTTATAACGAAAAATTTACCAATGAAACAAAAAGTCTTGGTTACAGCGCCGTCAGCGTGCTACTTCTAGAATGTATCACACTGTTCTCGAAAGCATACGTGCTTCGATGGTAAAAGCTGAACGAGACGTTTTTCTATAGGTTCGAGACGAGATGCGCGAGGCAGGAGTCCAACCTTCGGAGGAGCTGATCTCCGAGCCGGGTACACCGGGCCCCGCGTCGCCCTGCGCTTTCGACATCAGCCGCGCTGAGCGCGAGATGGAGCTGTGACGCGCGGCGCGCTCCGCCTGCGACCGCCGCAGCCCCTGCTGCATCCGCTACCCGCGTCACTTCCCAGGGGACTGCCGCGCCGACGCCGCCGTCTCTAGCGTCACCACCGGGTCTGCGGTCCTCGGCTTCGGCATCCGTGCAGACGCTGCTGGCGTCCTTCTCATCCACTAGCAGCGGCCGTGTGAGGAGTGATTACAGTGCACGCCGTACCTGTGCTGGAAATGGAGCACACGAGCGGAGCATGTGACTCCTGTTCTGAAAACGTGGAAAGTTTCTTGCAGTTGTTACCATGTTCACTGTCACAAGACATAAATATTTCCAGTCTGATTTTCAGTGAATCATACATTTCAGCTGTAATCGCTAATAAGTAACGATTGACTGAATATAACGGACATTGCTAGATTTATGTTGTGTTTAAATGTTTTGTAAAATTATGAAAACGACCAGTGCTTGCAGTTATAACACTGGTCGCGAATCGTATGTGTCTTCCAAACCGATCTTAAACGTAGAAGAAAAAAAAATTCCATAAACCCTGCTGTTTCGCGGGAGAATGATATTCAGTAGACACCAGTTCTACTGTCATTATTACACAACGTCCTTATTCTTCGACACCGTCATTAACTGAAGCGCTAATTGATAACTAATATTACGTATTACGTTCATAGCGTAAATGTACTTACCACCTTTGCAGGCGCCGCTGTACGACGAGCATTTCCAAAGAATTATCAATTTACTACCACTTACTTTTTCGTATTAAATGGACTGCGGATACGTAAACACCACAGATAACATATCTGTAACGCGAAATCATGTATCTGTCTTTTCGAAACAATGCAAAGATAAATTGAGGACCTGCGAAACAGACCGAAAGTTAATGAAGTATTCCACTTCATATCAGTCAAAGTTCTGTATCTACGAATGTCTGGTTTGAAATGAAGTAAGCCATCGTGAGATTTCCTCGAATAAAAAGTACAGTATCTGAATTTCATTGTTAATGACGTGCTCCACATACAACATTAAGAACTGAATTCGGTCGTATGGACATGTCTATAGAGGATAACAGAATATTTGGGTTCTTATGAAATTGAACTTGTACTAAACACAAAATTCCATATCTTGTTATTATATTTTACACATTCAGTGTTAATGTCAAGCTCTTCTGGCAAATATCCGCAAAAGTTTAGGACACATACCAGACTAAAGCGCCGAAGAGGGGAATTATTCAAAAATGACGGATACATGTTTTGTAGTACTTTAATTGGGATCTTTACTGGCCAATGTGTTAATGAGCTGTAATTCATTAGCTCATTCTTATTTTATAATGAAATTTCTTAGCTGATAAATATTATAACCATTTGTTTCCCTTCAATCAAGTTTTCAGTCAATCTTCCACTCTTGTTTCTATTATTTCTTATTCAACTACGAAGGCATCTCTGAAGCTCCCACAGTTTTCAACTGTAAATCGTGAACACATTTTAAGATTACAGATTTTAATGCACACATAGTCCTTAACAATGCATTTATTTACTTTATTTATGACTATTATCAGCATCTGCCATTCCGCTCACAACATGTGAAAATGACTTTGAGTCAGATCCCAGGAGAGCAGTTTCCTAAGGGATAATTCAGTTTCTGTTGAATTAATTCTGTCATTGAAACCCGATTTATGGCGATACAAAATCTAGCTGCTGATTTATCAAAGTTACGATTGTGACAGTTTCTGTGGGGGCCCATGGGTAACGAACATAATTTATAAACAAGTGGCTGATGCTAGGCGAATGGTGATATTATGGACTTTAGATCCTAGCGTTGCCTAACAAAGCATCCGAGCGACTGCCACTTATAACGATCACTTCACGAGAATGTATACACGTAGATATTCGTTAAAATTATGTACTGCAGTGTAAGAAGACAGGAAACAATACACTGTTTCAATATTCGTTACGCAAAATTTAATAGTGGTGTCTTGCATAGCTATCGTCGGAAATTTTTCCAAGAGGCAGCAATATCGCTAACTTATCAGTTTTTATGTAACTGCGTCGGTGAGTTTTAAAACGTGTTGTACCCGAGGTACCAAATTTTACATCGTTGGTCGTTATCTACTCGATACTTCTTAGGTAGATTACGTTGCTACCAAAACGGTAGCATATACACCGTACATTTATTTATGTTATTAATATGAATATGAATACTACCTTTTGATTAAACGTTCTAAAATCACATACATAAAAGACATCAGCTACAGGAAAATGTCAGATGGACCGAAAGTAGCAGAAACGCCAGATTAATGCACCTAGAATTGGAGGAACAGGGATAACCTTCAAAAACGCTTATTCAACTTTGATGTTGTATGTAACATTTGGTTTACATACAACCTTCATATCTGTTCACGTTAATGGATTTATTGCATGATTTTTACGATTTATGTTCTTAGTGACGGCTGGCATAACGGATGATCAACAAAACTCTTTTAGGAAGCTAAACTGTTGGGAGTTGCTTAGGTAAGGCGCACCCCATAGTCAGTATACGACGAATTTGGAAAAATCCCAAAACTCTCTTCAGATTGTCCGGCAGAAGTAAATTTTAGGAGGCTAGTACTGCACCAAGGTAGTTCTTATTCCTCCAGTTTGTCACAACATTGTGCAGCATGCTAAATGGAATACAGAATCCATAGCTCTGTGGCTGCATATAGCATTGTGTTGTGTCCACAGACTTTGAGAAAGTCTCGGTTCAGGTGAGAACATTTTTTCGTTCACGAAACTCGACAAATTTTTTGCCCATTTTCTAGTGCAAAAATTATTTCCTTTTTTCGAATGACGTGTTTGCTATTATGCATATGTTTAAAAACCTACAATATGTCGTAGTTATCTTCTTGTGAGTATACTGCGATATCTCTCTCTTTTAAAACTAAGTGCAGAATCAGCAAGTGATCATGGGATTTCTTTCTTCGTAGACAATTGGTGAAACGTGTTGTGATCTCGATGTGCATCGAAGAATGGGGGTGTCCTTATGGTAGTCGGCGACACATCACAGGCACATTTACTAGTGCCTTACATACGTTTTGAAAATCGGTAACAAAATCAATGCACCAGCTGGCTCCTTTCTCTAGCTCGGAGAAGGCTGAGTGATGAAGCGAGAGAAAAAAAGATTGAAAACATAATTGTATCCAAACCTACTGCAGATTAGCACTGACACCACACCAAAGAATATGTTAACTTCTCATGAGTGACAACTATGAAAACCCAAGACATATAGCTATTGCTAAGGAAGATTCGTAAAGTCGCAGACAATGATTGCTAGAAACTTTAGAATATTCTATAATGATCCAACTGCCCCCCCCCCCCTTCTAAAAAAAAAAAATTGTTCAAATGGCTCTGAGCACTATGGGACTTAACATCTATGGTCATCAGTCCCCTAGAACGTAGAACTACTGAAACCTGACTAACCTAAGGACATCACACAACACCCAGACATCACGAGGCAGAGAAAATCCCTAACCCCGCCGGGAATCGAACCCGGGAACCCGGGCGTGGGAAGCGAGAACCGTACCCGACGACCACGAGCTGTGGACCCCTCTTCTCCTCCACACCCATGGTGTGTTATAACGTTATGTCCCTCCGAGATAGTATCACACTACTTTAAGCGATGTAAAAATGAAAATTTGGATGTCAGCGAAATGGGGCTAAACATTCTTTCAACGCCGTAGCACCGTAATTACAGCTCATCACAAACTGATTCACTGATTTCATGTCTGATATAAACACCCCTAACATCTCTAACTGTGACGCTGATGGGAAGAAGTAGATGAAAATCTACTAAACATTATTCTTGTGGCTTTTACAGATTTTTGTGAGTGTTGAGACAGGTCTGTGAGATAATAATTTCTCTCTAAATCTCTTTCTAGGAATGCCTCATGAAAGTATTTGGGAACCTAAATCCTGCACATCTCTTACCTTTCAAAACAATCTATTCGATATGGTAAACATACCATTTCGATAATATAGGATATATGAATACCTATATTATATGGTACACGCTGCTCCATAAAATTATACATTGGTATTCCTACTGATTATTCATCATGTATCCTTGTATGTATTACTGACACTGTGGAGTTGGTATTGTACAGCCAGTGTGTTTACAATAATTTATTGAGTTAATGAGGCTGGTACATTCACTAATGCTGCAATACTGAGGAACTTCAGAATACGTTCTACAAAGGATGCAGTGTCCTGCCATTGGTTGGTTTGTGGAGGTTGATGGGACCAGACTACAAAGGCCATCGGTCTCTTGCAGTGTCCCTTGAGGTAACAACAGCTTAACATAAAGCACTACAGTACGAATTTTATTAAAAATCAATATATTCACGAGGACGCTAACTAACTTCGTACATTCAGTTTCTCTTGTTTACCTGAAAGTGGAACATATAGCTACACCGAACTCTGAACTCACTTTTTCCATCAGCTGTCGATTTAACAGTTGGTTTTCACCCAGTGGCCTTTACTACACTTAAAACACGGTTGGGCTAATTCTGTCCCTACTACTTAACAAAATCCGTTCTAATGCAATAACAAAATCTAAATCGAACAGCCTAGCGAAGTCACATGTTAGTTTTATGGAAATTGCCTGGAACTCCATTCAACAATGCCAACAAAAAAATTTAATTTTGCATGGCTATTTGAATCTATCGGCCATCATCAGGAAGATACAGCCAATTTCTGTGGTCTGGGGCAAATTCTATTCGTTCCTCAGTGTATAACTGTTTATAGCTTGTTCGAAAATATTGGTTTATTTAACACCTACGGTGTCCTGCTTTTAAAATATTTCTTATTTACATGGAAAGCAATATTGCATATTGTTTATGATGCACTACTTTCGAAACAAATTTCCCGTGTATCTTCAAATGTAGAATGATCTTCATGTTGGTACGACGACAGGTCCTGCAGCACCGGTGGTGATCGTTGCACCGATGATCTTCTTACGCAACCAACATCAAAATACGTTTGAAGTAGTTTCAAGCACTGAATTACGAACACGGCACGTTACCATAACTCCCTCTGTTAAAATATGAAAGGAACACGAAGGTTTCAAAATTCTACTTAAGGACTACATGTACAGAGCGTCGGTTTTGTGTTGCAGCATGTAGCGGCTGTCAAGTTTTTAAATCTTATGAACAAAACCCTGATGAACAACGTTTGACCAGTTTCGGCCGAATTTAGCCATCTTCAGATTTAAAACACTGGAGGATGGTTGGTACTACCGATGTCAGCTGGATCTCGTCGTTACAGGTTGTAATTTGGACCAAACGGATTACTGCAGTCTTTTTTCCTATTCTTAAAAGAAATGTGACTACGTGACTGGGTTGTCCACCATTGCGAGCAATTTTCGTAAGATTTCACTTGTAATTAAAAAATCTCATTTACACAACTATAAAACCCGCATGCGCCTCAATCATATAACTAAGCTCTCAGTTTTAACTCTGCTGTTGATGTGATTACTATTTTCACTTCATCAGAAGCAATATGGAACTCGCTTTATAGCATAATATCAAGTCCGCCAAAAGAACACGCTTATTTTAGGGCACAAATATCTCACTTGACTGTGCTCTTATATCGTACATATTGACTCTAGCTGTTATACTGTATTTCGAGAAAGACTAATTCTTAATTTGAAGCTGGAAAGTCAAGTATATAGTCTATAGTGTAAAACAGCTTTAAGTTTCACAGACAATGTGTTCGTAGTGGTTTTGTGAGTAAATTACACAAATAAATTTCCGGCTCTTGAAACTGCACTCGAGTACCTGTTGTCACTGAAAAAGCGTTGGATACAAGATTAATGCGGAATCTCGTTTTTATATCTGCACGAATCTGTGAATTAAATCCTAATTAGAATTTTGTTCACCCATATACTGAAAACTATTTTACATACATCATATAACCACAATTAATATAATTATACTAGGTTTGTACATACGTGACAGACTTTCATGAGTACTTTCATGTGTTTTCTTCAGTTTTGCTTCCCAACAGGATAATGAAGACATCTAAGCAAACCAATGATTGTTAATTAAATAATTGCCTGCATAACTAACACTAACTTTTGTAATTTAGAATAATGACCAAGAGGATAAGTATGGCTAAAACTGCGATGTTGGATTGATAAGAATTTTTGCTCTTTTACATTGAAATATATGGGATGTTTTATTATCTATAAAGGACACAGATATACAGAAAATGTCACAAATGTTGGTTTTCTGCGGTACAGCTACAAGGTATTCTTTATTCTCTTGAAACTGATATGAGGTAAACTGAGATTATTGAAGAAATGTGTAACACTGTGCCTATATAACGGCACTAAAAGTTATTTACAAGTTATTATAATTTGTTTGTAACATATCTGACACTATTTTAGCTACAATTGGAATGTGAAAATGGGTTAAGCGCGTAATTATCTAGCAAAAAGAACGGGAGCTTCTGTATGGGTATAAACATTTCGTTCCTTCTGAAATATAATGCTAATCGCATCTAGTTAGTGTAGATGTAGATGAAGATACTGCATTACGGTCTTAGGGCCTTATGTACAGCTCATCATATCAAGATTGTATTATTTTTGCAATAAAATTTTTACAAGATAATTTTGCAGTAAAAGGAATAAATGGCTCTACCAGTAATAAATTTTAAACTGGTTAACCAATATTTGATTTTGTTGGGATGCATAAGTAATTTAACTTCCTACACATACGTTGTTTACTTAGCTTCTTCTTCCGTCGGTGGTATTAGTTTTTTGCTTGTCAGTCGCTTTTGGTAAGCAGATCATGTTCCCTGTAGCTCTAACGAAGAATAGATTGAAGGCGAATGATTCCGATGGATATTACAAATATTTTTGAAATTCACCTCCAAAGTGCTTTTGCCCAGATTCAGAAATTATTTTTAAATTATGCAGTTGTGAATAAATAATACCGTTACACAGCTATATGACATTGATGGACCCGATCTTTGTCTTTAACGAGAAACAACGTAACTGAGCTTCCCAAATATGCCTTACTCCTCATTACACACACTCACTCAGATTCGTAGTTTCATTTCTACTGAATTTACCCTGCACGCGTTACTGGACTACCACTCGTCGCCGAAACATTACAAATGATCATGGCTTGAACAGAAGACAGAGTCAGGTTTCTAAGGAAACCCTGAGTGATTTGTCAGGAAGTTGTCTTATTACGACAACGTTAGTTGGAGGGAAAGATCCTGATACGAGATTCGGTAAATAGGTTAAATCTGTGAGGCAGATTCCAAGCAATAATTTATAATGAGATTCTAAAATGTAAACTTTCACGGCCGGAAATATCATGTCCATTATAATTACCGGGCTGTTATGCCGTGGTCGGTTGATGAATTCTATGTCGATTCCCAACGTTTCGTCTCCGACTGTGGGAGACATCTTCAAGTGGTCCGTAGCTCGATGGAAGGTCCAACACACCCACTGGCTCGCTACTGACTGCCGCTAAATTCCGTGTCCGCGCGCTCCCGCGCCGCGGCGTGACGTCACGTGTTTTGAAAACGTTAGTGCAATTGGCCGCTGTCCGTCGCCGTCGATCGCCGTTGCCATCACCCAAAAGTGGACAAGTGGTACGCATCTTCTTTAACACCGGCATCCCTGTACCGTTTAATTTCACGCCCTCCTCCTTTCGTTTGAAATTATTTGAGTGTTTAGCGATTTCGATTGCCTCCCTGTAGAGCCTTTCGTAATATCCGCTTGTGGCCGCTAGGACTTGCGTCTCCTCGAAACTAATATTGTGGTTCCCTGGCTGGAAAGCATGCTCCGCAACAGCTGATCGTTCCGTTTCTCCTCTTCTACAATTTCCCTTGTGCTCTTCCAAACGCTTAGAAACAGTTCATTTAGTGCTACCGACATAGACATCACCACAGCTGCATGGGATCCTATACACTCCAGCTTTTTTCAATGGATTGCGAGCGTCCTTGGCAGGCTTAAGGATTTTAGAATCGAAGATGGTAGTTTGGGCCACTCGGTATACCGCAAACCTACGCACACGGACCGTTATTTGCACCGGGATTCGAACCACTACCCACAACAGAAAGGGGGTGTTGTCAAGACGTTAGCGGACAGAGCAAGAAATATTTGTGAACCTGAGTTTCTGGATTTGCGATGGAGCATCTCCACAATGCACTAATGAAGAAAGGATATTTGTCCGCCGAAATAAAACGTGCGATGAGGCAGCCACGCAGAAATCATTCTGACGTACAGGCTACTGCAAAATCTAAGGTTTTCCTGCCGTTTCTTATAAATGTAACGGAAAGAATAGGGAGAATCAGACGGCCGCTGTGGCCGTGCGGTTCTAGGCGCTACAGTCTGGAGCCGAGCGACCGCTACGGTCGGAGGTTCGAATCCTGTCTCGGGCATGGATGTGTGTGATGTCCTTATGTTAGTTAGGTTTAATTAGTTCTAAGTTCTAGGCGACTGATGACATCAGAAGTTAAGTCGCATAGTGCTCAGAGCCATTTGAACCAAGCCATAGGGAGGATCTTGACGAAGCGGAATATTACCGTAATTTACAAGCCCACCAGGAAGATACAGGAATACCTTATGCCTGCCAAGGACGCTCGCAAACCATTGGAAAAAGCTGGAGTGTATAGGTTCCCATGCCGCTGTGGTGATGTTTATGTGGGTACCACTAAAAGAACTGTTTCTAAACGTTTGGAAGAGCACAAGGGAAATTGTAGAAGAGGAGAAACGGAACGACCAGCTGTTGCGAAACATGCTTTCTAGCCAGGGAACCATAATATTCGTTTCGAGGAGACGCAAGTACTAGCGGCCACAAGAGGATATTACGAAAGGCTCTACAGGGAGGCAATCGAAATCGCTAAACACCCAAATAATTTCAACCGAAAGGAGGAGGGCGTAAAATTAAACGGTAGAGGGATGCCGGTGTTAAAGAAGATGTGTACCACCCGTCCACTTTCGGGTGATGGCAACGGCGATCGACGGCGACGGACAGCGGCCAATTGCACTGACATTTTCAAAACACTTGACGTCACGCCGCGGCGCGGGAGCGCGCGGACACGGAATTTAGCGGCAGTCAGTAGCGAGCCAGTGGGTGTGTTGGACCTTCCATCGAGCTACGGAACCCCTTGAAGATGTCTCCCGCAGTCGGAGACGAAACGTTGGGAGTCGACACAGAATTCATCAACCGACCACGGCATAACAGCCCGGATAATTATAATGGACATATAATGAGATTGTTGGCAGGTAGTAATGTAGACACACGAACATTTTAGGAAGTACCACAAATGAAATTTCAAATGAATATCTGTATTCTCGGATCCTAAACCATTGTAAGTGAACCTTTATTCAAAACAACTGACGCTGACGATGCAATATATGGTACGAAAACCGGTGCAGCTTTCTATAGTAAACGTCCAAATCGATTATGGTTATAATTGCAGCTATATACAGAGCACCGTTGATAAAGGAAATGCCTCTTAGTATTGGTGTCTTGCCTAAAAGTATAGAAGGGATGAGCACCATGGCAGAAGCAGCTACAGCTGAGACAATCAGCAGAATATCAATGTTCTGGTAAGTTAATCCAGTCAACAGGTGTTAAGTAACTAACGGAAAATACATTACCAGTATGAAACTCCAAATGCTTCGTTTCCTCATTCAGTAGGGATGAAGAAGTTGACATATGGCGGCACTTGTGATCTATCGAGCTGGGAGCAACCTCAAATTGGCTTACAAAGAACACGTAAACTATGGCGCCTGCATCCGTCACAAGAAATTGGCTACGATCGCCCTTAGAAAACAAAAACCCCTTGTCCTTCCACTTACAAAACATAAAAGATATCTTATGTAATATTATGAATTTTAACCACAGTAAAATAGTGTCTTCGTCTGTTTTTTTTTTTTTTTCCCCTACGAATCTACTGCGCTTGAAAGCGTTAAGTTTAGGGGCGTATTTCTTAATGTTTCAGAATTGCAGCCGGTTAACATCGACTTCTTACAACGGAATTTCCCCTGACAAACATTAAGTCATCTTCAGGTGAGTGTTACGCATTAGTGATTTCTAGTTCACATCGTAAATCATATACCAAAAATTATCGCGGAGGCGCTTCCGCAAAGGCAGCCGCGACACGTTCAGTCTCTGCCGTGTTTCGTGCCCTCTTCGAACATGCTCCATCAATGACGTGCAGACCCATGCATAATGGTATTAATACATGCGCGCTCGCCTTTCTTTGCCCAGCAAGTGAACCATAGCCGAGAATTGTACTTCTGTACCTAGACGCCATAGATGGAGCAATATTCGAAAAGAGCGTGAAATTTGGCAGACACCTACATGTATCGGTTGCCTTGGGCAAGCTTCTAAGTACCATTCTTGGTATAGATTTATCACTATGAACTAACAATTTCCAATACAAAACACTCACCGGAAGATGGCTGAAATATTATCAGCCTAAACATCGTGGCAAGTCGACGTCATCCGTCTGCAATCTCGACACTTCATGGAATACTTTTTACGCCGGGATAATTTCAAGAATCACGAGTTTGGATCGAAGTGTAAATGTAGTTAAATTTTCCATTTCATTTACAAAAGTCTCATTTTTCCATTACCCTCAGGGTAAAGTTTAAGTCGACAATGTTAGCGAAATAGCCGACTAAGCGTTTGGTTTAATAGAGAGCGAGGATAATAAAAATATTGCACAGAATGAATGCGCTGTGGCTTAGGTGGCTTTTTTGGGCCAGACAGCCAGTATCCTGTATCAAGATGTTTATGATGACGGGCCCTGAAGTACTGTGATACGTTGTAAACGGTTATCATTTACACCCTACATATTGTAAAAAACAACGCGTACAAATTTGTAGAGTTATAAGTGGAGACAATATGCAACACTTCCCTGATGTGGAACAAACGTCACACAAGATCTACTTCCCTGGTTAGGCTTTTTGGAGGGTTGCGACGGACGTATCGCTTAGGTCAACGTTCACAGTGGTTTTAATTCCTTCGTATGTAGTACATTTGACATAGGAATCCAACAAGCAACATAATTACATGATACTGCAACGAACGGTAAGTTTACATTACTTCTACCTGTATCCACGTCTCTAGATAACCAATTACTTTATTATTGTTGACATGGTGGTGACACGAAAATTTCTACTGTTCATTGTTACTGTCAGGTGATTACACTCTAACCGAGGTCGCTGACACACATCTCATATTTTATGAGGAGGAACGAGGCAGCATTAGAGCAGTGGGACGCCTAACGCAGACCGATTTCCAATGAGGCGTTTACCAAAGACATGTTGTCCATTATAGTGAAACAGGATTCTTTAAACGATACCGTCAATAAACTGGTGGACCTCGAAGGTTGCCAAACGTTCAGTTTGAAAAAGTCGTGTTAGACTGAATTAAGGACAACCACAACAAAGAACCCCTTAGCCAAGGCGCTAAGCACGTAAAGCGACAGTGTGTGGATCGTTCTGCACGAGACGAGCAGGACACACAATGCCTATTCCAAGACGACTCTCCTCAGCACTTGGAATACTGATTATGCTATCTACATCAAACAGTAAACATCTCTGACTTCTAAATGTGTTTTATAATTTGCCAATGAGGCTACCTTCACCTGAGAATAGCATCATGTCTGTAGAGTCATGATCCATAGCATAAGGCCTTCCGACGTATCACGCCCAAGCTGTCTACAAGCATGGTCTGTCTGGCCAGTGCGGGGAGAGGTGGGAAAATAATGTTGGTGCAAGCGCACGAGCGCATGGAAGTACACGAAGACGCAAATACGAACATATTTATCTCACGCTATTACACCCCAATACGAGGGCTGTCCAGAAAGTAAGTTACGATCGGTCGCGAAATGGAAACAACTATGAAAATCCGATAAAGCTTTGCAAAGATGTGTTGGGCAGTGTCTCTAGTATGACTCTAGGTAGAATTATGTCGCTCTTTTCATTCCTGAGCTCTTAGTGAGCCCGTAAAGATGTAATAGAAAATAGTGTCTCCCGCCAAGTATGAGTGCCTAGTGAGAATTTTCCCCTGAAGCTATGCAACCAACATTATATAACTGCCGTGCGGTTTATTCTTCAAGACGATTCTCAGCTTCATTCTGCAGGGGCAATGAAGATGTTCAAATGGTTCAAATGGCTCTGAGCACTATGGGACTTAACATCTATGGTCATCAGTCCCCTAGAACTTAGAACTACTTAAACCTAACTAACCTAAGGACATCACACACATCCATGCCCGAGGCAGGATTCGAACCTGCGACCGTATTGGTCGCGCGGTTCCAGACTGTAGCGCCTAGAACCCCTCGGCCATCCCGGCCGGCAAAGCAGATGTTCCTGCATCGTTTCAATTGGAAATGTTTGGTTACCCACAATAAGCCCGTAATTGTCTCCCACTGAGTTTCATCTCTGCTCAAACGAACCGCTGGCTATGAAGACAACATTTTGGCACAGACAACGAGCTTTAGGCCAGCGTAGAGAATTGGCGGAAAGCACTGGCGGCTGCCTTCTATGATGAGCGTATTGGGAAGTTGGTACTACGCTACGACGAATGAATGAGTCAGAACGGCGACTACGTAGAGAAGTAGCTGAAAGGTGTAGCTAACTGTTACAAATGAAACATTTCTGATTATCACTGTGATTTTCATTTCGCAATCAATCGTAACTTACTTTCTGGACAGCCCTCGTATTTTGCCGCCCATAAAATGAAACACCAAATTAATACGTACACTCAATAGCTTGTCATCTTTTTTCTGTACCTCCACTTGGGGACCAAACACGACTTTAATTCCATTGGGACACACACATAGGGAAGGCGCAACTGATCCTCAAATTATGTGCCAAGATGTTACTTCCACGTGTAAATGGTCTGTATCATTGCTGTATAACGGTACAAAACAAGCACGGGTCACTTCATTGACACTACTTTTGTATCTTGCAGGTTACCGTACACTCGGCCAGTACTGTGGTTCAATCTTTGCTCCCCACTTAGTGCACGGCACAATGTACTATCAAAATTAGTTCCACAATGTTACTTTCATTTCTCATTCTATAGCTTACAATCTCCAAGACTCTTCATATGGAAAGGAATGAAATGAGAAGGAGAAAGGGTTACTGTGCTTCTATGAGTGTCAGGAGTAGTGTCTTTGGAGAAGGTTGCACACAAACGAAGGTTGGATATATGTGGATGAAAGTTCAGTATATGCGTCATAAATACAGTGCTTTAAATAAACGAAATTGTCTGGATTGTTTACCAAAGCACGTAACGGACAGATCTTATTTGGCGTCCGTTATTCAGCCTACTGGTGTAACGTATATTTCATACTACACTTAATACCTAAAACACGACTGTGGACCCTCAAACTCAGTGACGAAATGTTATCTTTACGTCTCCATCTCACACACACAAACACATGATAACTAATAATCACTAAGACGAGAGAGATCTTCAAAACAGTGTATCCCTTAAAATGCAAATCTCCATAATACAACTGTGATAATAGTGTTGAATCACTTATAAGGCACCATTTTAGGGGGCGAGAAGATAATACACCATATTCTCAACCAAAAGTATATATTTGCCGTTACTTAATGTGTAACACAACTTTTTATTACTTCCGATCTTTGGCCTTACTGGAGTTACGTTTCAGTGGTGGTTCAAGAAAGAAACTCTCATCACTTGATGTTTTTATGACTTTTTTAGTAATGCTTGAATTGAGAAATTACCATTTTAGCCCTATGATTTCCACATTACGAATTCAGCTATGGATGAATTCAGTACTGTATCTTTTGTGTTAATACAATGCACTAAACACAAAAAAAAATGTTCTTTAATATTACCGATCAAATAATTATACTTTAATGTCATGTTGTTTAGAAACTACAAGGTACTCGACTATCATATGAAATGAGAAACATAACACTAACCGAACAGATGGAGAATATAACAAATCAGAAATAGGTTAAATTATTAGTTGATAAAATGTTTACGGTAAGCATTACTGGGTAAAAAAAAATGAAATAAAATCTAATGAAAAATAGAAACTATGCACATTGTGAAAAAGTGACGACAGAAATAAAGACAGTTTCTCTAAGCCGACATTACTTCATTTGTAACAATTCTTTCTTGCCGCCAAATATGAATGTACAACACATTTTTGGCAACTTAAGTACAAAGCCCTTTATCAATGTTAGCACCGTCCTTGCGTGACATCAAACCTTGACAAATGACCAATATAGTCACATCTGATAACAATTAGATTTGTTGCTAGTCGCTGCTTTCCTTTCTTTGGATTCTTATCACTACTGCGCGGCCTCCCTTTCCTTTTCATATCACCTTTTCTACTCCTGGTCAAATCTGTTGCTGTATCAGCTTGAAATTGCATCTATTAGTATTCATTGGTTTTCCCTAGAGACACCTATACCACAACAAGCTGTCTGGACTGCTATCCCCAGATACCAGAATATCGTTGTCATATACGACTTCTTAGACAGCATGCCAATTTTATACAGCTCCAGAAGCATGTCAGCTTTATCAACTGCTCTAATAAGTATGTTGTACACATTTACAACAAATGGTCTGTCCACATCTACAGGTTTTTTTCTGTAGCATACCAGCTTTCTTATTTACATTCCGCATCTACAACAGCATGTAATGGTATGAAATTCATTGCTCCTTTTTCAACCCACCTGATTAGGGACACGTTACATTTGGTTTCCAATGTCCAGTCCTTATTATCAAGCCCTGCTTTCTTCAGATCTCTTTCATTTACCAAATGACATTTTTTTTCCATTTTGCCATGTCTAACAGCGCCAACACCACCAAGTCTCAGTCCTACTGTCAGTTGCAAAGATGGGAACCAGTTATCAGAACACACTGACAGTAATCACTTTAGTGATGGACATTAGGAATTGCTTTGAGTGAACTTCACTTGTGGGAAGGACACCCTAAGCTTTGTAAGTAGTACACACTTTATCACATAAAGGGAAGAGTTCATCATCATCAATATCATTAGAAAAGCGACAAATATCTGACAAATTGACATAGTTTACAAACAGGAAGAGTTCACGAAATTCTTCAGTGCTCAGTTTGTCTAAATCTAAATGTTCAATTCGAATCAGTCTGCCAAAAAATTGTAACTACATTGTATACAAGTTTCCAAAGTTTAAATCTCTAATCCAAGCCCACCTTGTTAGCTGGTGATGGCACAACCTGAACCAAAGCAAATGAAGTATTACGGTAATTATATCTCAATTTGTTATTAATTTTTTTCAATATGAAAAGGAAAATATAGACTACTTTTTCCTATTGGCAATTACGAACCTTCTAGTCACAACATTGTGCACACACATAATTCTTTTGTAATGAGGAATACTTTAATTATAGTTACCACTGTCAGAGCAATAACGCAAGCATGATCTTCTCCAAAGTACCAAAGAGATAACAATTCATTGGAACAATGAAAATAAAATAACCGTAAATAGACCACACCAACAGCCATGTGTAGACAGCAACGTAACATGACCTCTAGGTCAAAGAGATCAATGCATCTCAAGTGGCCTCATGCAATGCCAAGTTACAAAATTTCTTAATAGGAGAGTGTTGTCCCTAAACTACAATGATACTTTAAATATAAATACATGTGATGCTATGTGTAACAGATTTGAATATGGTGTCGTCTAGGAACAATACTGGGAATCAAAGGATTAGGAGAGTGGAAGGTATTGCATCATTTTCTATAAACATATGACTGACATTATTGACAAGTTATACAGCTTTTTATTACTCTCTGTCTTATGTCTATATGACGTTGTGATTCTTGTGGTACAGAGACAGTGAGGATGTTACATTTAACTATAGTAACTATGGTGCCAGACCTCTCTAAGAAGTTTAAACCTATATCGCCTTTCGTCTTCGTAAGCACCTACTAAACAATTTTAAGAGAAGATATCTGATGTGTTTATCTGTCGAAATCACATCTCCAAACACTTCATCACAAGATTTACTAAAAATGACCTACATTGGAGACATGTGTAAAGTGGTACATTATCCAAATTATATTTTTTCGTAAAAAGCAAGTAAAGTTACGAAAAACATCAAATACGATACATTAGCTTCATAAGCGCTTAAATCATCACTTCAGTTGCTCGGTTTCCTTCTCTAAATCAATGACAGACCAGTTATAGTCACGTCACAAGAAAGTTAACTTCTTCATCACATGAACTCATTAACACCGCAGACCCTTCTCCATGATCTAATGGATTCTGTTTATTGAAACCCGGGTTTATTGATTTAGCAATTGAGTGGTCGTTTCTTTCACTTTTAAACTGCAAGTGGCTTTTCTGTTACTAGATCCACTTCCAGTTTGCCATCTTAGCAGAGGAGTGGTTGTTCAACGTAGTTATTCCATCAGTTTTGAGATGCAAATCACTAATCTTTTACTTGATGCATGCTTTTCCGACCACCCGATCTAGCTGCAAAATGACCATCCTTTTTAAGCAAGTTTATGTGGGAGTCGAGGTTCATGAACACGTATATCGCATATCCTTTAATATAGTAAAAGTCTTTCGATACATAATTTTCTACAGGTACGCCAATGGATGGGTGCTTACCGTAATATTTGTAGCAAATGTTCCCCAGTCATACCCAGAGTAAGATGTACATTGCCTTTTAACTAATTTGTAAGCCTTTTTCCGCATCGTCAATGCAATTTTTTAATTCCTCCTCCGTGACAAATGCTTTGCCAAATACACTATTTGCCTTTTTTAACTTTGACTTCATCTATTCCAGTGTCTTCTTTTGTTTACATTTAATGCATGAACTGCACAGAAAGGACTAATTTGCATAAGAGGGATTGGCTTCAGTCTGTTTGATACATTGCTTCTTTGTAATATGACTCTCTGAATAACATTATTCATATGAACCAGTCCTTACTTGGAAAATTCTGTTTGACACTATTGTGGAGAACAGTGTAATGGATTAAGTAAAATATAGGTTTTTGCTGGTGGGACATTCACATCTCTTATATTAAATGTTCAAGATTAAAACATCGAGATTAAATCGGATCTGCAGATATTTATTGCGTAAAATTTTTACACCATTAGGGTTCAGGGATTGAGTGCAAGATTCAGATGTATCTGTAGATGGGAGTTTGAAGCGTCCACGCCAAAGCTCACTTACAAGGCAACTCATCAGCCATACATAGCACATCAGATTGAATATACAAATGTGCTGTCATCAGTCATTTTCAGGACAAGGCTAACTTACGTCACTTACGAGTACTGCTGGAAGATGCATGGTGTGTGGGCTCATTTTGGTTTACAATATAATGAGGCATACTGTATATCAGATGCGTTGCCTTGTGAGTTAGCTTTGACATGGACACTTCGACATTCTACTTATAGATACACATGAAAATGGGCTCATTTCCTGAGACCTCAAGTCAATAAATAACTTTACAACTGCATTGGGTTTTTCAATCATGGGCAATGAGAAAAGTATGTTTCACCACCTGTAATGTAACACTTGTTGTGCCATTGTTGGAATCTTTGTTAATAATTTCCACAGGTATATAATTAAAACAATATGCAAGGAGAAAGTTATAATCTTTTCTCGTCCTTGATTGTCTGAAAAATATTTTACACTAGTCAACTTTTAAGGTTTCCAATTGCCGAAGTTGACATACTAAAGAGCAGTTTGGAACATAAACCTCAAACGTTGTGTAAGCTGTCACACAGAAGCAACTGGCACAGAGGAGGCCCTGCAGTGAAGCATATCGGCAATGTAGTTTGTTGGCTTGATATAAATTTAGTTTTTCACAAGGTAGTCCATTCTCTATTTATCATAGTTTCGTAATACCCTGTATTTTCAGTCAAGGATGAGGTAAACTTTTCTGATTGGCGTATATCATTGCATTTTATAGATTTTATAAGATGGTTACTGATATCACAGTTCATTCCTGTGCTTGTGACAGACATATAAATTTGTTATATATATATATTCTACAACAATAGCTCATCGACATTTAAAACTGTGTATTCCTATGGTCTTATTCTTGCTAAAAATAAAATAGCTGTTATCCGGATAGTCGTTTTGCAGACGGATTTTATGGATTTATGTTAGTTAATCACACACTTCCATTTTGCTGAAGACCCCATGTACATTTGTGTTTTATCCAGGTCGATAAAGTAATAGTCATCTATCAGGAACGTCTGCAGTATCTCAGTCGAGCCATCTTAGAAAATTTGTCACAAAGATAGTAGTAGAAATCCCCAAAGATTTATACGTGAACATCATCCGTTTTTTCGTGATTGTCGACTAATACAAAGATACCACTAGCAACAGCCTGATACATGAGCAGCTAAACAGGCCATTTTTCTGTAATATGAGAAATAAGATATGTTCAAGTTTAAAAACGCCAGCAGGTCACAATTTGCCATAAGATTTGCTACCTACTAGCACACTTATTAGCAGAGACACTCTTATGTCGTATATGTGAAATGTATCACATGCTTGCAGTGTGTTCAACAGACTTAATCGATTCATTATTACAGGAATTAAACCTCTATGCACAGTTAATGCTTTACGTGTATCCGAAAGCAAGCTGGAACTGTAAGAGATCGAATTCAGAAACCGCAAACTGGACAGTTGCCCTAAAGGTGGGACGTACACCCAGGTGACAAAAGTTATGGAATATCTCTTAATATCGTGTCAGATCTCATTCTGTCCGGCGTAGTGCGTCGACTCAACAAGTCGTTGAAAGTTCTGTCCTGAATTATCGATTCATGCTGCGTCTAGAGTCGTCCGTAATTGCGAAAGTGTTGCCGGTGTAGGATTTTGTGCAGGAACTGGACAACAGTTTATGTTCCATTGTTAATCGATGGGAATCATGTCGAGCGATCTGGTTCGCCAAATCATTATCTCGAATCGTCCAGAATGCTCTTTAAACCTTTGTCATCCATAATTTTATCATTGTTTCGTAACGTGAAATACATCAGTGGCTACAAATGGCCTCCACGTACCCGAGCATATCCATTTCCAGTCAATGATCCTGCCCATTCGATGTAAACACAGTCCACACAACTATGCAATCTTCACCAGCTTGCACAGTGCTTTTTGACACTTTGGATTCTTGGCTTAATGTGGTTTGAGCCACACTCGAACCTTATCATCAGCCCTTACCAGCAGGAATCTGAACCCATTTGAGCAGCCTGCGATTTTCCAGTCGTCTAGGGTCCAACCGATATGGGCTGGAGGCCAGGAGCGGCGCAGACGTAGTCGAGCTGTCAACAATGGCACTCACGTCTGTCGTCTGCTGCTATAGCCCACTGACGCCAAATTTCGCTGCACTGACCTAATGGACACGTTCGTCGTACGTCTCGTATTAATGTGTTCTGTTATTTCACTCAGTGTTGCGTGTTTGTTAGCAGTGGCAGCTCTTCAAAAACGCCACTTGTGAGACAGGGCCGAAGTATTGTATTCTCGGCACACACTTGAAACTGGGGATCTCGGATCATTGAAATCCATAATGATTTCCGAAATCGAATTTCCCATGCGTCAGCCACAACAAACATTCCGCGTTCAAAGATTGTTAGTTGCCCTCGTGCGGGCATAATCACACCGGAAACCTTTTCACATGAATCACCTGAGCAGAAACGACAGCTCCGCCAATGCACTGACCCTTTATACCTTGTGTATGTGACACTATCTCCATCTTTACATGTGCATATCGCTATCCCATAACTTCTGACTTCCTCGTATGTTACTGTGTGCAAAAGAACACGCCATTGCTGATGCCTAAACAAGGCTAGTTTAAACACAGCAACTGGAAACAACTGTAGATAACTTGGAAATATTATACGTCCCCATTTACTCTTAATTCAATGGGAAGGGGATATATGTTGAAGCACTCACAGAAAATGACGTAATCAGAAACGTTCAATATTTCAGAGGATATTTAAAAAAACTGTCTGTAAACCCTCATTCCTACGGGGACCCGCTTAAAAGGTGTGGATGTAAATGGGATGGTTAGGATATTGTGTCTCTATAACAAGAAAAGTTAACAGCAGTCTTTAGAGCTGGAGAAATAAGTACGTTTAACGACTATTCATTGCTCAATTAGTAAACTTTTAATTTCAATACACAGATTCCGCTAGAATATGGAGAAATGTGTTCAGTGTTTGTGAGTTCGCGTGATGAAGCACTGAAGTTTAAGTGACGTCAATGAACCTGCTCCGTCGTTGGTTGACACACGCAGTCGAAGCTCCAGCCTTCTTCATCCAAGTATGTATGATGCTAACTTGCGTATTTGGCACTTTTTACAGTCATACTAGAGTATTACGAAAAAATTAAGTTTAAATTATTCACTATATTAAGAATGTCTCTGAAACGACACAAAATGTGATGTCGGTGGATAAACATGTCGTAGATCTAACTTGTCGTTAGCTCTAGCTATTCGGTATTGGTTGGTAATGATAAAGAATGGAAATATAGTCTGCAAACGTTTTAGAAAGCCTTGGCAATCTAGCCGAGATCGGTAAATACTGCAACCCTGCAATCTCTGTACCACCAGTGACATAATCTCAAACAGATAGTCTCCAGAAAGCCTAAGTTCGAAAATGATAAAAAGTTACAACAATTGGTCTGTAACTTTAGTTGTACTTTTCCTGTGTCGTACGTTGTAAATTCTGACTTTTCGCGAACTGGCCGCAAGGTCTGCTGCATTGTCCACCTCAGACACAAAGGGAAGGTGTACTAACCAAATTACATCACGGCCTTTCAAAGCAATTTCAGGTTATCTGAAAGAATTCCTTAATAAATTGTTATTACAAAAGTCGTTATAATTAACATTTAATTAATGCCTATCAGGCTACTTTACCCCGACGATTTGAGATTATTGTTGGCTTGCGTAACCAGCAGACTACGTGTTCATAGGGGCAGATAAAATTTCTGGGTTCTAATTTGATTAATTCTACAATTTGGTTCTCTTCTTTTTTTTTTTTTTTTTTCATCAGTCTTCTGACTGTTTTGATGCGGCCCGCCACGAATTACTCTCCTGTGCTAGCCTCTTCATGTCAGAGTAGCACTTGCAACCTACGCCCTCAGTTATTTGCTGGATATATTCCAATCTCTGTCTTCCTCTACAGTTTTTGCCCTCTATAGCTCCCTGTAGTACCATGGAAGACATTCACCATAGAAGTTATCGTGTCTCCTATCAGAGGCCAAAATCGAATATAAAATTCTTTGGGAAGACCATTGAAGACAGGAGATTTGTGGGACGGAGAACGGGCCACGATATCAAGAATATCATTGTGATGGAATACAGAGAAAAAACCTTCCTGGAGAACTGGCGTAACAACACTATCAAGGAGGGAGGTAAAATCAACAGACGGTAGGCACTTCAGTATAAAGTTCTGAAAAGGACTGCTAAAGTTAACGCATCGTATCAGATTGGGAGGCCCACTCACGCCATTTACAGAACGAATGGTAGTAAGACACGTCCTTTGAGATCGTTTGTGAAGCCGAAAAAGATGATAGAGAAAGGCCAACTCATCCTGTACGATTGGTCGGAATGCAAGCGGACACCATCCATTAGCCTACGTTATAGTTGTAGAATTTTTGCCATCACACAGTGGACATGTGCGACACTCAAGGGGGCATCACGAGCATTATAGTAAAGATCGCGAAGGACAGCATAATAAAATTCCGTAGTTCGCCTCTTTTCAGCCGCTTTTTGAGCGCTAAAATGCCTCAGTGTATTTCGAATCCGAGGTTTAGCAAGAGTAACCCACCATTCTAGAATTGAGGGATAACGTGCCTCTGACTGGATTGTCTGCCGCCATACGTCTGCAGCGATGCCTTCCAGAGAGGGGTCCGTGAGATGCAGAATGTTTAGATCCATAAAGGGCGCGAAAGATGAACTCGCTGCGGGACGTTTTTAAAAGTCATTGAAACAGCACAGTGATCAGTGAAACTGGCAGGAATTACACCGGTCGATAGACGCTGACTACAGATGGGGCAGATAAATAAAATCGGTCCAGTCGGCTACTGGAAGCAGCTGTAAAACACGTAAACCGCACAAATGTCGGATATCTGCAAACCCAAGCACCTTGGAGATGCATAGACGTCACCATATCATTAATTCATGACAATATGTATAATTGGGGTCTGATCTACACGTCGTAAGACGCAGTTAAAATGCCCCCCCCCCCCCAAAACAAAACCTAGCGAGGGTTCTGTCGGAGTAAATAAACAACTTCTTCCTTATAAAACCGCACGCATTAGGATGAACGACCGGATCCAGGCGGGGCATAAAGAAAAATTACGGTGAGGTAATAAAAACTACAGCCTATACCACGACCATCATATAGCATTTCTAAGGCCGTCAGCGGGATTCTATCTCGATAAAGCTAAGCCATACCGGTAGAATTTTCAGGCGCGACATTGAAAAACATAGAGTATCCAGGATGACAAAGCATATCAGATAACACCTCCTGTAAACACATGATATCAGCTTGGGAATCGTAAATAAACTGGCGTAACGCAGCAAGCCGTAATTGGGAACATATCCTATTAACCTTGAGGGTTAGAAACGTATATACCTGCATCCGTCAGCACATGAGGAAAATGCGCTCATCACACCCTTCTCTCCTCAATGTCCGGAGGCGGTGGAAAGAAGGTATAATTCTAATCCTCGCCACCTGAAGCCCAGGAATCCTCGTTTTCCTTTTTAGGACACGGTGCTGCTCGTGCAGGTTGAAAACGCTGTTTCACACCACTCCGTTTAAACATACACTCTTGATGTGCAGGGTTGGGGGCACGTCGAGCTCCGATTTGATAGAGGAGCCATCTCAACTGTACTCATCGGAAATCGGGGAGCACGACTGAGAACGACTTACAGCAACAACAGGTACAGAAGAGACAGGTAATGCGGTATCGGTGTCGGACTGCATCACTTGGTCATCAGGATGAGAACCCGTAGAATCACGTAGCCCCACCGTCTCAGCGAGGAGGAGGGGTGGTATTTCACTGGAACACTGTAAAGACTGGCCAGCAAGCAACGTCTCTTCGGGAACATCTGAAATCACGGGAACCGTCGCGTCTACAGGTGAGGTGTGGGACGCAGATACAACACACATTTCAACATCAACAGAAGCAGCTGCATCATCTATGGTAAAACTGAAATCACAATGAACGTCAGTAGACAACTCAGTAACGCCAGAAGGTACACCCGCTGTCAACGCCGTATCAGAAGAACGAGACTGGAGAGGGACGCTCTCGAAAACTGTACCGTCCTCAGTCGGCCGGCGTTTGACTTGCGCTGCAGGAGTTGTCGTCCCCTCACGGACAGAGGCCGCACCGCGACGCGCCGGTAACAATGGAAACTCGCAAGGAGTTGGGGGTAATGTTGCCACAACATCGCTTAATGCTGGAGATTGACTGTCGTTGGACTGGGAAGACACTATGTCTGCTAAAGTTAAAGGAAGAAGTTTTTGATGAACCTCTGTACCACAGGTGAATTCACTACAATATCGTAAGATGGCGAATACTGGTAGAGGACAGCTTGCCGTTAGTTTAAAATTGGGGCCACGACTACTTGTCTCTGAAGAACACGAGAGTGCCCGCCGTTTCCGCACAAGTTGCCTCCTGTTCAGCTGGGCCATGGTTTCTCACTGTTGCACAGGGGAAACTAATGGTAACTGTAGCGCTGATTAGGTTGGCTATACGGCTCTCTTCTTGTCGGACGAAGCTTACTGCGTAAAAGGATCGGGAGACGCTATGGTAACAGCAGCTGTGACTACTTGATTTAATTGAAACGACGACGGTGTTGAATCCACGAACAACCACCGTCTTAGCGTCGGTGAGCATGCTTTGTGCGCAGTTTCCCGCCATGGACCGTTCCGCTCGCGAGGTTGCTGACAGATTCAAGTTCGAGTTTACTTGCAGTAGTGTTCGTACTTATGCTGCTGATCGTTCAGTGCACCATGGACTGGCCGCTATTTAAGATGATACCGGGTTAATTGTTTGAAGTGCCCTGTCCGGGTTTCTGTTATATTTCATGCTAGTGAACTAGGATCAATTTTTTCTCTCGCCGCACTCTCTCGTAGTTCAAGAGCTGAGGCCTTTTAACCCACTGCTGTTCATATAATTCAATGTATTATATTTTGTGTTTGTGTCCTACATCGAGAATGAATAGGACGGGGCGTTCATAAATTTACCGCCACACTAGTGCATCAGTCCACCTCGCCAGTTTATTATGTGTTAGTGACGGAAGAATATAGCAGATTTTTCATCAGATGGAATTCCTCCTGTCTGTAGCTTCTCTCTGTTGTCCTATTGTTTATGTCAATTAATTATCAAATGAACCCCTGTTAAAAAAGAGTTAGTTCGAAGACAGCCACGACCGTGATAGCAGCCGACAGATAGGTGAATCACACACGTCAGAGAGAAATCGTCTGTAAAAAGTAATTACTTTGCCACATATCTACGAAATTAGCATACACTGTTATTCACGCCATCGTCCACAACGTGATCCATCATTTTCTTGCCCAGTAAAAGATTGTTTCTTTAGAGGAAACATTACTGAAAAACTTCTTAAAACGTCAGACGATGAAAATTTGTTTATTGAGCAACCAGTGAAACATCACTTAAGCCTAAGATCTAAAGTAACAGAAAGCTATATTAGCCATGTACATATACACAGATAAATAGAAAAACAAATATAGAAGCAACTGGAGCACTAAGCTTCGCAGAATCAATTAGTGGCGCCCTGAAATCAACAGCATATGCTGAACTATGAGATGGGCCACCTCTGCGCCACCAGCCCAATAAATGCTTAAAGGTACGCCAGTAGCCAAAAGCTTCACAACTAAATATCCCTATGAAGTATGACAGTCCTTTGCACCACTCTAAAACACGTGGTTAGAGACATAGGTAAACAAACGACAACCCAAACTTTTCACTAATTTTAAGAAATGGGAGCGAACTAGATCGATGCTTCAGATGGCATAAAAGGCCCCTTCACTTATACTAGAGAACGACTCAGCTTAACATGGATACTAGCTCACGTGAGGCACAGTAATAGAACGCTATGAAACGAACGTGAAGTGAGAGACAGTTAAACAAAAACTCAAACAACGATGTATGAACCATAATGACCAACAGAAAAACGTCCCTCTCACTCACACCCTGACTTCTGCAGCACCAGCTGAGTACCGTGCTAATGTCGACAAGCGCAGTACTCCAAGCACACAGCAACAAGGTACGGGTAAGGAGGTAGCTTTCACTCGTTTCTGGTGACTCCACAGCATTTCCCTGGCCTCTGTATGCGATACACGGCACCGAGGTAATGGCAGGGCGACAGCCTGCACTCGATGCCGTCACTACGGAATATCCGTACGGCCGTCTTCCTCCTCACCTGACACAGAGAAGTGGCAGACACAAAAAGCAACCTCCCCTCGATGTGCACACTTCAGGGCTGTCCTCCGTTGTCAGGAACGGTGACCATGGTCTCAATTTCAGTACACAGGATGGTTGCTACCCAAGGCGCCCCAGTGATCTGTATGTTCCCTTCCTTGTGCCTACGCAGAATCCTGACTCAGAGCCCGCGCCAGCCAACGCTGCTTCACTTCTTCCTCGGCCAGAGATAACAAACGCCATAACACGCTCGAGGCAAACCTCTTAGATATCGAGTGCCCGAGACAGGATGGCATGGCGCAAGTATTTTACTCACTCTGAAAGAGGAAAGTCTTAATACCCCACCAGTCACGCTGAAGGTCAATCTGATGGAGGCAACACACAAAATATTATACGTAGTTCGACATAAGTCTGCAAGTCGCTTTGCTTACTGATAAAAATGTCTCTCCCACATTCAATTCCATAAATTTGTCATAAGAATTCCAAACGCGCTGAAATTGATATTACTAAATAGTGTAACTGCGAGCCCATCCAAGTCGCATTTGCCTGTCTAACTGCTTCCTGAGAAAACAGACATTTGATTTTCACTATTTCATACAGTTCTAGAATGAATTTAAAATTTAAAATATTGCTATAATGTGCTCATTACGAGTTATACTCTTCTGCTGTAAATTTAACACAAAAAGTCAAGTATTGTACATATAAAATCTGTTCATCTATTGAAACGTTACTTACGGCCCACTGGTTACGCGGGCTATATATACCCAATACTTATGATTGATGGCACTATCTTCCACTAGACTTTCCACTTAATTTCAAAGCTTAAACAATCTTTTTCTCTTAGATACATCCCACAAAAGGGAAAAGCTTTATCGCCTGCTAAATTTTTGTAGTTCATACATTGAACTGCAGCATCAGACATGAAATATTGAATTATTACTCCTCTATTACTAACTCTGTTCGCCACAGATTTTGTAGACAGTATGCACATATAACTCTGAATATACCTGGAAGATTATATCACAGTACGACACTTAGTTTGGGAGATATCATATTTCACTTATTGGATTTCTATTGGCTAGCGTTTCCTGGTAACCCCTATAGCGACAGCTTCAGCATATTATCACAGACAGATTGTATCGATAGCTTGACGTATACTGACAACACATTCTGCTTGGCACTGACTGACAGACACCTCCAGAACTATTTCAGTATCGCCCCTAAATGTTCGTGTTAATTATCTTTCAATGCCCTCCATCTGAGGCTAAAGAATTCTGCTCGCATCGCACAAAGACCTAAATATTTCTCCCAACAAGGAATCTAAGTTACTGCCAATTTTCCAAAATAGTAGCAGGTCCTCTTGATACGATACAGTTAATTAATTATTCTGTTTCTATAAATGGGAAAGCTGTAATATTTCAAATTTAACTTTTGGAGACTTTCGCTTCCAATAGCTCTGTTTCAGATATCTGTAGACCTTATTCCATTACAGTTACAAACTTGATTATTAGACGCTGTTTCAAAATGTTATGATTCCATAGATGTAGACTACGTACCATTAAGATTTCCAGTTTGTGGCATCTGTATTTAGATGGAATTCAAAATTACGAAAATCGCTAGTTTCCTTAAAATTAAAGACCATTCAATATTCTTGCGTTGGCTGCTTTATATTTGCATACAGATCAACGGATTACACTAACATTTTACACGTATCAAGCAACAATAATATCAGTGACGTGATATCGTACAAGTTAAGCTCCAAGCGTGAACGGCACTCGAACGTAGACTCCAGCAAGTGGGAGTGTTGAAAGTCCCACCATTTCAATGTGTATCTTGTGAACATAAATGGCTCTCATCACCTGTTGTGGGCATTATTAGCGAAGACAACAAAATTAATGCGTGTTACTTATGTGAGAACAAGAAATCTAATAATTTTAGTTAATTTGACTGGATATGAAGAAATTCCTAACTTGGAAAACTCGTAATTCGTGAGGGGATTGAAGACTCGAATCACTCGAATCACTCCTTGGTTATGTGTATTTTGTAACGAGTCATAGGTGAAAATTAGTTCCATCGAAGAACCGGTTTCCGAATTCCTAATACCTTTTTGTCAAAATTCGGCTGATGTTCTACCTCTAAGTAAAGTTGAAATCTGTTCTAGAATTACAGTTATTTCTGGAGAAGTGTAACGTAAAGCCCACCAGAGGCCTCTCTGTCACCCCTCCAAGAAAGCGGAGAAAGCGGACGTCTGAAATCATCAGACATGGTTGGCCAGGTCTACATCTACATCCACATCATACTCCACAAGCCGCCTAATGGTATGTGGCGGAGGGTACTTTCGGTACCACTATGTGATCCCTCCAACCCTGTTCCACTCGCGAAAGTGCGTGGGAAGAATGATTGTCGGTAAGACTCTGTATTGGCTCTAATTTCTGTAATTCTCGTGGTCAATACGCGAGGCGTATATGGGGTGTGTAATATGTTGTTCAACTCCTCCTGAAAAGTGCTGTCCCGAAATTTCAGTAACAAATCTCTCCCTGATGCGCAACGCCTCTCTTGCAACGTCTGCCAGTGTAGTAACGCTCTCTCACCAGCTGAACGATACTGTGACGAAACGCTCCGCTCTTCGTTGGGTCTCCTCTATCAGTCCTACCTGATAGGGAACCAGATAGATAAACAATACTCCAGAATCGGACGAACAAGCACCTTATAAGCTACTTCTTTCATGGATGAGTTACAATTCCTTAAGATTCTTCTGATGAATCTGAGTCTGGTGTCAGATTCCACTATCTGTTCTATGTGGTCATTGCCCTTGAGGTCGCTCTGCATAGTTACACCTAGATACTTTACGGCAGATACTGTCTCCAGCTGTTTGTCGTCAATAGTGTAACAGTCGGTTAGACCGTCAGTGATTGGGCACCGCGAGTTCGTGGCTAATAAGGCGAGTACACCATTTGCTTATTCCATATTTTTACGAGTTTCAAACAGGAGCGACTTCAGATATGGATAGGCCCTGTGATTGCTGTGTACAGATTCGAGGCGAGTTGGTGACACTTCGCTCGCAGCTCCAGGCAATTTTGGCTTCTGTCACCAGATAGAAGCTGCTGTCAAGGGGTATCACTGTGGGGGAGTCAGACACGGGGATGTAAGTGACGTGGAACACGACCCTCGTGTCCCCCAATCGGTCCAAAGTCTGGCAGGTAGCGAAAAACTTTCTGAGGGGGCCGATCGTAGGGTCTCCCCTGTTCGTTAATGAACAGTATTTGGGCGTTATCTGTAGCTGACGAAGTTTCTCAATCCAGATGCAGTCGTCCACTCTGTTCAGAGGAAACTTCTCGGCCCGCAAGGTCTGGGCATTCACAGAAGGTGGGTTTGTTGGTAGTTGTGAGGTACAACGCTAGGCGCATAATGGGGCCCCTTAGGAACAGGACTGCCAAGGAGGGGAAGGAAACCAGTGTGCATTTCACGTGCATACAGGGCGAGTCATTTCGGATGTGGAAAGGGTGCTTCCGGATGCCATGAAGAGTACAGGGTGCAGCTAAGCAGGTGGTGGCCCATGTCGGTACCAATGATGTGTGTAGCTTTGGATCGGAGGATATTCTCTCTGAATTCGGGCGTCTATCGGAAATGGTAAAGCCTGCCAGTCTTGCTTGCGAGATTAAAGCGGAGCTCACCATCTGCAGCATCAAGGACAGAACCGACTGTGGTCCTTTCGCGCAGAGCCGAGTGGAGCGTGTCAATCAGTGGCTCAGGCGGTACTGTGACCATGTAGGCTACAGATTCCTTGGCTTGCGCCATCGAGTGGTGGGTTTCTGGGTTCCGCTTAATAGATCAGGAGTTCACTACACACAGGAAGTGGCTACACTGGTAGCGGAGACTGTGTGGAAGGGACTGGGCGTTTTTAGGCTAGAGGATCTCAGGAAACCACAGAAAGGGCGTCTACCTAAAAGGGAGCGGATAAAACACAGTAAGGTAGTTGTTGAAACGATCGGTATTGCTGTTGTAAATTGTCGTAGCTGTGTTGGGAAACAGCCAGAGTTCCAAACCCTAACAGACATCACTGAAGTTCAAAAAGTTATAGGTACAGAAAGCTGGCTAAAGCCGGAAATAAGTTCAATCGATCTAACAGTGTTCAGAAAGGATAGATTAAATACAGTTGGTGGAGGAGTATTTATTGCTGTCAGAAGTAGTTTGCCTTGTAGTTAAATTGGAGTAGATAGTTTTTGTGAAATAGTATGGGTAGAGGTTATACTTGGCAATCGGACTAAACTATTAATGGGATCGTTTTACCGACCCCCCCGACTCAGAAGATATAGTTGCTGAACAGTTCAAAGAAAATTTGAGTCTCATTTCAAATAGGTACCCCACTCATACAATTATAGTCGGTGGTGACTTCAATCTACCCTCGATATGCTGCAAAAATTATACATTTAAGGCGGGCGGCAGGCATGAAACGTCATCCGAAACAATACTGAATTTTTTTAACAATTGGTTCATGAGCCCACTAGGAGCGTAAATGGTTGCGAAAGCATACTTGAACGCTTGGCAAGAAATAATCGTGGAAAAACAGGGAGTATCATGACGAATACAGGGATTAGTGGCCACAAGGCAGTTGCTGCTAGGCTGAATATCGTAACACCCACAACCATCGAAAAGAAGCGAAATGTACATGTATTTAAAAAAGCTGATAAAAATGCTCTTAACGCCTTTTTAAGATTTGATCACGTACGCGTAGAAAAGATGTGGAATAATTTCAAAAAGATAGTATCGACGTCAATAGAGAGACATATACCACATTAATTAATAAGTGATGGTACTAATCCTGCCTGGTACACAAAACGGGTGAGATCACAGTTGCAGAAGCAACGAAAAAAGCATGCCACATTTAAAAAAAAAAAAAAACGCAAAGTCCCAAGATATCCAAAGTTTCGCAGAAGTTCGAACTACGATATGCTTCAATGCGAGATGCATTTAACAATTTCCACAACGAAATACTGTCTCGATATCTGGCAGAAAACCCAAAGGGGTTCTGGTCATATATAAAGCATACCAGTGGCAAGACGCAATCAGTATCGTCACAGAGCTGTAACAACGGTGAAGTCACTGATGACAGTGTCTCTAAAGCAGTTATTAAACACGGTTTTTCGAAACTCCTTCACCAAAGAAGACGAATTAAATATTCCAGAATTCCAATCAAGGACAACTGCGAAGTAGATATCTTTGGTGTAGCAAAGCAGCTTGAATCACTGAATAAAGGCAAGGCCTTCGGCCAGATTGTATGCCAGTCAGGTTCCTTTCAGAGTGTGCTGATGCAATAGCTCCATGTTTAGAAATTATATACAGCTACTCGCTCATAGAAAATTCTGTACCTAAGAGTGGAAAATTGCTCAAGTCACACCAATACCCAAAAAGGGAGCAATCCGCTGAATTACCGGCCCATATCACTACCGTCGATTTGCAGTAGGGTTTTGGAACATATATTGTTTTCGAAGATTATGAAGTTCGTCGAAGAAAGCGATTTATTGACACACAGTCAGCACGGATTCAGAAAATATCGTTATTTCGGGACAGAACTAGCTCGTTATACTCATGAAGTAATTAGTGCCATCGACGGGATGTCGAATTGACTCGATATTAATATATTTCCAGAAGGGTTTCGACACCGTTCCTCACAGGCGGCTTCAAACCAAACTGCGTGCCTATGGAATAGCGCCTCAGTTGTGCGACTGGATTCTTGATTTCCTGCCAGAAAGGTCACAGTTCGTAGTTTTAGATGAAAAGTCATCGAGTAAAACAGAAGTAATATCCGGCGTTCCCCAACGATATGTTATAGGCCATCTATTGTTCCCGATCTATATTAACGACATAGAAGACAATCTGAGTAGACCTCTTCGAATATTTGCAGGTGATGATGTCATTTACTGTCTTGAAAAGTCATCATATGACCAAAACGAACTGCAAAACGATTTAGATACGATATCTGCGTGGTGCGAAAAGTGGCAATTGACCCTGAATAAACTAAAGTGTGTAGTTATTCACATGAGTACTAAAAGAAATCCGCTAAATTTCGATTACCTGATAAGTCACACAAATCTGAAGGCTGTAACTTGAACTAAATAGTGATTACAGTTACAATTAACCTAAATTGGAACGATCACATAGATAATGTTGTTGGTACAGCAAACAAAAGAATGCGCTTCATTGGCCAAATCACTTAGAAGGTGCAACAGATCTACTAAAGAGACTGCCTACACCACACTTGTCCGCCCTATTCTGGAGTACTGCTGTGCGGTGTGGGATCCGCATCAGGTATGATTGACGGATGACATAAAAAAGTTCAAAGAAGGGCAGCTCGTTTTGTATTATCGCGAAGTTACGGAGATAGTGGCACAGACACGTGACACGTGAATTCGAGTGGTAATTATTAAAACAAAGGTGTTTTTATTTTCGACTAGCTCTTCTCATGAAATTTCGATCACCGATTTTCTCCTCAGATTGCGAAAACATACTGTTGGCACCCATCTATATAGTGAGAAATGACCATCACGAGAAAATAAGAAAAATCAGGGCTCGCACAGAAAAATGTAAGTGCTCGTTTTTCCCGCGCGACATTCAAGATGGGAACGGTAGAGAGAGAGCATGTAGACGTAGATATAAAGTAATGGATTTCTTTTGCTACGTATGTGCAATATGTTACATATATCTACGTTCAGGGTCCACTGCCAGAGCCTGCAACAATAGTTAATTCTCGTTAGGTCGTTCTGCAAATAGTTACTATCTTCTCTCGTTGCTACTTTCGTACAGACAACTGCATAATCTTCGAATAGCCTAAAAGAGCATCCGACGCTTTCCACTAGATCATTTATATATATTGTAAACAGCAACGATCCTATCATACTTCACTACGGTACTCCGGATATTACCTTCGCATCTGTCGATAACTTGTTGAGTTCTATCAGCAAAAAAGTCTTGAATCGAATTGCAAGTTTACTCCGATACTCCGTTAGTTCGTATTTTTTTCATTAAACAGCAATGCGGGCCGGTGTCAAATGCCTTACGGAAATCAAGGAACACAGCATCAATCTGAGCGCCGTTGTCCACTGTGCTGGTGATTTCATGGAGTAACGGAGCGAGCTGAGTTTCGCAGGATCTCTGTTTGCGGAATCCATGTTATTTTTATAGAGGAGACGTTCATTCTCCAAAAATATCACAATTCTTGAGTATGAAACATCTTCCACAATTCTACAACAGATTGACGTCAACGATATAGGTCTATAATTGGTGTATCTGTCTTACGGCCTTTCATAAAATGACCTGCATGTTTTTCCATTCGTTAGGTTACTGATTTTATTTTCGACCTAAATCTCTTTGAGTTTTCACCAAGGTCAGTTGACAACGTCTTACTTTCTAAATAATTGATTGCTTCTATTTTTGCTCTCCTTACGTTCATTGCCGCTTAGTTACGCTTCTGTTTGTCAGTTAGGTTTTACTTCTCATTGAATGTGAGATGAAGTGCTCTTTCTTTACGTAGCGCGTTTCTAACACAGCTATTAAAACATGGTGGATCTTTCTCATCCCTTAAAACCTTAATCGGAACATGCTTGTCTAGCACGTATTGAACGATGACTTTGAATTTTTTCCGTTTGCTTTCCACATCTTCGTCCTCATCACCAAATATTTGATGCTGACTGCTGAGAAATTGTGAAATTTGTATCCTGTCACCCTTGTTGAGCAAATAGATATTCCTACCTTTCTTTACATTCCTCGTGGGACCCGTCCTCATAGATGCTGTCACAGCCTTATGATCACTGATACCTTCCTCTACGGTAACTGATTCGATAACTTCAGGTCTGTTTGTTCCCAGGGGGTCTAAGACATTACCCTCACGAGGTGGTTCCATATCTGCTGAAGGTAATTTTCTTACAAGACATCCACAACAATGCCACACGATTCCCTGTCTCTGGCACCAGTTTTGATAGCATTACACTCCCAATCTATACCTGGTATGTTGATGTCCCCCCCCCCCCCATTTACAAGGGCATGATCAGGTAAATTACGAATGACATTCTGCAAGATCTATCTGAAGACCTCTACAACTACAGATCCTGACTCAGGTGAAGCATCCGATCACCATTTTTGATCGTTCTTTGATACTCAGTTTCAGCCGATTAATTCACAATCGGAATCTGTAACAACCTCGCTAGATTTTATCGAATATTTTACTCCAATAAACACTCCGCCACCATTGGCGGCTAACCTATCCTTATGGTAAACATTCCAATCTGAACTTAGAATATCATTGCCACTGACGTCTGCTTTCAACCAGCTTTCTGTTCACAATTCTATCTGTTGTTGTTGTTGTTGTGGTCTTCAGTCCTGAGACTGGTTTGATGCAGCTCTCCATGCTACTCTATCCTGTGCAAGCTTCTTCATCTCCCAGTACCTACTGCAACCTACATCCTTCTGAATCTGCTTAGTGTATTCATCTCTAGGCCTCCCTCTACGATTTTTACCCTCCACGCTGCCCTCCAATACTAAATTGGTGATCCCTTGATGCCTCAGAACATGTCCTACCAACCGATCCCTTCTTCTGGTCAAGTTGTGCCTCAAACTTCCCTTCTCCCCAATCCTATTCAATACTTCCTCATTAGTTATGTGATCTACCCATCTAATCTTCAGCATTCTTCTGTAGCACCACATTTCGAAAGCTTCTATTCTCTTCTTGTCCAAACTATTTACCGCCCATTCTTCACTTCCATACATGGCTACACTCCATACAAATACTTTCAGAAATGACTTCTTGACACTTATATCTATACTCGATGTTAACAAATTTCTCTTCTTCAGAAACGCTTTCCTTGCCATTGCCAGTCTACATTTTATATCCTCTCTACTTCGACCATCATCAGTTATCTTGCTCCCCAAGTAGCAAAACTCCTTTACTACTTTAAGTGTCTCATTTCCTAGTCTAATACCCTCAAACATCACCCGACTTAATTCGACTACATTCCATTATCCTCGTTTTATTTTTGTTGATGTTCATTTTATATCCTCCCTTCAAGACACTATCCATTCCGTTCAACTGCTCTTCCAAGTCCTTTGCTGTCTCTGACAGAATTACAATGTCATCGGCGAACCTCAATGTTTTTATTTCTTCTCCATGGATTTTAATACCTACTCCGAATTTTTCTTTTGTTTCTTTTACTGCTTGCTCAATATACAGATTGAATAACATCGGGGAGAGGCTACAACCCTGTCTTACTCCCTTCCCAACCACTGCTTCCCTTTCATGTCCCTCGACTCTTATAACTGCCATCTGGTTTCTGTACAAATTGTAATAGCCTGTATTTTACCCCTGCCACCTTTAGAATTTGAAAGAGAGTATTCCTGTCAACATTGTCAAAAGCTTTCTCTGTCTACAAATGCTAGAAACGTAGGTTTGCCTTTCCTTAATCTTTCTTCTAAGATAAGTCGTAAGGTCAGTATTGCCTCACGTGTTCCAGTATTTCTACGGAATCCAAACTGATCTTCCCCGAGGTCGGCTTCTACTAGTTTTTCCATTCGTCTGTAAAGAATTCGTGTCAGTATTTTGCAGCTGTGGCTTATTAAACTGATTGTTCGGTAACTTTCACATCTGTCAACACCTGCTTTCAATCTATGCATCTTAAATTTCAGTAGTCGATACTAACTGTGAGACGTTTCCTTGGACCCTCCTGCATTTTACTAAAATCATATTAATCTTTTCTTTCTCTGATGTGCGAGGACCAAGGTTCTCTGAGGTCGCTGTGGCTGACTTAACAGGCAAATCGCCTTTGTTCCCGGGAGAGTGGTTCTCTAACCTAAGCAAGCCCCATGTGCACTCCACACATACTGCGCTACCCTAGTAGCCACTTCCTGCGTGTGGTGCACGCCTGACCTGTTAAGGGGAACTCTACAATTACGCACTCGATCGCGGCGATTGAGAAATTCGCATCCGACACCGTTGCAGAGTCGTCTGACCCTCTGGTTGAGACCTTCCACTCTGCTCCAATTCTCCAAGCCAGATGACCGCGATCAACCCTGGGTACGATGCTACAAATAGTTTAGGCTGCAACCCGCGTGTGTTGCTCGTTGCCTTCACCAAATCAACCACCCTCCGAAAGGCGCCAAGGATGGCATCAGAACCCTAGAGGCAGACGTCATTTGTGCAGATATGTGCCACTAAATGCAGCCGGTTGCACCCAGTGCGCGTGATAGCCGCCGGCAGGGCCTCCTCCAAATCACGGATGAGACCTCTCGGGAAACATACTGAATGCACACTAGAATTCTATCCCGCCTTACCTGCTATCTCCCTGAAGGGCTCCACCATCTACCTAACATTGGAGCTGCCAATCGTAAGCATACACACCCTCTGTACTTGTCCGGACTGGGCAGGAAAATCGACCGCTAACCCAACAGGAGAGGCAGCCAGCGCTGGCTCAGAGTTATCTTCAGCACTCGGTAGCACCTCGTACCTGTTGCCAAGACGTAGGGAGCCAGCCGCACGACCTGCTCCCTCTTTCGCCTTCCGCCCAGTGTTATCAGAAATCCTGTTTACCGAAAAGTTAATGCACGAGATAAATATTCAAACCAGAATGAGCTGATCTAAACTGTATGCCGTCTACTAGCAGAAAATTAAAACTTTGAGGAGTGACGGTGTTTCTGGCGACGGGAAAATTTAAGCTAGGAAGCCGCCCTACACAAGGGTATTCACAAGAATTATGCCTAAACAAAAACTACGATTAATTTTCTATCCGTTAGTCTACACAGTAAAATACACACATATAGTTCACTTCTTTGCAGTAGTATGTGAAGAAAAACAAAGACTAAATTAATCTACTGTTTATCAGACAAGTGCTGCTGATGCTGCTCCTACGCGTCCTCTCGGCTTGGCGGCTGCCGCTACACTGTTGGTCCTTTTAGTATGGATGGTCCTGTAGGCTTGCATGGTCTTCTGAGAAATCGCAATGCTAGGACAGAGCAGGGGCGTCGAAGATACCACAGGATGATGTCCTACAAGTTTCTGCCCCTAATAAGAGAACTACGGTGTTCAGTAAAATGTTTGAAAATTGTTGGCCTGCGTTTTTTTTAGAGAAACACATGAGAGAAATTTTCGAACGACATCCCTTTTAGAAGCTTGTCTGAGAAATTCCTTCATTGTTAATTCGCTTTTGACTTCATATTTCTGCCGTACGCAGAACTACTCTCGGTTTAGATCAAAGATATCTTCATCAGTCGCCACGGCACAAACAGCATGTTCACATTTTGTGTCATTATTACAATGGAGATTTTTAAGTTGTGGTATACAGACTAATTACTACATTTTATAGAGGCCGCTTGATCAGCAGCATTGGGTAAACTCGAAATTCGCAATTCTAATTTATATGTAGCTACTGAAAATGGTGGTAAACGGGACCAGAAGAGAATAAGAGAGCACTTGCTAGGTTTAATTCTATCCTGACGGATTGTTACACGTTTGAGAACTTCAATTTGTGAATAAATTCTCAGCAAATGACTTTTACATGGTTCTCGTTTACAAAATGGTATATATGTTTCCACACTGATTGGGAACAATGTGAGGTACCAAGGAATTATAAAATGGCAATGAAAAGACGTGTGGGAGTAAAGGTACTAGAGGGAGACAAAGGTTTGTGTAAGTTAAACAGGTTGAAAGGGTGCCGAGTGCATTAGTTCTGCACAGATGAAGAGGCTTGCTTAGGATAGACAATCGTGGATATCTGCATAAAACAGTGGTAGGAATGAAGACCTCAAAAACAACAACAACCACAACCACAGAAACAGCAGCAGCAGAAATAGCAACAATGTTCATTAGGATTGGACATCTCATGTATAAAGCTATCTGACTTTAAAGACACAGAACGTCATCAAACTGGGAAAAGATCTAAAATCTCAAACAACCAGGTTTGGATTGTGTTTCTCCAATAGTCTAAACACTGAAGAATTGGGGGAGACGTCTATATATGAATGGGATAATAATTATCGAACGTAGTTACTTTGACTTAACTTTCTTTCTAAGTCTACTGTAGTATCTTCACTTATAGGCTCTATTGTCCAGGATTATTCCTCAGTGATCTTAGTTGCAGTAGGATATAATGGTTCACCTTCTGCGCTGAATATTAATATGGATATTAGAAGTCGCAGGTTTTCTACACATATTAAGTCCGACGTTTTAATCACAACTGCATAATTACTTGCAACCGTCAGACAACACGTATCGTTTCATAACAAGTCATTAAGTTCTAAAATCCGTAACTGAACATGCGAGATAAATCCACTTCAAAACATATTCTATAGAAATGATAAAAAATTACATAAATGGGCGTATGTAATTATTTTACTAGAATATGTGAGATTCATTGAAATTACTGTAACATGGATCTGGAAAGTAATTTCAGAATAAAAATACATTGTTTATTATGTTTCTTTTGTGATAGTGTTGTGGCCACTTTAATGGCGGACACTCCATCAATTCCACCATGCGGAATATAGCTCCACCGTAGGCCACGAAATGTGGTGTTTATGACACTCATGCGACAACGAAGGGAATAAATTTCAGGACGTGGTGCCATTTAAAGGGTACAGACAATAACAAAGAATTCACCATTATATTTCTTCGCAATTTATTGTCAGGTCTACAAAACTGTTATGCCATCTCATACGGATCTGCTACTCCGACAAAATATAATATCTTAGAACCATTTTGAAAAATCGTACTGACCATTATTTTAGAGTGTCATTTCAATGATTTTTCTGTAGTGCAAGCAGACAGAGAATTTCAAACGAAACAGCCTTTGTGTGAAGCATCTTATCCATCGCATCGAAATTAAAAGAGTTCTCGCCGTCAACAATGCAGCGGTGGATAGACCATGGAAGTCAGAGGCTTCTGACTTAAGCGAACACACCTTTAAAGACCCATATTTTTCCTTTAACATCTTCCGACCCTTAAATACTACGTAATAAACATTGAGATGTGTGAAAATGAAGCTGCAGGGTGAAATTTGCTAGAGATACAGGTGGAATATGTGCAGAAATAAGTATGAAATATGATAAATATGTGTGGAATATGATTGACATACGCTTAGACTGGCAATGGCATGGGTAAAAAGCTCATCCTAAATGACTGAAAAGATTCCAACCGAATATGGAACACATATTAGATACGATCTGGACAGAAATACTCTAGTGGTATGAGCCACAAGCCTCATTTTGGAGTGAGGGTGAGAGCGTGGAGAGAGAAGGGGGGAGGAGGAGATGAACAGAGAGGAGGAAGAAGGAGACTGACTGATACGAAGAGGAAGAAGAGGAGATGAAAGAGAGAGAGAGAGAGAGGGTAGAGCAGGAGACGGACATAAAAAAGAAAGAGGAGCAGATGGACAGAGACAGGAGAAGGGCATGGGTAGGAGTAGGAGATAGATGAAAGACGAGGAAGAGAGCTTGGAGGAGACGAATTATAGAAAATTGGAAGAGATACGTTCTCCAGTATCGCCGGGTACTCAGATATCATTTTAAAATATGATGATATAAAGTTGCGAATGACTTTAAGCGCCTGATAATTGAGTGAAGTAGGGTTGATCTGTGCCACGGGGTGCAGTACTCCATCCTAAATTACCTTCCCAAGTTGTGTAATAATGTTAAAAAGCGAAAGTCTTTCCGGAACATGCTAGGAAATTTAACAGGTTTCATAAGGTTTATATGTTAAGAGTATAGCGTGAAATCCCGCATATTCTTTTCGAAAAAAATTTGTTGTGGGACAGTTATCAACATCAGTTACGCAACTGACAAAATGTTCGCAGACAAAACTCTTTCCGTGGCAACACTCGCGCTGTCCGAGTAGCAGCAAGACGCGGCGGTCTCTGTGGACAAATTGGCGCCGTGGCGCGCGCGGCGCGTCAGCCGGACAGGCGCACCAGAAAGCGCTCGCCGGGCTCTGCGCCGATCGGTCCGTCCGATAAATCGCGCTTTCCTTTCAGGCCATTAACCGCGGAAGCGCTCCTGCACTGATCGTCCATCAACGGGGGACCAGTTCTCACACCACACCGCCCCAGAGTAGCTGCGCTGATTCGTGTTTCGCTCCGCCTGAGTCAAGCTCGTTTCAGCGGCGGAGCCATGTGCTATATAGAAGCTGTTTCTGATTCGATGCAAAGCGTATCCTGATACGTACAAGAACACGCACAGATGCAATCGATCTTAGACGATTAAAGTTTGTCAGAGTTCAAACAAATTTATTTCAAACTTCAAAATTTAACAGAAACATGCCGGTAGGTTATTATATCTCAGCTAACGTTGTTGCTGTTGTTGTTGCGCTGTTTTCCGACACAGGTTGGATGCAGCTGTCCACTGGTTTGTACAGCGCAAGCCTTTTCATCTCTGCATAACTACTACAGCCTACACCCATTTCAAGCCGCTTGCTGTACTTTAACCATGTTCACTCTCTAAGATTTTACCCTTACATACCTAATTCCATTGCGAAACTGACGACTCTGCAATGCTTCAGAATGTGTCCTACCAACAGACTCCATCTTTTATGGCTCTGAGCACTATGGGACTTAACATCTGTGGTCATCAGTCCCCTAGAACTTAGAACTACTTAAACCTAACTAACCTAAGGACATCACACACATCCATTCCCGAGGCAGGATTCGAACCTGCGACCGTAGCAGTCTCGCGGTTCCGGACTGCGCTCCTAGAACCGCTAGACCATCCATCTTTTAGCACAATTGCACCGTAATTTCTTTTTTTCCCAAATTCTATAAAGAACGTTCTCAATAGTAATTCGATATATGTGTATAGCGTCACGTTTCAAAGCTTCTATGCTCTTCTTATCGGAACTGCTTACCATGTACGTATCACTTACGTAATACACCGAAGAGCCAAAGGAACTGGTACACCTGCCTAATATGGAGTAGGGCCCCCACGAGCACGTAGAAGTGCCGCAACGCGACGTGGCATGGACTCGACTAATATCTGATGTAGTGCTGAACGGAAATCACACCATGAATCCCGCAGTCCTGTCCAAAAATCCACAAGAGTACGAGAGGGTGAATACCTCTTCTGAAGAGCCCGTTGCAAGGCATCCTAGATTCCTCAATAATGATCGTGTCTGGGGCGTTTGGTGGCCATCGTAAGTGTTTAAACTCAGAAAAGAGTTCCTGGAGTCATTCGCTAGCAATTCTGGACATGTGGTGTGTCGCATGGTCCTCCTGGAATTGTCCGAGCCCGTCAAAATGCGCGATGGACATGAATGGTTGCAGGTGATCAGACAGAATGCTTACGTACGTGTCACCTGTCAGAGTCGCATCTAGATGTTTCAGAGGTCCCATATCACACCAACTGCTTACGTTCCACACCATTACAGAACCTCCACCAGTTTGAACAGAAAATGGTTTAAATGGCTCTGAGAGCTATGGGACTTAACATCTGAGGTCATCAGTCCTCTAGACTTAGAACTACTTAAACCTAACTAACCTAAGGACATGACACACCTCCATGCCCGAGGCAGTATTCGATCCAGCGATCCGTAGCAGCAGAGCGGACTGAAACGCCTAGAACCGCTCGATCACAGCGGCCGGCCCAGCTTCAACAGTTCCCTGCTGACATGCAATGTCCATGGGAGCATGAGGTTGTCTCCATACTCGTAGACGTACATCCGTTAGATAAAATTTTAAATGAGACTCGTCCGACCACGCAGCACGTTTCCAGTCATCAACAGTCTAATATCGGTGTTTCTAGGCCCTAGCCAGGCATTAAACTTTGTGTCATGCAGTCATCAGGGGCACACGAGTGGGCCTTAGACTCCGAAAACCCATATTGATGATGTTTCGTTGAGTGGTTTGCACGCTGACACTTGTTGATGGCCCGGCATTAAAATCTGCAGCAATTTTCGTAATGGTTGCACTTCTGTCACGTTGAACTACGCTCTTCAGTCGTCGTTGGTCCCGTTCTTGCCGGATCCTTTTCCGGCCGCAGTGATATCGGAGATTTGATGTTTCACTGGATTCCTGATATTCACAGTACACCCGTGAAATGGTCGTACGGAAAAATCCCCACTTCATCGCTATATCGCAAATACTGTGTCCCATTGCCCCTTCGCCGACTTTAACACCACGTTCAAACTCAGATCTTGATAACTTGCCATTGTATCAGTAGTAACCGATCTGACGACTGCGCCAGACACTTGTTGCATTACTTAAGCGTTTACGACCGCAGCGCCGTATTCTGCAAGTTTACACTTGTATTCGAACACGCATGCCTCTTCCAGTTTCTTTGGCACTTTATTGTATGTTACACTTGTATGTTACTTTATTACATGTTTAACTTCATATTCTATTTCAACAAATTTCTCTCTTTCAGAAAGGTATTTAATGTTATTTCGAGTCTACTGTTGTTATCTTCTCCAATTCACCATCTTCAGTTATTTTTCTGTTCCAGTAGCAAAATTCATCAACTATTTTAGCGCCGTTCTATTATCAAAACTTGGTTCAATTCCACTAAACTCAGTTACTTTTGTCTTACTTCTGTCTATAAAACCTTATATCCTCTTTTGAATCTATTCAACTGCTTTTGTTGGTCCTTCTCCTTGTCTGACACCATGCCATCATCAAAGGGCAAATTTTTCATTTCTTCTCCTTGACCTTCAATTATCTTTCCAAGTTTCTGCTCGGTTTACATAGCTTCTTGCTTAGTATGCAGATTGAATAACATCGTCGAGAGGTTGAAATATCTTCGAACTCCATTCCAAACCACTGCTTTCCTTTCATGCCCTAGGATTCCTAAAACAGCAGCCCGGTTTCCTATATAAGTTGTAGATAACATTTTATTCCCTGTGTTTTACCTTTGCTACCCTCAGAATTACCCTCAAATGGTTCAAATGGCTCTGAAGACTATAGGACTTAACTTCTGATGTCATCACTCCCCTATATCTTACAACTACTGAATCCTAACGACAATACACACATCCATGCCCGAGGCAGGATTCGAACCTGCGACCGTAGCGGTCGCGCGGTTCCAGACTATAGCGCCTAGAACCGCTCGGCCACACCGGCCGGCCTTTAAACAGTGAATTTCAGTTACTTGCATGTGAGATGATTCTGTGGACAGATCCTTAGACTTCCTCAGTAAATACAGGAGGTCATGACAAAGGGCCGGTGCCATCTACGGCATTCGTGACATAATAATATACAATAGCTAATTGGCCATGTCCTTCAATGAGACGTGTATGGTTAGGCAGTAATGATTTTGATTGAGGTATACTACTTCTGTGTTTTAGTTTGGATGATATGGAAAGCGTCCCCCGTACAGAAAAAAAAAATGGTTCAAATGGCTCTGAGCACTATGGGACTCAACTTCTGAGGTCATTAGTCCTCTAGAACTTAGAACTAGGTAAACCTAACTAACCTACGGACATCACAAACATCCATGCCCGAGGCAGGATTCGAACCTGCGACCGTAGCGGTCTTGCGGTTCCAGACTGCAGCGCCTTTAACCGCACGGCTACTGCGGCTGGCCCCCCGTACAGAAACGCAGTAGCTATTAACATAAAGTTCACTTTCGATCTTAACCACTAAACCACTGTGTTTTTCTCATGGGATGACAAGTGGCCTACCTGCTTTAGAACTCTCGGGAATATTCATGTAATGAGGTCCGCGCTGGGAAGCATTCCCACGCAAACCCTACTCAAGGAGCAGCTTATGCTTCTGGATATTTTCACACAATGTTTATAATCCGTTCTAAAACCTATTTTCATTTGTAAGTGTAACGAATGAACGTAGAGCCACAAACAGTGATTAAGAGCATTCGTCTACATAATCAATTTGTGATCCAAAACTTTTGGTTCAACGAAATTTTATTTGCTGGTTACAAATAGACCTTAGCAGCCTACATATTTAACTGAACAGCCCAATGCTTACAGACATTCACCTGCTCTTACAAAACAAAAGAATTTCATGCGGAGAATTACGTATCTACCGTTGTTCTTCTCTCTGAATTTTACGGACATTAATCTTGTAACCTGTTATTAACAGTATTTTAGTTAATAATATTCTCAATAAACGTCCTCTTGAAGAGTATTGATTACAGTACTAGTGCTTCCAAAATCGTGTTTTTTTTTGTATTTTTTGTTTGTCAGTTTCATTCATCAGTCTTCCGACTGATTTGATGCGACCCGCCACGAATTACTCTTCTGTGCCAACCTCAGAGTAACACTTGGAAGCGAAGTCTTTAATCATTTGCTGGATGGATTTCCATCTGTGTCTTCTTTTACATTTTTTACCCTCTACAGCTCCCTCTGTTACCATGGAAGTTCTTTCCTGGGGTCTTGACAGATGTCATATCATTCTGTCCCGTCGTTTTCTCAGTGTTTTTGATATATTCTTTTACTCTTCGATTCTGCGCAGAACCTCCTCATTCCTTACCTTATCCGTCCACCTAAATTTCAACATTCTTCTGTAGGACCTCATCTCAAATGCTTCGATTCTCTGATTTCCAACTGTCTAGGTTTCACTACCATTCAACACTGTATTACAAACGTACGTTATCAGAATTATCTTCGTAAAATTAAAGCCTATGTTTGATAGTAGCGGACTTCACCAGGCCCGGAACACACTGTTTGCCAGTGCCAGTATGGTTTGGATGTCCTTATTGCTCCGTCCATCATTGGTTATATCGCTGCCTAGGAAGGAGAATTCCTTGACTTGATCTACTTCATGACCGTTAATCCTGATGTTAAGTTTCTGGCTGGTCTCATTTCTACTACTTCACATTACTTTCGTCGTTCTTCGATTTAACTCTCAGTCTATGCTCTGTACTCATTAGACAATTTATTCCATTGAGTAGATCCTGTAATCCTTCTTCACTTTCGCTGATGATAGCAATGTGGTCAGCGAATCTTATCCTCGATATCAGTTCACCATGAATTTTATTTCCACTCTTGAACTTTTCTTTTATTACCATTATTGCTTCTTAGATGAATAGATTCAACAGTAGGGACCAAAAACTGTATCCTTGTCCTACACCATTTTAAATCCGAACACTTCGTTCTTCGTCTTCCACTGTTGTTATTCCCTCTTGACTCTTGTACTTATTGTGTATTCCCCTTCACTCGACCTGTAGCTTACCCATATTTTCTTTAAAAATCCGAACATCTTGCACCATTTGACAGTTTACACTGCTTTCTCCAATTCGACAAATCCTATGAACGTGTCTTGTTTTTTTTTTTTTTTTCTTTTGTCTTGCAACCGCAACGTCAGAATTGCTTCATTGGTGCCCTTACCTTTCCTAAAGACAAACTGATCGTCACCTAACACATCCTCAATTTTCTTTTCCGTTCTTCTGTATTGTTCTGTATTCTGTCCTTGTCATCTACCAGGATGCATGAGCTGTTAAGCTGATTGTGCGATAATTGTTGCTCTTGTCGGCTCTTGCAGTATTCGTAAATATGTGGATGATCTTTTTCCGAAAGTCAGAGAGTATATCGGCAGTCTCATATAGCGTACACATGAACGTGGATAGGCTTTCTGTTGCCATTTCCCATAATGCTTTTAGAAATGCTGACGGGATGTTATCTATCCCTTCTGCTTTATTTGATTTTAAGTCTTCCGAACCTCTTTTAAATTCTGGTTGTAATACTGGCTCTGCTATCACTTCTATATCGACTCCTGTTTCTTCTTCTATCAGACCAATCTTTCCCCTCATAGAGGTCTTCAATGTACTCTTCCCATCTATCCGCTCTCTCCCTTGCAGTTAAGAGTGTAATTCTCTACATTATTAATGTTACCACCCTTGCTTCCAATTTCACTAAAGGTTGTTTTGACTTTCTGTAAGCTGACTCGGTCCTTCCGACCGTCATTTCTTTTCTGATTTCTTCACATTTTTAATGCAGCCATTTTATCTTAGCTTTCCTACAATTCCTTTTTATTTCATTCCCCAGCAACGTGTACTTTTGCATTCCTGAATTTCTCCGAGCATTTTTGTACCGCCTTCTTTCATCGATCTTCTGAAGTATTTTTCTGTACCCATGGTTTTTTCGCAGTTACCTTCTTTGTACCCATGTTTTATTCCAACTTCTGTGATTACCTTTTTTTGAGATGCCGTTCTTCTTCAACCGAACTATTGACTGATCTATTCCTCATGGCAATATCTGCACCCTTGAAGAACTTCAAGCGTATCTGTTCATTTCTTAAAACCTGCATATCCTACTTCTTTGCTTATTGATTATTCCTGACTACTCTCTTTAACTTCTACCTACTCTTCATCGCTGCTAAATTATGATCTGATGCTGTATCTGCTCCTGGATAGGCCCTACAATCCAATATCCGATTTCGGAATCTCTGCCTGACCATGATGCAATATATATGAAATCTTCCCACATCTCCCGTCCTCCTCCAAACATACCTCCTCCTCCTGTGAATCTTGAAGATTCGCAATTACTAGCTGAAATTTATTGCAGAACTCAATTAGTCTTTCTCCTCCCTCATTCCTAGCCCCATGCCCTTATTCTACAGTAATCCTTCTTTCCCCTACAACTGCATTCCAGTCCCCCATGACTATTAGATTTTCTTCCCCCTTTACACATTGAATTACCCGTTCAGTATCCTGATATCCTTCCTCTATCTCTTCATCTTCACACTGCTACGTCCATTCGTATACCTGAACTATCGTTGTATGTGTTTGTTTGCTGTCGAGTCTCATGTGAACAACCCTATACCTGAGCTATTCACAGTAACACATTCTTTGCCCTACCTTCCTATTCATAAAAAATCCTACTCCCAGCATACCATTCCCTTATGTTTTTATTATTATCTTATTTTCATGTGACCAGAAATCCTTGTCCTTTTTTTTTCATTTCACTTTTCTGACCCCACTCTATCTACACTGAGCCGTTCATTTCACTTTTTAGATTTTATATTTTTCCTACCACGTTATAACTTCCGCCATTCCACGCCCCGACACGTATGACGTTGTCCTTTCGTTGGTTATTCAATCTTTCTCTTGTAGTTTCCTCCGCCTAGACAGTCGCCTCCCGGAGATCAGAATGGTTGATATTACGGATTCTTTTGGCAATGGGAGATCAGCGTGGCATTTGCTTCAATTACAGCGTGCATTTCTGTGGATACACACTACAGGTGATTATTGCAGTGGTTTCCATTGCCTCCTGAATCCACATGCCTTTGATCATTGCGGATTCTTGCACCTTTAGGGGCAGTTTCTCATTCCAAGTACAAGAGAGCGGTCTGAATCTTTGTCGGCTCCTCCACTCTCTTTGACAAGGCCGTTGACTTCTTATGCCATAAGCCATCTGCCGCCATTGCTGATGATTTTAACGATTTTATTCAGAATTTAAGCGGTCGCATGGTTCGATCCCGGGACCGAAGTCGTTTTGTTTACTAATAAAAGACGCTACCCGGAAGTAATGCAGTAATCAGTGTTTATATTTTACTTATGCCAAGATGCGATTTGGTTTGTATCCTCGATGAGCGCATCTTTCAAGGTATACAGGTTGGAAAGAAATATAGAAACACCGCGATAGGTGCATGCTAGAATATAAAAGCATATGCCCGCTAAGCCTGCAGGTCGTCGTTGTTTATGACCGCGAACAACCGCTGTGCTGTGACCTGTATACGTTGCCAGTGCCAGTCGTGGCTAGAACAGTGCTCTGTGCTGTTGTGATTGTTTGAAGTCAGAGCTAAGTGAGTTCTATCGTAGCGAAATTGTTGGTTTTCGTATGGTGCGTGCTTGGGTGGCCGAGGTAGGTGAAGAGTTCCATGAGAAACCCTGTGGAATATTTATACCGAAAACAAAATAAGCTGAAAACATCACTAACTCACAACGCGTGTGAGAGTGTGACCTTAGTGATCGTGACAGGTGGTTATTGAAGAGGATTCTGATAAAAATAAGAGTACGACAGCTGCAAAGGTGACTGCAGCACTATATGCCACGCACTCGAACGCTGTCAGTGCCAAGAAGCATCGAGAGAGCACCTTAAGCTGGTGACTGAAGTGCGAGTTGAAGTTTCAAAACTATTAATGGGTGATTCAAATGCCCATAACATGAACACGTTGTGCCGGAGCCATGAAACCTTAACAATGTAGCAATGGAAGGAAGTCATTTGATCGGATGAGTCTTGTTTTATACTATTTTCAACTTCGGGTCGAGTTTATGTTCCAAGAGTGAAGCATGGTGGCAGTTCGGTGATTATTCGAGAGGCAATATCGTGGTAATCCATGGGCTTCATGGTTACTCTGCAAGGTCGCATTACTTCCAAGGACTATGTGATGGTATGGCTTTGGTTAGTTTCGTTGACGGCATTAGTTCTATGTGATCATAAGGTCGTACAGCACTAGATTTATGAGCCCGAGGAGGAATTGTCGCATCCCTCCCGCCCGCCACAGTCACCATATCACAATACTTTTGAGCCTTGGTCGTCTATATCCAAGAGAAGGACTGTTGATCGCTATGCACCTCCATTATAGTAGTCAGAACTTGCAACTATTTCGCAGAAAGAATGGTGTAATACTTTTTTGAAAACTATACATGACTTTTATTTATCCTCTCCGAGGCGAGTGGAAGCTATTTCGAATGACAAAGGGTTTCCTACACGGTGTAAGGCATGTTGATGTTTTTGCTACTTCCATATTTTAGTGCAACTCCTGTGTATATGTGTGCGTTATGCGCGTAAATGCGAAGCAAGAATCTGATAGTAAGAGAATGAAAGGCAGCTGCAGAGTGCAAAACGTAGTCACCAAAAACATAATATTGATAAAGATATAAATGTCTTATGCCAGTTAACTGTAGGTCTTAACAGAAGTGGATCTTCGTATCAATAAGGCTTCGTAAAAAATTGCTGTATTTTTTTATATATGTACAGCGACAGTGATGTAATGCTCCTATCATTATTTGCAGATATACAGAATCGATGTAAGAGATTTTTTTTGATCATTGTTACTGATCGAGTGTCCAGGGAAACTAACATCTCTGGAACGGAAAATACTGACCATCGCAAAGTGTAGGGACGAATCATATGATAACTTTTGTATCCTTAATAACAAATATAATTTTAAATAGGATGGACTCCTTGATGGGCATCTCATCGTAAATTATCTCTAATTAAATTGCCTTCTCTTTACCTTCTATAAATGACGTAGAATTTTAAGTTACACCAGCTATTCCTTTGCACTAACCATTTCCAAGGAACAACGAATTATCTGCTGCCTGGCAGTGTATTCCCTTATCAATACTGGAATGTCAGTTTTGCTATCGACTTTATGACTCCATATTAAGCCGTCGGAATGCATTTGCACTTCAACACAAAATAATTATTTTGTAAAGCTGCTTTTCCTCCGAATATTTATTCTTCAGTAATATCTTTTCTTCTTCTACTTTGACACTATATCAATACTTTCTCTTCTGATGGAAGCCGTAAATGTTCATCCCACCCCAGACTACGTCAAACCACGTATTAACTTTCCGTCACATATTGTCTGAGGCAACGAAAGAACGACTGCATCAGTTGCTTGTTAAATTTATTACAAATTCAACTTTAGGTTCACGTGTTGTCCTCATTTTTCCATTAATGATAGTGGCAGGTGAGACATTATTGCCGTATTGTACCTGAGCTACGATTTTTTAATCTTACAATGTATGTGAGTTATTTTTATTTGTCCAAAACGAAATAAATGTATTACGAACAACCACTTTTACTATCCTTTTACCAACACGTTTGGCTAAAATATATATTTAGAGTTAGCTTTCTTCTTCCAAGCAGGCTGGAGTGATTTTCAAGGTAGTACAACATGGACCTAACTAAACAGCACTGGAATCAGTAAATAAAGAAGGGGAAAAAAAAGTAAAGTTGGCTGTCGAAAGCCGGCTGTCGCTCGATATGAGTTCGTTAGAACCTTTGTTTCTGCTTGCAGACAAGCTTTCATTAATACACGACGAGTTGCTGGTACATGACCAGGATAAGGTTATCCTTAAGCCATGTTACGTATCGACCAGTTGAAGTAATTGTGCACGTTTCCTATTCTATAGAGGTTCTTAAATTCTCAGCAGTATGTTATAGAACTGAAGCAAGTAGGAAAATATTAACGACTTAGTAATTTTATTAATATTGCTTCTATTTTCTACCATTTTTCGGTATCGTTGAATATCTGAATCAATTCGCTATTATTGTGCCTTCAAACGTTATTATTCGAGCAATATGGAGAAATATATATCTGACTGTCTTGATCCAACAGGTACGAAACGTATACGTTACTAGTTCACGTAAAATAAACGCTAAACCCCGTAAATTGACAGTAAGACATGAGAAATATAATCAGTTCTCACAATGCGCTAATATTTGTCAGAAGTAAAAATAAAGATGAATAGGTCACTCTGGAATACGCTCGGTAGAGTTACGTCCATCACAAGCCGTACTGCAGTGATGTGGTAAAGTTCATAAACGCATTTCATAATATCATTGCCAATAGAAGTAATACTAATAAGTGCTACCAGCCGTGAAAATTCCACTGTAGTCCCACTAATTCCTCTACGTATGCGAGAGTTAGCCGGATTACCTTTCTTTGAAGCGCAATACCCTTTATTAATGTTCGAGAACATTTCTCTTGGAGAACAACGGTCTGGCGAAAAGATCTTTAAAAATGGAAACAAAAAATCTCGACTGCAAACCTGATATTTTGATGGTAACTGGTTTTGATCAGCTTTTGACCATCCTCAGACCCTCATATCGTGGTGGCGGTGAATGCTAACGATGTTATAACTTAATGAAAGTTTACTGCACAATTTGAGCAGCTATACGAGTAGCTGACGTTCCTGGAGCAACAACATCCGCTGCATGCACCACCACCACCTAACATCATGGAATGAGGGTCTGAAGATAGTCAAAAACTGACCAAAACTGGATACCATAAAAAATAAATGTTTCTGTGCTCGAGATTGTTAGCGTCTCTTTTTAAATTACGTTACCCTTTGTTACCTGCTATAGCACCAAATGTGCTATTGACACTTACGTTCTTTAAAATTCAAGGTCAGTTCCCTCCACATTTGTTAGTCATGTTAATCACCGGTTCTGATTACAACTAAATTACTTACAGCAACGCAGCATGCAGCTGTCCTTCCATATTTTATCTTATTCTAATTTTTTTTTCTTTTTGTCACTTCTTCTACCATGAACAAATCAAACGACATCGCTAATAAACTACAGTCTACCCTTAAACTATTGTTAACACAAACGTGTTCTTCTTCTCTTCCAATCTCATATATCTAATCTGATTTCGGTAGATGTCAAAAGATATATTTTTGGCTTTAGCGACTCAGGATTGCAAACAGTTTGTTCCATTTCAGTTTCTGTAAGATTATTGTAGTTCTACAAACCCTTGGAAGTTAGTCGTTAGTTCTTTATATTTCTTTCTATTATTATGCCGAAAATCTGAATTGTTTTACTAGTACGTTTTCTTTTCCGAAAGAAAGCAACTGGTTGTTAGTATCTCTTGAGTTTTTTAAATTCTTCCATTCATCAGATAGAACGAACATACACTACGGTAACTTACCTAAAATTGATTGTTCGAATGTTTGACGTGTATCTAATTTCATCGATAACGTGAATCTCATATTTTCTTGAAAATGTGATCAGGCTTTCGCTTCATAGATTGTCAACTTATTTATACAACTTCTTAGTTCAGAAATGTCATCCTTATTCCATTGGCTCCTATGTTAAAGAATAGATTCCTGCTCGGGAGATTGGTCATTCATCGCATTTACATCGTTCGGAAACTTGTTTTTCGTGTTATATAGGCCCTCTACTTAGTGCTATCATTCATGTGTTCTATGTCTTACATCTACATTTCGTAATTTAGAATTTTAATATATATACGAAGACAGTAACTTGTTCTCGAACGAGCAGTTACTGTTGATGACCATGGAGCTTTTCCCTGGAATAAATGATGACTAACTAACAACCTCAGCTGACGACAGGTGTTAGAATTTTAAATTTTGCTTCTGGATCTGCATCTACATCAGTAATCAGCAAGGCACCTGAAGGTGTATGGCGGAGGGTATTTCTGGTACTACTTATTAGTGCTAGATGTTCGAAATTCTGAAAAAATTAGGGGTAAGCTATAGGGAGAGACGGGTCGTATACAATATGTACAACAGCCAAGAGGGAATGAAAAGACTGGATGACCAACAATAAAGTACTCGTATTAGAAAAGGGTATTAGACAAGGATGTAGTCTTTCTCCCCTAATGTTCCGTCTGTACATCGTGGAAGCAATTATGGAAATAAAAGAAAGGTTCAGGAGCGGAATTAAAATTCAAGGTGAAAAGATATCAACGATAGATTCGCTGATGACATTACCTGAGTGAAAGTGAAGAAGAATTACATGATCTGCTGAACGGAATAAACAGTGTAATGAGTACACAGTATAAACTGAGGGTAAATCGAAGAAAGATGAAGGTAATGAGAAGTAGTAGAAATGAGAACAGCGAGAAACTTAACATCAGGATTTATGGTCATGAAATAGATGAAGTTAAGGAATTCTGCTATCTAGGCAGTAAAATAATCAATGCTGGACGGAGCAAGGATGACATCAAAACCAGACAAGCACTGGCAAAAAAAGGCATTCCTGACCAAGAGAAGTCTACTAATATCAAACATCGGCCTTGATCTGGGGAAGAAATTTTTGAGAATGAACGTCTGGAATACAGCATTGTATGGTAGTGAAACTTGGGCTATGGTAAAACCGGAACAGAAGAGAATTGAAGCACTTGAAGTGTGGTGCTACAGACGAATGTGGAAAATTAGGTTGACTGATAAGGTGAGGAATGAGGAAGTTCTTCGCAGAATGGGAGAGGAAAGGAATATGTGGAAAACACTGATAAGGAGAAAGGACAGGATGACACCAAATCTGTTAAGACATGTACTAGACGGAGTTGTAGAGGGCAAAAACTGTAGAGGAAGACAGAGCGTGTAATACATCCAGCAAATAATTGAGGGGACGCCGGTTGCAAGTGTTACTCTGAGATGAAGAGGTTACCACAGGAGATGAATTCGTGGCGGACCGCATCAAACCAGTCAGAAGACTGATGGAAAAAAAAAACCAAAAAACTTGTACTCCATTCTCTGTTCTCTGCACGAGTGCGAATGGCGCTTGAGAATTACCGATTGTATTTTCTCATCGTACTCATATTGCAAGATATATGTGATGGTGATGAGGAAGTCCCATCCTCCTTGACAGAGCCTAGGGGAACGATGCGGGAGGCCCGCACCGCCGTACTAGGCAAGGTCCTAGTGAAGGTGGTTTGCCATTGCCTTCCATCGACCGTACGACTGCCATTGAGGTTTGTTGAGTCTGTGATGCTCTCGCACCGACCAAATGAAAGTTAATTCCCCTGTTAACCGGATAGATTTCTCCTACAGTTAACTCTGAGATTTATTAAATATTTTTCTCTGCAAAGCTTACATTATAGCAGTCGCTACAAGCCATCTTATATTTAATGAAAAACAGTGAACAATGAAAACATGAAGTTCCCTTACTAGATTGAAGAACAATCAGTTTCGACCTTTTTGACATTACAAAGTGGGCTGTAAAATAATGCTGTGTCTTTATGGAAGGTCTTGGCAGTTCATAATATAACTATCCCGTACTATATATTTGATATTGTCGAAAAAGGCTGGAACCAGTAGCGCACTAAGAATTAATTCCACTGAGCGACGTGATGAGGATCTGCGCAATATGGGCACGGTAATTAATTTATGGAAAAGACTGACGAAAGGAAGGCACATTTCATTGCTCAGTTTAGTCCTCCCCATCATCCAGTTCATGGAAATATTAACATCACACAAAATAGTCACTGAAGTTGCTGCCACGTTTGCTTTTTGAATAAAAGACATCCAAGAACCAATGGTAAGGCTTTGGTTAGTTTCGTTGACGGCATTAGTTCTGAGGTAATAGTCGATCATATAAGGCAGGTAAGATCAGATTGCCTCAGTGATTACTTAGTACCAACTCCAAGAGCTAAAGTTACATCAACGAAGAGAATGTCGTGCATTCAACGGCGGTAAGGTAAGGGAGATTTATAAATAATACAGCAAAGCAGGATACATTATTCGCAAGGTTACTATGCTATTAACAAGACATATTACCAAATGTGGGAAAACATAATCCTCAAAATTTCAATAGAAGCAGTGCAAACGTCTGTTTTCATTCCGTTATAACATAATGAGGTCAATGGAAAATGGACTTTAAATATCTACATCAATTAATATTTTTTGGCATCTGAAAGCGTTTGATATGTACGCCAAGACAGTTGAGATTTAACTCTACAATATTCAAGCAAGGAACAGTACCATTAGTTGCCATATTGAAATATATCCTACAGATGGTAATATCTCACTATTCTCAGCAATAAGTATTGATTAAGAGATATAGTGAGAATTATTCCTTTTGAACCGTCTAATCACAACTAAATAAAACAACTTCTTTCTTATCGTATGCGTTCCGCTTTTATTATTTGTAAGGCATCTTGGGTGACATGCAGTCTCTACTCATTTGTGTTTCAACTATTTTGCTGTACACTTAGAACATTGTATAGTATGGTTATAAAAGCCCGCCCCGTTAGCCGTGACGTCTAACGCACTTCTTTCCGGGCGGGAAGACGTGCCGTTCCCCGGCACGAATCAGCCCGGAGGATTAGTGTCGAGGTCTGGTGTGCCGGTAAGTCTGTGGATGGTTTTTAAGGCGGTTTTCCATCTTTCTCGGTGAATGCGGGCTGGTTGCCCTTATTCCACCTCAATTACATTATGTCAGCGATTGCTGCGCAAACACTTCCTCCATGTACGTGTATACCATAATCACTCCACCACGCAAACATTGGGGTTACACTCGTTTGGTGTGAGACGTTCCCCGGGGGCTCCACTGAGGGGCGAATCACTCAGTAACCCTGGGTTCGGTGTGTGGCGGTGGTGGGATGAGTGGACTGCTGTACCCTGTTGTGGGGTTCTGTACCACTACGGGCAACGGTGGGGACGAATCTTCTCCGTCATTTCTACGTCCCCAGTTCCATACAATACAACACGATTATAAACAGTCTTCCTTATCTGTGATACAGTGTTGGTATAAATTTCTCTTACAAATTTCATAGATGCTTGTCTACATCCGTTCCTTCGCTGTTTTACAGTTGTTTTTCGTCTGACTTCCGCCGCACGGAACTTCGTTTTCACAACACTTGCAAACGAAGTTTTGTATACGTTTTGGGTGGTATTGCCAAATTTTGAATTTTACTACCAGCTCGTGAATGTGCCTTGTGAAATTAGTGGTCTCTGTGTTTGTGTGTATGTGTGTGTGTGTGTGTGTGTGTGTGTGTGTGTGTGTGTGTGTGTGTGAGTTTCACAGTGACTGGGTCTTAGATGATTATGCAGACAGCAATTATATTATTTTCCAAATGCTGCGAAAACTAAGTTTCACATGACAGAAAGCAGAAGAACAACTCTAAAACAGTAAAAAGAATACATGCACACCAGAATACTTAAACTCCATAAGTAGAAATTTATACTGTCACTACAGCATGGATCGATACGAATGGGAATAAGTTCAAAAATGGCTCTGAGCACTATGGGACTTAACATGTATGGTCATCAGTCCCCTAGAACTTAGAACTACTTAAACCTAACTAACCTAAGGACATCACACAACAGCCAGCCATCACGAGGCATGGGAAAAAAGTGTTTATAATCTGAATAAAAGGAATTTCAGAAATGTAATCCAAAACAGTTTAAACACAAATATATACTATTTCGTATTCCAAGCCGGTGAAGATGTCCTAAAAATTACAAAGGCGAAAAGCTTATTAGAAAAAAAATGTAATTTTTTTGTTGTTATTAGGTGGTATTAAAGTAATAATTATCTACGTAATTTTATATTACATGCAATCCCCTCATAAGAACTGGACCTTGCCGTCGTTGGGATGACTTTCGAGCCTCAGCGATACAGATTCCCGTACCATAGGAGAAACCGCAACGGAGGGGTACCTGTGGAGAGGCCAGACAAACGTTGGTTCCTGAACTGAAGAAGGGCAGCCGTCTTTCAATAGTTGCAGCGGCCTACAGTCTGGATGATTGACTAATCTGGCCCTGTAACATCAACATAAACAGCCTGGCCAAGCTGGTACTGCGAACGGCTGAAAGCAAGGGGTTAACTACAGCTGTGATTTTTTTCCCAGGGCATGAATGATGATGGTGTGGCTTTGGATAGAATATTCCGGAGGTAAAACCGCTCCCCATTCTTCTGGCAGGAACTACTTAGGAGTATGTCGTCGTCAGGAGAAACAAAAATGGCATTCCAGAGATCAGAGCGTGCAATGTTAGATCCGTTAATCGGGCAGGTAGGTTAGAAAATCTTAAAATGCAAATGGGAAGGTTGAAATTAGATATGTGGGAATATGTTAAGTTCGGTGGCAGGACGAACATGACCTCTGGGCAGGTGAATACAGGGTTCTAAACACAAAGTAAAATTGAGGTAATGCAGAAGTGGGTTTTAATAATGAAAAAGAAATTATGAATGCGGTTAAGGTACTATGAACAGCACAGTAAAAGCATTATCGTAGCCAAGACAGACAAGAAGCCTACGCCTACCACAACAGTTCAAGTGTATACGCCAACTAGTTGCGGAGATGGTAAGGAGATTGAAGAAATGTGTGATGAAATAAAAGAAATTATTAAGACAGTTTAAAGTGACGAAAATTTAATTGTGATGGGTGACTGGAATTCGATAGTAGGTAAATGAAGGTATCGATAAATAATAGGTGAATATTGTTTGGGGGACAGGATAAAAAGAGGAAGCCGCCTGGTAGAATTTTGCAAAGTGCGTAATTAAATAATCGCTATCACTCGGCTGAAGAATGAGAAGAAATGTTTGTACACGTGGAAGGGACCTGGAGACATCGGAACGAGATTTTAAAGTGTGAGACATTTCCAGTGGCAGATGTGGACTATGATAATTTGAAACAATCAGAAGTGCTTTAGAGCTTCAGAGGGAGCATGAGGCAACAACTGGCTGGAACAGGGGAAAGGAATACGGTAGAAGACAAATGGATAGGTTTAAGAGATGAAATATTGAAGGTCGCAGAGGATCAAGTAGGTAAAAGACAAGGCCTAATAAAAATCCTTGGTTAACACAAGAGATATTGAATTTAATTAACGAAAGGAGAAAATTAAAATTTCAGCAAATGAAGCAAGCGAAAGGAAATGCAAACGTTTAGAAAATGAGGCTGAAAGGAAGTGCAAATGACTAAGCAGGGGTGGTTAGAGCACAAACGTAAGAGCTTGCATTTATCCAGGAGAAAGGTTGATATCAACTACAGGAATATTTCAGAGGCCTCTGGGGAAAAGAGGAGCAGCTGTATGAATGTCAAGAGCTCTGATGGTAAACCAATCCTAAGCAATGAAGCGAAAGCGGAAAAGTGGAAGGAGTATGTAGAGATTCTGTACAAGGGAGACGATGGCAATGAAAAGACAGTGGATGTAGATAAAGATGGATGAAATTGCGAGACAAATTTGACAGAGCTGTGAAAGATATAAGTCGAAACAAGCCCTAGGGGTAGCCGGCCGGAGTGGCCGGGCGGTTCTAGGCGCTACAGTCTGGAACCGAGCGACCGCTACGGTCGCAGGTTCGAATGTATGGATGTATGTGATGTCCTTAGGTTGGTTAGGTTTAATTAGTTCTAAGTTATAGGCGACTGATGACGTAAGAGGTTAAGTCGCATAGTGCTCAGAGCCATTTTTGAATCCTAGGGGTATATATTCCGTCAGGACTACCGATAACCTTGGAAGAGCCAACCATAACAAAACTCTTCCATCTGATGCGCAAGATGTATGAGACAAGTAAATCTCAAGATGAATTAAATAATTCCAGTTCCAAAGAAATGTGTGAAAATTGCCGAGCTATCAGTTTAATAACTCATGGTTGCAAAATATTAAAACGAATTCTTTACGAAAAGACGAAAAAACTGGTAGATCCTGACCACGGGGAAGATCAGTTTGGATCGTAGATGTACTCGTAGGAACACGTAAGGCAATACTGACCCTGACTTAGCTTACAAGACAGATTTAGGAAAGACAAGTCTACGTTTATGGCATGTGTAGACTTAGAGAGAGCTTTTGACTATGTTGACTGGAATACTCTCTTTGAAATTCTGAAGATAGCAGGGTTAAAATACAGGGAGCGCAAGATTACTAACAACTTGTACAATAACAAGAATGCAGTTATAAGAATCGAGGGACACGAAAGGGGAGCAGTGGTTGAGAAGAGGACGAGACAAGGTTGTAGCTTATCTCCGATATTATGCAACTGTAAAATTGAACAAGTAGTAAAGAAACTCAAAGAAAAATTTGGGGTACGAATTACAGCACAGGAAGAAGAAATAAAATAAGATTTGCCGATGGAATTGTAATTCTGTCAGAGACAGCCAAGGACTTAGATAATCAGTTGAACGAAATGGACAATGTCTTCAAAGGGCATGTAAGTTGAACATCAAGGAAAGCAAAACGAGGATAGTGGATTGAAGTCGGATTAAATCAGGTGATGCTACCGTAATTAGTTTAGGAAACGAGAAACGTAAGTTGTTGACGAGTTTCGCTATTTGGGCAGCAGAATAACTGCTGATGGAAGAAGTAGAGGGAATACAAAATGTAGAACGGCAATGGCAAGAAAAGCATTTATGAAGAAGAATATATAGATTTAAGTGTTAGGAAGCCTTATCTAAAGATATTGTAGCCTTGTACGGAAGTGAAACATGGATGATAAACAGTTTAGACAAAAATAGAATAGAGGCTTTCGAAATGTGGTGGTACTAAAGAATTTATAAACTGAAGACCAAAGCCTGGAAACGAGTCCGTAATCATATTTTAGCACAATATTTTACAGATCCGTCTTGATGGCACAGGGATTTTCTCTTCCTCGTGATGACTGGGTGTTGTGTGATGTCCTTAGGTTAGTTAGGTTTCAGTAGTTCTAAGTTCTAGGGGACTGATGACCAAAGATGTTAAGTCCCATAGTGCTCAGAGCCATTTGAACGTGATGTTACAAACTTTTACACTTCACTATTGGCCACTGCCATCTTCAGGTCTGTTACAACCGAAAGCAGAGTGTACCCAACTAAGTTCAGTTTGCTGAGGGTAAATCTGTGAAAGAACTGGTGCTACATAAGAAAGAAATAATGCGTTTACATTATTAACAGCCATACATACCATCCATAAATCCCATAAACTATTCTGATGTAGTATCAGTGTCAAACTAAACATGTAGGAACATAGTACGTGCTGGTGATCATCAGAATGCGTCTGGTATTTACACATAAGAACTGAGGCCAGCAGAGGTCACTATAGCAGGAGTTTTTCATTAACCAGTATAGCAAACGCAATGGTTAAAATGCGGCATGCTTAGTCACAAATTAAAAGTACTTCGCATGGCAAAACGAGCGGTTGAGAATAAAACATGTACTGACATACAATACGTGGAATTAGACCCGTATTTAAAATCTACATAAAATGTACAAATACCTAAAATATGAAGCTCTTAGCCTGGCAAAGTAAAACATATAGTATAAAAAGTTTGGGCATAAAATCACATCTATAAAACGAAATCTTCCAGCACAAAAAAAAAAGCAATTACCGTAACCTTGACTGTAAGGTAATTAACGAAACAGTGACTATTAATTAAAAAATTAAAAAATCGATAGTCTATAATACCTCCTGATTGGGATCTCAATGGCGGCGTGTCGTGGCTTCTCTATATGAGGTTGTTGTTTTCCTGCCGCGGAACTTTCGGAGGAAGGCCCAGTCTCATCACCGTTGGTGGGTGGCGCACACCACAGCAAGCTATGCCGCTGGGGCGCTCGACGCTGCTCAAATTAGTAACTTTCTGAATACATCAAAATACGCATTCATGTTAAACTCATTCTGTTCATTGAGCAGTAACTCGGGTTGCCGTTTTCTGTGTACATAAATCTCCACATCCTCGAGTAGAGTGCCCATTTGGCACCCTATTGCCACACGCTCCTTTTGCCATGGGAAGTAATTTCAATTAATGACTACTCAACCTCCGGATTTTAACAATTGCGTTAGCGATACTGGTTAATCATACACCATAGCTTTAGTGCCCTGTCCTGAAATCAGACTATATATATATATATATATATATATATATATATATATATATATATATTGTTGTTGTGGTCTTCAGTCCTGAGACTGGTTTGATGCAGCTCTCCATGTTACTCTATCCTGTGCAAGCTTCTTCATCTCCCAGTACCTACTGCAACCTACATCCTTCTGAATCTGCTTAGTGTATTGATCTCTTGGTCTCCCTCTACGATTTTTACCCTCCACGCTGCCCTCCAATGCTAAATTTGTGATCCCTTGATGCCTTAAAACATGTCCTGCCAACCGATCCCTTCTTCTAGTCAAGTTGTGCCACAAACTTCTCTTCTCCCCAATCCTATTCAACACCTCCTCATTAGTTACGTGATCTACCCACCTTATCTTCAGCATTCTTCTGTAGCACCACATTTCGAAAGCTTCTATTCTCTTCTTGTCCAAACTGGTTATCGTCCATGTTTCACTTCCATACATGGCTACACTCCATACAAATATTTTTAGAAACGACTTCCTGACACTTAAATCAATACTCGATGTTAACAAATTTCTCTTCTTCAGAAACGATTTCCTTGCCATTGCCAGTCTACATTTTATATCCTCTCTACTTCGACCATCATCAGTTATTTTACTCCCTAAATAGCAAAACTCCTTTACTACTTTAAGTGTCTCATTTCCTAATCTAATCCCCTCAGCATCACCCGATTTAATTTGACTACATTCCATTATCCTCGTTTTGCTTTTGTTGATATTCATCTTATATCCTCCTTTCAAGACACAGTCCATTCCGTTCAACTGCTCTTCCAAGTCCTTTGCTGTCTCTGACAGAATTACAATGTCATCGGCGAACCTCAAAGTTTTTACTTCTTCTCCATGAATTTTAATACCTACTCCGAATTTTTCTTTTGTTTCCTTTACTGCTTGCTCAATATACAGATTGAATAACATCGGGGAGAGGCTACAACCCTGTCTCACTCCTTTCCCAACCACTGCTTCCCTTTCATGCCCCTCGACTCTTATAACTGCCATCTGGTTTCTGTACAAATTGTAAATAGCCTTTCGCTCCCTGTATTTTACCCCTGCCACCTTCAGAATTTGAAAGAGAGTATTCCAGTTAACGTTGTCAAAAGCTTTCTCTAAGTCTACAAATGCTAGAAATGTAGGTTTGCCTTTTCTTAATCTTTCTTCTAAGATAAGTCGTAAGGTTAGTATTGCCTCTCGTGTTCCAACATTTCTACGGAATCCAAACTGATCTTCCCCGAGGTCTGCTTCTACCAGTTTTTCCATTCGTCTGTAAATAATTCGCGTTAGTATTTTGCAGCTGTGACTTATTAAACTGATAGTTCGGTAATTTTCACATCTGTCAACACCTGCCTTCTTTGGGATTGGAATTATTATATTCTTCTTGAAGTCTGTGGGTATTTCGCCTGTCTCATACATCTTGCTCACCAGATGGTAGAGTTTTGTCATGACTGGCTCTCCCAAGGCCATCAGTAGTTCTAATGGAATGTTGTCTACTCCCGGGGCCTTGTTTCGACTCAGGTCTTTCAGTGCTCTGTCAAACTCTTCACGCAGTATCTTATCTCCCATTTCATCTTCATCTACATGCTCTTCCATTTCCGTAATATTGTCCTCAAGTACATCACCCTTGTATAAACCCTCTATATACTCCTTCCACCTTTCTGCCTTCCCTTCTTTGCTTAGAACTGGGTTGCCACCTGAGCTCTTGATATATATATATATATATATATATATATATATATATATATATATATATATATATATATATACTAGACGAATTCTGATCTTCACCATCACTTGCTATGTACCTATATCTTTAGTTTGACACTGATACTATATCAGTATAATGTGTGGCATGTATGGATGGTATACAAGGCTGTTAATCATGTAAACTCTTTTCTTCTTTCTGTTCTAGCACCAGGCCTTTTATACATAACTGAACTTTGTTAGTTACACCCCGCTTTATTTTTAACAGATCTGAAAATGACAGAAGCCGAAACCGGTAATAGTGAAGTGTAAGAGGTTGCGTGAACAAGACGGACCTGCGAAATAAACTTCAGAAGAATGCTGAAAATTTTTTCGGTCAACCACGTAAATAATTAGGCACTAAAAGGAAATGGGGCGAAAAAAACTGTGGCACATTTTAACCAAAAGTAGGGAACAGTTGATAGGACACATTCAGAGGCTTTAAGGGATCACCAGTTTAGTATTGGAGAGAAATGTGCGGAGTAAAATTCGTAGAGGGAGATCAAGAGATGAATACAGTATGCAGATTCAGAAGGATGTAGGTTCCAGTAGTTACTCGGAAATGAAGAGGCTCTCACAGATAGAATAGCACGGAGAGCAGCATCAAACCATCTTCGAATTGAAGACAAGAACAACAACATTACATGCAAGGAGTACCACAGAACGAAAGATAGTTCAGATGGTTAAAATGACTACGAGCACTATGGGACTTAACATCTTAGGTCATCAGTCCCCTAGAACTTAGAACTACTTAAACCTAACTAACCTAAGGACATCACACATATCCATGCCCGAGGCAGGATTCGAACCTGCGACCATAGCTGTCACGCGGTTCCGGGCTGAAGCACCTACAACCACGCGGCCACCACGTCCGGCTAAAAGATAGTTAAAATCCCGGTTAAGTATATGTTGCTCATGTAGTGCCGCAGGTCTTACGCATATAATACACCGATCATCGAAGCTTTTATATCAACCTAACGAGGAAATTTAAAAAAAAAAATATTTTTTTGTTTGTGATGGGTAATAAAATTAAGTAGAGTGGCTTCAGTAGCATGTTTCACAAATCTGGACATCTGTTACTTGGCGTTAGCACGGTGTGTGTCAACCCTTCAGCTTCATGACGACCTAAACTCTTTTTGTGACACTTCCAACAAAGTGTGTGAATATCTATGGAGTGGTGGTGGTGGAGAGGGGGAGGAGGGGTTTGAAGCCCTCCCTTCTTCATGAGCCGTAACGAGTGAAGGTAGTGAAGTTGTGGTCTGGACAGACGTCGACTTTGTAACTCGTCTCAGATACGTTCCCTTGTGTTGAGGTTGGGATTCTGACAAGGGAACCTCCCCATCGCACCCCCTCAGATTTAGTTACAAGTTGGCACAGTGGATAGGCCTTGAAAAACTGAGCACAGATCAATCGAGAAAACAGGAAGAAGTTTGGAACTATGAAAAAACTAAGCAAACTGAGCAGTCCATGCAAAAGATATGCAACCTCTAGGACAGTGCGAACTCAGGAGCGCCGTGGTCCCGTGGTTAGCGTGAGCAACTGCGGAACGAGAGGTACTTGGTTCAAGTCTTCCCTTGAGTGAAAGTTTTACTTTCTTTATTTTTGTAAAGTTATGATCTGCCCTTTCGTTCATTGACGTCTCTGTTCACTGTAATTAGTCTCTGTGTTTTCCGAATGCACCGCAAAATCGTGCGATTAGCAGACGAAAGGACGTGGCTCTCCAATGGGAACCGAAAAAATTTGATCGCAAGGTCATACGTCAACCGATTCCTCCTCAGGAAAACACGTCTGATATATTATATACGTCACTGATGAGGGCAAGTGCGTCACATGACAGGAATATGTTATCGACCCACCTAACTTGTACACTTGGCGAATGGGTAAAAAGATTCTTCTACCTTGCCCGATTTAGGTTTTCTTGTGGATGTGACAATCACTCCCAAAAAAGTCATGAAAACATAAGAGTTTGTCACATAAACTGCAAGAAATGAATGTAACAGATTCACAGTCGCACAGTTTTCCTTGTGCTCTGTCAAAACGTATGTTTATAGCGATTTCATATTTTTCCGTGTGTAGACCGTCAGATCCTGCATATGTCCAAGCAAATCTGAACATGTCCTGGAATTTTGGAGAGCGAAGTTGATTATGTGTGAGTGCCAGAACTTTGATAATTGTCTGAAAATAAAAAATCAAATTTTTCTTTCGAGTACCTCTCGTTCAGCAGCTGCTCACGCTAACCACGGGATCACGACGCTCCTTAGCTTATACCATCCTTATTGTTGCTTATCTTGCACATGGACTACTCAGTTTGTATATGTTGCTTATTTTTTTCATAGTTCCACACACATTCTTCCTGTTTTCTCGATTGATCTGTGTTCAGTTTTTCAAGGCCTATCCACTGTACCAACTTACAACTAAATCTGAGGGGGGATGTAATGGGAATGTTCCCTTGTAAGCAGGCCAGTCCGTTTCAGGAATGTTATTGTCCGTAAACCATTGCCTCACAGATGCTGTTTATGTATGGATGCACTGTCATCGTTGTCATCGTCTCCGAATAGTTGTTCCCATTTTTGCCCATGTAGCATTTTCTTAATGGGGGTAGGACGTCACACGGCCGTCTTGGAGCGGGAGAGGCACCACAGGACTTTTTAATTTCCACTGTCTATACTTTTACAAATAAATTCATAGAACTCTGTCACCATGACCAGAACGGATTCAAGATTCACACTCATAGCAGTGGAAGTTGAAAAACATAACAAAATATTTTTTTTATATGTGAAGTTTCATCATTTTTTCACTTAGTGTTGCCTGGATTTGTTGCTATAGGTAAACTTTTCTTCCTAAGTAGTAGAGTCTTCTATGAATTCCGCACAGCATACAAACGATACTTACAGATGTATAAAACTCTAGAATTTTCCAACAACAAAATTGAGATAATTAGCTATAAAATTTGAGTTTTTCTGAACGTGAAGTTTAAAATGTAACAGCTCAGATCATTTTCCCATAAATTAAATAAATTCTAGTTTAATACACTTGTAAGTAAGGTTTGTATCATGTGCAAAATTTATCGAAGGATCTCTTATATATGAAGAAAAGTGTACCTATAGCAAGAAATGCAGCCAATAGTAAGGCAGAAAATGACGAAGTTTCGCATGTAAAAAAATTTATTTTGTGTTTTTTAACTTCCACTGCTATGAATGAGAATTCTAAATCCTTCATGGCCATGCTGGCAAAGTTTAATGAATTTATTTGTGAAAGAATAGACAGTGGAAATTAAAAAGCCCTGTGGCGCATCTCCTGCTCCAAGTCGGCCCGTATGACGCCCTACCCCCGCTGCCCAATAAAATGCCAACAACCTTCCCTCGAGAAACACCGACATAACAGCACCTGATTCGTGCTTGACTGCTGACACCACGAATACTGGCAGTTAACGGTCTATAGGCATCCGCCAAACCGAAACACATCCATCGCCCACACTCAGGATTTGGAGTGATCCTTCACACGAAGTAACTTACTTTCATTCAGTCGCTCCTTACACTCCGTGACGTATCGTATAGCCTAACTACAGAAATTTTTGACTTATGAGGAGCTGCTCGATCGTTGTATCATGTTCTCTTTAGGTCGCTACAGACAGTTAATTTGGAACGCGACTGATTCCTTCGGTTGATTTATTGTGATATTCTGGTACCATCCTTATCAATACTCTCGGCCATTACATGAAGTATGGCTTGTCTTAATTTATCTGTGGATGATCCTTCGCCTTTCCACTTCAAAATCACATCATTAACAGTAAACAAGGGCAGCTATAGAAGGATTGAAATGTTTCGAATACATTTGTTACATCCAGTGAAGTCAGTGGGCTGTCCTGATGGATCTGTTCGGCTGTTACTGCTTCTCAACTGACAATAAAATACATATCGCCTTTATTTTCTGTGTTGAGGAGGTGTGACTGCGTCTGGAGTGACTCATTTTGAATGTTGCTGGGGTGTCCTGGTACTTTTATCAAATAATGCCAATTCTTTGCTAGATTCATCTTGATATGAGATGACGTAGGAGACGGTTACGTTAAGGATGGTGTTCGACTTGAAAGAAAGAGGAACATGTATGTTTTGGAAAAGAAGAGAGGGCTACACGGACAAGTACATTGTAAGCCAGCAGTATATGAAGACTGGACGAAAACTATCGAGCTATGCGTGGTTCGCGCCCCCGCCATCATTTATTTTACACCATATTATTAACGTACTTCCACCTCTCTAAGTTAATTTAAATTGCTACTGTCATTTTGTTGCTGCTTTGCCTGACCGTAAGCAGCGTTAGCAGCACGTATCGATATATCCCCTCTCGTAGTATCTTTGCTCGACTGCTATTACTTCCCAGTCGTTGTCCGTCGTAAGGGATGCGCGTTCCGAGTTCGGGTCTGCCAGTCGGTTGGGACGCGCCTGGAGCGCAGTCCGGACCTGCCAGTCGGGGAGTTGCAAAGCGGCACTAGTGCAGTCGGGTTGTATCAGCAGTGAGGTCTGCGCCGACATGGCTCGCCCGACCATTGCCGCCATACATCACTTTAGCTTGGCCACGATCTTGGTGGATCTTTGGTCGGTCGTCCTACCGGACGAGGCGTTTTGGCTCGCCGATCGTTCATGAGTTGGCGGTGTGTGTGGTCCTTTCCACAATTCCACTAATTCCCTGTTGTGTCCAGCGGGTTTAGCGCGCGTATCAACTATTTCCATGCAGCTTCTATTGACTTTGAAGTTCGCTTTCCCCCTACGTCTTAAAAGAGTATTATTCTCACATAAGACAAAACTGTTCGTGCATTGTATCTGATGCAAATGGATAACAGAGCGTCACTTACTGTCGACAACAAACGGCTATTAAACACTAGTTACTCCACGTCCAAATGAAAACTACTTCTTGTTACACGATGAAGAAGCCCAAGGTATTGCATTTAATTAACAATTATTTCCATTTCAACTTATTCCACGTATGTGCACGCCTTAAGTGGGGTAGGACGTCAAACGGGCCGACTTGGAGCAGGAGAGGCACCATAGGACATTTTGATTTCCACTCTCCATACTTTCACAAGTAAATTCATAAAACTTTGTCAGCATGACCAGAAAGGATTCTGGATTGACACTCGTAGCAGCGGAAGATAAGAAACATAGCAAAATAATTTTTTTTTGCATGTGAAATTTCGTCATTTTTTTTCACTTACTGTTGGCTGCATTTGTTGCTATAGGTACACTTTTCTTCATAAGTAAGAGAGACTGTTCGATGAATTTTGCACAGCATACAAACCATACTTACAGGTGTCTGATACTCTAGAACATACTTAATTTATGAAAAAATGAATGAGCTGTTATGTTTTAAACTTTATATTTAGAAAAAAATCCAATTTTGTAGTTAATTATCTCAATTCTTACCACAGCTTTTAATAGATTTGGAAAATTCTAGAGTTTCATACACCTGTAAGTATGGTTTGTAAGCTGTGCAAAATTCATCAATGAATCTCTCTTACTTGTGAAGAAAAATGTACTTATAGTAACAAATGCAGCCAACAGTAAGTGAAAAAATGATGAAATTTCGTATCTAGGAAAAATTTATTTTGTTATATTTTAGCACTTCCACTGCTATGAGTGTCAATCCAGAATCCTTCCTCGTCATGCTGACAGTTTTATGAATTTATTTGTAAAAGTATACACAGTAGAAAATAAAATGTCCTGTGGTGCCTCTCCTGCTCAAAGTCGGCGAGTTTGACGTCCTATCCCCCTTAAATATATTCAATACACTTATTTAGCAATCAACCGCGACAAAAATAGGTGCCTCGAAAGAACCAGTTGCCGCCACTGTGTATCTACATATTTTTCCCAATGATTCAACTGAAATGAATACGTTATTCTAAGAGCAATCATAATTACTTTCATTATTTAGGAACAATCTTAAAAACCCTCACGTCCAAAATTATTACTTATTTCGGCCCACGGTCTATAACATTATCAATGTGTCAATGTGTGTGAAACTGACAACTTATCGATTGTTTTTACATTCATCAATGAGGTTTACTGTAACGATGTGTCGTTATCGACCAAAAAACAAGTTCGAAGTTCAGTTGGTGTAATTCGTTACCTCGCAGGGACGAGGCATCTTCGCGGGGCTACTTCTGGCACTAAAGTAATGGGTTTCTGTAAATGTCCGTATGACACCTGTGTTGTCATACCTCTGTAGACGGCTACCGTTTTCTCCTGCTGCTGTTTGAGCTACGCAACTGAGAGCTAGCAACTGCCTAGGAGCTGTTACAGATCGTCTTACACCCTCTCGACTTTAAAAATCGCGTATTTTAGTACATATATAACAAATAAACTTTATTCGGTCATACTAGTAATAAAACTGTAAAATCGTTGCACCTGTCTGTATGTTTGTTTATACATGCTAATTGTGGTGTCACTGCCAGACACCACACTTGCTAGGTGGTAGCTGAAATCGGCCGCGGTCCATTAGTACATGTCGGACCCGCGTGTCGCCACTGTGTGATCGCAGACCGAGCGCCACCACACGGCAGGTCTCGAGAGACGTACGAGAACTCGCCCCAGTTGCACGACAACTTTGCTAGCAACTATACGGACGAAGCCTTTGCTCTCATTTGCCGAGAGACAGAATAGCCTTCAGCTAAGTTCATGGCTACGACTTAGCAAGGCGCCATTAGCCTTACATAGTTTGATAGTTATCGTATGAAATGTCTCATCAAGAATGCTGTATTCACAACAAGGATAAATAAAAGTTAAGTATTGAGGAGCTGCATACTTTTCTTATTAGAATTCACTACTTATCGTGTTCCAGAATTTACGCCCGTCTGCGTTAGATAGCGTGCATTTTCGGCCTCCTCTATCTACAAGGTGTTGGCACATTCACCAACACATCACTAATCTTCTAAACTACTTAGACAAGTACGATGGAATTTTCACAAATATCTTGAACTTACGTTGGGTACATGATAGTACATATTTAATCAAAACTGGATCACGCAAAAAATATCATAATTATATATATTATCCTTCAGCTGTGCTGCGGCTCGTGTTGGTGGTGTCTGTAGGTTTCCGCCCTCTGTTGGAGGCCAGAGGGTATCGTTTGATTGACATGGTTAAGGTTGTTCGTCTTCTTCTCGTGTTGACTAGCGCCACTCGGTTTTGCAAGCGTTGCCTGTCCGCTAGTGGCAGCAGCGGCGGTTATCGATATGTAGTAACTGTTAGCCTATCTTTGGGGCGACGTCGTTTTTTTCAGGTCGTGTGAGTGTGCCAGTTCGGTTGGGGACTCAGGAGGAGTCAGGTCCGCGCAGTTCCAGAACACGCCAGGACCGCAGGCGGCAGGCATGGACTGCCGGATGGAAGGGCTGTTGTCACGAGGTCGCACGACCTCGTCGTAAACCGGATCGAGCAAGCTTTAAGATGAGTTCATTTCAATCCAATTAGTGAAACCTCCACCATTGTGAGTAACACAGTATTCTGGGGATGTAGTGCAGACCGCCGGACCCGGCTTTGGCGTATTGTTCCATCGTTGCATTTGGTTTATCGGACGTCAGGTAGCTTCAGCAAGATTATCACTAGTCATTCGTTAGACTGCCACTAGTCTGAGTTACCACCTTGTGAAGTGAATGCAACCCTTGGCTATCTATCTCATCGCTCGCGAAAATGTTTGTTGACGGACCTTCTCAGAGGTCGATTCGTGGAGCACCGTCTGGATCAGTTGCCTGCTTTGCAGCAGGTTTCAATTTTTTTTTAATTTATGGCCATTCTTGGCGTGTAAGGCATCCAGCCGTGATTTTGGTCGCTTGCCGTAAAATTCTAATTTGGTGTTTTTATTTACGCAGTAAGCCGTTAAAACCTTATTTACTGCCATTCTTGACGTCTGATGCCGTCTGCTGTGTTTGTGGCGCCTTGCCTTTAATATTTCAATACCAGTTGTTTGTAAGTAGCAGCGGGTTTTAAACAATTCTTAATTTATTGCTATTCTTGGTGTGTAAGGCCTTCTACCCAGGTCAAAGTGGCTTGCTTTTAAAGCATTATCTGCTGTATCTGTATTTAATGATTTGCTAAATTGTAACTCACTGAAAACACTATTATTTACACAGTTGTTTATTCTTTCATTAATAACGTGTGGTAATTTTATTTATTGTCGAGTCTGGAATTACTAGATTAAATTTATTGTATGTAACTCTAAAAGGCAACCAGTAGTATCTGATTACGGCCCCGTGAACAATCGTATCCGAATCCTGCCTTACCTTGACTTTCAGGTTTCAATCCTAAACCGTCGTGTCTATCTCTCTGAACACACTAATCTCCACAACGATCTTACGAACTTACATGAGCTCTTCACTGGTAACTTGAGCGTAGGTTGGAGCAATGTATATCCTTTATTTCATCAAAATAGGATCACGGAGGAAAACACATCGTCATTCAATGTTTTATTAAAAACAAAAGTATTTGTCTGTTTTGAAGAAATTAACCTCATAAATTAGTAGACGAATTCGCACCCAGTTTCTTCAGGCAACTCGGTTTTAGCTTGGGCTAACACACAGGCCCTATTACATCAAAATTGGATCACGAAGGAGAAAGAAGATATTGTGATCTGAAGTTTTAGGAGTCGCATGGGCTTAGTTGTTTGGGTGTTTACCTTAGTGACACGATCGTCACGGTGTAATACACCAAACAACCAATAGACGACGCTGTTAGTTTTTGTACCTCAGTGACATATGATTCTTCGAATTTTTATGTTGGTAACAGCATTATGCCGCGCATAATATATTATATTTACAAACAGAAAGTAACATTAAATTTTATAGGTAAAAATCTACGTATACTGATTTACCTTCGTTATTAATCACAACGAATTTGCTTTGTTTATTTTGACAGGATTTATTTAAATTAGACTTCTTGGCTGAATCTATTAAACGAGTGATATTACAACGCCGTGGTCGCCAAATTTTTTTTCCCCTAAGAGCCAATACAAACATCGTGAGGCGGAAACTATGGAACCATGTTTACCAACCTAATGGTTACTAACATAAATTAGTATGTTATAAGCCCCCCAATAGACGAGCTAGAGCAAAGGCGAGATACCCAGGGTGGAAAATCGCATTACCAACTAATATGACGTATGAAAACCGTTGGAATTAAAAATAGCCTCCAGGCGTCTCGAAGTGGATAAACATAGTTCATACATGGTTTTCAATGGATTCTTATACCTTTTTCCTGCAAAACAGTGGCAAGTTCAGGAAATGCTGGCAGGGGTGAGTGGCGATTACGCACCTTCCTCTCTAAAGTAGGCCGCAAAGGCTCAATTATATCGAGACCTGATGACTTGTGGCCAGTAGAGATTCGACCGTTCAGTTCGTCCTTGTGCTAACAATCCTGGTCTTGAACGATGCAAGCTTTGTGAACAGCGGTTCTGCCTCCTGGAACACAGCATCAACACTGAGTGCCAAATGCCAAACATTGTACCATATGATGGATTTGACCAGCCAAAATAATACAATCCTTAGCAGCAATGCGAGCTTGCAGAATAAACATACGGATCATGGATCACCACGATATGGCTGCTCAAATCACAACCGAAACCCAGTCATGTTTCACTCTTGGGACGTAAACTCAGCCAGAAGTTGGAAACAGTGTGAAACAACACTTATTCGACAATATTACTTTCTTCCGTTGCTCGATAGTCTCGATTTTGCGACTGCACAACTACGTTTTCCTCTTAAGAGCTTTCGCCTCACTGATCCAGGTCACCCTTCAATTCCAAGCGTATCGAGCCCAATTGATGTTGTTTTGGTGCTGACAGGGTTTTCGAGTACGGCTTTCAGTTCTCCAGTGAATTTTACTTCCGCTTTCCTCTTAGCTTTCGTCACAGTCTTCAATGACCGTCCCAGACGCTCATTCGATGCACACATTTTTCCGCGCTGGGTGTAAGCAGATGATTTTTTTTTTTTTTTTTTGCTTTTGTTGTACGCGGAGTAAATCTTCGACGTTGTGTCTCTTGAAACACCAACAACTACGGCTGCCTTGTTAATGGAAGCAGCCACGGAGCGAGCGCCAACAATCTTCCCACTTTCGAACACACTTACCTCCGACGTAATTCACTCACAACTAAACAGACCACTTGTAATGTATTGAGGGCATTGCATAGGTGCCGTTTGTGCTCGAAAACAACAGCCCATTTTGAGGTTTTACTAGCCTCTGGATTTATTGGATTTATGTTGAACCACGTGTTTCTCTTTGCGTTTCCATGCGTTTCTCCAACCCCTGTAAGTTGGCTGCAAGCCTCAAAGTCCTGGTCATTTAAAGCCGGCGCCATTCGGAACATTTCGTGTCGACTGTGATGTGTTACAGATAGCTGACACCCTCAGCAATCCTGAAGCTCTGACAGTGTGATTACCAAATAAAGTTTTGTGTTGTCTGCATGAGCGAATGTTTAATTGATTAAAGGAACTTATTTTTAAATGGATTACGCAAAGACAAGATCAAAATGTTTATAATATATTTTGAATGTCATTTTTCTTCTGCTCACTGCGATCTATTACAACAACCTTGATTTAATTTCGTATTCGCTGCTTCAAATATGTGACGCGTTTGAAGTCGTGCCTTCATGAATCCATGTTCCTTCCGTGTCAAAATTTGTACCATAGCTGCTGAGCGGTACGAGGCGCGCACACCCGTTCAGTGTCAGTACTGGAAGACAAACAATTAAACATTCGCCCCCTCCCCCTCCCCTCCCTCTGACATCCTCTAACCCTGCAATCGTAGTGCTATCTACTTACCCTATAGCCTCCGAGGTAAGTGGCCTACTTTACTTAGCTCAAGGCTGAATTCACCAACGTGAATTAAAATTAACCACGTCGTGAAATAATACTGTCCCTGTAAGTTTTTTTTAGTGAACTAAAAAGTAATCTCTTAACAAGCTCACCGCGTTGTTTGACGTGTTTTTAAACTCAGCAGTTAGTTGTTAGGTGCTGTTGTAAAATACGGTTGAAAACCTGAGAATCACGGGCCGCAGTGTGACGACCACCGCTGTAAGAGTTCCACAGACAGAGTACGAAATCCCAAAATCCGTTAATATGCAAAGGCCCTTCTTTTCCTGCCGTTGCGAAGGACGGGCGGGTGGATATTATTCAGATGTATTAACCCGCTATCAACCAGCAAACTGAAATACCATTAAGAAGAAAATGCAATGTTTGGATTACGGATAAATCCGGTGTCGCATGCGTCTCTAATTCTTAGTACCGAGTAGTTCGACTAAAATCAATCGCATCAGTTCATTTCATGATGATGATGATGATGATGGTGATGGTGATGGTGATGAGATATTGCCGACGACTTCGATCATCCACTACAGTATGAGTCGGAAATGCGACAGTACCTCCAGCCCAATGCACGCGCAACAGCAGTTCGTAAAAGGCTACACACACACACACACATATACACACAACGCAGTTATCAGCGGTCCGACCGCAGCGTATGTCGGCAGTTTTAGTTGCAGTTGGCCGGCGCTATCTCTTCCAGCCAGTTGGTTGCCGAGAGCTGTGTAAACGACGCGCCAAGCACCATCCACGAGGCAGCTCGGAGTACATGCCGCAGGGCGGGCGTTGGTCTCAGTCCACACTTACAGACTACTAGCTAAATAATGGGATGTGACCCCACTGATGTCAATATTCTACCGATTCGGGCAAATCGTTGGTGGTCTTTTACGTATTGCAGTACGAACAAATCTACTATCGTTAATTTAAAAGATCGAATTGTTTTTAAGTTTTCTCTTGATGGAACATTTTCACTGTCATTTTCAAAGATCTCGTTTTCCAGTACCTTCTGCGAATTGTGCTCGGTGGACTACCCTTTCGTTTTCGTTTGTACCTTGATTTCTCTGACGTACATTATCGTGTATTTTCCAATCTCTGTACGATTGGTAACACGTCGTCGACTTTCGTGTTCAGATATGCCAGTTAAGAGTGAACATTCATGACCTGCGCAACTTCATTCACGTAACGGGAACAACAATTTATTTACAATCTATTTAATTCCTTTATTTTTTTTAATCATCAGTCTTTCGACGGATTTTCCACGGACAGAGACGATTTCCTCTTAGCCAGTCTCGTCATCAATTAAACCGTCTGTTGCAATGAAAATGTGTCAAGCATTCTTTCCACATTTAAATACTCCCTTTCTTGAGTCATAGCTACATAATATCTAAAATGTCAATCATTTTCTTTATTTACAACTTACAGGTTCTTAGAACCTCTCCAAATAATCGAAATCTATATGTTGCCAACCATGACGGTAGGTTTACACGGTTCTTGCGTTTACGTAACTACAGTCTTTCAGGTGTAACTCAATACTCATTAGCTCACTGAAACATCCACACTCTTTCCTATTACTAGGGTTATGTACAACAATCGGTAAAAACGAAACTCTTTATGGTACATCTTTCGGTCTGTCAGTCTGTTAATATCCAGTTTCCTCAGGAACGGTTAGACGTACCTAGGTGAAATTTAAATCGAATACTGAGGTCTACGGTCTCCACACAGTTTAAAAATGTAAGCTGCCAAGTCAACGTAGTCAAACGATACGACCTTTTATGTCGCATTATTTGAAACTCGCCAACTTATTCTTCAAAACACACACACTAATGTAAATAGGCAGGAACAATCAGAGCGTGAGTCCTTCTCACACTTCTCCGGCTTTGTATTACTAGAAACTCAGATGAGTTTTCTTTTCTGTTACCAGTGATCTGTAGTGTTGGGTTCTGGTCTGATTATCTGGATTATGTGTCATAGGATATTATTCAAACAGAGTTTGAAAGCACATCTGTAGCTACGACTGTTCGCATCAAAGGTTTTATGTAAAGAATTGCGTGTTTAGTTCACTGAACAGCAGTGTGTATTCCCATCACATGTAATAAAATATTAGTAGATGATATCGAATTAATGAAATCTGCCTGTGGAGAACATTACGATTCCCCTCTTAGAGGCCTTCAATGAATTCTTTCCGTCTGTGCGCTCACTTTGTATTTAACAGTAAAATATTTACTGTGCTTTTAATTTCACGAAAGGTTGTTGAAATCTGGTTTCGCAGGACAGAGTGGATCAGCTTGTGGAAAGGGGCCAAGGTCAATTACGGTTAGTTATACAAGAACATACACAACTTTATTGCTCAAACCAATGCACAGTTTTCTCTTTAAAACAACAAAGATCAGTTCATGGCTGAGGGCCCAAGTAACTTCTCCAGAATAAGTTTAAATGACTGCTTTTAAAACACCAGGATTTAGAGTAACGGCTGAAGGCGTTACTTAAGCAAAATTCCAATATATTTTTGGCTGAAATAATATTTAGGATTAGCTAAGGAAATTATTTAAAAGCCAAGCATTTACAAATTCCGGCTATGGCAACATTAAGGAAAATTCTAGTTAATTCTTCGGCGGAAAGCCCAATAAAAATTATTTCTTTACATAATAAAAGAGAGGCTTTAAAGATAGGCTATTACACAGTACAACAAAAAAAACATGTTAACAAAACTTGAAGCATCTTGTCGCCAACTACTCAATAATAATTAAAGACAATATTAAGATAAACGTTTACAGAACACGGCTGAAGTCCGTTTCAAGAATTCAAGATAATGAAAGTGAAACTTTAGAGACAAGGATTTACATACTGAAGCCATAGATTCTGAAACAAACTCGACTGAAGGCCTAAATACAGAGCAACAAGAGTTTTAAATGAAACACGTCTGAAGCCCTAATCTTAAAATAGTTGAAATGAAGTTCGGCTGAAGGTGATATACTAAACATAAAACAGTCAATATTATTACACGGCTGAAGGCCTGGCACAGTACCTGCGACCAAACAAAATTACAAAAACAAACAGTGGTGCTCAGAATGTTCCAAGGGTCAGCCTGGGGAGGCAAGTAACCACAGTTTAGATGAGACAGGCAGCCAAGCGTAAAACTAAACAATCGGGTTGCAGCACGGCCTCCTGATGGATGACGAACCAACCAACCGCATAATCAATTCCCTTCCACCCGACCAACAGCACGACAACCGAAGGTATCAGCGAAGACGAGGATCACAGCAGGATTATGTCTTAATTACTGGTGCATAAACGCAGTCAAGGCACTATCAACACTCAAAGAGAACAAGGGAACCACGAAGCTGTCGACTACTCGCCGTGCCGGACAACATCAACAGGGCGAGGAAAACACACTGCCGCAAAACTACGCTAACGACCAGGGCAAGTAATCGGAACGTTAACGGCCACAAGGCATAAGATACCACCGGTGCACTTGATTAATAAATTATAATCACTTCAATGGGTAAACACCATACAGGGAGACGGCTGCAAATTTTGCCGACTCCAAATAACACCATCGCGTTGCTGCTTGCGGGGACAGCCCAGGATGCATCAACCAGCAATCAACAAAGAGATGTCACGACGGTTGAGCTCTCATGACAGGTCCACTGATTACGCATCTCCAGTATGCAGGTGCTGTGGGCGACGAACTTAGTTCTCGCAGCTAGTGCCACACAAATCCGACCGCGCGTGCACGCCGCCAGCGGGCGCGGCCTCATTACACGACGCAGAGACTTCCTCGCTGCTCCGCCGCAACCGACCAACTGCCCACAGCCGGAAACGGTCAAAAGATGAGATACACGTCGGCCGATGAGACGACCGACCGAACAACCAACCGACGGTCGTTCCCGCTCCAGTCTTCTTCAGTCGGAGAGTCCATGTGTATCGCCAGCGTTCGGCAAGTACTGTCCGTTCGCACCTCACTGGCACTCCATGCCCGACGCTCCTTCGTCCCCGATCGATGCTCCGTACCCGACTGACTTCCGGACACACGACGACCCGGAAACACTATCGGTCGCTTCAGAGATAGTACGACAGAGCGTTTATCGATAACCGCTGCTGCTGCCACTCACGGGCAGATAAGGCAGAAAGTTAGTGACACTTGTAAATGGAATAAGATAACGAGTTGGCTGTACGGTAAGAGAAGATGGCAAACAATATACGGAATGAACACGAGCCGCGCGCGCCTCAGTTCTTTTGGCTTATGATATACTGTCAGCCCTTCCGACAGTCATTTCTTCTCCGATTTCTTCACATTTTCCATGCAGCCATTTCGCCGCAGCACTTCCAATTTATTTCATGTCTAAGCGACTTGTATATCTGTATATCCGACTTCACATGAACATTTTTGTACTTCCTTATTTCATCGTTCAACTGAAGTGTTTCGGGCATACTAAGCAGAGTGTAAGTGGCTAGCCAGCAAGGTCGGCGAAAACGAAACTTACTTTCTTGCCGTAATAGCTCATAACTCGCACCTTACCTCCAGAGACATTGCTAGTGCTTCCAGAATACCGGCCCAGCGTTGTTCTTATTTTGCAACCATACGGCTTCCATCCGTAAAATGTCACCTTTCATGAGAAGATTAACAAGTAAAAGGCGCATGGAATTCTGTCTCTCGTTACTGATACTGCAATATAACAATAGGTTCTGTCATCATACCATTAAGCAACCTTTACAAATCATGGAAAGCGGTATGTAGGAAATATGCTAATATATTTTCAGGTTGTGGTGCACCAAAGGCCGTACATGTTCGGGATATTTTATATTTACCATCTTGGGCTGCTTATAAAATCTTAATTTAAACAAAGAGTTTCACTCGACCGAGAATCATCAACTTCCTGTAAACCAAATTGAAGTTATACATAAGTGGCATTACAAGATTAAATTGTCACAAATCTGTCAACTGCTGGAAATGTTAAGGGCAACACAAAAGTAATAAAATGTCGCTTATTCACCTAAAAGTACTTACAACCTCATATTAGGTGAATATAAAATCAAGGACGTCACATAATAAAACGATCAATTTGTCATCGCAGATGCAAGTATGACATACACAGCGATGTAACCCTTTGTTAGTTAATCATATTACATTAATATGAAAGCTTGGTATTTATAAAGAGTTATGTGCCGCACATTATAATATAAACTTCAAAGGCAATATATAAACTGTGCTGGCGGTGCATTCTTTCATGTTAGATAAGCAGTCAGCGTTAACGCTGTGAGCGGAGGCATACCATATATTGCCGACTGTAGGTATTTTACGATTATGCAAGCTATGGTTCGTATGCTGCGATTATTTAATGTGATAATCATAACAGATTGTATGTTGCATCTAACAGCAACTGAAGCGTGTGGTATAATTACGGTGACATAAAGTAACCGATCTCATACACATATGCTGTGAAATAAGCTACGTTAACATTCCACATGTGCACTGCTTCCGTCGTACAATGACTTTCAAGAGACGATGTACAGACATATAAAACATGAACCTAAGTGAATATTCGAATACATTTTAGTACAACAAATGTAATACGTTAGAGTTCATAGACAAATAGTTCGATCAGTACCCAACAAAACAAAATAAAGTGACAGTTGTGTCTAACGTAAAACAAATTAAAATTGTAAACAGAAACGGACACGTACATTGAATTAATATCGTGTTGTGTGTACAGATGATGTAATTTTACTAAATGATGAGTTGAACTCATATGTAGACAGACTTGGTACATGAATGAACAATATCAACAGAGCATCACATACAATGAGCACCTACTCCTAGCCATGTTCAATACCATTGAGGTGACATGGCGATGCAGAGACTGCTACTATTTTCACAGACGTATGAAAGTAAATAAAAACAATACTGCTGGAATTTTTAAGACGTTTAAAGATAAATAAAAACGAATACATACTATGCTTAAAACAGATCGCTGAATACGAAATGTGAAATATGTTGGGTAAAGTGATACTCATGTGTAATTAAGACCAGATGTATCGATATCTCAGCTCAGTGTTTTCATTTAAAACGATTCAGGTTTTTTTCTTTCAAACGTTAGTAAATATCGAGTACTAATATGTCAATACGGTGGCATTTGCCAGTTCTGTGCGACAATTGTAAATAGTCCTATGTTTTTAAACCGGAGTAGTTTTTATTTTTCAGGTGTAGAGAGAATGTGAACTAATTGCTGTCACTTTCAGAAATACGTTCTTTGTATCTGACACGTAATTTTAGTCCAGTTTGGCCTATATAATCTTCATCACAATCACTCCAATTAATGCTTTGTACTCCAGACCAATCAAATTGGCGTGTCTAATCGAAAGTGTCCACTCCATTATTTATGACAGTGTTGTTGGTATGAAAGGTTACTGTAACGTAAGTGTTACGAAAAAGTATTGAGTTTTATTGGATACCTTTCCTATATATGAATGTGACAAACCTGTTCTAGCATAAATCTCTTTCGTTTTCGGTTTTCATTAGACTTCATTTTTCTGTTAAATAATTTGTCTACTATGTCAGAGGTGTAGCCACTACGTGTGGCTATACATCGTAATGTATCTACCTCATTGTGTCTATCCTCTTAAAGGGAAGCATAATGAATCCCTCAATCATCACAATGACAAAAGGACGTTTACGTCCTTCAGGCTAGCAAGTAGACTGGTGTATTATATCATCTTTGTTCGTTACTTTACGGAATATGTTGAATTGATAATCAGCATTAGCATTTATCATTCTCAGACGTGAAGAATCTATTGAAGTGTTTTCCTAGATTTCACTCCTGAATTTTAAGTTACTAAGGTTATTTAAATTTCTTTTATATTTCTGTTTTCAAGAAACCTGGTATCGTCTACATATCTTCTATAGTATACTAACCTTTTTGCAAATTATGACTATTCTTTGAAAAATTTAATTTGCAAGTGATCTCAGAATATATTGCCTAGTGTGCCTGCTAGGAAATAACCTTTCGCTAGATCTTCATTGTGTTTGCGAAACTTGTTATCGAGGGACAGTACAAGATTTAGTAGCTCAGTATGTTCTACAACTTCAGCATGCCCTAGATTCTTATTCCTTAACAGATTATTTTCAATGAGGTCTGGGCCCTCATCTACGGGGAAATTTGAGTGAATAATGATTTCGTTAGGAGATCTACGCGATAATTCTTAGTTTTTCTATTTTTGCCTATGAGAATCCCCTCTGCCTGTGCGAGTTAGGCATCAGTTTCGTCTAGGAATCAATGGTGTTACATCACGGACCAGATTGTGTTAGGACTGGCACAATTTCTTACTTACGTGTTACCGGTTCCCCAGAGAAATTAGCACTTGGAATACGTATCTGTACGTCGTATGAGCATGACGGACACCCGGCACACTGATGGTTTGTAGCTAGGAATGCGCTGACCAAATTCGTAGCTGGTTGCTGGATAGAACGTGAAAACTCTAATGCTTGGACTGCACGTTCTCGTGACTACGTGCCACTGGTCTTTGGTCTATAGGGAAAGCTCAAAGACAAAGTCTGCCCACAAGTTCCAACGACCAACGTGGATATAAAACAACGCATTTTTGCAGCATATGGAATGATGCCGAACCGAAGGGATTTGTTCACCCTGTCCAGAAGTCATTGCAACAGTGACTGCAAACTTGGGGAATTTTGAATACATAATGACATAATTCTACTTTAAAGGTAGTGTTTCTACCATGTTGTTGTGTGTTTGACGCAGTTCTCCGTGCTACTCTAACCTGTGCAAGCTTCTTCATCTCCCAGTACTTACTGCATCCTACATGCTTCTGAATCTGCTTAGTGTATTCATCTCTTGGTCTCCGTCTCCGATTTTTACCCTCCACGCTGCCCTCCAACGCTAGAAATAGAAAGCCAGATCCAGAACAATAATAACATAATATATTTTGTTTTGTTGAAAATTAATGATCCAAAGGAAGTCACAGCACAACATCACTAAAAGGTTTTTCGGGGCTCTTTTCGTAGGAACATATTTTATTTCATATATTAGTTGTTACGCGAGTAATAATAAAACAAAACAAATAGTAAAGAGCCAGCGAAACCCGAGGTCGGCTTCTACCAGTATTTCCATTCGTCGGTAAAGAATTCGCATTAGTATTTTCCAGCTGTGACTTATTAAACTAATAGTTTGGTAATTTTCACATGTGTCAACACCTGCTTTCTTTGGGACTGGAATTATTATATTCTTCTTGAAGTCTCAGGGTATTTCACCTGTCTCATACATCTTGCTCAGCAGATGGTAGAGTTTTGTCAGGACTGGCTCTCCCAAGTCCGTCAGTAGTTCTAATGGGATGTTGTCTATTCCCAGGGCTTTGTTTCGGCTCAGGTCTTTCAGTGCTCTGTCAAACTCTTCACACAGTATCGTATCTCCCCTTTCATCTTCATCTACATCCTCTTCCATTTCCATAATATTGTCCTAAAGTACATCGCCCTTGTATAGACCCTCTATATACTACTTCCACCTTTCTGCTATCCCTTCTTTGCTTTGAACTGGGTTTCCATCTGATCTATTGATATTCATACAAGTGGTTCTGTTTTCTCTGGTTCTCTTTTCTCCAAAGGTCTCTTTAATTTTTCTGTAGGCAGTATCTATCTTACCCCTAGTGAGATAAGCCTCTACATTCTTACATTTGTCCACTAGCCAACCCTGCTTAGCCATTTGGCACTTCCTGTCGATCTCATTTTTGAGACGTTTGTATTCCTTTTTACCTGCTTCATTTACTGCATTTTTATATTTTCTCCTTTCATACAATAAATTCAATATTTCTTCTGTTACCCAAGGATTTATATTTGCCCTCGTCTTTTTACTTACTTGATCCTCTGCTGCCTTCACTACTTCATCACTCAGAGCTACCCATTCTTCTTCTACTGTATTTGTTTCCCCCATTCCTGTCACTCTCAAACTCTGTACAACCTCTGGTTCTTTCAGTTTATCCAGGTCCCATCTCCTTAATTTCCCACCTTTTTACAGTATCTTCAGTTTTAATCTACAGTGGTCAGAGTCCACATCTGCCCCTGGAAATGTCTTACAATTGAAAACCTATTTCCTAAATCTCTTTCTTACCATTATATAATCTATCTGATACATTCTAGTATCTCCAGGATTCTTCCATGTATACACGCTTATTTTATGATTGTGGAACCAAGTGTTAGCCATGATTTAATTATGCTCTGTGCAAAATTCTACCAGACGGCTTCCTCTTTCATTTCTTTCTACCATATGCTTTTGGAATTTCCTTTTTGCGGCTGTTTCTAATGTAACTTGGGGATGAGTACATTTTTACATTGAACTAATGACGTGAAGTTATTTAACATTATTTATTCGTCGTTCCCATTGTGGCAGAACCAAAAGAGGACTTTTAACCGTAGTTAACTGGTGAATTTTCGCGTGTCCGTAAAACAACACGTAGCCAAATGTGAATAATGTCAGTTTTAAGTTGCCCCCACCATTCTCCTTTTGTACGCAGGCTCTCTTAGCTACGTGAAGTTTCCAGATGCGATAGCACTGTTTTAAGGTTATCAGCTTATTTTTAGTAGTCAATAAAAGTGATGCGAACTAGCTTTTTGCGGTGTGCTATGCTTCATATTTGTACACTGGATATTTTTCAAACAGAAGGCTTCAGTTGTCGATATGTTAGGCCGCAGATGATCTAAGGCATGTTACCTTTGGTTGTCAGTAGTATTGGCGTTGCCAGTGTAGCATTCAGTGAGAAGTGTGTGTGTGTGTGTGTGTGTGTGTGTGTGTGTGTGTGTGTGTGTGGGTGTGTGGGTGGGTGGGTGGATGTGGGTGTGAGAGAGAGAGAGAGAGAGAGAGAGAGAGAGAGAGGGATGGTCGAGCTGCTGAGATGTTTGACGTTTCGGGAATACGACTTTGTAAAGATGCGTTGCTAGTGCCAATTCAATCGGCCAGCCAGATACAGTTAGTGTCAATTGTTCTCATAACGTAGATGATTGCGCTCTAGACTGCTCAGCCTTTGGCACCGGTTCGATCCTTACTATCGTCCAGTTTTTGTATCGCTGTGTTGTTCGGTTTTAAGAAAACAAACGAAGAACGCCTTTGACAATACCGTCTCTAGCGGTCCGATTGAATCAACGCTTGCTGAAGCCTGATTGACTAAATTCAATGATAGGTAAGTGGGAATCAACGCTACGTAACATATATTTATCCTAAAAATTATTTCTCACCAGAACCTACCCTGCAACACACTTACAAGCTTTTCAGACTGTATGTGACAAACCTGTATTACTCGTATTGTCCACACAAATATGTTCTGAATATTGCTGTGTCGGTGTAGTAGAAGCTACTCGATGATTGGATTGAAGTTATGTTCGAAATTGGGATATTTACTAAACCTTTCCTAAAACTGTCTACCTTTGGTATTTTGTCAACATTTGGTACACAAACACGGAACAAATTTGTTTGAAAATCGCTGCTGCCTTCAGGTACTTTATTAATTTTTTATTTTATTTTTTGCTGCAAGAACTTGATGCCATCACACCTAGATACCGTGACTGAGGCCAGATTCCGTTAGTGACACACTTATCCGCTTTCACTAATGAATAACTATAGTAAGTGTAATTAAGTGATATGTAATAATGACATCCAAACATGTGGTTTGATACTACAATAATAATGTGAAGACTAAGAGTTTTGTTTGTTTTTTGTGAAGCCGGTATCCGCTTACTCTACGTGTGCTATAAAGAAAATTAATTAAATGTAAGGAAAAGGTAGGAACCGAAACTGAAGAACAGAAAATACGATACATATTCATGCTAGTTTTGTACATGATTCTGTTAGTACTAATAATGAACTGACCACTTCTGCGTGGTCTTGGTGTTTCTGGTTTTGTTTCAACTTGCAGGTTGAGTTTTAGTACTAAGAATCATTGACCTCCCTGCCACCGTTGGATAAGCAGCAGCCAGCAGCAAGTCGTAATCTGCGCTCACTTATGTGTTTCATAGTTCAATTCTTAATTTCTTTGTGTGTTTTTGGGTACTTGCATAGTTTAATTCATACATTTCTGACGTATTATAGTATTTGAGAGTTGTAGCATTGCGTTTTAGTACCCGTACAGTGAAAAATTAGCGTAGTCATCAGTCATCTGTTTGTTTTGAACGGCTTGTGAGGTAATAGAGAAAAAAAAATTGTTACGGATGAATAGGGACTGCGCCTGTCGTGTACGGATTCAGGGGGAGTTGGCCACCGTCCGTAAACAGCTGGAGGCTGTGTTGGCAGTGGTCGATAGGCTCCAGGCTGTTGTCCTGGGCCGCGGTGACAATTGAACACCCGAGGCGATCGTTTTTGCGCCTCTGGAACCTGTAGCATCGCCTTGTATCTCTGATGCCACTGCATCCTCGGATTCGGACGTGTCTGCCGGTTGACATTTGCCTGACGGTGACTGGCAAACCGTGGCAGGGTCGCGAATTCCTGGGCAGAAGGCGAAAGTTGGTGCTGGCTGCAAGGCTGTACCCTTATGTCTCTGTAACAGGTTTGAGGTGCTGTCCACTGTTGAAAGTACTCCTGAGTCAGCAAGGGCGGCCTCCCCTATTGCGGCAGTGGCCGGTTTTCCTGAGAGGTCCGGACAAGCGCAGAGGTTGGGATTACTTGTCACTGGGAGCTCAAATGTTAGGCGGGTAATGGAGCCCCTTAGGGATATGGCAGCTAAGGACGAGAAGAAAGCCAATGTGCATTCCGTGTGCATGCTGGGGGCAGTCATCCAAGATGTGGAATGGGACCTTCCGGATTCTATGAAGGGTACAGGGAGCAGCCAACGGCAGGTGGTTTCTGATGTCGGAGCTAATGATGTGTGTTCCTATGGATCACAAGAGCTTTTCTCTGGTATCCGGCGGCTATCTGAGTTGGTGAAGACTGCCAGTCTTGCTAGCGAGATGAAGGCAGAGCTAACCATCTGCAGCATCGTCGACAGGACCGATTGCGGACCTTTGGTACAGAGCCGAGTGGGGGGTCTGAATCTGAGGCTCAGACGGTACTGCGACAGTGTGGGCTGCAGATTCCTCGACTTGCGCCGTAGGGTGGTGGGGTTTCGGGTTCCACTAAATAGGTCAAGTATCCACTACAAGCAGGAGACGGCTACGCGGGTAGCAGAGGCTGTGTTGCGTGGACTGGGTGGTTTTTAGTTTAGACAGTCTTCGGAAAGATCGAAAAGGGCTCCAGTCTCAAAGGGTACAGGGCAAAGAAACGACGATAACCAACCAAGCAACAGGCGGTATAGTAGTTGTACATTTTCTTAGCTGTGCTGGAAAAGCACCATAGCTTCAAGCGCTGATAGAAAACACTGAAGCAGAAATAGTTATAGGAACAGAAAGCTGGTTAAACCCGGAGATAAATTCTGCGGAAATTTTCACAGAGGCGCAAACCGTGTTCAGAAAGGATAGATTAAATAAAGTAGGTGGTGGTGTGTTTGTGTCTGTTGGTAGTAGTTTATCTTGTTGTAAAGTTGAAATAGATAGTTCCTGCGAATAACTAAGGGTAGAGGTTATACTCAACAGCCGTACCAAAATAATAATTGCCTCATTTTACCGACCCCCCGACTCAGATGGTATAATAGAAATCTTGAATCACATTACAAATAAGTACCCCACCCACACAGTTATAATTATGTGGAGACTTCAGTCTACCCTCGATTTCTTGGCGGTAATACATGTTCCTACATGAGAAAAATCATGTTCCTAACTCTTACTAAATGATTTCTCTGAGAATTACTTTGAACAATTAGTTCATGAGCCCACAAGCATTATAAATGGTTGCGAAAACACACTTCACCTCTTAGCCACAAGTACTCCTCATCTAATACAGGGATTAGTGAACACAAGGTCATTGTAGCGAGCCTCAAAACCATATCAACCAAAACCACTAAAAATAAACGCTAAATATATTTAAAACACCAGGTAAAAATTCGTTTGATGTCTTCCTAAGAGGGAGTATCCATTCCTTCCAACCTAATTGTGTCAGTGTAGACCAGATATGGTTCAAATTCAAAGATGCAATATCGAGAGCAGTAGATAGATTCATACCACATAAGTTAATAAGAAACGGGACTGATCCACCAAGGTACACAAAACACGTCAGAACACTGTTGTAGGATCAATGAAAGAGCATGCCAAATTCGGAAGATCGAAAAATCCCCAAGACGCTAAGTTTCACGGAAGCTCGAAATTTAGTGCGGACGTCAAAGCTAGAAGCTTTTGTTAGTTTCCACAATGAAATATAGTCTCAAAATATGGTACGAAATCCAAAAAGATTCTGGTCGTATGTAAAGTACACCAGTGGCAAAAAACAGTCAATACCATAACTGCCCGATAGCGACGGAAATGTTACCGATGATGGTGCCACTAAAGCAGGGTTACTAAATAGAGTTTCCCGTAGTTACTTCACGAAGGAAGACGATATAATATTCTAAACCCGAACAGCTGTTATCATGAGTGACATAAAAGTAGATATCTTAGGAGTTGCGAAACAATTCGAATCACTTAAGAAAGGCATGTCTTCCGGTCTAGATGGTATACCAATCAGGTTACTTTCAGAGTATGCTGACACAATAGCGCATTTCTTAGCAATCGTATACGACCGCTCACTTGACGAAAGGCCTGTTCCTAAAGACTGGAAAGTATCATAGGTCACACTAAAATTCAGGAAAGGAAATAGGACTAACCCATTGAATTACAGACCTATATCACTGACCTCAATTTGCAGTAGGATTTTGGAGCATACACTGTACTCGAACATTATGAATCACCTTGCAGAAAATGACATATCGATAAATAACGAACACGAATTCAGAAAATATCATTCTTTATTCCCATGAAGTAATGAGTGCTGTCGACAAGGGGTCTCAAATCGATTCCATATTCCTAGATTGCCAGAACGCTTTTGATATCGTTCCTCACAAGCAACTATTAATCAAATTGCGTGCATATGGAGTATCGTGTCAGTTGTGTGACTGGATTCGTTATTTCGTGTCAGAGAGGTCACAGTTCGTAGTGATGGAAATCATCGAATAGAACAGAAGTGACATGTGGCGTTCCGCAAGATAGTGTCATAGGCCCTCTGCTGTTCGTGATTTATATAAATGATCTAGGTGATAATTTGAGCAGCCCCCATAGATTGTTTGCAGATGACGCTGTAATTTACCGTCTAGTAAAATCATTAGACGATCAATTCCGATTACAAAATGATCTAAAGAGAATATCTGTATGGTGCGAAAAGTGGCAATTAGCACTAAACAAAGAAAAGTGTGAGGTCATCCACATGGGTACCAAAAGAAATCCGATAAATTTTGGGTACACGATAAACTGCACAAATCTAAGTGCTGTCAATTCGACTAAATCCATAGGAATTACAATTACGAACAACTTAAATTGGAAAGACCACATAGATAATGTTGTGGGGAAGGCGAAACAAAGACTGCGCTTTGTTGGCAGAACACTTAGAAGATGCGACAAACCCACTAAAGAGACAGCCGACATTACACTTGTCCGTCCTCTGCTGGAATATTGCTGCATGGTTTCTGATCCTTACCTGGTAGGATTGATGGAGGACTTTGAAACAGTGCAAAGAAGGGCAGCTCGTTTCGCGTTATCGCAAAATAGGGGTGATACGCGAGTTGGTCTGGCAGTCTTTGTGGCGAGATCTATTTACGAAATTTCAATCACCAATGTTCTCTTCCGAATGCGTAAATATTTTGTTGACACTACCCTACGTAGGGAGAAATGATCTTCATCATAAAATAAGGGAAATCAGAGCTCGACCGGAAATACATAGGTTTTCATTTTTCCCACACCCCATTTCAGAGTGGAATGGTAGAGAAATAGTATGAAAATGGTTCGATGAACCTTCTGCCAGGAACTTAAGTGTGGATTGCAGAGTAACCATGTAGATGTAGATGTACAATCTGAAGCTAGAAAAGAATTTAGCCTTGTGAAGGATCTGTAGCTATTGTTATTATAACTACAGCAGGAATTTACAGTTAGCAGCGCACCTGATTTTACTGAATCGAAGTAGACAGTATTATTCGGAAAATTTCATAATGATCGAGAAATCATTTCAGGATTTATTTTCTTATGTGCTACACCTATTGCTTTATTAACTAGATCATTCATAGTTAAGTGGACTGAAAATAATGTTTCACTAATAATGCCTTATTTTCAGAAACCTTCACTGAAAAGAAATTCATTAATTTCGAAATTAGAAACTTCATATCACTTGCTGCCAAACATTGTTATACCTACCTTTACTACTTGTTTCATATTCAAAATATACTTTTAACAAGCAGGTCTCCCTGTGTGCCAAAAGACAGCAATATATACCGCACTTCTCTTATAGCTCCTCACTGAATGGAATAAATATTTGTGTTATCTTAAAGAGTAGATGAAATCGTCATGGTAGACTGAAAGATTTTGGAAGCCCAATTTTAACATTGCGGCTAAGAGAAGAGGCAACTTGACAAAGGTCGTGTGAGATGGAAGAGACGCCGAGCAGAGGCAGTAACCTCATCTGTGCGGAAGCTGAGAAAACGTCGGTCGCAGCCGCGGCTGGAATTTAATTAATGCTGTGGCGCCCCGCCTTTTGGCAGCCCTGCACCTCCGTCCCGTCAGGACCGACGCCTGACCGATGGTTTGATTCCGCAGAGCAATGAACGCGCGGGGCAGAGCTGTGTGCTGACTGAGCACCACCGCAGAAATTCTCATCAAAGCTGAGTGCAATTGTTTTACTTTACTAGTCCTGATGTGGTCAATACAATATTATGAAATTATTCCAAATAATGGCAATGCCGGTGTTCAAAAATGGCTCTGAGCACTATGGGACTTAACATCTGTAGTCATCAGTCCCCTAGAACTTAAAACTACTTAAACCTAACTAACCTAAGGACATCACACACATCCATGCCCGAGGCAGGATTCGAACCTGCGACCGTAGCAGTCGCGCGGTTCCGGACTGCGCGTCTAGACAATGCCGGTGTGGAAACTTGATTTTTGCTGTATGTTTGGCTGGCTGTATTGCAAATTACCGACGGATTGAAAGTTTGTGTCGTGTTAGCACTTGAAACAAAGACTTAGTTTGGTTTTCCTTCTGCCTGTCTGGGACTAGATCTTACTGCGTGTTCCGGCATAATCTCTTCCTCGGCTTTCCCATACTCGTTCTTCTAATGGTATTCCACTGCTTGTCGAGAAGTACTCTGACATAACATACGCAATGCTTGCTGTTTCCAATCCTGAGTTGGTTTACTACTTTTTCAGATAATGGCTGAACCACCGATTCTTTTCTTACTTTTCTCATTCTCATTCTATCTTCCTCTGTGCAGCCTTTCACTGATGTATGGAGCTTCATTTCTCACAATTGAAGTTGTCTTAGGTGGATAGCGTTATAACTCTGTCATTTCATTTAAGTTTCTCTTCTAGTTTTACCCTTCACTATTACTCTTACTGTGCCACATATACAGTATGTTGATAGCTGTAATTATCTTGTTTATGTCTTTCTCTTGCTCAAAGATTATGCCACGTCCGAGATACTGAAAATGGTACACCTGTTTTATTATTATGCTATTGACCAAAATCATAGTCCCCGTATGGTACTTTAAAAAATTGGCCATTGTTTTAGATTTTGTTGTTGAGATCTTTAGATTATAACTTAGGATTATGTGGTGTAATCTATGTACCGTTATTTTTAGTTTGTCTTGACTGTTATGTATAATTACCTGGCCGTCTACAAAAAGCATTATTTTTAGATATTGACCTGGCCCAGTTCCTATACCTTTAAGGATTACATCATTCATTCCTGACCAGGTCGTCGATGCAGATGCTTTATAGTGTAGGTTCCACACTATAGCCTTGCCTTACATCCAGATTTCTGGTATCCCCTCTTTGCCATTATATTTTGGTGTAAGCGTATAAACCTTGGTATGTATTTATCAAGTAACGTGGAAACCTCTTTATCTATAACCGACGAGATTTGTTTTCTGTGGATGCGCTCAAATGCGTTCTTATTTATACTTAAAAATTAAATAAAAACAACTCACTTTAAAAGATTAATTTTTTTCTTAAGAAACTAGATATCTTAGGAAACGATTAACAAGACGAAAAATCCTCGGCATGTCTCCCAATTGAATTCTCGTCTTTCAAAGTGAAACTACGTCTGTGCAAGATCTTCCTTTGTAGAATTCGTGTTAGTATTTTGCTGCAGGGCTTACGAAAGTGATAGTTCAGTAATTTTCACATCTGTGAACACCTTCTTCAATTGGGATTGGAATTACTATATTCTTCTTGAAGTCTGAGGGTATTTCGCCTGTCTCATACATGTTGCTCACCAGATGGCAGAGTTTAGCCAGGACTGGCTCTCTCAAGGCTGTCAATAGTTCTAATGAATGTTATCTACACCCGGGGCCTTGTTTCGACTTAAGTCTTACAGTGCTCTGTCAAATTCTTCACGCAGTATCATGTCTCCAATTTTATCTTTATCTACATCCTCTTCCACTTTTATAATACTGTCCTCAAGTACATCGCCCTTGTATCCACCTTCCTGCTTTCCGTCCTTTGCTTAAAACTGGGTTTCCATCTAAGCTCGTGATATTTATGCAAGTGGATTTCTTCTCGCCAAAGGTCGCTTTCATTTTCCTATAGGCAGTATCTGTCTTACCCCTATTGATATATGCCTCTACATCCTTACATTTGTCCTCTAGCCATCCGTGCTTAGCCTTTTTGCACTTCCTGTCGATCTCAATTTGAATACGTTTGTATTCGTTTTTGCCTGATCCATTTACTGCATTTTTATATTTTCTCCTACCATCCATTAAATTAAATAATTCCTTTGTTACCCAAGGATTTCTACTAGCCCTCGTCTTTTTACCTATTTGATCCTCTGCTGCCTTCACTACTTCAAACCACAAAGCTACCCATCCTTCTTCTACTGTATTTCTTTCCCTCATTCATGCAGTTGTTCCCTTACGCTCTCCCTGAAACTCTGTACAACCTCTGGTTTAGTCAGTTTATCCCGGTCCCATCTCCTTAAATTTTTGCAGTTTCTTCAGTTTTAATCTAGAGTTCACAACCAATAGATTGTGGTCAGAGTCCACATCTGCCCCTAGAAATGTCTTACAATTTAAAACCTGGTTCCTAAATCTCTGTCTTACCATTATATAATCTTTCTGACACCTCTTAGCATCTCCAGGCTTCTTCCATGTATACAACCTTCTTTCGTGATTCTTGAACCAAGTCTTAGCCTTGATTAAGTTATCCTCTGTGTAAAATTCTACCAGGTGGCTTCTACTTTCATTTGTTACCCGCAATCCATATTCACCTACTACGTTTCCTTCTCTTCCTTTTCCTACTATCGATTTCCAGTCACTCATGATTATTAAATTTTCGTCTCCCTTCACTGAGTTTCTTATATAAATTTACCTTTCTTATATAAAAAGAATTCACTTTCAACAAGTCCTAATACTGTGGTGAATTGCATTTTTAACGTGCTATTTCAGTCATGTTATGTGCCATAACGATGCATTGGCGACCAGTAATTCATAACATTTACGTCCATGACTGATGAGAATATTTGGCACTGGATTCATGTTTGGCGAGTAGTCATATCGACAACATAAAGAAGACCCAAGTACGACCAACAACAATGATAATAAATAGTTAAGGTGGGATGAGACACAGTCAGCTGTTCCCTACCCTTTATGAAAAATCCATCAACTAAAATTATTTACTTTTGAAAACAGAAAATACATATTACACCACGACGATCCCATTTTCACCTAAATTTCGGATTGAATCGAAACCAACAGGAAATTCTATAAGTAATCCTGCTAACCAACACATAAAGCAACTAAATTACAGCCGCTTTCTTAAGTAGCCTTATTGTAGCCACTATAAAATTAGGAATTCCAGGTACCTGGAACAACAAAGGAAAGTAATTCACATTAAAGGTAATTGAAGAATGGTTTCCTTTGTACTAACCAACGTGTACGGAAAAGTGTCAGTTAAAGAAACCATTGAAATTAACCAACATAGTTTACATACACATGAGAAGGTGACTGCAAAAGAAATAGAATACATTACGACCATTAGCTGTCTCACATATTTCAAGATCAACAAATAGCTTTATAAATGCAAGAACACTGTTTTGATATTCTAAATTGCCCCTCTGATGAACCAGCTAAAATGCTCCAAGACATTAAAGAGACAAAAATTTAAACTGAGCCGAAATTGGCTACATAAAATTCTTCATTAACATTGATAATAGATAATAAATTTATCTAATTTGAACGAAAACATCTTCCACCAACATTGCAACAAGCTACACAAAAGGATCACGTTCAATACGAGCATGAATAGCGTTATAAAATAATCTTTTCAGATCTTGAAATCAGAAAAAGTTTAGTGTTTGCATACAAATCTTAAAAAAATATATAACCACAGACTGCGTAATTCACAATAGCTTTTGTCATACGGGGGCACAAAACGACACATATTTTGGTTGTTGGACTTACATAGAGAGGCTAGTATAATATCTACTTACTAAACGAAACAATATCGCTAGAAAGACTAACATACCTAGTAAGAGAACAATGGTTACGATCACAAATTACTCAACAAAATTTATGATGAACAGCTACATGCTGCGAGATCAAAATAATAGATCCCATTATCCTATCAAAGGCATGCGATAACAAGAAGGATCTCTTGGGTGTTCTACTGTACTGGGAAAAACTTCAGATAAAACCAAACTTGACCTTCAGAAACCCACATAAAAATAAGCTACAGAACACAAAACGCAGTAGGATCGCGTTTCTGTCTTTGTATGGATTAATACGTAAAATTTGCGCTCAAGTGGTTGTATACGTAAATGCAATAGCTGCGAAAGAATAAACATATTACAAGCAGAAATATCAAAAGACACTTCAGATAAAATTTGAATCTCACTGACGTGAATATGTCCTCATTTAGTTCACACATTCAAGAACTAAAATACACAGCCTATGGCATTATGCGGTGCCTGTTCTTCCTGCACACAGTCCGGCGCAGTCGTCTGGTAATAAAGGTTGTATCTGGAATCAGAGAGGACGGTAGACAAATCCCAGCTGTCTGCCCTAAACCTAGTATCATCACTCAACTATGCGAGGAGTAATCAGGAAAGACACGTGGTGCGGTTTCCACACTCAACTGTAGGTCCCATTTCCTCGGTCGAATTGCTAGATTTTGTTAGGGGCACGCAGCTTCGATCGAATCCTCAAGAAGCGGTTGCTAACAGTTAGCGACAGCTTTACAGCCCATGTCAGAAGAGTGTTGTAGTTAACAGTGGTTAATTTGAGGGCCAGTAAAGGTACTTTGTTTGTAACTGTTGCTTCCTTTATGTTCTGTGACCATTCACTGAGTTTTCAGGCCCACCTTGTGTGTATGAGGAGTAGAAGAATACTGTATGACGAACTATCACATTAACCCGCACAAAACTGTATGTGCTAGAGAATATCATATTGTAAAGAGTTTTCTTTTCTTCTGAGGTGATTATTTGCCCGATACTAGTCCAGTAATAAGTTAAAACGAAAATAAAACTTAATCGGCAGGTGTTCTTTTTAGCGTATTCACGACATTCTGTCGGTGGGGGTATATCTTTTAAACTATATTCGCAATTTATTTATTTTGCTTGCTGGCTACCTGTTTCGGCACGCAGTAGCATCCTCAGGCTATCCACTGGCACACAGTCGTTATCTCGCTTTACAAATACGAGTATTAAGTCTGAGTTTTCAAAATTGTTTTAAGCGACCCGCCAAAATTCCTCTCTTGTGCCCACCTCTCCCTCTCAGAGAAGACGTTTCAGACTACAATATGAATAATCCGTAGGCTGTATGCCAATATCCTCTACAGATGAGATGGATATCACATCTTAACGTCCTAATGTATGTCGTCCGTAAGTTCCTCTCTTCACAGAACCTGTTCAAATATTCTCATTTCTTGTCATATTAGTAACTAATTTTACACATTCTTCTACAACATCACTTCTGAAAAGCTTCTAGTCATTTCTGGAGGCCCAACAGTCGATGATTCACTATCAAATAACATTTTACTCCAAATCTATCCACAGAAATTTCTTCAGCAACTTGAAGCCTGTGTTCGAAATATTAGACTTCATTCAAAAGTCCTCTTTGCCCGTGCTAATCTGCTTTTCAAGTCTCCTTGGCTTTGTGCGTCTTGTATTACTTTGCTTCCAAGACAGCCGATTTCCTTCAATTCATCTACTATGTGGACCCTAGCCTGCATCGAAAGTTTCTACTACTCCTCATTTCTTTCATTCAGTTTATTCTCAACCTCTATTCTGTACTCATTAAGCAGTGTATTCCAGTCAACAAGACTTTCAGAAATTCCTCTTCACTTTCAGTGTGAACAGAAACGCCATCAGCGAATTTTATCTGTGATAGCGTTTAAACCTCAATTATAATAATAGTCCTGAATCTTTCTGTGATCTCTGTGATTGATGTACCGACTGAACAGTACAGACTAAAATATGCTTGTCTGTTTAACAACCTTTTTAATGTTGTTGTTGTTGTGGTCTTCAGTCCTGAGACAGGTTTAATGCAGCCCTCCATGCTAGTCTATCCTGTGGAAGCTTCTTCATGTCCCAGTACTTAATGCAACCTACATCCTTCTGAATCTGCTTAGTATATTCATTTCGTGGTCTCCCTCTACGATTTTTACCCCCCACGCTGCCCTCCAATGCTAAATTCGAGATCCCCTGATGCCTCAGAATATGTGCTACCAACCGGTCCCTTCTTCCTGTCAAGTTGAGCCACAAACTCCTCTTCTCCCCAATTCTATTCAATATCTCCTCATTAGTTATGTGATCTACCCATCTAATCTTCAGCATTCGTCTGTAGCACCACATTTGGAAAACTTCTATTCTTTCCTTATCCAAACTATTTGTCGTCCATGTTTCACTTCCATACATGGTTACACTCCATACAAATACTTTCAGAAACGACTTCTTGACACTTAAATCTATACTCGATGTTAACAAATTCCTCTTCTTCAGAAACGCTTTCCTTGCCATTGCCAGTCTACATTTTATATCCTCTCTACTTCGACCATCATCAGTTATTTTGCTCCCCAAATGGCAAAACTCCTTTACTACTTTAAGTGTCTCATTTCCTAATGTAATTCCCCCCGCATCACCCGACTTAATTCGACTACATTCCATTATCCTCTTTTGCTTTTGTTGATGTTCATCTTATATCTTCCTTTGAAGACGCTATCCATTCCGTTCAACTGCTCTTCCAAATATTTAGCTATTTCTAACAGAATTATAATGTCATCGGCGAACCTCCTAGTTTTTATTTCTTCTCCATGGATTTTAATAGCTACTCCGAACTTCTGTTTCCTTTACTGCTTGCTCAATATACAGATTGAATAACATCGGGGAAAGGCTACAACCCTGTCTCACTCCCTTCCCAACCATTGCTTCCCTTTCGTGCCCCTCGACTCTTATAACTGCCATCTAGTTTCTGTACAAATTGTAAATAGCTTTTCGCTCCCTGTATTTTAACACTGCCACCTTTAGAATTTGAAAGAGAGTATTCCAGTCAACACTGTCAAAATCTATCTCTATGTCTACAAATGCTGGAAACGTAGGTTTGCCTTTCCTTAATCTTTCTTCTAAGTTACGTTGCAAGGTCAGTATTGCCTCACGTATTCCAACATCTTTACGGCATCCAAACTGATCTTCCCCGATATCGGCTTCTACCAGTATTTCCATTCGTCTGTAAAGAATTCGCGTCAGTATTTTGCTGCTGTGACTTATTAAACTGATAGTTCGGCAATTTTCACATCTGTCAACACTTGCATTATTTGGGATTGGAATTATTATATTCTTCATGAAGCCCCAGGGTATATCGCCTGTCTCATACATCTTGCTCATCAGATGGTAGAATTTTGTCAGGACTGGCTCTCCCAAATCTGTCAGTAGTTCTAATGGAATATTGTCTACTCCCGGGGCCTTGTTTCGACTCGGGTCATTCAGTGCTCTGTCAAACTCTTCACGTAGTATCATGTCTCCCATTTCATCTTTGTCTAATCCTGTTCCATTTCCATAATATGGTCCTCAAGTACATCGCACTTGTATAGACCCTCCATGTACTCCTACCACCTTTCTGCTTTCCCTTCTTTACTTAGAACTCGGTTTCCATCTGAGCTCTTGATATTCATACAAGTGACTCTCTTTCTTCCAAAGGTCTCTTTCAATTTCCAGTAGGACGTATCTATCTTGCCCCCTAGTGAGATAAGCCTCTATATCCTTACATTTGTCCTCTAGCCATCCCCGCTTAGCAATTATGCACTTCCTGTCGTTCTCATTTTTGAGACATTTGTATTTCTTTTTGCCTGCTTCATTTACTGCATTTTTATATTTTCTCCTGTCATCAATTACGTTCAGTATTTCATCTGTTTCCCAAGGGTTTCAACTAGCCCTCGTCTTTTTACCTACTTGATGCTCTGCTGCCTTCACAACTTCATCCCTCAGTGCTACCCATTCTTCTTTTAGTGTATTTCTTTCCTCCATTCCTGTCAATTGTTCCCGTGTGCTCTCCCTGAAACTCTACACAACCTCAGGTTTAGTCAGTTTATTCAGGTTCCATCTCCTTAAATTCCCACCTTTTTGTAGTTTCTACTGTTTTAATCTACAGTCCATAACCAATAGATTGCGGTCAGAGTCCACATCTGCCCCTGGAAATGTCTTACAATTTAAAACCTGGTTCCGAAATCTCTGTCTTACCATTATATAATCTATCTGTAACTTATCAGTATCTCCAGGCTTCTTCCATGTATACAACCTTCTTTTATGATTCTTGAACCAAGTTGTGCTCTGTGCAAAATTCTACCACGCGGCTTCCTCTTTCCTTCCTTACCCCCCAATCGATAATCACCTACTATGTTTCCTTCTCTACCTTTTCCTACTATCGAATTCCAGTCACCTATGACTATTAAATTTTCGTCTCCCTTCATTACCTGAATAATATCTTTTATCTCATCATATATTTCATCAATTTCTTCGTCATCTGCAGAGCTAGTTGGCATATAAACTTGTACTACTGTAGTAGGCGTGGCCTCCATGTCTATCTTGGCCACAGTAATTCGTTCATTATGCTGTTTGTAGTAACTTACACGCACTCCTATTTTTTTTATTCTTTATTAAACATACTCCTGCATTACCCCTATTTAATTTTCTATTTATAAACCTGTATTCGTCTGACCAAAAGTCTTGTTCCTCCTGCCACCGAACTTTACTAATTCCCACTACATCTAACTTTAACCTATCCATTTCCCTTTTTAAATTTTCTTACCTACCTGCCCGATTAAGCAGATCCTCTTGAGGAGTCCCCGCCCGGAGATCCGAATGGCGGACTATTTTACCTCCAGAATATTTTACCCTAGAGAACGCCATCATCATTTAACCATACAGTAAAGCTGCATGCCCTCGGGGAAATTAGGGCTGTAGTTTCCCCTTGCTTTCAGCCGTTCACAGTACCAGCACAGCAAGGCCATTTTGGTTAGTGTTACAAGACCAGATCAGTCAATCATCCAGACTGTTGCCGCTGCAACTACTGAAAAAGCTGCTGCCCCTCTTAAGGAACCACACGTTTGTCTGGCCTCTTAACAGATACCCCTCCGTTGTGGTTGGACCTACGGTACGGCCATCTGTATCGCTGAGGCATGCAAGCCTCCCCTCCAGTAACAAGGTCCATGGTTCATGGGGGCGGGGGGCTTTTTAATATGGATCCTCAAGTCTTGGTCTTCCATTCTTGTTGGGTATTGTACATTTTGTATATTAGAGATCTTTCCCTAAACTAATTTTCTCAGAGATGCGAACATCTTGTACCATTTGTAATTCTCGAACGTTATTTCTATGTCAACATTATGAAAGTGTTTGATTTTTTAAAATTTGGATTCCATTATCAGTCGCGAATTGCAGAACTCCCAACGTTTTGAACTTAACGTTCCGAACCCCCCCCCCCCCACCTGCGGGCCCACGGGTTAGAATAGGCCAGTTTGTCGTAATACGTGACTAGAAGTCTCACCCCTTTCGGCCTTTATGTGTTGGTCCCCTGCAGTATTTGACCTCAATTTTTCAAAATTTTTTCCGAAGAGTGAGCCAGTTGGGGAAGGGTGCCTTACATGATGCATTGCGTTCATCGTGCATTGAAATCTTCAGCCCAGTTTCTTGTCATGGCATTGCAGTCCTGCGCCGACGATGACCATGGAGGTCTTTGCCTCCTCATATGCAGCGCTGTAGCCAATACATTGTGGTGGGGCCGTCATGTACCCTGTTGGTAGTAGCCCCCAGACTACACAGGGATCGCTCTGCTGACTCCTGCGCTGTTAACTATCCCTGTATGCCAAGGAGTAGATGCCTGTCACACTGGACATCGGGACTCCCAACAATGGCCATTCTGCCAAGTGGCCTTTGCTGCAGCTGGGTGGCGCCTGTGGTTAGAGTGGGTGGTATAAGGGCAGGTGACACACGAGGAAGCGTACCACATCATCACTTGCTGGTGATCAAACGCCAGCAGTCTCTAAGTGTTCCAAGTCTCAGTACAATGCAAGGAAGTACGATCTTCAATCGTTCCCCTCCCTGGTCACGCCATGCTAAGGATGACAGAGAACCTTATTTGCCCCAGTACCTCATATGTACGAGAGCTGATGGGGACTCCTGTGTCTCGATGAAGCGTCAGGTTTTTGTAGAGCATATAGAGGTCAGGTTTGGGGAAGTGGAAGGCTTGTCCAAAATGCGGTCACGGCCAGTCTTGATAAAAGCGGCATCCTCTGCCCAGTCATGGGCATTATTCGCTTGTGACAAGCTGGGGGATGTTTCAGTTACCATCATGTCTCATAAGAGCCTAAGTATGGTCTAGGGTATTATATTCCACAGAGACCTTCTTTTGCAGTCTGACGACGTGCTGCCCGCGAACGTAGAGCGACGTGGAGTACATTTCGTCCGGCACATCAATCGGGGTCTGAGGGATAATCAGGTTGATACCAGTGTCTTCATCTTGGCCTTCGACGGTGACACATTACCTGAGAAGGCCAAGATGATGGTCTACTGCTGTGATGTCAAGCCTTATATTTCTAACTTGATGCAGTGCTTTAAGTGCTGGAAGTTCGGCCATATGTCATCCCACTGTACTTCCAGCATCAGATGTCGAGATTGTGGACGTCCATCCTATCCCAATAATCCCTTGTGCCCCACCTCCCATCTGTGTCAACTGCGGAGAGCATCATTCCCCTTGCTCACCAGACTGCAGGATTTTACAGTGAGAAAGCAAAATCATGGAATACAAGACGTACACTGAGGCCAAGAGGTAATGTAAGTGCCTACATCCTGTGGCTATGACCTCCTCTTATGCCACATATAGTAGAACAGTCACAGCCCCATCAGTTCCGCGAGTTCCAGTCGGCTCACAGAGCCAGAGGACTACACCTACCCCGTTGATGGTGGAGAGGGGGGGCGCACTTCCCTCCCTGTTGCTCCTGCATCACCTGCCTCAGGAACACTGTCCAACCAACCATTGCGGACACAAGTACCAACTTCTCAGCAGGAGAAGCGTCAGTCTCTCCGGCTCCTCTCCCTAGGAATGGGTTCCTTGGGTGACTCCTTTCCCAGTTTTCTGCTAGTGGGAAAGATAACACCCGCCAGCAGCTGGTTGTAGGGCTTCATGATCATCCTCAGTCCCGGAGACTGAGTCAGTGCCGCCCTCCCAGCCAGAGTAACCCTAAGATCAGCGAGAGAAATCCAGAAAGAAGACCTTCAAGACCAAAGGAATTGCAGTGGCATGCACACCACCTCTGCCAACAACCTCAGTGTCTGAGGACGAGGTGATGATTCTGGCGTTGCCAGACCCTCAGACACACTTGATATATATATTAATTACTTTTAAATACATTGTGAGAGTGAAAGGTGATCAATGTTGTTACAAATATTTACTACCAGAAACTGTCTGGATCACAAATTATTTATTCCGGTGACCAGTTTCGACAAAAACTGTGGTCATCTTCAGACCAATGAGTAAGAACCTCGTTCTGGTGGTAAATCATTACACACCAGAAGGAGGTTCTCACTCATTGGTCTGAAGATGACCACAGTTGTGGTCGAAACCACTCACTGGAATAAATAATTTGTGATCAAGGCCGTTTTTGATAGTAAACAATGGATATAACCTGTTCAGGAAATAAGTTGGAGGCAGTACGTGACCCTGAGGCGTTTAATGCCTCCCCAGGCTCACGATCACGTCATCCTCTAGTGGAACTCCGACGGTTTCTTCCACTATCCGACTGAGCTACAGCTACTGTTAAGCCTTACACCTGCTTTCTGCATTGCCCTCCAGGAAACCTGGTTCCCGGCAATGCGGACCCCTGCCCTTCACAGCTACTGGGGTTACCATGAGAACCATAGCGAATATAATAGATTGTGAGATGGAGTTTGCGTTTATGTCCTGTATTTGGTATGTGGTGAACCTGTGCCCCTTCAAACGTCGCTTGAAGCTGTGGCTGTCAGGATAAGGGCGAAACAGGAAATAACTGTCTGCAACGTATATCTCCCTACAGATTGTGAGTCGCAGATCGTGGTCTCGCGGTCGCGTTCTGGCTTCCCAAGCACAGTGTCCCAGGTTCGATTTACTGCGGGGTCATTGATTTTCACCTACCTCGAGATGACTGGGTGTTTGTGTTGTCCTCATCATTCCTGAAAGTAGCGAGACTGGCCTGAGCAAAGGTTGGGAATTTGTACATTCGCTAATAACCGCAAAGTCGAGCGCCCTACGAACCAAACATCATCATCATCATCATCCAGTTGGTGCGGTACACCTGAACGTATTGGTTGCCCTGATTGATGGACTCCCTAACCCCTTTCTTCTTTTGAGAGATTTTAACACTCATAACCCCTTGTGTGTGGTAGCACCGTGCTTACTGGCTGCGGCAGAGATGTCGAAAATTTATTTTTCCAACTCGACCTCTGCCTCTTAAATACTGGGGCCACCACGCATTTCAGTGTGCCTAATGGTAGTTACTGAGCCACTGATCTATCAATATGCATCCCAGGACTTCTCCCATCTATCCACTGGAGAGCACATTACAACCTGAGTGGTAGTGACCTCTTCCCCATCCTCCTGTCACTCTCCCAGGCGCCTCCCCAGATGGGCTTTAAACAAGGCAGACTGGGTAGGCTTCCCTTTGCTGTCACCGTTGAATCTCCTCCACGTTATGCCATCAACGTTGTGATTAAGCAAGGCGATTACTCGTTCTGTATGGTGCCCCCAGTGAAAGACATTCCCTTGATGGCCGACGGAGGTCGCTGAGGCTATTAAAGATCTTCGTCGAGCTCTACAGCGACGTAAGCGGTACCCTTCCCTAGAGCACCTAATAACCTGTAAGCAGCTACGTGCCCACATTCGCTTGCTTATAAAACGACGAAAACATGAGTGCTGGGAGAGGTACGTGTCGACCATTGGGTGCCATACGTCACCTTCCCAAGTCTGGACGTCTTTTTGGGTACCAGACCCCAACAGGTGTCTCTGGCATTAACATCAACAACGTGCACTCTACCGACATAAACGCGACTGATGAGCACTATGCTCAAACCTCTGGGTTGGAAAACTACCCCCCAGCCTTTCGCACACTCAAACGGCAGATGCAAAGTCCTCTCGTTCACTACACACTACAGTGAACCCTATAACACCCCATTTACTGAGTGGGAGCTCCTCGACGCACTTGCACATTGCCCCGATACACCTTCTGGGTCAGATCATATCCACAGTCAGATGAATTAACATCTCTCGTTTGACTACAAGCGATATCTCCTCCTCATCTTCAACCGGATCTTGTGTAATGGCGTCTTTCCATTGCACTGGTGGGAGAGCGCCGTCATTCCAGTATTAAGACCTGTTAAAAGTCCGCTTGATGTCGATAGATATTGGCCCAACAGCCTCACCATCGTTGTCTGTAAGCTGCAGGAAAATGTGGAGTGTCGGCAGTTTGGGTTGTGTCCTGGAGTCACGTGGTCTACTGGCTCCATGTCAGGGGTGCTTCCGCCATGGTCGCTCTACCATGGATAGTCTTGTGTCCCTCGAGTCTGCAATCCTAACAGCCTTTTTCAAACGTTGCCTGGTTGCTGTCTTTTTTGACTTACGTAAAGCATACGACACGATCTGCCGACATTATATACTTGAGACATTGTATGAGTGGGGTCTCCTGGGCCTGCTCCCAAGTTTGATCCAAATCTTCCTGTCGCTCCATACATTCCGTGTCCAAGTTGTGCCTCCCGTAGTTCTCCCTGTATTCTGGAGAACGGCGTTCCGCAAGGATCCGTATTGAGTGTATCTCTATTTTTAGAGGCCATTAACGACCTACCAGGAGCTGTAGGGCATTTGGACTCCCCTTCTCTCTATGAGGAAGACTTCTGCATTTCGTATTGCTCCTCCAGTACTGGCGTTGCTGAGCAGTGCCTACAGGGAGCCATTCACAAGGCGCAATCATCGGCTCCAGCCCACGGATTCCAGTTTTCACCCAGGAAGTCGTGTGTCGCATTTATTGGGGCCTGAACTTTACCTTAATGACGATCCACTCACTGTAGTGGAGATGTATCGATTTCTAGGACTGGTTTTCGACGCCCTGTTGACTTGCCTACTTCACCTTCCTGAGCAGTGGGAGTGCTGGCAGCACCTCATGCTCTCCACTGCCTGAGCAACACCAACAGGGGTGCAGATCGCTCTGCGCTGCTGCAGCTCTACCGAGACCACGTTCAACCCCGCCCCAACTATGGGGCCACATGGGATTAGCCGAGCGGTCTGAGGCGCTGCAGTCATGGACTGCACCGCTGGTCCCGGCGGAGGTTCGAGTCCTCTCTCGGGCATGGGTGTGTATGTTTGTCCTTAGGATAATTTAGGTTAAGTAGTGTTCAAGCTTAGGGACTGATGAACTTAGCAGTTAAGTCCCATAAGATTTCACACACATTTGAATATTTTTTCCTGACTATGGAAGTCTGGTTTACGGTTCGGCGGCGCCCTCAGCGTTGCGTTTACTTTACCCAGTGCACCACTGTGTCGTTCGCCTAGCGTCATTAGCTTTTAGAACGAGTCTGGTGACCGGTATCCTGGTGGAGACCGGAGTCCCTATATTGCGGATCCGACGTGCACAACTGCTCACCATTTATGTTGCACACGTTCGTATTTCTCCTGTGCATCCGAATTACCATCTTCTTTTCCCACCCGCGACAGTTAATCTCCCGCCCTGGCGGCCCAGGTCAGGGCTCATGATTGCGGTTCGCGTGAGATCCCTTCTCTCCGAACTGGAGTACATTCCTCTATCACCTCTACTTGAGGTCCACCTGCATGGTGTACACCTCGGCGGAAGCTTCGTCTGGACCTTTTGCATGGTCGTAAGGAATTCGTTAACCGCGCTGCTCTCCGCTGTCAATTCCTCTCGATTCTTGACGTGTTCCGGCTGCCTGAAGTTGTTCACACCGACGGCTCGATGGCTGATGGTAACGTTGGCTTCTCCTATGTCCACAGAGGCCATATTGAACAGCATTCCTTGCTCGCTGGCTGCAGTGTATCCACCGCAGAGCTTGTGTCCATATCTCGTGCATTCCAGTACATCTGTTGCTGTTCTGGTGAGTCGTTTCTTCTCTGCTCTGTCCTCCTGAGCAGCTTACAAGCTATCGATCAGTGCTACCCTCGCCTTACTTTCGTAGCAAACATCAAGGAGTTCATCTCTGCCCTGAAACGGTCCAGTCGTTCTGTGGTGTTTGTGTGGACTACAGAAAACGTCGGAATACCAGGCAACGTACTTGCTGACACGCTGGCTAAACAAGCTATGTGGGAACCGCTGCTGGAGATGGGTATCTCTGAAACTAACTTGAATTCTGTTTCGGCTGATGGAGACGGAGAGCCATAGAAGTATGCACAACAAAGTGCGTGTCATTAAGGAGACTGCAAATGTTAGGCAGTTGTCCTTGTGAGCTTCTCGCTTGGAATCAGTTGTCCTTAGTCGGCTCCGCACTGGCCATATGTAGATCACGCATGGTTACTAGAGATGGGCAAAACTGTTCTTTTCAGAGATCGAATCCGAACTGTTCACTCCCTGAAATGAACTAGGTCTTTTTCATGACTCACCACTCATTCACAATAGAAAATAAATGGGAGGCACATTGCTCTTTAAACTTGGTGTATTCCAGTACTATACCTGTATTTTGATCTTATTTGATCCTATTTTGAAGTAACACAGATAATGAGTAAGAATTTTGTATTGTTTATTGAAATTTCCACGATGTGACAAAGTTTTTGACTATCGATTTATTTTGCACTATCGTGGTTTTTTGGGTGATTGGAAAATGTTGTAACTTGAGATTTACATTAACAATGTATTTGGCTATAATGTATTAAAATTTCATTAACCTCGTACAAATACATCCCAAGCCATTAATTTTTAAAGTGAACATTTCCTTCCGAAGACGCCCAAAAACGCAAAATCCGTACTACAATTAGAAAAAAAATATAAATTTGACTGTAAGACCAAAGTGCTGCATATAGCCTTATGCAGAACAAAACAAGGAAAATATTGGTGTATCACATTTTGCGATACATTTATTGGTTCGCTCGTAATTAAAGTGTAAATTCGAGTGTCCATAAAAAAAAATCCTATAGTAAGAGGAGTCGTCAGGAACCTCATCTGATCAGTTTAAACAAATAAAAATAAAATAAAAACAAATGATGTATACATAACATAATTATGTAATATACATATCGGTATTAGTACGAAGAACAATATCCAGAATAGACGAACTCCGATGCAGAGGTGCTGAGTCTAGCTGGTCGAGCCGCGAGCTGTATTGCTGCGTGAGCTAAGACTGCAGAGACCAGAGTGACACCTGAGTTGCTTTGCTCAACGCTCTGGCTAGAGTCGAGAACGGTGGGGTGAGCGTTGAGCGGGCGAGTTCCGAGGGTGGGGGGAGCGGTGAACGGCCACCACTCACCCGCTCCGAGACAAATCGTCCATTCTCTTGCGAGCAGGTTGTTGCAAGTAGTTCTTATGCTCTCCGCTAGGAGGCTCTCTGTCCTGTTGCTCGCATAAACTGCCCAGAGGGCAGGACGTGCGACTGAAACGATCGCCGACGGAGTGCGATGCTAAGTTAAGGTGAGTCAGACACTGCACGTGGCAGAGGAAGCACAGAGACAGCACAGCATATGTGAAACACAAAATCCAATGGGGCACTGCACAATGCAGGCAGCCAAGGCAGAAGCAGGGCAGAGGCCGGCGCTGGCTGTGTTGTGTGGCGTGCAGTGTGCTCTGACCAGCAGAGGCCCCGCTGACCTGCTCCGACTCTCTCTCTCTCTCTCTCTCTCTCTGTCTCTCTCTCTCTCTCTCTCTCTGTCTCTCTCTCTCTCTCTGCTGTGTGAAACGTTGGAGCTACCGTTCTTTTTTTCTGAATCACTGATTGTTCACTCCTTTGAAACATTCAACTCTATAAAACAGTTCAGGAGCGGATCCCCCATCTCTAATGGTTACCTCCTCCGTCGCGATGACCCGCCTCAGGGTCTCTTTGCTCCCAAATGACAGTCGTCCACCCCTTGCTGGACTGCCCACCTTTAGCCACTCTGCGGCTGACTTTTAACTTTCCCAACACCCTACCTTCGGTGTTAGGTGACAATACTTCAAAAGCAGCTCCAGTTTTACGTTTTATTCGTGAGGCTGGGTTTTTATCATTTGATCTGAGTTATAGTGCATGTCCTTTGTCCCTTTGTGTACCCCACGCTAGGGTTTTTAGGGTGGAGGCTTTAATGCTTTGCAGAGTGGCTGGATTCTCCATTTTTATTCTCATGGTTAGCCTGCCATGGTAATCTGCTTTCTTGTTTCTAGTCTCTTCTCCCTGTTTCTTGCGTCTCTCTGAAGTTTTCTTGTCCTGTTTTGTCAATTGTAGTGTTCGTTGTCGTTTTGACATTCTTCCTTTCTCCTGTTATTGTGCCGTACATCTTCTTTGTTATCTTTCTTACCTTGGATAATTGTTCTACTGGAAAGAAGGGACCGATGACCTCGCAGTTTGGTCCCTTCCCCCTTCCCCCATTTTAAACCAACCAACCCACCGATAACCTCTCTTGTCGTCACCTAACAGAACCTCAGCTTTCTTCTCCATTGTTCTGCTTATTGTTCTTTTCAGCAATTTAGATGCACAGGCTATTAAGCGATTCGTGCGACAGTTCTCTCACTTATGTGGCCTTAGTAAATCTTGATGTGTGAATGATATTTTTACGAAAGTCAGGCCATCCTCCCTGTCGTCGAGGCCTTTAGCACACTCTTGCGTGTATCATCTCTATCCTCCGAGTTTGGCACTGGAATTTTCATTGGTCAGTTAATTTTGATGCCGTTGGTGTTTATTTCACCGAAGCTTGGTTTGCCTTCCCTACATGCTCAATCAGTCCTTCCGTTGACCATTTCTTTATAGATTTCTTCTAATTTTCCCCACAGCGTTATCGTTTCCTGCAGTTACTTTCATTTTCATTCGTTAGACATATTACTGTGTTTCTGGCTCTTCATGAACATTTTTGTAGTTCCTTCTTTGGTTAATTAAACACCTAATTTCTTATATTACCTTCTTTATGCCTATGTTTGTTGTACAACTTCTTTGGTGATAGTTTTAGAGACGTCTAGCCCTCTTCAACTGAATTACTCATAACGGTATTCATTGTCTCAATATCTACATACTTGGAGACCTTTAAATGCATCTCATCATTACTCAATAGTTATGTACCCCATTTCCTTCCACTCTGATTCTTCTCTAAGATTGTACTGAACTTGTCTCTACATTACTATTAAAGAGAGTACGATTATATCAGCCTATTGGGCACTCCTTACAATCCTCTGTCTGTATTCGGAAACTCTGGCTGACCATATCATTATTCGTCTAGAATTTTCTAGTTTCCCCTTTCCATTTCCAAATACACGTAGCTCCAGGTCCTTTGCCTTCTTAACAGTGTATTCGGTATTCTTACATGAAATTTATTGCATAGCTCATTTCGTCTTTCGGGTCTTTCATTCCCGCTACCGAACCCATGTTCACCCGTGACTCTGTTTGCTTTCCTACTAAGTTCCTATTAAGGCATTCCAACCCCTGACATTATTACTTTCTGACCTCCATTTACATACTGAATTACACAATAAGTATTTTGTCGTATACATAGGGTATCATGCGTAAGACTCGTCACGAGAATTGGCTTCAAATGGTTCAAATGTCTCTGAGCACTACGAGACTTAACTTCTAAAGTCATCAGTCCCCTAGAACTTAGAACTACTTAAACCTAACGAACCTAGGTACGTCACACACATCCATGCCCGAGGCAGGATACGAAGCTGCGACCGTAGCGGTCGTTCAGTTTCAGACTGAAGCACCTATAAACGCTCGGCCACGGTGGCCGGCCGTTACGAGAATTCTCTGATGCTTCGGCAGGTGTTTGAAATTTCCTTTTTTCTCACATGCAGAAGGAGACAGCACACACAAGTAATGCTCAACAGGTCTTTCATGCGACGGCTAGCACCAGAATTATAGAAAATAGTCTGTTTGTTTCCCGTTACAGAGAGAATGATTTTTAAGCTGAGTTGTACATTGTCATCCGATAGAGGGATCCCAAATTATTCTAGAACGATTTTAGTTTCATCGATATGTATTAACTAGGACAGCAATACACCAAGAATAACCGGTACGTCAGCGGCTACTGTGTAGGCTGCTGAACTGGTTGTACCAAGCAGCGAGGGCCAGGTTGGTGCAGTTACAGCTGGATTATTGGGCATTCTTCGACTTTCACTGTAGCTGTTAACACATAGCGATAAAAGTAATACAGCACTATACTACTTTAAGACTGCTGTACCAAACAAGCACATAAAGTTGCGCTGAAAAAGACAACGAGGTGAGAACTAGAGACTTAAACGCTGAGAGATATCCTCATCGTACACGTCGTACATTTAAATATGTGTATGATAAATTGAGAACTACGGGATCTTTAACGCATTTGAAACATATATCCGGAAAAGGAAAGTTACTAACTGGGAAACGGGAATCGGCACTCTTGACACTGTGGTTCGAGATCCTTCAGTTAGATCGCGTCGAATCGCAAGGGAATCTGGCACGTGTCAGAGTAGCGTTGTTAGTGTTCTGCATCGTCATAAATGTCATCCTTACCATATCAGTCTCCACCAAAAGTTAACTGGTACGGATCGTATGCGTCCTTCTGAATTCTGAAGATAGGCTCAACTTCAGATTCAGAGTAATGACACATTTATTAATTTGATTTTATTTACTGACAAGGCTACATTCGCGAACCATGGAAATGTTGATCTGCGTAACATGCATTACTTGAACAACTGACAATCCATGTTGGCTGCGGCAAGTTGCACATCAAAAAACGTGGTCTGTGAATGAATTGGGTGAGACTCTGGAGGACAGAATTGTAGGCCCCTATTTCGTCGAAGGAAATCTAAGTGGTAGGAAGTACACGACATTCCTGCAAGAAACAGTGGGTCTGTTATTGGAAGAAACATCTTTAGAGACAAAGAACAGAATGTGGTATCAACACAGTGGGCGTCCAGCACATATTTCGCTGATGCCTGGAAATGATTGCAGAGACAATTCCCAAATCGTTGAATTGGACGTGGAGGAGATGTGTAGTAGCTGGCACGTTCGCCAGACTTGACGCCTCTGAACCTTTTTTTTTTTTGTGGGGATTCGTAAAAGACATTGTTTATAAAGACATGCCAACTACACCTGAAGATATGCGAGATAGAATTGTCAGATCATGTTCTTCGATAAGCGTCGTTGTGATAAGCAATACTACTCAATCCACGGTAAGAAGATTGCAGCACTGTATTGACACCAACGGCCATCACTTCGAACACCTTCTGTAAATGAACGTTCATGCCACCTTTTTGATCTTCGCTCACCCTCAAAGACCTTACTGTTACACATCATTGGACTCGTCTAGATAGCCACTATCTATAAATAAGTACCAAACTATAGCATCCCATTTAAGGAAACAAAGTTGACCTTCATGTCTCTATCGCGACCCCACCTAGCAACATCTGCATCTACATCTACATGATTACTCTCCTATTCACAATTAAATGTCTGGCAGTGGCTTCAGTGAACCACCTTCAAGCTGTCTCCCTACCGTTGCACTCTCGAACGGCGCGCGGGAAAAATGAGCACTTACATTTTTCTGTACGGGTCTTGATTTCTCTTTTATTTTATCGTGATGATCATTTCTCCCTACGTAGGTGGGTGCCAACAGAATGTTTTCGCAATCGGAGGAGAGAAGTGGTCATTAAAATTTCGTGAGAAGATCCCGTAGCAACGAAAAACGCGTTTGTTTTAATGATTGCCGCTCCAATTCACGTATCATTTCTGTGGCACTATCTCCCCTATTTCGCGATAATAGAAAACGAGCCGCCCTTGTTTGAACTTTTTCAATATCATCCGTCAGTCCCACCTGATACGGATCCCACACAGCACAACAGTACTCCAGAATAGGGCGGACAAGTGTAGTGTAACCAGTCTCTTTAATAGGTATGTTGCACCCTCTAAGTGTTCTGCCGATGAATCGCAGTCCTTGGTTTGCTCCACCCACAGTATTATCTTTACAACATTCACATTTGTGTGTCTTATCGAGTAATGGAGATTTAGCGGATATCTTTTACTACTCATGTGTATAACTTCACACTTTTCTTTATTCAGGGTCAACTGCCTCTTTTCGCGCAACACAGATATCTTATCTAAATTGTTTTGAAATTACGTTTTGTCATCTGATAACTTTACAAGACGGTAAATGACAGCATCATCTGCAAATAATGTTAGAGGGCTACTCAGATTGTCTCCTATGTCGTTAATATAGATCAGGAACAATAGAGGGCCTATAACACTTTCTTGGGGAACACCTGATATTACTTCTGTTTTACTCGATGAATTTCCGTCTACTATTACGGAAATCACGAATCCAGTCGCCCAACTGAGGCGATATTCCATAGACACACAGTTTGGTTAGAAGACGCTTATCAGGAACGGTGTCGAAAGCCTTCAGAAAATCTAAAAATATTGAGTCAATTTGGCCTCCCCTATCGATAGCATTCATTACTTCATGAGTATAAAAAGCTAGTTGTGATCAGCAAGAAAGATATTTTCTTATTCCGTGCTGACTGTGTGTCAATAAATCGTTTTCTTCGAGGCACTTCATAATGACAAATTGCCTATTGGGTACTGTCTCGGGTTCTTCGGCCGACTTTCATCTAATGATTTTACTGACGTTTCGCCAGCACGAGTGGCTGGCATTGTTAAAGCTCACCGGCAATGGAGGGTGAAGCTTTGACAATGCCAGCCACTCGTGTTGGCTAAACGTCAGTAAAATCATTAGATGAACGTCAGCCGAAGAACCAAAGACTTCGTAATGTTCGAATGCTATTGCATCCGCATACTGTGAATGGAACCGGACTGGTACACCATCTGGACGGGAAGCCTTGCCTGTATTAAGAGATGTAAGCTGCTTTTCTACGCCGAGGATATCTACTTCTACGATCTCATCTTCGCAGTTGTTGTTGATTTGAATTCGGGAATATTACTTCGTCTTCTTTGGTGAAGGAATTTCGGAGAACTGTGTTTAATAACTTTGCTTTGTTGGCGCTGTCATCAGTGACTTCACCGTTGTTATCGCGCAGTGAAGGTATTGATTGCGTCTTGCCACTGGGTTTTCTGCCAGATTACAAGACAGAATTTCGTTGTGAAAATTATTAAAAGTATCTCCCAATTAAGCACGCACTATATTTCGAACTTCTGCTAAACTTTGCCAGTCTTCGGGAGTTTGCTTTCTTTAAAATTGGGCAAGTTCTCTTCATTGCTTCTGCAAAAGCGATGTGACCCGTTTTATGTGGTTGGTTCAAATGGCTCTGAGCACTATGCGACTTAACTTCTGAGGTCATCAGTCGCCTAGAACTTAGAAGTAATTAAACCTAACTAACCTAAGGACATCACACACATCCATGCCCGAGGCCGGATTCGAATCTGCGACCGTAGCGGTCACTCGGTTCCAGACTGTAGCGCCTAGAACCGCACGGCCACTCCGGCCGGCCCCGTTTTATGTTCCATGGGGGATCAGTAACATCTCTTACTAATTAATGTGGTATATATCCCTCAATTGAAGTCGATACAATCTCTTTGAAATAATTCGCATCTTGTCTACGCTTAGGTGCTCAGATCGGAAAGAGTGGAGACTGTCTCATAAAAAGGCGTTAAGAGAATTTTTATCAGCTTTATTAAATAGATGTACTTTGCGTTTCTTTTGATAGTTGTGGGTGTTACGGTATTCAGCCTAGCAGCAACTTTCTTGTGGTCGCTAATCCCTGTCTTCGTCATGATACGCCCTATTTGTACAGGATTAATTGTTGCTAAGAGGTCAAGTATACTTTCGCAAACATTTACGCTTCGAGTACTCTCATGAACTAATTGTTCAAAATAATTTTCTGAGAAAGCATTCAGTATAATTTCGGATGACGTTTTATGGCTGCTTCCGGCTTTAAACGTGTTATTTCTCCAGCTTATCTAGGGGAGATATAATTATATGAGTGGTGTACCTATTCGAAATGAGACTCAAGTTTTCTTTGAACTATTCAGCAACTATATCTTCTCAGTCGGGGGGTCGGTAAAACGATCCCATTAACAGTTTACTCCAATTATCCAGTATAACCTCTACCTACAATATTTCGCAGAAACTATCTACTTCAGTTTCAATACAAGACAAATTACTTCTGACAGCAATAAATTCTCCACCACCTACTGCCTTTAATCTATCCTTTCTGGACACTGTAATATCGTTAGAAAAACTTCGGCTGAACTTATTTCCGGGTGTAGCCAGTTTTCTGGTCCTATAACTATTTGAGCCTCATTGCTTTCTATTAGGGCTTGGAGCTCTGGTTCTTTCCCATACCAGCTACGACAAGTTATAACTACAATACCGATCGTTTTTACAACTACCTTACTGTTTCTTACCTGCACCCTTTTAGATGTCCTTTCTGTGGTTTCCTGAGACCCTGTAACCTAAAACACAGCCCAGTCCCACATAGCCCGCGCTACCCGTCTAACCACTTCCTGTATGTAGTGGACTCCAAATCTATTCCGCGGACCCCAGAAACCCACTACCCGATGGCGCAAGTCAAGCAATCTGCAGCCTACACGCTCACAGAACCGCATGAGCCTCTGATTCAGACTATCCACTCGGCTCTGCACCAAAGGACCACAGTCGGTTCTGGCGACGATCCTGCACATGGTGAGATCGGCCTTAATCTCGGAAGCAAGACTGGCAGCCTTTACCATTTCCGCTAGCCCCCCCGAAACCTGAGAGAATCTCATTCAATCCAAAGCGACGTGCGTCATTGGTACTGACATGGGCTACCATCTGCGGTTTTCTGCACCCTGTACTCTTCAAGGCATCCGGACGGACCCTTTCCTCATTCGGAATGACTCCCCCGGTATGCACATGGAGTGCACACTGGTTTCCTTCCCCTCCATGGCAGCCATGTTCCTAAGGGGCCCCACTACGCGCATAGTGTAGGAGCTCCCACCTACCAGCAAACCCACCCCATGTGAATGCCCAGACCTTTTGGACTAAGAAGCTTCCTCTGAAACAAGGTGGATGACTGCATCCGGCTCAGAGACTTCGTCACCCACAGATAACGCCCGAAACCTGTTCGTCAAATGAAACGGGGAGGCCCTACGATTGGCCCCAGGCAAAGTCTTTCACTTCCTGGCAGACTTTGAAATGACCTCCCACTCGACCATGGGTAAGGGGTCAACCTCAATGCAGGCAGTACGCAGGGCGGCTACAGCAGTGGATCGACCAGGGGACACGTGTGCCGTGCTCATCGTCCCTCGCATAACCGCATCCGACCGCCAACGGTGATTCCCCTGGCACCAGCCTCAAGCTGCGTGACGGAAGCCAACACTGCCTGCAGCTGTGAGCGAAGGGTCACCAAGTCAGTTCACATCAGTACATAGCAACCACAGTGCCAATACATTTCTGAACTCATATGTAATAAACAAATATGTACTCGCCTTATTAGCAGCAGGTACTCGTGGTTTTCTCTCACTGACGGACTAACCGACACTAAGCTGTTCTAAGAAAAACAAACGAAAGCCTGTACGATATGAAGGTCGATACCACGGTCGATAGCAACGGCGGTACTATACGCTACACTGTTTTTAAAATGAAAGGTAGCTCCTAGTAAGCACTCAAACACCTAAGATATTACAAAAATATACTAGTAACTAAAGAGGTAACTGAAAAGAAGTCGCCCCTGTTTGAAGCTCGTAGAAATATAAAAAAACGGTGTACTCGTCTTACTAGTAGCAGGAACTAGCGGTGCCCTCACTGACAGGCTACCGACATAAAAACAACGTCTTATTATGGGCCCCATTGTCTCATGCAGGATTTGTCCCACAAACTTTTCGGCTACTATCATACAATCGGAGTTATTATTGGTGGCAATAGCTAGTGAATCTATACACACAAGGTGAAGCGAAATTCATGCACTCGGACTTTGTAGCGCAACTCCTCATATGCCATCGATAAAAAAAGTTCTCTCAAAAATTCCGTCCGGCGACTACATCCGGTAGAAATGGTTCAAAAGGTTCTGAGCACTATGGGACTTAACTTCTACGGTCATCAGTCCCCTAGACTTAGAACTACTTAAACCTAACTAAGGACATTACACACACCCATAACCGAGGCAGGATTCGAGCCTGGGACCGTAGCCGTCTCACGGTTCTAGACTGTAGCGCCTAGAACCGCTCGGCCACCCCGGCCGGCCATCCGGCAGAAAAATGTTAGAATGGTAATCTGGCAACACTATAAGGACATGTATGGTAACTACCTCTGTTAGTACATATAAGCTGTGATGTGCAGTTGGTGCAGTGGATAGAGCTTTGGATAAGCTTACAGGAGATCGATGGTTCGATCCTGGGTTGAGTCATATGTCTTTTATTTGGTAAATGTAGTCCAGGTGGTACGGTATCTGGTACCGTTTCTCATCGACAGCGACTGCAGCGGGTCCTCTAGAAAACATCTGCACTTCCATACTACAATCGTAGAAATGGAAGATAGGTCATCTTTGAAAGAAGCCCTGTCCCCGTCGTGGGAGTGAATTTATTTGAACCACTTCACCTACTAGATGCGAAACCTGTTTTATTTGTACCCTCCTCCAATAGTCCCATAGATTAGTATTAACTACTATTCTTGCCTCGTTCAGGTCCATTACATTTCTTTAGCGCCTTACGTCACCAGTAGGACGAGAAACGTGCTTTGCGAATAATGTCCAAACTCGGTTACTATTGGTATGTGTTGTCACAATGGTCTCACTAATTATGCCTTTAAACATTGACTCTAGTAACCGAATGCTGTTTGGTACGTATATCAATGTACCATTATTATTATTATTACTTCTTTCTTTTCTCAGACGTTATGTCTGGTCAAAAATGGAAAGTGACGCGGACCTTCATCAAGCGTGACTTCCTGTTAACTGTATGGTATATGTTATATTGCATTTAGGAACTTTCGGGTAATTGAACATGTATCAATAATTACGGATTTCTGTAGTTGTATATATATGTTTGGATGTAGCTGTATTGCATTGATGTACTGGTGGATATTGTGTGGTATGACTCCTGTAGTTGATAGTATAATTGGTATGATGTCAACATTATCCTGATGCCACATGTCTTTGACTTCATCAGCCAGTTGGATGTATTTTTAAATTTTTTCTCCTGTTTTCTTTTGTATATTTGTTGTATTGGGTATGGATATTTCGGTTAGTTGTGTTAATTTCTTCTTTTTATTGGTGAGTATGATGTCAGGTTTGTTATGTGGCGTTGTTTTATCTGTTATAATGGTTCTGTTCCAGTATAATTTGTATTCATCATTCTCCAGTACATTTTGTGGTGCATACTTGTATGTAGGAACTTGTTGTTTTAAAAGTTTATGTTGTAAGGCAAGGTGTTGATGTATTATTTTTGCGACATTGTCATGTCTTCTGGGGTATTCTGTATTTGCTAGTATTGTACATCCGCTTGTGATGTGATCTACTGTTTCTATTTGTTGTTTACAAAGTCTGCATTTATCTGTTGTGGTATTGGGATCTTTAATAATATGCTTGCTGTAATACCTGGTGTTTATTGTTTGATCCTGTATTGCAATCATGAATCCTTCTGTCTCACTGTATATATTGCCTTTTCTTAGCCATGTGTTGGATGCGTCTTGATCGATGTGTGGCTGTGTCAGATGATACGGGTGCTTGCCATGAAGTGTTTTCTTTTTCCAATTTACTTTCTTCGTATCTGTTGATGTTACGTGATCTAAATGGTTGTAGAAGTGGTTATGAAATTGCAGTGGTGTAGCCGATGTATTTATATGAGTGATTGCCTTGTGTATTTTGCTAGTTTCTGCTCGTTCTAGAAAGAATTTTCTTAAATTGCCTACCTGTCCATAATGTAGGTTTTTTATGTCGATAAATCCCCTATCTCCTTCCTTTCTGCTTAATGTGAATCTTTCTGTTGCTGAATGTATGTGATGTATTCTATATTTGTGGCATTGTGATCGTGTAAGTGTATTGAGTGCTTCTAGGTCTGTGTTACTCCATTTCACTACTCCAAATGAGTAGGTCAATATTGGTATGGCATAAGTATTTATAGCTTTTGTCTTGTTTCTTGCTGTCAATTCTGTTTTCAGTATTTTTGTTAGTCTTTGTCTATATTTTTCTTTTAGTTCTTCTTTAATATTTGTATTATCTATTCCTATTTTTGGTCTGTATCTTAGATATTTATAGGCATCCGTTTTTTGCATCGCTTCTATGCAGTCGCTGTGGTTATCCAATATGTAATCTTCTTGTTTAGTATGTTTTCCCTTGACTATGCTATGTTTCTTACATTTGTCTGTTCCAAAAGCCATACTTATATCATTGCTGAATACTTCTGTTATCTTTAGTAATTGGTTGAGTTGTTGATTTGTTGCTGCCAGTAGTTTTAGATCATCCATGTATAGCAAATGTGTGATTTTGTGTGCGTATGTTCCAGTAATATTGTATCAATAATTTGTATTATTTAGCATGTTGGATAGTGGGTTCAGAGCAAGGCAGAACCAGAAAGGACTTAATGAGTCTCCTTGGTATATTCCACGCTTAATCTGTATTGGCTGTGATGTGACATTATTTGAATTTGTTTGGATATTAAGTGTGGTTTTCCAATTTTTCATTAGTATGTTTAGTAACTGTATCAATTTAGGATCTACTTTGTATATTTCCAATATTTGTAGTAACCATGAGTGGGGTACACTATCAAAAGCTTTTTGGTAATCAATGTATGCGTAGTGTAGCGACCTTTGTTTAGTTTTAGCTTGATATGTCACCTCTGCATCTATTATCATTTGCTCTTTACATCCTCGTGCTCCTTTGCAACAGCCTTTTTGTTCTTCATTTATAATTTTGTTCTGTGTTGTATGTGTCATTAATTTCTGTTTAATGACTGAAGTTAATATTTTGTATATTGTTGGTAGGCATGTTATGGGGCGATATTTAGCTGGGTTCGCTGTGTCTGCTTGATCTTTAGGTTTCAGATAAGTTATTCCATGTGTAAGTGTATCAGGGAATGTGTATGGGTCTGCAATGTAACTGTTAAATAATTTAGTTAGATGTGAATGTGTTGAGGTGAACTTCTTTAACCAGAAATTTGCTATTTTATCATTTCCAGGAGCTTTTCAATTGTGAGTAGAGTTAATTGCTTGGGTGACTTCATGTTGCAAAATTATCACTTCAGGCATTTGTGGTATCATCTTGTATGTGTCTGTTTCTGCTTGTATCCACCGTGCATGCCTGTTATGTTGTACCGGGTTTGACCATATGTTGCTCCAGAAGTGTTCCATGTCTGTTATGTTTGGTGGATTGTTTATTTTAATGTGTGTGTTATCTATTGTCTGGTAAAATTTCTTTTGGTTTGTGTTGAATGTTTGGTTTTGTTTCCTTCAATTTTCACTTTTTTTGTATATTCTGAGTCGTTTGGCTAATGCTTGTAATTTCTGCTTCTTTTCGTCTAATTGCTCTGTCGCTTCTTGCTGTGAGATTTTACCTAACCTTTTTCGTTTTCTTTTCCGAGATTTCATTTCTTATAAATTGTGTTAGCAGTCCGATGTCTTTTCTCAGTTTTTCTATTTTGATCTGTAGCCTGTGTTGCCATGCTGGTTTTGTGGGTTTCTTCCGTGTGTTGGTTGGTTCTGATCTCTGCCTAGTGTGTATATTTAGTGTAGTGAGTGCTCCTATATAAACCAGTAGTTGTTACTCTTCCATAGTTGTGTTTTCATTTATTTTGTTGTGTATGATTGTGTTGATAGTTTTTATTGTTGTTTCGACTTGTGGGTTATTTGGTGGTCTATGCAAGAATGGTCTAATGTCTGTATTTGTGTCTTTGTATTCTATATATGTTAGCTGAAATTTTTCTTCTATATCTAACATCTGTGTCACTTCGTGTTCTATTTGTGCTTGTTCTGGTGGCTGTCTTAAGATTTCGTTTTCCTCTGATTGTTTAATTGGTGCGTGTTGTTCTTTGTTTGTTTACTCTGGGATGTTTGAGTCCATTACTGTATTTTCTTCTTCTTCTGATTGCACATTATTTTGTTCCAGTATTTGTTGTACTTGTTGTTTGATGTTTTCTAATTCTGAATGGGGTATCCTGTTATTTTTGATTATTACACGGATCTGATCAGCTAGTCGTTGTTCTGTTAAAAATTTTAATTCTGGGTATCTGGTAATAAATGTTGTGTATACTTGTGATCTGTATCCAGTTGTGTTGGTTCCTAGGTTTGTTGCTTGGTAATAACAGAACATGAGGTGTCGATTAACTTCATCTGACCATCTCATCCTCTGTCTTTGTTTTCTTTCTACGGTGGTTGCAGGAAGCATATCCTGCAAAACACCTCTATTTGGATTTAAATCATTTTTCAGTTGGCTAGCAGTGTCGTTACCATTGTGGGCGGGCATAGGGTTCAAGCGTCGTCCCCGACCATGACGGCGCTTGTCCGAGGCTTCTTTAGTTCTGTCCTGAACCGACTAATCACACTAAAATGGGGGTTAGCCCTATTAGTGGTTTGTTCTTTTCGTCGCCTTTTACGACTGGCAGAACAAACCGGAGGCCTACTCTTTTCCCGGGCCTCCACGGGGATTATTATTATTATTATTATTATTATTATTATTATTATTATTATTATTATTCTATACATGGTATTGTGTAAAAAATCACTTCTATTACCGTTAGGGAAACAGTGTAATTCGAACCTGAACGTTTCATAATTATCAATTTCGGGATCAATCATGCAGAACTATATCTGTCAGAGCGGTAATGTGCGTCAGGTCTAACAGCGCGCAGGACTGACGGCGTGTTCATACTGTAACGCTGTCCACTAGACAGGGACTAATTGCGAGCGGAGTAAAGCGACCGTGACATACCTAGATGAAATTGCGTTAGTTGTTGTCGTGGTATTCAATCCTGAGACTGGTTTGATGCAGCTCTCCATGCTGCCCTGTCTTGTGCAAGCTTCTTCATCTCCCAGAACTTACTGCATTCTACATCCTTCTGAATCTGCTTAGTGTATTCATCTCTTGGTCTCCCTCTTCGATTTTTACCCTCCACGCTGCCCTCCAATGCTAAATTTGTGATCCATTGATGCCTCAGAACATGTCCTACGACCCGGTCCCTTCTTCTTGTCAAGTTGTGCCACAAGCTCCTCTTCTCCACAATACTATTCAATACTACTCATTAGTTATGTGATGTACCCACCTAATCTTCAGCATTCTTCTGTAGCACCACATTTCGAAAGCTTCTCTTCTCTTCTTGTCCAAACTATTTATCGTCCATGATTCACTTCCATACATGGCTACATTCCATACAAATACTTTCAGAAACGACTTCCTGACACTTAAATCTATACTTGATGTTAAGAAATTTCTCTTCTTCAGAAACGTTTTCCTTGCCATTGCCAGTCTACATTTTATATCTTCTCTACTTCGAACATCGTCAGTTATTTTGCTCGCCAAATAGCAAAACTCCTTTACTACTTTACGTGTCTCATTTCCTAATCTAATTCCCTCACCGTCACCCGACTTATTTCGACTACATTCCATCATCCTCGTTTTGGTTTTGTTGATGTTCATCTTATATCCTCCTTTCAAGACACTGTCCATTCCGTTCAAATGCTCTTCCAAGTCCTTTGCTGTCTGTGACAAAATTACAATGTCATCGGCGAACCTCAAAGTTTTAATTTCTTCTCCATGGATTTTAATACCTACTCCGAATTTTTCTTTTGTTTCCTTTACTGCTTGCTCAATATACAGATTGAATAACATCGGGGAGAGGCTACAACCCTGTCTCCCTCCCTCCCAACCACTGCTTCCCTTTCATGCCCCTCGACTCTTATAACTACCATCTGTTTCTGTACAGATTGTAAATAGCCTTTCGCTCCCTGTATTTTATCCATGCCACCTTTAGAATTTGAAAGAGAGTATTCCAGTCAACATTGTCAAAAGCTTTCTCTCTGTCTACAAATGATAGAAATGTAGGTTTACCTTTCCTTAATCTTTCTACTAAGATTAGAAGGTCAGTATTGCCTCAAGTGTTCCAACATTTCAATGGAATCCAAACTGATCTTCCCCGAGGTCGGCTTCTACCAGTTATTCAATTCGTCTGTAAAGAATTCGTGTTAGTAATTTGCAGCTGTGACTTATTAAACTGACCGGTAATTTTCACATCTGTCTACACCTGTTGTCTGTGGGATTGGAATTGTTATATTCTTATTGAAGTCTGAGGGTGTTTCACTTGTCTCATACATATTGCTCACCAGCTGGTAAAGTTTTGTCAGGACTGGCTCTTCCAAGGCCGTCAGTAGTTCTAATGGAATGTTGTCTACTCCCAGGGCCTTGTTTCGACTGAGGTCGTTCATGCGTACACGTATCTAATTTTCTCAATCTATACCTCTACCAGTGTATCAGACATATGGCATACACAAACGATGAATATATTGATATGCTTGTGGTCTTTGGTGCATCGTATAACCAGGCTGCCGTTGCCGCTCATGAATATGCTGCTGGATATCCTGCAGATAAAAGTGTCGTCTGGAGTTGCGGCTTCGGTACTCAGGTTCTCTCCCCCATCGCGGACAGTGGTCGTCCACGGACTAGCCGTAGTCCAGCTACTGCTGAAGCTGTTCTGGTGGTCATACGCTAAGAACCTCAGCGAACTAGACGTAGCGTAGCAAGGCAGCTTCGTTTGTCGCAAAGCACGGTCGTTAAAGTGCTGCACGTGCATGGGCTGCACCTATATTATCATGCTTTCACGTAAGACTTGCATCCTATAGATCGGCATCAGCGGATGCAGTTTCATGGATGGTTCAAACAATAGCAAATAGCAGGAAGCCAACGATGACTTCGTGAACACCGTAACATGGTTGGATGAAGCAGCATTCAGTCGTGACGGTGTCTTAAATGTGCACAATGCCCACCATTGGCGTGAGGTTAGTCCGCACATCAACCTCGACCGTGGGTTTCAACTCCGCATTGGCATCAACGCGTGGGCCAGAATATTGGGCGACAGGTGTCAGGGCCCCTGCATCTTGCAAAATGCCTCTGAGCACTATGGGACTTAACATCTGAGGTCATCAGTCCCCTAGAACTTAGAACTACTTAAACCTAACTAACCTAAGGCCATCAGACACATCCATGCCCAAGGCAGGATTCGAACCTGCCACCGTAGTGGTCGCACGGTTCCAGACTGAAGCGCCTAGAACCGCTCGGCCAAACCGGCCAGCCTGCATGTTGCCTGACTGGTTGACTGCACATAGGTATCATCCATTTCTGTGAAACTATCTGTCCGATATGCTTGAAGATGTTGTAAGACGTCGTGGTCTCCTGACCTTGATTGCTTACATATTCCGCCCTCACAATCCTATTCCGCACATCGAGACACTTCATTCGAACCCAAACTCGGTAAGATAAAATCAATGTTGTATGAATTCATGTAAACGATATGCAAATAACTAATAAATCGCAAGTGCGCACCATTTTTGAAATACTCGAGGTTGGTGTGCACACCTACATTCCCGACACGACGGTCACAAAAGCTTTTAGTTAGAGAGAGGCAACCGCACACCAGGAGGCCAGTCCCAACACATCTACGTCTGCCGGTGACCGCCCGTGGAGCAGACATCATTTGCCCGAGTGAAAGGACGACCCCGTGTTTGCCTTAATGGCAAATTCCGCTACTTTGTGTGGGAGCGGCCAGCCTACGCATTCTTTAAACATAGCACGCAGTATTAGAGATTTTCACAGGGAGACAGCAAACGCCAAACGCCGATACTACAGATTTCCGGATAGGTCGCCTTAAATGAAACGTCATTCTCACGTTTTAGAAGAGCAATGCTGATTGGCAGACAATATTTCTGACGCCTTGAGCTGAAGGAGTAATGGAAGAGACCAAAAGATATACCCCTTCACATCGGCCGTGGAGAGGGGCCGTTCCATTGTCGCTCTTGGAGCGAGAATACATAACGAGAGCGTGCGCGCTCGTACGTGTAGTCAAAAAGCGAGGAACAAGTCTTTCCTCATTACTTCACTGGGAGAGCACCTCTGTAGAGAGCGAATCGAAGTGCGACTCTATATTGAGTCCTTGCAATTAAGCGTTGTTCACTGTGTTGGCCGCCTCACTTATTGTGCGGTGTGATCGGACAGAGTTGTAGTTAATGCCTGCGATCGAATTTTGAGTGGCATCGCGGTGGACTGGTTATCTGACTGGTGTACCACGCCAATAGTTAGACTAGGGGCGAATAGGAGTCCTTGAATTCATCAAGGCGTGGGGAGAGTTTGATTGGCGAAGATCAATCCAGATAGAATGAGAGTTATCTTATTTGTCAGCAGCGAGCGGCGCAGACAGCAGTCATCGCAGCTTACGGTATTGTGCGCTACAGCTATTGCGAGCCCCATATTTCCTCCACAACAGTACACTTCACTGCATTTCACACGCGACAGCCTCGACCATACCTAACAACATTCTAAAGGATAATTATTCAAGTTGAGTAGGCGCGCCTCTCAGCCATTCTGCCAAAGCAACAAGCATCTTAAACTTTGTATAGAAATTTCATTAGCGAATCCTATCCTTGAAAGGTAACTTCACATTCCGAAAAGAACCAGGATATAACTTGTTCAATTCATAACTAAAAGTGTCATTGTGATTTCTCAGTATTTTTGCAAAATAAACAATAACTTTTGTTAGTTTCATGTTTTTCTTACACTAACTAGCACTATTCCAGTACCCAAGTATCCCACTAGTTACGTAAGAATTTTTGTGAATTTTTGTGTCATTACCTTACAGCGGACGACTCCAGAAGATATTTATTGCTGAAAGTTTTTCAGGCATTTCTCTTTAGAACGTTAGGAGCATCTGTCTGACTTCTGTAGTAGTGTGGGGGTGGAAATTGCATCTTGCAGGAGTCACAGGGTAAAGGGTACATCTCAGATTAATCCGTTGCGCAGAATAACAGGATAACAGATCAACCCCACCGCTCAGAATATCTACAATATACTATAATTTCGTAATTATTTGGATTGAAATTTACTTCTTTTTACATGCACTACAGCATAGTTTCGGGTGTCTAGGCGTTTTAAAGAAAATAGTATAACTCACGAAACGAATGCATTACTGTCGCTCAGGCTCTTTACGTTCTCTCCACCCCCACTGTCATCCTACCACTGTCATCCTACCCTCGCCATTGTCGAATATTGCTGGCACTGACATGATGAGTTCGGAATCATTTAGGTCAGTTCATCCAGGTGTTGAAGCTTCTATCAGAGTGAAACACAGATCAACAATAATACTATAAAATGTTCAAATGTGTGTGAAATCTTATGGGACTTAACTGCTTAGGTCATCAGTCCCTAAGATTACACACTACTTAACCTAAATTATCCTAAGGACAAACACACACACACACACACACACACACACACACACACATGCCCGAGGGAGGTTTCGAACCTCCGCCAGGATCAGCCGCACAGTCCATGACTGCAGCGCCTTAGACCGCTCGGTTAACCAAACACGGCAATAATACTATAAGCCATTGTTATCTTTTCATATATGTAGCATATAAAATCAACACAAAAAAATGAAGCGTCAGAACAGGTGGGACATAAGGTGAATTTCCCTCTTTCAGCTGTCGGCACTGAACGCATGGAGTATGTGAAACATAAACATACAAAAGGGAAAATCATTGTGTCATGAACTACAAATGCTGGCAGATAACCAGGAAAAAACGTCAAATTGGCTCTGAGCACTATGGGACTTAACTACTGAGGTCATCAGTCACCTAGAACTTAGAACTTCTTAAACCTAATTAACCTAAGGACATCACACACATCCATGCCTGTGGCAGGATTCGAACCTGCGACCGTAGCAGTCACGCGGTTTCGAACTGAAGTGCCTAGAACCGCACGGCCACAGCGGCCGGCGGTCGTGTTGAAAGATGCAATCACCATCCCCGAGTTGCTCCTCAATATGGGAAGGAAGAAAATGCTTAAGGGGCTCCGGAAAGGCTCAAAATCATGAAAAGTTCAATTTTTACTTTTTTGCGTTTTCTGAATCTGCAGACTATTACCTTTTAATAGATATATAATTTATTCAATTCCGAAGACTACAACTATTTTAATTTTTTTTTAGAAATGTGTTGTACATGGGCGTGACCCACTGTGGCGCTGTTAAACTGCTGTCAAATGGTGTTATTATTAACGTCCGTGTTCATCAGGTACAATTTAGTGATGTGAGATAAGGTATGTGTTGTGGCTAACCTGTGATGGTTCAATATATATCGCTGGTGTGGTTGTCGATTGTTTCATGTTTATTTACTCTGTCGTTATCTCGAAAATATTCGTAATTAATTCTGTTTCTTGAGTCTCTGTTTTGTTGAAGTATAATAATGAGTAAAAGTAAAGTTATTAGAAATCCTCTGAAGGCTTTTAAGAAAAGGAGAAATGTTGGAAAGCCAAAGGTATGTGTTATTACTGTAAACAATAAAGACGATGAAAATCCCCAACATAGCTTGTGTCCCAAAGAAGAAGACAGTTGGTGTAAATATAACAAAGGATTGCTAACTGGTGAAGTGTACACTCATAAGCATAGTCTGCCTCATGCAATAATGGAGGTGATAAAACCTATTTTCAGAGACTTAGCAGCACCTGAACTGTTGAAAAAGTGTATTCACGGAAAAACTCAAAACCCCAATGAAAGTGTAAATAGTGTTATATGGTCGAGAATCCCCAAGACTGTTGGAATAGAAACACTTCACTTTGGTGTGTATGATGCTGTTGCGACTTTCAATGATGGCAACATAGTAAGGTGCAAGGTATTTAGAAATATGGGAATGAAGATAGGTTCTAACATGGTACGAGCGATGCTTGCTTTAGACAAGGAACGCCTTCGGGCTGCAGACAGGGCTGTAAAGAGTTTAGAAATACAAGCAAGAGTAAACAGGAGGAGGAACAAGAGGAAGCTGGAGGAGGAGTTTGCAGAGGATGAAGATAATCCATCCTATGGACCTGGAATGCACTAAAAAGTTAATCCAATCTTTGTCGCTCGATTCCCAAAACTTTTATTTTCTCACACTAATTACATGTTTTCTAAGGATCTTCCAAACATATTTGTTTCAAACTTTCAGTAAATGTTACACAGTACCTTCTGCATAATTTAACACAGCCTTTTTCTAAAAAAAACTGTATATTTTTGAATATATAAATAAAAAATTGCAAAAAATTTTGTGTATTTTCATTACATTTGAAAAAAAACCGTCTTTAATAACTGAACTAAAATTTTGTAAAATCCCTGTGTTAAGTTGCAGCCCATATTCCAATAAATAATCTGTAAAAAGTTCAACTTCCCACCTCAAATACTTTGTGAGGAAAGATGTAATTTATAAGCGTTATTTTAACATTGCAAGTATAGGGCGTTCTGGAGCCCCTTAAAACATCATTGTAGTGGCACGAAAAACAACACGGGGTCAAGCCCCCTCCATGAAAAACACGGCCTCACCATAACACGACCGCCACCGAATTTTACAGTTGGCACTGCACACGCTGTCAGATGACGTTCACCGGGCATTCGCCATACCCATTCCCTGCCGTCGGATTGCCACATTGTGTACCGTGATTCGTAACTCCACACAATGTTTTTCCACTGTTCAATCGTGCTTACACCAAGCGAAGCGTCGTTTGGCATTTACCGGCGTGATGTGTGGCTTATGAACTGCCGCTCGACCATGAAATCCACGTTGTCCCACCTCCCGCCTAACTGTCATAGTACTTGCAGTGGATCCTGATGCAGTTTGAAATTCCTCTATGATGGTTTGGACAGATGTCTCCCTATTACACATTACGACCCTCTTCAACTGTCAGCGGTTTCTGTCAGTCAGCAGACGAGGTCGGTCTGTACGCTTTTGTGCTGTAGGTGCCCCTTCACGTTTCCACTTCACTATCACATCGGAAACAGTGGACCTAGGGATGTTTAGGAGTGAGGAAATCTGGCGTACAGACGTACGACCCAAGTGACAGGCAATCTCCAGTAGGTGGCAGCGCAATTCACTGTTACTGTTGCGACTTGGGCCCACAGTGCGCTTCACATTTAAGTCCTCGTTTCTTCAGCACTATGCCCATTAATCCATAATAACTTGCCCGGCCATGATTCCAGACATTCCGACCATTACTTTCCCGTCGTACTTGGATCCACACACTAGCCGTCAGATGTAACACAGCTAGGACTAGCAGCACTCGACTGTACGTCTTACTCCGAGCACGGCGTCACTGCTACTACTACACGCTGGCGCGCTCCCGCGCCCAGCGCCACTACAAACCAATCTCTCTGACTTCAACGTTAACTAAATATGCCCAGACTTTCCAGTGTTAAATATTACACAATTTAAACATAGTATTTACAGTACATGTTTCCACTAGACAATACATCGTATACAAACAGTTTCATGTGTTAAGTAAGCGAAAAATTTCATAGCAAGGACGGCGTTGTAGCGTCACAAGTCCGGTAACCAGCGTCCTTGTGGAGGCCGGAGCCCCTCCAGTTACGTTGCACACATTTGTAGTTCTCCTGAACATCCGAATTACCTTCTCCTTTTCCCATCCACTGCGGTTCATCACCCGCATAGGAGGCCCAGGTCAGGGCCGTTCGCATCCGGTCTCTTCTGTCTGAAGTGGAGTACTTGCCTTTACCACCTTTACTCGTGGTACATTCACGTATATCTCCATGGTGTACACCAGTGCCGAAGTTTAGCCTGGAACTGTCACAAGGTCCTAAGGACTCAGTCAACACTGTGGCTGCCCACTGTCACCTCCTCTCAATTGTTGACATGTGCTGGGACCATGAAGTGGGTTACACTGACGGCTCGATGGCCGATGGTCACGTTGGCTTTGCATACGTTCATGGAGGATATATTGATCAGCTCTCCTTGTCAGATAGCTACAATGTTTTCACTGAAGAGATGATGGCCATTTCCCGTGCTGTTGAGCGCATCCGCTCATGCCGTGGCGAGTCGTTTCTTCTCTGTACTGACTCCTTGAGCAGCCTACAACCTATCGTCCAGTGTTACCCCGGCCATCCTTTGGTCGCGACCATCCAGGATTCCATCTATGCCCTGGAATGGCTCAGTGGTTCCGTGGTGTATGTGTGGACCCCAGGCCATGACGTAATCCCAGGAAATGAACTTGTCGACAGGCTGGCCAAACAGGCTACACGGAAACCGCTTCTGGAAATTGGCATATCTGTAACTGACCTGTGGTCATTATTACGCTGCAAGATTTTTCAGCTGTGGGAGATGGAATCGCATGTTCGCAATATGCACAACAAACTGCGTGCACTTAAGGACAATACAATTGTGTGGAAGACCTCCATGCGGGCCTCTTGCTAGGACTCTTTGTTTCTTCGCCGACTCCACATTGGCCATACGCGGCTAACACGTGTCTACCTCCACCGTCGCGAGGACCCACCTCGGTGTCACTGTGGCTCATATACGACTGTCGTCCACATCTTCCTGGGCTGTCAACTTTTATCCACTCTGCGGCGGACTTTTAACCTTCCCAGCAACCTACCTTCGGTGTTGGGCGATAATGCCTCAACAGCAGTTTTAGTTTTTATGTTTTATTGGTGAGGTTCTTTTTTTTTATCACACCATCCACGGGTGGGCATTTAGCCATCTCTCTCAGGTCGCCACCCTCCTTCCATTTTAACTCTATCACACTTTCTTTGCATTTGTTTGACTTGGAGATCGTCTTTTCCCTACATTTGATCATCTCGCCTTGTCTTTTTGGGGTGGACATGTGAATGTGTTGCAGAGTGGTTGGCTAATACTCTTTTATTATTGTGATCAGCCAGCCCACACCACCACCTCTATGGTTTTAATACCTTCTTCCACTTTTCCTTGTAGTGTATGTTTTCCACGTTTTTTGTTCGTTTCATTGTTTTATTTTTAGGTGTGATGTTGGGTCTTTTTGTACCTTGAGCCTTGCTTGCGTCATTAAAAAGAGACTGATGATCCTGTAGTTTGGTCCCTTTACACCTCAAACCAACCACACATTGTCGAAAGATTCCAGAATATTCCCTCATTCGGATCTCCGGTAGGTGACCATGAGAGAAAGATTGAATAGCCAGTGGAAGAATAATAACGTTAAAATAATCTGGGCGTGGAATGTCATATCATGGTACGGAAGCTAAAAAATCTGAAAAGGGAAATAAAGGAGAATGATAAGGCTGAGTATTGGTATTGATGGGGATCAGTGAAGTGAAATGGTTTCAAACAATAGTTTCTGGTCAGATGAGCATAGGGTAATATGGCCAGCAACAGAAAGTGGTATAATGGAAGGTTATGAATAGGAAGGTACGGGACTGTGTGTATTACTGTGAACAGTCCAGTAATAAGGTTACTCTCAACAGAGTCGACCGCAAACCAAAACCTACAACTGTAATATAAATGCCGATATCGCAAACCAAACAATACCGAACAGGTAATTCAGTACGTAATGGGAGATGAAAAGTTAATAGTCATGGGGGATGGGAATTTGGTTGTAGGAGCATGAGTAGAAGAATGTGTTACGGGACAGTATGGACTTGATAGTAAGACTGAGAGAGGAGAAAGGCTGATTGAGTTCTGCAATCAGTTTCGGCTACTAATAGAGAATCCTCGGTTCAACGATCACAGGAGAAACAGGTATACTTGAAACTGATTGGAAGTCACGGGAAGATTGCACTTAGGTTACATCATGGTCAGGGAAAGATTACTTCGTCAGATTCTGGATTGTAAGGTGTACTCATAAGCGGGTATAGATTCAGATCACAAATAAGTAGTGTTGAAGAGCAGACTGAAGTTTAAGAGGTTAGTCAAGAAGAGCAGCTGCACAAAGAAGTGGGGTACGGAAGTACTAAGAAACGAGCAGATTCCTTTTAAAGTTCTATGATGCCATAAATACTGCTACAAGGAATAGATTAGTAGGCAGCGCAGTCGACGAGGAATGGACATCTCTAAAAATAGCAGCAGAAGCTGGAAAGAAAAACGTACGCACAAACAAGGTAACTGCAAATAACTCTGTGCTACAGAAGAAATACTTCAGCTGACTGATGAAAGAAGGATCTACAAAACCCTACAGGAATATTTAGGAATACAGAAATAAAAGTCACGTTTGAATGAAATAAATTGGAAGTGCCGGGAAGCTAAGGCGAAACGTCTCCATGAAAAATGTGAAGAAATCTAAAGAGAAATGATTGTTGGAAGGACTGAGTAAGCACATACAAAAGTCAAAACAACCTTCGTGGAATTAAGAACAAGGGAGGTAACATTAAGAGAGTAATGCAGAGGAGAGAATGGACAGGTGGGAAAAGTGTATTGAAGACCTCTGTGAGGGGAGAGATTCGTCTGATGACATGATAGAAGATGAAACGGAAGTCGATATGGGAGAGATACAGACGATACAAGGCGATTCCTCCCGTTGTACCGTTTTCTGCTGCTGTTGACATTATTCTACAGTCATCCGGATATAAATACTTACCCCCTTTTTATTTTACTTCATTGGACGTCACTACGTGTAGCTAAATTGAGTCTTCATATTTAACTGAAGATTTTCTATCTTCCCTACCACATTTGGAATTCTGATAGTCCACGTTCTGAATCGTAGCATGTCGCTCTTTTATTGGTAAATAAATCTCTATTTCCTACCTTCCAAGCCGTGTGAACGTTTCGACATAGTGAGTCACGAATGAAACAACAGCCTAAGCTTTCCAGGGCCACCTAAGGAAAGAAAGATGGAAATTACTAACGAATCGGAATCTGGGGTAAAAATACAAAACATACATACACGCAGTGTTATAGAACCATGATCAAAGACAACTGTCAAAAAGAAAACTTCAGAAACTTTGACTGAAAGATAATAGTCCCGTTCACTGACCGGCCTAATCAGCAATGGATTTCTTTCGCACTTGCGTGGACATGGCCCCAAAGATTCGCAGGCACTGCAGCTTTCGGCTAATGCCACGGAATGCTGGAGCTTCTACGACGATTATGCTTTCCACTACAACTGCCGACGTCTGCGCGGTGAGAAGTCTGAATACGTAGTGGTGCACCAAACGGAATAAAACATTCTACAACGAGAAACGAATATATTTGTTTAGTATACATTCTTGTGAATGCAACTGTACACTATCATTGTCTCTTTCTCATCTTTGTTCAAATGCTTTTTAATTATGCCTCGCTGTTTGTTTAAAGAACAAGTATACATTCTTGTGGATGGAACTGTACACTAGCATTGTCTTTTTCTCTTCTTTGTTTGATGTTTTTTAATTATTCCTCGCTTCATGTAATACTTTGAAGAATGTGCTGATAGTGCTGAAGTTCTGCTGAAGTTCTGCTGAAACCAGTTGCTATTTTTAATAAATATTCACTTGCGCGCAAGATTTCCTCCTTTTAATTTTAAAAGATTTTATAATGAAGTGAAGGAATGCACACTACAGGTAATCGTCATCAGTTTCCGCCATTTCCTGCAGTTTTTGCTTTTGATATACATGGAGCTGTAGTTTGTACACTGTTTGTAAATATTTCTAGTACAATTGATCTATATGCTGTATAAAACTATTTGTAATATGTTGTTAATTATTCAAATACAGAATTTGTATCACAAAATTTATTAACTTCTGTAACAGAGCTGGAAAGAGGCGAAAGTGTGAAAAGTGCAGTTTCAGATCGCTGTCGACGCGACAGCTGAGAGTGGCTGTGAATGTTTTATGACGGTCCACCACAGATAGTAAACTGGACAGTGCTAAACACAGACAATAAACATCCAACTGCAGGCCGAATATCATTCCTCAAAAACTTTTGCACAGGCTGATGAGTTACATTTACTCGCTTACGCGGTTACACACTTTCGTGAACACATCGGCACTTACACACACACACACACACACACACACACATACACACACACTCCCACTCGGCCAGATGCTGTCATGGCTGGAGCCAGCACAAGTCGTATGCTTTCGTAAGATCATACCTCTTTAACGAGAGAGCCTGCAAGGCACTTATCCGCTTTCCGGCCAGTGGTAGGGTGTGTAGTGGGGGCTGCGGACGTTCGACCGCCCCTTTGTTGCGCGTCGCTCCACCCGTCGCCGACACCGTCGCTCGCAGACACCTGTTGTCGTTGCCACGGACATCGGCGATAAATCCACACGCGCCACTCGTGCCCCCGTCCCCTCCGCAGTTTTCCTCAGCCACTCGTCGCTACTGCTACCACCGCCGCCACCACCATCGCCACGGCACACACTTGCCGGAGAGTGGGTCCCCACTAGACGAGGGCCGCTGCGGCGGTGCCCGACTCTCCCTTCAATCTCTACTGGGCACAGTGTTCCCAACTTGCTAATGGAATTTAATCACGCACGAACGAATCAGTGCGCCTCTGTCACCTCTCTCTCTCACACACACGTTCTACGGTGCCTCATTTGACGCTGAAAGGCCGTTCTAATAAAAAAAGTCATTACTGTAACGCCGCATCATTGAGAAATGACACCACTTACACATTCTGCAAGATGTGTTCGTGAAACATCCAGAATGCACAACAAAACTCACCTAATAAGGCACTCATCTGAAGGTTCGCTTACTCTGAGTATCCATTAAATCTACACTTCCTGCCAAAAAGTGGAACACCCAGAAGGATAAGAGGAAAGGAAAGCATACTACACGGTTTGATATGATACATGATTTTTTTTAATAGTTTCATATTCGGGCAAAATTTACGCAGAAAAAGTGCCCAATAATCCGTATGAAATTACACCACTACTGTGTTGGGAAATCTTTATAAAGCCATTTTATCTTTTCCTGAGGCAAGCTTGTCCACAACTGTTGTAAATGATCCTTGATATCATGGATACAGGAACTGCGACGGAGTTACATCCGAGCAGGTCGTACTGCGCGTGTTCTGTTAAGTACAGAGTACTTTGCTGGCAATGGAAGTACCTCAACATCAAACAGACAGTTCTTGTGAGAACGAAAGTTGTTCTCTCGAAAAATGGCACTACGAAACTGTTGCATGAGAAGCAACTCATGACAACGCTGGATACCACAAACTGTCAGAGTTTGCTCATTCGCTGCCAACAGTACCCTGAAGTCACATCCGAAGGCTCCCCACACGGCGACGATATTCCAAAATATTCTATGTAGTAGAACTATCCTGAATTCGTAGCCATACTCAACGAAGGTTGTCATCCGGCGTGGTTAGAAGTGCAATTCATCACTGAACACCATTAATCAGCTGTGTATGCGTCTCAATCGTGGCACCACTCCATACGCAGCCATTTGTATTATGGAGTTAAGGCAGACTATGCATGGGGCTGCATTTCGTAGTCCGGCAGCTGCTAGTCTCGGACTGGGACGTCACAGAATGTTGCAGGGAGTGCATTACTTGCTCTCGGTTCACAGGCGCATCTGTGTGGTGTTACTGTGTGCTTGGTGCACAATACGGCAAACCGCAATTGTGGTGGTCAGAGGTGGTCGGCTGGAACCGTGACGACGAGTATACCATCCTTCATGTCCCCATGCAGTCGCACATCAGGACATTATAAGATCAGAATGCCCACAATTACGAACAATGCGCAGCTCAACCAGCCGGCCAATCTCAGACCCACAGTGAGGCACCTTTCAACTTTGTCCTTCGCTGATAACGCTATCTCTCACGAGCACGTTGCATCGTCATATTCTTCACAGTCGTCACTTAACATCTGAAGGTGTTCAAGCCCCTTATGAGCTCTACTAGACCAGATGACGGTAATAAACACAGACAGCGCTAATATAATCAGGTGACCGTTTTAGCAGTCAGGGAGAACTGTGGCTCCAATCATTTACAAACCTACCGATGGTGTGTACGTGTGTGAAATTAAAAAATGGTTCAAATGGCTCTGAGCACTATGGGACTTAACATCTCAGGTCATCAGTCCCCTAGAACGTAGAACTACTTAAACGTAACCAACCTAAGGACATCACACGTATCCATGCCCGAGGCAGGATTCGAACCTGCGACCGTAGTGATCGCGCGGTTCCAAACTGAAGCGCCTAGAACCGCTCGGCCACCAATGACCGGCGTGTGAAGTTACTTTGATGCCCTACAACGTCGTATTGATGCTTCACTGCTTTTGTCAGGCAGTCTACGTTCATATTTTCATAAGGTAAAATGAAAATGAGCGTGTGGTTTCGTTGGCAGGGAGGCCCCATTCGAGGAAGTTCGGCCGCCAAGTACAAGTCTTTTTTGCGACGACGCCACATTGGGCTACTTGCACGTCGGTGATGGGGATGAAATGATGATGAGGACAACACAACACCCAGTCCACGAGCGGATAAAATCTCCAAGCTGGCCAGGAATCGATCCCGGTCCCACTGGCATGAGAGGCAGACCATCCAGCTAAGCAGGCGAACTCATCATAAAGTGTTCTGTCTGTTCTCCTTCTTATTTTCCTCCGTGTCTCCACTGCACCTTCGACTGTTGCTAGAATTCCTTTCCTTCGCTGTTTTTACCTCCTAGTGTTCTTTCCTTATTTTAAGCACTTTTAGTAGGTTTATTTGTGCATGTGTCTCTTTCTATTTTCGTTGGTGTTCACTTCATTCACCCATTTTATTTTGTCTGTTCTCTGCCAAACCCACAAATGCAGAACTCGACCAGGCAGCTGAATGGGGAACCTCAATGAGACCGCTTTCAAACTCAGTCACGTGCTAATATGCTGTCTCAGACGTGCACGTGGCATCTTCATGTTCTTCACAATAGCCACTCAACATCTGGTTCGAATGACTCATTTTTGGCACCTCATGTCTTCAATGTTCAGTTTCCACAGCTACACAAGAGAAGAGCTATCAACGAAGCTTATAACCTAATTTTTTCTTTACTCCAGCCCCAGATCGCTGCATTATGAGCATTTTTTTTCTGGGAACCTGGATTTGATACTGAAACATCCATATTACTTGTTTTTCACTCGTCAACTTACTAGTTAGCACGCTACCCAGATATCTATAGCACTCTACCCAAATATCTACACTGTGCATCATGTTTACAATAATCTGTCGTTTTCACTTTCATTTCTTCTTTTTCAAATACTCTCATCACTGCGTTTCTATGTGTATTTCCTTGAAGAGATATTGATCTGCAGGCTATAACATGTCATCAACAAATCTCATACAATTGATCTTGCGGCCTTCTGTCCTTACTCATTCGTTCATATATCCAACGTCTACGTTACCAAGCTTCGAAAGATACGATAAACGGTGTTAAAGAAAATCAAAAGGCCATACACATTTCCGATTTCCTTTTCTTAGCCTCAACGTTATTTTCTGACTTGATTACAGTTCCACAATTAGTTCGCTATCATCTCAGTTCACATTTTTCCTTCATTGTGTTCCATTTCCTAGAGCAAAGGTCTTTTTGTGCGCAACAGAAAGCTTTCGAAATCCAGTAACTGTCTTCCATTACAGTGCGGAAGTTTGAAAAATGTGCGTATAACCTACCTCCGTAGTGATGCAACTGTGTGGGAACCTGCGATTTCATCGTCGGGCTCGGCGGCGCTTCAAACTGCAAAATGTGACACATGCGTAAACGACTATCCCTGAGCTCAGAAGTCTATCTGATGCGTGAGGCGGGTTAGCTGTGCACCAAATTTCACCACATTTCTCTACAGCGTCACCTTGCACGTATCGCACCATGAGAAGTGTCACATCCCTCTTACCAACGTTTAATACCTTCTTTTGATGTCTCTGCCTTGTAGATCAGTACCCCGACAGCCAGCATTGAAATCATGGAGTTTTCTTATGGCTGGCCGGTCAGAAGTGACACACGGCCTGTGAGAATGATAAATACGTCACCAATCAAACCACACCTTCCCTTGGGGCGTTGATTCCCACACATTTCGCGGTCGAAAACGAGAGTTTGCTGTTTATTTCGTAACAGTGTGACGGCCCTGGGATTCATTGACACTGCTGGTACCATATTTTTCTAAGGACATCATGAAGCTGCAAACCCACTGAATTGGACCTGATTTCTCTGCAATGTATCACGACCGAAATTTTTGCTTAGCTGCGCAGGGTTGAACAATTCCGGAACTTCCAAACCCTTTCAACGAAACTTGAAAGTGATCTGAAGAAGTAAGCAGCAAAGTGCACACACCGTTGTTCAGTCCTGTTTTGCGCCATCCTGTGGCGTGATCACATGGGGTTGCGGTGTTAACACACGCGTGAATGAAACGGCAAAGGATAGCTTTAAGACCTCCATTCCCAGTTCGGCAACACCGTCGGTGTCACCCGCTCACCCGCGTGCCTGTACAAAGCCATTCACTGATTCCTAGGAGCTGGTGTGACATGATACCATTTCGACACGCGTCTGCTGTAGGGTCTGATATCTCAGAGGTGTTCAAAGGGATTAGCGTCCGTCATTAAGACGCCTAGGAATGCAGGAATATTTTTAAAGTTCCCATAATAGATCCGCAGGTGACAAAGAGGGTGCTGTGAAACAGGTGGTGTGAAAGAGATCTTTCTCTTTTTAATCACGCACGTGCCAATATGCCCTCTCCCCCTCCTCTACCCTGTGGACACGCCACAGGAAGCCGTGTAAAACAGAGCGCCGGAAACATGAACAACTTTTCTTGCTTCAGAACACAGTATAATTTTGCGTCGAGTGGTTCTGAATGGCCGCCCGTTGGTTCCACCAAAAACGCAAGAGCAGATATTGTGGTCGCACAACACTCCAAGAAGGGCGGATCACGCTCGATGGCGTTGCAGATCCACGACGTTCTTATAGAAGTGTTGTTAGTAGTGCGAAAGCTTGTAAAGAACCTGGTCCTGTTGGTCATAGCACTGCCAATTGTAGCACGAAATGTGTGGAAATCAATGACCCAAGGGAAGGTGTGGTTTGACTGACGCACTTTATGCCACTCCCTAAGGCCCTTTCATATCGATTCTATGCGGGAGTGGCCTGAAACGTTTTTCTTTGCTACCGATAAGAAAACCTCGTGATTTCAAAGCTAGGCTCCGCAGTTCTGACATCCATCGCGGAGACGTGAAAAGAAAGTGCGAAATGTGGAATGGAGGGGAGGTGACGACCTCCCATCGTGTAATAAGTCCACTGCACTGCGGAGTCCGGCAGAATTGTGGTGAAATTTGGTGCAATTCTGACACTAACCAACGTTACACCTCACATGAAATTGTGAGCTCTGTCAATTTTTCGCATGTGTCGACACCTTTCTGTACTAAGCGCCGCTGAGCCCGAGGGTAACACGGCAGGGCGCCACGCTATTGCACCATTACAGAGTAACTTTAGGTACCCTTCGAATTTCTGCGTCGCAATGACAGACTATTAACGGGTTTTAAAAAATGACCCTTTATTTATATTGCGCTGTGTAAAGCACAAAGTTAATCCTTTTCCTCTTTCTATCTTTCACCAATCCTAGTAATTAATCCAGTGGTTTGTCTACTACCTTATTCGTATCAGAAAGCAAATTTTTCTCCTCTATGTGGTCTCCCGTTATGTGTACCAGTCTACAATTCAATACCCGCAACATAATTTTGGCAGCATGAGAATTTATACTTCTTCCACTTCATTAGTCACAATTATTCCTTTCTCCTCTGCTTCTATCCCATCTTCCATTTCAATGGCTAGATCTGAGTACTCCTTCGCTGTATATAAAACTTCCTTCCTGTATATACATCTACTTTGCTAAACGTCTTGCATCTCCTTCGTACTTCTTCCTCCTTGAACAGTATCTTACCATTTTCATCTTCAGTTTCTCTTCCTAAGAAGCGCATCGTCCATTTGCCTGAAGTAACTATCTACATCTTCTGATAAACATGGTTAGACTGCCCTTCTCTAAGTTATGTCAACTATTTTCAGGTACATGATGCGAAGGAAAAACTTGTTCATTTCGTGCCGCTCTCAGGAACTTGTAAGTTACTTACGTATTACAAAAAATATGCGTGTCTTACGTGTGTGTGTGTGTGTTTATACCAGCACGTGAACATTTCGTCATATTATAGTATGTAATACCAAAGTTGTTACCATGACGGCGTTGATTGAAACCCTGTGCATCCATATAATTATTCTTTTATCCTTTTTTTTACATTATCTTGTGGACCTATGGTGCACGATTTAATTATCTGGATAGTGGAATTGCCCTCTCCTCCTCCCAGAATCTCTTCATTTTGTCATTGCGTTTTTCGTTATGTTCTTCTGTCCATGTTCTCCTATAGGTAACACTCGATTTAACTTTAAACTGAGGCTTCTGAATTAAAAGTTCTGAAGGTGGTTCTCTCTGCAGAATTTATCTTGTAACGCATATTTCGTGAAGACCTTTTTCACTTCAACCATCCACTTGTTTTCACCTTTCATTTAGAGGGCCAGATGGAGAATACATTTGGTCTGCCTGTTGTCATTCTTTCCGGAAATGTACCCATAAAATTTAAATATTCTTTTCGTGAAAATGCCAAAGAATTTCACCAGATTTTGATACATCACGTAAATCTCCCGTCCCATCCGGATTGCATCAACACAATTTGGACGAAAAATTTTCCTTAATCTTGTCCTTTCTTCTTTTTATATGCCGTTGGTTAATGTTCATTCTACAATGATTACAGTCTCTGATGCATATAACCATTGTGATGTAATCTTTCAATGTTGCATTGCGAGATATAGATTTTTTTATTGTACCTACTCCCCTATTCCACGTAACCCCCCTTGAACTATGAACCTTGCTGGTGGTGGGGAGGCTTGCGTGCCTCAGCGATACAGATATCCGTACCGTAGGTGCAACCATAACGGAGAAGTATCTGTTGAAAGGCAAGACAAACGTGTGGTTCCTGAAGAGGGACAGCAGCCTTTTCAGTAGTTGCAGGGTCAACAGTCTGGATGACTGACTAATCTGGCCTTGTAACATTAAACAAAAAGGCCTTGCTGTGCTAGTACTGCGAACTGCTGAAAGCTAGGGGGAACTACAGCCGTAATTCTTCCCGAGAACATGCAGCTTTACTGTTTGGTTGAATGATCATGGCGTTCTCTTGGGTAAAATTTTCCGGTGGTAAAATGGTCCCCGAATCGCATCTCCGGGCGGGGACTACTCAGGAGTACATTGTTATCAGGAGAATGAAAGCCGGCGTTCTACGGATCGGAGGGTGGAATATCTGCTCCCTTAATCGGGATGGTAGGTTAGAAAATTTAAAAAGGGAAATGGAGAGGTAAAGTTAGATGTAACGGAATTTACTGAAGTTCGATTGCAGGGGAATAAGACTTCTGGTCCGGTGAATACAGGGTTATAAATACAAAATCAAATAGGGGTAATGCCAGAGTAGGTTTAATATTGAATAAAAAACAGGAGTGAGGGTAACCTACTACGAACATCATACTGAACTAACTATTGTAGCCATGATAGACACGAAGCCCACGCCTCCCACAGTAGTACGAGTTTATTTGGTAACTATCTCCACAGATGACGATGGTGCGGTACAAGAAATTATTCAGATAGATAAGGGAGGCGAAAATTTAATAGTCATGGGAGCCTGGAATTCGATAGGAGGGAAAGGAAGAGAAGGAAAAGTAGTAGGTGAATATGGGCTGGGGGTAAGGAATGAAAGAGGAAGCTGAAAGGTAGAATTCTGTGCAGAGCATAACTTAAGCAAAGCTAACACTTGGTTTAAGAATCATGAGAGAACGTTATATACGTGGAAGCTGCCTGGAGACACTGGAAGATTTCAGATAGATTATATAATGGTATGACAGAGATATGGGAACCAGGTTTTAAACTGTAAGACTTTTACAGGGGTAGATTTGGACTCTGACCACGATTTATTGGTTATAAACTCTAGATTAAAACTGAAGACACTGCAAAAAGGTAGGAATTTAAGGAGATGGGACCTGGATAAACTGATACAACCAGAGGACGTAGAGAGTTTCAGAGAGGGCATTAGGGAACGATTGACAAATACAGGGGTAAGTTATACAGTACAAGAAGTTTGGGTAGCTTTGAGAGACGAAATAGTGAAGGCCGCAGAGGATCAAGTAGGTAAAAAGACGAGGGCTAGTAGAAATCCTTGGGTAACACGAGAGATATTCAATTTAATTGATTAAAAGAGAAAATATAAAAAGCAGTAAATGAACCAGGCGAAAAGGAATACAAACGTCTCAATAATGAGATCGACATGAAGTGCGAAATGGCTAAGTAAGGATGTCTAGAGGACAGATTTGAGGAGATGGAGGCATATATCACTAGGTGTAAGATAGATACTGCCTACAGGAAAATTAAGGAGATTTTTGGAGAAAAGAGAACCACCAGTATGTATATCGAGAGCTCAGATGGAAAACCATTCCTAAGCAAAGATGGGAAAGCAAAAGGGTGGAAGGAGTATATAGAGAGTCTACACAAGGGCTATGTTCTTGAGGGCAATATTATGGAAATGGAAGAGGACGTAGATGAAGATGAGTCAGAAGAAATGATACCGCGTGAAGAATTTGACAGAGCACTGAAAGACCCAAATCAAAAACAAAAACAAAAAAAAAAAAAAAACAAAAAAAGGACCCGGGAGTAGACAACATTCCGTTGGAGCTATTGATAGCCTTCGAAGGGCCAGCCGTGACAAAATGCTACCATCTGGTGAGCAAGATGTGTGAGACCAGCGAAATACCCTCAGACTTCAAGAAGAATATAATAATTCCAATCCCAAAGAGAGCAGGTGTAGACAGGTGTGAGAATTACCGAACTATCAATTTAATAAATCATGGCTGCAAAATGCTAACATGAATTCTTTACAGACGAATGGAAAAACTGGTAGAAGCCGAACTGGGGAAGAACAGTCTGGATTCCGTAGAAATTTGGTTCACGAGAGGCAATACGACTTATCACAGAAGATAGGTGACGGAAAGGCAAACATACTTTTCTAGCATTTGTAGACTCCGAGAAAGCTTTTGACACAGTTGACTGGAATACTCTCTTTAAAATTCTGAAGGTGGCAGGGTTAAAATACAGGGAGCGAAACGCTATTTACAATTTGTACAGAAGCCAAATGTCAGTTATAAGAGTCGAGCTGCATGAAATGGAAGCAGTGATTGGTAAGGGAGTGAGACATGGTTGTTGCTTACCCTCGATGTTCAAACTGTATATTGAGAAAGAAGTGAAGGAACGAAAAGAAAAAATTGGGGAAGGAATTAAAATCCATGGAGAAGAAATAAAAAGTATGAGGATTTCCGATGGCATTGTAATTCTTTCAGGCAGCAAAGGACCTGGAAGAGCATTTGAACGGAATGGACACTGTCTTGAAAGGAAGATATAAGATGAACATCAACAAAAGCAAAACGAGGAAAAGGGAATGTAATCGAATGAAATCAGGTGATGGTGAGGTAATTAGATTAAGAAATGAGGCACTTACAGTAGTAGATGGATTTGACTTTTTGGGAAGCAAAATAACTGAGGATGGTCGAAGTAGAGAGGATATAAAATGTAGACTGGCGATAGCAAGGAAAGCGATTCTGAAGAAGAGAAATTTGTTAGCATCGAGTGTAGAATTACGTGTCAGGAAGTCGTTTCTGACAGTATTTTTATGGAGTGTAACCATGTATGGATGTGAAACATGGACGGAAAATAGTTTAGACAACGAGAGAATAGAATATTTCGAATTGTAGTGCTACAGAAGAATGCTGAAGGTTAGATGGGTAGATCACGTAACTAATGAGGAGGTACTGGTTTAAATGGCTCTGGGCACTATGGGACTTAACATCTGAGGTCATGAGTCCCCTAGAACTTAGAACTAGTTAAACCTAAGGACATCACACACATCAATGCACGAGGCAGGATTCGAATCTGCGACCGTAGTGGTCGCGCGGTTCCAGAAGCGCCTAGAACCACTCGGCCACCCCAGCCGGCGAGGAGGTACTGAATAGAATTGGAAAGAAGAGGAAATTGTGGCACAACTTGACTAAAAGAAGGGACAGGTTGGTAAGAATCGTTCTGAGGCATCAAGGAATCATCAATTTGGTACTGGATGGAATCGTGAAGGATAAAAATTGTAGAGGTAGACCAATAGATGAATACTCTAAGCATATTCAGTAGGATGTGGGTTGCAGTAGTTACTCGGAGATGAAGAAGCTTGCACAGGATAAAGTAGCATGGAGAGCTGCATCAAACCAGTCTCTGTAATGAAGACCACAATAACATTCCACGTAATCGTACAAGCTGTTTGTAATATAATGAATATGTTTTTGCTAGAATCACTATTTAATCAAGAGGGTTGGATGACGTCTTCTAGGTATTCACGTTTGCATATTTGGGATATTTTGCCTCACTGTCCATTTAGGTGTCTAGGATAACCTTTCATGTGCTGGGTTTGTCGTAAGAAATTTACAGTGTACTTTTCGCTGCTGTTTCATAGAGCTTCTCAGATGAATTAACTGCCAGATCTCTGTTATTCGAGAATATCTCCAGTCGTCTGCAGAAGCTAAATATCATAAATGAATTTCAGTACAGTGGTGAAGATTATTCCTTTCACATCTTACTCCCTCGTCCGGAGTGCTATTTGTAGGACAAGACAGAACACTAAGGAGGATAATCCGTCTCCCTGTCGGATTTTTGTGTTAAGTTAATGTTTGTGTAATGAACTTTCTTGCCTTTCTATCCATTTTAAACCCTTAGAGTGTAAGAACTAGTGTACATGTAGCTACTGAATTATAAGCATTTTTGAAGTCTACAAAGGTGAACACCGTCCCATTGCACCTGGGGGATTGTAAGAACGTTGCGAGTATTTGTCCCACACAGCAGCTACCTCTCCTAAAGCCTACTTGATATTCGCCAGTTAGATTGCCCGTTTATGGTTCAATTAATTCAAGGTTGTGTTTTGAAACAATTTTGTAATTAACTAGTAGGAATGAAACCCCTCGGTACTTGCTTTGTGCGATGGCTGGACTATGGCACATGGCCAATCTCTAGGGATTGTTTCCTCCAACCAAATATCTGTAAGAATCTTATACATTTTCTGCGTGAGCCTTTTACCACGTACTTTCATCATTTCTGCAAGTAGCCCATCTGCCAATGTAGCTTTATTGTTTTAAAACGAACTTCTGTTGGTGTGAATTCAGTGTCTGTGAGGTGACTTTAGGTGATTCACATTACTGAATTTATTTACAATTATCTTTATTAATTTATAGCCTTTTTCTTGTGGTTTTGAGTCCGTATGCGTCCGGCACATACATAGAATACATCTATTTCTCCCAATCTTTGTGTTCACCTACTCCTCCCTCTGTTTGTCCCATAGAAATACAGTTTCTCTTTGCAACCTGTCTACCCCAGTCTCCGCCAAGACAATTAACGCAGGTCAGCCTCTGACGACGGAAACTCAAGTATACATGTGTTCTGAAGCATAGCTGTTAACGGAGGCCAGCTTGGGTTTCCGCAAGACTCGTGAGTTTCACGGACCCGTTCAGCCAGCTTCGCCTGCCGACAGGTTGAGCTAAATACCCAACGTGACTACAGAACATCCAAGTATATGTTTGAGCAGGCAGTTTCACTGCAGCCCAGTTGTTGCAACGATGGTACTAATAAAATGAACAAATGAACAAACGAAACCTCAAGGACGTTCAAGAGAAATTAAGAATTCGAGAAAATATGTTACTAACGAAACAGATCAAGTCCAATTTAATGGTGCATTAGAGGAGTCTTGACGATGGTTCGAAGTGAGAACAGCCACGATAGTCGATAGAAGGTGACGTTGCAAAGAAAACCGTGTATACCTCATAAAACTAAATAAATAAGATCACAAACGCCGAAGAGGAAAAAAGGATCTAATAAAATACACCATCTTCCGAGCTCAAATAAATACAAAAGTGTTATACTAGAGAAACAAGCAGTGCCTCGTAGTTGTTAAGAAAGTGTTGTAGTTATATATGCATGATAAACTCCTCCTCCCCTCCTCACTTTGTCGATTTCCTTCCCTCTGATTACATCTTTCTCCCCCATTTCTCTGACAAAATCCTTATCCCCTCTCTCTTTCCACCTCCACCTCTCCCTCTTCATTTCCCAAAAGACCATAACCCCTCCAGGTCTTCGACCTATATCTAGCATCTACTCCTTCAATCCCTCTCAATTTCCTCCTCCTATTGCTCGATAACCCCGTGCTCTATCCATCTCAGCCTGTCTCCAGCCATGCTCAATAGAATGTGTAGCCCTGCAATACAGTTCAATACAGCAGGCCATTCTACTCCAACACGCCTGCCATTCAGTGCATCCTGCGTTCCAGAGCCCAGAAAATTATTTCTTGTGTAGAGTGCCCTGTAAAACTGTGCAAGGCAGCCTGTATGTTAGGAGCTGGAAAACATTAGTTTATATCGGTGTCTCTACTTCTATCAGAACTGGAAGCTACAAACACGAAGTGCTGATACTCGTGAAGCTTACTCTTTCTGTGCCAGATTATGTTTCTAATCGATCGTCTTGTCTAGGCAGAGATTCTAGACATAGACACATACACATACAACTCTGCTTTATGCATATAACAGATATCCAGTGTGCAGTACGATCATTGACACTGGTTAGTGTATAATACCAACGACATATTCCATGAGTTTTTTTTACAAGTAATTGTAATATTTGTACACCCATATAGATGAAATGACCATGTAAGTCTACCAGAGTACACAAGGTACGTAGGCCTCACTACTCTGCTCACATTTGGAGACACTGCACACCGTACTGAACATGGAACATAATACGCTGTAGTGTTACATCACAGGAAGTGTCACAGATCACCTTGCCACCTACAGCATAAATAGCAGTACTATATGCAACTGACGAAGTGGTGGGCAAAATAAACATTGTAACACAAAACAACGTATTTTAAGTAGTGCATGTTAGTGTCATTAAACTGGAAGTCAAGGACATAAAAGCTATAAGGCAAAGGAATTTATATGGTAGACAGTGTTTTCTAGTGGCATGTGGGGAGTTATTTGTAATTTAATGTGATTTATTTAGTACTTTAATGTAATGTACCCATAAACAACAGTTTATGGTGTCCCACTAATTCTTGCTAAACTGAAGGTTAATACTTTCTTCCGCTGAGTGGTTCGTTTAATAGGTTCAGATTATTATGTTACTATAAGTAGTGGTTCGTTTAATAGGTTCAGTTTATTATGTTACTATATGTAGTGGTTCGTTTAATAGGTTCAGATTATTATGTTACTATACGTACTTTAAATTTAGGAATAGAAATTGATTTGTTGCATATATGCCACAGAGAAATGAAGATAGCTGCTCTGCACGGTGCGTGTGATGACAATGAACAGATGTGGTATCCATTGTTTTTGAGGGCATCCAGTGCAGAAGGATTCCTGAAACACTGTCATATCTCTTGTAACGAATTGTAGGTTTAAAAAAATGCAAAGCAAATTGTGTAAAATACGTTATTTTTTGAATCTGTGAGTCAGAGTAACAGGATATATCACACGAACTAGCAAACGTCTCATATGTTTCATGATTTTATTTAAGCTTCCGGGCAGATAACAGTAATTTATGAACGTTTTCATTTAGTAATGGATGAAAGGCAGGACTTTTGAAGATTATTGCGGAAAGAATCAAACAGCTTGATCGTTCATATTTATGAAGAAATATTCTGTTCCATATTTACGTTAAGATTATTTTCTATAAGCATTACATAAAAATCAGTATTCTCTTTGGTCATATGAGTTGAGATACATGATAGAAGACGCGGTGACAGTAGTTACAGTGAACACTATTGTGTAACAAATACAAAATATTACAGGTTCACGAAATTGTTCATTACATTATTTTTCTTTCTCTTGATAGTACACATTTCTGAATAGAATTGCCGGTTTCGGCTATGCACTAGCCATCTTCAGGCTCTTCAACAGAAGTAAAACAACTACATTAACAGTTTGAAAACAAATGGCAGAACTTACAACAAAAACAGGTTATTCATCTTATTCCGTTGTACTGAAAAAATTCATAACATATGTAAATAACATAAGTCAAAACTGCTATGCCTCCTATATATATATATATATATATATATATATATATATATATATATATATATATATATATATATATATATATATATATATGTAGAGGATGCAAAGCGAGCCTACAGCTCCTGAGGTCATGATGCATGCATAACGTAGAAATCAATATGGAAAGTAATTAAAACGAAATTCATTTAAAAGTTAAGATCTTTGAAACATACTCAGTTGTACCTAAGAAAGCAAATATTTTTAAAGAAAAGCCTAGCCATATGAAAAATGTATTCGCCTCCTTACAGTATAAATTGGTCACAATTTAACAAAATGTTCAGGACGGAGAAATTGATTATGTGAATCACTCTAAAACTGACTGCGTTGTGTTGCCTCTAAAATCAGCTACATAAAGTAACAAGACGGAACAAAGTTCGGGAACATGCACATTGTTGTATACACCATTTTATGTTTGATTATGGCAGTAAATAATAAAATGAAAATGAAATGCTAACGGAAGTAAAGTAACGAAAACAAGTAAATTACGACAATATTTCAATGAAATAAATAAAATACAGCATAATTCACAATGGGAAGGTAATGAGGGGCAGCGGTCGTTGCTAGATGGCGTTGATTACTCGTAGCTGCATGTTACTTTCTCTTGGCTACAGATCTTGTTGTGCTATTCAAGGGAGCGGGACACTGTCGCCTATGCCGTGCGTCCACAAAGCTCTCTAGATGATGGTGCCACTACTGATGTCTGCAAGCCTTCGACGTCGCACAATCACACTGCTCAGCATGAACTCATATAGCAGGAAATGAGTTCTTCAAAGATTTCGCAACAGACGTTTTGGATTATGACACTTCCCTCCTTAAGAACACGGTCGGGATGCTGCCTCTTCCTACAAAAAATTTCTAGTTCCATCAAAGTGTTGTATCTACAAAATCGTCAAATTATTTTCAGTGACAGATATTCCGTGTTACAGAAATTTTAAATTATAACCTCAAGATGTTTCATCGCAGATATGGGTGTCTTCTTAAATTTTCTGTCAAAGGTGCGTTACGTCTGTCCAATATAAAAGCAACTGCCGTCGTCACATGTTCTTCGTAAACATCCCCCTTTGAAAATTTAATTTCATTCTGGCCAGTATTTTAGTGAAGGCGCATCTGCAGAATGCCTTTGATTTGGAAGCGTAAACTGACGATGTACTCGCGAAAATACTTTTCAGTAATCACAGTAAATAATAATGTCTATTATTTATTTTATCGACATAAGCTCGTAAATTTTTGTTTACGTTAGATTACGTCAGATCCCGTATCATTTTCAGTTTTGTTATTTAGTATCCTAATCAGAATATAATATGGAACGTGAGGAACGAGACAATATGAAGTTTATTCAGTCTTCTTCATTCATTAAACTGACCTTACAGCCATGACAATGTAGTCAGTCTTAGAATGACTTATGCAAACAAATACAAATTTTTTAAATACATAGTTAAATTCTGACCAGTTGAACTTGTCGGAAGATGAATTCATTTTACAGCTGAGGATATTCCAAGAACTTCACTTTTAAATAACTTTCATTTCAATTAATTCTTACATTTATTCAGCGTTATGGATGCTTCAACGATCTCTAGCATCGCTTTGCATCCTGTATAAAAGTGTTTGAAGCATGAATGGCCGTTTTATATCGATTTTTTTCTTTTTTTTTTTTTTTACATTTAATGACTTGTTGCAGTGCATCAGGATGAGAGGTATATTGTGGTTCCGCTGTAACTTCTGTTATTTGTTTTGAATCTCTTAATGAAGTAGCCAGTTATATACTTTCTCTTCCCTCTGTTGTAGAGTCTTAAGATGACAACTGCGTAGGCGGAAACTGTAATTTTATCCCAAAAGCTGTGTGATCAAGGCAATTAAATATGAACTGTGAACATGATGGTCGCTCTTCAGATTGTAATTTTATGCCAAATTCTTTTCTATTCTGTTGATATTTCAGTGTTTTAAATATTAATCTAGTAGTTCAGCTACTGGCTTAGCCTCCTAGAAGTCGCAGCTCAGGCATTATCTTTAGTTGTCTTAGTAACGAGCGTAACATAATTTCAATGAGATTTGGTATGAGTACTTTTTCCGTTTGACACTTATTCTTTCTCGAAAGGGAGAGAACCAGCAAGGATATGCTATTAAGACTGCTCAGTGAATAATAACTGTAATAATAATAATGTTAATAATAACCTACTGTTAAATGTATCGCTTGTAAACAACACGATACATCACGAACATTAGTGATTCTCGTTGCACAATGCATCTGGAACGGGGAAAACTGAAGAAAAATTAACCAGTACCTGGAATAACGTCTACAACCAAACCCTTCTGAAAAATATCACCATAAACTCTAATAAACAAGCTGGAAGGACCTGGCACTAACGAAGAGCACCTATAACAATCCAATTTTTCTCCTGTAAGACAAAAATTAAGCACTTAATCATCCGTATGAAGGGGTATAGGCATCAGAGTGGTTTGTACACAGCAGAAAGTGTGTCACAAACTTGAAATAAAGAACGGGAAGATAACGCCGGGGCGCTGAGACTAGTTAAGGAAGGTAACAAACGTTAAAGGCGACCAAATCAGGAGCTCTACAAACACTGTGAACATCAGGAACTTTGCTGGGAAGGTATGTCTAGCCTCGTATTGAGATGTTGACCAGTCATTTCGTATACTGGCAAAATACGAAGATAAAGTCACTACGGTTGATGAAATTCATAAAAATATACAGGAACAAGTAGGTATAGAAAGGAACATGAAAGACCAGACATCTGTCAGGGGAATTCTTAAACAAGTCTGGTTCCAGGACAGTCCACAAAAAACGAAGACAAGTGCCCACTGAACAAATCAGAGGAACAAGCAACCAGAGGATGTGCAACAAGTGGGTGAACATCAAAATCCACTAGAAACACAGTAGTTTAATTCTGCGGTCTCTAGTTAGCCTATAAGAGACAAGAAGGAGAAAAATATCAGTGAAACGAGAGGATATAATAGTTTGACGATTTAGAAGTACACAAATCAGTCGAAGTTCAACTGTAAGTCAAGAGTGCTGTATTACAAACTGAAACTAACGAACTGAGATGTATGAGATTTAGCTTTGGTCAGTGTGATCAACACGATCCAGAGCGTTAGAATATATTAAACGATCATACCCAGATCTGTCTTAAGGTATACCACCTAAGCAATACAGATATAATTTATTCTTATGTTAACATTGTAACTGGTGTAGTTACCATTTGACTGCTCTGTAATAGTTCACATACATTTTGATTTGTTTAATGAACAAGCTGTCAGTTTTAATATTGGTGGAACTTACAGAAAGTGAACTACCATTATTGGTCTTATAAATGTTGGTAATATGAATAGCAACATGACTGCAAGCATATTTAATATCTGTAGAAGAGGTCAAGTCATTGATACCTTCACGCAAATGAGAGCGTCGGGTGTGAGGCACTAACCAGTATTGTATTCCTGTGATAGAACAAGGATTGTGGTAGTGGCCGGTTGCCGTCCTGTGACTTGACGTATACGAACTGCTGTAATTGGCAGATTAAATGGCTCCTGGCTCTGAGGAAACAGAGGAAGAGGACCAGGCGGATAGGGGAATAGAAATGTTTGTGTGAGTGCAGTGTGATAACAATTGACTCCAACACGATCACTACTATATTCCGGAAATTCATCGATTCCGCACAGTTTCCAGGACTGAGATTAGGACAGTACACATTTTCTTTGCAAATACTGAAAATAATATATATAACGACAATTTAAGAAATAAAACATGAGATGTCGTGAAACGAGCCACCAAGTGAAGCAAATTTTTCTGCTGGGCAGCAGCTCCCGTGTCGTCAGCAGCAGATCAGATCACAGCTTTCTTTGTTTCGAGTTTTAACGAGCTTTTAATAACAAGAAGCGACATACTTTTTATTTTATGTGTCGTTTTCGTATTTTAGTATGAATTCTCTAATATCTTGTCTACTTGTGTTTCTAGTAGCGACAATTCCGCCTTTTTGTACCTGTGTAGTGCACATTTCCGCAAACTTTATGGATTGAGACTGTGATGGCTGCGTTCAAAAGCGAGCTGTGTTGGTGACCCTTTGCTCACAGATCTAGACTGTACTGGATTCGGTCACGCAGCTGGAGACTGTTGCCCGTGGGTATCACTGTGGGGGGCCAAACGTGGGGATCCAAGATATGCCCAGCATATCCGTTGTGTCCCCCAGTCAGCCCACAACTGTGATTGCCCTCATTACTGTCCGCATTGTGGAGGACCCCACATCCGTGGTCGAGTGGTAGATCATGTAAATTTGTGGCAGACAGTGAAAGATTTTCCAGGTGTTCAGATGGAAGAGCCTCCCCATTTCGTCTAACGAACAGGTTTTGGGTGCTATATGCAGCTGAGAAAGATCTTGAGCCAGATGCAGTCGATCGCTATGTTCCAGAGACGCACCTCAGCCCATAAGTGTGGAGCTCAAATTTCGAGCATGTAATGGGGTTACTCAGGGACGTGGCTGCCATGGAGGGGAAGGAATCCAGTCCACATTCTATGTGCATTCCGGGAGGAACCATTCGAGATGTGGAAAGATGCTATGAAGACACAAGGTGTAGTCAGTTGCAGATGGTAAGTTCTGTCGGTACTAAAGTGTTTTGCTTAGGATAATAAAAGTTCTCTCTGATTTCGGGGAGCTTACGAGAGGAAGGCAGAGCCCAGCGCCTATATCAATGAAGAACCGATAGCAGACGTTTGGTGTGGAACAGAATGGACGGTATGAGTCAGAGGGTCAGACGAATCTACGACCATGCCGGTTGAGGACTGGTCGACTTGCGTCATGGGATGGTGGGTTTTGAAGTTCCGCTTGATAGGCCAGGGATCCACTATAAGCAGGAAGCAGCTACACAAGTAGTCGAGATTAAGTGTAAAAGACCGGATTTTATTATATATGAATGGAGGCTCTGGGGGAAGTGCAGAAAGGGCTTCAGTTTCTTAAGGGAGGAGGATAACCACAGAAGAGCGTAGACATAGCAACAATCAGTACTTCAGTTATCAACTATCATTTCTCTGTTGGGAAAGAACAAGATCTCCAAGTGTTATCAGAAAGCGCTGGATATAGCCGAAAATAGGTTCAGCCGAAATTTTTCCGAAGTACCTCATGGTATTCCGGATGGATAAATTAAATACGTTCGCAGGTGGTGTGTTTGTTGTTATCATAAGTAGTTATTTTGCAGGCAAATTGAAGTAGATAGTGCCTATGACTTAGTACGGATATAGATTATATCTGACAACCAGAGTGAATTAATAATTCATTCCTTTATCCTACCCTCACCACAGATGAATCAGTTGATGGACAGTTGGAAGAAAACGTATTATCTCGAATAGGTACCCCACTCTACAGGTATAGGGAGCGAGATGACAAATACAGCGATTAGTGACCGGTAGGTCGTTTTAGGGTGACTGACGGCCGTATCATCTAAATAAATCAAAAGTAAACGCAATATATAAAAAAGGCAGGTAAGAATTCCCTTGAGGCTCTCCTAAGGGACAGCGTCCACCATTTTCCACCAAACTACAATGGTGTCCAAAACTAACAACAAACCGCTATTCCCCCCTCCTGTGTCTAACTCATAATATGATCATGCAAACTGTCAACAGATGTCCGTACGACAGCGTTCTGCATAGAAGATGTCATTCCGTTCAACGGAGAACCACGCCAGCGATGATGTTAGAGCACACATCAAACGGGATAGTATTCGTCGGGTAGTCTCACATCTACAATCGCTTTGTACATAGTCACAGACGGTGCGGTATGACACAGAGCAGACACCTGCTACACTCTCTGCAAGAAGAGACACAGGAAGTAGGACAGCGGCAAATCGATGGCTTAAAGTGTATCGTTCTGTAGTTTCTCGAATATGGCGACAGCTTTTAGAGACCTAAACTGTATCCCAAAGGCCAGGGCAGATCCGACCATGTGTGACATCAGAAAGAGAAGACCGTTATTTGGCTGTAAGGGTAAAACTGTTCTGCCTTAGTACGGCATGGCAACTGGCATCTAACCTCGCAGCATCCACTGGATGTGTAGCATCGAGGCAGACGGTGTACTGAAGACTTCGGCAGAGTGGCCTTTGTTGTCGGAGACTTACTCTAAGTGTACATTTGACGCGTCTCCATAGAAGAGATCGTCTAGAGTAGAGTTGCCAACTTGTCACCTGGACGGTCGAACAGTGGGCCAATGTTCTTTTCACAGACGAGTCCCGAGTTGTTGGTATGGAGAGTGATTTTCAATGGACTCGCATTTGGAGAGAACGCGGAACACGATCTAGGTACCCAGACATTGAGGAAAGAGACCAAATAATGCCCGAGCCCATAGAGCACGGGTGGTTGATGTTTTCTTGGAACCAGAAGATATTGCACGCATGACGTAGCCCGCTCACTCTTCTGATTTGAATCCCATTGAGCATGTCTCTGATGCTCTACGGAGACGTACTGCATCACGTCAGCACCCACCAACGAATCTCCAAGAATTGCGAGTAGGAAGAATGGGCATTATTGCCTCAACATGTGGTTGATGACATCATTCACAGCATGCCCCGTCGTTGTGAGGCCTGTATTGCTGCCAGAAGTGGTCACTGCCTATAGTGAGCCAATAATCAGTAGTCGGAATGTGTATGCAAATCCATTAATTTGGAAAAAACGAAGAACAGTTTTGACTAGCGTTATGCTCTTTGCAGTTGTTGGCGTTATGTATTCTTGGCATTTTATCTACTTTAATATCACCTGTATATACTGTTTTTTGGCTAAATTGACCCACCCTTCAAAAATTTCGGTTGATTTAATTTTGGACACTAGCATACCGGGTGATCAAAAAGTCTGTACAAATTTGAAAGCTTTATAAACCACGGAATAATGTAGATACAGAGGTAAAAATTGACACACATGCTTGGAATGACATGGGGTTTTATTAAAACAAAAGAAACCATATTGCTAGACGCGTGAAAGCTCTCTTGCGCGCGTCGTTTGGTGGTGATCGTGTGCTCAGCCGCCACTTTCGCCATGCTTGGCCTCCCAGGTCCCCAGACCTCAGTCCGTGCGATTACTGGCTTTCGGGTTACGTGAAGTCGCAAGTGTATCGTGATCGACCGACATCTCTAGGGATGCTGAAAGACCACATCAGACGCCAATGCCTCACCATAACTCCGGACATGCTTTACAGTGCTGTTCACAACATTATTCCTCGACTACAGCTATTGTTGAGGAATGATGGTGGACATATTGAGCATTTCCTCTAAAGAACGTCATCTTTGCTTTGTCTTACTTTGTTATGCTAATTACTGCTATTCTGATCAGATGAAGCGGCATTTGTCAGACATTTTTTGAACGTTTGTATTTTTTTGGTTCTAATAAAATCCCATGTCATTCCAAGCATGTGTGTCAATTTGTACCTCTCAATCTACATTATTCCGTGATTTATTCAGTTTAGAAATTTATAGTGACTTTTTGATCACCCGTTATATAAGCGTAGATCAGGTGTCGCTTGGATTGAGGGAAAAAGTAACCTTGCCTATAAAGAGATTTGTACCGAATAAATTAATAAAAGATTTCACTTACCCCCATGGTACTTAAAACAGCTCAGAACACTGTTATAGAAGCAACGAAAAAGTATGCCAGGTTTAAAAGAACACAGAATCTCTAAGATAGGCGATGCTATATATAAGTTCGAAATTTATCTCCGATATCAAATCGAGGTGCTTTTAATACAACAACAAAACTATCTCTCGAAATCTGATGCAAAACCCAAAAAGATTCTGGTCGTATGGAAAGGAAGCCAGTGGCAAGATACTGTACGTTCACCGCCCTATATAAATAGTAATAGTACCGATAACAGAGTCACTAAAGCGAAGTTATTAAACTTAGTTTTCCGAATCTCCTTCGCCCAAGAAGACGAAGTAAGTATTCCGGAACAGCTGTCAACATTAGTAACTAAGAAGCAGATACCCTTGGTGTAGAAAAGCAGCTTAAATCACTTAATAAAGGAAAATCTTCGTTCCCGATGGTATTTTTTTTAATTAATTAATTTTTTTTGTCATCAGTCTACTGACTGGTTTGATGCGGCCCGCCACCAATTCCTTTCCTGTGCTAACCTCTTCATCTCAGAGTAGCACTTGCAACCTACGTCCTCAATTATTTGCTTGACGTATTCCAATCTCTGTCTTCCTCTACAGTATTTGCCCTCTACAGCTTCCTCTAGTACCATGGAAGTCATTCCCTCATGTCTTAGCAGATGTCCTATCATCCTGTCCCTTCTCCTTATCAGTTTTTTCCACATATTCCTTTCCGATTCTGCGTAGAACCTCCTCATTCCTTACCTTATCAGTCCACCTAATTTTCAACATTTGTCTATAGCATCACATCTCAAATGCTTCGATTCTCTTCTGTTTCGGTTTTCCCACAGTCCATGTTTCAATACCCTACAATGCTGTACTCCAGACGTACATCCTCAGAAATTTCTTCCTCAAATTAAGGCCGGTATTTGATATTAGTAGACTTCTCTTGGCCAGAAATGCTTTTTTGCCATAGCGAGTCTGCTTTTGATGTCCTCCTTGCTCCGTCCGTCATTGGTTATTTTACTTTCTAGGTAGCAGAATTTCTTAACTTCATTGACTTCGTGACCATCAATCCTGATGTTAAGTTTCTCGCTGTTCTCATTTCTAGTACTTCTCATTACCCTCGTCTTTCTCCGATTTACTCTCAAACCATACTGTGTACTCATTAGACTGTGCATTCCGTTCAGCAGATCATTTAATTCTTCTTCACTTTCACTCAGGATAGGAATGTCATCAGCGAATCGTATCATTGATATCCTTTCACCTTGTATTTTAATGCCACTCCTGAACCTTTCTTTTATTTCCATCATTGCTTCCTCGATGTACTGATGGAAGAGTAGGGGCGAAAGGCTGCAGCCTTGTCTTACACCCTTCTTAATACGAGCACTTCGATCCTGATCGTCCACTCTTATTATTCCCTCTTGGTTGTTGTACATATTGTATATGACCCGTCTCTCCCTATAGGTTACCCCTACTTTTTTTCAGAATCTCGAACAGCTTGCACCATTTTATATTGTCGAACGCTTTTTCCAGGTCGACAAATCCTATGAAAGTGTCTTGATTTTTCTTTAGCCTTGCTTCCATTATTAGCCGTAACGTCAGAATTGCATCTCTCGTCCCTTTACTTTTACTAAAACCAAACTGATCGTCACCTAGCGCATTCTCAATTTGCTTTTCCATTCTTCTGTATATTATTCTTGTAAGCAGCTTCGATGCATGAGCTGTTAAGCTGATTGTGCGATAGTTCTCGCACTTGTCAGCTCTTGCCGTCTTCGGAATTGTGTGGATGATGCTTTTCCGAAAGTCAAATGGTATGTCGCCAGACTCATATATTCTACACACCAACGTGAACAGTCGTCTTGTTGCCCCCCCCCCCCCCCCCCAATGATTTTAGAAATTCTGATGGAATGTTATCCATCCCTTCTGCCTTATTTGACCGTAAGTCCTCCAAAGCTCTTTTAAATTCCGATTCTAATACTGGATCCCCTATCTCTTCTAAATCGACTCTTTTTTCCTCTTGTATCACATCAGACAAATCTTCACCCTCATAGAGGCTTTCAATGTATTCTTTCCACCTATCTGCTCTCTCCTCTGCATTTAACAGTGGAATTCGCGTTGCACTCTTAATGTTACCACCGTTGCTTTGAAAAGTCACCAAAGGTTGTTTTGACTTTCCTGTGTGCTGAGTCTGTCCTTCCGACAATCATATCTTTTTCGATGTCTTCACATTTTTCCTGCAGCCATTTCGTCTTAGCTTCCCTGCACTTCCTATTTATTTCATTCCTCAGAGACTTGTTCTTCTGTATTCTTGATTTTCCCGGAACATGTTTGTACTTCCTCCTTTCATCAATCAACTGAAGTATTTCTTCTGTTACCCATGCTTTCTTCGCAGCTACCTTCTTTGTACCTATGTTTTCCTTCCCAACTTCTGTGATGGCCCTTTTTAGAGATGTCCATTCCTCTTCAACTGTATTGCCTAATGCGCTATTCCTTATTGCTGTATCTATAGCGTTAGAGAACTTCAAACGTATCTCGTCATTCCTTAGTACTTCCGTATCCCACTTCTTTGAGTATTGATTCTTCCTGACTAATGTCTTGAACTTCAGCCTACTCTTCATCACTACTATATTGTGATCTGAGTCTATATCTGCTCCTAGGTACGCCTTACAATCCAGTATCTGATTTCGGAATCTCTGTCTGACCATGATGTAATCTAATTGAAATCTTCCCGTATCTCCCGGCCTTTTCCAAGTATACCTCCTCCTCTAGTGATTCTTGAACAGGGTATTCGCTATTACTAGCTGAAACTTGTTACAGAACTCAATTAGTCTTTCTCCTCTTTCATTCCTTGTCCCAAGCCCATATTCTCCTGAAACCTTTTCTTCTAGTCCTCCCCCTACAACTGCATTCCAGTCGCCCATGACTATTATATTTTCGTCCCCCTTTACATACTGCATTACCCTTTCAATATCCTCATACACTTTCTCTATCTGTTCATCTTCAGCTTGCGACCTCGGCATGTATACCAGAACTATCGTTGTCGGTGTTGGTCTGCTGTCGATTCTGATTAGAACAACCCGGTCACTGAACTGTTCACAGTAACACACCCTCTGCCCTACCTTCATATTCATATACCAAATAGATTACTTCTTCAGTATGCTGATACAATATTCCAAAGCTCCTTACCTAAGGACTGAAAAGTTGTACAGGTCATACCAATACTCAAGAAAGGAAGTAGGCGTAGTCCAATGAATTACAGACCCATATCAGTGACGTCAATTTGCAGTGGCATTATGGAACGTGTACTGAGTTCTAACATTTTGAGTCACACTGTGAATCAGCTTGGAGAAAAAACAACAAAAAGGGAAACGGTCTGTTACGCTTAGTAATAAGGATTCAGAAACTATCGTTCTTGTGAAACACAACTAACTCTCCAATCGCGTGAAGTAATGAATGCTATCAACAGTGGGTCTCAAACTGAAAAAAGTGTTTTTGATCCACTGATGTATATTGCCTTTCACCTGTGAAGATGGCTGTAATAATCGACAGCAGTATAGAACAAAAACACAGTTGTACATCTGATGGCACAAATATACTTAAAGAAAGAAACAACATCTCAAACTTATTCCATATTTCTAGACCTTCAGGCGCTTTTAGACACCGTTCCTCACAATCTACTGCTAATTAAAGTACATACCTAAAGTGTATCGCTTCAATCGCGCGACTGGATTCGTGACTTCTTGCCATGAAGGTCAAGTTACGTAGAAATCGATGGAAAATCATTGACTAAAACTGAAGTGATATCCGGCTTTCCTCAAGGAGGTGTTTTATCCTTGTCCTGTTCTTTATGTATGTACGCGATTTAGGATAAAGCCAGAGCACCCTCCTTACACTATTTTAAGATGATACTCTCATTTACCGTATGGTAGAATCATCAGAAGATGAAAACCAATAGCAAAATTATGTAGATAAAATATCCGTGTAGTGCGAGAAGTGGCATTTGTTTCTCAATAAGGAAAAGTTTAAGGACATCCTCGTGAGTACGAAAAGAAATCGGTTAAATTTTAGTTGCACTATAAATCATATAAATCTGTATACTGTTTGTTCACCTAAATCCCTAAGAATTAAGTGCTCGGACGTCTTAAACGACCATGCAGAAATCACTTTGAGGATGGCAACCAGAGACTACGCTTCATAGGCAGAACATTTAGAATATGCAACTTATCTACTAAAGAGACTCCCTTCACGGCACTTACCCGTCCTGTGCTAGAGTACTGCTCTGCGTTAAGGAATCCGTACCAGATAGGATTGACGGAGGATGCTAGGTCCAAAGAAGGCTAGCTTGTTTTGTATTATGGAGCGATATGGGACAGAGTCTCATGGATGTGATAAGGTAGTTGAAGGGACACTGAATAAAAAAACGCATTTTTCGTTGCTCAAGATGTTTTCATGAATCTTCGGTCACGAACTTTCTGCCCCGAATGTGAAAATATCTTTGTGTCACCATCCAACACAGGGAGAAATTATCATTAATAATATGAGAGAAATCAGATCTCGTACAGAAACATGTAGGTGTTCAATTCACCTATGCGCTGTTAGTGAGTGAAATGTTTGATAATTAGACTGAAGGTGGTGAGAAGAATCCTCTGCCAGGCACTTGGGTGTGAATTGCTGAGTGATCATGTAACAGTAGATGTAGATTCGGTAGCGGGACGTACTGCCTTGTACATTTTATTAGAGATAATTAAATTCAGTTATAAATATTTTACGGAATCGCTCAAAAATGTTCATGGCGCTTTCGCCTGAGCACCTGTTTTGGTAGGAAATGCAGACTATCATTGTTTTAGAAGGCTGACAAGGAACCCCTTGAGAGCGAGATCACCAAAGGCCAATGATGTTTACGTCATTCGACGTCCCACATATTGTCCACCAAGCAGCCATGATATTGGCTGATAATGGCATCGTGGGTCGTGACAGAATGTATCCAATGGTGAGCACAGCAAGAGGCTTAGAGCTGCTTAGCTCACAACAGTTCTAGTGATGTGTTGATACAAAACAGAGCAGTGGTAATGATAAAAACGTGCATTTTGTATCTACAACAACAACAGTTGCAGAAGTTGACATTTCATCAGAGAGGAGCCCAAGGAATTTCACAGTGTGAGTAAGAAGTGGCAGATGAAAGATTAGCAAATCTGCATGACGAATCAGTAGAGTGTTTGGTGTCGTATACGCTTGACTGTGCGGGCAGTGAACGTGATGAGTACAATTATGACAGCATGTGCTTAACAAGTGAATGCGATACCAAATAAGGGGTCGAGCCATGTAGTTCATCATCATTACTGGACAGCGAGACACCAATCCCGTCTCCAGTGAACGTAGTAATAGACAGTCATTGTCAGAGGTGTGGGTGCCAAACATAATTACGTACATGGAAGATCATTCAGAGCATATTTTTTTAAGAAAAAGGAGCATGATAAGATTTTAATAAGTCCGCAGCTATATGACCGTCTGGTTCATAAGAAAAACTACGGACAAGGCGCATTTGTTACAAAAACTGGTGTTTCGGCTTTTCACGAATGCGCGATACAATTTAGAGAATACTACGTTATACACATCAAATGGCGCGTAACATATATTGCAGTGATTTCAAGGGAAGCAGTGGATGATTTCATAACTTCAGTCAGTGATAGAGAACTGGAAGAGGTAATATAACGAAATTTCAAACAATTTATCTACTTGATGATGCACAGCAAACTGCAGCATCGGCCTGAAAATTTGTAGATGAGATAAACGTCTCCCATCGTCCACTAAGGAATTTATTTTCAACTCCAACCTGTCATGATATAAAGAGGAAATGTGTATGAAAGAATCTCTGAAAATTAGACATACCTTAGAGAGTTGTATCACCAACATCAGTGTCTTGACGTATTGGTGTACAACGATGCCGACTGTTAATCTAGATGGTAAATTGGCTGGAAAGTTATTTATTGTGCTGCGAGAAGTTGGAGGTGCTCTCCACTCTACTATTCTTTCTGGCGTGCGTGATCTTGCAAGGGCGGCAGAGAATAGTTACGTCACAGCCAGCAAGAGTGGAAAAATGGGGGTAAGAGAAATACAACTATAGAATGAGCACGGCGTTTGGTCAATAGCTTGTAAAGTAACTTAATTTTCATGATTCCTGCTCTGGGTGTAAAACTCATACTCCTTTAAAGCAAACTATCCCTCTTGGAATGTATGTCACATTTCAGTTCGTACCACCTCGAACCACTGGAAGCTATAAATGGTATTATCGCACTGTCTGCAGGTACGCCGTAAGGAATGGTTCAAATGGCTCTGAGCACTATGGGACGTAATATCTATGGTCATCAGTCCCCTAGAACTTAGAACTACTTAAACCTAACTAACCTAAGGACAGCACACAACACCCAGTCATCACGAGGCAGAGAAAATCCCTGACCCCGCCGGGAATCGAACCCGGGAACCCGGGCGTGGGTACGCCGTAAGGAATAACCAGTTTCACAATAATTCCACGACAGACTGTTTCGCATTTGGTTGCTTGCCGTCACATTCCATTAGTTCTCATCACTCTGTTACACCAATATGATTCTACAACTATTATTTAAGAGCTAGCTGAACGTCCTGCACCAGTTACAACACCCAAGGACTCCACCTTCGATCATGAGGGTGAAAACCTTTCTGATCATTGTAGTGCGCCACTTTACACCCGGTGTTCATGATGCAAGTTAATGATTTGCTTTCAACATTTCTTGAATGCCGTCAGTGTCCATTTCGTGAAGTGTAGCATGTACATCCCATCTGCAGCTCCTGGACACTCATTTTCCATCGCCCTCTAGAAGCCCACAGTGAGCTAACATTTTAACTGTCAAGATTGTTAACACAACACCTTTGAAATGAGCCTTATTAAATACTGAACTTGCGACCTCACACTGAACGAGTTCCTTGTGAGTAATAATGCAATGTTTTGAAATTGTTCCGTGCGTGCGTGCGTGCGCGTGCGTTCTGTGTGCGTGCGTGTGTGTGTGTGTGTGTGTGTGTGTGTGTGTGTGAATGATGAGCAATTGTGCTGACACAATTACGAGAGTGGATGAGTCCCATTTATTTGTTGTCACCTGTCCCATTCAGCAGAACTGGCAGTTTACTCTGATATGCAGGGGGGTTGATGGTCTTCTTCAGTGTATGACATATATCTGCCGATGGAACATTCCGTCGTGTAAAGCCAGATGGCTCGTTATAGTTTGCTTGAGTGATTAAGTATGCATATTTCGTTACATAGGGGAGAGTACTGTGCTTTGGGAAACTTTTCGGCGTTTGGCGTCCAGCTACCTCTATAATAAAAGTTTAAAGTGTTTTCTGGATGTATTTTTGTACACTTTTCGTGTAGTGCAGCCTTTCTTTGTAGCTGAGAAGGCAAGGTTTTTAAAATGTGAAACATTTTTCCTAGGTACAACATTGCTATGTAAAAAGGAGCATTTGTTCTATTGAAATTTATGTGTTGCAAGGATAAAATTTTGTCAATAATATCTTTAAGAGTCAATCTGTTACATTAATGGTCTCTGAAGTGTATCCGTAAAGAGCTATGTGCTCTTGTTCATCATCGGTGCTCTGAAACATGTCTCTCCCAAAGAAACGGTCAGGGCTCTTATGGGATGCACTTTAGACCCATGTTTACTAATCTTTTTTTCTGGGTTTGGTCCATACTACCACCTTTGAAAAATTCCCAGTAAAGTTCTGCTTTACCCTGAAAAACCTTATTCAGCGTAAAATTCGGTATCTGAAGAATCAACAATACCTTCCAAATAGTATTTACACTATACATCAACTCTGCAGAACGAAATCTATTTACAAATCTTACACGAAACGCAACCTCATGTCGCACAAGAGCCAGTATAGAAGAAAATGCGGTTCTAACATTGGTCACTAGACTGAAACACCGACCAAGTACACGGTCCTGAAGGTACAATTCTATCTCCTAATGCTGTCTGTGACTTATTCGTTAGTACTATCTGCACCCGGATTGATAGCCAATCGTTACGAACTGCAGGCATTTCAAGCGTTACGTTGAACAATAATGGCCGTCGCTGCTCTGTTGTATTTTATTTTGACAGACCAGTATTACAATAGGCCTCCGCTCCTCTCCCACAAACGTACGGCACTACAGTTAAGCCTATGCGAAATAAATTTACCACATTTTTTTCAGTTAAGCAGACTATACGCAAACAATAGTTTGAAAGCAATTTTTAGAATCGCAAATTCGGATACACTGCCACGAGGAAGAGTTGGTGTTTCACAAACTGCACTGAGAATGCAGAATGCAGGGGTCGCTGTACATGGAGATTTTCAGTTAGGAAACAGGTCTTGACGAAGGAGTTCCCAATAACGAAACAATGTTTTATGATAACGCTGAAACACTTAATTAATAAGTTATGGTTGCTGAAACGTAATGTTGTGACATCCTTACTATTCCCAAAAACTTTGTGGGGAGGGCAACCACAGCTTAAACACATTGTGAACAACAGTCAAAACACTCAACACCCAGTAACCATCCAAATTATCATAAAATTACAACAGTTAAAAATTCAAGGTTGATGAGAGGTTTCCAAAAGCCGCAAGGCTGTGTGAAGGTACTTTATTCGCAACTACAGGTATCACATCAATATGGAGGCATTTTTAGGCTCACCTGTCAAGAGTACAAAACATTTTTGAGAAAGGTTGTAGGCGCTACAGTGTGGAACAGCGCGACCGCTACGGACAAAGGTTCGAATCCAGCCTCGGGCATGGATGTGTGAGGTGTCCTTAGGTTAGTTAGGTTTAAGTAGTTCTGTGTTATAGGGGACTGATGACCTTAGAAGTTAAGTCCCATAACGCTCAGAGCCATTTTGAGCCTCTATGTGAAATTTTTGAAATGGTAGACATACAGAACCATAGTGTTGGCATTCAACTAAGAACAACGACAAATACAATAGTTATATTTTCCTAATTTTCTTTCTTTCTTGGGGCCTTTCCCCTGCACCACGCGAGGTCGGACGTGTTACTATTTATTTGGCAGTGTCAGTTGCAGAGGTGGCCAGATGCCCTTCCTGCTGCCACCCCGAAACCCCGGAATGGAATTAGTGTACCCCAGATGTTAGGGTCAAGTGTAAGCCATGGAATAGTGCAAACGTTTTCAAATGTCTGCTAGTAGTGTAATTGAGACGGAAAATGGGGACCAGCCCAATATTCACCTATTACGATGTGGAAAACTGCCTAAAACCACAGCCAGGTTGCTAGCATACCAGCCCTCGTCGATAATCCGCCAGGCGGGTTGGATCCGGGGCTGGCGTGCCTACCCGAGTTCAGGAAGCAGCGCATCAGCGCTCTCGGCTACCCTGGCTGATGTCATATTTTCCTAATGCAGATGTATAATTACCGAGTCTCACCATTCGGGAATTTATCCCCCTTTAAGAGTCAGATCACAATGATTGGTTATCCTAACAAAATCGAGTACAACCCAAAGAAGCTTGTCAAAATGTATAAAGTATGGCTGCGGAATCAGTCAGCTCTAGAATAAAGTGGAGAAAAATTGATAATGAATGGTACCCTATTAAGAAGGGAGAAGGGGGATAAAAAGCCAAAGAATTATCTAAGGCCTAAGGAAAGTACTATAGTTACACAGGAAATATCATAAAAAATACTGTAGTATGGAATCGAAACTTCGAGAATGGAAGAGATCTGACACACAGTTTACTGGATACCATCCCGTAGGTGAAGTTATAAGATTCGTCACTAAGAAATTTGTAACTAGTGCCACTGTCTCTACTAATGGCGTCAAAGCTATGGCACATTCTCAGGAATTCATTCCACTTCATGATGCCCTTTCATCACCATTAATTTACATTTTCGCCTAAAATATATTTTCCTTGGCTTTGATGTTATCCTTCTGTTGCACATAAAAATTTGTGTGGCTCCAGATAATGCAGCTATATCAAATAACGCTCTAGAATCATTCAGGTGAGTGCCAAAAGGGCATAGTAATTAATGCATCCAACTAACTTCTAAAAGCCATTGCACTGTTTTTGTTGTACTCCGCAGTGGGAAGGCTAATATGATACAAGCATATGGTTCTAAGACAATTTAAAAACCCTTGTCGTAACACAACTGTGGGCCATCTGCCTGAAGCATGGACTGGGAATTTTCGGGCCTAAGTTCGTTTCTTGCTGATACCAAAACTACTTTTTTCCCTTTCATGTCGCTCAATGTTAAAAGATTTATTATAAAATTTAAAATTAACTGTTCTATTTTTGTATGAAAAATTAAAATATTCCTTTTTAGACTAAATTGTGGTAAGATAAGCGAGTATGTGAGGAAATTTAATATGACAATATTCTCTGGAGACGATATGCTGAAAGGGCCGGTATCAGTAGATCTTTGAAGGAGAATGCGCGATTTAAAGAGTTAGGGTGATGTACTTCAATTGTAATTCGAACAGCAGAAGGGCATGTGACGATGCTTAGCGATTTCGCTCACGTAACTGAAAACTTCGAATTACTTGTAAAATTTGGAATTTTCCCAATGAATGAACTCTTCAAAAAGATTTCGGGCTTGCAGCCGGTCGTCGTAAACTTCATTGCACGATATTTCGGCTGGACAACTGCCAGTCATCTTCAGGTGAGCCGAACAATGACTGGTTCAGATCTCCTTCTTAACTGTGAAGAACCAATTCATAATTTTAGATATTCAAACATTCATAAAAATTTAGAAGATTTATCCGCAACTATCTAAGAAATTGAAGAAATTATTAACTTCATGAAGCTCTTGGAGAAATCTTTGAGAAAAATTGGAAAACAGAAACTCCCAGGAGAGAGGAAAGTGGCCTTCTTGCATTCACTACGTAAAAAAATGATCACAAACAATATGATCATAACAACAGAGAAATTTATTTGTAACCAGTTACATATAATATAGTTTCGAACACTATAATAAACACAGTATAAGCTACACAGGAGATTAATTTAGGGTAATATCAAGGTGGTCTTAGGAAGGGCACATAATTTCCTGAATAAATATTTAATGGGAAGTCATTTGCCACAGATTACTGTAATCAAAAGCCAGTACTTTTATTTGAAACTGAGAGTGGTGAATTGTTCAGACGTAGAGTATGAGGCATTTTTACAGCTCTTCTATCGCGACTCTACCGTTGGTGACTATAGAGAACTGGTAGAAAAGCCGGAACAATACACGCGGCCTGCTGTTACCTACTGATGTGTGGGTAGTGTACTACTATCTTGTGAACAGAAAGTGATCAACAGACTCAATACTGCGCTCCATTCGTCCGGCAGATTCCCCACTGCGTGCTACCTGCAGTTTAATTGACACTGAGGACTAGCAGTTTTTACAGCAATGCAAATAACGCATGTCTCTCCAAAAGAGAAAACGGTGGCAATGTCCATAGGACACCACCGATCATGATAACACCGACGATCCTTCTACAACCAATTGAAAAACCTTACCGAAAATGAAGAAAATGCAGTCAACTTACTAAAGGGATATACAATCTCATACATACTCTCCAAAAGGCACAGTAATGAAGAGATTTTTTTTATATGACAATACCAAAATTTATAACAAATTTACAATAATCACGAGAAATATGCATTCACCCTTAACGGCAATGGAATATGTATTCTATGCAAGTGTCACTTTCTTACAGATCTCCGTATTGAAGACTTAAATGTGAATGTGTTGTAAGTCATAAAGCTATTTATAAAACGAGTTTTGCTTTATTACACATTCTGATGTGTGATGTGATTATGTGAAGGTGTTAAATAAAGATTTTGATAAACAAAATAGTAATAATTGGCGGACGTGTGTTAGAGCCTTACAGCCACCTAGTTTGCTTTGGTTTTATTTTATTCCTTGCAATGTTAAGACACCGATTATAAAATTTAAATACTTTTACACAGTTATATTTATATACATATAATTAATATATTCAGTTTAGTTACAGTTACTACCATTGTAGCACACTGCTACACGATGTGATCAAAAGTATGTATCTGGAAACCTGGCTAAAAGTGACATACAAGTTCGTGGCGCCCTTCATCGGTAACGCTGAAATTCAATACGGTGTTGGCCCACCCTTAGCCTCACTGACAGCTTCACTCTTGCAGGCATACGTTCAATCAGGTTCTGGAAGGTTTCTTGAGGAATGGAGCCAGTTCTTCGCGGAGTGCTCCACTGAGGAGAGGTATCGATGTCGGTCGGTGAGACCTGCCACGAAGTCGGCGTTCCAAAATATCCCAGAGGTGTTCTATAGGATTTAGGTGAGGACTCTACGCAGGTCAGTCGATTACAGGGGTGTTATTGTCGTGTAACCACTCTGCCACAGGCTGTGTATTACGAACACGTGTTCGATCGTGTTGAAAGATGCAATCGCCATCCCCGAATCGCTCTTCAATATTGGGAAGCAAGAAGGTGCTTTAAATGTCAGCGAATGGCTGTGCTGTGATAGTTCCACGAGGAAACAACGAGGGGTGCAAGCCCCCTCCATGAAAAAAACGACCACACCACAACTCCATCGCTTCCGAATTTTACTGTTAGCACTACATACGCTGGCAGATGACATTCTACGGGCCTTCGCCGTACCCATAAACCTGCCATCGGATCACCACATTTTGTACCGTGATTCGTCTCTCCAAACAACTTTTTTCCACTATTCAATCGTTCAATGTTTACGTTCCTTACACCAAGCGAGGCGTCGTTTGGCATTTACCGGCGTTATGTGTGGCATCTGAGCAGCCGCTCGACCATGAAATCCTAGTTTTCTCATCTCCTGCCTAACTGTCATAGTACTTGCAGTAGATCCTCGTGTAGTTTGGAATTCCTGTTGATGGTCTGGGTAGATGTCTGCCTATTACACATTAGGACCCTCTTCAACTGTCAACAGACGAGGTCGGCCTGTACGTTTTTGTGCTGTACGTGCCCCTTCACATTTCCACTTCACTAACACATTTGAAATAGTGGACCTAGGGATCTTCAGGAGTGCTGAAACGTCGTATACCGACGTATGACACGACACCCAATCACCTGACCACGTTGGAAGTCCGTGAGCTCCGCGGAACTCCCCATTCTGCTCCCTCATGATGTCCAATGACTACTGCAGTCGCTAATACGGAGTACCTGGCAGTAGGTGGCAGTAAAATGCACTTAATTTGAATAATGTATATTTTTTTTGGGGGGGGGGGATATCCTGATACTTTTGATCACACAGTGTATAATTTCTCACTAGAGGCATGTATACTGTAGAGAAGCCTTGGTCACCAATTCTTATGCCACCACCCCACCCGCCACTCCGATCATCCCTCCCCAAAACACACACACGCAGTTACAAACCGAAGGTTCAGCGCTATCTTTATCTGTGTCCTACTAACTAATCCCTTCCCTTAGCCTAGTTGTGCTATAAAAATTTTTCCCTGTTTTGATACAGTATCACCGACATAGTTATTCGAGCTGTTCGACTAACACTCATCACTCTGCTGTAGAGACACACTTCAAAAACTATTTTCTTCTTATCTCAACCGTTTGTAGTCTACTTTTCATGTATGAGTGAGGCTACGGTCGAAAGGAACACCTCCAAAAAGACTTCCTAACATTTAAACTTACTTTTGATGTTAACAAATTCTTATTTTTCAGAAATGCTTTTCTTGCTATTGCGTGCTGTCTTTTTTGTTCTCTCTGCTTCGTCAGTTATTCGCTTGGCCATACAACACAACTCATCTCCTTTTTTGTGTCTTATTTTTAATCTAATTCGCATACCATCGCCTGATTTGGTTCCACAACATTCCATTATACTTGTCTGACGTTTGAAATTATTAGTCTCGAAACCTATATTCATGCACTATCAATTCCGTTCATCAGTTTCTCCGAGGCCTTTTCCTCTTCGGACAGAATCTCAAACCATCAGTGTTTCTAATTCCCCTCCCAAAATTTTTAATCCCTCTCCAGTTGTTCTACTGTTTTATCTCACAGCTTGCTCAATTCACGGATTGAAAAACACCAGTGTCATTCCCTTTCGAACAAATGACACCCTTTTGCGGTGTTTAACTCTTATAACAGCAGTCTGTTTTCTACACAAGTTCACATCCTAGAGCATGTCACTGCAGCCTTTGATTCTTTTTTTCCACATTATAGATGGTAAATAGGTTATTCATCACGAGTTTACTTCCAAGTGCTATAAAGAAATCCCAGATGACGGCTTCATTGCTTAAGGAATCGTAAATGATTAGGAGCAAAAGCTCCCGTTCCACTTATAGTGAATTTTCTATCATTGAGACACTCAGTCAGGTCTACATGCCTGTTCACAGAGATACAGCATTTGATCGGTTCCACACAGAGAAGGTAATACCAGAAAATATAATTCAGTTTATTTTTTATGGCCCATTATTCGTCTTTCTGCCGCCGAATGCAGCGCCCTGACGTTTAGTTAATTTACGATATTGGTTACGGCCATTGATTGCAGCCGCTGGTCACAATTAATCCAGTGGCAACCACAAATTGTGGCTGCCTCCGGGGAAAAAAAAAAAACCTCAGCGAAACTAGCTGGGCAAAACACTACTACGAGAACATTGTAAGGCCATAATTTCAAACACCGACCGATCAACGTTTTTTTTTTTAAAAAAAAGATCATCAGACCCACAGGGGACTGGATACGCCCTGCAGTGCGACCTGTCGTTACCGCTCGCATCTCCCTCTGTTTTCGATCCTATGAATTTTTTTAAAGGGCGTTCGCAGTTGTAACTCATTGGTCATAGTCTATACGAGATAAATGAGTTCTTCTGCCATGCAGATGCAACGCATGCCCTTGTCGACCTTTGTAATCAAGCACTGAACGCGATTATCATAAAATACGGAATCTAATTAGTGAGAAAACGTGATCAATGACCACTCTCCGACAGATTCGTGATAGCTATCCAACTTATACCTAATATGTTCTAGGCAGATTCTACTTTTATCTATATGGTGGTATTGGATTATTTTCCAATGATTATTTCTCGTTCACGATTACAGTTTCAAGATGTTAGGAGGAAAGGTGTGCCTTTGTTTCCTTTTTGGAGGTGCGACTGTTCATTATGTTTTTCAGTGGCCTAACAGACTAGTTGATATGCTAGAAAAGAATTGGTCATTTAACTATACCATTGGGTAATGTGTCGTGGCCATTGACACGCAAGGATATCTGCACCGACGTGTCTGCACAGACAGTGTTTGCACCGACAAATTGTTGCCTGTTAATGACCTGCGATATGAAAAATTTACCAGTGTTACTGTCTTTGTTCGGCCTGTGCGAAGTCTTGTGGCGTCTGAACTGACATAGATCAGACGTTCACAGCAGATCAAGTGTTGTAATACTTGATATACGGCACGACGTGATTCCAGCAAGATGTGGCTCAACGATGAAGGCAGAATTACAGATGGGCATAGCTTCTGCTAGTTGCTAAGAACTTCAGTGTTACTTTAAGTAACCGAGAGGCACTTATCGATTTATAAATTTGTAAATTACAGAACGCAGCTATCAGTCGTCCTTTTATGTAGATATCATTTTGCAAATCCAGATTTCGGCTAGTGCCTAGCCATTATCAATGCACTATTTTATAGTCTCAGTTCACTGTTGTTCGAGCGTCAGTCACAGTTCCTTGAATACTATTGTTCTTTGAATGCTTCTGACGCCCGAACAACAGGGAACTGACATGTATCGAGACCAGAAATTAGTGCAATGATAATGGCTAGGCATTAGCTGAAATCGGTATTTGCCAAATAAAACCTACAAAAACCCGAAGAATGATTGCTGCGTTCTAGTATTTGTAAATAATACCACAGTCGCTGAGTATACCAATGGCATTCCTAATAGAAGGTAAGCTGATGACTTATCGATTTGCTTACAGTGTCATTTCTTGTTGCATACGTTGTGATACAATGAATATCCTGCAACAGCACAAAAGATTGCCCTCTGCCGAGGGGAGTAAACAAGTTCTCATTTTCTTCAGAAGATTTAAGTGTGAAAATCTAACACGTCTTAGAATCCACTCCTTTAACCATTTCTTTTTACTAATGTCTTTTTTACAACTTAAATAATAAGGCTCATTGAATAATTATCTTGTAAGAAAATTTAATTTGTTTGGATTGGCCAGGAAATACTGTGGACTCTCGAACGACTGATTCAGGACTGTGTAAAAGCTGCATTGTGGTTGGAAGGTATAAATGCGAACTGAGTGCTGCAGACCGGATGTGGAGACAGTCGTGAACGTAGTCTGCTCAAGCAAACGTGATAGTGTAAAGGGCTCTCTACACATACGATTTTTACGAGAAGGATAATGCTGTATCATAGCAGCACTGCAAGTTTCAGCTTTGACACCGTTGTTCATATTGAGATTCAGGAAACCAAAGCACATTCTCGATATTATTACAAGAAGATGATTTTTAAAGAGTAGCTATTCTAAAATATTTTTAGTTATTCTGACAGTTTAGGACTCGTACATGTAGTTTTAAAACTCTTGGAGCGCGTATCAGAAATCAAAAATGAACAACATTAAATGACACATCATTGCTTACAGGATGTCAAATAAAACACCTTTTAGCCGTCTAGCTTCCAAACTTTATTTGTTTGGCTACCAGTTTCGGCGACTTACTATGCCATCTTCAGGCCCCTGACTGACGGGTAGAAGGATTCTCCCTAGGTTATGATCAAAACAGGGGCCAGCAATATCGGAACTAGTAGATATCTGCTTGCTCTAGCGATCACCTCCCACTTCGGGAGTGATCTACTAGTACCGATATTTGATCATAACTGAGGTGGAATCATCCAAAACGTCGATCAGGGGCCTGAAAATGGCGTAGAAAATCGCTGAAATTGGTAACCAAATAACACAAGTTTGGAAAATAGATTGATGAAAGGTGATCAGTTTGACATCGTGTATCGAACAGTTGAGTCCTGCAACCATCTCTGAAAAGATGGACATACAGGGACGTACTTACTTACTGTATGCACGAATCCGGGTATGCAATGCAACCGTTTGAAAGCGGTGTAAAAGCTGAAATCGAATAAATAAAAAAGTTTCTTAGTCACCACTCCTTAGTAACGAGCTCTTTAAAAGTAAAAAAAAATAAAAATTACTGGCTGAGGATGCAGCAACAGCGTACCTAAATGGGATTCGCTAGAGGCAATTTGCTCATTCTACGTGCTTTCACTATGTTTTAAATGGGTTTATAAACTTCTTTCGTTAGTTAACCAGTAACCATTTGTTGCAACGCATAATCTCAGGTTCTTAAGTTGTTGATCTTATTGCAACATCACTTACTTCAAATACATTTCTAGAAAGTAATAATTTAGATGTTGCCCAGCACTTTCATACATTACCAGTTGGTCCAATGAGAAGAGCAGGACCAATAAAAAGAGCAGCAATGGTCCATACTGTCCCTCGTAGACGATTACATTTCTTTATTTTACACTCTGAAAATGGAAATCTGAAAACTGAACAGCGATTTGTGAACAAAGTGTTGGTGAAATGCAATTCTAATCACAAATAATAGACAAGATATTGTGATACTTACCTACTTTCATACGTTTATCATTCTTTCATCTACAATAGTCAGTTAAATGGAGATCATAAATGATGCCGTTTCCCTATCTCCAGTGACATCACACATGGAAAGTTATGTCACTTAAGTATCCATTGAGAACGCTACAAACTTATATGGAACGGAAGATTACGCAAATTCAGTAAACGGTAATGCGAACTGTAATTCTGGCAACGTGTAAAGCATCGGTTGCAAAACGATCTTATGAGTCCATGCTCCAGAGCCCTACAGTTATATTTTGAGTCCTTGTCCTACTATCCCGGTAGGAAGAATGGGGTTTGACGCTCAGTCGATGATGAGTTCACTAGTAACGGATTACGTCCATGGAAAGAAATCGGTTTTGAAAGCTAACAGGACATGTCCTGTTTAAGGGAACCATCGCACCATTTGCCTTTACCAGTTGTGTGACAAGGACTTAAATATCGTTTCTGTAGTCCCGATCTTTCACCATTGCGCCTCTTCTCTCGACTACAATTTAGGGATGATGTAACTTTATTATAACAATTAATTATAGCACGCAGCAATGTAAAACAGAATTTCACGGTACACTGCGTAATATTTCCGCTGTCTCCATCGTATTTGATACGTACGACGAGATTTTGTAACGACAGGTAACATCTCACGTGGAGAAAGTCTCATCCTCAGTGCTGCAGCGCGTATCTTCGCATCATCTATGGATTATGTGGCTAGGCTGTGCTAGAGCGGAATATTCAATCAACAATAAAACGCTCATTTAAAAAATAAGTAAAGAAACTGTAAAAGTATGTACGGATGTTGAATTACCCTGCAGTAGTAAGGAGGTCAGCTTACAATAGTGTTTTGTGTAGTCTCTGAATTGAGTTACGATTCACTTGGTATGTAGTCGCAATGGTCTGTGTAACATCGATACACGTGATGGGAAAAGTTGATGGTAGTTCCGCAATATCCATAAGCAGCTAACCTGGCACTGGTGGGAGTCGTCGAGGGAAAATTTCTGGGCTGAACAACATAATTATGATGACGTAAGATAGTGCAAAGAACTACCCCATTGTAGACATGTTGAGGTGAAATAATACGAAGAGACCAAGGGCAATATCAAAGTAATAATGAGACTAATGAATTCGGAATATATTGATCTCCTTTACTGACGATGAAAACTACTTTAGGTAAACTGTGTTTTAGTCCAGTAGTAGTGATTCAATACTGTAAATGGGATTTTTGTGACAGATGTATCTGTTAGTAACATTATCTCTGAACTGGGTATTATTCAAAATTCTTGTGGAATTGACCCCATTGTACACAACTACACTAATCTACGCGTCTGTCTTACAAAAATATTTCATCACAAAATCGCTAACATTCTGCAGATTGAAAAGGACAGAAATGCACAAAATCCATATCATTACGTTGCTATTTAATGCTGCATTTATTAATTTGCTGGTCGATGTGGGCGAGCGCTTCTAGGCGTTACAGTCTGAAACCGCTCGACCGCTACGGTCGCAGGATCGAGTCCTGCGTCGGGCATGGATGTGTGTGATGTCCTTAGGTTAATTAGATTTAAGTAGTTCTAAGTTCTAGGGGACTGATGACCTCAGAATTTAAGTCCCATAGTGCTCAGAGCCATTTGAGCCACTTTTTTTTATTCATTTGATAATGAAATCCCAGGAACAGACTCAGAAACTGAATTTTCTAAATCGTATTCTCTATTTTGTACACTGCGTGCAAAAAAAGTGAAGCACATGGAGGACATGGTCGGTTGTCAATTTAACTTCGTACACATACACAACTTCAGTGGTTATGTAAATGATAAGTGTTGCAGTTCTCAGTGATAGGGAAACGGCCATCAGAGTGCATTACGTTTCTTCGTGTTTATTGCTGTCCACCAGGCCTGATAGGGTGTATAAGGGCGTGGACGGCGTCAGATGTCGAATTATCACTGTGAGGACATGAAGATACTGTGTACTCGTATGAGAGAACGTTATTAGCACGAGTCAAAGTGGCCACTTGTGAGTCTCCATTTGGCCGCCTGGTCGAGTAGTGCAGTGTCCAGCTTTGTGGGGCACTCGGATAAGACAATGGACGACGCTGCTCTGCATGGGAATGTGGTGGCGGGCATACTCGTCGTCAAAGTTTCTGTCCATCACGTCTAACCCTGAAAAGGAGGAATGCCGTATTGTGTAGCAAGCACACCAAAGTCCCTTCAAATCTGCAGATACAATCTAAGAACAAGTAATGGACGAACCCCAGTATTCCTCGTTAACCTGTACATTTAGTTGGCGACTAGCAGCAGCTGGATTAGGAAATTATCACCCGATGCGGGGCTGCCGTTAATACCACCACAGAAATGGCTTCCTCTGGAAAGGTGTCGTGACCGGGAAGCATTGATATATTATGAATGCTGACACATTGTGTTTTGTGGTGAGACACAGTTCTGCACCAATCCAGAAGATCATCGTAGGCGAATTTGACTGCCACCTGAGGGGCAGTATCTTTCGTGCAATGTTTTGGAGATCTACAGCAGAGTTACTCTTGGCGTCTTGGTGTTGGGAGCCACGAGGTATGACTCCAGCTCACGGCTGTTAGTGATTGAGACAACTCCACCGTCACAACAGTACGTTACTTACATTCAGAGTACTCGTGTGTTATCTCTCACTCGACAGTATAATGATACAAGTTTTCAATAGGGTAACGCTTTTTCACACATAACGCATGTCTCCATGCACTGTGTGCATGATGTTGGTGTATTATCGTGGCCAGCATGAGCCTGAGATGTATACTCGATAGAGTATGTGCAGCGTCATCTTGGACGTCAACCCCGTCCCAGTACCAGTATCAAATATATCAACGAACAGTCGACGTTGTGGGCAAAAAAGACGCATGAGTGAATAGAAAGGCTTTATGACACCATTCTCAACTAAGTCACTGCGTGCATGCATAGGACATGCATCGTCATATTGGTAACTGTGCCCATACTGCAAACTTCTTTGCAAAAGGGACTCAGATTTTTAATCATCATGTACAACCACAATAGTGAAATTTCATTTAGTTTACTCCTTCCTTCTGTCAGCTTCTGTTTTGTTTCAGGAAGTGTAGTTGAAATTTCTGTATCGAAGGAGAGACACACACCAATCACTCGCAATGTCATTATGTTTAATTACTCCTGCATACCTATATTTTGTGAATTAACGAGCATTGTGCTCTCAATTAAATAGATGGCTGAAAGATTAAGGCTACAGGAATTGTGAAATTAATCCTGTCGTCCAGGGCCTCGTGCGACAAGGGGCGCAGATTTACCACAAGGTGTTGAAATTCACAGGCGTCTATTGTCTTTTGAGGCTTAAGTGCTGTCGTGCGTGAGTGAGACAGACGAGAACCTACGTCATAGGGAAACCCAGTGGAAGGCTTTTGTGCCGAGGGGACGCAGCAGTGTTAAATTAGGCGGAGCTACGGTCGGCCATAAAGGGAAACATATATGAAAACTATTTAGTTCTGTAGAAATGCAGGGAATCAAGCCACAGTAATTTTAATCTCCCATCCCCCAGAAATTTTCACAGTGATCCCAATAAAACTTGCATATTCATCATATCTGTAATAGTTTAGAATTTACTCTTTAAGTGAAATTAACACGTTTTGCAACAAAGACCTGGATCCTACAATCTGATCGCTTTAGTCGATCTTAAAGATCGACATTTCATACAGAAGCGGATCATTAAAATGACCAACGTTGTAAATATCAACTCTGCAACTTTATTTGTTTGAAAGATATAGCAAGTTTAAATTATCAGTATTTTCAGTTAAGCATCAGATCATCATTTACCCCACACAAAACACATCGAACGATGACGGCATGACACCTTATGGGATCTTAGGTAATGGAACGTTTGTCGTAAAGTTTAGGGCATAATAGTTACTTTTGTTCGTTACTTATTTATCAGAAGGCATATTGGTACAAGGCTACTAGCCGTGACATTCAAAGTTAAAAGGAAATTGTATTGGTTTTATGTAGAAGAATTTAACGTTTATTATGTAATGGATATTATTGTTACTTTATTTAGAACGTGAAAATGGTCAAGTTTTGATTCTTTAAATACGTTAAAATGTACAGTAGCCAATCAGATGGACGGCTTCGGGAAACGAAAATGCGCTGGTCAGTTGAGTGAAGATGTTCGGCGGGCGGGAAACGCGGCAAGGGACGGGCAGAGGGACAGTGCTGGAGGAGACTTGTAATTCGAAATGAGATTGTGAATCATCTAACTGTGTCAAATGGATATACGCTCGAGTGTAACAGTAACTCTAAATACGACCACTTTCGCCATCAGTGTTCTTTCTGAATAAACATTATTCTAACCAAATCGCAACTGTGTGGCCTACATCATGTATGGGTCGTTAATTTAGTTCCCGATATTATTATTACTGTTTGTATATATTATATCAACTTCATATTTCCCAAACTTGCCACCAGCCAGACAATTTTACCAAAGGGTCACAAGTGTCTGATTTAGGGCGAGTAATGCGACACGTGCGGTTCAACCCCTAGACGAGTTTGAGACAGGACATTTCGACGAACCGCATTTCAGCCCGTACATCTTTCGGATGCTACCTCGCAATTTCGACTATAAATAGTCATCATCAGTGCATTTCAGTTACAATCCAACAAACTCGCGTCGCCAAACGAACTAACTAGCGTATAGGCAGAAGCAATTTCCTTCTGCTTACACACTAGGTCGTATGGTGACATGTACTGTCGAGAGTTTGTTCGGTTGTAACTGAAATGCACTGAAGATGGCTATTTATAGCCCAAATACAGATCTGTGAGAGTAATAGAAAGTAATGGGATTGGGGCTAATTGCTCTATGTCTCTCCTTTATATTCTAAGGTCGCTGTGCTCAACAGTACGGTCTACCTCACGGAATCAAAGTTGGTTAGTGTCTAATCGATCAAAAGGTTGGTTATCTACAGAAGCGCTTTCATAGGTACCGTGTGGAACCAGTATCTCACAGAGAGGATGCGATCACCGAACACTCTCCAACTCGTTGCTCGGACATAGTGTAAGAAGACCGAGCAAGGTGGCACAGTGGTTAGCACAATGGGCTCGTATTCGGGAGGACACGGTTCAAATTCGCGTCTGGCCGTCCACATGGAGGTTTTCCGTGATTTCCGTAAATCGCTCGAGGCAAATGCCGGGATGATTCATTCGAAAGTTCACGGACGATTCCGTACCAATGCTTGACACACCCCGAGCTTGTATTCCGTCTCTCGATGTCGAGAGGACGTTAAACCTAATTTTCCTTCTTTCCTTAGTGTAAGAAGGAATGCCGGTTTTAGCCGGTTGACAAGACAATTTAGAAGTGACCTTGAAAACAAAATCCTAAGGCTGTTTGGGAATTTGACTGGATTTGAGCTCATTTTGCTGTCTGAACTATATACTGACTAATCACTACGAAGTGAAGCATGGGCATCGACTGGACATTTAAATTAGTTGTCAACGTCAGAACGGCACCTGACTGTCACGATCTGTGCGCGACTGAAAGGCTTATCCTGAAATGCTCCTTTATTTACTGCTCAAACATGTCTACAGAAATATAGGCTGTGCACTCAGCGAAAACTCAACGTTGCAGTTGTGGAAAATCATCCATAACATCTTAAGCATTAGCAATGATTCAAAAACAGGGTGTTATGGGCAATTAGTTCTACACTACGAACGAGCAATCTCTATCAGCCAAAGCTTAATTTCTGCTTAACGGCAACATCTTCTCTCTGTGATTTTACAATCATGGGAAAGACCTACGATTACTTCATCTAGGACAGTGTACCAGCACACACCGCCAATCACTCTAAGGACAAATTAATTGAGCAGACGACGAGGTGGTGTGATAAGGATGAATCAGAAAAGTATAAACGTTCTACTAAAATAACTGCGTTGTGAGTGTAAAAGCCTTATGTCAGTTCCAATGTAATTCTAAGGCACTAGGCTATGATAGGAAAAAGTGCAACATTTTACCATGCGTTAAGCTGGGCGCAATGGCCAGGCTGCGGTTGGAGCACAAGGCAGCCCCTTTGTTTCACAAAGGAAGCTCATAGCGTAACAGGACCTCAGCTTGGTTCTGCGCTCGAACGGTCCAAGGGCGCAGATTCTGTACGAATGAGCATGCACTGTTATCGAAGTCTAAATTACCGCCAAAGAACTATGCTGGACAATGTCGAGAACCACAGTAACTTGTACAAAAACGAAGTGACGAACTCACTTCGGGGAGAACCGATCACGGAAGATTTTGGTTATTTGTGGGTCAAGGCCGTTGCGACGTTTTATTTAGTGCCTGGAGCGAGAGTGACAGTTATGATGGTTTAAAGGCGTATTTATATATGAGCCGGTACGGCTCGCTGTTTAAATTTTCTCAGTACTCGCTGTGATTTAAAGATCGAAATCGGATAGGAGTCTCTGGTCGCGCATATCTTTGGCGAATTGGCTTCCCGCACGCCGGGAGGCAACAGAACGAAGAAGAAGGGGGTTTCTGTGAGTTGGCTCTGGACTGTGCGTGAGGAGCGACGTCGGTGTCGGAGGGCGAGGCCGCTTGGTCGGTGGGCCCCTCGAAAGCATTAGGTTGGCCACGGATCGCTGTGGGCTCCTAGACCCTAGTGTTGAGGGAAGGTGTTGTATCTATGGTGGTCATCAGGTGGTCATTCAGGGGTTGAGAAGTGATTTCTTGGTTCTGCCCTTGGATTACGACAAAGTATTACAGCAAGTTTGGTGTATGAGGTGAACATAAGAATTCTGAAATGGTGCACGTGGGTGGCGCGTATCTCAGACTTGTGAATGGTGTAAGCTTTCCATCGGTCTGCAGTCTCCACTTGGAGTGCTGCCTGGGAGAAGCATTGTCATCTATTTAGCTACTTTAAAGTAAATGACGGTTTGGGATCGAAGGTGGATCCAAGTGAGGGTCCCAATCATTGCTTGTCTTATTAAGAAACCTAAGTCGGCCCCCAGCGTGTTAAACTCTGTTATCTACAGTTATAACGAGTAATTTGACACGCTGGTGGTGTCCAGGAGTGAACGTTGGAAGTTGTTGTTGTGGTATTCAGTCCTGAGACTGGTTTGATGCAGCTCTCCATGCTACTGTATCCTGTGCAAGCTTCTTCATCTCCCAGTACCTACTGCAACCTACATCCTTCTGAATCTGCTTAGTGTATTCATCTCTTGGTCTCCCTCAACGATTTTTACCCTCCACGCTGCCCTCCAATACTAAATTGGTGATCCCTTGATGTCTCAGAACATGTCCTACCAACCGATCTCTTCTTCTGGTAAAGTTGTGCCACAAACTTCTCTTCTCCCCAATCCTATTCAATACTTCCTCATTAGTTATGTGATCTACCCACCTAATCTTCAGCATTCTTCTGTAGCACGACATTTCGAAAGTTTCTATTCTCTTCTTGTACAAACTATTTTATCGTCCATGTTTCACTTCCATACATGGCTACACTCCATACAAATACTTTCAGAAATGACATCCTGACACTTAAATCTATATTCGATGTTAACAAATTTCTCTTCTTCAGAAACGGTTTCCTTGCCATTGCCAGTCTACATTTTATATCCTCTCTGCTTTGATCATCATCAGTTATTTTGCTCCCCAAATAGCAAAATTCGTTTACTACTTTAAGTGTCTCATTTCCTAATCTAATTCCCTCCGCATTACGTTGGAAGTAATCTTAGGTGTTTGATTGACTGTGGAGCCTTTCAGTCGAACGCTTATGAATCGTGTTAATTGCAGTTCACTTCTTATGATATTTTACTGTTCTAATTGTCGTGGAGAAATTGCCTACAGTATTTTCATAATTTAGTTTGGAACGTCATTCTCTGGTTTGGTCTGGCCCTCCCAAGAGTTTAAAGCCACAAATATTCTCTTACAGCCTTTGCTGAGGTTGCGTTGCAACAGTTGTTGATTTCTCTCTTGTCTACCCCACAGGAGTCGGGTAGATGCGGTAGTACCGATTCTACTTCCACGTCCGTTTGAAGATTTGCGAGCCGCATCAATATCGATGTATAATCCCAGTACGCAATTTGTGTAAGTTGTTGTAAGTTGGTTGCGCCCAGTTATAGTTTTGTATCTCTTGGAAAATCTTTCCCCTGTCGCAAATGGTCCTGAAGGGCAGCACGGTGCACAACAGCGCATGACCGCAACGAAATCAAAATTTATGTATTCTATATTAACATTTTAACGGATATAACCACTGCACTTAAGAGTGGATTTAAGCGTTTTTTTATTTATTTTACAACGAAAATATTTACATATCTGTTTAATTATTACATCTATGCTTAACTGTCATAATTCGTTGGGTGTCGTATGCATCACAAGTGGGGAGGTTTATGGTGTAATGTGTTTAAAACGAAGGAAAATATTTTGTGATACGGTGTACATCGTAGAGGCTACGGGGTTTGAGTGTACGTTTACAGTAATCAGATTTCATTGCATATAATTTGTTGTTTTACTTAACATTTTGTGATCACTATTTTGTTGCATTTAGAGATTGCAGGTGATATTTAGAAACATTTTGGTGTTGCATGTGAAGTTAGAATTTTTATTTAATCTTGAATTATGCAATTAGAATTTTTTCCTTTGCTTAAAAAGAGATTTTGAGTTTTCAGAGTTATAAAGTGATTCTGAGAGCTGTTCTTTGATCTGTTATTATTGAAGAGTGTTGGTTAAATAATGCTTCAGGAATTTTGAATAAGAAACTATACTGAGGATCTTGCTGTTCATGATAACGAATGTTCACTTACTATTTTAAAATCAAGTTATATAATTTGTGTAATTTTAAAAGTAACTAAAAACTTTTACTACAGAAACGGTGCCCGTCCGTACTCCCCACAACTTCCACGTATTCAAGGTATTGGGCTTCGGGCGTTGTCTGATTTTTTCCCGGTATCTATCGCAGATAACACCTGCGGGACCATGTCAATATACACGGTACAGCAGAATTCAAGTACCACTAAACGGAACCACGTTATAGTCTGCCGTTTTGACTCCCTGCGAAGTCACCCTGGGGTAAACCAGCGACGTGTCGATACATGCGAAAAACACAGCCAGGTCTCGTAAGTTCATGTGAGGTGTAGGGTAACCGATAAAAGCATTTGAGACACTCCTCTGCTTAGGACGACACGAAAAGGTGTGAGAGATCGCCTAAGGGGCATAAATAACGCCACTTCTTTCCTTACGGCGTTGATTTCCACACATCTCGCCTCAGAAACGATAATTCGCAGTGGCATGAGCCACAGCACCACGTTCTTAACAACCTCTGACATCACTGACAGCCACGGACGTTTCAACCACTATAGGTCAGGGAACAAAAGTGTTGAAAATGTATAAGCAACCTGTGCTGCTTCGAATCACGTTCAAATATCGTCGAGTCGTTATGAATGGTCCTTAGTGGTTCCAAGTTACACACGAGAGCAAAATCTGCAATCGAATAAAGTGCGATCACGTTCATTTTGGATCAACAACCACAGTATTCTTCTATTAGGGTTGAAACGAATGGAATGTAAGCGGTGTCAGGGATTGCTCACCCGTCTGGAACAGTTGTGTTCGACAGCCAAATATGTTGAAATCAACGTCACAAGGAAAGGTATGGTTCATTAACGCCCATTACGACACTTCTGAGGCGTTTCCTTATCGACTCTGAGCGGCGTTGAGTCAAACATTTTCCTCCGCCGCTCACAAGGAAACAAATTGTTTTCAACCCTGGGCATCTGATTGTGACATACATCGCCAAGGCGTCAAAAAATGTTCAAATGTGTGTGAAATCTTATGGGACTTAACTGCTAAGGTCATCAGTTTCTACGCTTACACACTACTTAACCTAAACTATCCTAAGGACAACCACACACACCCATGCCCGAGGGAGGACTCGAACCTCCGCCGGGACCAGCCGCACATCCATGACTGCAGCGCCCCAGACCGCCCGGCTAATCCCGCGCGGCAGAGGCGTCAAAAGAAAGAGTAAACTGTGGGTAAGAGGACCTGAGACGACTTTCCCATTGTGTGGCATGTCCGTTGTGGTTTTGTGGATAATGGTGGCCGAGGTTGGCGCCAATGCGACGTAATTAACCCACCTTTCACTTTACGTGAACTTCTGAACTCCATCCGCCTTTTCTTATGCGTCCTCGTCTTACTGTTTGAATGTCGTCGAGCCCGATGGTGACGTCGCAGCGCGTCACGTTTCTGCACCTTTACTGAAGAAGTTTGTACGCACCTTTGAGCCAAATTTCTCCGTCGCAACCGAAGACAACTACAGTGTTCCGAAAGACTGATCCTTTAATTCTGCTGCACAGTGTATCTACATCATCAGTTCATGCGAAAAGTTTTTATATTGCTAATAGTTTCGGTCCATTCCCAACATTATGTATCTTTTGATATTATCTGATGGTCAGTCTTTAATACTGTTTCTGTGGAGCACCACAATCGCAAATATTTATCCATTACAACATCAGTAATACATCTTATAGACTGGTTGAGTAAAATTTGAATAATCTAGAGGAAGCTTAACGGTTTAAGGAAGTGCATGTTTTTACTTCCGTGATTACAAAATCTATCTACATTTGCATTGAAATTGGTATTATACCTCCTCTTACCAGTATGACATTCTGGCCTGTATGTATGTCCAGATTCCGTTGCGAATGGTGTCATAAACTTCCTGTGAAAATTTGTCTCTCAATTATCGTAATTGGTTTCTCATACGCTGGATACTGGCGCTAGGATGGAGTTGACATCGTAGCTGGTCCCACATGTGTTCTTACGGGGACAGGTCTGGGGATATTGCTGGCAATGGGATTATGTCGACATCATGCTGACAGTTCATACAAGCACATCGCATGTGTAAACGAGCATTCTCCTGTTGAAGAATGACACCACGATTCTGTGGCATGAGAGACAACACATGAAACGCAAAAAAGTAGTTCAAATAGCTCTGAGCACTATGGGACTTAACTTCTAAGGTTATCAGTCACCTAGAACTTAGAACTACTTAAACCTTACTATCCTAAGGACATCACACACATCCATGCCCGAGGCAGGATTCGAACCTGCGACCGTAGCGGTCCCGCGGTTCCAGACTGTAGCGCCTAGAACCGCACGGCCACCCCGGCCGGCCATGAAACGCAGCATGTGAATGATACACAGTTGAAAGTTCCTTGAGTCGGTACCAGCATTGTCATGAAGATGTACCCCATGACTCCTAAAACCGCGGATCCACGAGTAAATAGCTGTGGCTCCAGCACATTGGAAGAATGCACCCTCCCACCAAGGTCGCCCCCAAATTTCCTATGATTGTCAGCCGGGGTTGCGCAGATCAATGGTTCATCGCAGAACACAGTGTGATGTCGTTCGTTACCATTCCATGCTATCTTGTCATAGAACCATTCCAAACGCAGCCGTTTGTGCTGTGGTGTTAAAGGTAGGGTTTGCATGAGTCGTTAATTCAATAGTACACCTGCTGCTATTCTCCACCAAAGGTGTGACATGACACTGAACGTTGCAGAGAGTCCGTTGCTTAATATCGGATGGCAGGTGCAGATGTGAAAGGGTGGACAATACCGCGATTCACACTTTTGATCCTCAGACCATGTACCTTGAAAACGAGTAGGCGTACTCTCTTTCCCACGTAGGTCACTCTCACGATTTCCCCCAAAAATCCTGATGTTGCACGGTTCTAATAACCGATCAAATGGCTGTTCTGTCACGACTATCGACATCCTAATTATTTAGATAGCCAACTATTGTGAGAACGTGTACAGAGCTACACTGAGTATCATGTATGTCTTCTGGGTGATTCAAACTTTTTTGTCAAGCAATGTTCTTAGAGTAACTGGGCTCTATAGTCAAGTGTGATCTATGTTAGGGTGATGCACTACAAACCTTATGTCGGAGAAAGTAAATCCACATTCATGCCCTTATTAGATCAATCGCCTCCTGATTGCTAATCATATCATTCTTTCTACACAGTGTGGTTCTTTCTTAGAATTTGGAGGGGGAGGGGTTACGGTGATTGTTTCCAGTTATGCAATTATGGCTCAATCCGTTGAAATACAGAAGATGCTAAAATGAAGTGACAGATCTATGAAGTAAAACATGAGCCTGGGCACGTGTATAAACTAGGAATCGACGTAAAGTTTTCGTAACCGCGTGCATTTTCGGTATCACATGGGGTTTTGATATGAGTAACTGCCACATGTTACTGACACATATGACTGTCGAAACCATTATTTCAAACTCTATCTAAGGCCGCTCTTCCAGACAAGATTCCCATCCGTTAAATGGCTGATTGACTAATGGCTTTAATTAAGACAGATGGCTTAACACCAACAGTCCTCAATTAAGGGTGCCCTTTTGGCCCCAGTGATCTGCCCACGGGGAAAGTAAACATGGCCGCAGCTGCAGCGAACGTCAAACAGCTCACTGTGTCTCCAGTAGGCCATGTCTCCAAAAGTCTACTGTGCATGCCCATATACCGCCACTTGGCGCCACATCCCTACACCCTTCACTGGTTACCCAACAACCAGGCAAAGACACTTCCGCAGAGACGCTGCTATCCCCATCACACGCACGCGACTCAGATATGGCTCATGTATGACTCAAAAACCTTCATCCACCGATTGTCCTTTCAGCTTGCCAAAAAGATGAAAATCACATGGTGCAAGATGTGAAATTCTAGATTAGCTGGAGTCACCCCAATTTAGACTCGGTCAAATTGTTGGCATCATGGCACAACCAATGGGGTTGAACTGCAGTAGTTCCATATGTGTGGTCATCAGTCCAAGACCGGTTTGATGCAACGTAGCTGTCTCTAACGGAATTACTAAGTCATAGGAAAAACCACATTTTTAAAATGTATCCTCCATGAACATTAATTCCTTCTCCAAAATTTTCTTTGGTTTCCTATACCGCTTCCTTAATTTACCGGTTGATTAATATAGGGGATACGCTGCAATCCTATCTCATTCCTTTCTCAACCACTGGCACCCGTTTATGCCCTTCGACTCTTACCACTGTCTTCTGGTTTCTGGCCAAGTTGTATACAAACTTTCGCTACCTGTATTGGACTTCTGCTACATTCAGAATTTCAAATTGGGTATTCCAGCCGATATCTTCAAAAGCTTTCTTCGGATCTACAAAAGCAAATGAACGTAGTTTACCTCTCCTTAACCTACCTTCTAAGAGAAGTCGTAGGGTCAGGATCAGCCCTGCATGTTTCTATTGTTCTCAAGAATCCAAAACGATATTCTCCGAGCTCGTTTTCTCCCAATTTTTACATAACTCGAGTCAGTATTTGTCATGAGCGAGTTCATAAACTGATGGTTCGATAATTTTCACATCTATCAGCACCTGCGTACTTTCGAAATGGAATTTTTACATTTTTGGTTATGTATGTGTGATTTCGTCTCTTATACATATTACATACACGGTGGAAAGATTGTTATGGCTGGCTCTCTCAAGGCTATCAACAGTTCTAAAGGAATGTTGTCTACTCCTGGGGCCGTGTTTCAACTTAGGCATCCCAGCGCTCTGTTACATTTTTGTCGGAACTTCAAATCTCCCGTTTCATCTTCATCTGTGAGCTCTTCTCTTTCTATGCTATTGGCCAAAATACTGCCAGAATTTCACGGCCCGTCCGTGTGATATGTCGACGCTTTCCCCACGTGAATCTTAGTGAACCGTGTACTTTGGAGCACGTTTCCGGTTGCCGCACCATTTCACTCGCACACTGCTATTCACATGCTATCTATAGTATAGAAGAAGTGTATCTGCAGGACAACCAGAAATGCACTCTCGTCTGACATCGCTCCAGACTTCTTGCACAGCCGTATTTGCATGGAATGACGAAGGTATCTCACTTTCTGCAATCCCTACGTAGATGATCTCAATCTCGGGAGAACAACTGTCGAGTTACGTGAACGAAAATTACCGGTGAATGTTAAGGAACAACAAAACTAGCGGGAACGAGATCCGTTTGCTAAACACCTGCCCCTCATTACTGAGGTCCAAATGACGCAACAGAGAGACGGATAACGCAATGGTAGGTGAATGTCGTGTGTGGTCCTGTAACACTCACAGAGTTTAGATGGCAAATAAAAAATTGTGAGACTAGTACAAGTTGTTTCGCTACAGCATAGACTGACATAAGTGTGTTAAACACTCAAAAATTTTCTAATCAAGTAAGATGGTGGATGATCGGCTACTGACTTTACTGAGGTAAAAGCTACACTCAGTTTTAGAATTTTAATGGCAAAAAGCACTGTTAAAACACACAGAGAAAAATTATATAACATTATGAAGAAGGAAAAATGAGGAAATAGGATGTCTGTAACCATCTAGACACGTAACGAATTAAAAAATCTGTAGAGGAGCAGTGTTTGCGATGATCAATTACTTACGAAAGCTACAATCAAAATTCGACGAAACAGTGACCTGTGTCTCTTTCGGTAATTCATGCAACGGATGATACTGGGGCTAAGAAACTTGTACAAAGTCCGATAACATGCCTGCTCAGATGCAATTTAAAAATTTTTAGTAATTACAAGCTCGAAGCCCAATCTAAATTTACATTCTTTCATGAAGGAGAGGTACCCTGGAGGAAATCTGTAGTAATGATTTTGAAACTTTTTTCTTTCCTACTACAAGAAGCACTGCACTGCCCAACTAATGTACTCGAAAAACTTGAACGTCCGCCAAGTGTGTATGTGCTGCTGACAAAGACTTTGTAATACCTATTCTGTACACATAATTATGTACATTCCTGTGACACCTTAGTTTAGCTAGGCCTACACAATGTTCAACTAACTTATGAGAACCCAGCCGGGTACTCTAGTTTTATAGCTCTGAACGTGTAATACCAAGACATATTAAATATCGTGCTAGAAGAGATCTACAGGTAAACAAAATTGCATTACTATTACTACTACTACTACTACATTCCCTACAAAACGTATTCTTGGTGATGGAATTTAATAAATCAGGGCATACCATTAGTTGCAAAGTTGCCACAAACATTTGCCGTTCTCATACGAGGCTCATTTTATACTGTTAACCTATAAATTTGCCTCGCTCTTCTCTCCAATCATTCCATGGCAATGGCTGGTCACAGACAACCTAGCCTTTCTTCTAGTACTGGAGCAGTAGCTTCGCATTATCCTACCTTTTCAACTGGTGTGTTCAACTTCAGAGCGTAGCAGGAGTCCCTACATTTTTTTGTTATCTACAGTTCTGAAAGCCCTAACCATTAACCAATTGTATTACGAATAAATTCCTACATCTAATACACAAAAGAGCGTAGACCTCGTAATAATTTCCAGCGAAAGCACACATATAGAAAAATAAACAATATTAAGAAACCATAAGATACACGTTCAAACAACTTACGATAATTCAGCCTTGTGACATCGTCGACAACCGCCGGCGTTTCGAAAGGAAACCACTCCACCATTTTCAAAGTAAAACTGCAGCAAGTGAATCCAATACCTCAGTTTTTATGGCATGCCCGTCAAGCTAAAACACAAACACACACACATATATATATATATATATATATATAGTGTTTATATATATATAATATATATAACACTATCTTACCATAAACAAATTGTGATTGACATCAGATGTTGTCAATTATGATATTAAAAATCAATGTGTGTCCCTCTGTTTTTGACTAGTGAGAGAGCAATAGTCCATGCAAAATTTTAAGAATAACGATGATCCTTATTTTTAACGTTACTTTCTAATTTAATTTCTACAGCTTCCTTAACAGTATTATCATGATAGCTCGAAGAGCATGCCAGAATCTCTGGGTTATTTTCCATAGAATAATCAGTGCCAAGACAATGTTCTGCCATGGCGGGTTTTCTCGGCTGTTGTAAACGCGTGTGCCTCACGTACTACGCAAACCGAGATCATCCTTTAGAAAATCTAAAAGGACTATTCGAGATGCTCCCTACGTAAATCAAAAATGACTTTGGTGTCATTTCGTATTTTCATCCCTCACCCGGTACACAGTTTGTTGACAGCGCAACGCAAGTCCATTCCGTCTTTCCCTACAACAATTCTGACGACAGATGACTTCGAAACGGCTTAACTCCGCTGGCAATCTCTCAGGATCGGATAAGGTATAGGCCTTGTTAACCAAGGTACCAAGTGCCCTTTCTCTTTGATCCGGGTGGTAAAACTGTCAGCCGGCTTACACAAGTCAGCATGAGTAGCCTTCCTATCAAGAGCATGTCTCAGAGTACCATCTACCTCCCTCCTGACCAACGCATCAATGAAGGGGAGACAGCCATCCTTTTCGTGAAAGGAATATTCGTGTTATCGTGAGAATTGAACTGATGTAATCATGATCTAATTGTCATGAGACTAAAAAATATTTTAATACATATTTAAAAAGACGCAGGTTCCAGAGCCACCGTGTCTATGGCACGTTCCAGGAAACTCTTCCCGAAACGAATTGGCAGTAGCAGGTGATAACGTGCTTCCCATTGCAACTACATATGTTTGCTCGGAGTACTGGTCATTGAACAAAAAATAAGTCGAAGTCAACACTCGTCGAAATAGGCTCGTTAATTCAGCATCAAACGTAACCTCAACCAACCGTAACGAATCAGACAGAGGAACGCGAGTGAAGAGAGAGACCACATAAAATTGACTAGATTATTAGAGTCATTGAAATGTATTCTCTCTAAGGGACATAAGAAATTGCTGCCACAGACGTACTACAGGTTTTAACAGGGTAGCAATGTACTTTGCTAACCAATATGTCGAATACGACGAAGAGAAACCACTTCCTTTAGGACCTTTGGGTGGCCGGATAACCTAGGTACAACAGGACGGTAACCACTGCATCTTATAAACCTAACCCTGCTTGTCAAAAATAATTGTAGCATTGCTTTTGCCAGCAGTTAAAATAAAATTATCCCGATGAACTCCAGGAAAATGTAAAGCAGCCCTCTCAGACGCTGTGATATTACTCATGGACGGAGGTGGACCAGTCAATATACGACCAGCCTCTCTCCTAGCCTTCTCTCCAACATCAGGAGGTAGTTTAAAAACAGCTTGTTTTACAGCACTAATGAAATTAACTGCTGGAAAAAGCTTGGCAGTCAGTGCAAAATTCGAACACTCCACGAATAGGGCTGAGTCGTCAAATTTTTTTCGTGAGATTTATCACAGAAAGTAGATAAATAGTATTAGACTCCGGGACACGGACACGTTAAAACTTCGCCAGATGCCAGACAATTAAAGAAAAAAATTTTCACTCAGGCAGCGACCATGACCCATCGACCAGCCAATCTCCAGAAAAGGTCGAAATTTCTTTTGATCCCATCCTTAAATGAAACCAAAACATTTCCTTTGAAAACAAAATCCTACTGTGGACGACTGTAATTTATCGTTTCATGAATAAAAGGTAAGCTAGCACGTTGATTGATGCGACTGGGGGCAGGAGAATTAATATGGTGCACATTTTAGGCAATCGTAGAAACAGAATTTTGAATTCAGTCCACCCGAATATTTATATCACAATGGAGGTGGAAAAGTATGGCTATCTTCCCATCCTTGATGCGTTGGTCAGGAGGAAGGTGGATGCTACTTTGGGACATGCTGTTTGTAGGAAGCCTATTCACACTGACATGTTTCTATCACAATCCGGCTCAGAGTGAAGAGGGACTTCGTACCGTGGATCTGTAAGTTTATCAGTGGAATTAGCCCATCGAAGTCACCTTTCGTCAGAATGGTTATAGTGAATGATAGACTTGCTATGCGCTGTCTACCAACTGTGCACTGGATGTACGATGATAATACGAAGATAGCCATTGTGCGTTATACAGGAAGCATCTCGAACAGGGTTCTTTTAGTGTCACTCAAGGATGATCTTGCTTTGCATATGGCGGGTGTCTACCGTATTCCTTGCAGTAGTCATGTGAGCTATATGTCGGACTATCAGGATTGTGAAGGACCGGTGTACTGAGCATAAGCGGCACGTACGTTTACAACAGCCAAATTCTCCATTCCAAATCATTGTTTTGGCACCGGTCGGCCTATGGAATATAACTCAGAGTTTGTAGCACGCGCTCCTAGCTCTTACGGCAGCTTTAGTGAGGAAACTGTTCAAATGAAATTAACAAGTAACCTTAAAAATAGAGATGGTGGTTTTTGTCGAAATTCTGCATGGAATCCAACTCTCTTACACGTTGATTATTAATTTCACTATTCCCAAATGTGAACTCTTATTGCAGATTGTGATGAAGTCTACGTTCTTCGCCGTGTTAGATGTAGGAATTTACTATGCAATACAACCCGTTAACGATTAGGGCTTTTACAACTGTAAATAATAGGGAAAGCTGTAGGGAAGTCCCTCTATGCTTAGAAGTTGAACACGCCAGTCGAAAATGTGGGAAAACGCGGAGCTAGAGCACCAATACCACAACAAAGACAGGTTAATCTGTGGCCAGACACTAATATGGAAGAATTGGATAGAAGAACGAGGCAAATTTATAAATTAGCCACATAAAATGAGCCTTGGATGAAATCGGCAAATGTTCATAGCAAGTTGCAACTGTTAGGCTCTGAGCACTATGGGACTTAACATCTATGGTCATCAGTCCCCTAGAACTTAGAAGTACTTCAACCTAACTAACCTAAGGACATCACACAACACCCAGTCAAGGTGCTACTAATGTTATTGTCTGACTTACTAAATTACATCACCAAGAATATGTGCTGCAGAGAATGTAGTAGCAGTAGTAGTAGGAGGAGTAGCAGTACTAGTTTTACTTACCTGTAGATCTCTTTCACAAGGATATTAAACATGTCTTTTTATTACAATTTAAAAAAAAGAAAAATAAATTAATTCACACTTACAGACTTTTACACGCTTCCACGTGTAGAATGCTAAGGGTGGGTAGACGGTTATAAAAACAATTGCGTAATTCTGACAAGCGTTGCCACCACAACAACACGACTTTTCGATTGCCTAAATTCAATGTAATGATATAGAACTGCAATTTTACACTTGAACCAGTTATTCGTAACGTGTTCTGATTATAGATATCCGTCCCCGGTAGCTGAGTGGTCAGCGCGACAGTAGGTCAGTTCTAAGTGCCCGGGTTCGATTCCCGGCTGGGTCGGAGATTTTCTCCGCTCAGGGACAGGGTGATGTGTTGTCCTAACCATCAACATTTCATCCCCATCGACGCGCAAGTCGCCGAAGGGGCGTCAAATCAAAAGACTTGCACCCGGCGAACGGTCTACCCGACGGGAGGCCCTAGTCACACGACATTTATTTATTATAGTGGTCATCTGAAATTACGTGTGTCAGGCTGATATCTCTGACCTGTATTATTTCATGAGTATGAGAATTGTATTCCTAATCTCCAAACGCTTACTAGTGTTCATCATAGCCGAGGAGCTCATTTCATACCAAATTATACACTGACGGAAAAATAGCAACATCAAGAAGAAGTTGTGTGACTTAAACGAATGATGACAGTCGTGTTTCTGCAAATGAAACATGATGTTAATTCAAATTCCGCGCCACTACGAGGATACACATCAAGTTTTATCTAAGTACACGCTATACTGATGGTAAGCATTAGTTATCTTTTAGATTAGATGTGGAGAGTTGATGTTAGCCAAAATTCCTTTAAGGCGGCCGACGCCATATACTGTAGAAGGACGTAGCAGGAAGGTAGCCACCGTACATGCTGACAGCGGTAATCACGAGAATGTACGGTCGCAAGAACATCTGGCTCCGGACGGGCTCCTGGGTCTACCGAGAGGGAAGATCACCGTGTTCGGCGTATAGCTGTGGTGCAGCGTACTGCATCTACAGCAGCAATTTCAGCAGCAGTTGGCACCACAAACCGACCGAAGTGGCCGTACGTTTCTAGACGCTGCAGTCTCGAAGCGCGAGAGCGCTACGGTCGCAGATTCGAATGCTGTCTCTGCCATGGATTTGTGTGATGTCCTTAGGTTGGTTAGGTTTAACTAGTTCTAAGTTCTAGGGGACTAATGACCTCAGAAGTTGAGTCCCACAGTGCTCAGAGCCATTTGAACCATTTTTTGCACCACAATCAAGTATTACGAACGTGTTCCTCAAGGAGAGCTCAGAGCTAGCCGCCTGTGGCGCGCATTCCACTGACATCAAATCACCGCCATTTGCGGTTTTTGTAGTGTCAAGAAAGAGCTCATTGGAGGGTCTGGTGGAGATCAGTTGCGTTTTGCGATGAAAGCTGGCTCTGCTTCGGTGAAAATGATGGCCGTATGTTGGAAGGAGCAGCTAGGTCGAGGGCGTGCGACCGACTACAACCAACTCGTCTGCGTCATAGCCGCACTTGACCTACACCTCGAGTTATGGTCATGAGTGCGATTTCGTATGACAGTGGGAGCAGTCTAGGGGTTATCCTAAGCAGCCCGACTGCCAATTTGGACTTCAATCTGGTCATTCGAGCTGTTGTGCTGCTATTCAAGAACGGCATTCCAGGGAGTGCTTTACAAGAGAATAACGCTCGCCCACATACTGCTGTTGTAACCCAACATGTTCTACAGAATTTCGACCTGTTGCCTTGACGTACTGGATCACCAGATAAGTCTCCAGGGGGGCACATACAGGACATCATCAGATGACAACTCCAGCGTCGTCTACATACAGCACTGACCGTCCATTCTACAACTGACTTCCTGCACAAGTTCAATAAGATGGGTCCATTGAACATTCCGGCAGCTACACCGGTTATTAATGTACCAGCATTTCATTTCATTCGCAATGACTTGTCGTGCGCTTACGTTAACCTGTGACCTTTCAATGTTAATCGCTTAAATATGATACCCAGACAAATATATTACTGAAGTTTAATTATTCAACATTAATAATTTTTTGGTGTTGCGATTTTTTGCGTCATTGTATATGTTTGAAGAAGTGAAGCTGAATATAGTTTTTGCTGTGGATATTTCGACCTTAAAAGTGTTTTGCAAAGGAGATCGTGGGCTGTACCAGTTTAAGGGTATCCCTTGTCATGTAGGTGCTATCCAGATTTACAGTCAGTGAACGTTTATTAAAGATTATTGAACGCATATTTCACGATCATGTGCATGTTGAAGAGAAAATTGTAAAACATAACGTTTTGAGGGTCATCTTAATTTCGGCATAGACATTATTTTGTCTGGCAAATTACATTGTGGACTGTCTCTTTTAGGGTTTATACATTTGTATACAGTAAACGTCTCAGTAGAAATACGTTTCTGTATCATAACACCTTCAGAGCCCAATGCGTTATCGTATAACTTAATTAGGACTTAGCTCTCATATAAGAATAACTTGGTTACACTCTAGGTCTTTGCAGACAACAAAAGTTTAGCGAAATGTCCATGGTATACCGAAACAGAATCTTATCCCCGTATTCTAGAAACTGTACTAGTTAATGATCAGTTGATACTCTTAAAAGATCATAAAGGTTACATTGTTTATAGGCCGATAAAGGATAGTGCGACAAAATGAATTGCTTTATTCATGCTTGTCAATAAAGAAATGCAAGGTGACGGTAAGTGATTGAGCCTGCTGGCGCTTTCTCGTCTGAATACATTTTTCTTTTGCATTTAGAAAGTCAACAGATTCAAAAGTATAATTTTAATTATTGATGTGCAAAAAGATAATATTAATATTAATGCGTTCTGTAATTGTTTGCTCGATTTGAGCTGGTGACCGTTTGATTTATCTGTACACAAACAACTATTATGGTCTGAAAAGCACCGGTTTGAATTAAGTGTTTCAGTTCATCCTATTTTAATATTAGGTTTTGTTAAGAAGAGAAATTTGCAGTCCTTTTCCAGAAGCACGTTCACGGCCACTATAATTCTTTGAAAGGGATAACAATAACTCAATATGAAGTCAAGATTTCAATCCAGTGCTATATTTGTAGTTACTTTGACGGGATTGTGTTACATTCTGTTTCTGCGTGGAAAAGATAATAATACCAGTATACTGTTATAGAACTGCACGCCCAAACAATCAGCGGAAGGTATGCCACGTCGACACTTGTGCCGCTTGCGGCTTGCGACCTCACCTCCGACGGACATCTGGTTCGTGTCTCACGCCGACGGAGGACGCGGCTATTAACTGGCATGGGTCTCGCTGGCGCGCGCGAGGTGTCGTCCGAGGCGTACAACGAGGCGTGGAGGGCGTGGGAGGCGATGAGCCTCGACCTCAGTTATCGTGGCGCCCTGGATGAACTCGGATTCTCCATGTTTGACAGCATTGTGAATTGCTGCCCAAACTGTGATTATGTCCAAGGGGATAGGCAGTGCCGCCGAGGATGACAAGTGTTTCTGATATTGGAAATTGGCATTGGTAGGGGTGTAACAGTAAACCTCTTATAGTGCTTAATCGTGCTTCCAACCAAGTGGCCTTGTGGATTACTGTGGAACTGACTACCTTTCAACACTGGCTCTGCAAGTTAGTAACTCAAATTTGTTACAGGTGGCATTTTATTACACTGTGTTGTCCCACGAGCACTAAAGCTGATATGTATGACAGTGTTGCTACAGGTGGGAGAAGCAAGAACCAAGAGGAATGATTGACATTGTATGGAAGTATCTAACTCTGTAGCAACAAACTGATAGAAGGGAAGACTCGTTGCTTCATTTTATTAATAGTTGTAGTATGCTAATTTGTATGTAAGCCTATTTGAAAATTTCTTTTTATTGAATGCTAATGATGATCTTCCTCTTGAAGAACTAATTTCAGTGCACCATAATTAAATGGTATTCGCTCTTTTATGTAGTGCTGTTAAAGGTATCGCTGAACGGACATATAGAGTGGGTGACTCTACCATTGGGGATTTGTTCCTCTGTATTGCTACTACGTTTGATTATACGAAACTCACCAAGTCTTTTCAGGCAGGACTTAGAGCAAATTTCCTTATTCTCAGCCGACGTTCTTTCATGAAATACCATTTTACATATAATAGTTGTAATTTTTTATTATTTAACAGTTGCGTATGTTGAGGAGCCTGAGGGCTGCAAGTCTATTTTATAGTAGAGCGGCTTACTGTTGTTCTTCTAAAATTAAGGGTAAATTTTGTTAGCGAATGATTTCAGACGCTGTTGCTTATTGAATTTTAAGTTTTGGAGTGTCTTCGTTTTTTAAATAAATGTATATCAATAGTTAAGGTCCATTAACGGTCAATCAATCGTTCCACACCTTGATCAGCTTCGTGTTACAAAGCTGAGGCAACGATAATTGCTTGCGTATGAAGTGAAACAACTGCACCTGGTTGTACTTAGGTTAGATTAGTATAAATTTTCGTTCCATTGACCGAAAAAATTGTGATGAGTGTGAAACATGTCAAAAAACTATGGCATACAAAACGTAGAGCACTTGAATGTAATACTCACTTCCCCGACAATTTGCCATTAGAGTGTCAAAATACATAAATACATTAAAGTAAACTGGAACTGCTGATATTTACAGAATTAATGCACTATCAGAATGGAGCATAGTTTTTGAATTTTTTGTAAATTTATGATACACAAAACACCTAATCTTGACTGATATGACAATGTGCTATCAAAACTTAAGTCGTGATAACAAATCCTGTTAAGATATTCATCTGTAGAGTGTAAGTTTCTTATCAAAACGTCTTCCAAACTCGGTTTAAACTGGGCTTTATCTGAAACCAAGTTTTCAATTATTTCTGGCCATTTACTGAAATTGTATGTTCCTGAATACTGGATCCCTCGTTGGATCAGGATAAATGATTTTTGGGCTTTATGTAGATTGTTCTTTTTCCTAGTATTGACACTATTTATTGAGCTAGTGACTGGAAACAGATATATCGTTTGCTACAAATTTCAGTGTGAAATAAATATACTGAGAAACAGTAGTTAGAATACTCAGTTCCTTAACAATGTTTCTACATGATGTCCTTGAATTACACCACAGGTAAGGTTTACTACACGCTTTTCAACTCTGGAAACTTCTGCTCCACAGCGAGCGAGGCGGCGCAGTTGTTAGCATACTGGATTCGAATTCGGGAGGACAACAGTTCAAACCTGAGTCAGGCCATACTGATTTAGGTTTCCCGTGACTTTCATACACCGCTTCAGGCACTTTTCGGGATGGTTCCACTGAAAAGACATGTCTGACTTCCTTCCTCGTCCTTTCCTAATCCACTGGTGACGTCGCTGTTGGCTTCCCTCCCCCAAATAAACCAATCCATCTTTTGCTTGGTTTGACGAGCAACCGCATAATATGAGCCCACATGACATGACAGAATCCAAGTAAGAAAATTGTACAAGTTTTATATATTTATATTGCCTACATACAACATTGTTCGAATTACTAATATAGGTTTGTTTAGGCACCCTAGCAGTTCTGTGATATGGCCTTCCTAACTGGATTTATTATCGAATTGTAATCCCGGAAATTTAACAGTCACCTCTTCGATCAGCATGTCTTAATATGTCACACACACATGCTGGAAGGAAATATCTTATAGATTATGTACTGCATAAAGTGAGTATTTTCAAATTATAATGACAGTGAATTAGGTATAAACCATTTATTAATGTCAATGAAAATTTAAGTAGCAGATATTTCTAAATCTGTGCTAGAATTGCTATTAATTGCAATGATTGTATCATGTGGAAACAAAAGAAACTTATCATCTGCCAATTTAACAGACACTAAGTGTATTAAAGTACAGAAGAAAAAAGCATTGGAGCCAAGATAGGACCTTGAGGAGCAGCACTTTTCATTCAATCCCATTCAGATGAAGACTGATTGCTTACTACACGGATATTTCACGACGACACCCTTCATTTCCTGTTAGTTAGGTAAGACTTGAACCACTTCGCAATACCAGTGATACCACAGTATTCTAATTTAAATTCCAGTAGTCTCCAATTTGTCACCTATCGAATTAAGTACATTCTCACTGATTGTGTAAATAACCCTCTCTATACTGGATCCCTTAAGAAACGAAATTTGTGAATTGGACGATATATTAATTGCAATCAGATGTATAAGAAGACGCTTTAATAGAACCTCTTTTCCTCATATTTGTGAAAAATCCGGCAAAAGTGGAATTAGTCGATAGTTTCATAGTATCACTTTCTCCCCATTCTTGTGAAGAGGCTTTACTTCAACATGTCCTACCCAGTCTGAAAATGTTTTGCTGATACAAGATTGGTTACACAAATAACTTAAGATAGAATTCAGAACATATGTGTAGTCTTCGATTAACTTTGTTGATGCATTATAATAACCACTAGAATACTTTGATTCTACAGATTTTTATGATCGTTGCTACTTCTTTGGGATATGTAAGTATCATCTTCATTTTGCTGAAGTTATTTGTAAAGACTACTAGCAGATCCAATGCTCAGTTTGCTGATTCTGGTAATTCCAAACTGTCAGTAACAGGAAAAGTACTTGTTTAAGAGGTTCACAAAACAATATACATTTGTTACCAGGGTCTCATTTATTTTTAGGGCTACCTATTCCTCTTCCTTTTGGGCCCCATCTGTCTCCATCATCACTATATCCCATACAATTTCATTTTTTTTTCTGATGTAATTATCTTTTTCTCCTATTACAGCTGCCTAGATTTCCGAATTACTTGCTTTAGTATTTTGCTGCATTCTTTGTAATGCATCACGATGCAAACATCACAGCTGTTCCTAGATAGTAAATGCAGTCTCCTTTTAGTCCCACATGATATCTTTATTTCCTGTGTAATCCATGTTTTATTTTTAGACTTCTGTGTGATATAATTTAACTTTAGGGGAAATCAATTTTAAAATGAGGAAGACACTTCATTAATGAATGCTTTGTACCTTTCATTTCACTCACAAGTATTGTAATCGTCTATCCAGTTCATTTATTTCAGCCATCTCCTGAAATTCTCAATTTTAGAGTGGTTTATTACTCTCCTGTGCTCAGATTTAATAAATTTTTTATCCTGAGAACTCTCAAAATCGAATTTAAGATGTCACGATAAAATAGCATATTTTACTATTGGTTTTGTGATAAGATTTTTCTCTAGATTTGTCTACAATGATATTATCAACAACAGTCTCAGAGCATTTTCATGTCCTAGTTGCAAATTTCACAGTAGGAATTAAACTGAATGACAGTGGTACTGACTGCAATAACTGTTCACTGATAGATCTTTCCAATAGATGTACATTAAAATCACCTTGTGGTTTACTGTGAGATGGTACAACAGAGCTCCAAGATTTTTTTATGGTGAGCATAGTTTTCTGAACGTACACTGTATACAATTAGTATTATAAAGAACTTGTTATGAAATACCAATTACTTGAACAAGCTTGAAAGTGCTGTTCTGAGCAAACTGTATTAATATCAGTATTCTTGACGTTAAAACAGTTTCTCACAAATATGGCAGCTCCTTCATTCTCCATATTTTCTCTACAGAAGTAAGAGGCTAAACTGAATCCTACAAAAATTGACGTATCTATACCAGTGGTCACAAGATGTTCATAGAGGCAAATTATATCAACTGGTGTGCTTAACTACAATTCTTCTACACAAATAAACAACTCATTAAGCTTACCCCTCAGTCCTCAGATATTCTGTTGCAATGAGGATAACTGGTTTGGTTCACTGGATGAACTGCAGCTGGATAAACCTCACTTCCCTCAGTTTTGGAATATCTTCAGTTTCAATCGGGGGCTGTTTGCATGAATTGTGTACATTAAAATTTACATTTTGTCTGCCTATTATATCACTGTGAATGTAATTTTCAGCCTGTCTCTGAACATCTTTTGTTTCTGACCGCGCTACCCTAAAAAACTGCTGTTCTGTCAATTGTAGTGACTCGTACTTTACCACACGTGATTGTGCCCCCCTTAGGTTATTTGCTATTAGCCCAGACAGCTTTCCCGGCCCTTTCCTGCTGACGTGAATAACATGCCCAGTAGAGTGCCACCTACTGATAGTTATCAGGAGACACACCAATATGAGACCACCAACCTGATCCAAGCAGCCGTTCCACATCTAAATTAACGTTCCTAACAGAGAAGTTTAAATGAGGCCAAAAAAATGTTCAAATGTGTGTGAAATCTTATGGGACTTAACTGCTAATGTCATCAGTCCCTAAGCTTACACACAACTTAACCTAAATTATCCTAAGGACAAACACACACAGCCATGCCCGAGGGAGGACTCGAACCTCCGCCAGGACCAGCCGCACAGTTCATGACTGCAGCGCCTCAGACATGTACATTTATTAACGTCGGTGGGGGGGGGGGGGAGGGGCGGGGGGGGGCGGTGCCCACCAGATTATTGATTTTTGGTGCTCTGCAAAGCCCGAATTCAGCATTCTGCTAAATTTGTCCATACTTGTTAAGCAAATTTTCACTGAATCTGGTTTGAAACGTCCTACATGTCTATTAAGTATCTCATTTCTACACAGATCGTTGTGATAGATGTGACCATCTACTTCATCTCTACACAATGATATGTTAACATGAACTTATGTTACCGCGTACCTTTCAACTTACACGATCGGACGTGCTCAAGATTTTCACCAGTAATCTAATCAGTTACAATGAAGTTCCGTTCCCCTGCCTTTGGCTTTGTTTTACGTTGATCTAGATTTCAAGCGAGTCACAATTACTACACTAAATTCAAATTCGTCGCAGCAAAGTCGTTAGTGAAGTATTCGCCGGTCATTGCGACAATTCCGCGTGCAACAGACATCGGCAGGCTGGGTCATTGCGTTACGCCATTGTTACGCTCTGCGGGATGCGGTCGCCCTGGCTGCGCTGGCAAGCTCCCTGTAATGATCTGCTACTGGATCGCGCCGCGCTGTCCCTCATAAGCCTTAATTAATTTCGGCCGATCGTCTGCTGCCGCAGCCATCTTTGTCGCTACAGTGCCTTTAACAAAGACATCACTCAATCATAATTTTCAGTTCTTATTCTCGGGGAATAAGAGGACGAGTGTCAAAATCCCCAGGAAATCTATAGCTCATTTAAAATTTCATTTTCCTGTTCAGGCTTAATAATTACAGCATACAGAAACATTCACATACCTCAGAGACATCAAGTTCGTACCGGATAACACTGCTTCAGGCTTTCATGATAGCCTCCATTCGGTGAGAAATATGCTCCACACATTCCTCCAGTTATGCGATACCTAAATGAAGGGGTGGTCGAAGATAAGTGGCCGTCAGGCGAGACAGGACACTTAGATAAAATTTGTAATTGATGTGATGAATGGCCGCAGGCACTAAATGTAGTAAAATGTAAGTTAATGGCCGATGATTAGGAATCAAATAGCTGTACTGTTCGGATACAACGTTAGTGTTGTACCTTTTGACACATTAACGACGCGTAAATATCTGGGCGTTATGCTGCAGAGCTATATGAAATGGGACGAGAGTGTACGGTAGCCAGGCGAATCGTCGATTTCAGTTTATTGGGAGAATTTCAGGAAAATCTGGTTCATGTGTGAAGGAGGCCACTTATAGGACGCTAGTGCGGCTTATTCTACAGTATTGATCGAGTGTTTACGATCCGCACCAGGTCGGATAACAGAAAGAAAGACATCGAAGCAGTTCAGATTCAGGCTGCTATAGTTGTTACTGGCACAAACGAAAAACACACAAGGATTACATAAATCCTTCGGAAACTCAAATGGGAATGCATGGGCGGAAGGCGACGTTATTTTCGAGGAACACTACTGAGAAAATTTTGAGAACCGGCGTTTGAAGCTAACTGCAGAACGATCCTACTGCCGCCAACATACGTTTCGCACTAGGACCATCAATATAAGATAAGAGACATTAGGGCTTAAAGGGACGCATATAGGCAGTCATTTTTCCATAGCTGTGTTTGAGAGGAAACGAGGAATAAAATGACTAATATTGGCACAGGGTACCCTCCTCGACGCACAGTACAGTGACTTGCGAAGTATGTGTAGATGTAAGAATAGGAGTCACTCACTGATAAACACGGTTGTTCCTCTTATTAGAGAATGTATTCCTGTTGCATCCTTGTTATACTCGTATTTTATTTGTGATTAGTGTGCACTGTTCGCACAGCTATTTCCTTGTTGCATTACGAGAGCCGGCACAATAGAATGTCGTCTCCATATGTTGTGTCCAAATAATATGAACAATCGATCGAATGTATTGGCGCTGTGGAATATAATTGCTCTGAAGATAGAAAAGCGTTCAACGATGCCAAACAATGCAAGGTGCTCAACAGTCTATGATAAATAGGAGTAACGTATAGGGAAAAACGGGTATCAAGAGGGAACAAGATACTGGAAGAAGCAAAAACGGTGTGCTGTGATTAAAAACTTTGTTAAGGCATGGGTGCTGCCCTTCGCCTTCAGTCTATACATCGAAGATACAATGACGGAAATGAAGGAATTTTTCAAGATTGGTATAAATATTCATGGGGAAGGAATAACAATTATCAGATTCACAAATAACTTAACTATTCCAAGTGAAAGTGAAGAAGAGCTACAGGATCTGTCGCCTGCAGTGAAAAATCTAATGAGTGCAGATTGTGGGTTGAGATTAAACCGGAGAAAGACAGGAATAGGAGTAGAGAGAAACTTAACACCAGAATTATTGATCCTGAAGTAAAGAAAGTTACGGAATCTGTTACCTTCGAATCAAAATAACCCATGGCGGACAAAAGAAGGATATAACACTACCCGTCTGCTGTTATTACTGCACCATAACCTCAATGCTAGAAACAGGTTGTGACATATAACTCTTTTGTAAAAGCAATTATAGTGCAAATCAACAGAGCAGTGTTACCCTCTGAGAGGAATTTTGTTAAATTGACCGTGTTGTACCCAACGGAAGTGGCTTATCGGAAATGAAAATTAGAATTACGTAAATATTTAAACAGTACCAAACGAAATTTTGCCTATTTGCACTGTTCAATGGATAAAGAAAACGGCCGCCAGCCTAACTAGGCAAGAGAAAGATTAACATTCTCGATTAGGAAAGTAGGTATAAGTAACTATAACGGACAAACACAACCTAAACTTGGCCACACACGAGTGCAATGAATTCTGACACACCTATGTTTTAAGATTGAAGCTAACAATTGGATCAGCACTAGCTATTTCCAAAATTATAACAGCTACCGAAACCCACTATTACTTTCAGGGCTTACACAAAGTGAGTGGTCTTTATACTGTTAATATGCAGACAAGAGAGACAAACACTTAGTAATCATGTACATATAATTTTCTACTATGCAATTTTCTACTTTTACTACCATGAGACATAAAATTAACATTTATGTAAGATACTAGCTCACTTTCTGCGATTAGCAACAGGTAGTAATGTGATCATTTACTAAGCAAAACTTTATAAACCTTAGTCTTGAGAGATTTTAATTTGAAGTTGGCAACAACACATTAATAATCAGTTTTACTAGGAAAGTTATTTCAGCAAGCATCATTAACTATAACTCACTCTCTTGCCACATTAACTTTAACTTTATTCTGTCCAATAGGTATTAATTAGCAAACTGAGTTTTAACGTACTTTCAGTAAGGGTACTCGGTAATCACTTTAGTTCGAACGGAAAGGACCCTGAGAGGTGTTATGATGAGGAGAAAAGTCAAGGTAGGTACATAAATTCAGATACGAATTACCTTATATTTCCGCACAATCACACATCCATTACGCTGATCCTTCACTGTACATCATTATAGTGATATGTTGCAATGATTGCGCAATGTGGTGGCCACACCATGTTGGTAGGTGGAATTGCGAGCAGAATTGCTGGACTCTGTCATTTCTTGGTGGCGAAGATAGATACGAATTCCAGAATAGCCCAGCTATTTATCCACCCATCCGAGGCATTGGAAAATAACAGGAAAGCCTCTCTCGAAACCAGCACTATGCAACTTTTACACGGCAGCGCACGGACTCGTAGCTTATCTCAGACTGCTGGCTCGTCCCCGACTGACTATCAGTTCCACCTTTTCCACCTATGCCAACCACATTTTGCGCGCGTTGCGCTGTTCCGTTCCCGAGGGGAACCCCTACACCTTTTACATACAGAATAACTAAGAGCCCTAAGTGAAGGTCAGCAGTTTACATAACAGCAAACAAGTACATTAAATAAGACAGAACCTTTGCACATATTAACATGTCTACAAAAATTATTCACACAAAATTACAATCATATACAGTAAGTTTTGTTCCCTCCAAATGGGACAAAGAATATAAATTGTAGATACACTACTTTGTATTGAACCAAAACATGAAGTCAAAGTTTGTACAAAGAAATGAGTATACAATTTTGTGTTATCTATTCAATCAAACACATTTACAGAAGCTCAATGATGAAACATAAAATGAACAAAAAGCAAAATAAATCATTACAGCATTAGAGCTATGGTGTTACACATGCCCCATGTTTCGTTGAAGTTTCCTGTAAGGGATACTTCAAGGAAACATCCATAACACCTAAGTGGTGTTGGCTAAAGAAAAAAATTTGTACCATCCAACTCCAGTTGGGAGAAAAAAAATACACATATTACAAATATACAGTATATTCACTAAGAAATGCATATATTTCTTTCAAAAACATCCTCAAAGTAAAGCATTTATAGCAATTTTCATTTTCAGACTAGTTTACGGAAATTAATTTTGCACCTTTACACAAAATGCCTTTAAGCATGTTCATCTTACACACATACAGTTCAAATAATAGACAAACAATACACAAAATAAATCTGCATATTAGGAGAATAGGTATAGTCTTCAAATAAAAGAAAAGGAAATAAACACACATACAACAGCACAGAACATTTTAACTCAACAAAACACAAATTTGTCTTTCAATGTTGTTAAAGAATGTAACTTTCAGAGACACACAAGTATACTCATGATCACAGTACATTTTGCAGGGTTCAGTAGTTAATGTTCAAAATTTCAGTTTGCATCCATCAATGCACAAAATTCTAGACAAACAGCTATGAGAACTTTTTCCAACTGACTCTTTAAATACAAAAGTAAGTTTTCAAGGTTTTCTCAAAACAATTAACTTTAAAGCTGCTCTTCATTAATAGCAGTCCAAAATGTTTGTTGCACAAAAACACATTAACCTATTCAGAACCTATCTTTAATCATCACTGCTGTGTTTTAAAAACAGACAGTCCAGAACTTTAAGTTATTCCAAAAAAGCTAGAATCAAAACATCTACATCCATTTGAATGACAATGCATACATATTTTTTAATAAATTTTCACTGACATCAGAAAGAATAGTCAGTTCATAACACATTGACCAATAAACCTAACTAAGTTCACTGCTTGCCTCAGCATTAGCAGTCCATGCTATACATTCTGCCCATTATTGTTTTGGCAGTCTTTTATAAACATTTAAGCACAAAAACACAATTTAGATTAAGAACATTAAAGAAAACACGTTTTTAAATTCACACACTGCCCCATCCTCTAGGTTTGGCAGTTCGTGACCTCTTAACTTCTTGCCCCACAATGGCAAGTCCTTTGGCTACTGCTCACACAGTATTTTTGTTGTTTTGTCTTGTTTTACTGCCCAACAACATACTTTTGAGCAGTTTATTGTCATCATCTTTGTGTTTTCCATCATTACGTCACATCTTTGGTAACATTTACATTAATGGTACAAAATATAAAACCTGCAACTTTGAAACAGTAATTAGACACTGGCAACAAAATCATTTCTTTTCGAATGACAACAACAGGAAACATATACATTAATCAAGAAGCAATTAAATGTCATACTTGGGGTCAAGTCAGGATTAAGAATTTCTTACTACTCCTTTACCATTGCTTTACCACACACAGTTAGGTCATTACATACATCAAGTCCAGGACAATAATTTTATATCCTATTGCAAATGCTTTTTGCCTTTAGTGGCACTAGACATATACATCTCCTATCCATCTTACACACATTAGCCAGGTTCATCTCCACAGTTTTTTTTTAACACACAATGTTTTTCAACATCATAACTATCCCTATTTTCAAAAACATTTACATTTAGTCATAATATATTATTCATTTACCCTGTTTTCACTATTCTTACCTTTTTCATCCATATTTCTCTTTCCAATTAGTTTCCCATTACATTTTTTTCTTTTACAATACTCACTATACTTTCATTATGCTTGGTCATTTTCTAGTGTACTCAATTTAATTATTCGTTAACTTGTCCACAAACAATACACAGTATCTCACCTTTTTTCTACACTTTTCAGTCTATTCTGATAGAGAAGAAGGAAAGAAGATAGCAAAAGTTCTGAATGATGAAGAGGAAGGTTGGCAGCACGAAAAGAAACGGAAATAGTACTGGCAACGACTCGGGTCCCTGGTGCTTGTCAGGCACCTGACAATGCAAAGAGTGCATTGTCCCCTGAGGGTACTACTTTTCATTCATCATTGGTTTCTATGGACATACAACTTCAGGTCGACTATATTTCTAACTCCTAAAGGCTTCCTTGACCTAGGGTACACAAGAAAATAAGCATTTGCATGTGGAGTTCCTTGCACTTCAAAAGGCCCATTGTAAATGTATTTGAATTTAGAAATTTCATTATTAATTTCACTTGATTTTTCATGGGTTTTCACTAAAACATAATCTCCAAGCTTAAATTTAGTTGTTTTGAGATTATAATCATGCCTTTTAGATCTAGCGGCTGCTTTCTCTTTCATTCTTTTCTTAACTAACTCTTTCTTTTCATGCAGGTTAATTCCTACAATAGGGGGGTATTGCAAGGTCTCTTCAATAATACTTTTACTTTTATGGTCTAACAGAATTTCTTCAGGGGTAAAACCGGTGGTTTCATGGTACAAGGTGTTCATGGTCTTTTCCAAGTCATTTACAAACCTGCCCCAAGCCTTATGGTTATGGTGACAGTAGGTTCTACCTAATCTTCCTAATTCACGCATATATCTTTCGACAGGGTTACTAGCCGGGTGGTAAGCTGAAATATATTTAACTTGAACACCATGTTGCTTCATGCCTTCCTTCCAGACTTTTGAGATAAACTGTGGTCCATTATCAGACAAAACTGCTTTGGGTTTACCAATGGTGTTAAAATACTCAGTCATCTTGCTATAGACTACTTTAGCAGTGGCTTTCCTGATTGGATATAATTTAATAAATTTGGAAAACACTTCCAACACTACAACAATATAAGACCAATTACCTGAGGTTTTTGGTAACGGACCATACAAATCCACTGACAGTAATTCTAATGTGTCCTCTGGTATTGTATTCTGCATGAAACCTTGATTTACTCTATTTGTTACTTTTGCCCTTTGACATACATCACAAGATCTTATTCTCTCAGTAATTTTCTTAGTAGCACCTACGTTAATCGCAACCACATCAGTTAACTTTTCAATACATTTCTTGGGACCACAATGCCCTAAGGCAAGATGAAAATAATCAATCACTTCAGTCTCAAATTGCTTAGGCCAACACACCTTCCATTCTTCAGTGCTGGTGTTCTTTCTCCTGTACAAAACTCCATTGAATATTTTGTAAAATCTACTGATTTGGGGGAAATTAGGGTTACTAAAATTAATTTTCACTGACTTCCAAATTTCATCCTCATTCTGGTGGAACCTCATACTTTTACAAATTTGCTCAATTCTTTTCCTACCTGGAACCTCCTTAATATATCTCATATGAAATTTGCCATCTTCATTGGATTCCCTTGGTAAGTTGTTCATACCTTCAGGCAAACGTGATAAAGCGTCAGCTACATAATTGTCACTACCTTTAATATACAATATCTCATAATCAAACTGTTGTAAATACAGAGCCCATCGACTCAACCTGCCGGTAAACAGTCGACAGTTTTTCAAAAAGGTTAATGCCTTGTGGTCTGTATGAATAATAGTTTTGTGTCCCCATAAATAAATCCTAAATTTCTTTAATCCCCAAATGATTGCCAAGGCCTCTTTCTCTGAAATAGTATAGTTTTTCTCATATTTAGTTAAAGTTCTACTAGCGAAAGCAATGGTATTATGTTCTGTTTCCCCAAATTCTGTGTTTTCCTGAAATATTTCAACACCGATACCATAAGCACTACTGTCTGTAATCATGTGGAATGGTTTACTTAAAACAGGGTGATGTAAAATGTTTTCCTTTACTAGCTCAGTTTTCAAATTTTCGAAATCTTTCTGACATTCAGATGTCCAAATATAGACACTATTTTTCTTTAACAAACCATTCAAATGTGGGCTATTAAAAGCTTGCCCTTTCACAAATTTGCGGTAAAACCCACAAAGACCTAAAAACGCTTTCAACTGTTTCCGGTTCTTCGGGGGAGGGCACTTTTCAATAGCATTAAGCTTTTCTGGGTCCTTGCCAATCCCAGATGTGGTTATTATGTGTCCTAAAAACTTAATTTCTTGTCTCACAATTTCACACTTTTTTAACTTCAGAGTCATGCCCCCTGCTTGAAGAGCAATAAGGGTTTTGTTCAGCAGATCACAATGCTCCTCCCAATTATCAGTAGCAATCAACAAGTCATCTACATATACAGTCAATCTGGCACAAAGTTCTTTTCCTAATACAGAATCCAAAGCCCTAATGAAAACAGAAACCGAAGTATTCTAACCAAATGGTACAACTTTGTATTGGTAACATTTTCCTGCAAACAAAAAAGCTGTATATTTTCTAGAATCTTTGTGTAATGGGATCTGCCAATATCCAGCCGTAAGGTCTAAACTAGTTAGATACTTTACATTATGGAACTTTTGTAATAAATCATCTAAATTTTCAGGCCTGTCTACTTCTCTCCTGACAATCTTATTCAATGTCCGAGCATCAATGACAACTCTTACACCTCCATCCTTTTTATTGACTATAATAAGTGGACTATTGTATTCACTATTGCTTCTTTCTATTACCCCCCATTCCAACATTTTATCAATCTCAGCTTGTACTGCTTCTTTCTTAGCTATGGGTATAGGATATGGTTTGACAAAGAATGGTTCATGTTCCAGGACATCCATACGGTATTCAAAGTTATTTACGACACCTGGTTTATCAGAAAACACTTTCTTATTATTATTCAAGATATCAAATAAATCACCTTTCTGTTCACATGATATTTCTTGGATAACATCAACAATTTCCCTAAAACTGTCGGTTTTTTGGTCATCCTGCAATAAACTTCTCACATGGTATATTTCATATATTTGGGATAAACCATCATTTTCAGATTCTATTTTTAACAAAATGGGTTCTACATTCACAGCTTGGACCTGGTTGTCACCTTCAAATTTAATTTCTATTGTTTCTGTTTCCCTATTAATCTTAACAATTCCATTACCACAATCTAAAATTACCTTTTCCTTGTCTAGCCAATCAATACCTAGAATCATTTCAGCACTTAGTTCAGGGACCACTAAAAAATCATGTTCAAATTTTTGGCTTCCTATTTCAAAGTCCATCAGTACTTGTTTTTGAATGGGCTTGCTGGACCTACCAGTAGCTCCTATAATTTTTACTCCACTAACAGACATTATTACTAACCCTGGTTTACATGAGATATGATCAAAGAATGATTCTGATATGGCACTAATTTGGGAACCTGTGTCTAAAAGTACTTGCAGTTCAGTGTTACAAACATTTACAGGTATTATAGTTTGTTTAATAATTTTCTGTTCCTTTTCCTCCTGTTCTTCCCATAACAAATCCTGCTCAACCATAATGTCTTTCCAGGAAATATTACCTACTGATTTTAATTGTATATCAGGTGGCTTTTTGAGTTTGTGTACCTCTACATCTTTACAGATCTTTAACAGTTCACGTTCTACTATATTTGTATCTGGAGGTTCTTTAAGTTTCAGTAAATCTATTTCTGTCATTATATTAATTAAAGCCTGCCCTAATATAGTGTCATCCGGCGGCTCTTTCGGTTTTGTTTCAGTTACACATTCCGGATTTTGTTTCGAAAAGATGTCATTAATTTTTTCGTAACCTCTTTCTGTAAAGGTATAAGTAGATTTGTCTACCTCCGAAAACTCATCTGTATCTGAATCTGTGGTCTCTCCTTCGTCTGAGCTATCACTGATTTCATTTTCGTCATCCGATTCGAGCAGGAATGCAACTTTTAAACAGTGAGGCAAATTATCACTAGATGTTTCAGTCACTTCGTTTTTCGACTCATTTTCTAAACAATGCACATCGTTTGGACACGCAGGCACTTCAGTAGTATTATTTTGAACAATTTCAGACTTAGTTTCGCACATAGTATACTCGTCACATACATTGATAACCTTCGTTTCAATGATTCCTTTACTATCAGTTTCAGGTAATCGTGCGAAATCCCTACCAGACCCGTCTGCATTCGAGCCACAAAACACCTTTTCATCAACAATAATTTCACCTGCACTGTTTATAATGTTATGTTTACTAACGTCCTCCATTACATCACTTTCGCCTATTATTAGCTGTGCACACGTCTTTTGCGTGGCATATTTCATCATAACCTCCCCCACATCTACGTCATTGACCTCATACACATCATTAACAGTACAAATATCCTCCTTTTCACTCGTATTTTCTGGCTCACTTTCATTTTTTAATAATACCTTTTCACACGATTCTGACATTGAAAGATCATCATTGAATGACATATCAATTTTTTCGATAATTCTGTTGCATTGCATTTCGATTTGTTTACTTTGTGCTGCCATTTGTGCAGATATATCATCATAATACGCTGTCAATTGTGTAGAAATATCGTTATAGTGCGCTGTCAATTGTTGTCCCCGTGCTGCTATTAGCTGTCTTTGTTCTACATATTGTTGCCCCAGTGCTGTAATTTGTGCAGAAAACATTTTTAACAAATCAGTCACATCTGGTGTCTTTTCACTTTTGGTTTCAACTGCATTTTCGTGTTCAGATCCTACACCCCTCTCAGCTTCTGGTGATTCGAACATATCCCGCGATTCATTAGCATAGCCATAGTCTTTAGCAACATCGTCTGTTTCATGCTGTTTACTGTGTGCAATGTTCGTAGCTTGGATCGGTTTGTTTACGTCCGCCTGTACTCGCATGTCGCGCGTCGTGCCATCTGTTAGTGTGCTGCCTGAACTACTCTCGATTGCATTCTGCTCTCGCGTATTTATATTCATTTCTAGTTCCCTGTCCATTTTAGCTATTATTAAGTACTGATACCTTTTATTTTTAATTTAAACTGAACTTTCACTACCAGTTCTGCCAAGTAAGATACAGGTTCGTGCCGCTGGACGTTTTACGTTCACTCTATGTTTGTAAAATGCTAATTACATATAATTTTTTTCTCGTCTGTACATGCAAACTGAACAACGTCCTGTCACGCAGCGCCACGTACAACACTACCCGTCTGCTGTTCTTACTGCACCATAACCTCAATGCTAGAAACAGGTTGTGACATATAACTCTTTTGTAAAAGCAATTATAGTGCAAATCAACAGAGCAGTGTTACCCTCTGAGAGGAATTTTGTTAAATTGACCGTGTTGTACCCAACGGAAGTGGCTTATCGGAAATGAAAATTAGAATTACGTAAATATTTAAACAGTACGAAACGAAATTTTGCCTATTTGCACTGTTCAACGGATAAAGAAAACGGCCGCCAGCCTAACTAGGCAAGAGAAAGATTAACATTCTCGATTAGGAAAGTAGGTATAAGTAACTATAACGGACAAACACAACCTAAACTTGGCCACACACGAGTGCAATGAATTCTGACACACCTATGTTTTAAGATTGAAGCTAACAACTGGATCAGCACTAGCTATTTCCAAAATTATAACAGCTACCGAAACCCACTATTACTTTCAGGGCTTACACAAAGTGAGTGGTCTTTATACTGTTAATATGCAGACAAGAGAGACAAACACTTAGTAATCATGTACATATAATTTTCTACTATGCAATTTTCTACTTTTACTACCATGAGACATAAAATTAACATTTATGTAAGATACTAGCTCACTTTCTGCGATTAGCAACAGGTAGTAATGTGATCATTTACTAAGCAAAACTTTATAAACCTTAGTCTTGAGAGATTTTAATTTGAAGTTGGCAACAACACATTAATAATCAGTTTTACTAGGAAAGTTATTTCAGCAAGCATCATTAATTATAACTCACTCTCTTGCCACATTAACTTTAACTTTATTCTGTCCAATAGGTATTAATTAGCAAACTGAGTTTTAACGTACTTTCAGTAAGGGTACTCGGTAATCACTTTAGTTCGAACGGAAAGGACCCTGAGAGGTGTTATGATGAGGAGAAAAGTCAAGGTAGGTACATAAATTCAGATACGAATTACCTTATATTTCCGCACAATCACACATCCATTACGCTGATCCTTCACTGTACATCATTATAGTGATATGTTGCAATGATTGCGCAATGTGGTGGCCACACCATGTTGGTAGGTGGAATTGCGAGCAGAATTGCTGGACTCTGTCATTTCTTGGTGGCGAAGATAGATACGAATTCCAGAATAGCCCAGCTATTTATCCACCCATCCGAGGCATTGGAAAATAACAGAAAAGCCTCTCTCGAAACCAGCACTATGCAACTTTTACACGGCAGCGCACGGACTCGTAGCTTATCTCAGACTGCTGGCTCGTCCCCGACTGACTATCAGTTCCACCTTTTCCACCTATGCCAACCACATTTTGCGCGCGTTGCGCTGTTCCGTTCCCGAGGGGAACCCCTACACCTTTTACATACAGAATAACTAAGAGCCCTAAGTGAAGGTCAGCAGTTTACATAACAGCAAACAAATACATTAAATAAGACAGAACCTTTGCACATATTAACATGTCTACAAAAATTATTCACACAAAATTACAATCATATACAGTAAGTTTTGTTCCCTCCAAATGGGACAAAGAATATAAATTGTAGATACACTACTTTGTATTGAACCAAAACATGAAGTCAAAGTTTGTACAAAGAAATGAGTATACAATTTTGTGTTATCTATTCAATCAAACACATTTACAGAAGCTCAATGATGAAACATAAAATGAACAAAAAGCAAAATAAATCATTACAGCATTAGAGCTATGGTGTTACAAGGAGACCATAAAAATGAGACTAGCGTAAGCTCAGTTGGAGTTACTGGCCAAGAGTAATCAGCTGGTATCAAGCATATGCCTTAATTTGAGGAAGAAATTTCCGAGAATGTAAGGATGGAGCGCAATGAATCAAGCACAACAGGACAACGGGAAAAGAAGAGAATCGAAGAATTTGAGATATGATGCAACAGAAGAATGTCGGAAATTAGGTGGACTGATGAGATAATGAGTGTGGAAGTTCTCCGCTAATCGGTGAAGGAAGGAACAAACGGGAAACACTGGCAACAGTGACAAGAAAAAGGGACAGGGTGATAGGACATGTGTTAAGACGTTAGGGAATAATCTCCCTGGTATTGCAGCGAGCTGCAGAAAATAAAATAAATGCGGGGGAAGACAGAGATTGGAGTACACCCAGGAAATAATTGTAGGTTGCGGTTGCTACTGTGAGATGAAGAGATTAACGCAGGAGAGGAATTCGTGGCGGGTGTATGAAAACAGTCAGAAGACTCATGATTAAAATTAACTGAAGTAAAATACAATAAAAGTGGAAACGTGACGGGACACGTACAGCAGAAAAGCGTACAGGTCGACGTCGTCTGTTGACTGACAGAGACAGTCGACTGTTGAAGAGGGTGGTTATGTGTAATAGGCAGACATCTATCCAGACCATCACACAGGAATTCCATACTGAATAAGGATCCACTGCAAGTACTATGCCAGTTACGCAGGAGGTGAGAAAACTTTAATATCGTGGTCGAGCCGGTAATGCCAAACAACGTCTCGCTTCGTGTAGCGTAAACATTGGAAGACTGAACGGTATAACAACGTTGTGAGGTGTGACGAATTACGGTACACAATGTGGCGATCCGATGGCGGGGTGTGGGTATGAAGAATTCCAGGTGAACGTCATCTGCCAGCGTGTGTAGCGTCAACAGTAAGATTCGGAGGCGGTGGTGTTATGTGCGTGGTCGCGTTTTTCATGGAGGGGGCTTGCAGCTCTGGTTTTGCGTGGCACTACCAGAGCACAGGCCTACATTGATGTTTTAAGCACCTCCTTGCTTCTCAGTGTTGAAGAACAATTCGGGATGGCGACTGCATCTTTCAACATGATCGAGCAACTGTTCATAATGCACTGCCTGTGGGGGAGTGGGTACACGACAATTAAGTCCCTGTAATGGACTGGCTTCCATAGAGCCATGACCTGAATGCTATGCAATACCTTTTGGATGTTTAGGGAAACCGACTTCGTACCAAGACTCATCGTCCGACATCGATACCTCTCCTTAGTGCAGCTCTCCGTGAAGAATGCGGTGCTGTTCCTCAAGAAACCTTCCAGCACCTGATTGAACGTGTGCCTGTCAGAGGGGAAGCTGTCATCAAGGCTCAGGGTGGGCCAACACCATACTGAATTCCAGCATTATCGATGGAGGGTGCCACGAACTTGTAAGTCATTTTCAGCCTAGTGTTCGCATACTTTTGATCACATAGTGTACGCAAGTGGGAAAATATGTTTCTTAAGCTATGTCAGATCGAGTGACCATGAGACTGCTAAGGTGGAAAATTTATTCTGATTTCAAACTTGCTGAATATAATCAGAACGACTTTGTATGTATTGATTTTGTACATTCATCTGCTATGAGATCTACAAGCCTCTGTCGCTCATATGCAATAAATTGACTAAAGATAGTGACGTTAAACGTTCTGGAAAGCATAGAAGTTACCCAAGCAACTTCTCTGTATATAACGCGAAATATACAGGAATTTTACGTTCCGTAAAACCTAAAGATCTTAACCTTTTTAGTTATTAAACAAAACTGTTTTTAATGAAGCATATACTTATTTTCACAATGTCTGGAGCTCATAATATTTTCCAGTGATGAAATTCGTACTTTTATCTGAAATATTAGGCAAAATATTCGTGAATTGTGATGCGAGGGACGTCTGCATTCCACTGTTTCACCGCAAGTGCCATGTAAACACAGGATAAAAACATGGCTGAAATGCAGTTTTCGCCACTGTATTCAACATATAATACACATTTTCTTATTCCGCTACCACGATTTCAGCAAACACGATTCCAGTGCCTTGGTTGATGCTATTAAAAGGTAGCTGACTCGTTGCATCAACCATTCTTCTCCCCATTTCGTGTGATCAGATGTTTTAATACTGATAATGCAAAAGTAAACGACTACCCAGCACCTACCATCACTTGTAAGCAGTATTGCTGCTATATCTTCAAACGTTCTAATATTTTATGTTACGTCTAATACATACATCTTGAACAAATGGTTCGCCCTTGTATACTGTACCCAGCAAAGGTAACTGATGACCCGATCACGTAGACAGCAGTGTCCTGTTTGCCCCCGAGGAGCAGGAAGATGAGACAGTAATAGCAAACATTCTTTCACAAGCGGAGCGCTGCCACATGGTGTCCACTCATACGTCAAGGCCCTAAATACAACAGCATAACAGATTAAGCAACTAACAGGATGTACTGACAACACTCCTCGCACATCTGACATGTCGTCAGTGTAGTATGTATGACTCCAAGTTTCGGCTGAAGGTGCAAATCGCTTACTGCTTTCATTCTGACTCTTCTTTTTCCCTAAAATTGTAAACTGTAAGCCTTTTCTGAATATATGTTGTCTCTATCATATCATGACGAGTCATTTAATATTGCACATTTTAGAACCAAATCACTAAGACAGAATAATTTTCATTGGAGTTTCTATGCAAGCTCTGAAGTCAGCTTCTGAGGAACAAAATTGTTGAAGTTTTCGAAAATTTTGCATTTCTTTCTATTGTTAATAATATGACCAAAACAACTGCCTAACGACACTTGTGTCAGTGAGTAATTCGCTTCCTGATATATGACACATTACGCTAAGCGTCATCCGCTCACGCAGTCATTTGTTCGCCGTCCACTTGCTTAACGTTAACATCTTGCTCCAACTTGTGCCACATTCTCGTTCCCAACATCAATCAGTATGTATAACAGTGTTAAGAGTAAGCGGACGCAGTCCCTCATAAAGGCATCTTCCTAAAGCATAGTCCATGTCTGTAGCCTCTCTGAGGCACATCGGAAAGCTTGGAAAGCACTTGCCATATATGGGAACCTCGTATTTCTTTTTCATTCAGGCTCTTTACAGTAGTCTCAGATCAATTTAATATCACATGAAGCGCCAGGGAAGTATTTTCATACTGCACAGGAGGTTGGAGGGAAATCTGGGTTCGGCGTTCATGTACAAGGGTGGGTACAGTGTACCGCCGTGAATTGTCTGTGTAGGCGGGATTGCGCGCCGGCGACCTCTTTGTGGTGGGAATCCCTCATCAGGCATACCAATGCGTACCCTCCACAGCGGGGACGCCCAGAGATAGCGTGGCCCGTCGGGAGATACATAGCCGTCCCCGCGAGTCACCTGACAGTGCCGCTGCTACAGGTCTCCCGGTTTCCTTAACAGCGCTTGCAGCAGGAGAAAAACAAAATCTTCTGTCACACTTGACAGGAATTAGAAGAGATATTTAGAACTTTAATAATGGGTTAAGGTATCAAAAGACCTATTCTCTTGCCATTATTTTCTATAGTTTTACATTTAGAGTCATTTCCACTTGGAAAGAGACAATTCTCGTTACTAAGCATACGTTGAATTCTAAATTGTGTGATTGTAGTGAAGGGAGGGAGGGAGTATATGAAGATGGTATCTGTTTTTTCGGACATGTCGGGAGCTGCAAGATCACCAATGGTATCTGTTCTTTCGGACTTGCTGAAACTCTTACGGGAATCGGTATACTGCCGCGAGTAATGAGTATAGTGGGAAGGGGCACTACAAATTTAGTGTGTGGACAGAAGCTGGTGAGGCGTAGCGCCTTCGCATCGCTCCTGACACTTGTTAGGGCGATATCGTTATAGGCATGAGTCATCGACAGATGTCACCAGCTGACATGGACCTGAGTTACAGAGCTGCACGTAGTTGTACTAGTAGGCGGCAAAGGTCAGCAGTTGACGGACAGCGCTAGCAGTCGTAGTCAAAACAATGTTGTAAAGTTATGTTTGATTAATATTTAATGTATTTGCATAATTATAATTGTTTTATATGTGTAGTAATTAGCAGTGTGAGCGTTGTATGAGTGAAGAAGAACAGAAGTAAATGAAAATTGTTTTGTTTATTCACGAAGTACCAGTTAAACTATACAGGGGATTTACTATAATTAAATGTGCAGTCAGTTTATGGTACTAATAAATCGTGAGTAGAACACAACTAAATCGGTAATTTCAGAAGGAGTAATTTTATATTTGATACTTTTCTAAATTTATTTATTTAGCAATTGCCATAGAAAGAAATGTTTTACTATGATTGGTCATTGAAGTAAAGCGCAGGTTAACGCTGGATGATACTGCAACCTGATTAGCTTTTTTTTTTTTTTTGTTTTAGGGCGCAAAACCGCTATGGTCATTAGCGCCCGGTCCGTGACTTAGGAAACAGTAAAAACCGAAAATGGAAACCAGCAGCAATGGGAACGAAACTCAAAAAATTGGAGAAACTAAACGCAGAAGGAAGGCTTAAAAATCCACTACAGAAAGGGGTTGGTTGTCCCCAAAAAAAGCTTCAAATGACTGACGTCATTTCACTGGCACTAATAAACTCGAGAACGCGATCGACCGAGCGCGTGTCATCTGCTAAAATTGACGATATATCAGGCGACAGCTGTAGACGGGCGCGTAACGGAGTAAAATAGGGGCACTCAATTGAAAGGTTTCTTACCGTCCACAGCTGAGAGCAGTGGGGACAGAGTGGGGGAGGATCGCCGCTTAAAAGATGTCGATGGCTAAAAAGACAGTGCCCTATCCGGAGTCTATTTAAAATTACCTCCTCCCGACGACGCGTTCGGGAGGAAGAGGTCCAAGCACAAGGAAGAGCTTTCACGTCCCGCAATTTATTATGGAGAAGTGTCGACCAATGTGCGTGCTATAAAAGAACAACACGACGACATAAAACGCTCCATAAATCGGCAAAGGGAATTGATTGAATAGCTGGCCGAAGAAGAGAGACTGCAGCCTTGGCCGCTATATCGGCCGTCTCATTTCCACAGATACCAACGTGTCCCGGGAGCCAGAGGAACGCCACAGAGACGCCTCCCAGGTGGAGCAACCGCAGACAGTGCTGAATCCGGTGGACCAGAGGGTGGACAGGGTAAAGAGCTTGGAGACTTAGGAGAGAGCTGAGAAAATCTGAACAGATAACATACTGTATCCGCTGATGGCGGCGGATGTAGTGGACAGCCTGGAGAACAGCGTAAAGCTCCGCAGTATAAACCGAACACTGGTCGGGAAGCCGAAATTGATTTGGGGTGTCGCCAACAATATAGGCACTCCCTACACCTAACGATGTTTTCGAGCCATCAGTGTAAATAAATGTGGTTTCCTTCATTTGTGCACATAGAGCAGCAAATGCCCGACGATAAACAAGTGAAGGGGTACCATCCTTGGGAAATTGACAAAGGTCACGGAGCAGGCAGATCCGAGGACGGAGCCAAGGCGGTGCTGTACCCCAAGTTGTCAAGAAGGTTTTAGGAAAGCGGAAGGAAAGAGAATGGAGCAGTTGACGGAAGCGGACTCCCGGTGGTAGTAGGAAGGAGGGGCGGCCTGCATACCCTACATCAAAGGAGGTGTCGAAAAACATGTCATGGGCTGGATTAGCAGGCATGGAAGACAGATGGCTAGCATAACGACTCAGAAGGACTGCTCGCCGATTGGACATCGGAGGTTCAGCAGTCTCAGCATAAAGGTTTTCCACAGGGCTGGTGTAAAAAGCTCCAGACACTAAACGTAATCCACGGTGGTGGATAGAGTCGAGACGACGAAGAATAGACGGCCGAGCAGAGGAGTAAACTATGCTTCCACAGTCCAATTTCAAGCGCACTAAGGCGCAATAGAGGCGGAGAAGGACCACTCGGTCCGCTCCCCAGGAGGTACCATTCATGACACGGAGGGTGTTGAGGGATCGCAGACAGCGAGCCGAAAGATAGGAAACGTGGGAGGACCAGCACAGTTTTCTGTCAAACATAAGACCCAAGAATTTAGCGACGTCCGAAAACGGAAGGTTGACAGGTAGTATATGTAAGGAGGGTGGAAGAAACTCCTTACGTCGCCAAATATTAACACAAACGGTCTTACTGGGAGAAAAGCGAAAGCCGGTTTCGATGCTCCAAGAGTGGAGGCGATCGAGACATCCTTGAAGACGTCGTTCAAGAAGCTGGTCCGTTGCGAGCTGTAGTAGATCGCAAAATCGTCCACAAAGATGGAGCCCGAGACATCAGGAAGGAGACAATCCATAATTGTATTTATGGCAATGGCAAACAGTACAACACTCAGCACAGAGCCCTGGGGTACCCCGTTTTCTTGGGGGAAAGTACGAAAGAGAGTAGTGTTCACCCGCACTCTAAATGTGCGCTCTGCCATAAATTCGCGAAGAAAAAGGGACAGCCGACCTCGAAAGCCCAAAGAGAACAGTGTGCGGAGGATGCCTGTCCTCCAACAGGTATCGTATGCTGTCTCCAGATCAAAAAATATTGCTACTGTTTGGCGTTTCCGGAGAAAATTGTTCATGATATAAGTGGAGGGAGCAACAAGATGGTCAACTGCAGAACGCTGCTTTCGGAATCCGCATTGGGCTGGTGTTAAAAGCTCTGGGAAAAGTACTGTCGTTCCAAATTCGATTATAAAGGCGAAGGAGGTAACGCAGACTATGGGTTGATAAATGCAGCAACATTTGGACGTGTATACCATCCGGTCCTGGGGTGGAAGAGCGAGAAGAAGAGAGTGCATGTTGGAGTTCCCGCATGGAGAAAACAGTATTATAGCTTTCGTGATTTTGAGAGAAGAAAGCAAGAGGTTGCACTTCCGCTGCACGTTTCTTCGGGAGAAACGCTGGCGGGTAATTTGAAGAGCTCGAAATCGCAGCAAAGTGTTGACCCTATGAGTTAGAAATTTCGACGGGGTCCACTAATGTATCATGCGCGACAGTGTGCCCAGAGACCGGGGAGAAACTAGGCGCGCCTGATAACCATCGAATCCGACTCCAAACTTCCGAGGAGGGAGTGAAGGTGTTAAATGAGCTAATAAAAAATTTCCAGCTTGCCTTCTTGCTATCGCGGAGGGCGCGACGGCATCGCGCACGGAACTGCTTATAGCGGATACAGTTGGCCAAAGTAGGATGGTGGCGGAAAACACGAAGAGCACGTCGCCGCTCACGTATTGCGTCACGGCATGCCTCGTTCCACCAAAGAACTGGGGGGCGCCGGGACAATTCGGAGGTGCGTGGTATTCCGCAGTTGTAAGAATAACGTCTGTAATATGTGTGACCTCATCGTCGACGCTAGGAAAGTGACGGTCATCGAATGTCGCTAGAGACGAAAAAAGTGTCCAATCGGCTTGGGCCAACTACCAGCGTCGCGGGCGCATATATGGCAGTTGACGCTGCAGTCGAAGCACACATGGAAAGTGGTCACTCGAACCATTCGGAGCGCCGAGCTAGCGGAACAGTACCGACCGATAGGTCCAAATGAGAGAAATGTGTCGTGGAGGCAGTCAAAAATATAGAGACCCCAGTGTTGAGGCAAACTAGATCTGCTTGGTGGAAGACGTCTAGCAATAGTGAGCCACGTGGACAGGAGTGAGGTGATCTAAAAGTGGGTGGTGCGCATTGAAGTCCCCAACCAACAAATAGGGGAGTGGAAGCTGACCAGCAAGATGAAAGAGATCAGCTCGTGCCATTGGTGTGGACGATGGAATGTATACAGACAAAGAGAAAAGGTATATCCAGAAAGGGAAAAACGGACAGCGACAGCTTGGAAAGAAGTGTTTAAGGGGATTGGGTGATATCGGAGAGTGTCATGGAGAAGAATCATGAGTCCTCAATGGGCTGGAGTACCTTCAACAGAGGGGAGATCAAATCGGACAGACTGAAAATGGAGGAGAACAAAGCAGTCATGGGGACGCAGCTTTGTTTCCTGAAGATAGAAAATGACCAGCGAGTAGGATCGTTAGAGGATCGACAATTCATCCCGACTGGCTCGAATGCCGCGGATATTCCAGTGGATAATGGACATAACGAGAACAGAAAATGGAGGAATGTGACCAAGGTTGCCGTCAACTCAACGACTGCTCAGAGCTTGCGACAGACAGCATGGAATGGCTTTCAGCTGAAGGCAGAAGATCCTGATCCATAGGTTGTTCAGCAGCAGCTCCTGCCACCAGCGATCGGCCGGTTGATAGGCCGCCAGCAGTGCGCCTCGGCGACACAGAAGACGGCGGAGGGCGATTTCCGCCAGGTGGTGCTGTAGATGAGACACGCCTTGGTGGAGAAGGAGATGAACTGGTTTTCTTATTAGCCTTCTTGGAAACATGATGTTTAGATGAAGGAGGAACCGATGGTTGTGAAGGTGGGGTACGTAAAAAATCTTCACGAGTATGCTCTTTTTTCGAAATCTTGGTGTCTGAGTTTTGGGCTCGAGATTTAGCAGAACCCGATGAAGGGTGAGCCATAGAGTGGGCAGGCGAAAGTGGTGAGGTTGAACGGGCGATCTTTGCGCTGGCCGATCTGACGACCGTGGCACTAAAAGTGAGGTCGCAAGTCTGCACGGCCACCTCGTTTGCTGGCCGAGGAGAAGCAAGGACAGTGCTGTATTTTCCTGTCTGAGGCACGGTGGGCTGTCGACTGGCGAATAATTTTCGAGCAGCAAAGGTGACACCTTTTCCTTCACTCTGATTTCCTGAATGAGCTTTTCGTCTTTAAAAATGGGGCAATCTGGAGAGGAAGCAGCGTGGACACCCATACAGTTGATGCAATGAGAGGATGGAGGTGGACAAGCACCCTCATGGGCATCCTTGCCACACGTAACACATTTGGCCGGATTGGAACAGGACTGGCTGGTGTGATTGAACTGCTGACACCGATAGCAATGCGTAGGGTTTGGGACGTAAGGGCGAACGGAAATTATCTCATAGCCTGCTTTGATTTTCGATGGGAGTTGAACTTTGTCAAATGTCAAGAAGACAGTGCTGGTTGGAATGATGTTCGTGTCAACACTTTCCATAACTCCTGGTCAGACAGGTAGTGCTGAATTTCCTCATCAGACAATCCGTCGAGGGAGCGTATATAAACGACTCCACGTGAGGAATTTAAAGTTCAGTGCGCTTCAACCCGGACAGGGAAAGTGTGCAGCAGTGAAGTATGCAGCAATTTTTGTGCCTGGAGGGCACTGACTGTTTCTAACAACAAGGTGCCATTCCGTAACCTGGAACAAGACTTTACAGGACCTACAATTGCGTCGACACCTTTCTGAATAATGAAAGGGTTTACCGTGGAGAAGTCGTGACCTTCGTCACACCGACAAACAACAAGTAACTGTGGCTACGATGGAAGAACTGTCTGTGGCTGAGACTCAGTGAACTTACGCTTGTGAGCAGACATAGTGGAAGATGAGGAAACCATTGCGGAAGAATCCCCCATGATTACCGGCGTCTCCGATGGCGCGCTCCTCCCTTGTGGGGGCCCCTCTCTGAGGGACCTCCCGCCTTAGGTGATTGTTCACACCTCAGGTCACACCTCTCGACAAACGGACAGAGGGACCAATCGGCACTTTCGGAAGGTATCAGCTCGGGTAATCACCCCTCCCTGGGCCTGGCCGTTACCAGGGGGTACGTACGTGCCCTACCTGTCTACCCAGGGCGGGGAATTACGCGTTACCCCGTCACCGGCTACGAACGAAAATGCGTGGGTCGGCCTTCAGACACGCACAGGGATGAAGAAAAAGAAAGGGAAAAAACAAAGAAAGGGAAAGGAAAGAAGAGAGGTCTCAAACGCCGCAGCGGAGAAAAGGGTAAAGTGAAGAGATAAGGGAAAGAGAAGGACAAAGGAAGGATGAAGACATACAAGCAGAGAAGGCGAAGAGTGCGTTACATTTACGAGCGTCCGCCTCCGGACGTAGGCACAAACCATACTCCCAGAGGGGGAGAAAGGGAAGGAAAAAGCCAGAGGTGAGGGGTCGGGGGGCGATGATGGGGGATAGGGAAGGGTGCGGAAAAGGAAGGTATGCAGCCCGGAAAGGAAGGAAGGCCACATTAGCTTTGGGTCCCGTGCTCACTACGCACGTGTCCACAAAACAGTTGTGGACCCCCTGGGGGGGAACCTGATTTGCTGTTTGTGATGTCAGCCAATCAGAAAAAGGCAGGCTCGCGCCAATCTATGCTGGGAACAAAGCCTTTGGTGTGATCTAGGGGGGTCGGGGCTGCGGATTCGGACTAGTAACATCTCATTGAAAGCAGCTCCAACGAAAGTACTGTAAAATCGCGGAGAAATGCTAATTACGAGTTCACGAGGTAGTACAAAGTGTATTTAAGTGAACGGTATAGTGGAAATCGTGTGGAATTTCGGACGGAATATCAAAATTATTGCTTTTGACTGTTAGTTAAAACCGCGTGGCGTGTTGTGCTATCTAAGACTGGAACAGGTATTACGTGTAGAGCAGAGTGCAAAACATTTGAGCAAGCATTTTCATAACTAATCGATCCAGTGAACTCTATTAACTTCGGTAACGTGTGTGAATACCATAAACTGGCTATGTGTGTGATTGTGGTGTGCGTGTGAACTTTACATTGTGTTGCCACTTAGTACGAACTTGGCTCAGTAGGTAGCCACATCCCGTTTACCGGACAATTCTACGTATGTTGCGACCTACAGTAGACAGTAGTGGTCTAGTATTTTCTACTGCAGCTTTTAGCTAGACAAATGAATATTGCTGGACACTGGCAGGCCGGTAAAAAAGTAACGTGCAGCGCCGCACTGGAAATGAGGCACTCACTAGGAGCGTGCCAAAGATACGTCCCTCGAGTCGCAATAATCTCTGTGTCCTCGATGGCTAGTTCCGCTTGAGCCGCGCCAGAGTACACACTTTACCTCGTGTCCCTCTCCGCTGCAGCGTATACAAGCCTCGAACTAGTTTCTTTTCTTCGTTTTTTGTTGTGTCTTCTTGTTACAAGGTGCATCGTCCTCTCGTTATCTTGATATAGTGTTTTGTGTCTTGTTTCTGGTTGTTTCGACCGCTGAATAGCCGTCACCATGGAAAGAAAAGTTTCCAGGAATTGCGCCCTACGTTCTGAATTCGAAAATTCTACCAGTTTGTTCAGCCAAGTTCCCTGTAAATCCACAATGAAACATTGTCTCAAAATATGGTAGGAAACCCAAAGAGATTCTGGTCGTATGTAAAGTACACCAGTCACAAAGAAACAGTCAGTATCAACACTGCGCGATAGTGATAGAAATGTTACAGATGATGGTCTCACTAAAGCGGAGTTACTAAATACAGTTTTCCGTAATTCCTTCACAAAGGAAGACGAAGTAAATGTTCCAGAATTAGAAACCAGAACAGCTGTTAGCACGAGTGACCAAAAAGTAGGTGTCTTAGGTGTTACGAAACAACTCAAAGCACTTAAGAAAGGCAAGTCTTCCGGTCCAGATGGTATACATATCAGGTTCCTTTCAGAGTATGCAGACACAATAGCGCCTTTCTTAGCAATCATATTCAACCGCTCACTTGACAAAAGGTTTGTTCCTAAAGACTGGAAAGTAGCACAGTTCACTCCAATATTCAAGAAAGTAAATAGGAGTAGCCAATTGAATTACAGACCCATATACTGACGTCAATTTGCAGTTGGATTTTGGAGCATATACTGTACTCGAACATTATGAATCACTTTGAAGAAAACGATTTATTGATACATAACCATCACGGTTTCAGAAAATATCGTTCTTGTGCACTTTTTTCCCATAAAGTAATGAGTATTGTCGACAAGGGATCTCACATCGATTTCATATTCTTAGATTTCCCGAAAGCTTTTGATATCAAATGGTTTTAAATGGCTCTGAGCACTACGGGATTGAACAGCTGAGGTCATCAGTCATCTAGGAATAAGAACTACTTAAACCTAACTAACCTAAGGACATCACACATATACATGTCCGGGGCAGGATTCGAACCTGCGACCGTAGCGGTCGCGCGGTTCCAGACTGTATGGCCTAGAACCGCTCGGCCGCACCGGCCGGCCCTTTTCATATCGTTCCTCACAAGCGACTATTAATCAAATTGCGCGTATATGGAGTATCGTCTCAGTTGTTTGACTCAGAGAGGTAACAGTTCGTAGTGACAGACGGTAAATCATAGAGCAGAACAGAAGTGATATCCGACGTTCCGCAAGGTAGTGTCATAGGCCCTCTGCTGCTCCTGATCTACATAAATGATCTAGGTGATAATCTGAGCAGCCCCCTTAGATTATTTACAGATGATGCTGTAATTTACCGTCTAGTAAAATCATCAGACGATCAATCATAATCACAAAATGATCTAGGGAGAATTTCTGTATGCTGCGAAAAGTGGCAATTGGCACTAAATGAAGAAAAGTGCGCGGTCACCCTCATGGTTAGTAAAAGAAATACGATAAATTTTGTGTATACGGTAAGTCGCACAAATCTAAGGGCTGTCAATCCGACTAAATACCTAAGAATTACAATTACGACCACTTAAATTGAAAGACTACCCAGATAATGTTGTGGGGAAGGTGAAACAAAGACTGCGCTTTGTTTGCAGAACACTTAGGTGATGTGACAAACTAAAGAGGCAGCCAACACTACACTTTTCCGCCCTCTGCTGGAATACTGCTGCACGGTATGGGTTGACGGAGGACATCGAAAAAGTGCAAAGAAGGGCAGCTCGTTTCGTGTTATCGCGCAATAGGGGTGAGAGTGTCACTGATATCATACGCGAGTCGGGGCTGCAGTCACTGAAACAAAGGTGGTCATCTTTGATGCGAGATCTATTTGCGAAATTTCTACCACCAAATTTATTTTCAGAATGCGAAAGTATTTTGTTGTCAACCACCTATGTATGGAGAAATGATCACCATAATAAAATAAGAAAAAACAGAGCTCTAACAGAGCTGGTAGAGAAGCAGTATAAAAAGGGTTCTAAGAATCTTCTGCCAGGCACTTAAGTGTGAAATGCAGAGTAACCATGTAGATGTAGATGAAAATTGTTATATTAAGGACGTTACACTAATTCGTAATGAACGGTGGTCGACACAGCACAAATTGCAGTACCATAGCGGTGTCCGAGAAGTAGAAATGCAAATCAAGGAAAATATTTCCTACTACGTACTTGCTTGTGCTTATAAGGCCCATGTATAATGGCCAGTTAGGGACGTGTTTCATTTGCAACGAAAGGGGTCACACGTGTCAAGATTGTCCGACGGAATTTTTGCTCTAAAAAGTTATTTGCAACAGCGAAAGAAGCTCACTTTAGCTGATTTAGCGACTCCAAACCAGGTGGCAGATGTTGTAAAACCGACGACCGGTGGCAACACACAAGATCGTGAGGTAGTGGCCCGTGCGCAGTTTCCTCCATTGGCACAAAAAGTAATATCGTTACAGGCTCCCTTTAAAAATGTTACACCTTCTGTTACCGCGGTGCCACCTAACAAAAGGAGGCGAACATTTGACGAGGAGAGTCCGAATGAAGACTCCTCCCACAACGAGCAGGGTATCAGCAAAAATGCCAGTAATGCTGCGTCCGATCTTAAAATTTCGGCTAACGACATATTGTCCGTGTATCAGTCCAAGTCCCGACTGTAAACAACACCCGTCTGCGCTTGAACCGAAGCAACGGGAAGAGAGTCCCCTACCCGTCCAGCAATTACAAGTCTAGCAACCACAACAAGTAGAGCCAGGACTTAAGCAGTGTGTAGTCGCGAGCCGGTGGAGAGTGACGGTAAAGATACCTGCCACCATCAACATAGCTTCTCAAATAAACAGGTGGGAGAAGCGAGTGCTGATCAACACGCGGACAGTGAGAGTGTTCGCAGAAGTAGTGTGACACCACAGAAGAAGTCGGTTCACACACAGGCAACGGACGTAGCGGCAGGTGGGATGGACTCCGACATCTGCCCCCCCCCCCCCCAGCCCATGCCACGCCTTGCCTTCTACGGAGCGATCCAGCAACAGTGGGAGGCGTAGAAACAATGTAAATGTTACGCGGAGAAAGAACAAAAACTCTGACATTGCGCTGAAACCAATGACAGTCAGGAAAATAGTGGACAGCTCGAACCTATAATGGATTGGTACGAGGACACGGAAGTTGATATCATGACGTAAAGATAGTGAAGTACACATATGACCCTGATGCAAGCGTACAAGATACTGACATGAACGTCAACAGGATTAAAACGGATTAGAAAATTGCAGCTTTACAGCAATTCCTCTACGTATATGACGCCTACATCGTCTTTTTACAGGAAGTTGTTTTTACAGGTCTTCATATATATAGCATTAATACCATAGAAAACGCAACCCTAGAAGACGGTACAGGAACAGCTATTTTAATACGGGAAGGCATTCCAGTTAAAGATTTTACTGAAGACGAAGTTTTAGAGCTGATCAGCAAATACCCTGCCCATAAAACTCCAGGACCAGACAGGCTGCAAGGGAATTTTATTTCAAAATTTGCAACATCATAGGGGCTACTTTTACTACAATTTTAAATGCGATGGTAAAAGGAGTCCCCATACCCAAGGATTTTAAGGAAGGGAAAACTTTTTTAGTTCCTAAGACTAGGGGTCAGCAATGCGTCGAAAATTTCAGGCCCATTAATTAAATTTTGACTATAAAACCGTTGCCAGGGCAATCAACAGTCGACTGTCACCGCTAATTCGCCCCGTCGTCGACAGAAATCATTCCTACGTCCCTGGGCTGACAGTCATGTCACCGGCTTCAGAATACAGATACCTCATTTCAGTAGCCTCAGTAACTAATGTCAAATATGCATTACTCTTCCTAGATTTCCATAAGTCCTTCGATCTTGTCAGCTACCGATGTATGGAGCACATTATGGGACAAAATCGTTTTGAGGAGAGGGCTATCAGGGTCATCCGCAATATGGTCACAGGACTAACAGCACGAATAAACGTCAATGGACAGCTGACACGAATTATAAACATCGAGAGGGGCTTTCCACAAGGCAGTCCCCTCTCCATATTGTTGTTTGTAATGTCATTGGAGCCACTGGTCAGGAGCGTAATTGATAAACTATCTGGCCTTACGCTGTCAGGGTACCTTTCGTAGAAAGAGCTTACGCTGATGAAGTGGGTGTGCTCATTCGACGAGACGCTGAAACAGAAATCCTGAAAGGAGAACTCGACCAATACAGAGCAGCTTCAGGAGCGAAAAATCGACATCGGTAAATGTATATTCCTAAATCTTTGAGGTTTTGACGACTTAGCCACACCATGGGCCCTAACTGTAGAACAGCACAAAACTCCAGGCATCGTACTCAATAGATGTCCACTGAAAATGGCGATAAAGAACTGGAGGCAAACCATCAACAAAATGCATGGTACCACTTTAGAAGCTAGCTGGAGATCACTGAATATAACTGAAGACATTCTATGGGGCCCAGGTCTTTCCCATATCCTAGTTACAAGCGAAGAAGGCAATGAAGCTTTCAGATGGATACGTATGGAGAGGACACATCTTCAACTTACATATGCTACTATCACCAGACCATGATTGACAGAGGGACTTGAATTAATTGATTTACATAGGAAAGTCACTGCTTTGTATCTAAAAAGAATCAGCATGTTACTACATGAGCACCCGAACTCCATCACAGCTAAGCCTTTCAGCATACCTAGACCTAAAAGTATGCACCCGCAGGTTAATATTCACAATATCAACTTCCACCTAATACATAGCGGTATGTTCTGTCTTGAGTTGAGTTACTTGGGGGAAAGTACCTGAGAACAGCCTATGTAAGTACAACGATAATAATATGGAATTGGCAAAAGACGGACAAGCCTAACAGCATCACCAATAAGCACGTAAATGTCAACTGGGCAACGGTTTAGAGCAACCTGAGCATTCATACATCAGAAGTCACTTCCACCTGGTATCGAGAGGTCAACGAACCCATACCGACCTATGAGAAACTTCAATGCATCGGCGTCAGTGACACAGACTCGTTCGATACAGCTCGCCATGCAACTCTCTCCTGCGAAATTCTCTTTCTGTAGCCTCCTACATTTACCTGTGTCTGCCCGCTGTAGTCGCGCTTTCTATTCCCTCTATTCCTTAACTTCGTAGCATTCATATATTCATTGCTTGGTGTTCACGAAGCGGGCTGTACCATAAAGATTTATATAATCTCCAGAATTCTTCTGTATCATCCCATGTATAAGCATCTCTTCCACTCTCTCTTTCTAAAAGTGCATGTTGCACCTCCCTGCGAGGCTACATGCGGCACTAATACTTGGACAAAAAGGTTTCTAACACTCCAACGTCAGTTTTTTTCCAAGGAACAGAAATTACTTTAGGCAGTAGTAGTGTAGACTACGTCGAATACAGCATTCCATGTAAAATGTGTCCAGTGTAATTTAGTACAAGTGAAAAACACGATTTGCTGTTGCATCGCTATTCTGAATGAAACTGAAGATCTACAGGATCTGTTGAATGAAATGAACATTGTAGTGAGTCAAAAATATGGATTGACAGTAAACCAAAGAAAGACGAAAGTAATGAGAAGTAGCGGAAATAAGAACAGTGAGAAACTTAGCATGAGGAATGGCGATCACGAAGCAGACGAAGTTAAGGAATTCTGCTACCTAATCAGCAAAATAAACCATTCTTGCTGCAGCAAGGAGGACATAAAATTCACACATCCACTAGCAGAAGGGCATACCTGGCCAAGAGAAGTCTACGAGTATCAAACATAGGCCTTAATTTGAGGAAGAAATTTCTAAGAACGGACGTTTGGAGCACGCCGTCGTATGGTAGTGAAACACAGACTGCATGAGAATCGCAATAGAATATAACCGAAGCATTTGGGATACGGTGCTACAGAAGTATATTAAAAATGAAATGGACGGCAAGGTAACAAATGAAGAGGTTCTTCGCAGAATCGGCGAGAAAAGAAAGAAACTGACAAAAAGGGACATGATGATAGGACATCTGTTATAACTTTAGGGAATAACTTCAGCGGTACTAGAGGGTGTTGTAGAGGGTAAAACTGTAGGGAAAGACAAATATTGGAAAATATCCAGGAAATAATTCGTACTTAGGTTGCAATTGCTACTCTGAGATGAAAAGCTGGGCGGACTGCATCAGACTAGTCGGAAGACAGATGTCTCAGAAAAACAACATAAAAAAGCTGTATCTAAATTGACGGTGAAGGGTGTGAAAGCAAAGGATAGTGATTGGATTACTGATGTCAGCTTCATCGGGATATTACGCGGAGTGAGAAGTGACGAGTGAAACATGTGTACCGGAGCAGGATTCAAACATGGAATCTCCTGCTTATGAATCAGGTTTTTTAACCACTGCGCCATCTTGGAAAGTATTATCTGCGTTCACCATCTCGACACGCCTTTCAGTCGAGTCCCAGTCCCACCGTGCGCAACCTATCCGTAGACCCTGTCTATTTCCTCCATACTCGCTACTCAGAGATTTCCGTAGGACACCGGACGTACTTGTGCATTCACGCTGAAGAAGGTGCATCCATTGTCTACCTAGGAGACTCAATTATATGAATGTTTGCTGTCTGCTCTTTCGGACATGTCCGAAAGAACAGACTGTATGCGGAATCCGCAGATGTAATACATTATACGTAAATTAGAGATGGAGGGGGAACAAAGGAAGGGAAAGGGAGGGATTACAGATGACCGCTGTATCGGTACATTACGCGAAATCAACGGCGTTGACTGAAAATGTGTACTGGGCCTGGATCTGAACCCTGGATCTCCTGGTTACTAGGCAGATGCATTAACTAGTGTGAGTGTGGGTCGCCTGAGAGGCGTACAGAAATAGTCTGCGCAGTTACAATAACTGTATGGTGCAATGGTTAACACACCTGCCTAGTATGCTGAAGATCCTGTGTTCGAATGCTGGTCCGGTACACATTTTTACTCGAAGGCTGCTGATTCCATGTAATGTCTCGATGCTGCTGACGTCAGTAATCCCTTTCCTTTCCTCTTTCACCCGCCTCTACATTCAATAATGTATCACAGCTGCGTATTCCGCATAATGTCTGTTTTCGGAAATGTCAGAATGAACAGACACCACCCATTCATATAAAGAAAAAAAAAAAAACTAATTTACAATCGTTAGGATCCAACCCAAACATATACTCACGGAACGATTACCTGAGAAAAATTATTAAGTTCAAAGTTGATTTTTATGAATTTTACTTAAAACTTCAATGCAGTTTCGGATTCACCTCACAGCACCATTTACAACTTTCATGAGGTTGTGTTGACTTTCTGTTATGAGGGCAGAACTATCCACAATACGAGTAATCAGTTCGTCTCTTGTGTTCTCTGATGCTTTGTAGACATTACCTTTTAACAGTTTCAAAAGTTCAATAACTAATGTGGTAAGGTCACGAAACTTTGGTATCATAGGGACATGACAGTTTCTGTCAATACTAAATGCAACATTGAGGGCTAAGTGTTGGTTGACTAGGTCTATTCTCAACAGAAAGTAGCTTGGGTGAATGGACAATGTTTGTTTCAAAATAAGACATAGAGCGCATCGGGTTCCGAAGGCATTTTTCACTGCAATCCTAATCAATAACAAATGTCATGCAACATTACAACTGGGGAGCTTTTGCGTATGAGAATGCAGGCTTTCTCGGCGAAACTCGGTGGTAAAATCTTCTCGGGATGACAGCCGAGTCAATGCGTTGTTGTCCGGCAACGTTTCACAATCTTACTTGCCATCTTCAGGCGAAGTGTAGGGTTGCGTGCGTGTTTGCATGATTAGGTTTGAGCACATATATTTACTGAAGGTCCAGTGGACTTTTCCTAATGCATTCTGTTGAAGGTAGGTGATGCGACATCTGTATGTCTTTTTCTTGGTGTGTAGTTTTCTGTGTTTAGTGTGATATTTGGTGAGGTGTTTTATGCTCTGAAATGACGAGTGGTTACGTTTCTTGGGTGTTGGTGATCTACATGAAGAGAATACGATACGATATACAAAATGAGGTAGAATGGTGAGTTTTCTGCTTTGTCATAAAATGATTGCGTTCTGTTCTGTATGATGGTGGTGGTTGGCATATTTGGGTCGTTGTGTACATGTGTGTTGGGGAAATTCAACCTTACCTTTCTCATCAGGGAGTCATTGGCATCCATTCTGTAACGAAAAAGGTAGATTCCTCCTTACATCCACCCGACCTTTTCCCCACCTTTGATAGAGTGGTGCTGCTATCCAAGGTCAAAGAAGGCTGTGAAGTTATCACAGTCCAGCCATACATTCCGAACCTAATGAGCAGATACCAGTATCATCGTTTCAAGCACTCTAGAACGTCTTGTAGATATCCAGCCAAATGTGTAAACTGTGGTAGGGATGCACACAAAGGCATTTGTTCGCCTTCTTCCCTTCCCCCCTCACCCTCCCCCCCCCCCCCACTGCATCAACTGCAAAGGCAGCCATGCCGCCTCCTCTCGGGATTGTCCCATGTATCTTCATGAGCGAGCTCTCCAAGAGATCTCGGTAAAGGAAAGAGTACCTTCCACAGTCGGTCGCACGTTACTGGTTAGTCGCAAACCCTGTGTTCTCCAGTTTGGCACCTATAGTTGTGTTCTTATCACCCCTTGCTCCATGAAGGACATGGCCACGCAGACATGCGACTTCAAATTCAGCTATGAGGTTGTGAAATCGCCCATTGTCATGGCAGCATCGCCATCCCTTCGTCCAGCTATGCAACAAACTGTCAAACTTTCGCCTCATGGGGCGAAGCCACCATCTACACAACCGGTAGGCCTGAAAGGAGAGAAGGAGTACTCCCGTGTAAACCTCCTCTGTTCTACCAGCCAAACAACACCCGAGTCTTCCTCTAACCAGAAAACGGCCTTCTCCTTCACCAACTCGAAGATCATCTTCGACAGTGTCGCTCTGTGGTAATTTAGCCCGGCCCGCCTCCGTATCGTCGGAGCGCACCACCTAACGTTTTCCAGCGTTGGACTCCATGGATTGACTGCACTAGCTTCTGTGGAGCCCATGGAGCGGTATCCTCCTGCTTCTGTGCCCTATAGCAGCGATTCTACACAGGCTGTTACTCGGCAGCCACCGAGTAGAAACCCCTATATCTGTTCCTCACCATGACTGTCCACCAATGGAACATTCACGTTCTTTGGTGACATAAAGAGAATTGGCAGCTGCTTTTAACATCGCAGCATCCCTCTGTACTCTGCCTTCTGCCTTCTGCCTTCAGGAACGAAATTGTGCCCTCAAGACCACTTTGAGCCTTCACATTACCTACCGATTCGTTTTTATCTTCCGCCTGAAGTCGGCATTCCATCTCATGGGCGCGTCACGCTGCTCATACTAACCATCTTCAAGCTGTTGCAGTTCGCCTTTTCCTTCCCCACCTGACTTTTTCCCTCTGTACCATTAATGTCCCTCTCTCATTCAATGTCACCAGAACGGACTTCCTTCGGCTGATTGGGCAATTATCTCTCCCATTTTTGCTACTCGGTGACTTTAATGTACATCATTCCCTTTGGGGTTCTTACAGGACCTGTCAGAGAGGTACCCTCTTCTGCTCTAACAGTGGAGCACCCACCTTCTTTTCTGACTCCTCGCCCACCTATTCCCATTTGGACCTATCCTTCTGCATTGCCCAGCTTGCCCATGGTCTTGAGTGGTCCGTTCATTCTGACACCTCCTCGAGCGACCATTTCCCATGTGCCATCCGTTTGCTGACTCCTACACCATTCACGTGCACATACAAATGGCATCTTACTAAGGCTGACTGGCAGCTTTACTCCTCCCTGGCGACATTCGAAGAAGAAGATTTCCCCAGATGTGATGACCAGGCGGAATATCTCACAAACATCCCTACTGCTGCAGAACGTTACATTCCTCGCACTTCCTCTTTACCACACCTTCTCCAAGTCCCATGGTGGACTGAGGCATGCCATGACGCAGTTCGCGCACGGAGACGTGCTCTCCGCATTTTTAAGCATGATCCTTCGATGGCAAACTGAATTCATTATAAACAGATGCGTGCAAAGTGTCGTCGCGTTCTTAGCAATACGAAATGGCTACCTGGACTTCATTCACTAGTACTTTTAACAGCTCCTCTGGGACCAAGATCCATTCTCCAATTTCCGGCCTGTCAGTAGCAGACGATGTTATCGTGAACCTTATTGCTGTCTCCAACACCTTGGGCTACAATTTTGCGGAATTTTCGAGCTCTTTCCACTAGAACCCTGCTTTCCTCCATCACAAACGTGAGGAGGAGGCTCGCGCGATACCCTTCTCTTCTCCGAATCGTGATTGCTACAATGCCACCTCTAGTATGAGGGGGCTAGATCATGCTCTCATTTCATCCCGATCCTCCGCCCCCGGGACAGATCCCATCCACATTCAGACGTTGCAGCACCTTTTTCTTGTTGACAAGCACTTTCTGCTTAACATGTACAACAGCATCTGGTCAGAGGGCACATTTCCAGGACGCCACCCTCATATCCATACCTAACCCGGCTAAGGACAAAAATCTTTCTTCTAGCTACCGCCCATCTCTCTTACCAGCTTAGTTTGCAAGGTGATGGAACGTATGATTCATGCCCAGCTGGTTTGGTGACTTGAGCCTCGCACTTTACTGACGAATCCACAGTGAGGATTTCGAGAGCGACGTTCTGCAGTTGACCATCTCGTTATTTTGTGCACTCATGTCGTGAATGGTTTTCTGCGGAAATCCCAGACTGTGGCCTTGTTTTTCCATTTGGAGAAGTCCTACGACACCTGCTGGAGAACTGGTACCCTCCGTACTCTTTGCACGTGGGGTTTCCTTGGTCGCCCGCCCTGTTTCCTTCAGGCACTTTTAAAAGATCGAGTTCTAAAGGTGCGTGTGGGTTCTGCCTGGTTGGACACCTTCATCCAGGAAAATGATGTGCCTGAACATTCTGTCCTGAGTGTCGTCCTCTTTGCTATCGCCATTAACCCTATATGTCCTATCTCCCGCCATGCATCTCCGGCTCCCTTTTCGTTGACGATTTTGCCATCTATTACAGTTCTCCACGGACCTGTCTCACTGAGCGGCGTCTTCAGCTATGTCTTGATCGTCTTTAGTCTTGGAGCGTCGACAATGGCTTTCGCTTTCCCAGTGACAAAGCCGTTTGTACAAATTTCTGGAGAAGTAAATGCTTTCTCCCATCATCTCTACATCTCTGGCCTGTTGCCCTTCCGTTCATTGACTACGAAATTCCTGGGGCTCATGCTCGATGGGAAACTCTATTGGCCCCCCCCCCATTTGTTTTACCTGGCTGCCCGCTGTACGTGGTTCCTGAACGTCGTATGTGTCCTCAGTGGTAGGTGCCGACTGAACCAGCCTCCTCCGTTTGTACCGGTCCCTCACCAGTTCGAAGCTCGACTATGGGTGCTTTGTTAATGTATCTGCACGCCCATCGCTCTTACGCTGTCTCAATACCATCCACCATCGTGACATCCGTTTGGCCACGGTGCCTTCTACACTAGCCTGGTTGAGAGTCTGTATGCGGAAGCTGCTGAACTACCTCTGTCCTACCACCGAGACTTGCTCCTCAGCTGGTAAGCATGCCGTTTGTCTGCCATGCATGGACATCCATCCTGTGCCTCCTTCTTTGATGATTCCTTTGATCGTCCATATGGTTTTCATCTGTTTTCTCTGGAGTCCACTTTCAGGACTTGCTACCACGGATTAACTTCACACTACCAGCAACTTTACCAATGTTGTGTGAACACTTGACCGCCTTGGCTTCATGAAGCGGCCCGCGTTAACTTTGCCTCCTAAGGACACTACTCCTGCCTTGGTCTATCGCCTTCAGTTTCACGACCTTCGCATGGAACTCCGCTGGAGTACCTTTGTATACACTGATGGCTCTCGGATTGACCGTGGGGTATGGTATGCCTTCATATTGGCACGCGTGTCTTTCAATATCGGCTTCCAACACACTGCTCTGTATTTACAGCAGAGATCTTCGCCTTGAATCAGGCCACAGAGTACATCCGGCGACAAATCCTTTTGAATTGTGTCGTCTGCTCAGACTCACTCAGCGCCCTTCAAAGTCTATGTGCGCTGTACATCGCCAATCCCTTAGTGCAGCGATTGAGGAGGACGACGGTTCAATCCCGTCTCCAGCCATCCTGATTTAGGTTTTCCGTGATTTCCCTAAATCGTTTCAGGCAAATGCCGGGATGGTTCCTTTCAAAAGGGCACGGCTGATTTCCTTCCCAATCCTTCCCTAACCCGAGCTTGCGCTCCGTCTCTAATGACCTCGTTGTCGACGGGACGTTAAACACTAACCGCCACCACCACCTTAGTGCAGCGGGTCCAGGAAAACTGTCACTTGCTCACTCTTGGTGGACTCAGTGTGATGAATCTGTGGGTTCCTGGTGACGTCGGTCTGCCAGGAAGCGAGGCTGCTGACGCTGCTGCCAAGGCTGCAGTCCTCATACCTCAGCCGGCGGATACCGAATACCTATATTCCCTCCGATGTTTTCTGTGTTGCCGTCTGTCAAGAGGTGGTGTCCATTTCTCATCGACAAAGGTTGTCACTTCACGGGAATACGTTCCGGATTATTAAGCCTCGTCGAGCGGCCTGGACGACCACCTCTCGGCCCTCCAACCGGGTCATTTTAAGTCGACTACGTATTGGGAGCTGCCATTTTAGCCATCGTCATTTGCTAAGTGGCGCTACCCCAACACTTTGTACACATTGTGTCCAAGTTTTAACTGTCCGCCACTTCTTGATGCAATGCCAAGTTTTAACCGTTTACGTTCCCGCTTGGGTTGTCCGTCTCATTTATTGCCCATTTTTGCAAATGACGCGTGGGCTGTCGACCACGTTTTACTTTTATCCGCCAAATCAATATTGCGAAGGCAATTAACTTTTCAGTTTTGGACATCCGTTTCTGTATAATGTCTTCTTTAGACCCTTTCCATCGTGCCTGTTTTAGCTGCCTTCTATTATGTCATTTAGGATTGACGTACAGTCGTTTTTGAACTCATCTCTCTTTGTGTTCTATAGTTTTGACTTGGGCGCGTATGACCCTAGTTGTTTTTTGCGCCCTGGAGCAAAACTAAACCAAAACCATTTGTTTGTAGGCCTGATTCTGCCGCAGTGAATTAATCTTGTGGCAGTAGTCAGCCGCTCTCAGCAACACTGTCGCGTTCACCTTTTCTGCTGGTGGAGTGACAGTACCCTCATTTTCTCTGAGGCTGCATACCGCCCTGCATTCCGCCGCCGAGATGTTGGTTTTAGGCATTCTCGCTTTTTTTAGGATTCTGCAGGTCTCCTTTCTCTCCTCTTCCGCGGCTTCAGATGGCAGCCCGCATATGGCCTGTTCGATGCTGCTGATGATCTCTAGTCTTCGTAATGTGCTCGGCACTAGTCTCTGGCTAGGAGGTGTGTGACCACTAGGTCAGTTGGCATGGAGGTGCAAGGAAGTCTCCGTCTCTGTTGCGAGTATTCTGACCGGTTGGCTAGCGCGGTTGGAGCGTGAGGTGCTGCTTGCGCGTGCTACGAAGTTCGTCGCAAACCGGTATTGGACATGAAGGCTGAGTCATCACTTAACCCACTATCGAGCCTCCACTGTTTACATTTCTTCCTTCAATCCTGGTTGTCGCTTTTGGGGCATTCCCGCGAGCAACAACGTGTGTGTATTCAAGTCGCCTAGGATTCCAGTTGTCTTCCTGTGGAGTTATACGTAATTTAATTTATTCCTCGTAGTTGAAGTTCACCAGCGGTATCTTCTGCCTTGTGGTCACTGACGTTCCGGTTAATTTCCCCGGTCGTTGATGTAACTTTCGGCAGTGTATTTTCCTCGTCGTGTTGTTGCTGTCCAGTGCGGCGTGTAGTTCGACAGCTGAGGTGTTGTTGGTCGTAGTGGGTGCCAATATTCTGTGTGTCGTTGTCTTGGAATCTTTTGGTTGATTTACTAGTTGCGTGGAGCGGAACTTATTTTGTTGATTGGTTGGTCGGCTGTCTGACGGATGGGTTGCCTTCAGAGCATAGTAATTTCCCTGTTTGGGTTTTAGTTATTTGGTTGATGTGTGGCCTTCAGCCGAGTATCGATATCTCTTAAATTAATGTTCTTCTCTTTCGCTTAAGGCATGAGATTGTTATTCTTTTATATGGGGCCTTCAGCCGAGTTCTACATGAGATGATTTAAGATAAGACCTTCTGCCTTTTACAATTGAAACTCTTCTCTCTAGGGCTTAAGCCGTTAAATTATTTGCTGATGTGCGGCCTTCAGCCGGGTTTTAATATCTCTTAAATTAATGTTCTCGTATTGCGCTCAAGGCATAACATTGTTACGCTTTTGTATGGGGCCATCAGCCGAATTTTGCAAGAAATGTTTTAAGATAAGGCCTTTTTCCTTTTGATTGAAACTCTTCTTATTGCTTAATATGCGGCATCCAGCCAAGTTCCATTAAAATGAAACTGCCAAGGCCTTCAGCCTGTTTAGATTTAAGATTTAGAAAGTATTTTTGGGTGAAAAGAAGAACCCTGTCTTTCAATTTCTTGCTTAGGCCTTGCGTCTTGGATTTTGAGTGATTTAAAGCTAATCAAAGTAGGTCGATTAAAGTTTTGAGTATTTTGCATCCTTATTATAAAATTGTCTGTTGATAAATAAAATTTGTATGTTGAGTGCAACTGACAGCAACTTATTTTGGCCCCTTTCCACAACCTAATACGCTCTGTCCTGCTAGTCCAGGCATTTTAGTCGCCTCACCCAGTTCCTCGCTGGTCAGGTTGACGATGCTCCTCGAATTCCCACACGGCGAAAACACTCTAATGGAATTTCCCAACCATATGAACAGCAATGAAATTAGAGGAAATGGGTCCTACCCTTCCCCTATGGCTAATAAATAAGAAATCGGACGGCACACTGGGATACTCGGTGTACCGAAAGAAAATACACAGTCCTATACCTCAAAGCCAACAGATTCCATCACCCAGCACAACTGAAGTCGGTGAACAGTACCCTTGTCCGCAGAGCTCATGACATACAGGATGTTTCACTAAACGTGTTTGCCTCTGTAAGTTACGAAGAAATAGGCAACGGGAGTATTTATTGCGGTAGGTCACCATAAGAAACGTTACACTGTTTGCGGAGCTATGAGCATAGTTTAGTTTGTTCTTATCCAAAGAGTTACAGCAAAAAGATACAATTTTTTAAATGGAACAGCAGGTGTTTCTATCATGCACTGGAATCAGTAACACCAGCTGTGTATGCATCAATTTAAATTACATTGCTATCAATTTTAATTTGGGAGCTACAACCCTACAAAGTTTCAGGGGCAGGTACCACATGCTGTACATAATACATGGCTGGGTGGTGGGTGATTGATGTTCTGATTTAAATGAGATGTTCAAATGTGGGTCCATGTTGCTGGATGCACAACGCATTGCGCCTTCTAAAGGATCTACGGACGAAATGTAACGTCGTTGGTGTCACGGAGCAACTGGCGTTCTCAATGCGCCGTTTTAGATCATCTGTGGATGTGGGCTCAGTGACAAAAACTTGTTTCTCACAGCCTTCATCCCAGCGGCTTCTCATTCATTCTTAAGTTCCTCTATATGTACACATATACACATTGGGTCTCTCCTTGCTACAGTTAAGGGTGTTGTGTAACCCAGACAAAGTTAGTTGTTCTCTGAGAACTTTCCTTTTCTGTCATTGCTCCACTCGATGAGCTGTGGCAGCTTCTCCTCATAGTATTCCCTTTCACAAACGGTTAATCAGTGTCCCTACTCTACATCTTCGTTCTGTATAGCGACACTTATTCATTACATATCTCCTGTCTCATAATATTCAAAACAACAACCTGGCACAGTGGGTCTCTCGTCATTGGATATCATTCTTTATAGAGCCGATGCTCACGGTGGGCTGTCTAAGCTCTTTTTGTTGTTTGGGTGATGTTACTCCCAGACGCTAGAAATTCCTGCGAACAGCTAGAAATGTAAAAGGCAATCGATATAGGGCCAAGCTTGCATGGGCAACCCTTGTACATCTCAGGTGTGGAAGTCTGTCCAGAATTTGTCGCTGTTTCACATTAACAGCATCCTTCCAGGGGACTGGTGAAGCTCTTCAGCCAAAAACTCAGGCTGCATAAACCAGAGATTCCCAAAATTTTCCTCGTGACGACACATTCCTAACACATACAGTTCAAAGAGATTGTTCCTACACATGCCTGCAGAGTTGCCACATCTTGCAAAGAAAATCAGTCTCATTGCTTTATTGTCGCACCTCGTAAAATAACTTCTCAAATCGGAAGACTGTTGGGCGATTTCCTTTGTTAAGTGTTTAACCACCACGCTGGCGATGTGTTTACGACTCGCAATCACCTCGACCGCTGCCTTGCGACATGCAGACAGTCTTCACTCCCGTTTTGTGACAGGCCAGAGTGGCCGAGCGGTTCCTGACGATACAGTCTGGAAACGTGCGTCCGCTGTGGTCGCAGGCTCGAATCTTGCCTCGGGCATGGATGTGTGTGATGTCCTTAGGTGTGTTAGGTTTAAGTAGTTCTAAGTTCTAGGTGACTGATGACCTCAGAAGTTAAGTCCCATAGTGCCTAGAGCCAGTTGAACCATTTGAACCCGTCTTGTGGCTCCCAATAAAAGTTGACAAACAGCGCTGTGAGAATACCCATTATACCGATTAAAGAGTTTCGTGCAACTCACATCTCTTTTGTCTACTTTATAATACTGTCCCAGAACCTATGGCGAAGTACCGACGTCTTTGCTGAGCCAGTTCTGTTTTTCGTTTCAGGCTGAGTTTTGCTCTACATGTATGTTACGCGCAACATCCAAAGACTAAGTGCTGTGTCTTTCCAGTGCACGACTCCTCATACTTCCAAGATGATGTTCGAGGGCCAAGGTTGTCTTTTATGCTGGCAGGAAGACCTCTAATTAAGCAGGTGGTCAGATGATAAGCTTGGTACCTTTCTTGTTTAAACTTAGTCCGATTTCGATGGGTGCTGTGCCAGAACATGCTAGACCGGCCATTCTCTGACATCCACCTCTTGTGTCTACATTTACATGCTTTCAGCACTTAAAAGAAAAGATCTTTTCCAGGCGATCCAGCACTATCGATAGGTTGCCTTCATCTCATAACCTCTTCTTCCTGTGTATCAGCGACGTCAAACAAGGAAATCACTGTCCTTAGTTAGACTGCTCGTCACTGGCAGATATATCCATATGGTTGGGTGTACTGCATTCCATCTCACAGGGCTTTCCTGGATGTTGGTGGTGGTAAGTTCCTGTATGATGAAACTGCTCCGCGAAGAGGGGGGTGGGGGGAGGGGGAAGAGCCGCGCGAACCGCGCAAGGCGCCGCCTAAGACCACGCGGCTACACCGCGCGGATTTCCTGGATGCAGACTACCAGAAACTTAAAAGAGTTGTTCTTCACAGCCTCCACGGCGAGTTTGATGTTTCTACTAATACAATGGCGTGGAAATCGTACGAACAAAAGAAATTGTCGCGGATGTGTCTATGACAATTAACATAACACCGTGAAGCTTGGACCATACGTAAAAATAACTACTACCGTGTGGCGCAGAAGGTATCTGAAAGCTACAGGCAGTGAGAGGAACGAAATTCACTTTCGTTCCAAGCCATTATTAAACTGGTCCCCTGGACATTCCAAGAGGTGGGACATGGTTCTTAATAGGGTGTGTAATCACCAGTTACAGTAGTTAATGCGCTGCAATGTGCTACCATGCTGTCCACTAAGTTAGTAAAGAGTTCTATTCCTCCATTAGTGCGACTGAACACATCCAAGAGCTGATAGGTGGGATTTAAGTCGGGCAAACAAGTAAGCCAGTCCTTTCGTCCAATATCTTCTCTTTCCAAGAGTTCCTCCACCTGCGCTGTTCGATGCAGTCATGCATTGTAAGCCACAAAAATAGAGTCAGAACCTGGTGGATCCCAAAAGTTCGCCAGAGTTTCAGCATCACACTGATGCCGACCGTTGGTAGTCGAGCAGCGGTCATGTACCAAATAGTTTTATCTTGTGGCTGCTGTTTTACATATATTATGGAAAAGAATGAACATGAGAGCAGTTGTTTTCTAATTTTTGTGACAAAGATTTTATACCAGCTAGTCTGACTCATGTATCGTGATATATAATGGTTTATAAATGTTAATCTACATTCAGATCCGATGATGGCACCTTTAGTGGGTTCAAACCGGTTATCCAGTAAACAGTATTTAAGCGATCTTGGCTTTTGAATTATTTCTATTGCAGGCAGTTATTGCAGTGGTGTACGTGCCACCTAGCAAGACCCTTGAGGACAAGATTATCAGTAGTTTCATCATACAGCGTCCTCAGCTGCTTTTCTTCGAGGAAACGTCAACAAACTCCATGTGTTACAGGCTCCACCACCGCATGCTCCCAGGGTAGAGTATTTGAGAACATCTTGCTGTGTCTCCCTCACATGAGGAATGGGTCGTCGTTGAGCGCTGTTACAGAGTTGCTCTCTGTGTAACATATATACTTAACTCTCCACTCTCGCACAAGCTATTCAGTGGAAGTGTATGAAGACCTCATTTCCTTACCTGGATTCATCTGACAAGGAAGAGTGCTGCCCGAAAGAGTGCTCATTAAGGCTAACTGGTCGCTGTACATCCAACTGGCATGACAGTGTCCAGTATTGGCTAGGCCACATCACCAAAACAGTTCCCCGAAGCTGAAGTCTTACAGGCGTCCAAAAAGACCAACTATCTCCTGGTGGAGTGAGGCATGTCATTTCACAGTCTGCGATAGATGCGGGGCCTTGAAGGTCTAGCCGTCTGACGGGAACCCCAAAGCCATTCAGGTGGTGATGGCAGAAAGTCGCAGTTTTGTCCTCACCTCCAGTGTGGAAAATACTTTGGAGTGGACAGTCAATCACCACCTCGTCTGTATATTAGAATCCATGCAACTTATTAATTGCTCTGAGTTGATAAACTGACCCTGCTGGACTTTCACTAAATTGGTATTATTTCTCGGCATTTAGATGTATCACAATACTTCTCGTGGGCCTCATATCCTTGGATAGCTAAGGGCATAGGTATTCCAAGAACGTTTACCTGTTTGTGTATGATGGTATCTCTGCCCACGTTACTTTAGTTATCGGGTTGGTGATGTTGATTATTTTATAAAAGAAAGCGTGTCGCTGTTTTCAATACCTATAGACAGCATTGAGTTCGCAGTAAAGTGTCCTGTTAAGTGCTCTATATTTGGGGATAACTTTTCAGTTGATGCGTCTATTCCAGTGCTGTAACAAGTTTACTTCGGCTTCGATGACAATTAAGAAGACCGTCAGAACGTGCAGTAAAAACTGGTTTTAAATATTCACCAGAGAATTTTAAATTTTTGTGAGTCGAGGTGGTATCGGGGCCTCTGTTTCCATCAGAAGCTTACGTGGCTACCACGCATGATTGAATTAAAAATTCAGTCTTTCGCATAACTTATCATTTTAAATTGTGTTGAGACCAGATGTGGGGAACAGACCGAACAAGTCTGGTCCAGTTTTGAAGGGCTTTTGTTCGTTCTCGTCTTGATTACAAATGCAAGTCTTACGCGTCTGCAAGAGCATCATAGCTTGAGGTACTGAGATCAGTCCACCACGAGCGCATTATGTTGGCAACAGGTGCTTTTAGGGCAAGGGACAGTCCGCAACCTCTGTACCAGAACTGGTAAATTGTAAAAATACGTGAAGTATTAGTTACTGCTGATGAGACAAGCGTGCAAAACATATTCCGTACCCCAGGTGGTTGCTCGAGAATCCATCGAATGACTTTTCTGTAGGTCCGACTCCAATACTGATCTTTTAGAAATGAATGAGGATGATCTCAAGGTCGGAGTAAATAGCCATCTTGGATTCGTAAAAGGCCCAAAGTTGTTTCAAAACTTTAATAACTGTAAAAAAAGGAAGTTCACCAAATGTCCGAAGAAACAGACACCGTATCCATATAAGCAAGATACTTGGCTAAATCAAATGTTCGGCTGTCAATATTACTCACTATTGGCCGTAAAGGAAAAACTTCTTTGTGCACTTCAGGAAGACCATACTAGGATAACTGCAGAGAACGGGAACACCGACGAAACTGTTCCTTGCAGTTCCACCAGCGAGGGCGCTGCCTCCCGGCGGTGTGGTGCTTCTGTCACCGTGACTCTGACACATGCGCGGCAGAACAGTGATTATTATACATGTACGAGAGTGAAAAACTGAGGACATATGCCTGTGTAGGCACCATAGACAATTTCTTTCTTTTTATGCCACTATGTACATGCTACCTATAAAAGTAAGTCTTTATTTTGAAGCTCTTCACATGTACGGACACAAAAGAATGATACATGCTATGATAGCTATTTCCATTATTCTGTATAATATAACAATAAATAAATAGACATTTGCATAGAACAGGCTATAATAATTGACGTGGTTGTTGTATTGTATTTTCAGGTAGGAACTTCTAATGATGCTATTGTTCTTCGATAAACTGCTGAAATACACTGGTACTTCTAAAGTTTAGTGTAAGAAAATTAAATAATCATTGACGGTTTTGTATACTAGGACGACTTGTTTCTCTACTGCTTTCATAGAATTGTTTACTGAGTGTACCTCACAATGTTCTTTCAATGTCACGCAGTGACCATAAAATATAGTGAGTCTATTATTAAACTAATAAAGGTATAAAGCCTAGTGTGGGCGTTCAGTAGTTGAATTAGGTGCAGTGTACATATCTGTAGTACAGTACCAGTCAACTCAAATCATTAGTCAATGTATTTCTACAATGCCTTGAGATATCCGTTGAATGACGTAGACTTTATTAATTTCAGTATAGGATGACAAGCACACACAAGCGTCTCTCAATTTTTGTAATGTAATATCTACAAATTATAACTATTATTCCAACTGCGTAGATGCATAGCTGAGATGGTTTTCTAAGTATTGTTTTTGTTTTAATATTTGGTAGGGTACGTATGTCTTCATGTAATAACTATGCTCTGGAATGATAAACGCTGCATACTTTTGTATTTAATCTCCTTTTGTGCAATGGGCGTATGTTCTAGCTGTGTATTTCGTTAGTTTTGACCTATTAAAGTGGTTTGCGTAAATTTTGCTTTCCATGACGTAGCACCTTACCACTTAATCATGTTATCTTGCTCCATATTGTAATTGTTTTAGGATAGATGATTACATTAATTATAGTGTGTGTGAAGGGGGGGGGGGTGCAGGAGGAGGGACCTGAGCGAAATGGTGATAGTGGTTTGTAAGGAACTGACTTGTCGAAAGTGCCGCGAGGTTAAAGGCACCATGTCCCGAATCGAGCGACCCCTCCCGCCGGAGGTTCGAGTCTTCCCTCTGGCATGGGCGTGTGTTGTCCTTAGCGTAAGTTAGTTTAATTAGTGTGTAAGCCTAGCGACTGATGACCTCAGCAAATGGTTCAAATGGCTCTAAGCAGTATGGGACTTAACATCTGAGGTGAGGTCATCAGTCCCCTGGATTTAGAAGTACTTTAACCTAACTAACCTAAGGACATCACACACATCCAGAGGCAGGATTCGAACCTGCGACCTTAGCAGCAGCACGGTTCCGGACTGAAGCGCCTAGAACCGCTCGGCCACAGCGGCCGGCTGACCTCAGCAGTTTGGTCCTATAGACCTTACCACAAATGTCCAATTTCCTTAGGAATTCACACACATTTGAACATTTGGTCGGAAGTATTATAGTTTTCATTTTTTCATACGCCTTTCGAAGTTGTTTGTGAAGGCGCTAATGACCCTGATGTGGTGGCTCAAGCAACATCTATCACCATTGCCATGGTCGGAATCGTCATCAGCATCGTCGTCATCAAATAGCTAACAATTCGCGATCGCCATCCGCTGCTGACCAAGACAGCTGTTTTTCCCGTCTCATTACTTCAGAGTCTCGTTGCCAAGACGCAATGATGACAAAATCCTTATATCGATTAAAAAGATTCGTCGAGACACGTATCTACACTCGTATATTGATTGCCTCTTCGGTGATACTTTTCTGAGAAAACAAAAAAAACAAAAAATGCTGAGCATAGGTGTCTTTTCGTACTTAACTCTATCCTTTCCGTTAAACAGACCTCGAACAGTGCAGAGTTATTTTCACGACTAACTCTTACTTTTCATATGTTTACAGAGTGACGTGCCGAGACTGTGCTGCGTTTTCACAGTTGCACGAACGTGATAGGTCCCTAGTGCACGAAGTCCAAGGCGGTCGAAGTGTCGACTTGGTACCTTTCTTAGACGGAGCCCCACAGCTTCTTGTGAGAGCTGCACCAACGTATGGGAGGAACGAGAACTTCTCTTTCATCGTGTTCTCCTACGGGCACGCCCTACTAAGCCTTCTAAACACCACAATAAGGGAGAGAAGACGAACGCAATGAAAGAGAACAGCATATTTTTCTCAAAGAAAAATCACCAAACAGCTGTAACTTTTCAGAAGTTATTTTATTTGCCTGACCACTTTCGGCATCTCATTAAAGGGGTCTTCAGGAAACTATACACTCCATGTGTAGGAAATCAGATATATCGACACATGCATAATCAGAGCTGTCTGCACTTGGATGCCGTGGAATTTTTTGTGGTATGTGCTTCGAAAGATTGTCAAGAACTCAAGTCTTGTTGCCAAGTCTTCGAAACACACACGCCACAAAACATTCACGGAATTCATGGTACCGGTGGCTACGATTTTGCATAAATCGATGTACCTGATTCGCTATACGTGGAGTGAATATGGGTCTGAAGATGGCTTTATTGAGATGCCGAAAGTTGTCGTGTAAATGAAATAACTTCCGAGAACATAAGGCTGTTCGGTGATTTTTCTTTGGTAAATATCTGACCGGCCGCTGTCACGTATCCACAATGGATCTAAAGAGAAACAACAAATTTCGTCCCTGCGATGCGATGGTGTAGCTTCCGCAAGTAGTGGCCGATCTCTGTCTAAGAAAGGTATTTCGACCACCTGAAAAAATTAAACTTTTTGGGTCGCGTGAGAAGTACCTTGAGACTCCACACTCCCGTCGTCACCACATTTCATGTCAATGTAGAAAATCTTACCTCGACAAACGCAGCCTGCTGTCTCCCAAACTTGCATGGAACAAATTCGCAACGTAAGACTCGTACAGGAAAATACGTGTATCCGACGGGACGAGAACAGCTTAACGGACAAGAACATAGTCAGTTTCGAAATGATCTGCTGACCTAAGGCTTTCTGTAAAAATAGTATTAAGGAGTCGAATCTTGTTATGGAACATCAGTGTACACCGTGTATGGTATCGATTGACGGCAGACGCGAATTTCCGTTGCGATATTTAAATGTCCACCGCCGATAACCGAAACCATGTAATAAAATGAAATGAGGGTATAGCATTGTTCTTCGTACATACATATTTAAATTTAATGATGGTCGGACATCAGCTGGTATAATTTGTATTAAAAAAACAACTCAAGCTATATTTAAGATTTCATATTTATTTGGTTACTGGTTTCGACGTTGCGTCGACGCCATCTTCAGGCCCGTACACTTTGATGATATCATTTGTGTGTGGCTGAGTTCTAGAAGTCCACGTTTCAATACGTGCTCCATAGCATTGTTGGCAGGGAGGCTACGGTATGGGAACTTCGGCCGCCGAGGGCAAGTCTTACTTCAGTCGACGCCACATTGGGCGACTTGCGTGCAGGCGATGAGTATCAAATGATGATAAGGACAACACCACACCCAGCCCACAAGCGGAGAAAATCCCCAATCAGGCCGGGAATGGAACCCGGGGCTGCTGCATTGGAGGCAAGCACGTAACCACCCAGCTAAGCAGGAGTCCGAGACCATGTATAGAGACAGTAGTACACCGGCAATTCACCAGAATCTGGAAAGACGGAGTAACCTCCTGAAACGTCACATTAATACTATTTTATACGGCAAGAATCTCATGGAAATTTTGTTGGCATTCTTCCTGAGATAGAAGTCAAGTGTCTAAACCGAAGCACCATCTGTGGCAGGAGGAAGGAAAGGTATTTCTAGATGACGGTTCACCTGTTGCTCCTCATTTCCGCCCAAGTGCTTGAACATTTTAAAGATGCGGTCAGCAGGTTCCTACAACGTATACATTTGACCTTTCATAGAAAAGAGAGCTGTAAATCAATAACGGGTTATTAGGTGCGGTGCGGCATGGTGCAGTTCGTTTCCGTTGGCACGCAGCGTGCTGTGCCGCACGAGCGCGCGTACCGTACGACTGTGACGTCGCCAGTAATTATGCAACGGCCGTGGCGGCGTGCAGCAGGCGGCGTGCGTTTATCACGCATAATGGCTGGCGCAACGTGTTGTACCTGCCGCCGCGATACATCTGACTTAACGCGGCCCGCACAATGGCTCCGCTTAATGGCGAGAGCCTCGCCGGCCGGCTGCAGAACCACCGGCTTCCGCTGCAGCGCCGGGAGCGAAATCCGCTATTTCGGGTTCCGCTCCATCAGTGCAGAATGCACGTAATGCAGCGCGGTTGCAACTGCACACCGCACGCCGCGCCTTGCCAGCAGCCACACATTTGCTGCGAGATAAGGTGTCGATGATTGGTAGCAAAGCAATTCGTGCCGAAGAATGGGAGTAATGCAACGCTAATTTGTGTAGGAGCTTTGGTCGAAATTTTCTGATGTAGGCCGGTGGAGCTTCTTAGAACGACGTTGTATCAATGTGTGAATATGTGCTACCAATGACGAACTGCTTTCCCGGTAGGGCCGCTGACAGGCGGCAGTAAACTTCAAGTTTTATGAAGCAAAATTGAAGACGATTCTACGATTCTGTAAATAATTTCCCTGTCAACACGAAGTTCATGAAGTCACGAATTCAGTTATTTTCCCTGCAGTGCCACTCTCAAGTACGTCCGACTACGCACTTCTGGCTCTTATCGCAAGGCAGATTAGGAAAAACTCATGTTTACTTTTGTTCATAAAATGGGTGTTCAGATACCATCGTTACAGGCTTCTAGGACTTGTGGAGGGGAGTGAGTGCTTAATATTTTGAATAGGAAACGTTCTACGACTGTTTCGGTTCAGTTGCTTAACCCGTCAGCTTCTGCTTGAGGAACTGAATTAGGCGTCACGCAGTACAGTTATTAGGTAACAATCCGAAAGTAAACATAAGGATACATCTATTTATCACCTAAGTATATTTGTTTGTATTAACACTGGAACATAGTTTCTGACATTATTACAAAACAAAAAAGAAACCAGACGAGGACATGCGTTACAACAGCAGGCTCAATGTGCGACTACCATCGTTCTTACAGACATTGTACATACGAAGCATATTCTGATACATACCCTCGGTCCCACCTAGTGCCTCTCCAATTTCCAGTGCAGCGGCTAGAACTCGTGCCAACAAGGAAGGCGTTAAGTGACATCAAGTAACCGTCTGACACAGTACGCGTCATCCTCTCTACCCTATGAGAGAGAGTGAGAAGTGATGCTAGTCCGTGCAACGGTTCTCTCCTTTTTAAGCGATCTTCTTATTCGTGTCGGAAGGACACTGAGCTGTGCTGCGTCTCGCGTTGATGCCGTGTGGAGGTTTCTGTCAGACCGTATCGTTTAGTTGACATGGTTGCGTTGTTTGTCTTCTTCTCGTGTTCACTGGCGCCACTCGGTTTCGTAAGCGTGGCCTGTCCTCTAGTGGCAGCAGCGGCGCTTATTGATATGTAGTTCTGCTGCCCTATCTTGGGGGCGACCTAGTGCTTCTTCCATGCGGTGTGAGTGTGGAGTTCGATTAGAGACGAAGGAGCAGTGAGGTCCGCACACAGCGACAACATGCTGGGACCGCTGGCGGCGTGTGTGGACTGCCAGAGCGAAGGGCGGTGGTCACGAGGGTGCACGACCTCGTCGAAACCGGATTCTGCATGTTTAAGTTGAGTGCATTGCTATTAGCGTAGAGAAACCTCTACCATTGTGAAATCTTACGATTCTCCAGTGACGTGGGTTCGTGTTGCTGCTCGTAGTGTCGCCGAGGCGAAACGCCGTGAGTGGAGTACCTGGGGAAGGCGCATCTGATTAGCCTTCCTTAGCTTCTAATTGCCATTTACTGTTTTCAGCTTCTCACACTGTTAAGTTCAACCAGCGGTATTTTTCTGTCTTGTGGCCGCTAACTTCCCAGTTACCTGCCCTGGGGATTGGTGTATGTAACGGCAGTGTACATTTCCTCGCCTTGCCGCCGCTGTCCGGTGAGGCGTGTAAGTTTGACAGCTTTGTGATTGTAGGTTGGGTGGCGTTCTTCTACGTTAGTGGTAGTCATTCCTTCTTGATCCGGGTGCTCTAAGCACAGTATTCTGCGCGCGGAGCCCAGACCGCCGGTTTCGGCTTTGCCGTAATTTTACATCTTGCATTTGTTTTGCTGGATGTCAGGTAGCCTCACCAAGATTATCATTAGTCGCTCGTTAGACTGCCACCAGTCCGATTTACCATCTTGTGATCTGTATGCAACTCTTGGCTGCCTTTCTCCTCGTGCTTTTGGTGTGACCTACTCACAGGTCGATTCCTGGAGCACCGTCTGTCACTGGCCCATGCGTTTTATTTTATTATTGTATTATTAAGTCACCATCATGTGTCTCACCTGTTTAGTGATCTCTTGCTTTTTTAATTAACTTTTGCTATGCCATTCGCCATTGGAAATGGAAATGCCGTGTGGCTAGGGCCTCCCGTCTGGTAGACCGTTCGCCTGGTGCAAGTCTTTCGAGTTGACGCCACTTCGGCGACTTGCGTGTCGAATTCGCCGTTTGACAGTATATTTGTTAAATTTTTTTATAATTGTCATTTTGGGCGTTAAAGGCCTTCAGCCTTAATTATGTTTACTAGTTTTAAAATTGTGATTGGGACCGCATTTGGCTGTTTTGAAAAAAATTATTTGCTGCCTTTATTTGATGTACGTTTGTTCCATTTCTAATAATTGCCATTCTGCTTTTAAAGGCCTTCAGCAGTGATTGTGGTTACATGACTTAAAAGTCTGATTGCGACCTCATTAGCTTGTTTTCAAAAATTATTTATTAAAATAAATGGGTGAAATTTCAAAGCAATCCAATAGTAATTGATTCGGGCCCCGTCCACAATCGTAACCCAGTAGTGCCTTCCTTAATTACCATGTTTCAGACACCGTCTTCCTCAGGACATTTTTTTTACAATGATTACTATTGCGCTATAACGGGTGCTGGTAGGTTCACAAACAGTGTTTATTATTCCAATTACAAATCAGATTAACTTCCGATAGACATTAACTTCATACAATCAATTAACAACAAGAACAAACTTTCCTTGCCGTTCTGTGTTATACACATCTTCCTAGTTATCAAGTTCCACCATCATAGAACTTCGCTTATGAAAGGTACCTCCATGGTACACCACACCGCTCTGCACGCACTGAGCTCCTATGTCCTCTGTCGCGAGCAACCTTTTGGCGCCCCCCGGGATATCTCCAACATAAATCACCACGCTGATCCGAACAGAACCTGTAACTGTTGTTACTTAAACGTAGTATTTGCTTTTGAGTCACCAGTCTTCTGACTGGTTTGATGAGGCCACCTCTATTTCCTCTCCTGTGCCGACCTCTTGAACTCAGAGTAGCTGTTGCAACCTACGTCCTCAAATAATAGCTGGATACATTCCAATCTCCGTCTTCCTCTACAGTCCTTATTCTCTGCAACTGTCTCTGGCGCCACGGAAGTTATTCGTTGATGTCTTAACAGATATCCTATCATCCTGTCTTTCGTCTTGACAGTTTCTTCCATGTATTCCTTTCCTCACCAATACTGCGTAGAACCATCTCATAGCCTACCATATCAGTCAATCCAATTTTCAACATTTGTGTTTAGCACTACATCTCAAATACTTCGATTCTCCGCTGTTCCGCTTTACTTATAGTCCGTCTTTCACTACAGATCAATGCTGTGCTCCAAACGTAGTTTCATGGAATTATTTATCAAATTAAGGCTAATGTTTGCTATTAATATACAACTCCTGTCCAAGAATCTACCTTTATCAGTGCTAGTCTCCTTTGATGTCCTCTTAGCTCCGTGCGTTATGGGTTATTTTGTTGCTTAAGTAGCAGAATTCCTTAACTTCATCTATGTTGTGACCGTCAATCGTGACATTATGTTACTTGGAGTTCTCGTTTCTGCAGCTTCTAATTACTCTCGTCTTTCTTCGATTTACTCCAAATCTGTGTTCTGTACTCATTAGACTGTTCATTTCATTCAGCAGATCTTGTAATTCTTCTTCACTTTCACTGAGGATAGCATTGTCATCAGTGAATCATATCATTGATATCGGTTCATCTTGAATTTCAATTCCACTCTTAAATTCTTTGTTTCTTTCATAGCATCCTCAGTGTATAGATTGAACAGTAGGGGCGAAACACTATATACCTGTCTTACACCCTTTTTAAATCTAGCATTCGATTTTGGTCTTCCAGTCTTAGTGATCCCTCTTGGTTTTTGTACAAGCTGTGCACAATCCGTCTCCCACTTCAGCTTAAACCTAGTTTCCTCAGAATTTCGAACATGTTGCACCATAATATATATTTCCATGAACATCAAAAGACATGGCCTGGCAATCACATTTCAGCAACGAAGATGCATACCACAAGTTCCCATTCATCACCATGAACATTTGCACCCTCACATCGGTCGTGAATCTACATCTATCCCCTAATCATTAAGGCTAATTAAACTGTGGCCAACGAAGTTAATGACCGCTAGCATTCGACCCTTCAATGTTTAAGCGGGTAATCACATACCTTCTTTAATCATGCACAGGTATTATTGGGTCTAAAATGAAATTCAAAGGTACGATAAATTCCTGAGTTTATGGTTACAAGCTTATTTCGTCAAAATCATTGCCAAATAATTCAACAAAATTTATACAGAAGCAAGGACAGCAATAATAAGCACAAATCAAGATAAAATTGAAGCGAAAGTTTAGAAGCTTAGTTCAGCTAATATATTAAATTGCAAATTACTCAAGTCCGCAACTAGACAACAGTGATAGGATTCATGCCGGCAATATAAGTAAAGTTATTGTGTCACTGTGCCATCCCCAGTGCCTGGTAGAAACTATCCATGAAATTATTGCGGGATACTAAATTCATCGCGATTATATCGGTGTCGCTGCCTGTAAATCTCGTTGGTGTATGGATGTGCTGGCTGTCGGTGGTACCGACGGGTCGCTAAGAGAATCTTTGAGTGCGCTCTGCTGCGCCGTCCTCGGATTAGGTCTGTGCCAGAAGTATGCTAGGCGAAGTCACCGCCAGGAGGTGCGCGATAAACCCCAAGTGTCTCTACCGACAATAAAACGTGAAGTGACTCTGTTAAAAACAGAACCTGAAGAGCATCCTCTGAAAGAAAAACCTGAAGTCGTTCTACTCAGGACAGGATCAAAGATGAAATTAAAAGCTCAGAGCTTGTCAGGTTTGCTGACACTTCCCATGTCTTAACTAGCAATTGGCGATCAGAAAGTTAGATATTGGTTCTACAAAGGGAAAAATAATTATACGCCGCTGTACTTCCCATCACCGTAAGATAAATGCAGCCACTGCTGTCTAGTGTGCTGAAGCCTCCCTTCCAGAAATTTGCTTCTATAAATTTCACGTCACGATACTCTGGCCAATCCAGATGTCTTACAATCGGTGTCTTTTTCTCACGTAGAAACATAAAAGAGAAAAAAAAGGAAAAATATAGGGCTAAATATCGTACAGGCCGCCGAAGCATGTGATCGCCTGTGTCTTTTCGATCGATATCTCCCGTAGAAAGTTTTCTCTTAAGAGTGGCCGCGTTGTTTACCAAACCCTCTTTGCACTAGGGACACGTTGTTTAGGAGATCGTCCTTACTAGTCAGAATTTTACAGTGTGCGCCTGGCTGCCAGTCTCCCCAGGAAGACAACAGAGCACAGTGAATGGCAATCTCCAGCATTCGACCTCCCCATACCTGAAGCCGACGCTTTCCGTGCCATGTAAACCAGCAGGGGGATGAAACTGGTCTCGTGATGAAGTGCTCTTCTTGCTCTGCGGCTGGCACAGCATTCGGAAATTGTCTTAGCCCATGCCCAGTACATGCAATGTGATACTTACAAGTGTCAAGATGGAAGAAATGCGAGAAAAGGAAGAAATCACCAAGGCCCTCAATGATGTGGTGTTGCAATTGAAAATATCCGTATGTTTCTGCAGTCTCCCCATTTCCGACTGGATTAATTTGAAATGTAATTAATTACCATACCAAACTGATTCTAACTTGCTTACAAAAATTTTGCTAGTTTCCGTAATGATGTTGTGTGGAATGAAATGTGACGAGGCCTACTGCCTCGACACATCAGTACAACGGTAGGACAAACGAATAAAGAATATTTAATTAGGATCAATCAAAAGGCGTGAAATGTACACCGATCTTTCACCTCCAGTATCAACAGTAGTCCTAATTTGGCTGGGTTTATGCTGAGTGATAACTATTGAACTATATGGAATAAAATAGTCATAATTTGTGAACGGTTTTGCGTTAGGACGTTCAATCAGCACGGTTGGCCACGGAGCGTCATGGGAAATAGAATACGCAGGCATACACGTCTAATTGTTGTCGGCCATTTGCGCTTGAAAACATCATGGTACAACATGCCTGAGTGTATAGCGCTTATGAAGGCCTACTATGCGATCAACGACAGCCCTATTCCGGCTCAAAGGAGGTGTGAGACCGAGTTCAAGTCGAAGACAACCGGTCCAAGTGTGCTAACAATCAAGAATTTCATTCGGAAGTAGGAGCGATGGAGTAGTTTTCGTGAAGACAGAGTTGGCACTGTCGGTCGTCCAGAAAGGGTGAAAACGTATGAAAATATCGAGAAGACACGCGCTATATTTCAAACCAGCCCCAGGAAATCATTAAGACTAACTGCATAACAGATGGGAATAAACTGGGAGGGACTGTGACAAGTTGTCGTTGAAGGCCTGCATCTTTCCCACTGTAATGATGACTTCGGCCACCGAATGTATCAGGATGACCAAATGTAGCAGAAAGACATTTAATATAGTGGGTGCTGCCAGGAGGTGCCCCATTAAAACTTGTCCGAGCTTTCCAAATGATTTACTGTTTTTTAGCTACAGTGACCCCTTCACTATGGTCAGCATCACAAGGTCCCGCAGTGCTGAGGCCACTGCCCCAGCGACCCAGTGCAATGTGCTGCTCTGTGACCTGGCCTTGTATGCCACCAGCAGAATTCCGATTACGCCCAGATGGCTGCAACAGCAGCCAACTCAGTGGCTACCGTACCTGTTGTCTCTTCGCCGCTCTGCTGGGAGCCGTAGGCCGGCCCCGTGGCTGCTTCTTCCTCGCTGGCGTAGCTGAGAACGCGGAGGCAGCAACCTCACGCGATCCGGGTTCTGAATCTGCGGCCCTCGCTTCGGGAAGTCTCCAGCGTGTGTCGGAAGCCGAGACGAGTAGGTACCGAGCCGAAGAGTGGCCGTCCCTCTGTGGCTGCGCACCAGTGTCGGCCTCAGAGCGTTGAACCAACGCCCCGCCGTGGACGGGGACGCTGGCGTCCCATCTCTAGCTGTGTGTAGCTCGGTGGTGTAATACACCGTGCCGTCCAGGAGAGCTGCCACACTTGAATGGATCTCGTTAGAAAACGGTACCTATTTATACTCGGCTGTGCGCCTCTGCTTTGCCAAGCGCTCCGCTTTGCGTCACGTATACATAACACTTAGGTTGGCCAGTGGCCCTCTTCTGCCTGTGACTTGTGCCATAGGAACTGCTGTGTGCGCCCTCTCCGGCAGTTCTATGCCCCTATGGCCTGTACTTGCCTTCGTAACTGCTGGTATGCGTAACTAACTGCAATCCATCCCCCACCTGGCTGTCACTCATGCTCCGAATATTGCACAAAACTAACTTCCCCTATCCTAAACGCTGGTGCTGCTACGTTATTCCCCCCTTCAGAAAGACCTGGTCTCTGGTTCGTCTTTTAACTAACTCTTAAACTTGTTTGGATTGGCACTTATGACATACTTACTTACTATTAGAAAACTTAGAAGTTGTCTAGTGTTCCTAAGCACATGACATGGGAAAAACATAAAAAAATCCTTAATGGATGGTCACTCCGCTGAACGCTCGTTCATCCCCTTACCTACACCCTCGGTTTCCAATCTAATGGGTCTTGGACTACCCCCAGATACCTCTGGGAATTGGCTGTCCGCCTGATCAGAAAGAAAACAACACATAACAAAGTTAAGGCTGCGATGACACTTGGCACAGAGGTGCTCAAAATGATGGTTATTTGCCGTTGCCTTTCCCTATACTGAGCGACATGTTGAACAAGCTGTTCAGCTGATATGCGCCCCTCCTGCTCTAAAATGAACTGGTTTACGGATCTCAACAGACCTGGCTCCAGAGTTTCGTTTAACAAGGTCACATTTTGCCTTGGCAAAAACCCTAACGTGGTTTCTGGCTGCGTAACTTACAATTGCGTGACTCCAGAAATTGACGCTGGCAGATACAAGGTTTGTCCTATTTTGTTACACTTAGTTCCACTGATTAAAATTTCGCTCAGCTCGAGCTTTATACGTTTCGATTCGCAAATACTCCCCACTAAAAACAGCTTGCTACTACTACAAAATTTTCGTAGGCGGATAAGATCCAGTGCATCCCGACCTGTAGCAAGCTCAATTCTGGCTCCATGATCTCCGTTGGACAATCTATTCCTTTTCCCCTGGCTAAAAATAACTGCACCGTGCACGTGTCTCATATTTGTAGTTAAACAGATTTTTCTCCAACATACGCTATTTTTGATACAAACTCAACACTGATTGTGTGACTACTTTCATATTTAAATTACATTATAAGAACTCGACTTTCGTGACACAACACTGACGATAGCAAAAAGTTTAAACAGTAATTAGTACAACACTGACATCGTTAAAAACATATTTATTACGGTTTTGTCGCTAAATTTACTCCGACGCATTTATTTCTTCAGTACAACGTTTGATTTCTCCTCCAACAACACTCCACATACGTCAGACGCTACACTTCTCTTTCCAGTGAACTGAGGACAGAGATCACCAACACCCTTCCTACCTCTTCAAAAAGACTGCTGCCCTTAGCAGGCTCACAATACTTGAAAACACATATAAAATACAATCCCTAATTAATCTACGCAAACTGAATGATACATGACAAGAAAAACAACAAAAACTACAAATACTCTACTACTTTCTAGATAGGAAAGCATACGATACTTCATGCTGGACGGCCGGGATGGCCATGCGGTTCTAGGCGCTGCAGTTTGGAACCGCGCGACCGCTACGGTCGCAGGTTCGAATCCTGCCTCGGGCGTGGATGTGTGTGATGTCTTTGGTTAGTTAGGTTTAATTAGTTCTGAGATCTATGGGACTGATGACCTGAGATGTTAAGTCCCATAGTGCTAAGAGCCATTTGAGCCATTTTAAACCTCATGCTGTACTCTATCTTCCTGGTTTTCTCTACACTGAACACCTCTCTTCACTCTCTCATTCTTCCTCTTTCCTTTCTGTGACATGCCTGGAATCACATCCGAGCAACCCTTAAATGGCTGTTACCACCCAATGTGTACTATCGCCGTTCTAGTTGGCCACTGAAGCCTAACATTAATGGGAGATGTGTTTCAACAATTTGGTATGGCCCTTGAGGGACTTCTTCGTTTTCCCTTTTTGCATATAGGGGCTGGACAGCAATACCCATTACCCCACTCTATACTTCGATAAACTTCCTTTTCACTTTACTGCGTCTTCCTTCCTTTCCAAAGCCTTCATATTCGCCTTTTGTACCAGTTTCCAAACATATCGAATTTTTCTCGCGAATTGACGTACAGATTCTCCAGTCCTTCCTTCCTGTAGCTTCACTGAAACAAACGGTAACGGCATTTTTCGCCCGTACACTTCCTCACATGGAGACAAACTGGTATTTGTATGGACTATTGCATTGTATGAGCATAAACCGTGCTTCAAATGCTCGTCGCACTGATGGTGATGCGAATCCACATAAAATCACAGCATCGTCCCGATTGTTGTGTGTACCCGTTCTGTCCTTCTGTTGGCCTGTGGATTCAACGCGCTCTTCCTCAACTTCTTTAGGTTCAACAATTTATATAGTTCCTTCATTAGATCCGACATGAAGTTGGTCCCTTCGTTAGTAGTTATTGTCTCTGGTACACCGTACTTCAAAATCCAGTTGTTTACAAACGCTTGCGTGACCATTGCTGCCTGTTGATTCTGCATAGCCACCATCTCCACATACCTTGAGAAATGGTCTATTATTGTCAGAACGAATCTGTTCCCCTATGGTGTTCGCTTAAAGGCCATAAGACATCGATCTCGAGCATATAGTATGGACATGTCGCTTCCGGTAATCGTTGTAGCTGTGTCTGTTTCCAACTCAAATCTGCTCTCTGCGCACATGGTATACAATTATTGATTGGTGACTCCATGGAGTGTCCTGTGCACCACGACCAGATAATGGATATACTTGGAAGGAGAGACAGCATTGGTCGTATTTTTTTGTTTTATTTCGGTTTTCGGTCACGTAGTGACCATCCTCAGTGCTGTAATATGCAATTTAAATTGGTAGGCACTGGTGTCAACAAGCGTAGAGCGATCGCACTGAGGATGGTCACTAAGTGACCGAAAATCGATTTTGCGGTTAATAAACAAAAAAATACGACCAATGCTGTCTCTCCTTCCTGGTATACAATTCTTGACATACGGATCCACATCTCCTTTCCTACTGCTCCACCAATGCCTCTCAGCCACGCTCCTACTCGTCCCTTTACACCCTCCATGACCGGATAACACGTGATCGTGTGCTTCCTTTAAAACCTCATCCCTCAACTTCACTGGCACTACGACCCTTGGCACTAACTACGTTTCCCTGCACAGAAGACCGTAGTACACATTAAACTGTGGCTGTGTCCGATTAAACTTACAATCGTTGTCCGCGTCCTGCAATTTTTGCCATATTGCTAGGTCGTAACCTGTGACTTCTACTTTCGCCACCTTCCTACTTAGTGCATCCCCATTGCCGTGCTCCTTCCCAGGCTTGTGCACTACCTCGTAGTCGAATTCACTAAACCTCACAGCCCTTATAGCGAATCTTGTGGACGGATCCTTCAACCCCAACAATCAACGCCGCATGATCTGTCAGTACCCGAAATCTTCTCCCATATAAATAACATTTAAAATATATAATTCCATAGATTACGCTAAGCATCTCCGTCTCTGTTGTTGAGCAATTCTTTTCTGCTGCATTCAACTGCCTAGACGCATAGGCTACAGGATGTTCTTTCCCATTAAATTCCTGACTAAGAACACACCCTAATGCTTGATTCGATGCGACGCATGCTAGTATAAACTCCTTTTCAAAATCTGGAAACACAGGAACCGGACTTGATGTAAACACTTCTTTCAGTTTGTCAAACGCTTTCTGACACTCTTCTGTCCACTCAACTTTCACAGCCTTCCGTAACAATCGCGGCAATAGCTGTGCTAAATCTGCATAACCCTTCACTAACTTTCGATAGAAATTGCAAATTCCGATTAATGTCTGCACTTCATTAACTGTTTTCGGTTCCCTAAAATCACTTACAGCCTGTACCAACCTCGGATGTGTTCGCAGTCCGTCCTTACTGATAATAAGACCCAAATATTTTACTTCTTCTAATGCGAAATGACACTTCTCCAGGCTCAACGTCAAACGAGCTGCTCTTAACCTCATAAAGACTTCCCTTAACCGCTGTCTATGTTGCTCAATACTACTTGAAAACACTACAATGTCATCCAAATAGATAAGACACTGCCGTGGTTTCAAACCCATGAAGTTGCTGTCTAGCAATCTCTGAAACATGGCCGGAGCATTTTTCAGACGGAATGGCATTCTAATGTACTGGTAATTGCCACCAGGTGTAGAAAAAACAGTGTTTGGACGATCCTCTGAAGCCACCTCTAACTGATGATAACCACTTGTCAAATCCATCGTGGATAATTACTGGCACTGTCCTAATTGATCCAATGTCTCCGATATGTTTGGAATGGGGTATGCGTCCGTTCCTGTCTTATCATTGAGGTATCGGTAGTCACAACAGAACTTGTATTTCCTAATTCCGTCCGTAGATTTTTTAGGCACAAAGACAATGCCTGCTCCCCAGCAGCTATTACTATGCTCTATAATATCGTGTGCAAGCTGCTGATCAATGAAATCCTCCACAATCGGCTGCCAATACCTCGGTATTCTGTATGGTAAACAGTGGTTCATTCCCTGATCGTATCCTATGTTGAACTAAGGAGTTGCTGGTAAAGGCCCACATTGAAGAAACAAATCCTTAAATTCCCGCATTAATTCTTCCATATGGTCTCCTTCTCCTCCCTTCAAATGATGGTCATGCAATGCAGTTCTATCGGTAGTTAGTGGTTGATCGCTTCGCCTACCTCTAGAACACCAGTCTTCGTCATCTGGCACATCGAAATTCGCTACTAAAACTCCTTTCCTCAAATTCGCGTCTACAGTGCTAAAATTATCCACGTTCACGGGAACTACTCGCCCCTTGTTGCCCTCCTGTACACGCACAACACTACGTTTCACAAAACAACCCAGTGAACCCAAAACTTCATTATCCTTCAATGGTTCAGTGACACCCTCAGGTAGATTCGACTCCACACTTACCCAAAGCCACTTCCTAGTGCCACTAGCCACACACACTCATGTGAATTAAGCCTTAATGCTAATGTACGCGGTTCAGTTGGTTTGTTCATTACGTTGAACACCCCTCGCGACAGCTCTGCATTGATAACAGTTTCCCCTAGCTGAAATAACATTCCACCAAGTTCCACAGTTCGCTGTCCAAGGTCAAGTTTAGCATGATGTTGATGCTAAAAATCTACTCCTAGGATCCTGTCGTAGCCCTCTCGTACCCATGGTACTACCTCCATGCATGCATTAAATCGGACTTTTCCTATTCGAAAGTCAACTGTCATCGTCCCCAAAGGCGTGGCATCTTATCCACCACTCCACACAACCTATAACGTGGTCGGTCTAGCTTCCTTCGTCCCATTATATTCCTAGTTGTCACTCACATTTGGGCCCCTGTGTTCAACAAAATCTTAAACTGTTTAGTTCCTATGGATCCTACCACTGAACATTCCACCTCTGCATATGTATTCGTAGCATTGAAATTAAACGGGAGCTCCTTCAGGTGGGTCATGGGCTCCACTCTGTCGTTTAACGATTGTCCACCTCTCCTATCTCCACTTATCCATCCTTCACGCTGCTGATTTCCACCCCTTCCTCTGTTCCTCGGTGACTGGGTACATTGTTTCTGCACATATCCCGTGCGACCACACTTATAAAATTTTATACCCGCTGCTTCTTGCGTACCCCTGTTGCCACCTCTATTTCCTCACAATGAATTTCCAGCTGAATTGTCGAATACAAATCTTTCGGAGTCCCTTCACACACTCTCCGTGACATATGCGCTGGTAACCCTCTCAAAAATACATCAAGTGACCTTTTCTCGGCCTCCTGCAACAGAACACTGTTCGCTTCATCACGCTGACCCAACTCGTAAGTATACTCATTAATCTCCATTATCCTGTCCGCAAATTTCTCCACCGTCTCCCCCTGTCTCTTTGTCATTGTCCTTAAACTCTCCCTAAAGTACTGAGCGCTATTCTGTTTCTTGTACCTTTGTAAAAGCTCTTCCTTTAACTGCTTAAACTGTCCTGCCTTCCTTAAGGCCTCAGATCACCTTGAATGTGTTTTTGCTTCATCTGTTAATCTAATCTTGGCTACATGTAACAACTGTTCATCAGACCGACCATTCATCGCAAGTGAAATTTCCACGGCTTCCACAAACGAACGCACGTCCTCGCCTTGCCAGAAAATGGAATAATCAGACTGGCGGCAGCTGGATCAATCTCTTGCACCCTAGGCAACAATGACTGATGAGATGCGGTTTCCCGCTCACTTCTATATGATAATTCATTTCGTAACTAAGTACTCCCCACTGTCAATTGTGCTATCTTTTCCATCAAAATCCACATCGCTTCTGGTTCCGACACACCTTGCGTCGTTGACTCTGCCATTTTGAAGCTTTCGTTCCCGGTTAGTCCTGAAACATGTTTATGTACAAGAACAACCTGACTTCCCACAGCTCCGTATCATCACAGTACCATCATAAGCCCAGACAAAAGTAATCAAATGCCATGATAAACAACATCTTAATGCCCCAAATACACTAAAACTTATTCTGAAAAAATAAATAAAAAGCATACGCAAAACGTCTAAAATGTGGCTTGCCAGGAGCCACACTCGAAAAAACAAAATGAAAGGAAACGTCCAACACTCAAAAAGAATAATTTGGTCACAACTCAATACAACTTGTGACAATAATGCAGGCGATGGACTATAACGTCATACTGGACAGATGGCGTCCGCTGTTCTGACACCTAATGTAATGTAGACGTCTGCCACCGAATGTATCAGGATTTCCAAATGTAGTGGGAAGACATTAAATGTAGTGGGTGGTGCTAGGAGGTGCCCTATTAAAAGTCGTCCGAGCTTTCCAAATGATTTATTTTTTTTAGGTACAGCGCCCCATATACCTTGGTCAATGTCACAGGGTCCCGCAATGCTGAGGCCACCGCCCCAGCGACCCAATGCAACATGCTGCTGTGTCAAGCTGGCCGCCTACGCCAGCTGCAGAGTACCGATTACATCAGGATCGCTGTGCCAGCAGCCGACTCAGTGGCGACCGTCCCCATTGTCTCTGCGCTGCTCTGCCGGGAGCCATAGGCTAGCCGCGTGGCTGCTTGATCCTCGCTGGTGTATCTGAGAACGTGGCGGCAACGACCGCCAGCGATCCGGAATCTGAATCTGCGGCCCTCGCCTCAGGAAGTCTCCAGCGTGTGTCGGAAGCCGAGATGAGTAGTAGTTTTAACAATTTACACTAGCACACAAACTATGCACCCCCTGTAGGAGGGATGGAAATAGTACAAAAAACTAACAATTAAAATATTAACCTCGCCACCGAAGGTGCAACTTGATTTTAACATCTAACAAAAGTCTTACAGTGAAAGGGAGGCAACTTTATATACTAAAATGATCATTTAAATAAAAGCTCTTGAAATGCAAGCTTATATAAAATTCTACAAGTTTGGCCAAACAATAGTTAAGATCCTCTACAGTACACAGATACCTCCTCTCAAGAACATAGGCAATAATATCAAAGTTTCCTAAGATTATAACATATTTCAGGTATTAGGCCGTTACACTCCAAGCAATAAATTCGTTAACACACCAGATCTGACAAACATGACAGAGGCAGCTACTAACGCACAGTGGAGTGATAGGGAGATTACCGAACAACCCAACCGCAGGTTGTTCTAACCCGCCCCTATTCCACAAGGGAAAAACGGACCACCCAATTTATAAACAACTACCTTCCCGTGGGTGGGTAAACGGAGAAGAATTGTAGGACGACACCGAAGCAAAACGGCTGGTGACCTCACCAAGAAAACAAGTATAATCTAACAACAGTAAATCAAACAACAAATCACAAGTCACTTAACCTCTAATAAACTGTGATATCTCGAGAAGGCCTGGCGCAGCACCCCTAAATCGCTCTCCCGAACCGTCCGCTGCTAGCCGCTTCAACGGATGCAGGAAAGCGCGCCGATCTCCCATGTCACGGCGTCGCAGCTCGCACCGGCCAGACTGATGTCGTGGGTTGCCTTCGTGTCGACGGCGAAGTCACTACCCTTCGCTATACGCTGCGGCCCGCTGGACTCACGTGACGACCTCGCATGCGCCGACGCTCAGGACGGACAAGTCACCTTGTGTCTCATTGCACGACCGACCAACCGATCGATCCAACCGCCAATGACCATTGCCTGAGCAAACTCGATCAGACTGGCGGCCTAATGCGCAGACTCAGATGCAGGAACTAAGCCCCAACTGGGCGACCACTCGCTGAGTTCTCTTACTGGCGGAGTGGAAACACTCTCATTTTTCCATCTTTAAAGGTTGATCCGAACGACAGATATACTAGCACTCCGAACGACAGACAGAGACTAACTGCCTCACAAATGCGGACGTGAGACAAACTAGCAAGCTGAGGACGAGAGACTGACCCAGACTGACCGACTGGCTAGCTCATAGCGCCCCTTAAATGCACGTAAACAGGCAACCTTTCCCTTTTCCCACCAGACGGAGACACCAAAGCTGCGTTTGCCACAGCGGCGCCACCGCCAGAAACAGACTGCGACTTCTTCCCACTATGCACTGCGGCGTTCTTCAAAACAGCAATTTTTACCATGGGTCAGCGAGAACGGACTAAACCTCTATAAAAAAACTCAATCTCAAAGTATGCTGTGTGTTGATGAGATGCATGGCTTTTGACGTGGAACAGTTGTTAAAGGGGAACTCGGGGGAACCAGCCGCACCTAAGTCGTTTAGGGCTTACTCATTCATGCGATCCCCAGTCTGAGTGGACCCTTACTTCCTTTGCTCCTCATGGAACCGAAATGGATCCTCCTATATCTCCTTTTCCTCCTCCGAGTGGAAAGGGTGGGCCGCTTGAAGCTAATAAAACCCAGTCTAACAAGAGGGCCTCTGTAGTAGTTCCTCTAATTGTGGCGCTTCTCTCTAGTAACAGAATGCATGCTAGTCCTCAGAATGTGTTTCTCACAGTGAAACGGAAGGATGGTAGTTTTGAGAAGCTTTCGCCCATCTATATACAAAAGTGTTTGGAGGGGATCTGTGGCTCATTAAAATCCCTTGTGCAGTGGCACCTTGTAAGTGGCTGGCTCTGAGTAATATGGGACTCAACTTCTGAGGTCATCAATCCCCTAGAACTTAGAACTACTTAAACCTAACTAACCTAAGGACAACACACACATCCATGCCCGAGGCAGCAACTTGTAAATGTAAACTTCCAATTCCCAGCAAGTAGCTAACCTCCAAACTATAAAATGCCTTGGGGAATATGCAATGGACACTAAATTGCATAGCACCTTGAATTATAGCAAATTCTGATGTGTCGGCAGCTGGGCCAACACCTTGTAGATCGAAGTGGCTGAAAGTGCACGCTAAACTAACGCAGACGGGCGTGAAGTACTGGAACATGAGACTTATTAATGAATAAGAAGAACAGTACGTAGCTGGAATAATATACTTAACTTTATTCTCTTGTTGGAATACATCTCTTGAATAGTAGTAAGCTATAAGCACTGATACAAATGGCGCCTTGCTAGGTAGTAGCTATGGAATAAGCTGAAGGCTATTCTATCAGTCTCTCGGCAAATGAGAGGAAGACTTGGTAGGTCTGGTCGCAAGCTATGTCGTCCGTACAACTGGGGCGAGGTCTCGTCCGTGTATTGTGACCTGCCATGTGGTGGCGCTAGGATTGTGATTACACAGTGGCGACACGCGGGTCCGACATGTACTACAGGACCGCGGCCGATTTAAGTTACCACCTAGCAAGTGTGGTGTCTAGCGGTGACACCACAAATTCCTTGTGACATGCTGGGATATAGTCTACATTACCAAGGAGGAATTGCAACGTGAGTGGGCTCTGGAAGGTATAGTTAATGTGCAACTTATCGTGAAAAGGGTTGATGGCAATCTTATGAAATCCGACTTTTTTACGCCAACCTACAGTAGTACAAAACTTCCGGAGAACGTTAGGGCTGGCTTCCTTCGCCTTAGTGTGAGGCCTTATTTCCCGACCCCAATGAACTGTTTTAAATTTCAGCGTTTTGAGCATACTACCTTAGGGTGTAAAGGCAAAGCGACTTGTAGCAACTGTGGTAACGCCGCTTATGAAGGAGTTGGTTGCTCGTCTCCAGCCAAATGTATCAATTGCTCTGGGAACCACCATAGTAGGAGTAGGTACTGCTGAATCGTTTTAGAGCATCGCAAAGTTAAGGAAATAAAAACATTCAAGGGTATCCCCTATGGTGAGGCCGAAAAAATCCGCTAGTCCATGCAGCCTCCCACATTAGCTACACCTTTTGCGTCAATGGTTCAGAAGCCTACTCCAAAAACAAATGCCTCTATGCAGACGGAGGTGGCGATTGTTGGCACTAACAGCTGCAAGTGTTAGTGCACTTGCTAGGCAGCAAGTGTTTCAGAGCCTGTAACCTCTAATCGAATGGCACACAAAATTGCAGTGGCCAATTTGGGCCAGCTCCTGTAGCCTCCACCAGCAGAGGCTGTTCGGAAGCCCTGCAAGGACGCTACCATTCCCACGTCGGCTCCACCAAAGCCCACCAAACCGCGAAAAGCTCCTATAGAGCACCATCAGCAGTTAAGTGGTAAACCGTCTGACCATGACGATGTCATTTTACCTGATGCTTAATCTAATCCTCCCTGAGCTGAGTATGACATATGCATGGTTCAATCATATCGCCCCACGACTTCCCCTCCACCTGCTGCACACTCCACACCCCGTCGGAGACAGGACCAATGTGCTACTCCAGTCATATATCGTACCGATACTTCAGAGGAACTTGCAGGGTTTCACTATGCATGTGGAGGAACTTCGTCTACAATCTCAGGGTAGAACACTGCGTCTGTGTCAGGAGACTTATTTCCATCCATCATACGCTCCTGAGCTACGAGGCTATGCAATCCACCAAAAGGGCGACGTGTGTGGAGAGACAGCTAGAACAGGTGTAGGTATTTTCGCCAGGACCGACAACCACTCCTCGCCTCTCTCACTTACAACGACATTACAAGCTGTTGATGTATCCGTGCACGTGCATCATACATTGACAATATGTTTCCCTTTACTTACCCCCATATCATTCACTTGATGAAGAAACAGTTACTGACCTTATTACACAGCTCCTGCACCCATTCATCATCTATCAACGCACACAGTGTGCTTTGGGGCTCTGCAGTTACCTGTCCCAGGTGTACATTAATTCAGAGGCTTCTCCTGTCATCCTGTGGATGCTTGCTAATTGTGAGACCGAGCACTCACTTCTGCACAGTGACTGAGTCGTTCTCTGCCACTGACCTCTCGTTTTGCTCTCCAGCTCTTGGTCACAGTGCTCAATGGGAAGTAGTCTATGACTTGCACGGAAGTGACCACGATCTGGATTCACCTTTCAGTTGGCGTGCTGCCCGAAAGGAAATCATCGCGATGGGTGCTCAGTTGAGCTAACTGGACACTTTATAGCCAGTTGTCCCAGTTGGAACACAATGCAAATGTCGAGGCATGGGTGGAGCATATTACCAATATGGTCCACCCCGCCGCTGCAGCATTCATTCCACAGTCCATGGGCCAACAGAAGAGGCAACTTGTCCCTTGCTGGAGTTCCAATGTCGCTCTGCAATCAGGACCAGGGGTGCAGCTCTACTAAGGTTCCATTGTCGGCCAACTTGGCGAGAATCTTGCAGCCTTTGGGGCAGCGAGGGCAAAGTGTCGCCTATTTATTTTAGAGAGCAAGAAGAGGACGTGGCAACAGTTCCTGAACACCATTAATCGTGCCACTAAAAATTCCATAGCGTGGGAGACCATCAGGCAAATTTCTGGGAGGGGAGGGAGGTGCCCCATGGTTGCTGTCTTCAAAAGCATCCGCGAGACACTGTCCAGAGTATGGTGGCGTATTTTTCCACAGTTACTGCAACAGCCAGTTAGGATCCAGGTTTCCATCACCATAGAGCGGTTGCTCAGAAGTGTAGTTTTGGACTTCCAGCCCGCCTCTACTGACGATTAAAACTGCCCATTCTCATGTGGGAGCTGAATTCTTCACTGTCTGTGTCTCACGACACATCCCCTGGCCACAAGGCGAAACAAAGATATCCTCCTCTCACTTTTCAATGCCATTTGGGCGTCAGTTCGCTTTCCTGACTCGTGGGCAGTTTTAATTCCTCTTTTAAAACCTGGGAAAGACCGCACATGCCCAAATAGTTACCGTAGTGTTGCCCTCACTAGTTTCATGGGAAAGACTTTGGAGTAGATGATCAACAGCCGCCTTGTCTGGATCTTAGAATCCTGGCATTTCCTTAGTCGGTTTCAGTGTGGGTTCAGGAGGCTTCGATCCATCCTTTAATAACCTTGCCCTCCTAAAGGCGGCTATACAACGAGCTTTCCTACGCTGGCATCACCTTCTAAGTGTATTTTTTGACATCGAGAATGCCTGAAATATAATATTTGGAGCAGCTTCAGGAATGGAGTTTTCGTGGTGGTCTTCCCATTTTCAGTCAGTCCTTCCACGCGCCACGATATTTTATATACCGAGTCGGTGACGTCATGTCTGATCACTTTGAGCAGGAGAGAGGTTTCCCTGAAAGTAGCATTTTAAGTGTGACTGTCTTTGCCATAGCTGTTAGTAGCATTACGTCCATACTGAAAATTTCTGCCCAGTGTGCGGATAATTTCTCTGTGTCTTGCTGTTCCTCAAGCCTCGCAACGACAACATGTCAGTTGCAATTTACTCTTAGACATTTTTATGAATGGGCTCAGAGGAGAGGTTTTAAGTTTTCCACTGAGAAGTCCGTGTGTGTTCTTTTACACCGTTCTCGTTCGATTTTAACCTTTACTGAGATGAGGATGAGGGATACTGTCCTTACTTTTGAAGACAAAGTGAGATTTCTGGGGTAATTTTTTACTCTAAGCTTACGTGGCTACCACATCTTGAAGACCTTATACAACGGTCACTTAAGGCTTTAAGTATTTTAAAATGTCTTTGCCACAGTACATGGGGAGCTGACAGGACCTGTCTGCTCCAGTTTTATAGGGCATTTGTGCAATCTCATCTCGATTATGTGTACATGGTCTATGGGTCTACAAGACCTTCTTATTTAAAGGTGATACACGTGGTGCACCATGAAGGGATTCAGTTGGCGACTGGCGCATTCAGAACAAGCCCCTTCATACGAGGCAACGGCTCCTTACAGTGATCCAAGCGTATAAAACATAGTCCACACCACACACACCTGCATACCATACCGCTGCTCAGCTTCCTCTGGCACGGCCTTTTCATAACTGGCAACGAGCAACGAGGCCCTATAGGATTCGCGCAGGATTGCCTTTTGGAGATAGATGTGTCTGGTATTAATGTTTTACGTCGAGGATGGGGGAGATTTCCACCTTGGCTCCTCCGGAGACACAGACTTATTTTAGATTTGACCTATTTTAAGAAAGATAGTACGCCAGATATTACATTCCAATCTCTGTCTTTTACCATTTTAGATGTGCATCACGGTTTTACAGTAATTTATACTGTTGGCTCCAAACAAGGGAATTCTGTTGGTTGTTCTGTAGTGATCCCTGGTCAATCACCTGGATTCGCCTGCCTGACGAATATATCCACGCGATCCTTACGGCATTGGAGCAGATGCATTGTATTCGGGTCAATCGGTTTCTCGCCTGTTCCGATTCCCTTAGTGCCTTACAATCGTTGCAGAACCTGTACCCAGCTGAGCAGTAGGTCCAGCTGATATATGACCAACAGTATTTGCTCCAACGGTAGGGAAATCAGGTGTCATTCTACTGGGCACCAGGTCATGTAAGAATTGGGGCAATGAACAGGCCGATTGGGCTGCCAAGGAGGCCTGCAGAGAGCAGGGTGTGACTCATAGTCCTATTCCCTTGCAGGCTGTCGTTTCTGGACCCCAGAGGAAGTTTATGCAATTGTGGGAGGGAGAATCACTGGCGGTGACGGCTAATAAGCTGCTATTGGTGAAGTCAAAAACTCGGCCGTGGCGTTCCTCCTGCCGGTTTCTCAGCCGGGATGAGGTGACTCTCAAGCATCTTCGTATTGGGCTCTGTCCTCTCACACATAGCTTTCTATTACGGCGGGAGGATCCCCCGTTTTGTGATGCTTGTTTCGTGCACATCTCTATCCCTTACATTTTAACGGAGTGCATTTTAAACCGTGATACAAGGGCAGAAGCAAAAATTGGTGGGGATCTGCCCTCTATTTTAGCTAATTATGAGACAAGTGTAACTAGGGTTTTAAAGTTTTGCGATGTCTGGGCTTTGGCCTAAGGTTTTAGGCTGGAGGTTTTAGCGAATTGCAGAGTGACTGGCTCCTCCCTTTTCTTCTTGCGGTCAGCCAGCCACTTCCATCTGCTATATAGTTTTAGCTCCTTCTTTCACCTTCTTCCTGTGCCATTCATGTTTTACTATTGAGGCATTGCTTCGTCACACGCTTCCGTGCGGGTACGCACATAGTTTTCGAACCTTTGTTACCTGTGTTTTACGTTCTGTTTTATCTTCCTGTTCTGGGTATTTTCTTGACGCCCGTCTTAATCTGCTTTTGCGCGGGCGCTGAAGACCTTGCCGTCGTGCGCCCATACAAACCTCTCCATTCTTCCATCCACCCATCTTCACCATCAGTGGGTGAGTGTGTGGTGTGCAATGTCTAGGCATGGAACAATCTGTGCGATATTCATTGATGGCACTGTGACTGCCGAACGGTATGTGAAGGTTTTGGAAGGTGATTTTATCCGCATTATTCTCTGCCTCGTGATGACTGGGTGTTGTGTGATGTCATTAGGTTAATAGATTTAAGTAGTTCTAAGTTCTAGGGGACTGATGACCATAGATGTTAAGTCCCATAGTGCTCAGAGCCATTTGAACCATCCACATTATCCAAAGTGACCCTGATTTCAACAATATGGGGTTCATGCAAGACGGAGCTTGACCCCATCGAAGCAGGAGAGTGGAGGAGCAATTTGGGGAACGCATTCTGGCTCTGGGGTAGACAGAGGCCGCTGGCATTGGCCTCGATTGGTCGCCATATTCTCCAAATCTGAACACATGTGACTACTTTTTGTGGGGCTATGACATGGTGTACATCAATAACCCCAAAACCATTGCTGAGCTGAAAACAACCGTTCAGGAGGTCATCGACAGCACTGATGTTCCGAAACTTCAGCGGATCATGCAGGATTTCGCTATTCGACTGCGCCACATTATCGCCAATAATTCTAGGCATATCGAACACATCATAAGGTAAATCCGAATACCTGTAGTGACGTTTACATGTTCAATACAGTGTGTGCACACCGTAGTTAGCAATCAATTTACGTTTTTTTCTCATATAGTTCACTAATTATCACACTGTATCTAACTGAGCTTGAATGACAAATATGGATATGGCATTGCATGCTGCTTCAATACTATGCCAGAGTTAACCAATTGTAGAGGCTGACGATTGGCCAAGTGCCAGTATATTGGAAACTCATGGCCTGAGGTTTTCAGTGCCTGTAATCTATGGAGAATATGCTGAATAGGGCAAAGAGTCGACAATCACTATATTGGGGTATGGCAATTCAGCCTGGGCAGCATGTGATCTTGCGTTACTTTGTTGAAAGGTAATGTGTGAGAGGCTACGAAGATAGTGACCAGCCGGACAGCCTTTACACGTCAAAATGTAATGGCTGACGTCGAAGCAAAATGTCACCCTAACCATCACGCCAAGCTTGGGGCGCGTGCGAGGATAATGAACTCTGGCTTCGGTCGTTGTTTCAGAACCAAACACACACAGGTATGACCATCGCGATGCTGAATTCAGGACGAAGCTCCTTAAAAAAAAAAAAAAAATGAATGTGCTGCTGCTCATGTGTCCACCGCGCCAATGGAATTTACAATAGGCACTGTGATCAAAGACTGTAATGTTATTGAATTCAGGTTGGTAGGTACTCAGAGAGCGCACAGGATAAGGTTACGGTTGTGGATGGGGCTATAAACAGTTACTATGAGTTGCACAATCAAACACACAACTTTTTTTAAGAACCACTTATTTTCACATTGCTTTAAAGATCACAATTAACAATATGGCTGAAGCACTAGTTAAAGAAAACTTGAGATGCTTTCTGGGCTGAAGGCCCGAAACCACACCAAAACAATACCAGCTGAAGGCCTGGCTTAGAAACCAGAAGCAATTAAAAAAAGAAGGTTAAAATTTATTTAAAAACAGACAATTGAAACAATTAGCCGCTGAGGGCCTACACTATACGTCTGAAAGACAACAGTAATTAAAACCATTTATAAACCATTTCACAAAACAAGAAATTTCCTTTTAAACTTACAACAGAGCGGCCGAAAGCCTAATTAAAGAAATGTTAACTTATTGCACGGCTGAAGGCCACAACCAAATTTGAAACTATGGCTGAAGGCCTGAAGAACAAGTCAGACAAACAATTTAAAGTAAACCCCTTCCTTCTTATAAAAAATTTTCCTTTACAGAATACACACGGCAGTTGGCCTTTTTAAAAGTGGTTCACGTAAATCCTCGGCTGAAGGCCACACATAACATATCGAACAACTAACGGCTTAGGGCCTGGATTACAAACAATTTCAGACAGAACCAATATTAAGGAAATTTTTTGTATAAAATAAAATCAATTTTAAAAATCTTAATTTAACACAGCCAAAGGCCTTTATGTAAAATTGAAAAGAACCGAATTAATAGGTTGCCGAAGGCCTCGCACAATAATTCAAACTAACATGAAAACCACAATCTAAAACAAACAGAACAAATGGTGCTCAAAAGTGTTCCAAGGGTCGCCAGAGAAGGTAGCTCAAACATAAGGTGAGGTGAGACAGGCAGTCAAGAGCTTAAGTTAAATAATTGGATGGAAACCAAACTAGGGACAGCCCAAAGACCGACCAACAATTTAGCCAATTCCCTTCCGTCCGACCAACGGCACAACGATGGAAAATATAGGCCTAGGACGAGGATATAAACAGCATTATCTCTTCAGAAATTGACGTCTAAAAACAGCCAACGGAATAATAACCACTCTAAGCAAAATATGAACCAAACAACTTAAAGGCTGTCGGCCTTCATGCTGTGCCAGACAGCATCAACACGACGAGGAAAGGCACACTGACGGAAAACTACGCTAACGACTAGAGCGGGTAACTGGCGCGTTAACAGCCACAGGGCAGAAAACACCGCTGGTGCACTTCCCTGGTAAGTTACAATCAATTTAATAATTAATCACAATATAGGATGACGGCTGCACGATTTCGCCGACTCCAACACATCATATATTGCTGCTAGCCCGAACGGCCCAGGGACCAACAACCTGAAAATGAACGAAGAGATGTCACAATACCTGAGGTTTCATAACAGGTTAACTGATCACTCAACTTCAGTGTCCAGGTTCGGTGGGCAACGAACTTTGCCGCTCTTGCAGCTAGCACCTAACAATCCGACAGCGCGTGCACTCTGCTAGCGGTCCCGGCCTAGCCACGTGCCACGGAGACTTGATTGCTACTCTGTCCCAACCCACTGACTACATTCAGCATGCAGATAGCATTAGAACAGCTGCTAAGTCAAAACCACACAAGCTACACACGATTCCACGAAAACACTTCCACAAACAACTCGAACTATACTAACAACAGTGACTGTGGAACAAGAAGGACGATCACAAGTCGACACACACGGGGAACCCAGAAGCCGTAGGCGACAAAATACACGACGTCCGATCAGACGACCGTCCGAACGATCAACCAAGGTCGTTCCCACTCACGTTATGTGTGTCGGCTACGGTCGGGCGAGTCATGGCTGTCCGGACCTCACACGCGACGACCCGGAAATACTAGCGGTCTCTCCACATATAGTATGACAGTGTTTATCGATAAGCGCTGCTGCTGCCGCTCACGGGCAGGCAAGCCAGCAGTTTAGTGACGAAAGTAAATCGAATAATAAACGGGACGAAAGTACAGCAAAAAAAAAGATGTCAAGCATTGAACGGCATGAACACTAGCCGCGTATGGCTCAGATGTATGCGTCGTCTTATTGTCAATGAGGGCGTTTGTCTTCCTGCGAACAAGCCACATTCCTTAACTCAAGGCACGTACTCGTGTGAGTTGTTGAGATCCTGTTTTGCTTTAAGTATATCCTTCGGAATCCATCAACTCCATAATCGCAATTTCAGTCGGAGCTACATCGACTAGTGCGAGTACCAGTATCGTGGACGAAGAACTGCAGTCTCAGTAGTCGCTGTCATATTCTGACACATGGTGGTAGAAGTTTCTTTTTTTCGCATGAGGCTTAACGCTCTCTGAATGAGAAATTTGTTGCACTGCATAATAAATCTTCTCTACATATACAGGGTGGTCCATTGATAGTGACCGGGCCAAATATCTCACGAAATAAGCAAGAAACGAAAAAAACTACAAAGGACGAAACTTGTCTAGCTTGAAGGACGACACCAGATGGCGCTATGGCTGGCCCGATAGATGGCGCTGCCATAGGTCAAACGGAAATCAATTGTGTTTTTTAAATAAGAACCCCCACTTTTTATTACATATTCGTGTAGTACGTAAAGAAGTATGAATGTTTCAGTTGGACCACTTATTTCGCTATGTGATAGATGGCGCTGTAATATTCACAAACGTATAAGTACGTGGTATCACGAAACATTCCGCCAGTGGAGACGGTATTTGCTTCGTGATACATTACCCGTGTCAAAATGGACCGTTTACCAATGGCGGAAAAGGTCGATATCACGTTGATGTACAGCTATTGTGATCAAAATGCCCAACGGGCGTGTGCTATGTATGCTGCTTGGTATCCTGGACGACATCATCCAAGTGTTCGGACCGTTCACCAGATAGTTACGTTATTTAGGGCAACAGGAAGTGTTCAGCCACATGCGAAACGTCAACCACGACCTGCAACAAATGCTGATGACCGAGTAGGTGTTTTATCTGCTGTCGTGGCTAATCCGCACATCAGCAGCAAACAAACTGCGCGAGAGTCGGGAATCTCAAAAACGTCGATGTTGAGATTGCTACATTAACATCGATTGCACCCGTACCATATTTCTATGCACCAGGAATTGCATGGCTACGACTTTGAACGTCGTGTACAGATCTGCCACTGGGCACAAGAGAAATTACGGGACGATGACAGATTTTCTGCACGTGTTCTATTTAGAGACGAAGCGTCATTCACCAACAGCGGTAACTTAAACCAGCATAATATGCACTATTGGGCAACGTAAAATCCACGATGGCTGCAACAAGTGGATCATCAGAGAACTTGGCGGGTTAATGTATGGTGCAGCATTATGGGAGGAAGGATATTTAGCCATTTTATCGATGGCAATCTAAATGGAGCAATGTATGCTGATTTCCCACGTAATGTTCTAACGATGTTACTACAAGATGTTTCACTGCATGACAGAATGGCGATGTACTTCCAACATGATGGATGTCCGGCACATAGCTCGCGTGCGGTTAAAGCGGTATTGAATGGCATGTTCCATGACAGGTGGATTGGTCGTCGAAGCACGATACCATGACCCGCACGTTCACCGGATCTGACGTCCCCGGATTTCTTTCTGTGGGGAAAGTTGAAGGATATTTGCTATAGAGATCCACCGACAACGCCTGACAACATGCGTCAGCGCATTGGCAGTACATATGCGAACATTACGGAAGGTGAACTACTCGCTGTCGAGAGGAATTTCGTTACAAGTATTGCCAAATGCATTGAAGTTGACGGACATTTTCAGCATTTATTGCATTAATGTGGTATCTATAGATAATCATGCTGTAACAGCATGCGTTCTCAGAAATGATAAGTTCACAAAGGTACGTGTATTACATTGGAACAACCGAAATAAAATGTTCAAACGTACCTACGTACTGTATTTTAATTTAGAAACCTACCTGTTACCAACTGTTCGTCTAAAATTGTGACACATATGTTTATGACTATTACAGCGAAATCTATCACAAAGCGAAACAAGTGGTCCAACTAAAGCATTCATATTTCTTTACGCACAACACGAATACGTAATACAAATGGGGATTCCTATTTTCAAAAACGCAGTTGATGTTCGTTTTACCTATGGCAGTGCCATCTAGTGGGCCCACCATAGCGCCATCTGGTTTCCTCTTTCAAGCTACACAAGATTCGTTCTTTGTAGTTTTTTCGTTTGACACTTATCTCGTGAGATATTTGGCCCGGTCACGGTCGATGGACCACCCTGTATAGATTGAATAATTCCTAGTGTCCGTCTGTGTACGCAGGCTAATTACAGGAACTTCTGCAGGGTTTCTGATCCTGTTTCCACTAATATACACACAGACTCAAGAGGAAAATTTTGTATGGAAATTATAAACATTTCGTACAAATTGTCCGAATGACGACGAATTAATGTTAACTTGTGAAAACGCTGCCACTGCCACCTACTGAGCAGCTGCCAAGCTCGAGAGAGCATCAGTGTCTAGAGTTAACAGAAAGCGTGATCAGATTCGCATGAGGTTTGATGGTGAGATGTTTGTCGTCGGGGGCGAAGCGGCGAGGACGCGTGTTTAGCGTCCCACCGATCTAGTGGCGTGCGCGATCTTGTTTACTTCACAAGAGCAAGTGTCGCTTACTGTAAGTTCTCTGGGTGAACTCTAATGGATGAACACTGTCCCGATTACATTCCAAGCCGAATATCCACAACCCCGAGCACACGATGTAGGAAACTTCTTCTCGATGAACTACATGTAGGCCCATAGGACATCACTATTATTCACATTTTGCTCATGGTCAGTGTCGTGTTAAAATGATCACCGAAGAAGTGTGCGCGAAGGTGGTTACCGCCGCTGCCGTTACAGTCTAGTTTACGCACGAAGATGGACTTATCGGCGCTCTTACCGTTGAGCACTCAGGCCCAATCATGAGAACCTACAGACTTTTTGGGAAACATCACTGCCACGCCAGAAGAACAAAGTGAGTGACCGTTACAAAACATTTTAGTGGAAACATCAGTCCAGCTTCCAAAGTGACTTCGCCTCTTACTGTTTTCTCTTCTTCCACAGGATGACCACAGAATTTATGAAAAGACTATGTAACATCAGTATGACCTTTTTGCAATGTTGCTGTTGTAATGCCATTTACCCTGAAAATGAGGTATTCCCTCGAAACATGTCGTTAAATAAATAAGTAATACAATAGTTGACAAAGTTTGTTACTGGTAGCGGTAATTTAAAAAAACCTTAACTTATATCATCACTTGAAATAATGAGGTATTTATAACCAATACCTTCACTGTAATCATTCGAGAATAAATATATAGCGAGAAACATGTAAAACCGAAAACGTGGTGTTTTAGTCGTTATGCTACGAGTAAAACGTTTTCGTAAAAATTTCTTCAGGGAATTTGCTTCGTTTACATACGGTACGCTCTTTTCGGCAGTTCACCAGAAGTCTCAACATTCAGCGTTCGACCTTCCTTGAGTCAAGCGTAGACGTAGACGAGATTCTTTGTGTGGCACGGCGAGGTTGTCTGCCATAAAGAGTCGACAAAGAACTACGGCAATAGGTCTTAATAATACATCACAGTACTTACGTAGCTTCACAAGAGGAATGCTGTAACACGAGCTGGATATGTACTGTATGCGTGTCTTTGTTGTTTCTTCTTCTACTTGTGCCACCTCAGCCAGCCTCCAAGACACACTCATACACACACACACACATACACATACACACACACATACACGCGCGCGCACACACAACACCCACGATACGCGTATATTTACATCTGTACTCCGAAACCGTCCGCGGTGGCCGAGCGGTTCTTGGTGCTTCAGTCCGGAACCGCGCGACTGCAAGGGTCACAGGTTCGAATCCTGCCTAGGGCATGGATGTGTGTGATGTCCTTAGGTTAGTTAGGTTTAAGTAGTTCTAAATTCTAGGAGACTGATGACCACAGATGTTAAGTCCCATAGTGCTCAGAGCCATTTGGACCATTTTTGATATTTTTAAGTTCTTCGACTGTAGGAGGAGGAATATCTGTACGATCTTACTCAGTGATACAATTTCAGCAAAAGGAGTTCAGTATTTCCATTAGTATTTCTGTATATTTGCTGTTGTTACCTGCTTAGATCTCCTACTGCTCACGCAGCTGCTGCAAATATGGCTCTGATCCGTTTACATGTTTACCACAATACCAATCTTAGGATTTTCTATCAGATTAGTAGACACAATTTTACATTTTGATTCATTGAACGCTTAACACATGCTTCTCCTGACACTAATTTCAGCTTCTTTCATTTTTTGTTCGTCCTTAAGGCTTTGGCAAAGTTCAAATTTGTCGACAGTCTCCCTTAGGATTTTAGCAGCTTTCTCACTCGTCTAACTAACCACGGTGGCTCTCTCACATCTCTCACAACTTTGCTCCGCAGATACCTGTCTAAAGAATATTGCGGTTCTAGGCGCTCAGTCCGGAGCCGCGCGTCTGCTACGGTCGCAGGTTCGAATCCTGCCTCGGGCATGGATGTGTGTGATGTCCTTAGGTTAGTTAGGTTTAAGTAGTTCTAAGTTCTAGGGGACTGATGACCACAGATGTTAAGTCCCATAGTGCTCAGAGCCATTTGAACCATTTGAACCAAAGAATATTGTACAGTGCTCACGAACTTTCTACATTTATAATCAAAATGTTGTCCTAGAGATGAATGTTTAATGTTTAGTGCTCGGATAACCTGAAAACAAGTTTTTTGTCGCTTTTGCTAAGCAGAAATTTGATACATCACCTCCGTGTTGTATTCCGTATGTGTATCTATTTCTTCACCTCCTCGAAACCGACTGCATCCACGACAAGCTGGGGACTGTGAGACTAGGGTTCCCCAAATAGGTACACTCTAGATATTTGCACTTGTATTCCGGATTCGTAGCGATTGGTAAGCTCGTTGTTTAGCAACCGTGGTTGCTTAAGCACAATTATCTCACCGCAGCCTCCAGGCGAATGAGTACCTGTATCTCTGTAATCTGCGTGTCTGCGCTGCTTCACATGCACTCGTGTACTCCACAAGGAAATGCCGCTGCGAGCCTGCAGAAGTAAACTGCTCGTGCGCATCCGACCGGAGGCAGTTCCGTTTTGTGGTGGTGGGTAGGCGGTGTGGAGGTGCCAGGAACCTGCGCCGCAGCTCCTCGAGACGTCGCCTAGGGCGATGCTTTTATGTAAATAGGCGCCGTGACGCCTGGGGGCGGCGGCGGCGGCGGCGGCGCGGCGCTAACAGCCGCTCCTCATCCCCCAAGTCCGCCCGTCTCTTCCTCCTTCGTCATCTATTCGGTTGCGGAACCTCGCAGGCGCGGATCTCTTGACGTTACCCACGGTAATGGCATTGTCACCGCACCGGCAGACAACCGAAACCGTGCCATATTTCCACAATACTCAGAATCTACATCACCACACGGTTTGGTCGCTAACGTCGCTCGCAGTATTTGACGCTGATTGCTATTTCAGTTTCATTTAATACATATTTACGTTGGTCGTGCGGTAACGTTCTCGCTTCCCGCGCCCGGGTTCCCGGGTTCGATTCCCGGCGGGGTCAGGGACTTTCTCTGCCTCGTGGTGGCTGGGTGTTGTGTGATGTCCTTAGCTTCGTTAGGTTTAAGTAGTTCTAAGTTCTATGGGATTGATGACCACAGCTGTTAAGTCCCATAGTGCTCAGAGCCATTTGCACCATATTTACATTGTACGTAACATATAATTAATTTTATTCATTAGAATAAGTATTAAATTATTGTTCTTGGTTGATGTTTCGTCAGTCATATGTGTTGTTACATCGTATTTAGGTCGGACGTTATTACTTTTGTGATTCATCAGCTTCTGCCGACGTACTTCATGTCGAAGTAGGTCACGAGTGAACTGCCGGATGTCATTGCCTCACAGTCACAATTTTTTGGCAAACGACCATGACTCCATCATCAGGCGTGCTGATAAACTGACTGTTGGGGGACCAGCGCTGCGCTTTCATCTCCTGCCCCTCTCCCCCTGATCAGCCGCTCTATCTGCTGTCCGCTTCCAGCCTCCCTACCCCGACTGCTCCGCCGAGATTGGTTCTCCCTTCCCCCGACAGCTCCGCCGACATTGGTGCTCCGTCGTAGGTTCGCGTTCAGATGGGCATGGTTGCAGCACCTCTCGTTCCTCCACCTTTTCCCTCCGTCAGTTCGATGTCTGGTATTTCATTTAGTTAGTTAGATAGTTGATTTCGGGGAGGGGACCAAACAGAAAGGTCATCGGTCCTATCTCATTTACCTTCTTGCCAATTCTAATCGAAGTATCCCATGCCCATGCATTTATTCCTTTTTGTGGCGCGTTATCCGGGAAGATAGGACGAATTCTACGGAGTCCCCAGCTCATGGTCTAGTGGATAGTGTTGCTGCCCCTGGATCACGGGGTCCCGGATTCGATTCCCCGCCGGGTTGGGGATTTTCTCTTCCCGGTGACTGGGTGTTTGTATTGTCCTCATCATTTCATCATTATCACCATCATCATTATTCGTAACGTTAGACAGTCTGGACTGTGTAAAAAATTGGACTGTGTAAAAATTGGCACTTTGTACAGGTGCTGATGGCCGCGCAGCAGGGCGCCCCACAAACCAAACATCATCATCAATGACGAATTCTCCGATAACACCTACTGAAGACGGTCTTCCGCCCACCATCAAAAACATGGGCACTGCTTGGAAGTGTGAGAGATGAGCAAGGAGTACGGAAATTAGGGGTATGTCAGATACCCTGCCAAAGTGGTAAGGCATACATGCCCGAGACAGAATTCGAACCTGCGACCGTAGCAGCAGCGCGGTTCCGGACTGAAGCGCCTAGAACCGCTCGGCCACACCGGACGGCTAAGAGGGAAAGCAGCAGGAATTAAAGCACGGTATGGCGCTCCATCAGTCAGTTCATCAGTGTACGTGATGATGACAACACGGTCATTTGCCAAAATATTGTGCCCGTTGGACACTGACATTCGGCAGTTCACCCGTGGACTCTCAGAACATTATTACTGTTGCTTCCTGATCGCACGTCCCTATGTGCCAAAATATTTTGCCACCTTCGCTGCGTCTTTATTTTGTTATCAATCTTCTGCAGCCCGCCACGAATTCTCTCTAGTGCCAACCTCTCCAACTAGACTAGCACGTACACCCAACCTGTTCAGTTACTTTTTGGATGGACTCCAATTTTTTTTCTTCAGTTAGAGTTTTTGCTTCTACTACTCCCATAAGTACCATGGAATGTGTTACCTGGTGTCTTAACGCATGCCCTGACATGCTGTCTCTTTATCGTAACGATGATATAACAATTGCTTCTCTCCTCACGGATTCTACACCTACTTTTTAACACCATTTTACAACACTACATCTCACAATCATTGTTTTTCTGTTTCAGAGTTTTCCTTCAGCCCACATTTCACTAACGTAAACTGTTGCGCATCAAACGTACATTTCAGAAATTTCTTCCTCATGTGGGACTGATTATAGAAACCAGTACATTTCTTTTTGCCATGAATGCTCTCTTTACCAGTGCTACTTTGGTTTTTGTATCCAAATTCATTCGGCTATACTCTATTGTTTTGCTTTCAAAACATCAGGATGCTTTCACCGCGTGTACTTCGTAGTTTTCTGCTTTATGTCAAGGTTATCGCTTCTCTCATTTCCGGTACTTCTCATGACTTTCGTTTATCTCCGACTTACTCCCATTCCATACTATTCTCATTAGATCACTCGATTCAATAGGTCCTGCAGTTCATCACCACTTTGTATGAGGGTAGTGGTGTCAACCGAAAATCTTACCACCCATATTCTTCCAGGCTCTTTTTTATCGTATTCTTCAACATTTACTGTTATTCGATGTTGCTTCTGTATAAATTCAAACTTTATGATGTAGCGTTTGATAATGGAAGAAGCACTGAAAAAGATCCGAAGTCGTGTGGCAATGTAAAATGGTAAGATGTTTAGAATTCAGCGAAAAATTGGAGTAATGCGTAGGGAAAGACGAGTAATATTTAATATGTACAAGAACCAAGAGGGAACAGTAGATCTGGAAGAGCAAGATCGAAGTACTTGGACTGAAATAGGTATAAGGCATGGATACCATCTCTCACCGCTACTGTTCAGTCTACATGTCGAAGAAGCAATGATGCAAACAAAAGGTAGGTTCTAGAATGGGATTAAAAAGCAAACGTCAGAACTGAGTATCACGAAGTAGACGATTTTAAGGAATTCTGCTACCTAAGCAGCAAAAAACCCATCATAGATGAAGCAAGGATGACATAGACAGCAGATTAGCACTGGGAAAAAGAGGTTTTTCGGCAAGAGAAGTCTACAAGTATCAAATACAGGTCTTAATTAAAGGAAGAAATAGCTGAGAATGAACTTCTGGAGCACAGTATGGACAGTGGAAAAAGCAGGAAAGGACAGATTTTAAGTTTTACATAATAATTTTGAAAATTAGGTGAGTGATACGGAATGAGGAGCCTCTCCCAACAATCGGAAATGAAAGGAACAAATGAAGAACAGTGACAAGAAGAAGGGACAGGATGATAGGACATGTGTCAAGACAGCAGGGAAAGCCTCCATGTTACTAGAGGAAGGCGTTGACGGCAAAAGGTATAGGAGAAGGCAGAGATTGGAATACATTCAGCAAATAATTGAAGACACAGCGTTCAAATACTACCCTGAGGAAAAAGAAAAAGAAAGAAAATTGATAGAGATGGAGTCGTGATGTGTCAGTTGAACAATTTAAACAATTTAATGTACCTCAAAGATGGTACTGGATCTGTCTCCGATGACCTACAGTGATAGATAACTTCCCGTAACCAACCGAATTAAAAGAAAACAAGCTCCTGCCATGGTAACAGCTTAGCTAATTAAATTACCTAGTGTGGCCCAATGAAGCAAGAATATATGGGTACTGCTCCCCATTCAAGAACGAAAAAGGAACTACAAAAAGAAACTAAAGGTCACAGTAACTATCTGATTTACTGCTAAGAGGCATCAATGTGTTCCATCCACTTACTGAAGAATGCACTATATTATCAAGCGAACAAATAATTGAGAACATATACTAGTTAACGCCAAAACAATACATACTCACCACTCTAGTGATGTAAAAAAGTAGAACCTTGCCGCATTTGTGTCTACGAATTCTAAGTTAGCCCAGCATCTGATCTCTTCTTTAAGTTTCAGACGTCTCCATCTGCGGCCCTATGGTATCACCCGAGACCAACTGTTCTCCACTGTTTACTGTGACCCTCAGAGAAGAAGTGCTTTCTTACTCTCCTCCACAAAACTTTGTAGGTTCCACCACCATTGGGGTCTCGCCTACAAGTTGCAGCAGACCTTGCGAATTCCAACCAATGATAATTTAATAAACAAGCTAACTATTACAGAACGTTTACGGATTTTTCCAAGGTTAACGAATGAAGTATATTCCTATCTTTGAGTGCGGTAGAAGGCAGAAAATCTCCCACAATATATAAGAGATTCCTAGTAATGGCCAATGAGGAGGCATCCATGTACACATACGTGAGAACTCTGCCCCATTACCAGAGTAACTGCTGTGAACCACTCAAAATTCTTCTTATTAAACTTTGAGCAAAGCTACAGCTTGCCTCATTTGCGCTTATTGGCTGGATCCCATGCGTCATGTTTACTCCTAGCCTTCAGATAATTGTCTTTGTTAAAAGGTATTCTTTTCAGGCCACACTTGCTAGTTTCTTCTGCTACATTACGTCGGCACACTGCTCTTCCCTGCAGTTACCTGATGAGATGTCGGCTTTCAGCGGAAACATATTTATGACCCGTACCGTTCCCCCAAGCGGCTCTTACATTTCGCCAGTCAGCTAAAAGTCAAGGGCTGTCACTCATTACAAGATTCCTCCAACATGCCAAACGGAAAAGTAAGAGAATTAATTGGAACTGTTTCATTGACATTTGTTATCAAATGGTTCAAATGGCTCTGAGCACTATGGGACTTAACATCTATGGTCATCAGTCCCCTAGAACTTAGAACTACTTAAACCTAACTAACCTAAGGACGTCACACAACACCCAGTCATCACGAGGCAGAGAAACATTTGTTATCAACACCTGCAGTTTTCATGTAACATACATGATTTCGTTTCACTTAATAGTAAAATAGTTCACAGAATAGTTTTGCAAGAAAGACTGCCACATGACCCAGGTTAACTATTTCTGGATACTATAAGAAATGTCCCGTCTTTCTTCACATATCTTCCACAGAAGCCTACCATGACTGAATCTCAGTGTTACCTCTTCACTATGAACAAGATTTGTCACATTCTTGCGTAGCATGGTATATCAAATTCTTCAATTTATTTCTTTTCTGGATTGTCGATGATCCAAGGATCATTTCCACAGATGGTTGTAGAAACCCTTCCTCTATACCATATCTTTATCTTAGACCAGTACAGCTCCTCTACTGATGAAAGGTTTCTTCTCGTGTACCATTCTCCTCCAGATACCTTCCTTGCTTCACCCGTACATTGTAGGCTCGCTTCCTTCTTGCACTGATTATTTTCTCCTTTGTTCCACTACAGTGTCGCTTCAGTTCTGATGTTACACTCTGATGTTTACACTTGTTTCTGCTACCCTCCATCACCCCCGTCTTCCTGAAATCTGTCAACAGGAGGTACCTCGTCTGTGTGTTTGCCACAAAAGCAGCAATCCATGATTCAGTCCTCGGTTCGAGTCCTGTCAAAAGTTTCACTTTTACATTTTATGTGCCCCAAGCTACAATTTACCTTCTTGTACAGTATGTGGATTTTTCCTACAGTCATGTCGTTCTCAGGATCTTTACTTGCTTCTTTCATATATCCTTACGCAAACTGTCATAGCTTCCAAGTCATTTATAGTAATAGAGTCTGCGTTGTCGTGTTCGTACGCATCGTGAAATTCTTATGTCTTTTTCTTTCATACAGAAGTTCAAGCATTTCCTGATTTATCCGCGGAGTCTTTGACCATACTTTCTATATTGTTATGCTATATAGTTCCATCTTCATTATTATTACATAACGTCGAAAACTGTTTTCTGAGTAAGAAAGTAAATGATTATTTCCGACCACTGGTTCCTGTTTTCATAGTAATCTGTCTGAGATATCCTCTTATGGCTATTATTTGTCACCCTAAAGGCTTAGGTATCACCGCTCATAGTTGAAATGCCAGATGCATTCAAGGTAGTACAAAATAAATGTATACGCATAGTTATTAACGCTGTAGATTCATAGTTCATGACAGGGGGATCTTAGTCTAGCTCACAATTTGTTGATCCAAATATGTGCGATGATGCCCATGTGAATGGTAAGATATCACTCTAAGTATGTAAACTGGGAGATTAATTCTAGTCTATTCCATAAGACACAATTGGGTTTTAGTGTTTCGGAGCTGAAGTTGGCCTAAATTATGCAAACACTCCTAAATGTACCCTTTTAGTATATGCTTCGATAAAAAAGTGTGTGATCAATTTCGTTGTTCTTTGTCGTCATTGAACTTTGTAGTCTGCATTTTGATTCGTGAATTGTCTGAAATATATATCATTCGAACAAAAGTAGCTGAGAAACAAATTTTACAGTGTTAAATCTCATCAAAAAATCAAGCCCTTCATTTGCTCTTAATAAGAGGTGGCCAATGTAAAATAGCTATAATAACATCACATTGTAAAATGTACGATATATTCGTACTTATCAGGATGTAATTAAAAACTGTGCAATATTAAAATGTGTTAGTGCCACAGGCCTGAATTAAATAGCGACGCTTATATTTGTTGGGATTAAAGCATCTGAAATGTGCTGTTGTGGCAAAATATTAAAGAATTAGTGGAAAGTTAAATTATGGAGTCAAAAAGAACTACAAAGGGGAGATCATGAAATAAGTTTATCAACAAAACTTACCAGAAGAGGGCCGGCCGCTGTAGACGAGCGGTTCTGGACGCTCCAGTACGGAACCGCGCTGCTGCTACGGTCGCAGGTCCGAATCCTGCCTCGGGCATGGATGTGTGTGATGTTCTTAGGTTAGTTAGCTTCAAGTAGTTCTAAGTTCTAGGGGACTGATGACCTCAGAAGTTATGTTCCATAGTTCTTAGAGCCATTTGAACCATTTTGAACCAGAAGAGGAAATAGTTTAGAGGAATATATATGTGGTATTCAAGATTATTATCAGATGCTGAAAGAAACAGTCAAGGGAAATATGGGAAGCTCAGAGAAACCTAGAATACGCGAAATAAATTATTCGTTTAGTATTTATTTAGAGATAAATAAAATTTCATACTGTAGTGGAAAACTGAAAGCATAAAAAAAGGTTTGCATGTTGTCAGGTGCTTGATCGTTTCTATCAAAATTACATCATCTGCGACAGCCTGGTAATTTCGATGGTAAAAAGTACACATGTGTCGCAGATACTAAAATACCATGAGTCAGCCGTTGGTTTTCCTCCAACTTATATTTTTACCATATGTCATACTGTGCAAAAGTAAACGAATGTAGTTTGTTGCCTGGAACGGCCGGTAATGTCTAACGACGGTAGGTAGTTGTAATTTTTCCTCCTGTCTATGTAGTTATGTAGTTATGGTTCTCAATTCGTTCGAGCAATCAATCATTCATAATAGGAAACACAGTCATAACTCAGTCACTCAAAATTATTCAGAAATTTTGCTTGTTAGAATGAAATCAGGCGATGATTCTTCTTCTCTGCAGGCTCGTGCTTTGCGGCAGTCTGCTAATCTGTACAAATAAAATGCCTCGTATTTTTGGGAGCGTTGTATAATCAGTCGGGAAACCTCAGATGAAGCGGATATTTGGTTTTGATGAAGTTTAAGCTTCCGAAGAAGTAATGGAGCTCTTGGATTATTAAATGCAGGTTCGTAACCAGTCTTTCGGACGTTCCCTTCTGATTAACTACTACGCATTATATCGATGAATATCATTAATTCTCAAACGTCAAATTACGTAAATTGTTACATACCTTTTGTATGAAGGAGCAATATACTTATATTTCCCTTTTAATGTTTCAAATGGCTCTGAGCACTATGGGACTTAACAGCTGTGGTCATTAGTCCCTTGAACTTAGAACTACTTAAACCTAACTAACCTAAGGAAATCACACACATCCCTGCCCGTGGCAGGATTCGAACCTGCGACCGCAGCAGTCGCGCGGTTCCGGACTGAGCGCCTAGAACCGCGAGAACACCGCGGCCGGCTCCCTTTTAATCGTACAATTTCGTATCAGTTATCTTTTGTCATAAATTTCAATATTGAGAATATAATTCTTGAAATAATGCTCAGGCTAATCGGCACGAAGACAATCTCGGAAGCTTTTTTTCTAACAACCGCCAGAGAGAGTACTACAAAGAATAATTATGCGCTCGTGGCACAGCTATTGTATGAAACTACTTTGCGCATGGATTATGCGAGTATGAAGATAGAAAATTAGTAAACGTCATTCAAGGGTAGAATTGTATCAGAATAATTCATCGAATATAATGAGATATTACATAGTAATGTGGAATTCACACTAAAACTCATATTGTCATTTACGCGGACCCTCAACAACACTATAGGAAGTGATGTATGTCTTGCGACAACGGTTTGATCATTTACATTATGACGAAAGTTGCCTTGTTTTTGCGAACTACATTCCTCCTCTCCCACGGCGTCGTCAAGGAGGCAGAATACGAGTCGGGGTCTCCGCGATATTTTAGGGACATCACGGGCACCCCCTGTGGACCTCTAGGCCCTTTATCCAAGGGCCACGCACAGACAGCGAATTTGTCAGCCACAAACTTTCTCCCTAGCCGTGGCCTCCCCAAGTGACGTAACCAGACTTTTCCCGTGTGTGGTCCGACTGTCCTGTAGCGTATACAAGCCAGCGTATTGATACTCTCTTAGTAAAAAAGGTTTTTTATCTAATTATACAGTTTACAATATCACTTTCGGCACACACAAAGGCATTTGACTGTGTTGATCTCACAATATTGCTCCAGAAGTTGGACCATTACGGAATAAGGGGAGTAGCTCACAATTGGTTCACCTCTTACTTTAGCAACAGGCAGCAAAAGGTCATTATTCACAATGTTGATAACGGCTGTGATGTGGGATCTGCTTGGGGTACTTTCAAGTGGGGGGTGCCCCAGGGACAGTGTTGGGGCCGCTCCTGTTCCCTAAATATATAAATGATATGCCCTCCAGTACTATGGGTAACTGTAAAATATTTCTGTTTGCTGATGACACTAGCTTGGTAGTAAAGGTTGTTGTGTGCAACATTGACTCGGTTTCAAGTAGTGCAGTACATGACCTCAGTTCATGGCCTGTAGAAAATAAACTAACGTTAAATCACAGTAAGACTCAGTTTTTACAGTTTCTAACACACAATTCAACAAAACCAGACGTTTTAATCTCACAGAACGGGCATATGATTAGTGAAACTGAACAGTTCTAATTCCTAGGTGTTGCGATAGATTGTAAGCTGTCGTGGAAAGCCAACGTTCAGGATCTTGCTCAAAGACTTAATACTGCCATTTTCACTATTCGAACGGTATCGAAAGTGAGTGCTACTTCGACACGTAAATTACTGTACTTTGCTTATTTCCATTCACTTATGTCGTATTGTATTATGTTTTGAGGTGACTCTTCCCATTCTAGAAGGAAATTTTTGGCTCAGAAACGGGCGGTTCGGGCAATAAGTGGTGCGAGTTCACAAACCTCTTGTCGACCTCTGTTCACGAGTCTGGGTATTTTGACATTGGCCTCTCAATATGTATATTCCTTATTGTCGTTTCTTGTTACCAATAGTACTTTATTTCCAACCATAAGCAGCTTTCACTCGGTTAATACTCGGCAGAAATCAAACCTCCATTTGGATCGGACTTCCTTAACTCTTGTGCAAAAAGGCGCGCAGTATACTGCTACATCCATTTTCAATAAGCTGCCACTCGAATTAAAAAATCTTAGCAGTCATCCACGCGCTTTCAAATCGAAACTGAAGAGTTTCCTCATGGGTCAATCTTTCTATTCTGTCGAGGAGTTCCTTGAAAAATTAAGCTGATTCTCATTGTATTGCTGATGGCGTTTGCTTAAACTTATGGTCTGATTTTCTTTCAGGTTTATGAACATTTATTTTTATCTGTTATTACTTTTATGTTGTAAGTTCATGTACTGACACGTTCCATGACCTTGGAGATCTGCTCCTCAATTTGGTCCTACTGAACTTGATATGTCAATAAATAAAAATAAATAAGCAACGTGCGTGCACACACACAAACACACACACACACACACACACACACACACACACACACATTGCACGAGCGCCATAATATAAATACTGTTGGTCATACTACTAAAAGACTTTCTGCGTCAATCATTGTTTCTTTTACCGCTACACATTTCACTGCTTCACACCATCACCTTCAGGTGGAGAGTTGTTTAGTTTCATAGCTGGTAATGGCGAAGAGTACAGGTGACATTTCATGGTAGCTGACTAAGGGCAATGTAAGTTATGCCGCCGCTTTTGCTAACTATAAAAATTGTTCATTTATAAAAAGCACTTTCAAGCTTGAGAAACATGAATTTCTGACACTGAACTGTATTTACAGGGGCGTGAGAGTTGTAAGAAGTATGAGTACAGCTACATAATATATGTATTCTCCACTACACACGATATTTATACAGTCACTTCAAATACGTTGCCAGTGTTATAGGTATCCTTGTTTCTATTGGATAAAAAGAAAAAAAGATTAAATGATTTCTACGTAAATATGTTGTTCTTTCTTTAAAAAATATGAATGGGTTTCATCAGAATATAGATATGTGCACTATGTAATTGTCATATTATGTAGTCATATACACATAAGTAAGTTTTCTTGTATTTTCTAAAATACAAATGGCTGCAACATTGGACGCAATAATGAATCATTAAAGTATATGTAAATAAACATTTCTCCATCTGAAGATTGTGTTGTGAACCATCGAAACTCGTAGTGGCAAAACTAATAAGTAAATGACGCAGAAACTGTTCTGTGTATGTCTATTCATACTGGTCATACTATCCAGAAGGGTGCATAATGTCCTGTCGTTTAGGGAACTGTAATGGACTGTTTGTTTCTGGAGATGATTAGAAAATCAAATAAATTTCTGTATACTACTTCTTACATCGTTGATTTGGAAACAACATTGTACCCCCACATTATTAGTTAATATAACTTGCATATGATTTGCATCAACAATAAAAATATAAACATAGTGCACTCGCATGCACAACGTGGTTGACAGTAACATACTAGAAAAGAAACGACATTCCTGTGACAGCTGGACCCAATAGAGACAGTTTACACAAAATACGTTTGGACCAATACCAAGCTTAAACAGCCAACGAGAAAGTACTACACGAATACAGGAGAGCGCAAACTGGTTCCACATTAATGCTCGCGCAAGCTAACGGCGCACACGAAGCTGAAACGCCGACTGTTCTGTTACACAACGGAGGCTCTGCGTTAATCAGCTTCGAGTGGCTCAGGGCTACTAGCCGTTCCGCCCTGGTAAATTTACTGGACGCCATTACTGAGCAGCCCCACTGCAAGTGGCGGTACTCTCATACTCAAAACGTTTCCAGGTCGATTCGGACCTGAGAGCAGCGGCACCAGTTTTGCGTAAGTGAGCCACATGGCCAGTGGACTCTGCATTAAGAACCCGCTGCTCTTCAGTGTATACGAATATTTGCAAGTTTCTGAACAAGATCGCTGTACAGGATGCAAGCCAAAATGCGGATAGTACAAGTGCTATATCATGCGACGTTACACATTGTAATATAGCACTAACAACTCTCGATTCATGAGGCGGTAAACACAATGTTTGATCTTTTCCTCGAACGCTAATAATGTACTGACAGGTATTCTTCTTCGTTTTGTACTCACAGAATCTTGAGAGGGATGGGCTGCTATATACTTAATGCAAACATTGGCATGTGAATTAGTAGCAGTAGTGCCGTTAACCGTAGCTCCACGAACTTTCTTTGTGAGTGTTGAGTTGCCTAAGAGAATTGTTCCGTAAGGCACCAGAACTCAATACCCGCTTCAGACTGTTTGACGTAGGAAGGGCAGGGCCATAAGGAGACTGAATATCATTCGTGTTGTGAACTTTCTCTTTATTTGAACAAATCGTACTAAGTTAGACTCACTAAACATCTACTGAAAAAACACTTCCAGTGATACTGGCTACCAAGAAATAGAATAATTTACAGTCATAAAACTGTGCTAGACTGAACAGATTAAACAGAATAGTAAAAATTATGGAAGTACAATAAAAATTAGAAGTGCAATAAAAAAACTAAAAATTCATTCTAGAGAGAAACTTTAAAATTAACAATATAAAATAGAAATGTACTCCTTAAATTAGCAGAATATAAGAAAACTACTATACCGCTGTAGAGCAGAGGTTCGCAAGCCACGCAAGAGTAATATCTAGACAATGATGACATTGAATATTGTATCCTGAATAGGAATAACTATCAGTGAGAATCTTCATGAAATTAATAGACCTTAAAGCTCCTAGTGTTCGGTCAGTTAAAAAGCAAACAGTGCATACAAGGAGTATAATAACCATTAAGTTAGCTGAAATACAACTGTATAAACAAATTTAAGTAAATAAATTTGCCTGCTAACACTTCAACAATTCACATGAGCTAGAAATAAAATTTAAAAGGAGAGCTGCAGTAGGTGCACAATGATTAAGGCGCAGATAAATACATCTAAGTGCTGAACAGCTCTGTGTTGACGAGACAAAGTGGGCTCGGGAAGATTAAGCGGTGCAGGACCACCGGCACCTGTCTGGCCGTTAGGTCGAATGGGGACTTAGCTCCGCTTTCGAACGCTGCAGCTACTCTGTCAACCAGTTACGTTTCACCCAAGTCCCACCAGAAGAAACAGAAATAGTAGCTTAATTAACAGAGGAATACAGAATTTATTACAGGAACTGGGCCAGCATCTACTAATGACAAAAGCCGCCACACGACAGTCAAAATCCCAGCATCAAGAAAAAGCTAGTAAACAATTTTTCAGTGGGTTAATGGATTCAAAACAACTAAACTTGTAAGACGACCACAGTCTACGCACAGTTACAAACACACACTCTGAGCAGGAAGTTTGTCTACCGACTATAAACTGTAACAAACGCACGCCACTTGAGCGAGAGGTAAACAAGTAATCGCCACACGGAGCGGAGAACGAAACCTGAAGCAAATACGTTCCTGTTGGCTAACGAACCCTTGTCAAGCAACAAATAGTAAATAACCTTTTGAATAACATTACAGCCACATATAGGTCACTAGTAACAAACGCAAAATAAAGTATTGAGTAAATGGGACAAAGAGACTTAATAATTAAGATGGAAAGGTCCCACACTTGCTAAAAAATAAAAAATACAGTCAAACTTGGGAGTATAAATACCAAATAAGGTAATAAATGGAACTGTGCGCTCCAGTAGTAGTACATGCAAGTCGTGGCACATCAAATTAACCCACTCAATATATGAGAGCCGCCACAAATCCGTCGCCTTACATCAGCGAACTAGGATTCTGAGACCGAAAATAGCAGATAACACTCAGACTGAAGCATTAAGTAAAGAAACAAATTAAACAGTTTTATACGAGAGCACACGCAACTTTCCTGCCTAGAGACAGAAGCGGGATCAGTAACCAGAAGTCTGATATGGACCTGGTCGCTCGAACAAACAGCCAGAAAACTACCGAACCAAAGTCACAGTACTGGTACAGGTAATGGTAATTTTTGCTTTGGTTATGCCGATACTCATCTCACTCGTTAATCGGAAGCCCCCCAGACATATGCGTACAACGATCTAGAAAGGACAGCGTGGAACTGGCCCACAACTTGAATACAGTGGAGGTCCACCGCCGGCCTCTAGGTCCGCTCTTTCCCTTGGTACGCAACCCACACGTCCAAAGATTTGTAGCCGGCCGCAATCGACGTAATAATGGTTCACAATTTAGTAACCCTCCTGAGCGTCTCTTCCTGTTAGCTGTGCTGCGCGCAGAGCCGGTGATACCGAACTTGTACATCAACTGCAAGCACAATGCTCGCCTCGCCCCAGGTTTCGACTCGGCCGCCTAACTTCCGAGCGAACTGTTTCACCTTCCCGGTCTCACTGTCACTACCCTCCCACCTCCGATCCCCATGTGAACCGCGCCCACCTAAGGCAAAGATGTTCCACTAGAGACCCTGGGGCGACTTGTCGATCGGGCAACGGTTCAGCATTAGTGAATGGAAGTGTGCAATTATAGGAAGAGAAAAGTGGCTGAACTTAATTGTTTGAGTCGTCAGTAATAAGCTTTTTCCAGCTCAAATTTTCATCTCTATGCACACCCAAAAATATGCACCGTTCTGCCATGTTTCTTGACTCCTCTTCTCGTGGTACATCATTTGTTGCTATGACTGTTTGTTGTAGGGAACTGAATATAGTGTGTTTCCTCAAAGGGAGACTCAACGAATCACCTAAAATTGTTTGAAAAATATCGTTAATAATATCTTCTGTTGCTCTCTCTCTCAACTGGTTTTACTAAAACGCTAGTAATGCCTGGCAAAAGTACCAGTTCTGCTTGAAGAATGTTAAGTGAAAAGTAATTCACATACATATGGAACTGGAGTGTACACAAAATAGGAACGTGTGGTATGCTCTTCGTGAAATATCCCCCAAAATTTTCCTTCCTTTCAACACTGATTCACTTATTTATCCCACCTTATGCATATGGCAGGTAAGTATGATTGAGGGCAGTTAGTTGTGTGTAAGGCCACTAATTCTGTGAAAGATGACTTTTTCCAAGAGTGTAACGTGGTCTATGTAATCAGACGTCTGGAAAGATTATAAAAAAATGCAAATGGGCAATACTTTATTATTTAAGTCTTGTAATACTCGCTGAATGAATGGATAAATAGCATTCTCGCTCGGGCAACTACTCTAAAATCCAAACTGTGATGAGCTTAGCACGTAGTTACCACTTCATGTGAGACTACTATTGAGTGCTTTCCTTTTTCAAATATTTTAGAAAAATACGTCAGTGATGAACTTGGACGATATTTATTTAAGTCTGTCAGCTCATCATTCCTATAAAGAGATTTTACGATGGCATATGCTAATCTATGGGAAAATATTCCCTGCACCAGTGATGTACCAGGTGCATTCAAGTTCTAAGGTCTCCGATTTTTTTTCTAATTAACTACTCACCCGAAATCGATGAAACTGGCGTTACTTCTCGACGTAATCGCCCTACAGACGTACACATTTTTCACAACGCTGACGCCATCATTCCATGGCAGCGGCGAAGGCTTCTTTAGGAGTCTGTATTGACCACTGGAAAATCGCTGAGGCAATAGCAGCACGGCTGGTGAATGTGCGGCCACGGAGAGTGTCTCTCATTGTTGGAAAAAGCCAAAAGTCACTAGGAGCCAGGTCAGGTAAGTAGGAAGCATGAGGAATCACTTCAAACTTGTTATAACGAAGAAACTGTTGCGTAACGTTAGCTCGATGTGCGGGTGCGTTGTCTTGGTGAAACAGCACACACGCAGCCCATCCCGGACGTTTTTATTGCAGTGCAGGAAGGAATTTGTTCTTCAAAACATTTTCTTAGGATGCACCTGTTACCGTAGTGCCCTTTGGAACGCAATGGGTAAGGACTACGCCCTCGCTGTCCCAGAACATGGACACCATAATTTTTTCAGCACTGGCGGTTACCCGAAATTTTTTTGGTGGTGGTGCGGTGAATCTGTGTGCTTCCATTGAGCTGACTGGCGCTTTGTTTCTGGATTGAATAATGGCATCCACGTCTCATCAATTGTCACAACCGACGAAAAGAAAGTCCCATTCATGCTGTCGTTGCGCATCAACATTGCTTGGCAACATGCCACACGGGCAGCCATGTGGTCATCCGTCAGCATTCGTGGCACCCACCTGGATGACACTTTTCGCATTTTCAGGTCGTCATGCAGGATTTTGTGCACAGAACCCACAGAAATGCCAACTCTGGAGGCGATCTGTTCAACAGTCATTCGGCGATCCCCCAAAACAATTCTCTCCAGTTTCTCGATCATGTCGTCAGACCGGCTTGTGCGAGCCCGAGGTTGTTTCGGTTTGTTGTCACACGATGTTCTGCCTTCATTAAACTGTCGCACCCACGAACTCACTTTCGACACATCCATAACTCCATCACCACATGTCTCCTTCAACTGTCGATGAATTTCAATTGATTTCACACCACGCAAATTCAGAAAACGAATGATTGCACGCTGTTCAAGTAAGGAAAACGTCGCTATTTTAAGTATATAAGCAGTTCTCATTCTCGCCGCTGGCGGTAAAATTCCATCTGCCGTACGGTGCTGCCATCTCTGGGACGTACTGACAATGAACGCGGCCTCATTTTAAAACAATGCGCATGTTTCTATCTCTTTCCAGTCCGGAGAAAAAAAATCGAGGCCTTATAACTTGAATGAACCTCGCACTTGGTGATTATAACTAAAGTTAAGCGTGCAAACCGCTGTACAAATAACACCATTGGTCAGAATGATGTCAAATTGCAGCGGAATATTATCGGAGAGGAGAGAAAACGTATCGCAGAAAAAAAAATTACTGTTTACAAAATGTAGAATAGACGGTGCTGTAAGAGTCATAATTTAATAGTGGTCGACTTCAAATGACAAATCAATCATACAACATTGCCTAAGGTGTACGTTTGACGTTAAAGAAACTGCATTACACAGTGTGCATGGGCGTACAGGTGTGATGCTGTCAGTTACGTAATCCCATCCACCAAGGCAACGTCATATCGCATCGGATGGGAAAAAATCTGTTTTTAACTGTCCTGACGCCCAAAACTGTATAAAAAGCATCAATCACATCAGTTTTTTAACTGTCCTGAGGGCAAAAACCGCATAAAAAGCATAAATCGAAATCAAATCGGATTATTAATGTCCGTGTCACTGGAGTAAAACATGTTCAACATTCTCTCCACCGTTTTCTAGGAAAGCTGAAATCCAGAAACAGCATGTTCTACAACTGATAGAAATGTTTCCGGGGTCACGTTCAGAATGTGTTGCGCAATGCACGCATTCAGTTCAGCTAAGTTTGCAGTCGGAATATTAGACACAACATCTTTCAGATAGCCCCACAGTCGTCACATTGATTACGATCAGGTGATTGGGACGACCAGGATGTAGGGAAATGGCGGCTGAAAATCCTAGCATTACCGAAATTGCGCCTCAGCAGCTGCTTAACTGGATTTTCCATGTGCGGAGGTGCACCATCTTTCATAAAAATGTTCCCTTCCGCACATCTATGCTGTTGGTGAGCTGGAATGACGTGGTTGCGCAAAAGACACTCACAGCGCTTACCAGTGACGGTACAGGTAACAGGACCGGAAGCACCTGCCTCTTCGAAAAAATATGGCCCTATGATAAATGATGCCGTAAACCCGCACCACACAGTGACCTTTTCGGGAAAATGGAGTACTCGTTCAGTTTCATGTGGATTTTCCTTTGCCCGTATTCAAGAATCCTGAGTGTTGACATACCCTGTCTGATGGAAGTGGCCTTGGTCAGTCCACAAAATATTCCACGGCCAATCATTGTCCACTTCCACGCGAGCAAGAAATTCTAAAGCAAAGGTCTCTCTTGCTGGAAGGCCAACAGGGAGAAGCTAGTTTACTTTGGTAATTTTTAATGGTTAGCAAAGAAGGTAGTTTCGTAGTATTTTACGCACCGTGCTCACGACTATGTCAAATGTTCGGGCAGTTCTCTATGCACCACACGTTTTCACACCACCACTCGTCTCCTTCTGCATTGCTGTGGCCACTGCTTCCACTGACGTCGAATCAATTCGTTTTCAGCCTCTACCGGGATGCACGCCAAAAGAACCCATCTTTTCGAATTTCGAATCATTTTCTCCAGACCCACAGCAGTCATCTAACCAACACCTTTTTTCAAACCCTTCAGTGTCCGGAACTTCTGCCCAGCGACGTGTGCACAGTTATCATTCTTGTAATACAGCTTTACAAGCATAGCGTGACTCGTGACCACCGCTGCCAGTAATCATATTCTGTGGCTACACTCCTGCCAAGTCTTTCTGCAGTATCAAAGTAATTTAGGCGTTGAGCATTTCTCCTTTGTCGGCATAAAGACATTCTTGACTATCATCAGCTCACCACATCCAATCCCAAAAGTAAATTACCTCCACGATCGTTGCAGCGAGTATTTAAAGCGAACCTGATTTGAATCCTCATAGCGACGCTACTAGTGCCACTTTAATGCGACTGGAGCGAAATGTAATCAGAAATCATCTTTCAGATCTATCACTGGTCTGAATGACGCGTGCAAGACACATTGGATGCAGTTTGGTCTGTGGTGTGACTTTGTATGACAGGAAGAGCCTGTCGTGCGTATCCCAAGCACTATTTGTACGCTAATCTGGTGATTCGACCTGTTGTGATGCCATTGTTGAACACCATTCCTGGGAGTGTTTCCCAGCAGGGTAACGCCCGCCCACATACCGCTGTTATAATCCACGAGTCTCTACAGAATGTCGATAGAAATCATCAGCAAATCTGTCTCCAATCGAGCACGTTTGGGACATTATTGGGGACAACTGCAGCGTCATCCACAACCAGCATTAACCATCCCTGTACTTACTAAGAGCAACTGTCGTGGAACTCCACTATACAATGAGTCATCCGACACCTGTACACAATTTATGCACTTACGTACGCTTCCATTGAACATTCTGGCGGTTATACCGGCTATTAATTTACCAGCATTTCATAATTGCAATGGCTTATCTCGCGCTTACGTTGACCTGCGATCTTGTAATGTTAACCACTTAAATATGTTACTTAATCAAATGTGTTCCTCAAATTTCGTTACTCAACATTAACTGATTTTTGGTGTTGTGATTTTTTTCTGTTAGTGAATTATCAGCCACAAGATAAACATTTTCTTTAATTGATGTCGTATCTCCTACAGTGTCTTGTTTGTTCTATAACCCGTTTCGGAAGATCCCTAAAATTGTATTCTATGAATTATTAATTTATGTCAGCGAGTGTTTATTTCTGAAAATTCTAATAGCTTTCCCTAAAACAGAATTTTATTTTTGCAGAATAAAGGTAACATCGGATCTTAAATTATGGTGGTGTCTGTGTAGAATTTCCTTAGATGTAATTTTAATCCCTCAAAGTGCCACAAGTCTTTCCAATTTCTCCCGCAACGCACTGGCGTAATCCGTGGCACTGCCAGTAGGCTGCTGCCCATGTATGGCAAGTTCGGCGACCAGCTCCTCGTTTACCTAGAGGACCATCCGTGCAGTCATTCTGCAGTCAATCACACCGAAAAGTGTACATCCGGTAACAGCAGGTAAAATCGACACCTGTTACACAATAAAGGATTTCACGACCGGGTGTTACAGTTGCTGGTGAGTCGAATTTTATGGCCATTGACCAAGAGACATCTCCATTCGTGACGTTTCGTCCACAGTTGCACTGGATATCTTCGGGGATGCGCCTGGAGAGGTGATTCTCGCCGACCGACAAGTTTAACCTTTGAAAGTGACATAAACACTGTGTAAAGTTTGCGTTCTCGAGATTACAAGTCATCAGCAGACATAATTCTTGTCCAAAATTCGATAACTATTGATTGTCGCCTTTTAAGGATAGATTCTGCAGAGCCACTGTCTTCATTTCTGTTAAAATTATCCCCATGCCTATATATTTCGATGGATTCTCTAAGCAGACGTGAATAATAGTTGGCCAGTGTACATAAAATTTTGGTTTCAGGAACATTCACTTTCTGACTTCCTGAGTGAAGAGTATGCTCTGTCCTAGGTGATTATCATTCCTAGTTGGTAAAATCACATACATCCTGTCGGCCTTGTATTCACGCTTCTCTTGGTAGTACCAGTTGACATCTTTCCAAACGTACATGGAATCTTATTTACTCTTCATGCCGACAGGGGACTGCTTTTATCCCTTAAAGATGGAGATGATCTAAAAAATGGTCAGATGTCACGTTTCCGAAAAATTTTCCCTATCTGATCAGTTACTGTTCTGATAGGAAAGACACGGTGTTTTTCCATCACCGTGTTTTATCGTTGGTCTTTCGTCTGCTGCCATTTGGTCACGGAACCCTGTTTATTTCTTTGCCCGTAAAGCCAGTTTTCTCGAAAACCTGCTTCATATGGTTTAATTCGTTGTCCAGACGGTGTAGGATGCCAATTTTTTTCTCTCTGGGAACAAGACTTTTAATGACATCTCGCTTTTGTTGTGGATTACAGTAAGAGCTTTTATGCAAATGTCTGTCCACGTAACTTTCCGAAAGATCTTGTATTTCAATCTTCCCTCGGTCTGTCTTATAACTAAAACATCGAAGAAGAATACTATATTGTAATTTTCCATTTCCATGGTAAACTGAGTTTTTAGTCTCATATCACTTCGTTACGATTCTGTTCTATACAAGCATCCAATTTACCATGGAATTGAAAGATGACAACGGAGTATCCTTCTTGGATATTTTAGTCATGAGACAGACTAATGGAATGTTGAACCGAAAGTTCTTTCGAAAAGTTATGCATAGAGACACATACTTGCATAAGACCTCCAACTATCATCCAGGAGAAAACAGAGATGTCATTAAACTTCTTGGTGACAGACTGAGAAGAGTTGCACTACAGAACAACACCACGCTTAATTAAAGCAGGCTTTTGGGAAAAATTGTTATTCGAGAAAAGACGTAAATAGGGTTTAGACACCAAATTACAGTAGGCCAATGGACAACGATGAAACACAGCGATGAAAAGAAACACCCTTTCTCTCTTCTTTATTAGAAAAGTAAGTGATCAGATCGGGAAGATAGTACAAAAACTTTTCATGAGACCGATTTTTAGATCAACTAAGAATATACGTCAAACATTCAAATCTGTAAGGGATAAAACCACTCCTTTGTTGGCATGTGGGAAGTGAGATTCCGTCCAATTGTGTAAATATCTGTCCTGGAACTACCAAGAGAAGTACGACTAGAAGACTGTAAGAACATGTAAGACTTTTCTGATTACGAAAATCAGAAATACCAGCTGTAGTAAAGCATGCTCTTCAGTTAGGAAGTCAAGAAGTGAATCTTTCTGATCCCAGAAATTTAGTTACAAGAACACACTATTTGACATATATAAGCATGGTGGTAATTTTAGCAGAAAAGAAGGAGCAATAAAAATTAGCCATATATGGACATTGCTTGCGTATATTGGATAGGTAAGTTTTAATGTTTGACAAACGACAATCAATAGTTATCTTATCTCTGCTGATCACTTGTAAACTCGCCTTCGGCCATTTACCACAGTATTTATATCGTCCGGCTTGTCAGTCGGCAAGACTCAGCGCCGCCATGAGCACCACCGAAGATGTCCAGTACAGTTGTGGACGAGAGGAGGAACCTAAATTTGTCTATGACGACGACCGTACATCCCGGTAGACTCTACCACCAAATGGCTGTTTACTAGAGGAGTTCATGACAGCCGACACCGGTCAGTTGTTGTCGCGGACGTCAGAAACACACAATCTCGCTCTCTCCAGCGCAATACACTCTACTATCCGAGGAACAGGTGGCACACTACGCCCCAAAGAACAGGTAGAACCATATTACTAGATCTCAACCGCGGATAAACTTCAGGAGCAGCACAGTTAAGGGTTTCAAATCGGCGAAATGTGACTGATAATGAACGTGCCGAAAATGGTAATGTTTATTGTGGTGTGCGTACTGTAAGACCTTCGGTACACACACCATCAGATTATTTGACTTGTCGCTCTAACGAAGTATGCGAGTGTCAGCAATACATCTCGTGGTCTTATCGTGGCGTGTTTATCTTCTGCCGTTAGGCCAGACGATAGAAATGCCACTTACACGCTTAGAGTAGCAGTTTGACGGTGACCAACTTTAAACAGAAATTGATTTTCACACACATTTATTAAAATAATGTTGTTGTTGTTGTTGTTGTTGTCTTCAGTCCTGAGACTGGTTTGATGCAGCTCTCCATGCTACTCTATCCTGTGCAAGCTTCTTCATCTCCCAGTACTTACTGCAACCTACATCCTTCTGAATCTGCTTAGTGTATTCATCTCCTGTTCTCCCTCTACGACTTTTACCCTCAACGCTGCGCTCTAATGCTAAATTTGTGATCCCTTGATGTCTCATAACATGTCCTACCAAGCGGTCCCTTCTTCTTCGCAAGTTGTGCCACAAACTCCTCTTCTCCCCAATTCTATTCAATACCTCCTCATTAGTTATGTGATCCACCTATCTAATCTTCAGCATTCTTCTGTAGCAGCACATTTCGAAAGCTTCTATTCCCTTCTTGTTCAAATTATTTATCGTCCATGTTTCACTTCCATACATGGCTACACTCCATACAAATACTTTCAGAAACGACTTCCTGACACTTAAATCTATACTCGATGTTAACAAATTTCTCTTCTTCACAAACTCTTTCCTTGCCATTGCCAGTCTACATTTTATAACCTCTCTACTTCGACCATCATCAGTTATTTTGCATCCAAAATAGCAAAACTCCTTTACTACTTTAAGCGTCTCATTTACTAATCTAATTCCCTCAGCATCACCCGACTTAATTTGACTACATTCCATTATCCTCGTTTTGCTTTTGTTGATGTTCATCTTATATCCCCCTTTCAAGACACTATCCATACCGTTCAACTGCTCTTCCAAGTCCTTTGCTGTCTCTGACAGAATTACAGTGTCATCGGCGAACCTCAAAGTTTTTATTTCATCTCCATGGACTTTAATACCCACACCGAATTTTTCTTTTGTTTCCTTTACTGCTTGCTCAATATACAGATTGAATAACATCGGGGCAGGCTACAACCCTGTCTCACTCCCATCCCAACCGCTGCTTCCCTTTCATGCCTCTCGACTCTTATAACTGCCATCTGGTTGCTGTACAAATTGTAAATAGCCTTTCGCTCCCTGTATTTTACCCCTGCCACCTTCAGAATTTGAAAGAGAGTATTCCAGTCAACATTGTCAGAAGCTTTCTCTAAGTCTACAAATGCTAGAAACGTAGGTTTGCCTTTCCTTAATCTATTTTCTAAGATAAGTCGTAGGGTCAGTGTTGCCTCACGTGTTCCAACATTTCTGCGGAATCCAAACTGATCTTCGCCGAGGTCGGCTTCTACCAGATTTTCCATTCGTCTGTAAAGAATACGCGTTAGCATTTTGCAGCTGTGACTTATTAAACTCATACTTCGGTAATTTTCACATCTGTCAACACCAGATTCCTTTGGCATTGGAATTATTATATTCTTCTTCAAGTCTGAAGGTATTTCTCCTGTCTCATACATCTCTATCAGAAGGTAGAGTTTTGTCAGGACCGGCTCTCCCAAGGCCGTCAGTAGTTCCAATGTAATGTTGTCTACCCCCGGGGCCTTGTTTCGACTCAGGTCTTTCAGTGGTCTGTCAAACTCTTCACGCAGTATCGTATCTCCCATTTCATCTTCTCCTACATCCTCTTCCATTTCCATAATATTGTCCTCAAGTACATCGCCCTTGTATAGACCCTCTATATACTCCTCCCACCGTTATGCTTTCCCTGATTTGCTTAGAACTGGGTTTCCATCTGAGCTCTTGATATTCATACAAGTGGCTCTCTTTTCTCCAAAGGTCTCTTTAATTTTCCTGTAGGCAGTATCTATCTTACCCCTAGTGAGATAAGCCTCTACATCCTTACATTTGTCCTCTAGCCATCCCTGCTTAGCCATTTTGCACTTCCTGTCGATCTCATTTTTGAGACGTTTGTATTCCCTTTTGCCTGCTTCATTTACTGCGTTTTTATATTTTCTCCTTTCACCAATGAAATTCAATATTTCTTATGTTAACCAAGGATTTCTACTAGCCCTCGTCTTTTTACCTACTTGATCCTCTGCTGCCTTCACTACTTCTACCCTCAGAGCTACCCATTCTTCTTCTACTGTATTTCTTTCCCCCATTCCTGTCAATTGTTCCCTTAGGCTCTTCCTGAAACTCTGTACAACCTCTGGTTTAGTCAGTTTATCCGGGTCCCATCTCCTTAAATTCCCACCTTCTTGCAGTTTCTTCAGTTTTAATCTACAGTTCATAACCAATAGATTGTGGTCAGAGTCCACATCTGCCCCTGGAGTGTATTACAATTTAAAACCTGGTTCCTAAATCTCTGTCTTACCACTATACAATCTATCTCATACCTTCTAGTATCTCCAGGATTCATCCATGTATACAACCTTCTTTTATGATTCTTGAACCAACTGTTAGCTATAATTAAGTTATGCTCTGTGCAAAATTCTACCAGATGGCTTCCTCTTTTCATTTCTCTCCCCTAATCCATATTCACCCAATATGTTTCCTTCTCTCCCTTTTCCTACTCTCGAATTCCAGTCACCCATGACTATTAAATTTTGGTCTAGCCTGACTACCTGAAATATTTCTTTTATCTCATTATACATTTCATCAATTTCTTCATCATCTGCAGAGCTAGTTCGCGTATATAGTTATACCACTGTAGTAGGCATGGGCTTCGTATCTATCTTGGCCACAATAATGCGTACACTATGCTGTTGGTAGTAGCATACCCGCACTCCAATTTTCTTATTCATTATTAAACCTACTCCAGCATTACCCCTATTTGATTTTGTATTTATAACCCTGTATTCACCTCACCAAAAGTCTTGTTCCTCCTGCCACCAAACTTCACTAATTCCCACTTTATCTAACTTCAACCTATCCATTTCCCTTTTTAAATTTTCTAACCTACCGGCCCGATTAAGGCATCTGACATTCCACGCTCCGATCTGTAGAACGCCAGTTTTCTTTCTCCTCATAACGACGTTCTCTTGAGTAGTCCCCGCCCGGAGATCCGAATGGGGGACTATTTCACCTCCGGAATATTTTACCAAAGAGGACGCCATCATCATGTAACCATACAGTGAAGCTGCATGCCCTCGGGACAAATTACGGCTGTAGTTTCCCCTTCCTTTCAGCCGTTCGCACTACCAGCACAGCAAGGGTTATTAAAAATTACCAAGAAATTTATTCATTTTTTTCCCAAAATACTTCCTCAAATTGAGGTACCATTTAATCCAATGTTATACATTTTAAGGAGACCAATTTTTACCAGATATGCATGACGTGATGGCTGAGATACCAGACCTATTTAATTCCACTTATTATGTGTATTGAAAGGATAAAAAAATCACCTCTTACATTTTAATTTTTATAATTTCTCCCCTAATAAATGTTTTTTTTTGTATAATTTAGTTGCTTCTGCAATAAAGCTTACGTCTACTACATACGTATGCATTATTCCAAGTTACAGAAAAAAATTTGGAAATATTTGTACCTGAATTATGAAAAATAGAACTTGCGAGAAATGGCGAATGAAGATATGAGTCCAATTAAACTGTGCCTCAGAACATACCTGAAGCATACTCTTCATCCTGCCGCATTTCTCCATCTTCAACCTTCCTCTTGGCATTCCTTTTAGCACTTCTTGCCTTTTTTTGGTAACTTGAATAGCGAATCTTTCAACTTCATGCACCCGTTGTCTGTCACCCGCAAGCAATTTATCTTCCTTATTAGAGCCACATTTTATGCCTAAATGTCTCAGGCCTTCCAACCTTCCTATCACTCCATCATTGAAGCATATCACTGGATCTAGTACGCCAACTATTATTGTATTTAGTCTTACAAAAACATTCTTGGGTAATCTTTTCCATATGCAGTTGTTGAAACTTTGATTTGTATTAACGCGTGCTCCAATGAAGACATTTACTAAGAAAAACAGGGTCCCTCAGGTCTCTAAAAATGGTTTTATTTCATTATGTTAGTGTTGCAAGGCCAGATCAGTCAATCATCCAGACTGTCCCCCCTGCAACTACTGAAAAGGCGGCTGCCCCTCTTCAGGAACCACACGTTTGTCTAGCCTCTCAACAGATACCCCTCCCTTATGGTTGCACCTACGGTACGACCATCTGTATCGCTGAGGCCTGCAAGCCTCCCAACCAACGGCAAAGTCCATGGTTCGTAGGGGTAGCATTAAAATAATAACAAGCATAAAAATGACTTAACTTGGTTCTGGATGCTACTTACAATTGACAATCTGAAGTTCCTTTGGTCTTGGTACGTTAATCTTATTCTCACATGTCTCTGATACTCGTACAGACTAATGCAAACTGACTAATGGGAGGTCTGTACACTCGTTATAATACCTCGCGCGTTCAGGTATCACTGCGCGAATGTGATCCACTAGGAGAAGAGGTTCTACGTTAGCAGCAATCTCATTGGCTGCTTTACATATTATTACACGGATCGGCGGAAGCAGAATTTGGTCCGTCTTTATGGCAGCGCCATCTCGTACTGTGGAGACAAACGAGCGATGCGCCTGCGCTGTTGTGCTTAGCGGGGCGCGCTCTAGTGGGATAGTTGTGTACGCGCTGACTACGCGGAACTATGTCCACAACATATATGTTTTAATGTTTTTTGTTGATATCAGGTAATGCCGCACACTTTCTAAACAAATCAGAAGTAATTTGAATGTTTTTGAAGCTGTTTAGGGTTATTAAAAATTACCAAGAAATTTATTCATTTTTTTCCCAAAATACTTCCTCAAATTGAGGTACCATTTAATCCAATGTTATACATTTTAAGGAGACCAATTTTTACCAGATATGCATGACGTGATGGCTGAGATACCAGACCTATTTAATTCCACTTATTATGTGTATTGAAAGGATAAAAAAATCACCTCTTACATTTTAATTTTTATAATTTCTCCCCTAATAAATGTTTTTTTTGTATAATTTAGTTGCTTCTGCAATAAAGCTTACGTCTACTACATACGTATGCATTATTCCAAGTTACAGAAAAAAATTTGGAAATATTTGTACCTGAATTATGAAAAATAGAACTTGCGAGAAATGGCGAATGAAGATATGAGTCCAATTAAACTGTGCCTCAGAACATACCTGAAGCATACTCTTCATCCTGCCGCATTTCTCCATCTTCAACCTTCCTCTTGGCATTCCTTTTAGCACTTCTTGCCTTTTTTTGGTAACTTGAATAGCGAATCTTTCAACTTCATGCACCCGTTGTCTGTCACCCGCAAGCAATTTATCTTCCTTATTAGAGCCACATTTCATGCCTAAATGTCTCAGGCCTTCCAACCTTCCTATCACTCCATCATTGAAGCATATCACTGGATCTAGTACGCCAACTATTATTGTATTTAGTCTTACAAAAACATTCTTGGGTAATCTTTTCCATATGCAGTTGTTGAAACTTTGATTTGTATTAACGCGTGCTCCAATGAAGACATTTACTAAGAAAAACAGGGTCCCTCAGGTCTCTAAAAATGGTTTTATTTCATTCATAACAGACTCAGGAAGACGATGCTTATGATGTTGTCTTTTAGTGTGTGTGTGTGTGTGTAACCACACCAAGTTTCTGCTCCATTAGTGAAAAGTCCGTGAACAAGGTGGTCATCTGTGGACAACTTACGAAAGTAGATGCCCCATACAGCTTTTATCATTGCTGTAACATCATTCAGAGGTCCAGTTCGTGTAATGGACAGTCCGTAATAACCCTGAAGGTTTATTTCAGTTTCCATCAATCTGCCGCGGCCAGAAAAAGATTTTCTAACAGATAACAACTTTGCTTTCACTTCTCTTCGTAGATTCGTCAGTCTAGCACCGAGCACCTTTTGCAGTTTTGTTACCAAGGTATCACCATAAACATTGAACTCATTAATTTTATTGAAAGCTTTAGAGTCCCCATCGCCTAGGTACTTCGTATAGCTAGCGTTATAAACGGGTACCGACCTCTGAAATACTTGTAGAGCTCCATCACCCTTCATACCTCCACTATAACCATCATAATTCTCAGAACACTAATGTTCAATATGTCTTTCAGTGTTACCATGCCAGGTGGGGCAGTTCTTAGATAAGCACTCAATATCAACAACTTTTCCATTCTCCAGAGAAGTAGTATATACAATACCATTCAAGGAACCATGTCCTCGGCGTTGCCATGTCCCAGCAAGTGCAACAGCAATGTCCCTAGTTCCACTAATATTTACAGTTTCTTCTACTGCACGTTTCATAGATTCTTTAGACACACCCGTCAAGGCACGTAAAAGTATTTTTATGTACTTGCTGAACCTACAGGGAGGGGGGGGGGGGAAGGGGGGGGCGAGGAGGGAGGTCCATCAAACCACAAAATGTTTGAGCAGCCTTTTTCTCATTTCCTACTGCACTCATTGCATACACTAACTTCTAATGTACATCATATGTATATTTCGCACCATGTTCGAAGTAATTTTCGAGGTAGACTTATTGCACAATCTGCACAGAGCAACTAATTTTGACCCTAAAATCTTCCTTCTACTTTGTTCTTCAGTTATTTCTAGGCAGCCTACACCATCACATTGTTCACATTTCGCCACTTCCTGTATCAAAGAAGATAAGATGCCCAAATAGACAACAACAAATCCACTAAAAACAGCGTCATCGTTAAAAGAAAAATTTGAATCACCATGAGGCGTGTCATGTGGGAGTTTCTTCCACGAAGAACCGATACATAGGTTACTTTAATCAGTGTGGCTTGCTTTGTTTGTGAACTGGTTACCACGGAGTTTCCTTTTATTGAGTTTCTTGATGCGTGGCCTAGTTCGTATTTATTGCGCACTAAAGGATATGTACTTCCACAAATATATGTAGCATTTGGGCAAGGAACACTCAGTAACACGTGAACAAACTGCTTCAGCGAAACAAAAGTAAATACTAGCAAAGATAATCATTTACAGACATTAGAAACCTGCACTGTTACCAACATATACAAAGTGTCATACGGATCATCGCTGGAAACAGAAGGTTCACAGTTTTCTAAATAATACTGGTTTCTGTAACAGAAATAAAGGGGGATGTAACGGCATACAGGACCGTAACTTTAAAATTTGGTGTATATAGGTCATTTTCCGTTTGAAACACTACAATCAGTGTAATCAGGAAAGACTATAGAATTTAATAAATTAAAAAAAAATTGATTTTTCTGCCATTTATAAGTATCCTGTATCCTTAAACGACGCTCTAGAGACAGTATCGCCAAACGTGTTCTTCAATAAGTTTCATAAAACCGAACAACAATACCAAAATTGGACAAGAGATTGTAGTAAGGATCGAACCTGAGCAAAAGGCTGATCAGTTTCGGGCGCTATCACCTACACTATGAGAACAAGTGACACTAAATGTACCGTGCGAGCTACTTGAATCTGCGCGCCCAACGGTCTGATTGGCTTACTTCAATGCTAATTAACTTGGAGACGCCGCGCTGGGAAGCCGCTTGGTCCAGGGCGCCTTGTCCTGGTCCGTGCGGCTCCCCCCGTCGGAGGTTCTAGTCCTCCCTCCGGCATGAGTCTGTGTGTTGTCCTTAGAGTAAGTTTAAGTTAGATTAATTTGTGTGTAAGCTTAGGGACCGATGACCTCAGCAGTTTGGTCCCACAAGACCTTACCACATATTTCCAAATTTTCTCTAACTCGGAGACTGCGCAACGTATCGAAATTTTTCTTAAAAGGTATTTGTCAGCACAACTTATCCTGCGACACCCGTACAGGCTTTTAAGACCGTTTCTACTTACCCTATGTTCCTTGCATATCAGGTTAACAGCCTCATTGATTGAGCATTTATATAATAGAACACAATCTTAATTAATTTTGATTCCTTATCACTGTATAAACAGATTTCATTTTTATTTGCGTGTTATAGCCTAATGCTAAACAGGAAATCCAAACAAACAAAATTTCTCTTTTTACTGACCCCTTTCTACACATTACATGTTAAGTAGGCAGTACAGTAACCTGGTACTATATTATACAAAATTGTCTATCTATAGCACCTAATGTTGGTTTTAAACTTACAGGAGGAATTATAATGGATCACCCCTTTTTGCTTTCTTGTATCTCTTGGACATGTTTATCATTAATTTTTGAGGTATTGTGCATGACAGGTAAAAAAGTAATTTATTTTATGAAACCTTAGTCACTCTGTGACAAAAGATGTGCTGATAATATGAGCTTCCTGGGATAAGTTGAAAAAATTATAAAAAAAATTGCAGGGAACACGCTTTTAGTAAATCAAGTATAGTTATAGGGTAGTTCAACGAAGAAATTTTCTTGCAGACCATCCCGATAGTTTTCTGCTTTTCTTAAACCCTCTCTTTGCTCGACAGTACCTTTAAACCTCTCATCATGTCTTGTTTATATCAAATATTTCTGTTTTCCTTTTCTTCTAGATTTTAACTCTTTAAGAGGCTTTTGCAAAGTATAATTGGAATGAAGCTCTGTAATGATTATAATCTGCACCCTTTTACTTGGGAAGTACGTATTGCCAACACTAAAGGGGCTCATAATACTAACACAAATACTATTGGGACTTCTGTATTGATGACTTCTATCAGTAAACTGTTAGCCGTCAGTGTGTGGGTGGATAACAGAAAAACATTAGTAAAAAGTAGTCCTGAATGCAAATGTCTTACAACAACATTTCTGTATTAAACCTCAAATTAAAGTATCTGTCAGCAGTGTACTGTTATTGTTTCACAAAATACTCTACCTTTAGTCGTTAGTTCAGATAAAGTAATATCGTCTTGTATATCATTCACAAATCACCTGCTGTAGAAACTTTGTTTGTGTGTTACACAGCTATGAGAATGCGACTGACAGCTTTTCAGTGAGTCACAGATGCTCCTACTTTGAAATGGAATCCAGTTCGGTGGATACCCTTTGTGATCAATGTCATGATATTGTCTCTGGCAGCCTGCAGGACTCAGAAAGATGGTGATATCTGTTTTGATAATAATATGAAAATCAACAAGCTCAAGTAAAATAAAACACGGATGCTCTGGCGTATTGTTCTTTGGCTAAGCAGACGTAAATGAGTTTTAACTGATTTCATAACATGGTATACAAGTTGCATCAGGTCGATATTATGAACAGAGATTTTCAGTTTCCACAAGGACTACTGCTTGGTTGTGTATTTGAGTAGAAGCCTTCCGTTGATTACTACTTTCGAGTTAAATTTTCGTAAGCTTGGCCCTAACACTATTCAGATATAAACAAAATGGTCCATAATTATGTTACAGTCTTCACGGATTGACAATGCATTCGCGACTGTTCCGACTACACTTCCAAGTCCCTTCTAACTACTTCAGGCTTGCGACTTGGTCATACTCTTCTTCCGAACTCCTCCTAGTCGCGGCTAACAAGAAACACTTATTTCTACAGAATATACTGCCTTTCCCTCAAATATTTTGACATGCCACGATCGACTGCCTTTACACTCCTCAGTTCCGTCCTCAGCTGTTCGCTAGTCAATTCTATGTTAGAATGTCCGTGAGAACTTTTATATAGATGATATTTTTGTTAACTAAGCGAAGAAACAGAAGAATGTTCATTTATTCACTGAAATAACATTAGCAGTCAGATGACAGAATTAATTGTCATTACAAATGTTTGCAACATTTTACACATCTAAAAATCCCAAAATAAGTGAAACTGTTTAAAAGAAAGAAAATAGAGTACTTATAGTTCTGCAACGGTTCCAATTAGCTACTGAATTAGTGGAGAGACTGTTGTATTGACACCAGTGAGGACAACTATATATTCATCTCACATGAAATCAGAAATTAGACCAAGCTCGAACTTATGAGGCAAGGTATTTCGGAAGTTTTTTGTATTTCTTATATACCTACATAATTTGACTGACTGAAAGGACATTCAAAAACATAGTATCGCAAATTATGCCATAAAGTAACATTATTAACACTCATAACTGCTCATGATACATCCAGCTATAATCAAGTTCTGTATTATGATCATCTTTCGACAGCGTAGTATCCTCATGGTGAGACTACAACTGCTGGTCGTCTGACGAGTAAATCCACCTGTTTCTAACTAGCTATAGCGTGATTTGTCATATGCGGATGCCAGTATTTATTCCTCAGATGTACCTAGATTTTGCATGAATGTTTCGAGGGAGTTTCTGTTCGGAAATGCATGATAGTGCAGACTTCATAATGATTCTAGTTTCACAATAGCCTTGAAAGGCTGTAATGCGACCAGTCACATTAAAATCGTCGATGTGTATTCATTTCGTTGTCTAGTGATATCTCTCGGTAAGATATTCTTTGACTGGCGTATGTAGTTTTATAATATCATTTATGGTCGGAGGATTACAATTCCGCTACACAGTGAAAGGGATCAGGTGGGGAGACCACATATGCTTCTTTTATCAGATATAGTTAGTGCATACTCGTTCTACGTAGGTAGTATTTCGTTACGACGTGCTCTGATGAATGTATTATTAGCAAGTCAAGAACTCAACCTGTTGGACTGCCTATAGAGACATCTCGATACAAACATTGTAGAGCACGTCTGGAATGAAAGGAGAATGCCGAAGCCGATTATTTCCCATCACAGCCTTTTCTGAGAACTCGACTTCCGTTCGAGCTCTCGGAACACGTCAGAAAGACAACGCAACATCGCTGCAAACAATCTGTGGAAACAAAGATACTTGCAAAACAATGTTCCGCGTCAGTTTCAAAAAAAAAAAAATGCCTAAGTGGAAGTGACGTTTATCATTAAAGAAATGTATTGCCCGACCTAGAGGACATACTCACTCAAATCTAAAACGGTCGCATACTTGTTCAAAAAATTTATTTACTTTATTAACTTATAGCAAGTACTTTCTTTATTCCTAAAATACTTTTAGGTTTAATGACAGTTTCTAAATATGTTTCTTATCAAATTACATGTTTTGCACATTTTGCTACGCCATAAGCATTCCTCTTATGAATTACCATGTCTTCTAACTCTTGCGACGTCCAGTGTTGAAAATATTTTCTCATTCTATGATTAATCTTATTTTTTATACCTTGTGTTCCAAAAGCTTCTTAAAAAGTAGTAACAATATAAATGTTTCAATAGGTCATCTAGCACATTTGCAGCGATACGCAAATTGGTTGTAAAATGACTGACACTGCTGCGTCCCCATACTAGATATACCCAGTTAAATGTGCTACGCGTTTTCCTGAAATGGTTGGGGAAAAATGACGATTCACGAAGCACGAAAGTTATTATTTTGTCTCATTTGCACTATTTGAGAGAAAGAGAATTTAGCTCATGTCATAATTGTCTACGATATCATAGAGTAACAGTATATTCCAGCTGCTTGACGTAAGTCAGATAACGTTTGAGCAATTTTCGTGTTCTGTCTTGTGGGGAATATAAGGGAAGCTATAGAAATAAACTCATACTAAAACGCACTAGAAACTCATCTTGAATTTGCAAGTTCACTTAAAAGAAGGCGTGCTGGGAAAAGGCTGCACCAAGTATTACAATCATCGGTAAATAACTAGTGAAGTGTTTGCGTTTGTGTGTGTGTGTGTGTGTGTGTGTGTGTGTGTGTGTGTGTGTGTGCGTGTGTGTGTGTGCCTTTATGTGCATTTTGTGCATAATAGACTACTTCTGAACGTCTGAAGTGATACGATCAGGATCCAATGTTTGGTTACTCTAGCTCAAGGAATACACAGATGTATAAATTTGCAATTTTCTTTCGATCACTGGCTTAATTTCTAGAAGAATGTTCTTAGCAGCATATGAACTGATATAATTCACTGGTTTAATACCTCAATAAATAGTTTTAAATAACAGTGACTCTGAAGCTACGTTATATACAGGCCGGAAGATAATGTAATCAAAGGGCTGGTACAGTCTCACAGTTTTCCGTCTACCACATTCTCTAGCAGCTCTTAATAGTTTCGCCGACAGAATGTTTGGAAGTGGGTTTAGGGATGATCTTCTGTTTAACGTTCGCGTGCCGCTATGTTTATGAGACTTTCTCTGCCGCACTTGTGGAAGGAATTCGATACTTACGTGCACAAAAAAACTATTTCTATGACAATATATCGATATCAAAACTAGAATTCTGCGGATGTTATGTCGCACATCAGTTCCAGAATAGTAATAAAAAATGTTCAAATGTGTGGGAGATCTTATGGGACTTAACGGCTAAGGTCTTCAGTCCCTAAGCTTACATACTACTTAACCTAAATTATCCTAAGTACAAACAAACACACCCATGCCCGAGGGAGGACTCGAACCTTCGCCGGAATCAGCTGCACTGTCCATGACTGCAGCGCCCTCGACCGCTCGGCTAATCCCGCACGGCAGAATAGTAATAAAATTATATTGATAGAATGACCGTGTTGATTGCAACGCCTTTTCTTACAGAAAACATCATCAATAAGAAAGATAATATTAAAGCTGGTTCTGTGTTTTAAGACTGCGTCTTCATCAGGGAGTGAAAATGAAACGCCTTAAAAAGTAATTAATTCCCATTTCGTTCTCATTTACGTTTAAATTCGTTTAACGTTTGAAACGATTAGCATAAAAATTCATTGACATCTGGTCGTTAAAATTCAGTTTTGTCTTCCCTCATAAAACTTTCCTCATTTATATGCTGATTTACTTTGTGTCCTCGACTGTTAACATTTGTTAATGCCTGTATTGATATGCATAGCTCGAAAATAAGTTTGCTTCCTCTCCATTCCCGACCACTTTAGGCCACAAACACTGTGACATTGGCTGCAGATTATAACTGTATTTGCAACACTGCCCTGTAATTGATGATACAATAATCAAACACTCTATAACAGAAACTTCATTTGGTATGGTAACGAAATGCTATTGCTGAAACCGTTCGTGTGCCCTGTAACTGATGATACAATAATCACACACTCTATAACAGAAACTTCATTTAGTGTGGTAACGAAATGCGATTGCTGAAACCGGTCGTGAAGTAAGTCCAATTTTTTTGTGAGACGAGGAAAAAAGATGAAAACTTTGGATTGAAATATAATCGTAATGTCACTTCGTTTATACATCTTACACATATATTAGGTTTCTGTGTTTCATTTATGACGGATATGAAACTAATATCCAGTGTTACCTTAATTTTATTTTGTGTGTTACGTCATTATTTTTCGTTCGTCTCTCAGACTGAAGACACAAGACACAAATTGGTTTGGGTTGCACGTGGCTTAGACTCGAAATTGATAATGGAACTGCACGAATTCTGATGTGTATTTATTTGGAAAGAAGAGATTAACATTTTATGCTGTAGTTTCATTCTGGTATTAAAAGTTCCATTTGCATAACACCGTTATGCAAATTAAGGCCTTTAAAACCAGGGGACAAATTCTGTAACAAAAACGAGGGAGTGGGATAACACAATGGAAGTTCCATTTCTCATGGCAACGTAGGGAATAAAAGAAAAGAATTTGCAGCACGTTTGTATAATTCTCCTCAGAATGCTTGTAATTTTCTCGCCGATTTGATTATGCTTTAAGACCATGGAACACTTTTAAAAAACCTTTCTTACATCGTTGCAAAGAAACTACCCTACAGGTATTCTATTATCGTTGGTAAGACTGATGCTGCTGTGGCGGCTGCCGTATTCTCTTTGCTCCAATAGCACCAAAAACTACAAGCCATAGATATTACGGGGATGAAATGACATGACTAATTGAAGGAGTTGCAGGGAAGGTTATGCATGATTTTCTTTCCTTAATTTCGTACTACGAATATGAGATACCTACGCTCTCTAAGTATTGGTAAGTCCGGCTTCATTTACACAGTTCAAATTATAGGATTGTTTCAATCTAAAATTGAAACAAATTATCAGTCCACTTGTAACATTTAACCTCATTTCTACTTTCCAATGCTAGAGAACTGTTTTTCTGCTATTCTTCTACTGCGTTTTCTTAACCTTACTATCCCTCTTTAGAGTTTCGCAAGCGAGAACGTCACCCTAGTTAATCAGTATAGGTCTAGGAGAGGAATTTAAGGTTTTTAGTCAATGTTAACCTTGTGTGTTTGAAACTATTCATCCACCACAGTGCCGTTAATAGTTCTCAAGCATCATGCCACAGAAATTGTTACAATATCTTCAGTTTACATGCCTGTTTTATAAAAGTTACCCTGTGTATCAAACGCTAGCCAATTCTGCAGCATGCGAGAATGGATAAATGTGAAGGTAGACCGTGATCGAAATTTTAGACCTAAAATCAAGTTCATCTTGAAAGTAAAACTTTCGGCTAATTCTGCCACGTATTGATACAGATCTTTCGTTCCACAAAACCGACTATAGACCATCGATATTTAGATTTCTTCTGTGTCTAAGGTGAGATGAAAAGTGAATGTCCTTTGTACTCTATGAATGGCTGCTTCAGTTAATGACTATATTGTAAGTGTATTTTAGTATTTCTTTAAGCGATGGTGGCATTCACAAGGTACGACAATCTAAACTTGCCGAAAGTCGATCACAGTCGCTTGAAAGGTAGCATTAGATACACTCCTTAATCGTAAAGATAAACGAAGCACTGCTCTGACAATTTTCCATAACAAATATGTAATACATAAAATAAAAATTACGCTAAATATTCGCATGTAGTTGACTGATAATGTTTTACCTGTAACATCTGCTGACATAGTCTTCATGTCTTCATAACTGCATTTAATTTCACTTTTTTCGGGTATTCTCGGTCACTTCTGCATTACTAAAGCAACTGTTTGATGACATCAAGGTGGTGTAGTATCAGCAATGCTATCTTCAATAAATATCATGATCTACTCATCTTTTTCCCACATAAGATTAATTATCTCTTTAAGATCATCTGATACAAGCGTCTGATACACCCATCGTATCTTCAGTTATTCTGCAACAACGCTTTGTGTGAACTGTTTTCAGCGTACTTGTCATTTCGATAAGTAGTGTGGTCCGTGGAAACACCACAGAAATCTCGAATCAGTATACTACTGCTACAGCAGACTTGATTTAGGCACACAGGGCGATTTGATGTCGAATCAGCAGTTCTAAAATAGTGTCTATAGAAACCAGTCCTGTCGGTACTACACAGAATTAGAGAGCTGTCGGAAAGGATGAGGACGTATTCTGTCAGGTTGGAGCGAAAGTCGAAAATTCTGTTGTCTGTTGAGTTTAAGCTGCCTACACGTCGATAACGAATATAAGTAGTGCAGTATCGAAGAAAAAGTGGTATTTCACGTCAGCGACGTGAATGACGATTTGTTTAATAGTTAGATGTATACTGGAACGTGTACAGCAAGGTAAAAAAAAGAGCACTTACACCTTCATGGAAAAACTCTCCTCGTATCACACAAAAGAATAGTAGTAAAAACAGTAGTAGCATTGGATCACTTTTACAAGAACGTCACAGTTGTGATAGTTTAAAGAAGGAATAGGCAGCTTATATATTCCGACGTTTACATAGGTATGGGTTTCGTTTGACAAGGGTGGGCCAGGTAAGACCCGGTGTCTGACTGAAGTAATTACAGGAAACCCGGAAACCTAACGCAGGATAGACGGGCGGAGATGAGAGACTCCACTGTTGGGAGACCCTTACACATCCTTCATACAGTACTCATCTCTCCCCAAACGGTTTCCATATTTTGAGAGCCCTTAAGAAAGACATTCGAGGCCATCTATTTGTTTCAGACAAAGAGGTGCTCGCATGGAAAAATCCATGATTCCGTGGGCAACCTCATACATTTTTCCATTACGGCAGTGATATTCTCGTCATTCTCTTCGACGTACCCATTATGTTTAAGCTCGAAATATCTTCTAAGATACCCCAACTAATTGAGATCAAGGCCACTGGACGGCAGTTTTGTGGATCATATCTGCTACACTTCTTGCGTAACCTCTGCTTTCTTACCGCCACACGTAAGGGTTCTTAATTTAATAATAATTATGATACATTAACTATAAATTATTTATAAATCAACCTAAATCGAAACGTGTAAAATAAATACTAAAATTTTGATAAACCCTTCGAGGGATCTACGGTAGATTATAGTGAATACAGGGATTGATTCATCGCAGTCTGACTATGGAATGCGATAGGAATGAAAACGGGCCTTGGGGATTTGTTTAGTTTCAACGAATTCAGCTGATTCTCACTGCCACTGAAACTAATATCTATTTTTTTCCAGTGTTATGGTAATTATGGTGGGAAAGTACTCCTGGGTTTCCCTTTTAAGTGATCTTTTGAAAACGGAGTACAGAATTTCTGTTTTTGTTTTGCTGCTCTCAGTTCCAGCTCTTGTCTCGTCGTTCATGGACCGTGCACTGACATTGATGCCACTAACAGCCTTCACACGCGCTCCCAGTTTATTTGTGTTTTGAGAAATATCTTTTGACAATATTTTGTGACGATTCAGCTACTTAGTCCTTAAATGATTTTCATTACTCACTTGGTCGCCAGACGCGTTCCATTCAGCATTTCTCTATCTGTGGCACTATGCTCTGTGCTACAGCTGATAATCAGTAGTTTCTGTTTCTTTGAAGAGACCGGGCACCATAGAGTGTCCCTCGCGACATGACCCCTTCTACTGGGTTCATATCTATCCAGTACTTGGTCAAATATTCTTTTAAAGTTAATCCATAGTTCCTCGTATGCTGCTGTTCTGGGCTAAATGCTTAAACTTCCATATTGGCATACGAATTTGGCGTAATTTTCCCACAACGCTTTTTAGATTAGGCTACTCTCATCCAATCCAGATAACGATAGGCATAGAAAACCGAGAATTATGGATGTAAGAACCAAAAAATGCCCCCACTGGTGAGAGTGTTAAATTTCAAGTGGTTAAATGCGGAAAAATTTACAGCTAAGATCTATAATTTTAAATCCTCACATAAAACCAGGTACAGAATATTGATTAAATTGACATCAGTGTGGACTTTTGGGAAAATATGACCTCATACCGAAAGCATAGACTAATGGGAAATGGAAGTTGTGTATCTGTTGTAGTAGAGACGAATCTCAGATCCACCGAGACAGAAATCGAATCTGCGAACGAGATTGTTTAGGAAAGACTCATTATCAAGGGTGGGCATGAAATTATAATTAAATCCTTCGATCACTAGACTCATCTCCTGATGTAATCGAAAACTTTGGAGACATCCTTAGTTCTCTTGTATTTAAGTAGCTAATTATATTCTAATCATGTGAGGAGACTTTAAGCATCCAACAATTAGTTGCGATAGTTATACTTTTTTGACGGCCTTGGCAAGACATCCAGTGAAAAATTACTAAATGCCTTGCACCTACTACATGTAGTTCGCAACTCCACTCATTATGGATATGTAGTAGGGGTAACGGTAACAAATATGCATGATCTCCGTGAGGACGTCCGTGTCGAAACTGGTATCAGTGACCATGTGGCTGCTACAGCAAAAATCAATACCAAGTATAAATGCCAGATAACACGAGTAGAAAGATTTATGTATTTGTCAAACTGGACGAAGCTGCAGTGTTTCGGGAGATACCTGCAGTTTCGCTTTTGCGACGTCCGCCTCAACAAATATTCCTGATAGTGTCTTGAATGCTACGCCCAGTGTCGACGGAAAGAGTCGGTTTGTTTCCCGTGCCTCTTCCACAGAGTAGTCCAAATCTGAGCTACGGTGATATTGATTTTATCGATATGCGTTACAAGGACAGTAAAACAAGATGAGTAGCCAGTACACCAGTAACAACTGCAGTACTGCTGCATGGCGGCAGCAGTCAGAGCGCACCAAAACGATGCGGTCTCTTCTAGACTGCTAGTTATTCCTCATGTTTTCTGTCCCTGTTAATACATATCGACAAAACAAATATCCCACAAGACTAATTTGGGACTGCTCTGTCGAATGGGCACAAAAAATTCCACTTTAAAAATACTTTTGTTTGTGGCGGGAAACAAAACGACGCTTTCCTTCGATACTGGGCATCACATGAAAGACAGGATCAGCAGTTTGAGCTGACACCAGGTACACATCGCAAAAGCGAAATTGCGGATATCTGCCGAAACGCCACAGAAAAAAGCGCTTGGACTGTACTTAGGGGAGACACCCAGTATGCATGTAAATCACGACTAAACTCCAAGATCAGGCCCAGAGCATCACACGGTACAGCCGGCATGTCATCCTTTGTCTTACAGCATCTTTCGTACGCAGTATGGAGAAGCCAGCTCAATGCTGTCCTGGCCGCTATAGGAGTTACAGATCTTGAGCCGCTACTTCTCATTCAAGAAGCTCCTCAATTAGCAACGCGATATGGAACTTACCTTTTTGCAGTCCTCCCAACAACGAAAAATCCCTAGTAGTCCTGGAAATTGAATCCCGGCCCTCCACATAACAGTCAGACCCACAAACCAGACACCTACATAGGTGGACTTGTAAAAGCTATAGCGTCCAGTAATTTCGTGGGTTTTTAGAAAAAAAACATACATAACTTAAAATTCATTCCGTCGTCATTCATATATAAGATACTGTGCCGTGCTCCTGCGCTTAATTTCGCGTAATTCCCGCGGATTTGAAATCCCTCTGGCCGCAAGAGTGCATGGAAAGTTAAGACTAGTTTACACGACGACATTGGGTTGCGCTACTCGTTGCGTGGAACGAGTTGCACACAAATGGTTTCATATTTGACTGTCGACACGGCGAAACCATTATACACTTCACTTTCGTCGTTTTGTAGGTTCCCGAGTGGTGACTGAAATGAAAGTTTTGGCAGCTGCACGGCTCACAAGTAGTGATGGAATTAAAGCTTGTTGCGTGGAATCGCTGCATAAGAAAAATAAGAAACGTGTTTCGATTCGTGACCGAATGAAGAACAGACGTCAGCTCGGTTGCTCAGCATCCTTACTGAAATAATTTGCAATGGAAGACCCAAGAAGATCTTTTAATTATCTTAGAATGTCACCACAACAGTTCACGTTTCTTCTGAATAGACTTAATGTAGCGATAAGGAATAAAGATACTGTAGTACATGAAGCACTTCTCCAGAACTGAAATTACGTATCACATTGCGTACATTACAATCAAGAACACTCGACATGCTATAAGATGCGGATTTAGTTGGTGATGGCAATTTTTCATTAACACCACCAATTAACATTAACAGTAATAATTATTAACATTAACAGCAGTAATTATTCGAACAGGCCGCATTAAGAAGAGAATGGTTTGCGAACTGCTCTCTTTAAGATCTGCACAGTGGCAATATTTCAAAATTCAAACATGTGTGAATGGTTAGCACTGCTGCGACGTTTTGAATAGATGAATATTGAATAAAGAATGCAGCTTCTTGATTTGTGTAGCTTTTCCTCCTTTCAACTATATCCCTTAAGAAAAAAGAGTCTGCCAATTCGAACGCTGGGATTTCAGTTTAGTAGACGAGGGCATTTCGACAGCTAGAGTTACATTTGGTTGTATTTGTCTTAATTCAGTTGTACACGTGTGTCCGCAGCTCGTGGTCGTGCGGTAGCGGTCTCGCTTCCCACGCCCGGGTTCCCCGGTTCGATTACCGGCGGGGTCAGGGATTTTCTCTACCTCGTGATTACTGGGTGTTGTGTGCTCTCCTTAGGTTAGTTAGGTTCAAGTAGTTCTAAGTTCTAGGGGACTGATGACCATAGATGTTAAGTCCCATAGTGCTCAGAGCCATTTGAACCATTTTCTATACGTGCTTCTAATTCAATAAATTTTGCCATGCGGCTCAGATATTGTCAAACTTTCTGTGCTGTGATCGTACGTGAAGGTCTCAGGAGTAGCAATGAAATCCCACAAACACCTATGCAAAGCATAGATATCCAAAAAGCGAACATTATTCTCCGTTCCTGACTGCATGTCTACACTCTACTAACACACATAACCTCAAAACTCATGCCACTAGTGTCGCCAAAGTTGGAACACACCGAAAGTTTAGTTTCACCGACGAGTTGCGCAAACGCGCAGCGCGCATGCGCAGTGGACGGTAGTACAGTTGCGTGCAACCTAGTGTCGTCATGTAAACTAGGCTTTACTGTCGCCGGTAGAGGGCAGGTCGGAGGGGAAGGTAGTTAAGGGCTGCGGCGACCTGGAGAAATGGAGAGTGTGACACGGGCGGCGAGGAGCGCAAATGAGGCGGCTGGTTGTGGCCACCAAGCATCTGCCGTTGCCCGTTGGCAAGAGTGGCGCCTTTGCTCACTGCGGGTTTGGCGGGCCGAGTGTTGATCGCAGCCGTGAATATTGCTCGTTAACAGCTAGTTCGGCAGGGCGCACAGTTTCGGCGTGTCCTTTGCTATTGAAGTTGCAAGCAGTTTGTGTCCTTTGTGGTGGCGGGTTGGAGTCCGGCCTGACCTTTGTAAGTACTGGACACGCTGTCGTCTGCTTGATGATTTCCGTGGGTTTTCGACTACGAGTAATCTTTCGTTACATCCTTCTCTCGTCGCTCTCTAAGGAACCGTTTGTCAAAGGGCGCTGGATTTTACGATGAGCATGCGATTAATGCGCGCGTCACTTGGTGACGCGTGGTGGCAACTTTGACTCCTGGTTGCCCGTCTATATGTATATAAATGTGTTATTTATGAACGTCTAGCCTCCTGCTACTTGCGTTCAGTTCTGCCAATATGTGTAGGCTTGCAGCTGTCACTATTCTAAACTAATTTTAGAATCTAGAGGTATAGAGTGCAGATGTAATTATTCTGATTTACGAATTCTACTTTATAGTCAGTGAAAACTGCTTGATCTAGATACCTTATTTCTTAGGCATGTCTGTAATTACCTGTCGCCTAATATCACGCAATCGAGCTGTTTACTAAACTGTTTGCGTCTACTAAAAATACTAAAGAAAAATTTTATGCCTCAGTAGACATATCTAAGGTTCCTGCATAACGTTCGTACTTTGCTGCGTTTGTAGTATGTTGCATTTGTACTAAATAATTAACAAGTTGTCTGTTGTTACAGGATAGCTCATTGTATCTCTTGTTAACTGTGGTCTAGTTAAAGATGCCTGTGTACCATGATTGAAATTTTTAATGAAAGTTTCTAGAACTGTGGTAGCGGCAACCGCCGTCCTATGTTAGCAGAGAAGGAGGAATTATTGCTACTAGCGTTGCTTCTGCCACCGCCTCTGTCATCATAAATTTGAACAACATGTCTCAATCATTTTGGTTACTAAGAAGGCAATGGCGTTTTGATAATTACTGCCAATAGCCGGTGGTTGATATTTGTGATGTATTCATTTTATCATATTTTTTGCTGTTTGTAATGTTAATGTATGTTTACTTCATTTAATATTCTGTAGTAAAAGAAAGTGATTTTATGCTGTTGCCGTTTTGAGGGGTTTGCTATCGTCGTTTCAGTTATGGAGGCAATTTGTTAATGTTATTCTTGGATTTTTGCTTTTATAAATAAATTATGTAGTGTATTTGGAAACGTTAATAAATTCATTATGGCTCAGTACATTTCCACTCAACGGTAGCTCCCTACCGCAATTAAGATACCGCTTTGAATCAAAGTGCTTATAAGTAAAAATTCTCCTGTGTCATTCTACTGTCGACATTTGGGGTGCCATAGCAGGAAACATTGATAGGGGTGACATGGATTTTGCTTTCATTAGTAGGCGAAGCTTTGGAAATTATATGACTTTTAACGTGAACAGTAACCCATGAGAATTTTACTGAAATGGACATGAAATTTGCCGCACATATAGGGCTAAAATACGTTTAGCAGAATGTGGCTGCGACAGATGATACTCGGAACCAGCTAGGTGGGCGTGCCGAGCCTGAGTCGGACAGGGGGAGGCACTTAGACGGGTAACCACTGCAGCGCGCCGTCGGCCGGTAACAAGCTCGTCTGCGCTCCGGCCTCCGCCGGCACCTGCTCATTCTCATGGCGCACACACCCTCACGCCACGCCACGCCACACCGTCCCACCCTGCCACCACCATTCTTCTGGTGCGCGCGCAGGTGGCCGCAACTGCCGATGCCCCTCCCCCAGACGCTTTCCGTCCCCACTGGCAACCGCGTCTTTCCTTCGTTTTATCGGCCTCAGAAACTTCACTCGTTCCTCCAGAAAGAAGTGTGCGACAATCTCATAAGGAGAATCGAAGTCCCAATTCTTCGTTCTCGTTTCGATCCTCCGCCAGTATAGGAGAGAAAATTAGCATTATTGCCGTTGGACAGGCTACACACAACATCAAGACCGTAAATGCGGTATTTTAAAGGCACTCACTAAAGAATAAATCCGATTTTTTGTGGGCTATGAAGAATTTCGACAGTGACGAAGGATTTGGCCTCCGTACAGCATTAAAATATCGCGGGATTCGGCAAAGATACGTATCGAAACTATGGATGGCGGGATGATCTGGGGAAAGGAACTAGTATCCATTCAAGTACAGCCATGACTGAAACAGAGGTTCTTGTTCCCACGGGAGACGTTTCTTTTCGTGTTTAACTTGAAGAACGCGATCATAGAAGTGTTCAAATGAAAAGGTAGAAACATCATAAGAACCAGAACGGTGGAAATTTTCTTATGCCGCTTTGGGATAACGTAATGAGACATCGAGGGACGCGAGAGTAGTGTCGTCAACTCCTACTAATAAATTCAACGCTGTGTCCTCAGCAGGCGAGGTGATACTACATTCTGCCGTCCGGAGTGGCCAAGCGGTTCTAGGCGCTACAGTCTTTTACCGCGCCACCGCTACGGTCGCAGGTTCGAATCCTGCCTCGGGCATGGATGTGTGTGACGTCCTTAGGTTAGATAGGTTTAAGTAGTTCTAAGTACTAGGGGACTAATAACCTTAGCAGTTAAGCCCCATAGTGCTAAATAGTGCTAAGAGCCATTTGAACCATTTGATACTGCATTCTTTTGACGAACGAGGTCCGAGCTCATCGAATTCCTGGTACAAAAATATACCCATTAACATAGCTGTGTACTGTGAGACACTCTGTAGCCTACCAAGTCCATCAAGAGCAAACGTCCTGGGCTGCTCATTGAGGATTTGATTCTACAGGAAGTGCTTCAACTTGAACGACGATCTGAAGCATATAGAGGAGGACTGGCTCACGTCACAGCCACAAGAATTCTGAGGAAAGGGAATCCCCACTCGGACGGTTGTGCTGAGACCTGTGGTGATTATTTTTGAATAAATATTTCAATTATATCGGCGGCATTGTTTGGTACCTTGTCCTTTTAATACCAATCATAAACGCAGGTCAGCTAGCTACATTATGGCCACCTGCCAAATATGCCGAAACTTTTCACGGATAACAGTCGCCCTGCGTCGTGGCATGCAAGCAATGACTCCATTATAGGTCGCTGGAGGGAGTTGGCACCACATCTGCACTCACAAGTCACGTAATACCCGTTGCTTCCGGGGAGAGCGGCGATGAGCTCTGATGCCACATTCAGTCACAGCCGACATTTGCTCGATTGGGTTCAGATTGGGAGAGTTCAAAAATGGATCTGAGCACCATGGGACCTAATATCTGAGGTCATCAGTCCTCTAGAACTTTGAACTAGTTTAACCTAACTAACCTAAGGACATCACACTTCCATGCCCGAGGCAGGATTCGAATCTGCGACCGTAGCGGTCGCGCAGTTCCAGACGGATGCGCCTAGAACCGCTCGGCCACAGTGGCCGGCTTCGGCGAGTTGGGGGACCAGCACATCAATTGAAACTCACCATAGTGTTCCTCGAATCACTCCATCACACTAATTGGTCTTGTGACATGGCGCATTGCCGTCGGGGAAAATGATGGGCATTAATGGGTGTACTTGATCTACAACCAGTGTACCATTGGTCATTATGATGCCTTGCACGACCTCCAGTAGAGCCACAGATGCTCACGTAATTGTTCCCCAGAGCCGTTAGCTTTTCTCCGTCCTGCAGTTCAGAAGTCCGGGAGCTGTTTTCCTGGAAGACAGTGGAGTCACGCAGTCTCATCAGCATGATGAGCAAGGTAGCGGGATTTATCAGACCATGCACCGCTCTGCCAGTGCGCCAAAGTCCATTGCCAATGGTCACGTGCACATTCGTGTCGTAGTTACTGATGCCGTGGTGTTAACATTGGCACATGCATTGTCGTCGGCTGTGGAGATCCGTAGTTTGGAGTGTTCGGTTCACTCTGTGTCCAGACACACTTGTACTGAGCTCAACATTAAAGTCTGATGTTAGCTAAAACAAAGTTCGGCCCTTGCCCTCTTTTACCAATCTGCCCAACCTACGAAGTCCGACATCTGTAACGGGTGGCCGCACAACCCCATGTCGTCTTGACGTCGCTTGATCTGGGTTTCATCACGTGCTGAAGACACTCACCACAGCAGTCCGTCAAGAAGCGTAGTTTCCAAAATGCTCTTGCCACGCCTCTGGGCAATCGCAATCTAGCCTTGATCAAACTCAGATAGATCGAGATCTTTCTCTACGCCACAACCAGACAGCACGCTCGCTGAGACTACATGCACCGTGCGTGAATCTAACAGTCATGCCTCGGCAGGTGACGTTGCTATCGCCTGGACGAGTTTATATCGATAGTAGGTCGGGTAAGATCCTTCATTGCTCTGAGTGTGCACCTCCTGAACAAATCGATTCCCTATTCAAACGACAATCTTTAAATGTCGAACAACAGTTCAGCTAAGCAGAAGAACGATGAAGCGCTGTCTCAACAGACTACGGTCATGCCGCTGTTGGTTTTAAACTCATGCTCGCAGACGTTTCACCGTCTTACACAAGGTGTGACACGATCTTTTCACAAAAAACATTCGAATGTGGTTTCTGACTCAGTAATCCGTTTCTTGATCTTTCCTTAAATACAGAATGTAGATGGAATAATCCATACCTACTTTGTACGATTGCAGTGTAACGCTAACCGTTCGCGTGTGTTTGTGCCGTTTTCCAGTAATGCTAATGATCTGCAAATTACAGCAAGATAAAATTTTCTTTGGCAGTAGCCGAGCGGTGGCGTTGTCTTTTTGCAACATTTCAGTGAGTTTCATACGCTTAACCTTTGGTCGAAGATGATGATGGATACGAAACTAATTGAAACGTCGCAACAAAACGACACGACCCCTCCACTAATCAGCAGAGAATATTTAATGATTGAAATTCGCAGAGACAGCCTGCAATCACATAAAATAAAGCACTTTTACGCATCATGCCATTTTGACATTGTAGCATGTCGTATTCTTGCAGTTGAAATATGTATGGCAGCGTTTGTTCATAAAATCACGGGTTTTTATTGGTCATACTTTATACCAAATAAGCTGAGATGAATTAACCAGAGTTAATATCCTGAAATATTAATTTAGAATCCTAAATGTGAGAGAGCAGATTACGAAACAGATTAGTATGCTGCTACTAATCATTGATATTCAGCTGTTCCCGACACATAAGGAATTAAAATAGGTTCCATTCCATACTGGACTGTGCTACAGCAACTGGTTATGAAACTGTTGAAATAAGATAGTCTCGGGTGCAAAATCTTTTTTATGTGCAGGAAATTACGAGTTTCGTCCTTATGAGGCATCATGAGACTGACGTAAAAATTGATGTGGAACACCAAAATTCATCCATTAACGCCCACGTATGGCATTAAGATCAGACAATAATTGTTTCCTTATAAAATTTTATCTTAATGGCTTACGTGGGCATGAATGGACGGATGTTGGGTTTCCAGATTAATTTTTACGCCAGTCTGATGATGCCCCAAAACTACCAAACAAGTCATATCCTGTAAATAAAAAGTGTCTTCCAACCGAGACTGTCTTATTTTAAGACATGCGGAATTGTGCTGGACCGGCACTCGAGCCTGGAATTCCCGATTATCACGACCAGTCGCCTCATAAACCTCGGCTGTTTAGAACATCTCCAGGACCGATCCAGACTTCCGTATGTAACATCCCGTATGCTCACACAATTCGTGCTTCTTACACTGGGAAGATACAGATACTGTATAAACACAGACATTGTAACAATCAAAGGAGAGAGAAAAGGTCGTAGACAACATGGAGAATAAATACGAAGAAGTAAATTGAAAGCTGTGCCTAGAAGGTGACAGGCGTCTTCACTGTTGAGTAACGCCAAGTAGGATGTGAACTGTTCAAAGCTGCTCCTTGTTACACTAAGAAATGAAACGTTTCGGTAGTAAAGATGCCAATTGTGTAGAAGTACCAAGTAACGATTGCAACAGACGTTATGAATTTCTTGTCTCTTCCTTAAGTGAGTTCTACATCTACATCTACATCCATCCTGACGGTGTGAGATGAAGGGTACCTTGAGTTCCTCTATCAGTTCTCCCTGCTATTCCAGTATCGTATTGTTCATGGAAAGAAAGATTGTCGGTATTCCTCTGTGTGGGCTCTAATCTCTCTGATTTTATCCTCATGGTCTCTTCGCGAGATATACGTAGGTGGGAGTAATATACTGCTTGACTCCTCGGTGAAGGTATGTTCTCGAAACTTCAACAAAAGCCCGTAACGAGCTACTGAGTTTCTCTCTTGCTGAGTATTCCACTGGAGTTTATCTATCATCTCCGTAACGCTTTCGCGATTACTAAATGATCCTGTAACGATGCGCGCTTCTCTCAGTGGGATCTTCTCTATCTCTTCTATCAACCCCATATGGTACGGATCCCACACCATGAGACTTTCTGCGAACAGGTTATTCGAGATAAATTTTTATCGTCTCTGACACTACACATATAACTATATACGTCGACATTTTCTGTAAAGTACAATATCCACGCCTAATTACCATTTAAAAAAATGAGTGCACGCTAAATGACTGCCCTCAGCGTTCACCCAGCGGAGGTCATTCCCATTTCTCAGAATTGTCGTGGGGAATCGATTATGTATATGAATCATACGAATGACCGAGATGGTTTTGCGATAGATAGTTATTTGTTTATGCCTGATCCAACTTATTCATCTCAGACTAGCACTTGCACCCTACTTCCTCAGTTATTTGTTGTATGTATCCGAATCTCTGTATTCCTCTTCAGTTTTTACCCTCTACAGCTCCTTCTAGTACCATGCGGCCTTAACAGATGTCCTACGAGTAGTAGGGTAGTGGCGTCGTCACTCCACATTTGATATCAAATTGATATGCAAATTAATTAAACTGATCAATTAGTCACCCTAGCCCTCCACCCATCCCCGCAGAACCATGCCCTAGACGACGACCCATCCATTTCCCAGATGATGTCAGGTGTTTGTCTCAGCCTGAACGTGGGACCCCAGCCTCTTCCTCACCCTCCCCAAACCTACACAATTGGCTGGAATTTCGAGTTTTGGTGGGAATTTCATTTTCCCAGGGTGGTGACGGCATCCCACTCCACCCCCCACCCCCCGCCCTCCCCGCCCCACCCGCCCAGGAGTTTTCAGGAAATTAAAAATGGTGGTGCCATTTCCAAGACTGGACTCTGGTTCTCCTGGGTGGAAAGCCCAAGTGCACCTCCTTAACACAATTAAACCCCTAGAGGCGATTGGCATTGACTGGAAATTAAAAATGGTGCTGACCTTTCTGGGACTCGAACACTGATTCTGCTGGATGAAAAGCCCAAGTGCACCGCCGCCCCCCCCCCCCCCCCGGCCCAGTCATGGAAACTGAGCAAATGTGAGAGAGAAAGGTTACGTTAGTGTTATTTATTTATTTTGGTCGGAAAAATGAAGTAAACATCCGTCCTTATTACGTAATTAATCATAAACATCAGGTCTAATTATACAACTATATACCTAGCGCTACACAAGGACTGCATAAAAACGCAATACAACTCAAAAATTGACGATGCCACACAACTGGTGTTATTCTGCAAGGGAAGAAATTTCGCAATACCACTCGAAATTTGCGACAGGCACACTCAAACTCTACCCTACACGCACAGGCTGGCGGGAAAATATCAGGAGTGAAAGGTATTATCTTTATTCTTTTAGGCAGGAAATGCATTCATCTGATGAGACGCTGGTGGACAGAGAGGAATATAAGAAGTGTATTACCTGTAAGCAAACAGTATCTATCTCTGATATCAGATGCCTGCTCAAAAAACTTCCTGCAGTCCAGGTAATCGAAGCAAATACATGCTCTCAAAACTGATAGAGAAAAATGAGTAACGGTTCCAATTACAATTTGAAAGTGTCGTGAAAAAAGTAGCACTTATAATGAAGACGTCATAATGCAGCACATGTACTGGAAAAATAGTTGTTCTAAAAGACTGCAAAGGGAGCGGAATTTTAATGTGCGTTCTCCTCGAAAGGCGTCCACAAACTGCCGAAAATTGAGGAGCTCTTCCTCCCTCCCTTCTTCTACCCTCCCTCCAACGCTCCATCTACCTACTGGGAGTGGGGGGGGGGCGGAATGTGGAGGAGCACACAGGCATTTTCAAACGGCCAGCAACTCCGCCTTGTGGCACGTGCTGTCCTCTGTCCACCTTGAGGCAATGGTACTTCAACGATACAAAAGCAGGTACAGTTAACAAAGTAATATCATATAAAAGGATGGCTCTCTCAAGTGCAACTTGTTCATCTGTAGTGACACAGCTGCCCATAATGTTGTGGCAGCACCAGACACAGACGAGGCACGCCCCCATCGCCTCAATTAGGCCTCTCGTTCTGCATTGCCAAACTCCATTATTTAATGTTAACAGTTCTTTCGTGCAATCTGTTAAAAGTACTTATCTAATTCCAGAGAATGGTCCAATTGGTCTGCAGCACTCCATCTGGCCACAGCCTTAAGGCGACACTCCTACCCCAACACAATTGCGTGTATAATTAACTAAACAACAGGAGATAAAAGACGGCCGCAACAAGTGCAACTTGTTTGTCTAAAATATAGCAACAAAGCCCCCACACACCACCCCCTAGGTAGACAGCGACTGTGTTCAGCGACAACTTTATAGCAGACGTGCCCCCCTCTATCATACCCCTATGTGGCCACTGGCCACAATCGGCCATATGCAGCATGCCTTGAAGAAATAGTCCTAGACAGCACAAAGAGGAAATTAGTAGCATAACCTATCCCACCTGCAGATCACTCCAGATTGTTGTTTCAATAGTCAGCTGCTTGCCAAACAGAAAGCCCCTTTCCGCATAAAGCGAGTGCAGCGTCACGCTGGCATCCTTCAGAACACTCATAAATGACTGCTATCCCAACTGAGGGAGAGCGGTAGTCTGTTAGGGAACTCGCCTGCCATTTTGCGCTGGACTATTTAACTTCAGCTGAGGATAGAGATGAGGGGGAAGATGCTAACTTTGTTGTTGTTTTTTTTTCCTTGGTGCAGGCAGTTGCTGTGGGAGACCTAAATGTTTCTGTGAAACAAGTAGAGGACCCTTTTAGAAAACATCCGGTGTTTGTCGGCATCCGGTCGATGGGAAATTAGATGCAGTTGCTAGCCTTAGAAAAACACTCTTTGTTCAGTCTGAGACATGTGGATAGTCCGACACACCCAATGCCAGCTGTATACCTCGAAATATATTCTGCTGTTTTCGTGAGGAAAATGGCTCTGAGCACTATGGGACTCAACATCTGAGGTCTACAGTCCCCTAGAACTTATAACTACTCAAACCTAACTAATCTAAGGACATCACACACATCCATGCCCGAGGCAGGATTCGAACCTGTGACGGCAGCGGTCATGTGGTTCCAGACTGAAGTGCCTAGAGCCACTCGGCCACACCGGCCGGCTTTCCTGAGGACACAAGTGTGCATTAAGACGCTAACCTTCGAAAACAACTCTGTTGCTGGTGGTAAGGAATGGTACACAGATCCAGCTGCTGGCGGCCGCTTCCCCACACCTCCCCTGATGGAGGCAGACAAGTGGTCATTAGTAGACCCCCAGACATGTGGCCGAGGGGTGCATGTGTTACGGTTGTATTGTTAGGCCGCCTGAGATCTAATAGCTCACTTGGTGTGGCACGTTTCTTCATGAAAGGCGCGCAGCAGGCCAGAGGGTTGTGGGTACGCGTGTCCCATGATGCATGAGGTGGCCACACGAAAGCAGCACAGTTGTGGAAGGTCTGAGCCAGCAAGGTTAGGCGACTGCTGCTACCTGATGCTGGGTGGAGGGGTGGGGGGCTGTCGGCCATACAGAGCAAGCCATGCCAGTATTGCATTGGAGCTCTGCAGAGCACTGTGGCACATTTTAATGACTTTGTTATCACGATACTTGAAGCGATGAAGCAATCAGAAGTTAAACAAGAGTAATGTATTGAAAAATCCTCCTCAGTTGCGATTCATCTACTTGGGAACAAGTATACGACAGCAAGAGGAATATGGGAAAACGGAGAGATGGAAGCTCCATGAACCAGGGATACTATCTTTAATTTTTCGTCGAGGCAACTTTATCTATTGAGGCAACAGTGACATGTGCGAGTTGACTGCTGTCTTTGACACTTTCATGGAGAAAAAGAGAACCATCTGCCTCTAAACTTACTTGCATAGGCGTTAAAGGATGACAGAGTGTCGGAGTCATAGGTTGAGATGGAGTTGTAACAACGTACGATTTAATGGCAGACTGATGATGCATTTTAGAAAGAGAGGGACATGTCGCTGTAGGTCTTTTGGCCATTTTTTTCTGTTATTCTGTCGGGATGCATCAGTTGTGTCACATAAGCTGCATTCGATTCGCATACAACTGCGTGTTGTTTGTGTGACGTAGAGCACTGTGTACTGGCGATCGTTAACAGCAATCCTCTCGAACATCAGAGGATTTCCATTCTGTTTCGACGCATTCCTCTGGACGAACGAAGATTTATGTGACATACTCCATTCCCCAGCTGCATCTTGGGCATAAAATCGAGCCTTCAGTTTCATAACTACGGTGATTCTAAGTTAGCGCCAGGTGTTTGTGAGGTACTACGATTACCATGTGAACAATTGCTTGACGGATGTCCTGTTTACGGAGTTAGTGGCGGCATTGGGGGGTAATTTCACATGTCAAATACCGCTGCTATGTCCATCTCTTTTTTTTTTATATGAGGCGTTCTCCGTTACTAAATATCTTTTTGTATAGGACTGATGTGAGGATAGTATAATTTCTAAACCGTCAATGGATGTGGATAGTGGGGGCTACACGCCTCAGGAAAGCTATACGAGTATGTACAATATATCACAAGGAATCGGTGTTTTAAAAAAGTAGTTTTTCATTTTACAGTTTATCACCATAGTTTATTGTAAAGAAACCTGCGAGGAGAATGTATGTCTTGCGCAGGAAATATATTTCTTACATTGGGATATTAATAGCGTTTCATTCCATATGAGTAATAGGTGGGAAACTGCAGCAATCTAACATAATAGCGCGTTTTAATTGCAGAGCATTGTAGCCTTAGGAGTGCGTGTGTTTATCTTCTCTCTTACAAGTACCTTCTTGGTAATGACCCCAGACACTAGAATCGATAGCGCAGTTGATTTACATAAAACGCAACAAACTCCGTCTGTGTGGTGCTCCATCATACATAAAAATCACCTGTTTCTTGTTCCTAACAGTCTGTTATATCATAACAGTTCATATCTATTTTACACCGATAATGTGTGCTAACCTCCTCGACATTCGCGCATCTGGAGAAATCTTGTGCTCTTGGATGTGTACAGGACAGCAGTTGCAGCCTCGGCTCACACTGTTCCTGCATGTAATATGGAATGTAGCGGTCTACTTCTGATCAGCTGCAGGGAGCGCTGGTCAAAGACAATGCGAGGAGATCTTTCAGTCTCTAACTTTATTTTAAGAATGCGAGAATACCCTGTCACTCCCATCCACATAAAGAAAGATCGTAAGTTACACACTATGAAGTGCTAGAGGTATGCAGTCTCTGTGTGGTATACTTTGGTGTATATGTTCGAGAATTAACAACGAATAAACTTTCTTCTCAGTCATCTACTTTCATTTGCGGTGGTACTCGCAAAGTAGTAGAGGGACTGTTAACGATGATACAGAAATTGGTAAGCATGCTGCCGCTCCATTGGTTGGTGTTGAAATTACGATAAAACTGCTAACATTGATCGCACTATCAACTATGATGCTTATTATTACGTTACATCGACGGTATCTTTTCCAGTTGATACCCACATAATGATTGAATGGCATCGATTGTTTGAGATGGAGAAAGAGTCTTGGTGAAGGAGACGACACCTTCTGGGGATCGCTAACACCGAAGCAGTGATCACGTGCATGGATGCATTATGAGGAATCAATCAAATGGAACACAGAGCCATCAGCTATCCCGTCACTGTGAACGATGAGTTTCAATGTACAGGTCGTCAGTCACCTTCGGAGAGCAGTTTGGAAACGGTCCACAATGCCTCACAACTCTTCCAGTTTCTTTATGTTGTCACCGTCTTTTATTTAAATCACCCAGTAGGTGGATGGGTTGTGGGATCCACTGCACCAACATGATTTACATCGTGTGATGTCTAGTTTTCTGGCAGAGCCAATGGACCACAACGTGTTAATGTCAGTTTAGAAAATATCACAGAGTCGAAGTCGTGGCGGAAACAAAAACAAGAAACTCAATGTATGGCAGTGTACAAAGTGTATTACAGCAGAAACAGTGATGTATCAAACAACGGAACAAGGACCATCTCCTGCGTTTCATAAAATGTCGGAGAGGGTTCTCATATAATACAGGTGATGAAACTTTACACTGGTCTGTGCAAGCGACGTCTATCACTAGCCACCTGCTCCAGTGGATAAATACCTGTAAACTTAACAGGATCGCCGCATATGCTGGATGCCTGCACATGGGCAGTATTCGTTTTCGATATCAATTGTGGTGTGTATTACAGCACATCGCCCCATATCAATGGCATCTTTCCCACCCCTACCATCGTCTGGGTATGCTGTTAATTGCCACACAACGACTGACTGACACCACTGAGTTGAAATGGAGGGAGCATTGGCGGAAGGCTGGATATCTGCTACTTGTCACTGTATAAAATGCGAATAAATGTAGAAGTTATCACCTTAATACAGTTGTATGGAAGCATTCCTCATTGGTACAGACTCCTACTCTTTCCATATGCTGCGATGGCCTACACACGTTTTAATTTTTAATTTTAATTTTTTTCACCCGAAAGATAACAGTACCTCTGTTTATTTGTGCTACCTTATGCGTCATGTTAACAGCACCTTCTAGCGATGGTCAGCATCGAAACAGTAATCATGTACATGACTACAAAATGAAAGAACAACGCTTTTCGAAATGGAGCACCGAGACATCCGCTTCCCTGTCGATTGCGAAGATGAGATTAACTGTACAGGTAATCAACTTCGAATAGCTGTTGGAAGCTCTCTACAATACCACATGGATTTCTAAGTCAAGGTAGAAAAAACTATGTGTATGGCGGTGTACACTGATTGGCTGTGTTACAACCGAAAAAACAGTGCATTAAGTTGTTTATGAAGGAACAACAAAAAAATGGTTCAAATGGTTCTGAGCACTATGGGACTTAACATCTGTGGTCATCAGTCCCCTAGAACTTAGAACTACTTAAACCTAACTAACCTAAGGACATCACACACGTCCATGCCCGAGGCAGGATTCGAACCTGCGACCGTAGCAGTCGCGCGGTTCCGGACTGCGCGCCTAGAACCGCTAGACCACCGCGGCCAGCGAAGGAACAACACAGGAACTCTCTAGTGTGACTGATAGTCTGTATGATATGGTCATCCTACAGTACAGGTGATGAAACTTTACACCAGTCTGTGGAAGCGTTTTCGATGATGAACCAATGCCTGTATGTATAATAGGATCGACACATATGTCTGGGTGATAGACATGAATGCAGCCTGAGAGACACAGATCTCCTTCGGACTGCAGTATATGTGTGTAGTTCGGAGATGTGTCGCAATGCAGTAGCAAAACCTTGGTCCTTCCTCCATGCACTGTATTATGTCTAGTCCTCCTAACTTTCCCAACAAGAAATACCACCGTAGCTGCTCGTACTGTCTCTTCTACTACCTCTTCTTACTTCGTTTGGCGCTCGCCTTACGCACTGTACATGATTGGCGGAGCTTTGACACCATGTTCGCATTTCCACCGACTGGTCAAAACGCTCTCCTGTCGCATTAACTCAGCTCGTCCTGTTTCCCCGCAAGATGCCGAAGGTCTTAGATATAGTGCTCTCCGGCTTCCGTACAGGTCAGACTTAAACTGGGACGATGACATGGACTAAGCTGCAGGAAGATCAGGACTGAGACTTAGGAGCAGTTACAAGATGTAGAGGGGCTGTCGAAAAACAGCGCTGCAGTTCTTGATATATGGGATCCTTAGCAGATAGGTTTGGAAAAAGGTGACTCGTATCAAGATAGTTGAATGGATAGATATGATTGCAAATTGCGGACAGAATTTCGCACAGCATTTTTGCCTGGAAGCGTAACACCATCAGCGACCCATGTGTGTCTGTAGACTCAAGACCGCTTTTTATTCAGAGTGATGGTAACACAGGCGTTATGATCGCCTTTTAATAGTGCAGTCCTTAAGCAAAATGTACAATCACTCTGTTCTCAGCCCAGATGTCACTTCTCAATAGAGTTCGTCAAAAAGAACATCATGTTCCCTCCATGGACACCCAGTTTTTCTACTTGGCGAGTGTACTCCGGTGCTGAAAAAAAAGTTTCTTGCCATGCAAACTGACACTCCTGATCAATTTAATTACTTAGCCTATCAAATTTATATCAATGACATGCGATCTGGTGGGTGAAAGAGATGGTTAGGGCACCATAGAATGATTCTTGACAAGCGCTTGTTTTCGTTTCGCTGCAGCGATATCTTTTAACAAAATTTCAGTCTCCCACCTTCACAGAACGAGACAGGCTCTGAAGATTTGTTTCGTAAACGCTACTATGATACAGTATCACATAGGTAAAACGGGGCCTGCCACAGTGTACAAAACAGCTTTGTTCTCTTGAATTATAACTCGTTCTTTTTTTCAACAAGTGTGCCAATGGCGTGCAAGGTTGTCTGAAATGTTTGTAATACGTACGAACATGACAGTTTATTTACAGACAATGAACACGGGGAAACGCTCTTAGGTCGTATAATTTGTTCTACAACCTGAAAGAATATTTTTTTTTTTCAGTGGAGATTAAATTCTCGCATTTTCTTTACTCTGATGACTGTTTCGAGACAATGAGGGTATTCTGCGGTGATGGGCAATTTTCGCAGCGAAATAGTGGAAGTTTTTTTCCATGATTTATTATTGGCGGGATATCTTATTCTTTTTTAATAGTTGCTTTATTGTAGGAGTTGAGTCGATGTTAAATAGTCCAGCACAGAACGGTGGGCGACTTATATAATAGACCACGGCTCTCCCTTGGTCGGGATAGCAGTCATTTATGATGGTTCTGAAGGATGCCAGCCTGAGGCTGTGCTTGCTTAATGCGGATAGGGCTTCCTGATTCTCAAGCAGCCGGCTTTTGAAATAGCCATTTGGAGCGTTCTCCAGATGGGCTTAGTTTATGCTAGTAAATTTCCTTTTTGTGTCGTCTAAATGTATCCCATGCAGGGCCGAGTGCAGCCAGGAGCCGCAAAGGGGGACGGCAGCAGGGACGTGTCTGCGGTGGTCACTCGGCAGACACAGCCGCTCTCTGCCTAGGGGGCAGTGCATGAGGATGAGGGCTCTATTGATATGTCTTAGACTAACAAGTTTCACTTGAGGCAGCCGTCCTTTCAGCTCCTGTTGTTTAGTTAACTGTACACGCTACTGTGTTGGCGTAGGAGTGGCGCCTAAAGGCAGCGGCCAGATGGTGCAAAGCCACGTGCTGCGGCATCGTTTTCCAGAACTGTAGAAATACTTTTAATAGACTGCAGGAAATAGTTCTTGACGTTAAATCAAAATGTTTTCCAGCGCATAACGAGAGGCCTGTTAGTGGCGTTGGGGGCCTGCCTAGTCCGTGTCAGGTAACCGCCACAGGTGCATCGCCCTAACTATTAGGGGTAATTGTGTCATTATAGGCGATCAAGTGGCAATTGGAGCAGCCGTTCTTTTGTATCCTATTGGTTAGTTAACTATAGCTGCTTTTGTGTAGGTGAAGGACCACCTTCTCAAGGTGGACAGCGAACAGCACGTGCTGCGAGTCAGAGTAGCTGACCATCTGAAAATGCCTGTGTGCCCCCAGACCACTGTATAAGGATGGAGACAGGGGGGCAAGAAGGAGGAAGGGTGAAAGAAGCCCTAGAATTTTCGGCAGTCTTTGGACGCTATCGAGGAGAAATCACGTTCAACTAATGCCCCCTCTGCAGTCTTTTAGGACGAAGATTTTCCCCAGTACATGTGCTGCGTTATGAGCAATTCATTATTAGTGCTATTTTTTTCACAACCATTTCCAAGTGTAATTAGAACTGTGACGCATTTCTCTACATCAGCTGTGATGGCTTTAATTGGCTTTGGTTACCTGGGCTGCAGGATAATAATAAAGATAATACTTTACACCGCAGTCTGTTTTCTCTTCCAGCTCCTAAGTGTAGGCTAGAGTTGTCCGCTAGTTTCGAGTGGTATTGCGAAATTTTTCCCAGCAGGATAGTAGCAGTTGTATGGAATCGTCAATTTTGGCGTTGTATTGCGCTTTTATGCAGTCCTTGTGTAGCGCTACGCATATACTCGTGTAATTAGACCCAATATTTATGATTAATTACATAATTAAGAACGATATTTACTTCATTTTCCCTACCAAAATAAAGAGAGTGCAGTAACGTAACATTCCTCTGCGACATCTGCACAGTTTCGAGGTTTTGTAGGGGGTATACATTTGGGTTTTCCGCTCAAGTAGAATCTGGGTTCGAGTCCCGGAAAAGGCACCACTATTTTTAACTTCCAATCAATGCTAAGCGCCTCTGGTGAGTTAACTGCGTTAGGGGGGTGCACTTTGGCTTTCCACCCAGGAGGACCAGTGTTCGAATATCGGAAAGGGCATGCCAATTTCTACTTCCCGCCAGTTTCCGATTAGAGGGATGGAGTGGGACGACGGCCAGCATTGGGCCAGTGAAATTCCCACTGAATTTCGAAATTCGCGCCAATTGAGTTTATTAGGTGACGGTTAGGGTAGGGTGGGGAGGGGGGGAGGAGGTTGGGACCAATGTGCAGGTTCAGAAAAACAGTTGACGTCGTCCAGGCTTGAGAGTTGGCGTGGTCTGGGTTGTTGAGGGTCGAGGTGGGCGGTGTTGGGAGGTTCTGAGCGAGGGCGGTGTGGGCGAGGGTTATTAATTGATCAATTTCATTAATTTGCATATCAGTTTCATATCAAAAGTGGAATGATAACCCCACTACCCTACTAGTTCTACCATCCCACCCATTCTTCTTGTAACTGTTTTCGACATATTCCTTTCCTCGCTGATTCTCCAAAGATGTTCCCCATTCCTTACCTTATCGGTCGACCAAAATTTGACCATTCTTCCGTATCGCCCCATCTCAAATGCATTGATTCTCTTGTGTTCTGCCGGCCGAAGTGGCCGTGCGGTTAAGGGCGCTGCAGTCTGGAACCGCAAGACCGCTACGGTCGCAGGTTCGAATCCTGCCTCGGGCATGGATGTTTGTGATGTCCTTACGTTAGTTAGGTTTAAGTAGTTCTAAGTTCTAGGGGACTAATGACCTCAGCAGTTGAGTCCCATAGTGCTCAGAGCCATTTGAACCATCTTGTGTTCTGGTTTTTCCAAAGTCCATTTCTAACAGCCATACAATCCTGTCCTCCAAAAATAAATGCTCAGAAACATTTTTCCTCAGATTATGACCTAAGTTTGACACTAGCACACTTCTCTTTGACATGAATGCCCTTTTTCCAGTACTACCCTGCTTTTTTTGTCCTAGCTCCGTCCGCCAAGGGGTATTCGTTAAAAGCAGCAACTATTATGTTAAGTTTCTCGGTGTTTTTATTTCTGCTACTTCTCGTAACTTACGCGTTTCTTCTATTTACTCTCAATCTACGATCTGTACTCATTACACTATTCATTCCATTCACCAGGTCATGTAATTCTCTTTTACATTCACTGAGGATAATTACGTAATCAGCGATTATTAACACCTTTATCCTTTCACTTCGGATTTTAATCCCATTCTTGACCCTTTCTATTCTTTGCGTAACCGCTTTTTCGACATATAGATTGAACATTAAGGGCGAAATACTGCATCCCTTACAAACTTTTTAATCCGTGCACTTCTTTCTTAGGGATCTACTCTTATTGCTCCGCCTTGGTTCTTGCACGTATTGTATATTACCCACATTTTCTGATTGCTTACCCCTATTTTCCTCACAATTTTGTACATCTTGCACCATGTACGATCAGGGAACTGAATGGGAGAGAGTTAGAGCATATACCACTTCGTATGCCTTTAGCACCAAATCGGTCGGTTAAAATAAAATCCCCGTGCGAGTGACACCCCCAACATGCTCTCGTTCAGTGAAACAATACAAATAGACAGATTGTCTCACAGCCTGGTGATCATTAACGTTATGCCAACAAATTTCCTGCACTGGATGGTGCTGTGCTGTTGATGAAATGTAGCTGCTGCCTACGCATTTAATTTATTGCCTGCATACCATTATAGGAGGAAGAACTATTAGAATCATTCTGCATCAGGCCATGAAATATGGCTGCCGTTTACCGAGATGTTGCCAAGACCCTAAACTACTTTACACTTACTCGAGGTTAGAGATTATCTCCGAAAAAACGAGGGAGAAAATTCTGAATTTACTCCAGAAGATAACTAACTAGTAAACGGTTATGAGAAGTGCTGGCCTGGTTGTATTAATACTCCAAGCGAATCCATGACATCTCCATGGAGACGGAAAGAGAACAAAAACGAATAGGTGAATGAACTGTCGGATATCATCTCACGCTTTGGCGACCTAGGAAACTGTGCCACGACTTACCTTCCAGAAGTTACAATCGACGGTCTTTCTGATCTTAAAAAAGCTACATAATGCACTACCGTCTAGATTTTGAAATAAGGAATTCCTAATATGGCTGTGTTAGGATAAACCGATTAGCTATAGGCTATAGCAGAACAGCACTATAAATGGATTAATTGATGGTGTTAGAAACTGATAGCTCCATTTTAATTTCGAATCTTTTCCCTTTGAAATTAAAGAGCATTGAGTTTCGTCAAGAACATAAGTGTATCTGCCTGTGTCACCAATTCGTTTGCTTCTACAGGCAACGACTGAACTTTCCCAATTATCTTTGCATATAAAAGATTATACATGTTGGAAAATGTTCTAGTTCACCCCACTTGAGTACAAAAAAAAGGGAAGTCCTCTTATGAGTACACTTACAGTAATTTCCTTAAATTAATCACATTTACTTAAAAAATTATTCCTTACAAACTCAGAATCGGCTGGTAGTTTATTTAATATTCAGTCACAGATTCCAGTTCCACCACATACATTTTTGCAGTTATACAGTCTGCGATATATAGTACACAGGTTGAGTCGCCTACACATGTACGACCTCTCTCTCTCTCCTTCCCTCCCTCCTACCCTCTCTCTCTCTCTCTCTCTCTCTCTCTCTCTTTCTCTCTAGCTCTCCTTCAATCACACACACACACACACACAGACAGACACACACACACACACACACACACACACACACACACACACACACACACACACATACATACACACAGACACACACATACATACTCCGAATAAAGCATAAGTTACACCAAAAACTAATCGCAAAAACGTTGCTGTACCTATAAAGGGGGGAGCGGCGGATGGTCAGGAGTCTTACTTGTAATGTAATTCCCTATAGTAGACAAGTGGTCTAGGGGTAGCGTCTTTGATTCATAACCAGAACGTCTTCGGTCGCGGGTTCGATACACGCCACTGCCTAAAATTTGATAAATATTCAGCATTGGCGGCCGAAGACTTCCGGCATAAGAAGTCAGCCTCATTCTGCCAACGGCCTTGTCAAAGAGGGCGGAGGAGCGGATAGAAGTTCAGGGCACGGTCTTGTCCTAGGGGTGGAAATTGCCCCTAAAGGCAGGAGAATCAGCAATGATCAACGACATGAGGATGCAGAATGCAATGGAAACCACAGCATTAAAGACGCGTAACGTGTATCCACAGGACATGTGGCCTGTAATTGAAGAAGTGTCATGATGATCTCTCCATTGGCAAAAAATTCCGGAATAGTCCCCCATTCGGATCTCCGGGAGGGGACTGCCCAGGGGGAGGTTACCATGAGTAAAGGTTTAATAATCAACGAAAGGATAACTTTCTACGAGTCGGGCCGTGCAATGTCAGAAGCTTGAACGTGGTAGGGAAACTAGAAAATCTAAAAAAGGAAATGCAAAGGCTCAATCTAGATATAGTAGGGGTCAGTGAAGTGAAGTGGAAGGAAGACAAAAATTTCTGGTCAGATGAGCATCGGGTAATATCAACAGCAGCAGAAAATGGTATAACAGGTGTAGGATTCGTTATGAATAGGAAGGTAGGACAGAGGGTGTGTTACTGTGAACAGTTCAGTGACCGGGTTGTTCTAATCAGAATCGACAGCAGACCAACACCGACAACGATAGTTCAGGTATACATGCCGACGTCGCAAGCTGAAGATGAACAGATAGAGAAAGTGTATGAGGATATTGAAAGGGTAATGCAGTATGTAAAGGCGGACGAAAATCTAATAGTCATGGGCGGCTGGAATGCAGTTGTAGGGGCAGGAAATGGTTCAAATGGCTCTGAGCACTATGGGACTCAACTGCTGTGGTCATCAGTCCCCTAGAACTTAGAACTACTTAAACCTAACTAACCTAAGGACATCACACACATCCATGCCCGAGGCAGGATTCGAACCAGCAACCGTAGCAGTCGCACGGTTCCGGACTGCGCGCCTAGAACTGCGAGACCACCGCGGCCGGCTGTAGGGGAAGGAGTAGAAGAAAAGGTTACAGGAGAATATGTACTTGGGACGAGGAATGAAAGAGGAGAAAGACTAATTGAGTTCTGTAACAAGTTTCAGCTAGTAATAGCGAATACCCTGTTCAAGAATCACAAGAGGAGGAGGTATACTTGGAAAAGGCCCGGAGATACGGGAAGATTGCAATTAGTTTACATCATGGTCAGACAGAGATTCCGAAATCAGATACTGGATTGTAAGGCGTACCCAGGAGTAGATATAGACTCAGATCACAATATTGTAGTGATGAAGAGTAGGCTGAAGTTCAAGACATTAGCCAGGAAGGATCAATCTGCAAAGAAGTGGGATACGGAAGTTTAGTACTTCCGTACGACGAGATACGTTTGAAGTTCTCTAACGCTATAGACACAGCAATAACGAATAGCGCAGTAGGCAGTACAGTTTAAGAGGAATGGACATCTCTAAAAAGGGCCATCACAGAAGTTGGGAAGGAAAACATAGGTACAAAGAAGGTAGCTGCGAAGAAACCATGGGTAACAGATGAAATATTTCAGTTGATTGATGAAAGGAGGAAGTACAAACATGTTCCGTGAAAATCAGCAATACAGAAATACAGGTCTCTGAGGAATGAAATAAATAGGAAGTGCAGGGAAGGTAAGACGAAATGGCTGCAGGAAAAATGTGAAGACATCGAAAAAGATATGATTGTCGGAAGGACAGTCTCAGCATACAGGAAAGTCAAAACAACCTTTGGTGACATTAAAAGCAACGGTGGTAACATTAAGAGTGCACCGGGAATTCCACTGCAGAGGAGAGAGCAGATAAGTGGAAAGAATACATTGAAAGCCTCTATGAGGGTGAAGATTTGTCTGATGTGATAGAAGAAGAAATGGGAGTCGATTTAGAAGAGATAGGGGATCCAGTATTAGAATCGGAATTTAAAAGAGCCTTGGAGGACTTACGGTCAAATAAGGCAGAAGGGATAGATAAAATTCCATCAGAATTTCTAAAATCATTGGGGGAAGTGGCAACAAACGACTATTCACGTTGGTGTGTAGAATATATGAGTCTGGCGAAAGACCATCTGACTTTCGGGAAAGCATCATCCACACAATTTCGAAGACGGCAAGAGCTGACAAGTGCGAGAATTATCGCACAATCAGCTTAACAGCTCATGCATGGAAGCTGGTTACAAGAATAATATACAGATGAATGGAAAAGAAAATTGAGAATGCGCTAGGTAACGATCAGTTTGGCTTTAGTAAAAGTAAAGGGACGAGAGAGGCAATTCTGACGTTACGGCTAATAATGGAAGCAAGGCTAAAGAAAAATCAAGACACTTTCATAGGATTTGTCGACCTGGAAAAAGCGTTAGACAATATAAAGTGGTGCAAGCTCTTCGAGATTCTGAAAAAAGTAGGGGTAAACTATAGGGAGAGTCGGGTCATATACAATATGTACAACAACCAAGAGGGAATAATAAGAGTAGACGATCAAGAACGAAGTGCTCGTAATAAGAAGGGTGTAAGACAAGGCTGTAGCCTTTCGCCCCTACTCTTCAATCTGTACATCGAGGAAGCAATGATGGAATTAAAAGAAAGGATCAGGAGTGGAATTAAAATACAAGGTGAAAGGATATCAATGATATGATTCGCTGATGACATTGCTATCCTGAGTGAAAGTGAAGAAGAATTAAATGATCTGCTGAACGGAATGAACAGTCTAATGTGTACACAGTATGGTTTGAGAGTAAATCGGAGAAAGACGAAGGTAATGAGAAGTAGTAGAAAGGAGAACAGCGAGAAACTTAACATCAGGATTGATGGTCCGAAGTCAGTGAAGTTAAGGAATTCTGCTACCTAGGCAGTAAAATAACCAAAGACGGACGGAGCAAGGAGGACATCAAAAGCAGACTTGCTGTTGTAAAAAAGGCATTTCTGGTCAAGAGAAGTCTACTAATATCAAATAACGGCCTTAATTTGAGGAAGAAACTTATGAGGATATACGTCTGGAGTACACCATTGTATGGTAGTGAAACATGGACTGTGGGAAAACCGGAACAGAAGAGAATCGAAGCATTTGAGGTGTGGTGCTATAGACGAATGTTGAATATTAGGTGGACTGATAAGGTAAGGAATTAGGAGGTTCTACGCAGAATCGGAGAGGAAAGGAATATGTGGAAAACACTGATAAGGAGAAGGGACAGCGTGATAGGACATCTGCTAAGACATGAGGGAATGACTTCCATGGTACTAGAGGGAGCTGTAGAGGGCAAAAACTGTAGAGAAAGACAGAGATTGGAATACGTCAAGCAAATAATTGAGGACGTAAGACGCAAGTGCTACTCTGAGATGAAGAGGTTAGCACAGGAAAGGAATTCGTGGCGGGCCGCATCAAACCAGTCAGTAGACTGATGCCAAAAAAAAAAAACAAAAATCCCTATAAGTCAATATGAAGCGTAACTATTTATGAGTCGAAATGCAAATAATTATCGTGTAGTAAGTACTTGAGTACAACTGAAGCTTGGGATGTCATACCTTATAGTCAATTATATTTCACCTCTACGGCAAATACGTATTCTTTAATCGCATGTACGTATATGTGTTAAGCTGAATTCTGTCACAGTGCTTACCAAACGAATTTAGGCACTAATTTAAGTCTTTGATCGTAGTCGCACGTAAGTAACAGTAGGTTCCCTTATAAATAGCGCCGAGGTCGTGTGTGTTATTACTAGAATAATACACTCCTGGAAATTGAAATAAGAACACCGTGAATTCATTGTCCCAGGAAGGGGAAACTTTATTGACACATTCCTGGGGTCAGATACATCACATGATCACACTGACAGAACCACAGGCACATAGACACAGGCAACAGAGCATGCACAATGTCGGCACTAGTACAGTGTATATCCACCTTTCGCAGCAATGCAGGCTGCTATTCTCCCATGGAGACGATCGTAGAGATGCTGGATGTAGTCCTGTGGAACGGCTTGCCATGCCATTTCCACCTGGCGCCTCAGTTGGACCAGCGTTCGTGCCGGACGTGCAGACCGCGTGAGACGACGCTTCATCCAGTCCCAAACATGCTCAATGGGGGACAGATCCGTAGATCTTGCTGGCCAGGGTAGTTGACTTACACCTTCTAGAGCACGTTGGGTGGCACGGGATACATGCGGACGTGCATTGTCCTGTTGGAACAGCAAGTTCCCTTGCCGGTCTAGGAATGGTAGAACGATGGGTTCGATGACGGTTTGGATGTACCGTGCACTATTCAGTGTCCCCTCGACGATCACCAGTGGTGTACGGCCAGTGTAGGAGATCGCTCCCCACACCATGATGCCGGGTGTTGGCCCTGTGTGCCTCGGTCGTATGCAGTCCTGATTGTGGCGCTCACCTGCACGGCGCCAAACACGCATACGACCATCATTGGCACCAAGGCAGAAGCGACTCTCATCGCTGAAGACGACACGTCTCCATTCGTCCCTCCATTCACGCCTGTCGCGACACCACTGGAGGCGGGCTGCACGATGTTGGGACGTGAGCGGAAGACGGCCTAACGGTGTGCGGGACCGTAGCCCAGCTTCATGGAGACGGTTGCGAATGGTCCTCGCCGATACCCCAGGAGCAACAGTGTCCCTAATTTGCTGGGAAGTGGCGGTGCGGTCCCCTACGGCACTGCGTAGGATCCTACGGTCTTGGCGTGCATCCGTGCGTCGCTGCGGTCCGGTCCCAGGTCGACGGGCACGTGCACCTTCCGCCGACCACTGGTGGCAACATCGATGTACTGTGGAGACCTCACGCCCCACGTGTTGAGCAATTCGGCGGTACGTCCACCCGGCCTCCCGCATGCCCACTATACGCCCTCGCTCAAAGTCCGTCAACTGCACATACGGTTCACGTCCACGCTGTCGCGGCATGCTATCAGTGTTAAAGACTGCGATGGAGCTCCGTATGCCACGGCAAACTGGCTGACACCGACGGCGGCGGTGCACAAATGCTGCGCAGCTAGCGCCATTCGACGGCCAACACCGCGGTTTCTGGTGTGTCCGCTGTGCCGTGCGTGTGATCATTGCTTGTACAGCCCTCTCGCAGTGTCCGGAGCAAGTATGGTGGGTCTGACACACCGGTGTCAATGTGTTCTTTTTTCCATTTCCAGGAGTGTATATATGTAAACCATATGATCAAAAGTGACTGGACATTCGTACGTAATTCGAAATTGATCAGTAGATATTACAAAGGGCGAACCTGTCAGTATAAAGGAAGGCGGATAGAATAGTCAGCGGAGAAGCATTAATTGAAATTGAGTCCGCCAGATGGGCTCAATGACTTCGAGCGTTGGATGACACATGCATAACATACCTATCAGAGACATTGCAATCCACTTTAAACTGTTCATTCAAGCTGTTGGTGTCTTTGTGGCAAGATTGTTAAGTTGAAACGTGAAGGATAAAAGAGAAAATGCTGCTAAACCAAGACGATGCAGACCTCTTGTACTGACGGACAGAGACTGTCGAGATTAGCAGACGGTGGTTGTAAAAACATCTAGAAATCGTCGTAATGAATCACTCGAGAATTTCAAAGTGCCTACAGTCCAGCTACCACCTGAATTGTTCTTAGGGAGTTAAAATAATTTGGTGCAATGGTCGACCAGTTCTTCGTAAGCCACACATTTATGTCGTCAGTTGGTCAGTGGTTGACGGTGCTTGATGTGATGTAAAGAGTGACGCCTCTGGACTGTGACAACCTGATGGGAAGGTCTGGTTTATGCCTGGAGAATCTTACCAACCAGCATGTGTGGTGTTAACAGAGAGATACGAAGAAGCTTGTGTTAAGGCTTGGCTGTGTTTCTTCGCGATTAGGGTGTGATCCCATCATAGGGCTTAAGAAAACCCCAAATTCGTCGGGGTATGAACAAGTTTTACAGTTTTATGCCATTCTTAAAGTAGAAAAATAGTTATTGGATGGTGACTCTTGGTACCAGCATGACCATTCATCCTGAAGTAAAGCAGCATCAGTTGACAATAATGTGCCTGAAATGGACAACACTGCCCAGAGTCACGAAATGAACCCTGTGGAATAACTTTGGGAAGGGTTAGAATGCCGACTTCCCGCAGACTGCAGCGTCCCACAGTACTTCTTTCGCGTGTTTCGACTGTTGAGGAAGAATTGGCCGTCGTTCTTCCACAGACATTCAGGCACTTCACTGAAAGTGTCCCCAGTAGAGTTCAAACGTTTGGATAGGCGAAGGGGGCCTCAACCCATACTGATAACCACAATGGTAAAAGCTTTCTACAAACATTTGTCTATAAAATAAAATACTGAGCTTTCTCCTCGTCATGGGAAAAAAAAGGAAAACAGCTTTAAGTGAAATGCTCAATCTGAAATACTGAAATTAGATCTAATTAAATCCTAAAAGAAGCTAAGAGCAACCTACTGGAAATGTCCATAAAATGAAAATACCGCTCCACTTAGAACAAAAATAACTATTTGAGATTACCTACTGTACACTGCAAATTAATCTCCTTGCTTACCGTAACACCTGATATTTCTGACTAAGAAGTCGTTCCTGGTAAGAATGCAATGTGAGATCTGTCCTGAAATAAACGTAACTACAGGGCTTCGTGTGGTGTAAAATGCAATGTACCTACGACGAGATATTCAAAGTTCTCTAAGAATGGTGGAGGAGCGTTTTACTACCAAGAAACTCATTCTTAGAAAATTAAAATCCTATTATAGTCAAAAAAAGACAGTACAATATAATGAGATCCTGTCAATTATGAAATTCTCTAAATACATAAATTACAGACCTTCGAAACAATTGCGTTACTTGTAAAATAATGAAAACAAAGAGATCAAATTAACACTAATTATGAGTGTTATTAGTTACCTGAGGGACAAGGATTTCTTTAAGTAACAGTTCTGACAAACAACCATTTCATTCTGGCGCACGCACTGGTTCCCTTGAAAAATTCCTCTAGTAAATCTTCTCCATCAATAGAATCGACAACATATCTTTATTAACAAATTCTCCTCTCCATAAGAAAGTACTTGAATAATTTCTCTTAGATTCATAAATATCAAATCTCCTATAAAACTAAACTGCTGACTACTATTCCACAAATAAGAAAGCTCCAGCGCTGCACAACTAATGGGCAGTTAACACAACGTCAGTGACGTTACTCACTACTCGTGTAGCGCGCTCGTTCACCTGTTTCCACAGTAGATTAAAGACGAATTATTAATAATGACAGAAAACATGTGAAAACCGTGCAATAGGTGTCCAGATTCTTTTCTTTATATAGTGTATGTGCTCGACCTGAAGTATATTGTTGGAACACAAAGAGAAAAGATTAATTCTGCTGATTTTTTTCCTGCGTTATGGAAGAGTGCTCATAGTGCAGCAACTATTGCAGTTGAGGGCGTACCCGTGCCGGCCGGTGTGGCCGTGCAGTTCTAGGCGCTTCAGTCTGGAACCGCGTGACCGCTACGGTCGCAGGTTCGAATCCTGCCTCGAAAACGGGTGTGTGTGATGTCCTTAGGTTAGTTAGGTTTAAGTAGTTCTACGTTCTAGGAGACTGATGACCACAGATGTTAAGTCCCATAATGCACAGAGCCATTTGAACCATTTTTTTGGCGTAACTGTAGCTATGGCGGTTTGTCGGAGTTACAGTAACTTGGTATTAGTTTCCTAGGTTTTGCTAACTCACGCTAAGGTTTTGTGTAAATTTTAAGTGCATTACTTTTCAACTAAAACTGTATGGTTGCACAGACCCTTCCAGGTCTCTATCAACTATGACGTATATATGCAGACTGAAGTGGGAAAGAAGGCATATGTCTACTCGGTTTACTTGTGTCGGGAGAGGGGTTCTGGTCCAAGATGTGGAGGAGGCTCTATCGGCAGCGGTAAAGGGTACTGTATTGATCGTGACCGGGCCAAATATCTCACGAAATAAGCGACAATAGAAAAAACTACAAAGAACGAAACTTGTCTAGCTTGAAGGGGAAACCAGATGGCACTATGGTTGGCCCGCTAGATGGCGCTGCGATAGGTCAAACGGATATCAACTGCGTTATTTAGATAGGAACTCCCAGTTTTTATTACATATTCGTGTAGTACGTAAATAAATATGAATGTTTTAGTTGGACCACTTTTTTCGCTTTGTGATAGATGGCGCTGTAATAGTCACAAACATATGGCTCATAATTTTAGACGAACAGTTGGTAACAGGTAGGTTTCTTAAATTAATATACAAAACTTAGGTACGTTTGAAGATTTTATTTCGGTTGTTTCAATGTGATACATGTACCTTTGGGAACTTACCATTTCTGAGAACCCATGCGTGATTACCTGTAAATATCACATTAATCTAATAAATACTCAAAATGATGTCCGTCAACGTCATTGCATTTGGAAATACGTGTAACGACATTCCTCTCAACAGCGAGTAGTTCGCGTAACGTTCGCACATGCATTGACAATGCGCTGACGCATGTTGTCAGGCGTTGTCGGTGGATCACAATAGCAAATATCCTTAAACTTTCCCCACAGAAAGAAATCCGTGGACGTCAGATCCGGTGAACGTGCAGGCCATGGTTTGGCGGTTCGACGACGAATCCACCGTTCTCGAGCTATGTGCCGAACTTCCATTATGTTGCAAGTATATCGCCATTCTGTCACGCAGTGAAACATCTTGTAGTAACATCGATAGAACATTACGTAGGAAATAAGGATTCATTGTACGATTTAGATTGCCATCGATAAAAAGGGGGCCAATTATCCTTCCTCCCATAATGCCGCACCATACATTAACCCACCAAGGTCGCTGATGTTCCACTTGTCGCAGCCATCGTTGATTTTCCGTTGCCCAATAGAGGTTATTATGCCGGTTTACGTTATCGCTGTTGGTCGCTAAGTGGAAAGCGTGCCGTAATTTCCCTTGCGCCCAGTCGTCGCCATGCAATTCCTGGTGCATAGAATTATGGTACGGGTGCAATCGATGTTGATGCAGCATTCTCAACACCGACGTTTTTGAGATTCCCGATTCTCTCGCAATTTGTCTGCTATTGATGTGCGGATTAGCCGCGACAGCAGCTACAATACCTACGTGGGCATCATCATTTGTTGTAGGTCGTGGTTGACGTTTTACATGTGGCTGAACACTTCCTGTTTCCTTAAATAACGTAACGAACCAGCGAACGGTCCGGACACTTGGATGATGTCCAGGATACCGAGCAGCATACATAGCACACGCCCGTTGGGCATTTTGATCACAATAGCCTTACAGCAACACGATATCGACCTTTCCGTAATTGGTAAACGGTCCATTTTAACACAGTTATTGTATCACGAAGCAAATACCGTCAGCACTGGCGGAATGTTACGTGATACCACGTACTTACACGTTTGTGACTGTTACAGCGCTACCTATCACAAAGCGAAAAAAGTGATCCAGCTAAATCATTCATATTTCTTTACGTACTACACGAATATGTAATAAAAATGGGGGTTCCTATTTTAAGAAAACGCAGTTGATATACGTTTGACCTATGGCTGTGCCATCTAGCAGACCAACCATAGCGCCATCTGATTTCTCCCTTCAAGCTAGACGAGTTTTGCTCTTTGTAATTTTTTCGTTTGATGCGTATTTCATGAGATATTTGTACCGGTCTCTACCAATGGACCACCCTGTATATTAGGGCTGTGATGCAGCTGTATATTATGGGGAATATCAAGTAGTCTGAGGTGTGAAGGGGAATTTTGATTGAATAGGGACAGGAACACAAAGCCACTGTGCCGGATCGCGTAGCAGTTTGGCATTCACCTACTGAGTAGGTGACATGGGTTCGAATCCGGGCCCTGCCACCAATTTTCATTAATCGCTTCAGAGGACTCGCCTGTGGTGAGTATTTCTGCGAAGACGTGAATTGTACCAGTGTATTTTATCTTGCAGCCAGTGATTAATAGTTTCCTCTAAGTTCACGGCGTAAATTTTGGTGATTTACCTTTATGTGAGCCAAGTTGCTAGTGTAGCATAGACTAGGGGTAGTGTAACAGTAAAACTTCGATGGCACCCAGGTACTTCTTGGGCTAATGTTACAATACTAGTGATACAGACACAACATTAACGGCGGATAGTGTCTGCGCCTGTTGTGAACGGAAGAAATGGGAACTGAGGACCTGGGCAACGTCTGTAAACAGACGCTGCGTTGGTTATAGTCAACAGGCTTCAGGCTGGTTCCCCAGACTGAGATGACGCTGTGGTAACCGAAAATGCCTTGGCAGCTCTAGACCCTATGGTGATTGGCGAACAGTGACGGGATTGCAAATTTCTAGGTGGAAAACGAAACTGGGTACATCCTTATGCCAATAAAAATGGTTTGACATATTGTCCAGGGCTGAAGGAACATGTAAGCCAACGCTGGAGCTCTCGTCTGTTTGGACAGTGGCCGATCTGTCTGAGAACTACGGACAAGTGGAGAGCGTGGGATTGCTCGTTACTGGGAGCTCAAATGTTAGGCGGGTGATGGCGCCCTTCAGGGAGATAGTGTGCAGGTCGGGAAGGATGGCCTTCGTGTATTCTGTTTGCTTGAGTGGAGAGGGCTCTGCCGGCAGCTGCTGAGTGCACTAGACGCACCTGGCTTCAAATCTAGACCCATATCGACACAAATGACGCCAACCGCCTGAGTTCAGAGGCCATCCTACATTTCGACAGGTAGGTGGCTGATTTCGTGAAGACACCTCACGAGTTGGAAGCAGAGCAGCAGTTTTGTGGCACAATTCCCAGAACTGATCCCGGTCCTTTCTTTTGAACTGGAGTGGAAGGCTTAATCCTGAGTCTGAGACTATTCTGTGACGATGATGGAACGGATTTCTCTACCTCCGATCCTGGCTGCAGTAAAATAGGATCCCTCCTACATTGGTCAGGCTTGTACTACTCACAGCACGAAGTTGGGAGAGTGCCTGTGGCGGGTATCTGTGGTTTTTTTTAAGATACATAAATCCCTCCACAGGCACGGTAAGAATCATTATGAGTCCAGACAGTGTAGTACTCATCATATCACATCTGAGAATGAAAATTTTAATATATTATTAATAAAGTGCAGGGACTTTGAAGGAAAGATTCCAGAACTAGTCTCGCATTGCATACACTGCCCACATACTACATCGTGCAGAAAGCTGCCTGAATCCAGGCATCAACAGCAAAGAAATTCTTAACACCAACTGACGTGTATGTCGCAAAAATAACTTGAAAAATATCTGGAGAGATTAGTACACATTGAGAATAAGTTGGTAGTCATCGTATATTGTTATAGACTTCCTGCGTCAGTAGAAATAGTCGCCATATTTCACACACACTTCCTCGTCATGTATGTGGAGACCTTCTCTTAGTAGCTGTGAATTGGGAGATTCAAGCGATTAGGACGGGTATTAAGACGGAGAATCTTGCATAATACAGGGTGATTATAATTAAAGTTAAACTTTCAAAACGCTGTATAAATAACACCACTGGTCAAAATGACGTTAAATTGCAACGGAATATTATCGGAGAAGGGGGAAAACGTATGACAGAAGAACAGAAATAGTTTAAAAATTATCAATAGATGGTACTCTATGTGTTAGAATACATATAGGAAACACCTTTCATGCGCACGAGCCACTGAAGTTGTGATAAACACGTCGGGTACATGGCATTTCCTCCTTTCGTGTCTGCGGCGTTCGCCATCATTGTCTCAATGCAGGATCGCGCTCTGCTTGTGAAGCTGTATTACAGGAATAATGACAGTATCCACGTCACTCTGCATACGTTCCGGACACTGAAGGGTTTGAAAGAAGGTGTTGATTGGATGACTGCCTTCCGTCTGGGGAAAATGATTCGGAAATACAAAAAGACGGGTTCTTTTGGTGTGCAACCTGATAGAGTGAGGAAACGAACTGATTCGACATCAGTGGAAGCAGTAAGGGCCACAGCAATGCAGGAGGTGACGAGTGGTGGTGTGCAAACGTGTAGTGCACGGAGAATTACCCGAACATTGGACATACCCGTGAGCACGGTGCGTAAAATCCTACGAAACATCATTGCCATCCATGAAAAATTACCCATGTGCACGAGTTGCTTCCTATTGATCTGCCAGCGAGACACCTTTGCTTTAGAATTTCTTGCTTGCATGGAAGTGGACAATAATTGGCCACCGAAGATTTTGTGAACAGATGAAGCCCACTTCCATGTGACAAGATATGTCAATATACGGACATATTTTTTTGAAGAGACAGGTGCTTTTGGTCCTGTTACCTGTTCCGTCACTGGTAAGCGCTATGAGTGTCTTTTGCGCAAAGACGTCAATCCCGCTTTCCGACAGCGTGGATATTCGAATGGAATCATTTTTATGCAAGATGCGCACTTCTGTACATTTCAAATCCAGTTACGCAATTGCTGAAGCGCCATTTCGGAAGTGCTAGAATTATCAGCCGCCATTCCCCTATAGCCTGAACGTCCCCATCACCCGATATTAATCCGTGTGATTTCCGGCTGTAGGGCTGTCTTAAACATGTTGTGTTCAGTGTTCCGACTGTATATTTAGCTGCATTGAAGGCACAAATTGCGCAACACATCCACAAAGTGACCCCGGAAACACTTCGATCAGTTGTGGAACATGCTGCTTCTAGATTTCGACTTGTTGCAGAAAACGGTGGACAGCATATTTACTGAACATGTGTAGCGCCAGGCACACGGAAATTAATGCTCCGATTTGATTTTGATTGATGCTTTTTATGCGGTTTTTGGCCTCAGGGAAATTAAAAACCTATGTGACTGATGCTTTTTATGCGGTTTTTGGCCTCATGACAATTAAAAATCGAATTTTCCCATCCGTTGTGGTATGACCTGGCCGTGGTGAATGGACTTACGTAACTTACAGTATCACACCTGTAAAGCCATGCACACTGAGTAGTACAGTTTGTTTAAGGTTAAAGTACACCTTAGGAATTGTTGTATGATTCATTTGTCATTTGTAGTGGACCACTTTTAAATTGTCATGCTTGCAGCGCCATCAATTGCTACATTTTGTAACTATTTATATTTCTTCTGTCATACGTTTTCCCACTTCTCCGATAATATTCCGTTGCAATCGGACGTCATTCCGACCAGTGGTGTTATTTCTACAGCGGCTCCCAAGTTTAACTTTAATTATAATCACCCTGTATATCCAAGCACCTTTTCCACAAATTAGCTTGGGCAGTTAATCGAAAACCGACTAGAATACATATTATCTTTCACTTGCTGGTGAGAAACAGACCTGAAGTTTAGCGTAGAAAAGGAAACCTATGATCGTAAGGCCGTTACAGCATCACTGAATACGTCCGTAAAATTTTATACAGAGGAAAGCAGCAAGATCCCCCCGATTCAAAAGACCGACGAAAGACAAGTTTGAAATTACTTACGCAGGGCAACATGAAAATTTCATCTCGAGCATATACAGTGTCGAGAATCCATCGACAGTGTTCAAGAGCGTAGTGTAACACACTTTACGAAGGTATGTTCCACGCAAAAATGTGAGGGATGGAAGAGAAATACCGTGGTTTGACCACTGTGTTAAAAAGTTGCTACGAAAACAAAGAGAGCTTCATTGCACAATTAAACGTAAACTAGGCATCTCAGACAAACAAAAATGTTTCTAAGTCAAATTTAAGGAGGCCTATGCGTGAAACGTTCAACCAGTTCCAGAATTATATCTGCCGACTTGACAACGAACCCTAAGAAGTTCTGGTCTTATGTTACATCGGCAAATGGGTGTAAACTATCAGTACACACTCCCTGTGAACGTAAAGGCTGACTGAAAAAAGTCTGAAATACTAAATGGCCTTCCTTCACAGAGGAAGACGGAACTGTACTTGATCCTTTAAACTGTGGCACGAACGACTAAATAACAGATAGCAACATAAGTAACCAGCTGATATAGAAGCAACTGAAATCACTCAACACAGGAAAGGTGGCTGTACGTGACGGGATACCAATTCGATTCTTCACAGAGTATGAGAAATAACTTACTTCTCTTCCAGCACGAGATCTTTTCAGGAAGATGGTTTCGTAATGGTTCGATAAAAGCACAGGTCATTTCCGGTTTCAGTAAGTTTCATCGAAAAGATGCATATAACTATAGGCCTAATAACTCTGACATCGGTCTGCCATAGAATTTTGACATGTATTACGACAGCATACTATGAAATTTCTGTAGACTGAAAAATCTCCTCCACAGGTATCAACATGGGTTGCGAAAATAACGATCGTGTGAAACAGAGCTCTAGCTCTGTTTGCCCACTAGACCCAGAAAGCGGTAGCTACATGCGCCCAGGTAGGTGCCATTTTTCGTCACTTCCAGTAGGCATTCTGAACAGTTACAAACTGCCGCATTATAAACAAAACTGGAGCATACAGAATATCAGATAAGGTGTGTGAATGGACTAAAGAGTTTCTAACAAACCGAACACAGTATGTCATTCTGAATAAAGGGAAGTTCTCAGAGGTAAAAGTAATTTTGTGTGTGCTCCAAAGGAGTGTTATATGCCCCATACTTTTCATAACGTATATAAATGACCTAGTAGATAAGGTCGGAAGTGCCTGACGATTTTCGCGGGTGATGCTACTGCATATAAGTCGCAGTGCTAGAAAACTGTCGAGGAAGACTGGCAGAGGATCAACACTGGAAACAGCGAGTGGCATTTAACCCTCAATATAAAGGACATGTAATTGATTGCGAATACATACACAGAAGTATCGTTACTTGTGAGATGGTGAGAAGCTGGTACAAGTGACATTTTCTAAAAAAAAATAGTTAAGCGCAGAAATGGGTCCGCAAAATACGTAAAATTATTGTGGCCAAGAGATGGAAGCGTATCTCTGTCCAGCGTTGAAATCTGCCGCAAGTAAATTTAACTGCTTACAGGAGTGTCTGTATTGTTTGGAGGCCAAGTGGTGTATGTGGAATGGCAGCAGCGACGGCTTGTGTACAGATGCAGAGCTAATATTATGACACGAAGATCGCAGTTTCAGTGCTTATAAGTGATAAAACCGACTTGATTTACTTTCTTTCTTCAATAAATACGAATATTAATATTATTTTTATTTTAAATTGCACATGCAATACGTGAAGAACGATAACTACGACATTTCCAGAAGAGGACGGTTCTTGCATCTCCGGAGGTGGGTAATTAAGTATTGCATTACAATTATTGTCTTGAATTTAAATAAAACATATATTTGTCATATTTCAAGTTAAAGGCTGTTGACATTATTTGCTACAATGACATGGATTCCGAATATTTTTGTTAAGGTCCAGGCGGATGATGATACTTGCTATGAACCAGAGGTAAATAGTGTAAATAATGACTCCAGAGGAAACTCTAGTCATGAAGGTAAATTTATGTAATTGATGCAAAACGAGCAGTGAACGAAGTTACAGTTCGTAAAAATTTACTTGGCAGTGTCGCTTCCTACTTGTGATCGATACTTCTCGGTAAAAGTTGGAAGGCGTTGTGCCGTTTCTGTTCTACATGCAGCCACTTTCAGCCATTACGCAAGGGTAATCTTTAATTACACATTTGTTATTAGAACTAAGAACTACATTATTTTGAATGTGAACATCTCTATAATATCCTTTCATGAAGTTCTGTTATTTCTGTGCATCATTTCTACCATAGGGAATTACCAGTATGACGCACGAAGTCTCCCCTCACATTTACTCACTCCACAGCCAACTCAGTGTATTTTCCTGATATTCACGTGTTCCTCTTGGCAAAATTGCACAGAAACGTTTTTCAACTTTATGTTTAACTACACCTAACAAAGAATCAGATATCAAAATAACTTTCATTACGTAAGAAATTAAAACCAAACGGGATAACGTACTGCTCCATGCCTCTTTCTTTCGGACGAAAATGAGGGGATGGATGAAAGTGAGTGAAACAACAGAAGGCACAAAGTGCCTAAAAAAGTAAAACACCTGCTATTAATAGAAACATAAAGAACACACTGATGGAGTAGAGTAATATCGCTTAGAAAAAGTAACGAAGACAAAGCATTTACAGATCGCAGTGGAAAGTTGCATGCAGAAATAAAGGTAAGAGAGGTTCAGTCACAGTTGCTGATTCAAGTGCAATCAAAAAATTAGTGAACAAAAAGGCGAGAGATATTTAGGGAATACTGGCGTACTGGTAACTGGGGCTTCGAGATTTCCTTCTTAAAGTCTTCACTTACTGTCAGTGAGCCAAGCAGTAGGTAACAAACTGCAACGAAAAGAAAATCTGTAAGCTGCGAGTTCCGTCTTTAGGGCAAAAGAGTTAGCAAAGTGCTTTTTTTAGGAATTTGTGTCTGAGAGTATCAAACGCGGTTCAAAAGAAAACCACCTCGACACAAATATTTAACCTAAGGACAAGCGAGCCCATAAAACCCCTGGACATGCGATTGATGAAGCTGGAGTAAATCTGGTATACGAACACATCAGAACTTTTCCACCCGCCGAGTGGCCGAGCGGTTCTAGGCGCTACAGTCTGGAACCGCGCGACCGCTAGGGTCGCAGGTTCGAATCCTGCCTCGGGCATGGATGTGAGTGATGTCCTTAGGTTAGTTAGGTTTAAGTAGTTCTACGTGTTAGGGGACTGATGACCTCAGAAGTTAAGTCCCATAGTGCTCAGAGCCATTTGAACCATTTTTGAACTTTTACAAACTACAGAAACAAGTATTCACGCCAGAAAGCACCTTATAAGAAGTATCTAGCAGGAGACCTAAAACTCAGGAAAATGTGTCAACATTATAAGAAATTTTGTGAAGGCTGGCTCTGAGCACTATGGGACTCAACTGCTGAGGTCATTAGTCCCCTAGAACTTAGAACTAGTTAAACCTAACTAACCTAAGGACATCACAAACATCCATGCCCGAGGCAGGATTCGAACCTGCGACCGTAGCGGTCTTGCGGTTCCAGGCTGCAGCGCCTTTAACCGCACGGCCACTTCGGCCGGCAATTTTGTGAAGGAAAGGAACTGAACCAGTGTGGGAAATCTTTAATACCATTGATCAATTTATCATGGATTGCCTGGTGAGAAAAGTGATGCTCTTGTTCAAACGGAATTCCATCTACAGAAAGCAGAAAGTGCTCGCAAAGGAAAGAAAGAAACACTGATTTTCTGAAGATTCTCGGCATGTGGCTGTATGTTTTGACTTACAGAAAATGCAAATGCTCCAAACACGAGTTCTGACATGATCACAAGCTTATTACTCTCGACAACTATGGACTCACAATTTATGTGTAAATGGTTTGGGTACAGAGATATCCTTTATGTTTATGTGGCATGACGGCCCGGCTTCCCGTAGACGTCCAGAGACAAAGTACTTTCTACTCAAATTTACTACACATTTGGCACCAACTATCACGCATCTCATTGCATTTAATGACTATGCAGGAGGACAAAAGAAAAGTCGGTCCATAGAGAAATTTTTGCTCTATGTAGTCAAAACACGCACATTCAGACCGCTGACCGTAAGTTTCCATTTTCCAAATGTTCGTTTAATAATTCTTACAGAAACTTCGGAACCGTTGAGCACACTCGACAAATTACATTCCTCAAGCCTGGATTCATGTAATCACCTAGCCATCAAGCCGTTTTGAGATAGTGAAAATTGGCAGCGAGGGTTTTGTCATATCAGACATGTGAGCCGTAATTTATCACCGGAACGATTAGTCGGACGGCTCTATTTCGTGCCAGCGTTTTGCCGCAGTGAAACAGTATCTCTGGCGGTGCGTAGAGGAGTGGCGGAACGCTGGGGGTGTCAGGATGACGAGGGCAATCGAACACCTGGGTGCGGCGGACCAGGACGACCAGCTTCCCGGGCTGCCAGCGGCAGCTACCGTAGGGTACTAGCGTTTCTCGATTGCCGCAATTTTGGGGAGACGCAGTCCGGTTGTAAGAATTGCACTGATATTGACGTCTGTTGGTTTGTGATTCAGGTGATTCAGTGCTGTGCGCAACTGGATATTTAATGCCGCCTTGACGAAATACAACTTCCCTTTGCCTTTTACTCCCTTCATGCACAGTGGTCGTACTACTGGAGCTTCTCGCTTTGCCTTAGGTGGCTTCTTGAAGAGCTGAATCTGAAGTCATTACTGACTGAGTACATTTTTTTCATTTATTGACATTTCTTGATGCTTGTGTATTTGTACCTTTCAGTGCCCCTCTGACAGTGGTTTTTCGCGTGATTTATTGCATGTATAATTAGGTCACTCAAGGCCAGTTACAGTGACCGATGCGGTTATTTAACTGACGTTATTTATCCTCTTATTGTATCGGTGAATACTTTGAGGCTTTCTCTACTCACAAGGGAACCTCCCCATCGCCCCCCCCTCTGATTTATTTATAAGTTGGCACAGTCCAATGGCCTTGAAAAACCGAACACAGATCAATCGTGAAAACAGGAAGAAGTTGTGTGAAACTATGAAAAAAATAAGTAAAATATACAAACTGAGTAGTCCATGCGCAAGATATGCAACATCAAGAAGAATATTGCGGAGGAGCGCCGTTGTCTCGTGGTTAGCGTCAGCAGCTGTGGAAGGAGAGGTCCTTGGTTCAAGTCTTCCGTCAAGTGAAAAGTTTACTTTTTTATTTTCGCATAGTTATGATCTGCCCGTTCGTTCATTGACGTCTCTGTTCATTGTAATAAGTTTACTGGTCAATGTAATAAGTTTAGTGTCTGTGTTTTGCGACCGCACCGCAAAACCGTGCGATTAGTAGACGAAAGGACGTGCCTCTCCAATGGGAACCGAAAACACTTGATCGCAAGGTCATAGGTCAACCGATTCCTCCACAGGAAAACACGTCTGATATATTCTATACGACACTGGTGACGGCATGTGCGTCACATGACAGGAATATGTTGTCGACCCACCTAACTTATACACTTGGCGAATGGGTAAAAAGATTCTTCTACCTTGCCCGATTTAGGTTTTCTTGTGGATATGATAATCACTCCAAAAAGTGATGAAAACGTAAGAGTTTGTCAGATAAACTGAAAATAAGAATTTAAACATTTCATTCGAGGGAAGACTTGAACCAAGAACCCCTCACTCCCGAGTTGCTCACTCTAACCACTGGACCACGGCGATCCTGAGCTCACACTCTCCTTGATGTTGCCTATCTTGTGCATGGACAACGCAGTTTCTATATTTTGGTGATTTTTTTCATAGTTTCACACAACTTCTTCCTGTTTTCTCGATTGATCTGTGTTCAGTTTTTCAAGGCCTATCCACTGTGCCAACTTATAACTAAATCTGAGGGGGGTGCGATGGGGAGGTTCCCTTGTCAGTTTAAATGTTCGTTGCCGTTGCTCTCATGTTTCATTTCCTTGAATAGAGATCTATGTTAAGAGAGTTAAGGACAATTTGCTACTCATTGGCATCTTCTTGTAAGAGCATCATTTGCTATTGTTAAACCGCTTCGTTGGCCCTGACGTATTTGGTGCCTTTGTTAACAGCACTAACTGGCCTCGGCTTGTGGCAGACTTCTCTACGCCTCATGGGCACGGGACCTGTTGATGTTACACGCCGCCTTGTTGTTTGTTAACTTGTGTCGTGGTATGTGGGACAGGCCTAAGCTCACTAATTCACGCCGTCTGTTCGAACGAGCAACTTGAGTTGTCTTGTGCACTTTACGCCCTGTGTTCTTCTTCAAAATAGTACCCTTTCCCTTATTACATCTTGCTTATTAGAGATTCAGATTTAAGTAACTGTACAGTACCATCTTTTTCTCGACCATTAGGGATTCATAGTTAAACTGAAGGTGTCTTTTAACTGCCATTAGCCTGAGGTGCCAATGTACTGCTTTCACCTTGAATCCTCTAGAGGCACTTTGCTGTTATTTATTTTAAATTTTTAAAAAGGGGAGGGGGAAATATTTGCTTTAACACTTTATTCGTTTCTTTTCTTGGTACAAGAAACTCTTAATGTCACTATGACATAACTTGTAACCTTTTGTGAAATTACCGATTGTACTATAAAGTTTAGTAGTTTCTGCTGTTAGCAACGTAGCTTGGTCGAGTGCAGACTGAATGTGGAAATAAACACCATACCTCGTTTTTACCATTTTCTTAATGTGAAATTCTACTGTTCTTTATTGTGTGTAAATCTCTGTTACACACTTTTGGCATATTTGCTCTTTGGTTGTTGTTGGTTAAGAGGGTTCGTTTCTAGTTATTTGAATAAATGTAATGAAACGAGAAATGACATAACTAATCTGGATTGCCCCCTCACACTTCCTCATCCTTCAAAAGTCATTTTCAGTGGTAGCCAAAGTGTAGTTGCTTTTTGTATTACACTGAAGCGCCAAAGACACTGTTAGAGGCATGTGTATTCAAATACAGAGACATGTAAACTGGCAGAATACCGCGTTGCGGTGCGCAACGCCTGTATAAGACAAGTGTTTGGAGGAGTTTTTTGATCGATTACTGCTACTACAAAGGCAGGTTGTCAAATCTTAAGTGAGTTTTAACGTGGTGTTACAGTCGGCGCACAAGCGATGGCACACAGTATCTCCGAGGTAGTGATGAAATGGAGATTTTTCCGTACTACCATTTCACAAGTGTAGCGTTAATATCAGGAATCCGGTAAAATACCTGATTTATTTATTTACACGTCAAGTTCCGTAGGACCGAATTCAGGGGCAAATCTCCAAGGTCGTGGAACGTGTAAGTATATGAAATTTCAACTAAAAAATAAAGAAAGATAAAAATAAAAGATTTATGAACCCGAAAAAAGTCTTTCCATAAGTTTAAGTAAATGCTGTCAACAATACAACAAGAATCAGCTTACTTTTTCAAGGAACTCCTCGACAGGATACAAGCAGTGACCCACGAGGAAATTCTTCAGTTTCAATTTGAAAGCGCGTGGATAACTGCAAACATTTTCGAATTCCAGTGGTAGTTATTGAAAACGGATGCAGCAGTATACTGCACACCTTTCTGCGGGTTTGATTTCTGAAGAGTATTAAGTGAGTGAAAGCTGTTTATTTTTGGGAATAAGCTATTACTGTTAACAAAAAATGACAGTAAGGAATATATATGTATATATATATATATATATATGTATTAACAATAATAGCTTATTCCCCCAAAAATAAACAGCTTTCACTATATATATATATATATATATATATATATATATATATATATATATATATATATTTATTTTTGTTAACAATAATAGCTTATTCCCAAAAATAAACAGCTTTCACTATATATATATACTCTTCAGAAATCAAACCCGCAGAAAGGTGTGCAGTATACAAAAAATGACAGTAACTTACTGTCATTTTTTGTTAACAATAATAGCTTATTCCCAAAAATAAACATTGACATTGGCCTATCAATATATATATATATATATATATATTGATAGGCCAATGTCAGAATACCCAGACTCGTGAATTTACATTACTTATTGCGATAACCGCCCGTTTCTGATCCAAAAATATTCTTGTTGAGTGGGAAGAGTTACTCCAGAATGTAATAGCATACGACACAAGCGAATGAAAATACGCAAGCTAGACTGGTTTTAGAGTAGGGTTATCACTCACTTCAGATACTGTTCGAATAGTAAAAATGGCAGCATTAAGATTTTGAACAAGATCCTGAACGTGTGCTTTCCATGACAGTTCACTATCTATATGAACACCAGGAAATTTGAACTATTCAGTTTCACTAATCATATGCCCATTCTCTCAAATTAAAACGTCAGGTTTTGCTGAATTGTGTGTTAGAAGCTGTAAAAACTGAGTCTTACTGTGATTTTCTACAAGTCGTGAACTTAGGTCATGAACTGCACTATTTGAAACCGAACCAATGTTGCACACAACATCCTTTACTACCAAGCTAGTATCATCAGCAAAAAGAAGTATTTTACAGTTACCCATAATACTAGTCAGCTCATAATTTTGATAAAGATGGAACAGGAGTGGCCCCAACACTGAACCCTGGGGCACCCCCCACTTCACCGTACCCCACTCAGACCCTACATCACGGCCTGTTGCTAAAGTAAGAAAAGAACCAATTGCGAGTTACTGCCGTATTCCATAATGATACCACTTCTGGAACAATATTTTGTGATCAACACAATCGAACGCCTTAGTAAAATCTAAAGATATGCATAGCGTTCGAAACTTTTTGTTTAACCCATACAGTACCTCACAAAGAAGAGATAATATAGCATTTCAGTTCTCAAGTGACCTCTTAAGCCGAAATGGAATTTTTTTTTTTTTTTGTCATCAGTCTACTGACTGGTTTGATGCGGCCCGCCACGAATTCCTATCCTTTACTAATTTCTTCATCTCAGAGCAGCACTTGCAACCTACGTCCTCTATTATTTGCTTGATGTATTCCAATCTCTGTCTTCCACTACAGTTTTTGCCCTCTACAGCTCCCTCTAGTACCATGGAAGTCATTCCCTCATGTCTTAGAAGATGTCCTATCACTCTGTTCCTTCTCCTTATCAGAGTTTTCCACATATTCGTTTCTCTCCGACTCTGCGTGGAACCTCCTCATTCCTTACCTTATCAGTCCACCTAATTTGCAACATTCCTCTATAGCACCACATCTCAAATGCTTCAATTCTCTTCTGTTCCGGTTTTCCCACAGTCCATGTTTCACTACCATACAAAACTGTACTCCAGACGTACATCCTCATAAGTTTCTTCCTCAAATTAAGGCCGTTATTTGATATTAGTAGACTTCTCTTGGCTAGAAATGACTTTCTTGCCATAGCAAGTCTGCTTTTGATGTCCTCCTTGCTCCGTCCGTCATTGGTTATTTTACTGACTAGGTAGGAGAATTCCTTAACTTCATTGACTTCGTGACCATCAATCCTGATGTTAAGTTTCTCGCTGTTCTCATTTCAACTACTTCTCATTACCTTCATCTTTCTCCGATTTACTCTCAAACCATACTGTGTACTCATTAGACTATTCATTGCGTTCAGCAGATCATTTAATTCTTCTTCACTTTCACTCAGGATAGCAATGTCATCAGCGAATCATATCATTGATATCCTTTCACCTTGTATTTTAATTCCACTCCTGAATCTTTCTTTTATTTCCATCATGGCTTCCTCGATGTACAGATTAAAGAGTAGGGGCGAAAGGCTACAGCCTTGTCTTACACCCTTCTTATTACGAGCACTTCGTTCTTGATCGTCTACTCTTATTATTCCCTCTTGGTTATTGAACATATTCTATATGACCCGTCTCTCCCTATAGCTTACCCCTACTTTTTTCAGAATCTCGAACAGCTTGCACCATTTTATATTGTCGAACGCTTTTTCCAGGTCGACAAATCCTATGAAAGTGTCATGATTTTTCTTTAGCCTTGCTTTCATTATTAGCCGTAACGTCAGAATTGCCTCTCTCGTCCCTTTACTTTTACTAAAGCCAAACTAATCGTCACCTAGCGCATTCTCAATTTTCTTTTCCATTCTTCCGTATATTATTCTTGTAACCAGCTTCGTTGCCTGAGCTGTTAAGCTCGCACTTGTAAGCTCTTCCCGTCTTCGGAATTGAGTGGATGATGCTTTTCCGAAAGTCAGATGGTATGTCACCAGACTCATATATTCTACACACCAACGTGAATAGTCGTTTGGTTGCCACTTCCCCCAATGATTTTAGAAATTCTGATGGATTGTTATCTATCCCTTCTGCCTTATTTGACCGTAATCGACTCCTGTTTCTTCTTCTATCACATCAGACAAATCTTCACCCTCATAGAGGCTTTCAATGTATTCTTTCCACCTATCTGCTCTCTCCTCTGCATTTAACAGTGGAATTCCCGTTGCACTCTTAATGTTACCACCGTTGGTTTTAATGTCACCAAAGGTTGTTTTGACTTTCCTGTATGCTGAGTCTGTCCTTCCGACAATCATATCTTTTTCGATGTCTTCACATTTTTCCTGCAGCCATTTCGTCTTAGCTTCCCTGCACTTCAGATTTATATCATTCCTCAGCGACTTGTATTTCTGTATTCCTGATTTTCCCGGAACATGTTTGTACTTCCTCCTTTCATCAATCAACTGAAGTATTTCTTCTGTTAACCATGGTTTCTTCGCAGCTACCTTCTTTGTACCTATGTTTTCCTTCCCAACTTCTGTGATGGCCCTTTTTAGAGATGTCCATTCCTGTTCAACTGTACTGCCTACTGCGCTATTCGTTATTGCTGTATCTATAGCGTTAGAGAACTTCAAACGTATCTAGTCATTCCATAGTACTTCCGTATCCGACTTCTTTGGGTATTGATTCTTCCTGACCACTGCCTTGAACTTCAGCCTACTCTTCATCACTACTATATTGTGATGTGAGTCTATATCTGCTCCTGGGTACGCCTTACAATCCAGTATCTGATTTCGAAATCTCTGTCTGGCCATGATGTAATCTAATTGAAATCTTCCCGTATCTCCCGGCCTTTTCCAAGTATACCTCCTTCGCTTGTGATTCTTGAACAGGGTATTCGCTATTACTAGCTGAAACTTGTTACAGAACTCAATTAGTCTTTCTCCTCATTCATTCCTTGTCCCAAGCCCATATTCTCCTGTAACATCTTCTTCTACTCCTTCCCCTACAACTGCATTCCAGTCGCCCATGACTATTAGATTATCGTCCCCCTTTACATACTGCATTACCCTTTCAATATCCTCATACACTTTCTCTATCTGTTCATCTTCAGCTTGCGACGTCGGCATGTATACCTGAACTATCGTTGTCGGTGTTGGTCTGCTGTCGATTCTGATTAGAACAACCCGGTTACTGAACTGTTCACAGTAACACACCCTCTGCCCTACCTTCCTATTCATAACGAATCCTACACCTGTTATACCATTTTCTGCTGCTGTTGATATTACCCGATACTCATCTGACCAGAAATCCTTGTCTTCTTTCCACTTCACTTCACTGACCCTTACTATATCTAGATTGAGCCTTTGCATTTATCTTTTCAGATTTTCTAGTTTCCCTACCACGTTCAAGCTTCTGACATTCCGCGCCCCGACTCGTAGAACGTTATCCTTTCGTTGATTATCCAATCTTTTTCTCATGGTAACCTCCCCCTTGGCAGTCCCCTCCCAGAGATCCGAATGGGGGACTATTCCGGAATCTTTTGCCAATGGAGAGATCATCATGACACTTCTTCAGTTACAGGCCACATGTCCTGTGGATACACGTTACGCGTCTTTAATGCAGTGGTTTCCATTGCCTTCTGCATCCTCATGTCGTTGATCATTGCTGATTCTTCCGCCTTTAGGGGCAATTTCCCACCCCTAGGACAAGAGCGTGCCCTGAACCTCTATCCGCTCCTCCACCCTTTTTGACAAGGCCGATGGCAGAATGAGGCTGACTTCTTATGCCGGAAGTCTTCGTCCGCCAATGCTGATTATTTATCAAGATTTAGGCAGTGGCGGGGATCGAACCCGGGACCGAAGACATTTTTGATTATGAATTAAAGACGCTACCCCTAGACCACGGGTGTATATTTGGTAATAAATCGTGTGATATAAAATGATTAGTTACCCTTACTGGGGATTGCCCTAAGCTCACTACTTCAGGACATCTATTGGAATGAGCAGCTTAAGTTATCTTGTGTATTTTACGCCCTGTATTATTCAAAGTTGTACCCTCTCGCATATAACATCTTCCTTCTTAGAATTTCGGATTTAAGCAACTGTACCGTACCACCTGTCTCTCAACTGTCAGGGATTCATAGTTTATTTGAAGGCTTCTCTTTTCACTGGCTTCAGCCTAAGCTGTCAGTGTACTGCCTTCACCTTGTATCCTCTAGAGGAACTTTAGTATTACTTATTGAAAAATAATCTATTTAAGAAAGGGGGTCGAGTAACATTCTGTTTTAACAGTACGTTTGCTTCCTTTCTTGGTGTAAGGAACTGTTAAAGATCCTATAAAATAACATTAGGTTTTACGAATAAACTGTAGCAGCTATTGCGATTAGGAACATAACTTGGTCGAGTGCAGACTAAATATAGGAACTGGCCCCGATGCATAATTTTTACCATTTCCTTAATGTGAAATGCTACTGTTCTTTATTGTGTTTAAATTTCTGTTTTTTTTTTACCATATTGGCTTTTTACTTGTTAGTTAAGAGAGAGTCTAATAACTTCTATGTTTAGTGTTATTTTCAGTTATCTCGATAAGTTTTATCAAACGACAAATGACATTACTACTCTGAATTGGCCCTAACGCTTCATCGTCCTTCTATCCTGCGTGAAGGGGTTACCAGTATGCTCTAGTGTTAAAGAGCCCAGAGCGTTCGTTGTTAGGAGAGTCAACCAATATAGCGTTACGTCCTACCCATATCTTGCGAAAAGATCAGGAAGATATTGCGAAATTTGCGCCCATACGGAAGATTACCAGCATTCGTATGAAAGATGCCTCTTCTATTTGCAATGATGATGTGCATGTTGTTTTCACCATTTATGTGAATGTAGTTGGGAATTTGAAAAATGTAGTCAACCTCTGATACATCAAAATAATCATATTCTTTCTAAGACTGCATTTAAGGCCGGAGATGTTGGTCAGAGAGGTTAACTTCGCTTCGTAAGAGTTATTCAGAGATGAACAGTAGCACGTTGTGTTGGACAGACTGGTAATGTACTTGTGTTAAAGGTGATGGAAGCTGGTTGCTGTGTAGTGGAGACAGCATTATTTAAAAAGAATTTTGTAATAATAGTTTCTCAAGGAAGATATTGAGCAAATGAGAATATATTATTGGATGACTGATAAAAGACAACATTTAAGATAATCCAGTTTTTATGTTTATAAATGTGTATTTTCTCACTGTTAGGACGCTGCATATGGTTGACGTTCGCTGTAGAAATTTTGTATTGAAACATATGCTCCCGTCATACATTTGAAATAAGAGTGAAGGAAGGAAATTGTACACACGAGAGATATTATGGAGCATATTTGCTGACTTGTCTAGGTGCGAGAACTTTAAGGAATGGTGTACTGTTGTCACAGCTTAATGAACCACAGTCAAACTTGAAGTCCTTCTTCTCATTTATCGGTTGTTAAGATTAGTTCCCCATTTTCATTTACTTTAATGACTCTGTATGCCCATTCGCATTTCACTTCTCGATTTGTGTACTGAGAACCATTTACGAAAACTGGTAAGACACCGTCTTGCTTTGTACATAGTGCGATAAAGGAAATTTGATTTTTGATAGTTACATAATTTCTCCTAATAGCAACAAGTTCCAGAGCAGAAGAGAGTTCTGTGCGCACAGGTAGGCCAATGAATTAAATTACCATCAAATTTCATGTCCATAATTAGGCACGATGATTGGTAGAGTGTATTTGCGGAAATAATATATCATTTCAGAGGCTTAATACCAGTAAAAGATATCAGTAACGTACTATCTTGTTAATTTTCAGGCAATTTTATAAGAAAGCCAAGTGAGTTTTTGCATACATTTGGTGTGTAATTACATTATAAGTTCTGGTACAGAGACCGTTTGCAACACTAAAGATATAGATTAGAAATATACGGGGCCAACATTTTAAACAGTGTCATTTCGTTTTGTAGTCAGATGCTGTAAGTAAATTTAATTGAAGATGGGTTGCTTTCTCGCAGACGAATTGTTTTATTAACAGGTTAGTCTGTATTTCGGAATGTGTAGCATGAACTCCACATATTTTCGTTTAAAAATAAATTTTCACATACTTCTGTTGCCCTGCAATCAGATTTATGTATTTCGATAATACAAATAAGTTATACATATTTATCATATACGAACGTGACACCTACCAATACTAGTTTAAATATGTAAGAAACTTCCACATTCTTCCCGCTAACCACATGCTAATGAACAGGAAAAGTTACACTAGTACACAAAGTATCCTCCGCCATACACCTTAGTATGGGTAGTCGAGTATTGACGTGGACGCAGATGCAGATGTATAGCGAAATATGAATACCAGGGTGACAATCAGAGCACTGAAATTTTTTATTTTGTGGACGAGGCGTTACACACTGACGAAAAAAATCGGAACACAAAAACCAATTAATTTTCATTAATGATATTTCGGGAATACATTTGTCTAGGTAACGAATGTAGTGAAAGCGTGAGATAAGGTACAGTTGACTTGATATTCCGGTACATTAACAACCTGTGTAACGCATAGAAATGTTGAATGTAAGCGTGCAAACGTGCATCACGCATTGTGTTGTGCAGGAACCGAATGTCGGTTTGTCGGTGGGATTCGATGCCCGTTGCACTTGCCAGGTCGATACAGGGAGGGGTAAGGTTGATTGTGGTTGGCGCTGTTTTTGATGAGTACGATAGGCCCATTTCTCTCAAAACGTAACTGGGAGCGAAATGTTTTAAAAAGTCCACTTGAAATTGCTTCTCTACAGCATAACGTAAGTTTTATATTCTTTCTGCACTTGTACCGTACGTATCATGTCCTATTTTAAAGGAAATTTATCAACCTATCATATTATTAAATCATTTGGTAGTTTCAGATACACTTGTTAATGACCCAAAATAAGGGCAGAAACCGGTCGTGTGGACTGAATATAGTTCTAATCAAGGAAATTGAAATTCCTCTCTTCATATATGTCAGTGATTTGGTTAAGGGTCTGTTATGCTGAGAGATGACTGTTTCTGTCTTAGCTGATTACTCTGTCCGACAGTTATTTATTTATCGTGGGTAAAATAAGTGTAACTGAATTGAGACTTTGTTCTTAGTCTGGGATATGTCCCGCAGGTTACCTGTCAAAGAACCCAATATGCAATTCAGGAATTTTTCCACGAGCACTTCCTGGAATCCTACCCCACAAAGGGTTCAACTTATTATGACACGTGTTACTGTCAGTTTTCGATATTAGGCACAGATCAAGTGCAGTCGCGATGTCCTTATTTCGACGTTGTCGGATAGTGTCTTGATAAACTAATGGGCCTTCTAATGTGCTACCGGCAGGTAAGGAACTTAAGTGTGTATTAGGATTTCAAATGGTTTAGTGTACAATAGCAACAAATCGGATTCAACGTGCAAGTCTCTTACAAATTTCTCCCTTCCAAAAAAAGCGCCACATCCACTTCATCCCCGCCAAATTTTACGTCCAGTCGGGCGTTTCACCTAATTCCTTCCTTGAAAATGCTGACGGCTCCGAACGCAGTCTGGAGTTGCGAGATAAAAGACCGACGTGTTTCTGCTGGCCCGAGCGGGTGGCTGGGCCGTTTCAAAAGGCGATTACTGCTTCGCCCTCCAGAGAGCAGATCGGAGGCTGCAGTTCGAGGAAGTCCCTGCAACTGTCTCCAGACGCCGGTTGCTCTTTCCAGCGCTGTATATACCAAAATGTCACCTTTCACCAACTCTTTGATCTCAGCATCACTGTATACAAAGTATGTTATGTACACACGTCGCTCAAATATTTACGAGTCTGGCCGACTTTTGCGTTAAATTAAATAATGTATACTTTATGTTCGATGGGTTCATAGTGAGATTCTCAGTGATCTAGAACATAATATAAAACAGAATACAGAACACAGATTTACGTGGGAAAAGCGGTATGGTAACGGATGTTCCTCATAACTTAAGTGAAATGGTCCTAGCGGATATACGAAAGTCAAAAAATCGGACATATATTGTCACTGAAGGCAATCAAAATTTCATACGTAGCACGTAATGACTGAGTAGCATAAGGTCATTCTTAGACTATCGTAGCCACGCTACATCAAAGAGGAAATCAATTTACAGTATTGACTTGATTGGTCACATTACTACACTGATGATGTACAGAACACAGATTTTACATTATACTTACATTTTTCGATATCATGAATAATATATACACATCAGTTGGACCTATTAAGTAATTCGTCACCTGAGTAAAATGAGCTGATCACCAATAAAACGGACCGAGCGAGGTGGCGCAGTGGTTAGACACTGGACTCGCATTCGGGAGGACGACGGTTTAATCCCGCGCCCGGCCATCCTGATTTAGGTTTTCCGTGATTTCCCTAAATCGCTCCAGGCAAATGCGGGATGGTTCCTTTGAAAGGACACGGCCGACTTCCTTCCCCATCCTTCCCTAACCGATGAGACCGATGACCTCGCTGTCTGGTCTCCTTCCCCAAAACAACCCTCCCCCCCAACCCCCCCAACCAATAAAACGGGTAGGCCTCTCATAAATTGAAAATTAGTTGTAGTTAAGCCTTCTATGGTTGCTGACAAGTTATCGAAAATACTTGTTGTTGAATAATGGACACCTTTCTGGACAAATGTAAAACATTAAGTGATTACTCTTATACCTCGAAATGATATCATGATCTGAGCTGTTGATTTGAAAAACAGACATATTATTGATGCAAAATTCATTGATGAATAAACGTGCTGCAAAACAATAGTCTGTACCCACAGGTCTATGATCAGGGCTCTGCAGGACAGTCATGAGTTCACACAAAATAACAATACGACGATTATGTATCCTGAAATTTTTGTTCAGCTTGATCAGTTGCCCCCAAAAATGATCTCATGTGACATAGTGGAATGAATATAAACGAATCCTTCGTTTCCAATTTTTATATCACCAACATCTGAGAGCAACAGAACTGCAAATTACAATTTTTTGACCCACTTCAGAAATTCTGAGAAATATTCCATCCAGTTGAATTTGTTTACCATGTTAGTCCGCCTCTGGTAGCTGAGTGGTCAGTGCGACGGAATGTCATACCTAACGGCCCGGATTCGATTCCCGGCTAGGTCGGAGATTTTCTCCGTTCAGGGATTGGGTGTTGTGTTGTCCTTATCACATAATTTCATCCCCATCGACACGCAAGTCGCTGAAGTGGCGTCAACTCGAAAGACTTGCACCTAGCGAATGGTTGACCCGACGGGAGGCCCTAGCCACACGGCAGTTCCATATATACTAAGTTTTCATTCTAAGAATATAACACTTTCAGCCTCCTCCATATTATTTTAGTCACATTTTAGATACATACTTTTCTTGTATGGGATGATATCTTGATGATGTCACAAATTCCCAGGGATAATGGATAAGGAAGAACGTATCAATCTGAGACAAGAGACACCTGTCTAGAGACGATCGAGTCGAAACCTACAAATGAAAATAATTTTGTTACCCCTGACGATGGAATACACGAACCGGTTCTGTTGTAGCTAATGTTGCAGTGTAGGCAACAACGAAAGGTGGTAGTATGAATCAAAAAAAGAAAAAAATTAGTAATTATGGGCTCTAAACTGCGTATCTTAAGAGCTATGGGCAATTGTTCACTAGAAGAGATGTGCTCCGCATTAGCAGATATGAACAAGTATTGATACCTCTTAAAGTATGCATTATAGAGTACATTTTTACTAGACATCCTTTTGTTGTTTTGGTTCATACTATCAATTCTGAATGCTCCATATACTGCAATCTAGGCAAAAGAAATACCTGTACTTGTATTCCACTGTCAGAGGCCTAACTACGAATTTCCCGTATGACTTTCGAGTTGGTAGTTCTGAAACAGAGCCCCTACCTCAAAATGATATGCTTCCAATGTGTCCAGACAGTACACACGTTTATGGAATACACACGCGAGGCTCCCCGTTTGGAAACTGCACAATAGGGCTATTCATATAATGTATTGTTTACAGTTCCTACTACAACGATCCTCTTTATGCCAGGATCAAAAGTTCCTTCATTCACTACGAAAATCAGAAACTATCATCAATAAGATCAGCGCAGCTGCTCTATGACTATGTTTTTGATTTTAGAACACACAAAACTACTTATTTTTGACATTTAGCTTCTCATTGGGATGTAGGAAGATGCTACTTCATCCTCTCGTTTTAATGAAGCAATATCTACACACAGAAAAACACATCAAAAACGTTTTGCATCATCCCGGTTTCCAGAACTCCTGAAGATATACGTTGACTGTGGATACTGCATTAAAGAAATAGTCCCTTTGACTGTTCAGAGATGTCACTAAATCCGCCCAAAGATGCAAATAACCGTGCATGAACAGTGCCTATTAGACAGAGGGGTCCGACAGCCGATCAGCTCTAGTCATTCCACCAGGACGGAGGTAGAGGCTCATGTTGTCTGCAGTTCAACCATGCCTAGACGGTCAATACCGCGGTTCGATCGCGTCCGCTTTTTTATTTTGTGCCACGAAGGGCTCGCAACAAGGGAAGTATCCAGTGGTCTCGGAGTGAACCAAAGCGATGTTGTTCAGACATAGAGGAGATACAGAGAGACAGAAAATGTTGATGACATGCCTCGCTCAGGCCGCCAAAGGGCTACTACTGCAGAGGATCACCGCTATCAACGGATCATGGCTCGGAGGAACCCTGACAGCAAAGCTATCATGTTGAATAATGCTTTTCGTGCAGCCACAGTACGTCGTGTTATGACTCAAACTGCGCAAAGTAGGCTGCATGATGCGCAACTTCACTTCCGACGTCCATGGAGAGGTCCATCTTTGGAACCAAGACACCATGAAGCACGGTACAGTTGGGACCGACAACATGCCGAATGGACCGCTCAGGACTGGCATCACGTTCTCTCCACCGTCGAGTGTCGCATATGCCTTAGACCATACAATCGTCGGAGACTCGTTTGGAGGCAACCTGGTCAGGCTGAACGCCTGTCTAGCGAGTGCAGCAAGGTGGAGGTTCCCTGTTGTTTTAGGGGGAGGGGGGGGGGGCATTATGTGGGGCCGCCGTACGCCTGGTGGTCATGGAAGGCGCCGTAAATGCTGTACGATACGTGACTGCCATCCTCCGACCGATAGTGCAACCTTATCGGAAGCATATTAGTGAGGCATTCGTATTCATGGAAGACATTTCGCGCCTCCATCGTGCACATCTTGTGAATGACCTCCTTCAGCATATCGAAATAAGTCGACTAGAGCAGCCAGCGTATTCTCCACACATGAACCCTATCGAATATACACGAGATAGATTGAAAATGGGCTGTTTATGGACAACGTGACCCACCAACTATTCTGAGCGATCTACGCCTAATCGCCATTGAAGAGTGGGCTATCTGGACCAACAGTGCCTTAATAAACTTGTGGATTATATGCCATGACGAATACATTCATTCATCAATGAAGAGGACGTTCTTCTGGATATTAGGGGTCCCACTATGTGCAGTAATCTTGACCACAGCCTCTGAAGGTCTTGCTGTATGATCGTACAACATGCAATGTGGGGTTTTCATGAGCAATAAAAAGGGCGGAAATGATGTTTATGTTGACCTCTATTCCAATTTTCTGTACAGGTTCCGGAGTTCTTGGAACCGAGGTGGTGCAGAACTTTTTCTTTTATGTGTTTCGTTTTCTTGATGGGTAGCTGGCATTAAAGGTATGTATATATACTTTGTGTCGAAGAAAATACATGCCACAGTAAGTAGTCGCCAGATTAATTGAGTTAAGGAGAAGTAAAGTTTGTATGTATGGTAAAGGAGTCAGGTGCTGCTATAGATTTCGTGTTTGCGGTACTCACTCAGCATTTCCTCCTAGGTGGAAGTCCGCTGGTAACTGACACAAGCGGCTCGGATTCCGGAAATTGCTAAGGAATAACACTTACGAATTACTAGTGTCCACCGGTGATATTATCTTGGGCGTAACATTTTCCCCGTCCTTCAGACAATTCGTCTCTAAATTTTCAGCTTGGAGTACCCATAATTCCCTCGTCCTACATATTCGCATCAGTATTGAGACATTACAAAACTTCAGTTCTTCTTATATTACAACACAGCTAATTTAAATTGCTTTCAACGACTGATACACTTAATCGATAACATGAGTCTTTGAAGATGTCATTGATTTCACACAAACGCATTTATTCATGCAGTTTGCACGTTATTAATTTACACGTAATTCCTTTACTAAATATCAGCTTTTTTTGCAAACCATTCAACAAGTATTTGGTGGGCAGGTAAATCTGTGCAGTGCTGTGACTTTCGTTCACAACAGGAGTGGGTTACACAAATCACGATGCCAATCACAACACGCTTATAATCGTGGTGTGATGGTGCTGTCTGTTGCTGTAGTCCTGTATGTGGTTGAACATTTGTTCGACTATAATTCTACCTTTCTTTCATTGCTACTAGTTCGTCTCGTGCATATCTAGAATTAGGGTAATATTTAGGAGGGTTATGTTTTGAGTAGGCAGCAACGATAGCGGCTTTTCTGGCAGTGCAACACGGGCCGTTCCACTTAATTATGGTCGTACCATTGGTCATAGCTGGTAGACGAAATGTCGCGCGGCACAAGACACAAGTCGTAGCGTTTATAATTATACCTCTGGTAAACCATTGAGGTCAGTGGGGCAGCAGCCGGAGATGAAGTACTTAAATAATCATAACTGAAACCAAAAGCTGTATGTTAACCTAACGCCGTTTATTCAAAGGTGTGTGATAGGGTTGTTTGTTTGCCCTTTTACTACTTTGCGTGTGCTTGTGCGGTGTTGGTTGTGACTTCGTTGCAGTTGATGATATGCTATATAATGGATGACCCCAACTCCAATTTTTATTTTCGTTTTAAATGTATGGTTGATTCTACTTCATTATAACTGGGAGATGATTCAGTGTTAAGTCTGGTTTCACGATGGTGTCCCGCAATCGCAGTGCAGTTTATGTGTGCGGGGTTTTAACGTATGACTTACATAGTACATCTTCACGTATATAGCGAATTAGTATGGGACGGATGGCACTACATTATTCTAGATTAGCGACGATGTATCAATATGGGCTCAGCGTTTGTCACGTATGTGGAAGTTGTGATCCCCTTCTTATGGAAGTTTCGGAGTTCATTGTCTTGTTCTTTTATGTTAATATATACGTGTTCTTGGCTTTATCCGGCTAGATTTTCATATGGACATTTCTATAGTAATTGTCCGGAAGGTGTATGTTACACCTATGAGGCTACTGATTTTACTGATTGAATTCCTGCAGGTTACTCTATAGGCTAGTGTTACATGTAGGTAGAGGATTTCCTGCACGAGTGTTCTTCTGCAGTTGTTCGTCTACATGTACCAAGTATGTTACTGTACACCCTGTGGGTACATATTGACAGTGGGTGTTACTAATGTTGGCACCATCATTTTACGTCCAGTAAATTTTCTTAAATTAGTGGAAACATCGGTGACTTGTTTCGTTTTTACTTTGAAGGTATTGTATTTAGGGTCTTATACTCACACAAGTTACACATTTGCTATGCTAAAATGGTCGGGAACCTTAGGGATATGACCGAGTACAGTAATATCAATGAAGCATCTATTTATAGCTTTTTGTGACTTCAATGCTCTTTGTGTACTACGTTTTAGACTGTATTTTGCATATTTTTTATGTTAGCGGTCAAGAGAATATATGTTATTAATATTACGGTGTGTGTGCATTAACCAATGAACGTTTGTTCATTAGGTTTTGTTGCAGTTGTTTACTCCATCCGTTTGGTATTGTGTTATCAGTTTGTTTCGTTTTATGATTATTATTATTTTTGTTACTCCCCTCATTCATAGGTGTTCCGGTTCTAGATCTGTGTAACTTTTACTTCTTTGCTGGTGTAATTCGTTATAACTCAGGTTCCCCTCGGGTACATTACTTCGTTGGAATATCTGATTACTGGTTTAAAAAAAATTAAAATAAAGAGTAATTAAAAATAATAAAAAATAAAAGTGTTATTCAATATATGTTAGCTTCTGAATCTTATTTTCTATGGTTAACGATAGTTTGATTTTATTATGTAGTTTTATCATGTGATTTATCCCCTTTTTAGTCACAATCTGTGATTTCTGTTGTCTGTACTTCCATACTTTATTATCATGCTATGAATGTTCCTATCTACAAAAGCCAGAAAATGACGCTCTTTGGCGTCGAAACTAATGGCGTACTGTGAATAAACAATAGCTGTTGGTTTCAATTATCATTATTCCATTACAAATATTATTATTTTACAAACCGTAATTCTACACTATTCACAACATTTGGGTTCCCTTGTTCGCAACGGTTTACTATGACTCAATGAATGTGAAGAAGACTTACAGGATGTGTTAAATGGAATGTACAGTTTCATGTGCACACAACATGGATTGAGAGTCAATCGAAGAGAGACAAAAGTAATGAGATGTATCAGAAATGAGAACAGCGACAAACTTAACATCAGCGTTGGAGATCACGAAGTAGAAGGAGTTAAGGAATTCTAATACTTAGGCAGTAACATAATCCATAACGGACAGAACAAAGAGGATATAAAAATCAGGCCATCTGTGGCAAAAAGGGCAGTCCTCGTCAAGAGAAGTCTACTAGCATCAAACATAGGCCATAATTTTGCGTCGAAATTTCTGAGAATGTACGTTTCGAGTACAGCGTTGTATTGTAGTGAAACATGCTCTGTGGGAAAACCGGAACAGAAGATAATCGAAGCCTTTGAAATGTGTTGCTACAAAGAAATTTTGAAAAGTAGGTGGACTGATAAGGTTAGGAATGAGGATGTTCTCTGCTGAGAAGCCGAGGAAAGGAACATATGGAAGAAACTGACACGAAGAACGGACAAGATGATAGGACATCCGTTGAGAGATTTGGGAATAACTTCCATGGTACAAGAGGAATCCTACTCTCTGGAAAATACGGCGTTAACACTTATCATTGACAGTCACTTGCTTCAGCTTTTCCCAGGAATAACTGGACCTGGCATGCCTGTACACCAGTGTGTATCATCCTACTTAGGCAGGTTGTAACACTTGTGCTCTGACTTCTCTGTAGGTCTTCCAACGACATTAGTGTGTAGGCATCTATTTGCTCTGAAATTATTAATACATCTTTGGTCCATATATGCACCCACTGCCGGTGAAACTACAGGGACAAAACTATACGACCATATACGATAACAAAATTTATCTGTCTCTTGATAGTGGAAAACAAAAAATAAAACTTTAAAACATATTGTAAATGAATCGAAATAAAACTTCATAATTCTCTGATAATCTACATAAGAACAAACGGAGTGTTATGCAGGCAAACAACAGTCTCAGATCATATCAATTGACATGGTACAAGTGTGTAAGGCATGTTAGACATACTCTGTTCATCAATCGCTGTTCTCGTCTCTCATCCACGAGACTTTGCATTTCATTCTGCAGATGCTGCTGGTATCTGTGACAGTGCACCGACAGCTCCCTGCAAGGCTTACTATGTCCCATGTGAATAATCGAAGTCTTCATGTGCTTTAACACTGACAGGTGACGTCATTTCCACCGTTGGGAATGGTCTATGTTATTAGATCAGCAATATCTTTGTGTTGACTTTTGGAGTATATGCATTCGTTACTAGCAACCATGGGCAAACCTTGTATTGGAGTAACTCCCTATGCATTATCCTATCTGCCTTCATTGTTCTCAGGTTTCCGTATTTGCTGGTCTTACTTGTTGCCTAATGTCTCTTAAATTGTTAGAAAACTCTGGACAGGTTCTTTGACAAATACCAGTTTCAGGTTAATCACCTCACAAAGTGAGGACATTTCTCTCTCATACATTACCTTGTATGGCGAAAGAACCCTCATTCTTTCGTCCAACTAAAACATCGAAGAAAGGCAGACTATCATTTTCCTTTATCTCCATAGTGAACTGAATGTTGTTATCAATAGAGTTTTTGAGTTGAAGAAACTCCATTAATTTGTCTTCTCTATGAGACCACACTATGAAAGTATCGTCCACATACCTCCAAAACATAGTTGGTTTAAGGGTCAGTTGATCTGCACTCTCCCCGAAATACTCCATTGAAAGAATGACCACCACGGGAGATTGAGGGCCTCCCATGGCGACACAGTCAGTCTGTTCAGAATATATCTTGGTTGAACATAAAATAGGTTAAGGATAGAGCGTGCCGAATTAAAGCAGTGATGTCCGCTTGAAACATCTGGCAATTAGTGAGGAATCTGCCAGAGGCACATTTGTAAATTTTCCTTTACAAACCATTTTATGGAGGATTTCGAGGAACGATCATTTGCATCAGCTGTTCTTAAACCAACTGTATTGAGGTGGTATGTGAACCATAGTTTCGTATTGTGGCCAAATGGAGAAGATAAATTAACGGAGTTTCTTCACCACGTTAACTCGATTCATAACAACATTCGGTTCGAAATGGAAAGAGAGAAAGATGGTTAACTGCTTTTGTTGGACGTCCTGGTTAGACCAAATAATGTTCGCTCTCTGCGGAATTCGGTGTATCGTAAGCCCACTCACACTGATTTCTATTTGCAAGCGTCAAGTTGTCATCACGTGTCACAATCTATGAGCGTGCTTAAAACACTAGTACATAGAGATCACACTGTCTCAGATCTAGGTAATTTGTCTAAAAAGCTCGCACACCTAGAGACATTGCTTACAAGAAATGAATATTCCACCCAGAAGGTTAACAGGGCACTGTCAATTAAAGTGAAGACTCAGGAAGTGGACAAGGAGGAGAACACGCCTTCAAAATCTTCAGCTTTTCTCCATTTTTTGCAGAACATTTCGTTTGAAATAGCCACAATTCGCTGTACATTTCAAGTGAACTTGGTTTTCCGTCCACCACCTAAGATTACAGACCTTTTGGGACCGGTGCAGGACCACTTGTTATTGCGGACGTCCGGAATTTTCAAAATACACTTTCAGTGGGGTATGCCTTACATAGGTCAGACCACACGCACTGTGAAAGAGCACTGCACTGAGTAACAACGTAGCACTCGCCTTTTGCCACCAAGCAAGACTGCTATTGAAGAAAATTTTATGTCCACTGGACATTCAATGGATTGTGATTCTGACCACAGCAAAATGTTTTTGGGGCTCCATTATTAAAGAATCCGTGGAAAAACGCCTGGCGGAAAATATGATGAATCATGTTAACGGATTTCAGCTGTATAGTGCTCGGAACCCCATCATGTCCATGATTTGTTCTAATCGAAGATGCAGAGTGTGCCAACGGCCGAGGTGACTGGTAACGCAGAGGACCGCTGAGTTCCGAGTTTCCACCAGCGAGGGCGCTGCTGCCGGGAGCTGTGGTTCGTCGATCAACTTGAATTCTATAGCATGCACGAAATTTTCGCAGTGCGCTATATGGGGCAGAATGGAGCAGGTCTTCGTCAGTCTTCGATGGCTCATCTAAAGATGACAATCAGGGGCCTAGTTGAAATGTCATGCAATGAATCAAACAGCGGCCGGCTGCAATCCCAAAATTTGTTTGAACTAACCTCCGCTTTTACAGATCCTAGTTCGTTCACCACGTTTCTCGTAGGTCAACCGCAAGTGGTTTAATTGTTTCTCCCTACTCAGGTTACCCCCAACGGACAAACGTGCTTATTCTTCGATGTTATCTTTTTCTTGTCATCAGTCTCCTGATTGGTTTGATGCACCCGACACAAATTGCTCTCTTGTGCCAATCTCTTCCTCTCAGATCACCTCTTGCAACTTTGGTCCTCAGTTATTTGCTGGATGTGTTTCCCTCTCTGTCTTCCTCTAAAATTTTTGCGCTCTACAGCTCCCTCTAATACGTTATTTCCTGCTTTATCGACAAGTGTGTTCTACCATCCGAACCTTCTGCTTGTCAGTGTTCTCCATACTTTCCTTTCCTTTCCTCCCCGAATCTGTGGAGAGCCTCATCATTCTTTACCTTATCAGTCCACCTAATGTTCAGCTTCCTTCTGTAGCACCACATCTCAAATGCTTCGATGATCATCTATTCCGGTTTTATCACGGTCCATGTTTCCCTCCCATACAATGCTATACTCCAAACGTACGCTCTCAGAAATTTCTTACTCAAATTAATGTCTGTGTTTATACTAGTAGACCTCTTGGTCAGGAATGCCTTTTTTTATCAGCGTAGTCTACATTTTGTGTCCTCATCACTCCATCCAACATGGGTTATTTTGCTACGTAGGTAGCAGAATTCTTCAAATTCATCTACTTCGTGAACAACAAACCTGATGTTAAGTTTCTTGCTGTTTTAATTTCTGCTGCTTCTCATTACGTTCATCTTTGGTCGATTCACTCTCAGTCCACATTCGGTAATCATTAGACACATCTTGGGTCATTTTACATTGTCGTGCGCTTTTTCCTTGTCAACAAACTCTATGAGCGTGTCCTGATTTTTCTTCGGTGTTGATTCCGTTATCAACGGCAACGTTAGAACTGCATGGCCGATGCATTTATATCGGCTAACGCCAACCTGATAGCTATTAATTTTATTTCCCACTCTTCTCTATTTTATTCTTGTCGGCAACTCGGAAGTATTATCTGTTAAGCTGTTTGAACGAAAATCCCCACACTTCTCGACTTTTGCAATCTTCGGAATCGAGTGGATGATGTTGTCACATACAACGAGTGATTAGAAGAATGACGAGCACTAACTTCACTTAACGAAGGTTTATTCAGCACTTGCACACACAAGAGAGCGGAGCGAACTGCCTCCGGCCAGAGCACATATAGTATATATACAGCTACAGAACATTCCAGTGCAATGCTTCTTGACATTTGTGGATACTTCTAGAATGTACTCGAACCGAATATAGAAATTAAAACTGTACAGTCCAGGTGAGTTTTCAACTGACGACCCTCCACGCCACAGTTTAGTATCATAACCACTAGAACACGGCGCTACGCAACTTCTTCTGCGACATTGCTCTCTCATTAAGTGAACAGCGTCTCGGTGTTACGTCGTACTAGTCCGGGAACGAGTCATCGGTGCTGCATACTCCGACTCCCGATGACTGATGCTCACCCTGGCGGTGACCTTCTTAGAACTTTTTTTCCGCTACGCGCTTCGTCACCTTTCCGCTTGTTGCCTGTCGCTGGAGCGTCGAATTTACCCTGGGTGGCAGGATTCTTGGAGGGCTTCATTCGAAGGACGTGGACCGTATCTCTTACCTCTCGTCGTCTTGCGTCGGAGCCGAAATCTTCAACTTCATAAGTAACATCAGACAACTGTCTTACAACCTTATAATGTCCAAAGTAGCGTCTGAGGAGCTTCCGAACAGGAGTTAAGATCCAGACGAGGTCACCAGGCTGGTAGACAACAGAGCGGTGGCTCCCGTCATACCTTCGGCGATAGTTTTCTTGAGCCTGCAGCGTGCAGAGTCGAGCTAACTGCCGAGCTTCCTCACCCCTGGTTAACAATTGGCCGATGTGGTCGTCGTCCATGTCATCAGGATGTAACGGAAACACAGTGTCCATAGTCGTAGTCGCCTCACGCCCACGCACCAGGAAAAATGGCGCAAGTCATGTGGTGTCTTGTTAGGCGGTGTTGTAGGCAAACGACACGAAAGGTAGCACCTCTGCTCAACACTTACGAACATTGATAGCATGTCGGCCAAGGTCTTATTAAGGCGTTCAGTAAGCCCGTTAGTTTGCGGATGGTAGGCTGGCGTCATGTGATGAGTAATGTTGCACTGACAGTTTATCTCTGTCACAAGATTCGATTGAAAAACTTTCCCTCGATGCGTAATTAACGACCTTGGGGCACCGTGTTTTAATACAACGTCTTCCACGATGGATTTGGCTACCTCGGATGCTTCGGCTGTTTTCACGGCTTTTGAAATGGCATAGCGTGTCAGATAAACAGTGCAAACAATAATCCATCTATTGCCTCTTTCAGACGTTGGAAATGGTCCGAGGAGGTGAACCTCAACACGTTGGACAGGCGTTTCGGTTGGTGGAATTTGTATGAGTCGGCCAGGTGGTTTCTGAGGAACTGCCTTTTTCTTCTGGCACTAATGACAGTGCGACACATAGAGACGGACACTACTAAATAACTGGGAGGCACTTCATTCCAAACGGATGAAAGTTTTTCTTCTAAAGTAACCCGTAAACTACCTTAAATTGTCCTTTCAAATCTTCTGACCGACTTAAGGCTAGCATAATTTGTGATATGTTGGCATCCTTCTTCTGCTCAATAGAGAGATCCAGGAGTGCATCGAGACAGTCACTATCTTCATCAAAGTCTTGATGGTCTTGCACAGGACTTCTTGAGAGACAGTTAGCATCTTGGTGTTTTCTTCCACTTTTGAATACCACGGCAGTGTCATACTCTTGAAGACGTAGTGACCACCTGGCGAGTGGTCCTACAGGATCCTTAAGACATGTCAGCCAACAAAGTGAATGATGGTCTGTAACAACTGTGAATGGCCTTCCATACAGATACTGTCGAAATTTGCACATGAGCAAGATCTCCTCTCGTTGCGCCCTGATAAGCTCCAGAGCCGGACTACACACCGAGCTGAGCTGGTAACCGCTGTCTCGGTTTAGTAGGTTGTCTGTGACCTTGATGTCGATGACCTCCTTTATGACACTGTCCCAAAATCTTGGAGTCTGTGTCACTATTTCGGTGTTGTTGTAGTCCATCGAGTGACCGAGCTCCACACAGATCTCCGCTATGGGAGACTTGGTTGCCTGTCCGTGTCTGGTGTGCCTCTGGTGTTCTTTGCACCTGACGTGCACCGTCCTGGTTGTCTGGCCTCAACATTTATCTTTACGGGGGTCAATTTTATGAGCAAACGGAAGGAGTAGCAATGGGCAGCCCTTTATCACCAGTGGTAGCCAAGCTTTTTGTGGTGTCACCGCCAGACACCACACTTGCTAGGTGGTAGCTTAAATCGGCCGCGGTCCATTAGTACATGTCGGACCCGCGTGTCGCCACTGGCAGTGATCGCAGACCGAGCGCCACCACACGGCAGGTCTCGAGAGACGGACTAGCACTCGCCCCAGTTGTACGGACGACATTGCTAGCGACTACACGTACGAAGCCTTTCTCTCAATTGCCGAGAGACAGTTAGAATAGCCTTCAGCTAAGTCCATGGCTACGACCTAGCAAGGCGCATTAACCATATCTGGAGAGAGTCTCACTTGTATTACCAAGAGAAATGTACCACAATGAATTAAAGTTAAGTATACGAGAAGCTCCGTTCTTTTCTTTATAGCTTTCATCACGTATCCTGTTTCAGACTTAACGCCAGTCGGCGTGTGTGTATGCGCGCCTTTCGGTTACCCGTCACTGTGGACTGGCTGCCTTGTCAGTCCACTACACTTTTCATGGAAAGGTACGAAGAGGAGGCACTTGCATCAGCTACTTGCCAACCCAAGTGCTTTCTTAGGTAAGACGATGACACTTTTGTCATTTGGCCCCATGGCAGGGAGAAGCTAGGTGGCTTTTTGGAACATCTAAATTCACGCCACCCAAGTAAAAAATTTACTATGGAGCTGAGAAGGATGGACAGCTCCCATTCTTGGATGTCCTGGTCAAGAGGAAGGCAGATGGCACTATGGGACACAGTGCGTATCGTAAGCCCATCCACACTGACTTATACCTTCAAGCCAGTAGCTGCCACCACCTGGCACAGAAGAATGGAGTCTTGAAAACATTAGTTCACAGGGCTCTAGCTCTGTCAGATACGGAAAGTCTGGCCACAGAGATAGAACATCTACAGCTGATGTTCAGCAGAAATGGATACTCCTCCACAGACATCCAAAGGGCACTTCGTGCTACCAGCCAACCAAAGGGTACAGAAGAGGAGCCAGAGAAAGCGAAGAACGTGGCATACCTGCCATATGCTGGACCTGTTTCTACAAAGATCAGCAGAATTCTCTCAAAATACGATGTAAAGAGTATTTTCTGTCCACCCTCCAAAATTGGGACAATGCTAGGGAGTGTGAAGGACGACCTGAGGCCACGTAAACCAGGCATTTACAACATCCCGTGCCAGTGTGTAAAATCATACATTGGCCAGACAACCAGGACGTCAGGTGCAAAGAACACCAGAGGCACACCAGACTTGGACAGGCAAACAAATCTGCCATAACGGAGCACTGTGTGGAGCTCGGTCACTCGATGGACTAAAACAACACCAAAATTGTGATACAGACTCCAAGATTTTGGGACAGTGACATAAAGGAGGCCATCGAGACCAATGTCAAAGACAACCTAATAAACTGACACAGCGATCACCAGCTCAGCTCTGCGTGGAGTCCGGCTCTGGAGCTTATCAGGGCCCAACGAGAGGAACGAAGAAACTCCTCAAGAAGTAGTAACACAGCAGCAGGACCAGCGCCAGGTGGGCGTGGACCGCGAACGCATCTCCCGATGCAGGACGGGCCTCTGGCAGCCGCCACGAACTCGGATGATGGACGAGCCGAGCACGGATGACCGTGAGATCACCAGGGAAGTGACAACACCTCAGGAGCAGCGCCAAGCAGGCGCGGACCGCGAACGGAACGCCCGACAAACGACGGGCCTCAGACAGCTGCCACAACTGCAGATGGTGGAAGAGGCGGACTCGGACGTCCGTCGGAGCACCAGGGAAGTGCCAACATCTCAGGAGCAGCACCAAGTGGGCGTGGACCGCGAACGGATCGCCTGATACAGAACGGGCCCCAGACAGCTACCACAGATGGCGACCAAGTCGGGCGCGGGCGTCCGAGGGAGCACTGGGGAAGAGACAACACATTACAGGCAGCGCCAGGCCAGCGCAGACAGCAGAGAGAGCATCCAGCACCCTCTGAGCATAAATACTGGATAAGATCCTCCATTACGGCAGTATCAGGTAGCACCTGAAGAAGGCAACGAGTTACGTGGCCGAAATATTATACCAGAGCGACACAATTTCTGGGAGTAGAACCGATTATTCCTCATGTCAAAATCTCGCCTGGAAAGCCTGAAGAGTTACAATAGGAAATTCCTTTATAGATCTCACCTATTCTGCATCTGGCTGCCCACCTTCGTTTGACACAAGGTATCCTATCATTCTGATTTCTTTTGCTCCAAAGACACACTTTCTTGGATTAAGTTTCAGTCCACCTTGTTGGAGACACTTAAGAACGGCCCTCAGTCTTTTTATCTGTTCTTCAAATGTCTCTAAGAACAGTATAATGTCATTTAAATAACAAAGACAAGTTGTCCGCTCCAGGTGACGAAGAAGATTATCCATCATCAGTCTTTTTATATGTTCTTCAAATGTCTCTGAGAACACTATAATGCCATCTAAATAACAAAGAGCAATAGTCCACTTCCAGTGACGTAGAAGATTATCCATCATCCGTTGAAAAGTTGTTGGTTCATTACACAAACCAAACAGCATTACCTTAAACTCATACAGGCCCTCAGGGGTAGTGAACGAAGTTTTCTCACGATCAGCCTCATCTACTACGATTTGCCAGTATCCCGAGTACATGTCCATGGTTGAGAAAAACTTAGCCCCCTTTAGGCAATCTAGTGTATCGTCAATTCGTGGAAGAGGGTAACGTCCTTTTTAGTTATCTTATTAAGCTTCCTGTAATCAACACAAAAGTGCCAACTGCCATCCTTCTTCCTGCCGAGGACCACATATGACGACCATGGTCTCCGTGAAGACTGAATGCTATCTTTCTTCATCATTTTCTCTACCTCGTCGCGAATTATTCGACGTTCCGTTGCTGACACATGGTATGCCCTCTGGTTTATTGGTTGATGGCCTCCAATGCTAATCCGGTACTTCGTCGATTTGTCTAATTTGCTCTACACCTGTGGATTGAAGCATTCAGAGAACTCTTGAAGAATGGCAAGTACCTTCTTCTGTTGTTCCTTAGTGAGATCTGGTGATAGTTGAGCTACAAGATCTTGTAGTGGTAGCGGTATTTTCACCCACAGACTCGGCATGGGAGGTTTCTATGACGCTCAGCTGTTCCGTAATTAACGGCTCAGCGTTTGCTACGCACATGCGTCTTGGAAGGATCTGCGGTTCTCGGTGACAGTTAACTATCCACAATGCACTGAATCTGTTCTTAAACGAGACGACAGAGGCTGGGTTGACCAATTTATTCATACGTGGTATGCTTCTCTTACATTCCACTGCAAGATCCATGGGTTGATGCATGGCATGACACATGACAGTTACCTTTCTAGCGCTGACTGCAGGAATGATCACTTCATCCAGCATACATAATCTCCATACACTCGGATGCGCATCTCCCTGTCCACAGTATCTCATCTCGTCTAGCGTAATATTACAGCGACCGCAATCTATAGGGTGGTCCATCGATGTAGACCTCAATGCGCGGTATGTCACAGGTCAGCCGGCTCCTCTGAATTCAAAATTGAGTTGACGTTAGTGAAGTATATAGGATTCTTTAGGAGTTTGACCTCTCTTAAGTTATTTGGACCATAGAACAAAATGGAGGCCATTTGAAAAAATAGGGTTTCTTCATCGATTTTTCAACTTCGTCGGCCAAGTAAAAGTATTTATAGTTGATGGATCGGATTTAAATTGCTCATACGATTGAAAGTTAGCAGCTGCTCTTTTCATGGTTCCCGCTATTACGCCGTCCATATGCCCACAAATGAAGTGAAGTTTATGTCTAAGTGGCCAATGCTCCGGTAAACCGACCTGGAATTGATTAATAAATGTGAGTGGGTGTAAGCCGTTTCCGCGTTCTTTGTGATGTTGGAACTTTCTGACTGTAGAAAAGCGATCATTGTCAAATTTTTCTATTCCACAATGCGCGTTTGTGTTTTCACAACATTATACCTTTCCTTCACTGTGTCATGTTTTCTTGTATTCGTTCTACCATATTTGGGTCCCGAGATGACAGATTTACTTCCCATCCAGCATCGTATCTACGCAGTGGTGTGCAGTTACCTAAACCTCCTGTATCGGAATGAAAGATTGGTTTAAATTTCCCGTTACTGGATCAGTGTTTTGCCTTACTGTTGTTGTGGCCTTCAGTCCTGAGACTGGTTTGGTGCAGCTCTCCATGCTACTCTATCCTGTGCAAGCTTCTTCATCTCCCAGTACCTACTGCAACCTACATCCTTCTGAATCTGCTTAGTGTATTCATCTCTTGGTCTACCTCAACGATTTTTACCCCCCACGCTGCCCTCCAATACTAAATTGGTGATCCCTTGATGCCTCAGAACCTGTCCTACCAACCGATCCCGTCTTCTGGTCAAGTTGTGCCACAAACTTCTCTTCTCCCAAATCCTATTCAGTACTTCCTCATTAGTTATGTGATCTACCCATCTAATCTTCAGCATTCTTCTGTAGCACCACATTTCGAAAGCTTCTATTCTCTTCTTGTCCAAACTATTTATCGTCCATGTTTCACTTCCATACATGGCTACACTCCATACAAACACTTTCAGAAACGACTTCCTGACACCTAAATCTATACTCGATGTTAACAAATTTATCTTGTTCAGAAACGATTTCCTTGCCATTGCCAGTCTACATTTTATATCCTCTCTACTTCGACCATCATCAGTTATTTTGCTTCCCAAATAGCAAAACTCCTTTACTACTTTAAGTGTCTCATTTCCTAATGTAATTACCTCAGCATCACCCGACTTAATTCGACTACATTCCATTATCCTCGTTTTGCTTTTGTTGATGTTCATCTTATATCCTCCTTTCAAGACACTGTCAATTCCATTCAACTGCTCTTCCAAGTCCTTTGCTGTCTCTGACAGAATTACAATGTCATCGGCGAACCTCAAAGTTTTTATTTCTTCTCCATGGATTTTAATACCTACTCCGAATTTTTCTTTTGTTTCCTTTACTGCTTGCTCAATATACAGATTGAATAACATCGGGGAGAGGCTACAACCCTGTCTTACTCTCTTCCCAACCACTGCTTCCCTTTCATGTCCCTCGACTCTTGTAACTGCCATCTGGTTTCTGTAAAAATTGTAAATAGCCTTTCGCTCCCTGTATTTTACCCCTGCCACCTTTAGAATTTGAAAGAGAGTATTCCAGTCAACATTGTCAAAAGCTTTCTCTAAGTCTACAAATGCTAGAAACGTAGGTTTGCCTTTCCTTAATCTTTCTTCTAAGATAAGTTGTAAGGTCAGTATTGCCTCACGTGTTCCAGTGTTTCTACGGAATCCAACCTGATCTTCCCCGAGGTTGGCTTCTGTTAGTTTTTCCATTCGTCTGTAAGGAATTCGTGTTAGTATTTAGCAGCTGTGACTTATTAAACTGATGGTTTGGTAATTTTCACATCTGTCAACACCTGCTTTCTTTGGGATTGGAATTATTATATTGTTCTTGAAGTCTGTGGGTATTTCACCTGTTTCATACATCTTGCTCACCAGATGGTAGAGTTTTGTCAGGACTGGCTCTCGCAAGGCCGTCAGTAGTTCCAATGGAATGTTGTCTACTCCGGGGGCCTTGTTTCGACTGAGGTCTTTCAGTGCTCTGTCAAACTCTTCACGCAGTATCGTATCTCCCATTTCATCTTCATCTACATCCTCTTCCATTTCCATAATATTGTCCTCAAGTACATCGCCCTTGTATAGACCCTCTATATACTCCTTCCACCTTTCTGCTTTCCCTTCCTTGCTTAGAACTGGGTTTCCCTCTGAGCTCTTGATATTCATACAAGTCGTTCTCTTATCTCCAAAAGTCTCTTTAATTTTCCTGTAGGCAGTATCTATGTTACCACTAGTGAGATAAGCCTCTACATCCTTACATTTGTCCTCTAGCCATCCCTGCTTAGCCATTTTGCACTTCCTGTCGATCTCATTTTTGAGACGTTTGTATTCCTTTTTGCCTGCTTCATTTACTGCATTTTTATATTTTCTCCTTTCATCAATTAAATTCAATATTTCTTCTGTTACCCAAGGATTTCTACTAGACCTCGTCTTTTTACCTATTTGATCCTCTGCTGCCTCCACTACGTCATACCTCAGAGCTACCCATTCTTCTTCTACTGTATTTCTTTCCCCGATTCCTGTCAATTGTTCCCTTATGCTCTCCCTGAAACTCTGTACAACCTCTGGTTCTTACAGTTTATCCAGATCCCATCTCATTAAATTCCCACCTTTTTGCAGTTTCTTCAGTTTTAATCTACAGGTCATAACCAATAGATTGTGGTCAGAGTCCACATGTGCCCCTGGAAATGTCTTACAATTTAAAACCTGGTTCCTAAATCTCTGTCTTACCATTATATAATCTATCTGATACCTTTTAGTATCTCCAGGAGTCTTCCATGTATACAACCTTCTTTCATGATTCTTCAACCAAGTGTTAGCTATGATTAAGTTATGCTCTGTGCAAAATTCTACCAGGCGGCTTCCTCTTTCATTTCTTAGCCCCAATCCATATTTACCTACTATGTTTCCTTCTCTCCCTTTTCCTACACTCGAATTCCAGTCACCCATGACTATTAAATTTTCGTCTCCCTTCACTATCTGAATAATTTCTTTTATTTCATCATACATTTCTTCAATTTCTTCGTCATCTGCAGAGCTAGTTGGCATATAAACTTGTACTACTGTAGTAGGTGTGGGCTTCGTATCTATCTTGGCCACAATAATGCGTTCACTATGCTGTTTGTAGTAGCTTACCCGCATTCCTATTTTCCTATTCATTATTAAACCTACTCCTGCATTACCCCTATTTGATTTTGTGTTTATAACCCTGTAGTCACCTGACCAGAAGTCTTGTTCCTCCTGCCACCGAGCTTCACTAATTCCCACTATATCTAACTTTAACATATCCATTTCCCTTTTTAAATTTTCTAACCTACCTGCCCGATTAAGGGATCTGACTTTCCACGCTCCGACCCGTAGAACGCCAGTTTTCATTCTCCTGATAACGACATTCTCTTGAGAAGTCCCTGCCCGGAGATCCGAATGGGGGACTATTTTACCTCCGGAATATTTTACCCAAGAGGACGCCATCATCATTTAATCATACAGTAAAGCTGCATGTCCTCGGGAAAAATTACGGCTGTAGTTTCCCCTTGCTTTCAGCCGTTCGCAGTACCAGCACAGCAAGGCCGTTTTGGTTATTGTTACAAGGCCAGATCAGTCAATCATCCAGATTGTGGCCCTTGCAACTACTGAAAACGCTGCTGCCCCTCTTCAGGAACCACACATTTGTCTGGCCTCTCAACAGATACCGCTCCGTTTTGGTTGCACCTACGGTACGGCTATCTGTATCGCTGAGGCACGCAAGCCTCCCCACCAACAGCAAGGTCCATGGTTCATGGGGACGTTTGCCTTACTATTCGATTCGTATTGACTGGCAGTCTATAACCAGTTGTACTTTAACTTGAAAAATGAGAATTTGGTACATGTGTCGTCGCAACTTCCTCTGTTCTCGCGTCACTCGCGTACGTTCGGATGGTCGGCTCCCGCTCTATTGTAATGTGAGCGTTTACCGTTTCGCGGTTGGTTGGTTGGTTGTTTTGGGGAAGGCGACCAGACAGTGAGGTCATCGGTCTCATCGGATTAGGGAAGGACGGGGATGGAAGTCGGCCGTGCTCTTTGAAAGGAACCTTCCCGGCATTTGCCTGGAGCGATTTAGGGAAATCACGGAAAACCTAAATCAGGATGGCTGGACGCGGGATTGAACCGTCGTCCTCCCGAATGCGAGTCCATTGTCTAACCACTGCGCCACCTCGCTCGGTTCCGTTTCTCGGTCCATTGTCTGTTGTTGCCGCACATTACCTGCTTCACTCACCTGTGTTAACTGTTCTCTTCCCATTTGCTTCTGTTCCGTTTCGGTAATTATTGACACAATATCTTGTGGATATACGAATGGAATCTCATGAAATCTTTGTTTTCGCTACCGCTACGGAAGATGGCACGACTGACTTGTTTACTTTTGGATTACTGTCCATCACTATGTCGGATGATACCACCGATTCCGTTGCCTCACTACTGCTTTCTGCACGGTTCTCGATACACTGTTTAGGTTGTGTACGAAGTTGTTCATACTGTTTCTGAAATTTCGAGACGATGTATTCAATGCGTGTGTCGAATCTTTTTACTGCGGCTTGCCTGACACATTTTCTGACAATGAGCTGTTACACGATTTGTTGCGCTCTACCAGACGACTTACGTGTTAAATAATCAACTTTTTCATTAACATTAGACACTGCATCCGGAACCTGGTCAACGTCAGAACGCATCTTTTTCTGGTCAACCATTAACGACTGTATAAGCTCGCGCCAGTCTCTCACCTCTCTCCGGATTTTAGTAAACTGTTCATTAACTTCCGTTCGTAGCTTTTGATGATCTTCGCGGACTTTTTCGAACCCAGCATAGGTTTCAAATTTGACACTGTTTAAGCCGGCATTTGTCTCTATTTTTAAATTCGTTGTTTCGGTATTTAAATTTTCTAACCCTGCAATTCTTCCTGTTTTTAAATTCGCTGTTTCTGTTTTCAAGTCTGCTAACCCTGCATTTCCCTGCTTTACGACAGTAGCGAGTGGCTTCAATATTGCGAAGACACTATCTGACTCTTCGCCATCATCACCTGTCACTATTTGATGTAACGTTTGCCGTTTGCGTCTTTCACGTGGTGTTTCACCGACTTCCGTAAATAGTGCGGACGCACTTACACACATTCTTTCTTATGGAAACTGTTCCGCATGATTTAGAATCACTATATTTGGTTCAACGTACTGAAGTTGTTCATCCTGTGATTCTACTTCTGACCCACTAGATCCGTCATTTGTTTGTTTTTGTTCATTCTGAGGCTGTGATACTGTCCGCAGCTCGTGGTCGTGCAGTAGCGTTCTCGCTTCGCACGCCCGGGTTCCCGGGTTCGATTCCCGGCGAGGTCACGGATTTTCTCTGCCTCGTGATGGCTGGGTGTTGTGTGCTGTCCTTAGGTTAGTTAGGTTTAAGTAGTTCTAAGTTCTAGGGGACTGATGACCTCAGATGTTAAGTCCCATAGTGCTCAGAGCCATTTGAACCATTTTGAACTGTGATACTAATCGAGAAACTACCACCATTCACTCTGCACTATCACCACGTTCCGTTCCGTGACTCGCACCCAGTACTTTTTGTTGTACATCAGTCTCTGTGCTGTAAAGATCTTCAGTTTGCCCTATCTACGATAATCTACCCTCTCCCGCCATCTCCGATCGTCTAACTAACCTCTGTCTTTCTCGAAATGCGCGAACCTGTGCTCTCGCCAACATCAAGTTATAAGATCTCATACGTTTCCAAAATATCGTAGAAAGTTTCTTAGACTATGTACAAATCATTAGCAACGCCGTTCACGGTTTGTAGAACTGCAAACCAATTCAACAACGCCGTGAATAACTTCTCGCTCACCAGCGATGTCATGCACAAGCTACTTTTACACCAACATTAACATTATCTTATTTATTAACACAACTTTTCTACAGAATGAGATTTTCACTCTGCAGCGGAGTGTGCGCTGATTACAAACTTCCTGGCAGTTTAAAACTGTGTGCCCGACCGAGACTCGAACTCGGGACTTTTGCCTTTCGCGGGTAAGTGCTCTACCATCTGAGCTACCGAAGCACGACTCACGCCCGGTACTCACAGCTTTACTCCTGCCAGTATCTCGTCTCCCACCTTCCAAACTTTACAGAAGCTCTCCTGCGTTGAGATACATCTGTTACATAGTGGATGCGAAGAACGTCTCTTGCGATTTTCTCGGTATTGCGAGAGTAGTGCACCTTACTACTCGCACATTACGTTGTTTTAATCGCTCACTAAAGATGCCCGCGAAAGGCAAAAGTCCCGAGTTCGAGTCTCGGTCGGGCACACAGTTTTAATTCACCAGGAAGTTTCATATCAGCGCACATTCCGCTGCAGATTGAAAATCTCATTCTGGAAACATCCCCCAGGCTGTGGCTAAGCCATGTCTCCGCAATATCCTTTCTTTCAGGAGTGCTAGTTCTGCAAGTTTCGCAGGAGAGCGTCTGTAAATTTTGGAAGGTAGGAGACGAGATACTGGCAGAAGTAAAGCTGTGAGTACCGGGCGTGAGTCGTGATTCGGTAGCTCAGATGGTAGAGCACTTGCCCGCGAAAGGCAAAAGTCCCGAGTTCGAGTCTCGGTCGGGCACACAGTTTTAATCTGCCACGAAGTTTCAACTTTTCTACACTTTGGATCACACATTTATGCTATTCTGAGCACTATACATACACATACATTGGGTAACCTCGTCACAAAAACAACAAAATTTTTTTTTCAATTAAAAAATTTTAATTTTTCTTTCTAATTTGACTAATTGTCATCCGGGCAGACCAATGGCCATCGTGGCAGGGTCGCCAATCTGTGAGGTCTTGAGGGAAGAACAACAACTGTGTAAATTGTAAGTAATTTTCGTTTTAATGTTGCAATCTTATCACAAAAAAATGGGTTCTGAGCACTACGTGACTCAACTTCTGAGGTCATTAGTCCCCTAGAACTTAGAACTAGTTAAACCTAACTAACCTAAGGACATCACAAACATCCATGCCCGAGGCAGGATTCGAACCTGCGACCGTAGCGGTCTTGCGGTTCCAGACTGCAGCGCCTTTAACCGCACGGCCACGTCGGCCGGCAATCTTATCACAGAAATACACGCAATTGCAAAATTTACAATGTGACAATGTTACGAAAGTTGTCAAATGAACGCAGCTCGTCATCAGAAACTGAAATAATCCTAAACACCACAATCGTAAACTTAAACTAGAAGTTTATTTACAAAATTATTCCTGCGACTACGTCATGAAGTTGGGCTGTACTACGATAAACCATCGAATTCCAGTTCAAAGCTAGTTTCTATTTAGGATGACAATGAAGTCCACGGAGGAAGGTTAGTTTTGTTACAACTTGAGCGAACGATTACCCAAGATCGCTCGAGTTTACAATGGGCGCAAGCTGGTGAATCAACAAGTTTATGCCTCTGCTCGCGGTATTTACCTTAGCTGTGATTAGCTGTCGTCTGCATGGCTGCTCTAGTGCCCAGAAATTCCTATAGAAATTGGTAAGCCTTTGCAGATTTTTGCAGCAGAAACTCTTCCTATGTTTCTCGTTATGCGAGAAATCGTGTACTCATCCCTAGTCTTGGAATATAGAGATATGCACGTGCATGGCTGGAGCAGTGTGCATATTAAAATGCCCTCTCTGTCCTCACAAGAACAATTAACGAACTGAAATGATAATTAAATCAAGACCATAACCTCCCTACAGGCGTTCGTATATATCAACAGGGACACTTGAAAATGTGTGCCCCGACCGTGACACAAACCTGGGACCTCTTGCTTACATATGAGGATGGTATCTATTCTTTCGTACATGTCCGAAAGAACAGATACCATCTTCTTATATTTAAGGCTAACCTTCTTCTGCGCGGATGGACACGCATTGCCCGAACTCTTACGGACTCAGTAAGATTGTCTGCCATGAGTAATGAGTGTGATGCGCAGGAGCACTACGAATGTACTGTGCGGACATTAGGTTGGGAATGTGGGTCTCACCTGGAGCATGCAAGGGATACAACCCTGCAGTCGCACTATCCTCTGTGGCCTCGGTGTCTAAGATGGATAGAGTATCTGCCATGTAAAATGGTTCAAATGGCTCTGAGCACTATGGGACTTAACATCTTAGGTCATCTGTCCCCTAGAACTTAGAACTACTTAAACCTAACTAACCTAAGGACATCACACACATCCATGCCTGAAGCAGGATTCGAACCTGCGACCGTAGCAGTCCCGCGGTTCCGGACTGCAGCGCCTAGAACCGCACGGCCACCACGGCCGGCTCTGCCATGAAAGCAGGAGGTCCCAGGTTTTAGTCCAGGTCAGGGCACACATATTCATCTGTCCCCACTGATGTATATCAACGCGTATCGGCAGCTTAGGGTCTCGATTTAGTTATCATTTCATTCTAGAGAGCTGAACAGTCACCAATGATATCTGTTCTTTTGGACATGTCCAAAAGAACTGTCACCATCCGCATATAATTAACTAACTGGCTGGTTCGTTTCTCCCCAGTTGGAGATCAACGATGTTACAGCTATGTAGCTAACTGAATGTCAGCCGCAGTGAGTGCAGTGTTGACTCAAATTTCTCCTCTGCGTCGTACAGAGCGTTATGCTGCACTTGACGCTAGTTCAGAGAAGAGTCCCTGAAAATTTCACTCTTGTCTTTCTCGTAGCCGGTCTCGCCACCTGGGTTCTTTCGTTCTCCATGTCACGGCTTTTATCGACCAATAGGAGCATTCCTCTTATTTTGTGGAAACTCTGTCTTGCCAATCACAATTGCCCTTCCATTAAATGCGTCGAAATTTTGGCACATTACTCCTTCCTAGTTCGTTTCCGGTAATTGGACGTTTTGTGCCCACCCCAGACGCCTAAAAGTTACATGTGTCCATCACGTGTGTACCATTCGCTGGTCACGTGATCAACTACATGACTGGCTTTATTCTTATCTATTTGGAATTCAGAAAAGCAGTTTTCTAAAGCTTCTTTCTGTCAAACTTCAGGTGGCACGTTACTTGCTCTCCAGTATGCGTCACCTTCCGGTTGCTGACTCCCACCGTGTGACGCCCCCTAAGAGCTTCTCTTGGTGCCTCCTGTAGTGTGGCCTATGCTTCTTCCCACGCCCATTTCCACACAAATCGTTTCCTCTCGCTGCTTATTTCACCTTCTGCTCCTTGATATGCTTTATATAGGAGTGGTGTGTTAATACCGTCGATTGAGTGTCATCCCTTTTGCATTACGTACTTATGGGCAAATCTGCTCTTGACTGAAAAAGTAAGTTAAGTGTCATATTCGCCTTCACGTTACGATTAATATAAGTGTTATGTAAGGAGCGAAATTGACCTTCATTTATTCTGCCACCTTACATTTGTCACCATCTATCTTGTAGCGGTGGGCGATGGACTCTGCGTAGGGGTACATTTTGTATTTTAAAAAATGGAAAACGCTCATGGTGTTGAGTATAATCTTTACATTTCTTAATCGCCTTCGTCCATTTGTTCACATAGAACTAACAAGGCATTCGGGAGGACGACGGTTCAATCCCGCGTCCGGCCATCCTGATTTAGGTTTTCCGTGATTTCCCTAAATCGCTCCAGGCAAATGCCGGGATGGTTCCTTTCAAAGGGCACGGCCGACTTCCTTCCCCATCCTTCCCTAATCCGATGAGACCGATGACCTCGCTGTCTGGTCTCCTTCCCCAAACCAACCAACCAACCAACTAACAAGGAGAGGCCACGACACTGGGCTCACGGATTTACTTCTGACTTTTTACACCTTTAGCAGGCTATTAAAACAATACGATGTGCAAGTAGTAAAGTGCTCTACTCTGGAATTGCGGGAAAATAGCAAAAGAAGTTTTACGTCTCTGCTATGTAACTGATTCGTTTCTCATGTTAGTGCTTTTGGGAGTCAAGTGGTAAATATTTAAGCTTTGTAATATAGACGTATAAGAGGGGAAATCCCGACTAAAGCTCAAACCTTCATTTTGGTAGTATACAGAAGCGTAGCTTCTGTGATATTCAAAAAATTGGCTCCTACACCATTTGCTCTTGCTTCACTACCAACGTCTCACCGCTTCGCAGGCTAACTGGCAAATGGGGTCTGCCTCTGTGTCTGCAGCTCCAAGCGTCGATGTACAAAGCACTTAACAGGTACCGTACCAGATTGTTCATATAAGGGATTTTGCAAATCACGGCAGGCACACATTTTCAGGAAAACTCTATGCGTTTCTTCGTTCACTGGTCGATAGTAACAAACTACACTACTGGCCATTAAAATTGCTACACCACGAAGATTACGTGCTACAGACGTGAAATTTAACCGACAGGAAGAAGATTCTCTGATATGCAAATGATACGCTTTTGAGAGCATTTACACAAGGTTGGCGCCGGTGGCGACACCTACAACGTGCTGACATAAGGAAAGTTTCCAACCGATTTCTCATACACAAACAGCAGTTGACCGGCGTTGCCTGGTGAAACGTTGTCGTGATGCCTCGCGTAAGGAGGATAAATGCGTACCATCACGTTTCCGACTTTAATAAAGGTCGGGTTGTAGCCTATCGCGATTGTGGTTTATCGTATTGCGACATTTGTGCTCGCGTTGGTCGAGATCCGATGACTGTTAGCAGAATATGGAATCGGTGGGGTCAGGAGGGTAATACGGAACGCCGTGCTGGATCCCAACGGCCTCGTATCACTAGCAGTCGAGATGACAGGCATCTTATCCGCATGGCTGTAACGGATCGTGCAGCCACGTCTCGATCCCTGAGTCAACAGATGGGGACGTTTGCAAGGCAACAACCATCTGCACGAACAGTTCGACGACGTTTGCAGCAGCATGGACTATCAGCTAGGAGTCCATGGCTGCGGTTACCCTTGACGCTGCATCACAGACAGGAGCGCCCGCGATGGTGTACTCAACGACGAACCTGGATGCACGAATGACAAAACGTAAATTTTTCGGATGAACCCAGGTTCTGTTTACAGCCTTATGATGGTCGCATCAGTGTTTGGCGACATCGCGGTGAACGCACATTGGAAGCGTGTATTCGTCATTGCCGTACTGGCATAACACCCGGCGTGATGGTATGGGTTTCAATTGGCTATACGTCTCGGTCACCTCTTGTTCGCATTGACGGCACTTTGAACAGTGGACGTTACATTTCAGATGTATTACGACCCTTGGCTCTACCTATCACTAGAAACTCTATATTTCAGCAGGATAATGCACGACTGCATGTTTCAGGTCCTGTACGGTCCTTTCTGGATACAGAAAATGTTCGACTGCTGCCCTGGCCAGCACATTTTCCAGATCTCTCACCAATTGGAAACGTCTGGTTAATTGTGGCCGAGCAACTGGCTCGTCACAATACGCCAGTCACTACTCTGCTCCATGGGCAGCTGTATCTGTGCACGCCATCCAATCTCTGTTTGGCTTAATGCGCAGGCGTATCAAGTCCGTTATTACGGTCAGAGGTGGTTGTTCTGGGCACCGATTTCTTAGCATCTATGCACCCAAATTGCGTGAAAATGTTATCCCACGTCAGTTCTAGTATAATATATATGTCCAATGAATACCCGTTTATCATCTGGATTTTTTCTTGGTGTAGCGATTTTAATGGCCAGTAATGTAGTTTGTCCTAGCAATTAAATTTAATTTAAAATAATATATAGTAAAATGACATGAATTCAATAAAACTTCAAGCAAATACACGTTTTTTATTATAGTGTATCAAAAATGTCATATGAATTAAATAATACGCTGCGCGGAATTAGCCGAGCGGTCTGAGACTCTGCAGTCATGGACTGTGCGGCTGGTCCAATAAAACTTCAAGCAAATACACGTTTTTTATTATAGTGTATCGCAAATGTCACATGAATTAAATAATACGCTGCGCGGAATTAGCCGAGCGGTCTGAGACTCTGCAGTCATGGACTGTGCGGCTGGTCCCGGCGGAGGTTCGAGTCCTCCCTCGGGCATGGGTGTGTGTGTTTGTCCTTAGGATAATTTAGGTTAAGTAGTGTGTAAGCTTAGGGACTGATGACCTTAGCAGTTAATTCCCATAAAGTTTCACATTTTTCAAATGATTCGACCAGCATGAGACTTTCACTCTGCCGCTGAGTGTGCGCTGATATGCAACTTCCTGGCAGATTAAAACTGTGTGCCGGACCCAGACTCGAACTCGAGACCTTTCCGTTTCGCAGGCAAGTGCTCTACCAAGTGAGCTACCATAGCACGACTCACGCCCCGTCCTCAAAACTTTACCTCTGCCAGTACCTCGTCTCCTACCTTCCAAACTTTACAGAAGCTCTCCTCCTGCCATGAAGTTTCAATACGACCAGCGATTAAAAAATAAGGTTGAACACAAGTGGAAGTGTGACTTGATGTACATTCGTCTGAAGTAGCTCGAACACTAACCACTGGACCACCACGAACTCTTACATGCAGTATCTGCCTAGAGATACATCTGTTACATAATGGATGCGAAAAACGTCTCTTGCGATTTTCTCCGTATTGCGAGAGTAGTGCACCTTACTACTCGCACATTACGTTGTTTTAATCGCCCACTAAAGATGTCGAAGTCTGAAGTAAATCTGTGATATCAGCGTTATGGCTTCCCTTTGCAAGAATTTAGTTGTCAGCTCTCTTTTATACCTGTCACAAAATATTCTGAAATCAGGGAGCACAGACTGAAGTTACATCCAGTCAGCTCCTTCAGCGGATGACTACCAATGTGTGCAGAACACATTCGAATATAAAACCATGGCTTTCTAGCTTTGATTTGTATCAGCAACATATGGCGAAAATATACAGCTCTACTTCCGATATATCCCATGTACTTCCTCCAGGATGGAAAGAACTATCTTTATCCTTCCACGGTTAACAATAATTATCCTTCCACGGTTAACAATAATTTCAACATCTTACCTATATTTCATACGCATAAACTTATGACCGAAAACGTAATATGCCAGGCGACTACGTTCTCGACTGCAAACTTCACGTTTAGAACCTATAGAAGAAGCCTGCACACTGGAGAATGTAAAAAAGCACGTTATTTAACTTCTTCCGCTAAAAGTATAAGCTGCAAAAAAATGGTTCAAATGGCTCTGAGCACTATGGGACTCAACTGCTTTGGTCATAAGTCCCCTAGAACTTAGAACTACTTAAACCTAACTAACCTAAGGACATCACACACATCCATGCCCGAGGCAGGATTCGAACCTGCGACCGTAGCGGTCGTGCGGTTCCAGACTGTAGCGCCTTTAACCGCTCGGCCACTCCGGCCGGCTATATAAGCTGCACTGAGAGACCAATTACAGAGAAACAGCTTTCTTTCATTTAGATAATACACTTTTTAAGTCGCTTGTGGTGACCCGACAGTTGCATCGTAGGATCAATGATATGAATCGCTGACGACATTACTATCCTCAGCAAAAGCGAACGAGAATTACAGTATGTTTGACCTGAATGAACAGTCTACTGAGTACAGAATGTGGACTGAGAGTAAATCGATGAAAGGCGAAAGTAATGAGAAGTGGCAGGAACGAGAGCAGCGACAAACATAACATCAGAACTGGGGATCACAAGGCACATGAACTTAAGGACTTCTGCTACCGTGGGAGCAAAATAACCCGTTGTGGACGGAGCGATAAGAACATGAAAAGTAGACTAGCATTGGCAAAAAGGTCATTCCTGGGCCAGAGGAGTCTGTTAGTATCAAACATACGTCTTTATTTGAGTAAGAAATTCCTGAGAACGTACGTTTGGAGCACAGCATTATGTGGCAGTGAAACACGGACCTTGGAAAAGCCGAAAAAGAAGAGAACCGAAGCATTTGAGATGTGGTGCTACACAAGAATGTTGAAAATTACGTGCATGAATAAGGTAAGTAGACCACTTAGAAGAAGGGACAGGATGATAGGACAAAAAAAAGCACTCTCTCACTCTCTGTGGCCCCAGGCGGTAGACATACGTGTCGTTGTCGTATCGCTCTCATCCCAGTGTAAACCTAATCAGTTACGTCGTTTCAGCTACGATTCTATTCGCTCCACCAAAGCGGTTTCTTCTTCGTCGTACAGTATACCGTGTCAGCTCAGCGAGAACCTCTCCTTGTTGATCGTGTAAAGTGCAAGCTGTGGCTCTGTTTACCACTGACAGCTCCAACAATGGCGCACCTGTCCTGCGGCAGCGCCCTGTAGTGGCCACAGCGAGGCATCGGTGCCTCCGCAGCTAGAGTTAGTGTACCGGCCGCAGCCGCGGTCCAGAGGGCTTCCGGTCCGGCCGACGAGTGGACGTGTCGCGCGCCAGCTGCAGCCGGCCGGAATGCAATTAGGCAATTATGCCGGCACTCGGCCCTAATAGCCGCGGCGCGGTCGTAATATCGGTGTCGCCTCTGGCCGCACAGAGCCACGCCACGCGCCGACCGGCTTGGCTGCCTGCAGCCCAGCCTACACTTGTCAGCTAATTGCCGCGGCCGCCGCGTGAGCGCGCTGCCCCCGCGCCACCGTCCTCCTCGTCGTAATTGGCAACCAACAGTCGGACACGTCGTCAGTGGTTCGTAATTTACTGCCCGCAAACCCTATTACGACATCCGCCCCTTTCGAGGAAAGTATCAGGACCATACATTTTTCTCTTTATAGAGTCTATAAACATCTCATTAAGTTCAGAAAGGTCCGATCAACGCAGTCAATTTTCTATCAATTACCATCAGTTCTTCCGCTTCCACAGTTCAAGCAAATTCATTCTACATTTCCACTACTCAGTCTCTGCCGATTCATGTTTCTAGCGTATCCTCCCCATTCTCGGTAAATATTAATGTTCTTCATTCGCAAAAAGTGAATTTCTCAAACAATTTCAAAAAGGGTTCAAATGGCTCTGAGAACTATGGGACTTAACTTCTGAGGTCATCAGTCCCCTAGAACTTAGAACTACTTAAATCTAACTAACCTAAGGATATCACACACATCCATGCCCGAGGCAGGATTCGAACCTGCGATCGTAGCCGTCGCACGGTTGGAGACTGAAGCGCCTTTAAACGCTCGGCCAGATCGGCCGGCTAAACAATTCCCCAGACATGCTTGTGAAGTAATTGTTTCATATTTTAGGACTTACTGTACAGTTTCAAAACATTTCAGCCATCGTCCCATTCCTAAAAGGAACGCAGTCTAATCTAGGTGGTCGTGCCATTTGCTTCAGCTTTACTTCATTAACTCAGTAGATTTCACTGGTATATTTTGTATTCTGTAATTTCCAATAGGAAGTGAAAAGGAACAGTGATCAAGCGCGTAGAAGCAACATAAACGTGGTGCTTTGCGAAGTTCGAACTTTTATCTTGCGGGAGTGATTAATGAAAATTTTGTATCATATTTCAGGTGTACTTCTACACAGACGTGCATGTGGATAACTACAGATATCACTCAAAACACTAACTGTATAGAAGTAACCACTGATGAAGGCCAAAAACTGCGGATATCTTTTTGGGCATTACATAAAGCAGATTTTGCATAATGGATGGGACTGTATTTCCACATTTTAGCCTGCGAACACAATTGCTGTTAGAACTTGAAAACCGAACGATGATCATTTCATCAATCTTACGAAACGACTTAGCTCATCTGATATATCCTGCTGTCTCTAGAACTTTTATAGTTACATCACTTTGCCTTGTGAATTGAAAGTGGGAGTCGTTTCAACGAACTTCGAGGAATTCAGTCTGAAAGCAAAAGAACCAGTATTCTTTCTGGTTTTATTTTCCCAGAGCATAAATTCTGCTTACTTTTGTGTCTCCTAAAATAAAAAGAAATTATTCCCCAGTACTTTATCTGCTCCACAATCGTAAAAAAACTTCTGTACTACTTCCTATTTCACATCTTTGTCTAAGCGTCTAAAATGGTGGTCGTCTTCATGCCACTCGTCAGTAGAATAACTTAAGAACTGACTCACTAAACATTGCAACTGTCGAGCGTAAATATGTATCAGGGGATGTAAAAGTAATACTTGATGAAAATGCTTTATTCTTGCACGTCACATGTTAGTTAGATTTATTTCGTACAAACTGCATGAATTCTGGGTGTTACTGTGCTGCCAAAGCTCTTAAGAACCTAAAACAGGCAGGTGATATTTATTAGCAAGTTTTTACTTTCTGTTATGAAATATTATCACCAATAATATTACTAAGGTTACTTGTACAGCTCATGATGCGCAACTAAGTATATCATAATCGCCAAAATTACTTTTCATGTCTACTCATCCGGTTAAGGTATATCTTGTTAGAAACAATAGTACAGCAGTTGTTGATTCATTGACCAAAGAATTCTGTGTGCCTTCGGAGATAATGCACACAGAAATTTTTAAATGCAAGGAAGTAATAAAATAAAACGGAATTTTCAGTTGTCACCATCGAAGCTGACATACGGATCATCACGTTTTCGTTGCATTCTGAACAAATATGATCTTGCTAGTCAATTTCATTTTTCCTCATTGTTCTTAAACTATCACTTTATATGTGTGTTTGACACTGTTCTCATTCCTTTACACTGCTGAACCAATAGATTGACCTCCACCTACCTGTCACCAACAAAGTGTTTTGTAAACTTTTCTCTGGTTCATTTATTCTTTGTTTAAATATGAATGAACTTTCAGTTTCAAGCATAAATGTATAACATGGGAGCACCCTTGGCTGACACTTTACAAATGGAACTGGACATCCACTTTAATTGATACATACCAGAACAAACACACACACCAGAACAAACATACACAATGCTCCACCGATTTAGCCAGGGATACATTGCACATAATTTATTAGAATTTACTGATTAGCGTGTGGAAAACGGTTTAACTTCCTCGTCCAAATTACGCTCTGCAGCAGAGGTATATTACCAGTAATTTGTTTTCGGTTTAGTATAAATATAACGTTGGAGCATTACTCAGCTCACATATGATTAAATTTACATTCACATTTTGTCTGGGAATTATCCTCCAGAATTTAATTATTTACATTTACTGGATCTTCTGTAGCCAATAATCCACGATACTCGTCCATACTATGTACTGCTCCAGATGAATGCCGTCAGGGAATTACTTCAAATGAGTATCAGAAAACATTAGTGCCCGTTACAAGCTAATCATGTTTCCCATCTTACTCAGTATACACATCAACAAATACTCATTGACATATTCTAGGCTTCATATTTTTAATCTGGGTCATACCATCCCGAATTTTATTGTTTCCATTTACTGATACCGGCGTGGCTAAGGATTCAGTTTCCTTGTCCATGCTATACTATGCAAGAAATGTATTATTTCAATGACTTAATTTTAGTGTCATATAGGTACCTAATTTCATTAGAGCCCTTACAGTACACAGTTTGATTGTTGATCAAGTGGTTCACTTTACACAGTACAAACGTAGACCACGTGTATCCATATATATGCAGGCAGCAGATCGAAAGTTATTGATATAGAACATCGTAACGTGTTTTAAAGTCGACGTGAAAAAATCCGTAGCATATCGATGCTGAAGTCAGTACTGTTAACTACAGACACCGAGTAGGTACTGTGTGTTTGCAAATAAACTTCGTCTTTGATTTGCCCAAAAGCACAGAAGATATGGACATCTCACCATTGGCGTTGCTTTCATAGGTTGGTCAGCTGCTGTGGCCGAGCGGTTCTAGGTGCTTCAGTCCGGAACTGCGCTTCTGCTACGGTCGCTGGTTCGAGTCCTGCCTCGGCATGGATGTGTGTGATGTCCTTAGGTTAGTTAGGTTTAAGTAGTTCTAATTCTAGGAGACTGATGACCTCAGATGTTAAGTCCCATAGTGCTTAGAACCATTTGAACCATTTTCATATGTTGTTCCACAGGAGCGGCTGCTGTATGAGTCTGAAATTGAATAATTTCGTTTTAAAAATTGTTCCTGAGAAAATTCCTTGTTGAATACACTAGTATTTAAGTTCTGCTTAGATATCGCGTTGATAGAATCTCGGGCATGTCGCGCATGAATATTAATGAAAAGAATGTCATTGGTATGTTTTTTTTTGTTTTTGTTTTTGTTTGATATAGGTGAATTGGGCAATTCTGAACACAATATCTCCTATCTCAAAGACTTCAACAAATTTTTCGCCTGTGGTTGGTAATCAAAACGACATGGGTCCCGCGATAGAAACAGGCGACGGCCTAAATTTTGAAAACAAATTATCAGCAATGGAGGCCGAAGACTTTCGATTTAGGGATTCACCCTCGCTCTGCAACGGCCTGACCAGAAAGGGCTGATAAGTGGACAGGTGCTCAGGGCATTCTGCTGCCCTTTGGGTGGGAATCTGTCACAAAAAGGCGGAAGAATCAGCAATGATCAACGATATGAGCATACAGAAAGCAATTGTTGTTGTAGTGGACTTCAGTCCTGAGACTGATTTGATGCAGCTCTCCATGCTACTGTATCCTGTGCTAGCATCTTCATCTCCCAGTACCTACTGCAACCTACATCCTTCTGAATCTGTTTAGTGTATTCATCTCTTGGTCTACCTCTACAATTTTTACCCTCCACGCTACCCTCCAATACTAAAGTAGTTATCCTTTGATGCCTCAGAATATGCCCCACCCACCGATCCCTTCTCCTAGTCAAGTTGTGCCACAAATTTCTCTTCTCTCCAATTCTATTCAGTACCTCCTCATTAGTTATGTGATATACCCATCTAATCTTCAGCATTCTTCTGTAGTACCACATTTCGATAGCTTTTATTCTCTTCTTGTTCAAACTATTTATCGTCCACGTTTCACTTCCATAGATGGCTACACTCCATACAAATACTTTCATAAACGACTTCCTGGCACCTAAATCTATACCCGATATTAACAATTTTCTTTTCTTCAGAAACGCTTTCCTTGCCATTGCCAGTCTACATTTTATGTCCTCTCTACTTCTACCATCATCAGTTATTTTCCTCCCCAAACAGCAAAACTCATTTTCTACTTTAAGCCTCTCATTTCCTAATCTAATTCCCGCAGCATCACCCTATTTAACTCGACTACATTCCATTATCCTCGTTTTGCTTCTGTTGATGTTCATCTTATATCCTCCTTTGATGACACTGTTCACTCGGTTCAGCTGCTCTTCCAGGTCCTTTGCTGTCTCTGACAGAATTACAATGTCTTCGGCGAACCTCAGTGCTTTTATTTCTTCTCCATGGATTTTACTTCCCACTCCGAATTTTTCTTGTGGTTCCTTTACTGCTTGCTCAATACACAGATTGAATAACATCGGGAATAGGCTACAACCCTGTCTCACTCTCTTCCCAACTACTGCTTCCCTTTCATGGCCCTCGACTCGTATAACTGCCATCTGGATTTCTGTACAAATAGTAAATAGCCTTTCGCTCCCTGTATTTTACCTCTGCCACCTTCAGAATCTGAAATAGAGTATTCCAGTCAACATTGTCGAAAGCTATCTCTAAGTCTACAAATGCTAGAAACGTAGGTTTGCAATAGCAATAGAAAGCACTTTATGGAAGACACATAATGTATATCCAATGGTTAGATGGCCTGTAATAGAAACAGTGTCTCGATGATCTTTCCACTGGAAAAAGACTCCGGAATGGTCCTCATTCGGATCTTCGGCATGGGCCAGCCAATGGGGAGGTTACCATGATAAAATATCAAGAAGAGCGTCGGAAATATCAACAAAGAGTTAACGTCCTACAAGTCACAGCATGGAACATCAGAAGTTTCAACGTAGTTTGAAATCCAGATAATCGATAGGAAAACGCGATGGCTCATGTAGATATAGTGGAGGTTAGTGAAGTGAATGGAAAGAACATAAGGATCTCTAGTCAGATGAGTATAGGGTAATGTCAACAGCAGCAGAAAGTGGTACAACGGGGGTAGCATTCGTTATGAGGGTAATGTCAACAGCAGCAGAAAATGGTACAACGGGGGTAACATTCGTTATGAAAAGTAAAGTGTGGCAGTGAGTGCAGTAATAGGAATTTTCTCATTAGATTTGACAGCAAACCACTTACGTCAACAATAGCTCAGGTGTACATGCCGACATAGCAAGCAAAAGATAGAGAAAGTATGTGAGGATACTGAACGGATGATACAGTATGTAAAAGGAGATGATTAAGAAACAGAAGAAACGTTAGAGAAGAGTACGGGCTAGGCAGTAAGAATGAGAGACGGGAAAAACGTGTTCAGCAGTAAATTTCAGATGTAACAGCGAATACTCTGTTCAAGAATCACCAGAGGACGAGGTATACGTTGAAAAAATCCGAAGAAACGAGAAGATTCCAGCTGGGTTACATCTTGGTCACACAGTAATTCCCAAATCAGGAATTTTATTGTAAGGCGTACCCAAAAGTAGACACGACTCATCTCATAATTTACTAACGATGAAGGGTAGGCTGAAGTTTGAGAAAATTATACGGAAGCTTACTTCTGGAGGAAAGTGGGATACTCAAGTACTGAGGAATGATGAAACGTATTGGAAGTTCGCTAAGAATGTGGATACTGCGACAAGGAAAATCACGGCAGGCAGTTCCGTTAAACAGGAGTGGATGTGTCTAAAAAGTTCAGGACGGCAAGGCTGTAAAAACATTGGGTAACAGAAGAAATACTTCAATTAATCGACAAAAGAAGAAAGTACAAAAATGTTCAGGGAACGACAGGAGTATAACAACATAAATCCTTTAGTAGTGGAATAAATGTCAAATGCATGACAGCCATGGCGAAATGGCCGCAGGGAAGATGTGAAGAATTCGAAAAGGAAATGACGCAAGCATACGGAAAAGTAGAGACAAAATTATGTGAAATAAAGAGAAATATGGTAATAACAAGAGCGCAATGTGAATTACATTATTATTTTATTTATTGTATGGCAATACAGACATATAAGAAACAAACAGACAAATCACTAATATAAAAAACGTTAATAATTGCAAACCAAAATTACTAATATAACAAAGTTTACGGATTACAAACAAACATCAAGTCTATTAATATAATCTGTCGACTCTGGAGTTGCGAGCAGGAAGTCGTTGGGGCTCGCATTATAGGCTCTTCTGGAACACTCTTCAACAATGTGGCTGATGGTCTGACTTTCTCCGCAATCACACTGAGGGGATGGTATTTTACCCCATTTATACAGGGAGTAAGCACATCTGCCATGACGAGTTCTAATCCTATTTAGAGTGGACCACGTTTTGCGTGGTAGGTCAAAACCATCTGGCTTTTGTGTGATGCAAGGCATGTTATGATTTTGCCATGCGTTTGTGATACTGAAACCTTCTTGTACACAGTTCCTTGCTGTTCTTGTTGGCGGGTTCCTAGATCGAAGCCTATTAGTGTTTGCAGCCTCAATGTCTTGGTGGATTGGCAGGCTTCGATTTCCCATGATGTTTTTGTATTCACGTACAAGGGTGTTAGTACGTCGCAGATGTGGCGGCGGGATGTGGCTTAATATTGGGAGCCATTGCGTTGGAGTAGGTTTAATTACTCCAGAAATCATCCTTAGAGTGTTATGCAATTGGACATCCACCTTTTTTAAATGTGGGCTGTTTAGCCAAATCGGAGCACAGTATTCGGCAGCCGAGAATCCATTGCTAAAGCAGAGGTGCGGAGAGTGGAGGCCGTTGCTCCCCAGGTAGTACCACAGAGCTTTTGAATAATGTTGTTTCTTGTCTTTAATTTTTCGGCAGTCTTTGTTAGGTGCTCTTTAAAAGATAGTGTTCTGTCCAGCGTCATGCCCAAGTACTTCGGACATTTATTATGCCCGAGAACGGTGTTTTCCAATCGAATGTTGAGTTCCTTTCCACCGAGTTTGTTGTTGAGATGGAAGCAACTAACCTCTGCTTTCGAAGCATTTGGTTGAAGTCTCCACTGACGGAAATATTCACCCATTATCTTAAGGTCTTCCGTTAGGATATTCTCAGATGCTTCAATTGTGCTACATCCTGTAGCGAGGGCCCAATCTTCAGCATACCCGAACTTTCTTGATTGTGTTTCCGGCAGGTCTGCAATATAGAGGCTAAACAGCAGTGTGCAAGCACTGATCCTTGTGGTAAGCCATTCTTTAGTTTTTTGATGGAGCTGTAGTCAGTGTCCATACTTATTTGGAACATCCTATCATTGAGCATGCTGTCTATTAAGCGTGCTATAGATTTACAAGGAATTACTCGAAGAATTTTGTACATGATGCCTTCTCTCCACACAGTGTCGTAAGCTGCTGAGAGGTCAATAAAGGCGACTGATGTTTTCAATTTTCTTTGGAATCCCGCCTCAATATAAGTAGTGAGTGACAACACCTGGTCAGTACAACTTCTTCCTGGCCGAAAGCCTGCCTGTTCAACTGGGATCGCCCTGAACAATTCTGGACTAATTCTGTTATATATAAGCCTCTCTAGTAATTTGTAAATTACAGACAGCTTTGGTCCGTAGCTTTTTGGGTTGTCAGCTGGCTTCCCAGGCTTTAGAATAGCTATTACCTTAGATCGTTTGAGTTCTTGTGGGATATTGCCAGTTTGCATTATGTTTGTGAAAAATTGAGCCAGCCGTACTTTTGTATACTTGCCACAGTTTATTATGAATTCAGGGTGAACGTTGTCGTAACCTGGTGCCTTTGTTCGTTTGACATCTTTCAGAGCTTTTTCTATGTCTTCGCTAGAGAAAGGGCGAGAGTGTTTAGTTTCTGTGGCTTCATGTTTTAAGGTTTTGAGTTCTCGCTTCACTTGGATTGTATGAGTTTTATCCTTTGGTGTCGTAGACGTGTTAACTAGATGTGCAGCTATGGCATTTGGTCTTACAGCTGCTTTTTGTCGTTGTGCTAGCGGGCTGCTACCTAGTTTTCTCAGCAGTGACCATGCTTGCCTGCTAGATGTTTGGAAATTGAGGCTTTCTACAGTTTCCACCCACTTTTGTCTTCTGGCAGCATCCAAGCTGTGAAGTAGTTCATTCGCTGTTTCCTGATCTCCGGATTCAAGGAAGCTCTGGTATAGTTCTTTGCTGGTTTGGGACCACCCAGCGATGTATTCTTTGCGGTACCCTCTTGGTATGTGCTTCTGGCCGTGCTTATCATGGCACCACCACATCTTTGGTAATTTTTGCTAGTAGGTGGTATCCATCCCAAACATTTGTCCAGATCTGTGGAGAACCCAGTCCAACAGACTTTTTTTAAAATTTCATCGTGGGCAAGGAATAGAGGTAATTAGGGAGGGGAATTTGACTTCCTACCTCTATTATGACTGGACGGTGTTGACTGTGCGGAAAGTCGGACAGAACTCTACGCGAGGCCATGAGAGGTTGGTCTCTGTTGTTAGATGAGACGAAACACAGGTCAGGGTTGTATTCCTGGCTCCAGGCAGCTGATCTAGACGTAAATCTATCCTTAGCACCGAATACATGGTATAAGTATTCGTCTTCTGCCCATTTTGCTAGTGCTTCTCCATTTGCATCATTGTCTTTATACTTCCACTGTTCATGATGACTATTGAAATCCCCAACATATGCAGCAGGATGTGGCTGAGTTTGAAGAACGTGGGCTGGCCAAGGTGTAGCAGGTGGCTTATAAATATTGGAGACAGTAATGCTTCCGATTTATGTGACAACGTTATGAATGTCTTCGTTGGTGGATGTAGAAACAGGAAAGCGTTTTCAATTACATTTATATATGCAAAAGAGAGGGGTAATAGGGAGGAACGAATCATGGTATACCTGTATTAGGAAAATACTTGCCCAATGACATGATAGAAGTAGAAACCAGGAGTAGAGAAGGAAGAGATAGTGGATCCTGTATTAGACTTTGAAAGAGGTCTGGACAACTTAAAGTAAAATAATGCAAAGGGGTATATAATATTTCACAGGAATTTGTAAAATTGCTTGCTGGAAGTGGCAGCAGAACGTTGGTGTGTAGAAGGTAAGAGACTGCCGATACATTTGCAGACGTGATACATTATCCGGCATTGGGAAACACTTCATCCACTCAATTCCGAGGATTATTGGATAATGGGCTTAATAGCTCATGCATCAAAGTTTCTGACAAGTATAATATACAGAGGAATGGAGAAGAAAACTGAGGATCTTGTAGATGACGATCAGTTTGGATTAGGAGAGGTAAACTCGCATGGTGCTTGACAATGGATCAGAGTTGAAGAAAAATCAAGACACGCCTATAGGAATCGTCAACTAGGTAAAGCGTTCGACACTGTAAAAAGCTATGTGGTGTTAGAAATTCTGAGAAAAATCGGAGAAAGCTATTGGGAAATACATTATGAACAAGAAACAAGAGATAACAAAAACAAAGACTGAAAAGCCAAGAACGATGTTTTCGTTGTAAAAAAGATGTAAGACACGTATGTAGTCTTTCATCCCTACATTCATCCATACTACTGTATGCAGGCTTTCATCCCCACATCAAAAAAGCAATAACAGAAATAAAAAAGTGCGATTAAAATTCAGGGTTGTTGTTGTTGTTGTGGTCTTCAGTCCTGAGACTGGTTTGATGCAGCTCTCCATGCTACTCTATCCTGTGCAAGCTTCTTCATCTCCCAGTACCTACTGCAACCTACATCCTTCTGAATCTGCTTAGTGTATTCATCTCTTGGTTTCCCTCTACGATATTTACCCTCCACGCTGCCCTACAATGCTAAATTTCTGATCCCTTGATGCCTCAAAACATGTCCTACCAACCGATCCCTTCTTCTAGTCAAGTTATGCCACAAACTTCTCTTCTCCCCAATCCTATTCAATACCTCCTCATTAGTTACATGATCTACCCACCTTATCTTCAGCATTCTTCTGTAGCACCACATTTCGAAAGCTTCTATTCTCTTCTTGTACAAACTGGTTATCGTCCATGTTTCACTTCCATACATGGCTACACCCCATACAAATACTTTCAGAAACGACTTCCTGACACTTAAATCTATACTCGATGTTACCAAATTTCTCTTCTTCAGAAACGATTTCCTTGCCATTGCCAGTCTACATTTTATATCCTCTCTACTTCGACCATCATCAGTTATTTTACTCCCTAAATAGCAAAACTCCTTTACTACTTTAAGTGTCTCATTTCCTAATCTAATCCCCTCATCATCACCCGATTTAATTCGACTATATTCCATTATCCTCGTTTTGCTTTTGTCGATGTTCATCTTATATCCTCCTTTCAAGACTCTGTCCATTCCGTTCAACTGCTCTTCCATGTCCTTTGCTGTCTCTGACAGAATTACAATGTCATCGGCGAACCTCAAAGTTTTTACTTCTTCTCCATGAATTTTAATACCTACTCCGAATTTGTCTTTTGTTTCCTTTACTGCTTGCTCAATATACAGATTAAATAACATCGGGGAGAGACTACAACCCTGTCTCACTCCTTTCCCAACCACTGCTTCCCTTTCATGCCCCTCGACTCATATAACTGCCATCTGGTTTCTGTACAAATTGTAAATAGCCTTTCGCTCCCTGTATTTTACCCCTGTCAACTTCAGAATTTGAAAGAGAGTATTCCAGTTAACGTTGTCAAAAGCTTTTTCTGAGTCTACAAATGCTAGAAACGTAGGTTTGCCTTTTCTTAATCTTTCTTCTAAGATAAGTCGTAAGGTTAGTATTGCCTCACGTGTTTCAACATCTCTACGGAATCCAAACTGATCTTCCCCGAGGTCCGCTTCTACCAGTTTTTCCATTCGTCTGTAAAGAATTCGCGTTAGTATTTACCAGCTGTGACTTATTAAACTGATAGTTCGGTAATTTTCACATCTGTCAACACCTGCTTTCTTTGGGATTGGAATTATTATATTCTTCTTGAGGTCTGTGGGTATTTCGCCTGTCTCATACATCTTGCTCACCAGATGGTAGAGTTTTGTCAGGACTGGCTCTCCCAAAGCTGTCAGTAGTTCTAATGGAATGTTGTCTACTCCCGGGGCCTTGTTTCGACTCAGGTCTTTCAGTTCTCTGTCAAACTCTTCACGCAGTATCGTATCTCCCATATCATCTTCATCTACATCCTGTTCCATTTCCATAATATTGTCTTCAATTACATCGCCCTTGTATAAACCCTCTATATACTCCTTCCACCTTTCTGCCTTCCCTTCTTAGCTTAGAACTGGGTTTCCCTCTGAGCTCTTGATATTCATACAAGTGGTTCTCTTCTCTCCAAAGGTCTCTTTAATTTTCCTGTAGGCAATATCTATCTTACCCCTAGTAAGACAACCCTCTACATCCTTACATTTGTCCTCTAGCCATCCCTGCTTAGCCATTTTGCACTTCCTGTCGATCTCATTTTTGAGACGTTTGTATTCCTTTTTGCCTGCTTCATTTACTGCATTTTTATATTTTCTCCTTTCATCAATTAAATTCAATATTTCGTCTGTTACCCAAGGATTTCTATTAGCCCTCGTATTTTTACCTACTTGATCCTCTGCTGCCTTCACTACTTCATCCCTTAGAGCTACCCATTCTTCTTCTACTGTATTTCTTTCCCCCATTCCATTCAGGGTTAAAGGATATCAATCATAAGATTCAATTATGACGTTGCCATTCTCACAGAAAGTGAAGAAGAACTACGGGATCTACTGAACCGAATGAATATTTTAAGGGGTTCCAAAACTTGATCTGAGAGTCAACCGGAAAAAGGCAAGAGTAATGACAAATTGCTGAAATGAGAATAGCGAGAAACTTAACATTAAATTTAGTGGTCGAGAAGATGAATGAGTTAAGGAATTCTGCTACCTTGGAAGCAAATTAATCCATCTCGAACGAAGCAAAGAAAGCAGGAGACGAAGACAAATAGGGCATTCGTGGTCAAGAGACGCTACTGGTGTCCAACGTAGGATTTTAACTAAGGCAGATATTTCTGGCAATGTATGTTTGGAACGTAGCATTGTGTGGCAGTGAGTCATGGACTGTGGGAAAACTGGAACGGAAGAGAATCGAAGCGCTTGAGATGCGATGCTACAGAAGAATGTTGTACGATAAGATAAAGAACGCGGTAACACTCCGCAGAATCGACGAAACAAGGAACACTGAGTAGAAGAAGGAACAGGGTGATAGGGCATGTGTTAAAGCAACAGGAAGTAACCGTCATGGTTCGAGAGAGCAGCAGAAGATAAAAGCAATAGGGGAAGACAGAGATTGGAATACTAGTATGTCAAGCAAATAGATGAGGACGTAGGCTGCAAGGGCTACTCTGAAATGAAAAGTTCGGTGTAGCACAAGATTTCGTTGCATGCCGCACCATACCAACGAGAAGATTGGTGACTAAAAAAAATTCTTGTCAATAATGTGACTACACTGTAAAGAACGTTAATAAAATCGACAAACTTCAGGGACGGTTTACAGACTAGAAATGGAGGTCAAGGGTCCTACGAACATTTGTTCGGAAATGCACCGCTACCAGGGTAAACGGCGCTGACGAATGAATACGTGACACGAGTTCCTTCTGCGTTAAAGGCTATTTGATTGACTCAGTATACTGTAAGTAGTAGAATGGTCCGTTAGTCATGTCGGGAACAAGCCGAGATGTTGTTTATGTTCGGCCAAGGAGATGGAAACGGACGACAGGCAACTAGGCTTTACCTAAACAAGTACACTCGCAGACCCCATCCATATCAAAAATCATTTCGAGCCCCTTTTGTGTGATCATGGGTCCTTTCAGACAGAGAAACATGCAGAGACGCGGTGGACTGTGCGTACACCAGATTCGGAGGACCGGACTCTACAGGATACTGAGAGGAATCCTAGTCCAATCTCCATGTAAGTGGCCTGCCAACATGGTGAAAGCCAATGCACGACTATGTGCATCCTCCGTGACAGTCACTACTATCACTATGACCTGCAACGAGTGAAAGGATGTGAAAGGATTATCAGTAGCGATTTTCCCTCAACTGGAAGGATTTTGTCGATGGCTTTTGCACCAGACCATCACAGTTTTGGGATTCATGTCGTAAGTCCTCTTTACCGACGAGAGATTACTTAAGAGAACTGGTATCGGTCATTCTGCAAAATCGTTATCTGGGGGCTTTCAGGAACGGCAGGTGGCCAGAGGAGCTTCCATTACCTAGCGCCATCTACCGTGGCAACTATACCTTTCTGTACACATGTTCATAGGACCTTTCTTTCTCCATTCCAGGTCTGAAATCTGTCTGCGGTTTATTGGTTTTATTAATGTTCAGCCTGTATTATTGCATTATTACTGAAGGACACAATGCTGCGAAAAATTGGAAATATAAATTTTAATTTTTTTTTTTCAGGATGCGTTAGACCATGCTAACAACAGCTACATAGTCACGGAATTAGTCAGTACGTAGGTTACTGCATGTTATGTCTCTAAGCTAAAGATTAAAAATAAAACTAAGAGTCCGCAGCTCGTGGTCGTGCGGTAGCGTTCTCGCTTCGTACGCCCGGGTTCCCGGGTTCGATTCCCGGCGGGGTCAGGGATTTTCTCTGCCTCGTGATGACTGGGTGTTGTGTGCTGTCCTTAGGTTAGTTAGGTATAAGTAGTTCTAAGTTCTAGGGGACTGATGACCATAGATGTTAAGTCCCATAGTGCTCAGAGCCATTTGATTTAAAACTAAGTAAATACGAAGGAAATCATGGGAATATAGACAAGCAGCTAACACAAAACACAGAAAATGTCTAAGCAACTGTACAGAGTAGGACTGGACCACCAGGCACTCTTTCAACTTAGATTTGGATAACTTAGATTTGCAAACGTGTAGTTTATAACTCAGTAATTTTCAGTTATGATGAAGGCTTGCTGACAATAAAATATGTCGAATAGGACACATGTCTCTATAAGTCAATGTTTTCAACAGGAAATAGATCTGCATGGATGAAAGAGTTAAAATTCTGAGACACCTGAATAAGTTTCTATAAAAAATTCGAAAGCCAACAGCACAGGTCGACCTGAAATCTCTATCCTGAGCTATCCACAATATTCTTGGTGAATGAACTAATGCGTCGCAAAATACAGCAACGTGCCAGAAAATAGGGTGAAATAGGAAAAGCAAATGGCTTGGGTAAGCAGTTGATACTTCTCTTCTGCTGCCCATTGGATCTACGTACGTATAACGGTTGTCTCTGCTCAGAGTAGTGGAGTGGAAATCTATCTTTAAATATCTGCTTCCTACTGTAAATACGAAGTGTACCTAATGAGAATAGTTGCTAGTTTTAAATCTTTAGCATACCATTAATTAACGAATAAATGCAAATTAATGTGAGAGCAGCATTAACAAATGGAGTTTCATAGAAACGTATATGATTAGGAAGGTGTGTTGACAGTGACGTACACTGTTCACAAAAAAAGAGTCCAAACTTAGTTTTTGGACAGTTGTTAATACATCCTCTTAGCTTTCGGTTTGATATTCCATGTTCTATGCACTTAATACAGTCACCAGTCTCATGTTACAACGGAGGTTACACGCGTATTTCAGCAGCTATCTAGTACCTATCTAAATAAGACAGTAGTAAAGAATACCTTAGCACGTGTTAAATTTGGAATGGAAACTAGTAAAGTGTCCTAGGTACCACAGAACAAAATGTCATTAGTGATTGACAGAATACTTGCGAGTGAAATGAGGAAAGAAAATATTAGGGCCAACGAAGAGGATAATGTGATTAAATAAATAAACAGAAAGTTGATAGAGGGAGAGTCAATCATTACAATGGCAGATAAACGTAATATGATAATTGTAATTATGAGAAAAATGTTCATTGATAAGACCTTTTTTTAAGGAAATAATATTGTAGATGTGGATAGAGACCCTCTCAACGAAACGCACAGAAAATAAAAGGAAAACGTTTTAGTCGTATTCAGAAACTGAGTCTCCAGGTGAGGTGCAATATCTGAAAGTTAGACTCCAAGGGCTCCAAAACAAAAATCGCATATAAATGTCCATAAGGAGCAAACCGATAAGACCAATGTTTGACATTGGAGGTGGACCCTCAAGGAAAATATTTAGAAAACGTTTAAATGTCCTAACAAGGTATAAGTTTGGTCAACAGTTTTCAGTAAAAAATAGCATTTCGTTAGTAGAGGAGGTAAAGGATATTTCTATAAAAGACACAAAGACATTTGTGTCGTTAGGTATCGTTAACTTGTATGCGAACATTCTTGTCGAGCAAACTGTTGGCATTATTACCTCTAATTCTGAAAGACGGTGAAACTGACCGTTTCATCCACTTCCAAATATAGCTTGTTCATTTATTTTTGTCGAACATTAACCGATAGTGGCTGCCAATAGATGAAGTACTTGTAGGTGTTTTATTTCTTGAGAATTGTGTTTGGATGGACTGGTAATTTCACAGACAGACGGCAGATCAAGCGGGCCGAAGGTCACCGTTAACTTCACGCAGGTTGTAAAAGACGACGCCGACGCCAGGTAGGACAGAATCTGCCAAAGGCTGTTGTATGTACTGGACAGGGCGAAGAAAGCCACATAGCGAACCAACACAATGAGTAACAGGAATTCTGCACCAGATGACCATTTTTCTGCGGCGAGTGCGCTGTAAAGTTCCTTGAAGGTCCCGGAAGGCGGACAAGAAGGAGCCTCTGGCGGAGATTGCAGAGAAGACGTCGTCAATCCAGTGATATGAGAGCAACATACCGGATGACACTATGCAGGCTCTGCGAAAGCTACAGATTTTTATGGCTCTATGCTCTAGGCAGTTGCAATGTCATGTGTGATACTGCAACTTCCTAGTTCGAAAAAGACTTGTAGCTGGCCCCTAATGCACTATATATGAAGCAAATAGGAACCTTAGGAGGATCGTAGGAAACATCATTATGTAACACAATAACGAACTCCTTTGACGAACCGACAGGATAGGACGAAAATACAGTCCGTTCTTTAGCTGTGGCCTTCTGGACGCGAAAATGTGGGACTTTTATCGGTCAGCCTGGGGTGACGTGGTAATTTTGGAATATTGTTGAGAAGTGGGAGTACATATCAGGAGAATTGACAGTTGTCATTGGATGACTGCTCGTTAGAGACCAAGTTATGCTCTCGAAGAAGGGAGGAACATTACGAGGGAAGACAGGAGGAACTAAAGTGATACTTCGTCCACTCCAAGTGAGAGAATTACTTCGAATTCTGCTCGCAGAAATCGGTGTGAGAAGTAGTCGTTTTACTTTGCAGCTCCTACTGGAGCATAAAGAAAAGTGGGCCTTAGGTAGCTTTTCGGGTTCCACAGGAATCGTCTGACACAACGGCAAATGACAGCAGTACTGGCGGACAGCAGAACCAGCCGTTAAAAAAAAAGTGTGAGTTAACGGGCATTTCGCTCTCATTCAAGTTTATGGCCGAGAGAGTCAGCCTCCAGGAATTGTGAAAAGAACCCTGTCGCGCCGCACTAGGTGTCAGAAAGCGCTCAGATTCACCACCATATCGGGAAACGCACAGACGTCTATTGTCTATTGACACCTAAGTGCTGTAGTGTGCGAGTGAGACAGACAAGAACCTACGTCATAGGGAAACCCAGCAGAAGCCGTTTGTGGCCAAGGAGGCACAGCAGTCTTAAATATGGCGGACCTCCGATCGGCCATAATGGGAAATATTTAAGGAAACTACTTAAGTCTATGTTAATGCAGGGAATGATACCATTGTAATTGTGATCTACTATCATTCATAAATTTTCATAGTGATCACAATAAAATTTGAATATTGATCATATCTATAATAGTTTAAGATTTACTGTTAAAGTGAAAATCACAAGTTTTGTAACAAAGACCTGAATGCTAAAAGCTCAACGCCTTAATCTATCTTAACGATCGACATTTCATACAGAACCACATGATTAAAATGACAAACGTTGAAAATATCAACTCTATAACTTCATTTGTTTGAAAAATGTAGTAAATTTAAATTATCAGTATTGTCAGTTAAGCATCAGATTATCATTTCCTCCACACAAAACACATTGAACGATGACAGCATGACACCTTATAGAAACACTAGGTAATACAATATTTGTTGTAAAATTTGTATCTAATACTTACTTTTGTTCTTCATTTATTTATCAGAAAGCACATTGGTGCAAGACTATTGGCGGTGAAATTCAAAGTTAAGAAGGAAATTGTATTGGTTTTATGTAAAAGAATTTAACGTTTATTATGTAGTGTATATTATTGTTACTTTATTTAGAAGTTTGATTATTTAAATATGTTAAAACGTGAAACGACTTAGAAAATTTAACGTTGCGTTCTGTCGCAGGACTTAGTCTCCCAGTGGTGAGCAGCCGTGCGCCTGTTGTGAACTCTAACTTTTCGCGTAAATAACTTGTATTTCGAGATGAGATTGTGAATGATCGAACTGCGTCAAATGCATATGCACTCGAATGTAACAGTAACTCTAAATATGACCACTTCCTCTATCAGCTTTCTACCTGAATAAACATTATTATAACCAAATCGCAACTGTGTGGTCTACATCACTTATGGGCCGTGAACTTCGATCCCGATGTTATTATTACTGTTATTATACTTTATATTAACTTTGTATTTCGCAAACTTGCTATCAGCCAGACAAATTAACCATAGGGTCACAAGTGTCTTATTTACGGCGTGTAATGCGACACGTGCGGTTCAATCTCTAGACGAGTTTGAGCCAAGATATTCGGACGAAGAGGAACCGCAGGTGATCCCGAACATCTTTGGGTGTTAGCTCGCAAATGTAAGATCTACAGTCTGCTTTAGCGTGTATAGGTCGCAATGTACTCAGTAAACTTTAGAATGTTCATGAGCATGAGGAAGACGCCCTTCTGGCATCCATAATTTTACGAAATTAAATTTTGGCAATCATTGTCTTCAGATTGCGGAAAAGGATGTGTGCTAATAATGTAGTAACATATCTATCGGTTCTTTCTCTTGTATCGGGACCAACTTCAGTTACTTGTAACTATTTCATTATCTTGTGCGAATTTTTCTTCCTCAGCAGTTTTTAACCTCTACGGCAGTGGTTCCTAGCCTTCATTAGACCGTAACACCTGAGTGCTCTCAGGCATTATCTAGTACCCCAACCCACTTCCCGCCGGCTGTTGCCCGCCCCCCTTCCGCCGTGCCCACATCACCAACATTAGCTACTAACTATACTGTTGACTGAATGACTTTTATTGGAACACTTTTATTTTTAAAATAATGAAAGAAGAATGATATTTAGTGTGTGTGTGTGAGTGTGTGTGTAAGACTGAATGATGAAGGAATTCGTGTTCAAAAAAATGTTCAAATGTGTGTGAAATCTTATGGGAATTAACTGCTTAGGTCATCAGTCCCTAAGCTTACACACTACTTAACCTAAATTATCCTAAGGACAAACACACACACCCATGCCCGAGGGAGGACTCGAACCTCTGCCGGGACCAGCCGAAGGAATTCGTGGTGCACTGCAAATCCTACCCACTATTCCTTCCCAGGGAAGAAAGCTAACTATCCACAATGAGAGTAGATACTTGTTACAAAACATGCCTGCCCTTTATTAGTTCTCTACGTTGCGCTACTTGCGTGACCTGCACATTGCAAACTCACTTAAAATCAAACAAGTTTAGATGTGTGCACAATACTGACTGGTTGTAAATCACTTAACTGCTGTACTCCTTACTTCTGAACTGGCAGTAATTGGACGACTTCATTCTGTTAATGCCTTGTGTCTAACCACCATAACAACAACAACAACAACAATAATAATAATACTGTGTACAGAACTATAGTGCCCTTATGTCTTACTGCTGTGTCGCGCTGTCAATTAATTCATTTATCTGTTTGGAAGTGGGTAAGAAAGTAATTTCTGGACTACTGCGGGTACTATCTAAATCTTGGAGAAGAAGTTTCCTTGGGATATTTGGCATTTGTTAAGTCTCACTTTTATCATCAGTGACGTGCGAGACAAAGCACATGTTAGTTATGCAGTGGCCGGACTATGTGGGAACCTGTAACGTACATTGCATTAGTGCTAGTAATTGGAAAAAGTGATTATTGATAAGTCAATGAAACCTGGTGTCGCAGGACAGAGCAGATCAAGTTGTGGAATTGTGTAACTGTTAATTACACAAGAACACACAACTTTATTCCTCGTAAACCAGTACACAGTTTTCTCTTTAAAACAACAAGTATCAGTTCACAGCTGAGGTCGCAAGTAATTTCTCGATAATAAAGTTTAAATAATCCCTTTTAAAACACAAGGATTTAGAGAAACGTCTGAAAGCTTTATTAAAGTAAAATTAAAATATTCTTAAATAACTCCTTTTAAGGCCCAAGAATTTAGACAAAAAGCTAAAGGCCTTACTTAAATAAAATTAAGATATCTTCTCGGCTAAATGCCCAAATAACATTTCAGATCAGCAAAGGAAATTCTTAAAAGGCAAACATTTACAAATTTTGGCTACAAACCATATTAAGGAAAATTTAATTTAATTTCTCGGCTGAAAGCCCAATAATAATTCAACACAATAAAAGGCAACCATTAAAGACAAGCATTTACACAGTACAACAGAAAACTATCTTAAGAATACTTGAAATATCTTGACAGCTAAAGGCCCAAACAATTATTCAAAATAATTAAAGACAAACCTTAATATAAGCATTTACACAGTACAGCTGAAGGCCATTTCAACATTTCAAGATAATTAAAGAGAAACCTTACAGACACTAATTTAAACATTGCGGGCTGATAACCACAAATTATAAAACAAACGTGGCTGAAGGCATAAATACTGAGCAAACAAGTATTTTAAATAAAACATGGCTGAGGACCTAATCTTAAAATACATCATATGAGCTTCGGCTGAAGGACATATACTGAACATAGTAGAGGCAAAATTAATACATGGCTGAAGGCCTGGCACAGTACTTGCGACAAAAGAAAATCACAATCACAAACAGCAGAACAGTAGTGCTCAGAAGTGTTCCAAGGATTGGCCTGGGGAGGATACCCTAACAACAGTTTAGGTGAGACAGGCAGCCAAGCGTATACATAATCAGGTGGCAGCACGATCCAAGGACGGCTGAAGACCAACCAGCAACCCAGTCAGTTCCCTTCCACCCGACCAACGGGACGACAACCCAAAATATCAGCGAGGACGAGGATCACAGCAGGATTATGTCTTAATAACTGGCGTCTAAACCCGGCCAAGGCGCCATAACAATTCAAATAAAAAGGAAGAACAACATCAGACTGTCGAACTGCTCATCGTACAAGACAGCATCAACATGGCAAGGAAAACACACTGCCAGAAAACTACGCTAAGGTCCAGGAAAGGTAACCGGAACGTTAACGGCCACAAGGCAGAAAATACCGCTGGTGCACTTCACTAATAAATTACAATCATTTAAAAATTTAAACACCATACAGGAAGACGGCTGCAAAATTTTGCCGCCTCCAGCGCAACATACGAGGGGCGCTCAGAAAGTAAGCTCCGATCGGTCGCGAAATGGAAACGACTATGAAAATCTGATAAAGCTTTGCACAGATGTGTTGGGTAGTGTCTCTAGTATAACCCCAGTTAGCATCACGTCGCTCTTCTCATTTCTGAGCTCGCAGTGAGTGCGTAAAGATGTCTAGAAAATAGTGTCTGCCGCCAAGTACGAGGGCCTGGTGAGAAATTTCGCCTGAAGATATGCAGCTAACATTACATAACTGTCGTGCTGTTTCTTCTTCAAGACAATTCTCAGCCGCATTCTGCAGGGCAATGAAGATGCTCCTGCATCGTTTTCAAATGGAAATGTGAGATTACCCACAATACAGTCCGCAATTGTCTCCCCCTGAGTTTCATCTCTGGTCACATGAACCGCTGTCTTTCAAGACAACATTTTGACACAGACAACGAGGTGTAGGCCAGCGTGGAGAATTGGCGGAAAGCACTGGCGGCTGCCTTCTATGATCAGGCTATTGAAAAGTTGGTACAACGCTATGACAAAAGTCTAAGTCAGAACGGCGACTACGTAGAGAAGTAGCTGAAAGGTGTAGCTAATTGTTACAAGTAAAACATTTCTGATGTTCACTGTGGTTTCAATTTGGCAATCAATCGGAGCTTACTTTCTGAACAGGCCTCGTACATTGCTGCTCGTGGGAATGGCCCACTAAGCGACAACCAGCAATGAACTAAGAGATGTCACAGCAGTTGAGGTTTAATAACAGGTTGACTGATTATTCAGCTCCAGTATCCAGGTTTGGTGGGCGAGGAACCTTGCAGCTCTCGCAGCTAGTGCCTCAAAAATCCGACCGCGTGTGCACGCCGCCAGTGGCCATGGCCTGACCCCACACTGTAGAGACTTCCTCACTGTTCAATCGCAACCGACCGACTGGCTACTCCAGTACGCAGACAGCATTCGTCTGCTCAGTGGAAATCACAGAAGGTACATACAGCTCCACGTAAACACTTGCACCAAGGACTCTGACAATCCTAAATCAAATCACCGTTGTACGACAAGGAGAAAGGACAAGTCACACACACAGAGAGTTACCATGAGCGATCAGCGACCAAATACACGTCATCCGATGAGATGAGCGACCGAAAAACCAACCAAAGTAGTCACTACTAAAATTGTGTGTGTCATCAACAGTCGGGAGAGTCTTGACTGTCTGGAGCTCACCACAGTTGCAAGCCAACTCAACTTAATTTCCGTTTGGAACTCAGAGACACTGCGACCAAGGAACACTGGCTCGAACCCAACCATCCAGGGGTAACTCTTGCCCATTGGCCACGACATCTTTGCAGAAGGAAGAAACAGACCCACATCTGGCAAGATGACCAACAGATGAGGCCAAGAAATGGTCAAAAGACCAAATACATGTAGCCCAGAGAGGCGACCAAACGAACGACCAACCAGCGGTCGTTCCCTCTCCATCTCCCTCCATCAGACAGTTCATATGTGTGGCTGGCGATCGGCAAGTACTGGCTGCCCGCGCCTCACTGGCGCTCCATCCCTGACTCAACTCGGTGACCGTTCGGAAATCGGAGACATGGCAACCCGGGAACATTGGCTCGGACCCACCCACGCAGAGGTAACTCTTGCCCATCACCGACAACATCTCTGCACGAGGACGTAACCGACCCACGTCTAGCAAGATGACCAACTGACAAGGCCGCGAACAGTCAAAGGACCAAATACTCGTCGCCCAATGAGACGACCAACCGAACGACCAACCAGAGGTCGTTCGCGCTCCAGTCTCCCGTCGGACACTTTAGTACTGGCTGTTACCACCTCCTGCTTCCTCCCCAACTGAACTTTAGACACATGACGACCCGGCAATACTAGCGGTCGCTCCAGAGATAGTATGACAGTGTACTTATCGATACGCGCTGCTGCTGCTGCCACTCACTGACAAGCAAACCAGCAACCTAGTGACCCCAGTAAATCGAATAAAAAGAAAACAAGGCGACAGAACCATAAAAACAAGATGACGAGAAATAAACGGCATGACCGCAAGCCGCGCACGAGTCACTCACATAGTCAATATTAGAGTCTGACAAAATTGTGATAACATTAATAGGCTTTTGAAAATAATTGACAGAAAAGTAATCGGATCGCAAACTTCTTACCCATCAGAGGGTATGTACCCCCAGGTTGGGACTCACAGCTCTACGGCACCCTCTGGTACCATAGAAGGTAATCCGTCATGTCTTAACAGATGTCCTACCATCCTGTCTCTTCTTTTTGTTAATGATTTCTATACGTTCCCTTTGATTTCCATATATTCCTGTCCTCGACAATTCTCCAGAGAATCTCGTTAGTCCTTAACTCACCAGTCCACGTGATTTTTGATATCCTGCTATAACACCAAACCTCAACGCTTTAATTTCTCCCTTACTGGTTTTCTCACAGTCCATGTTTAACTTTTGATTTGCTCCAAATGTACACTCTCAGAAATTTCGTCAGCAAATTAAAACCAATGTTTGATACAAGTAAACTTCTCTTTGCCAGGAATGTCCTTCTGCCGGTGCTAGTCTGCTTTTTATGTCCTCCTTGTTCCGGCCGTCATGGGTTATCTTACCGCCTAGGTGCTGAATTCCTTAACTTAGTTAGAGACTGAAGCGCCAAAGAAACTGGTATAGGCATGCGTATACAAATACAGAGATAGTTGTTAGATCGGCTACTGCTGCTACATTGGCAGGTTATTAGATGTGAGTTTGAACGTGGTCTTATAGTCGGCGCATGAGCGATGGGACAGAGCATCTCCTAGGTAGCGACGAAGTGGTGATCTCCTCGTACTACCATTTCACGAGTGTACCGTGAATATCAGGAATCCGGTAAAATATCGAATCCCCGACATCATTGAGGTCGAAAAAACATCTTGCAAGAATGCGATCAACGACGACTGAAGAGAAGCTTTCAACGTGTCAGAAGTGCAACCCTTCCGCAAATTGCTGCAGCATTCAGTGCTGGGCCATCAACAAGTGTCAGTGTGCGAACCCTTCAACGGAACACTATCGATATGGGCTTTCGTAGCCGAAGGCCCAATCATGTACCTTTCATGACGGCACGACGCAAAGCTTTACGCCTCGTCTGTGCCCGTCGACACCGACTTTGGACTTTTGATGACTGGAAACACGTTAAACACGGTGCCTGGTCGGACGAGTTCGTTTCAAACTGTATCGAGCGGATGGAAGTGTACGGGTATGGAGACAACCTCATGAATCCATGGACCATGCATGTCATCAGGGAACTGTTAAGCATCTACATCTAATTTTCCTGTAGGCAGTATCTATCTTACCCCTAGTGAGATCTACATCTACATCTACATTTATACTCAGCAAGCCACCCAACGGTGTTTGGCGGAGGGCACTTTACGTGCCACTGTCATCACCTCCAAAAAAATGGTTCAAATGGCTCTGAGCACTATGGGACTCAACTGCTGAGGTCATCAGTCCCCTAGAACTTAGAACTACTTAAACCTAACTAACCTAAGGACAACACACACATCCATGCCCGAGGCAGGATTCGAACCTGCGACCGCAGCAGCCGCACGGTTCCGGACTGCGCGCCTAGAACCGCGAGACCACCGCGGCCGGCTCATCACCTCCCTTGCTGTTCCAGCCGCGTATGGTTCGCGGGAAGAACGACTGCCAGAAAGACTCCTTGCGCGCTCGAATCTCCCTGATTTTACATTCGTGATCTCCAAGGGAGGTATAAGTAGGTGGAAGCAATATATTCGATACCTCATCCAGAAACGCACCCTCTAAAAACCTGGACCACAAGCTACACCGCGATGCAGAGCGCCTCTCTTGCAAAGCCTGCCACTTGAGTTTGCTAAACATTTCCGTAACGCTATTACGCTTACTAAATAACCCTGTGACGAAACGCGCCTCTCTTCTTTGGATCTTCTCTATCTCCTCTGTCAACCCGACCTGGTACGGATCCCACACTGATGAGCAATACTCTATAGGTCGAACGAGTGTTCTGTAAGCCACCTCCTTTGTTGATTGTTTACATTTTCGAAGGACTCTCCCAATGAATCTCAACCTGGCACCCAACTTACCAACAATTAATCTCTCCACTTCAAATCGTTCCGTACGCATACTACCAGATATTTTACAGCAGTAAATGCTACCAGTGTTTGTTCCGCTATCATATAATCAAACAACAAAGGATTCTTCTTTCTATGTATTCGCAATACATTCAATTTGTCTATGTTAAGGGTCAGTTGCCACTCGCTGCACAAAGTGGCTATCCGCTGCAGATCTTCGTGCATTTCGCTGCAAATTTCTAATGCTGCAATTTCTCTGTATATGACAGCGTCATCCGCGAAAATCCGCATGGAACTACCGACACTATCCACTAGGTCATTTATATATATTGCGAAAAGCAATGGTCCCATAACGCTCCCCTGTGGCGCGCCAAAAGTTACTTTAACGTCTGTAGACGTCACTCTATTGAGAACAACATGCTGTGTTCTCTTTTCTAAAAACTCTTCAATCCAGTCACACAGCTGGTCTGGTATTCCGTAGGCTTTTACATTGTTTATCAGACGACAGTGCGGAATTGTATCGAACACCTTCCGGAAGTCAAGGAAAATGGCATCTCCTGGGAGCCTGTATCTAATATTATCTGGGTCTCATGAACAAATAAAGCGAATTGGGTCTCACACGATCGCTGTTTCCGGAATCCGTGTTGATTCCTACAGAGTAGATTCTGGGTTTCCAGAAATGACATGATACGCGAGAAAAAAACATGTCCTAAAATTCTACAACAGATCGGAGTTATAGGTCTATAGTTTTGCGCATCTGCTCGACGACTCTTCTTGAAATTTGGAGCTACCTGTGCTGTTTTCCAATCATTTGTAACCTTCCGTTCCTCTAGAGACTTGCGGTATACGGCTGTTAGATGGAGGGCAAGTTCTTTCCAGTACTCTGCGTAGAATCAAATTGGTATCCCGTCAGGTCCAGTGGGCTTTCCTCTGTTGAGTGATTTTAGTTGCTTTTCTATTCCTTGGACACTTATTTCCATGTCAGCTATTTTTTCGTTCGTGCGAGGATTTAGAGAAGGAACTCCAATGCAGTCTTCCTCTGTGAAACAGCTTTGGAAAAAGGTGTTTAGTATTTCAGCTTTACGCGTGTCATCCTCTGTTTCAATGTCATTATCATCCCAGAGTGTCCGGATATGCTGTCTCGATCCACTTACTGATTTAACGTAAGACCATAACTTCCTAGGATTTTCTGTCAAGTCGGTACATAGAATTTTACTTTCTAATTCACTGAACGCTTAACGCACAGCCCTCCTTACGCTAACTTTGACATCGTTTAGCTTCTGTTTGTCTGAGAGGTTATGGCTGCGTTTAAATTTGCAGTGAAGCTCTCTTTTCTTTCGCAGTAGTTTCGTAACTTTTTTGTTGAACCGTGGTGGGTTTTTCCCGTTCCTCGCAGTTTTACTCGGCACGTACCTGTCTAAAACGCATTTAACGATTGCCTTGAACCTTTCCCATAAACACTCAACATTTTCAGTGGCGGAACAGTAATTTTCGTTTTGATCTGTTGGGTAGTCTGAACTCTGCCTCCTATTACTCTTGCAAAACAGATAAACCTTCCTCTTCTTTTTTATTTGTATTCCTATTTAATTCCATATTCACGGATGCTACGACGGCCTTATGATCACTGATTCCCTGTTCTGTGCTTACAGAGTCCAAAAGTTCGGGTCTGTTTGTTATCAGTAGGTCCAAGATGTTATCTCCACGAGTCGGGTCACTGTTTAATTGCTCGAGGTAATTTTCGGATAGTACACTCAGTATAATGTCAATCGATGTTCTGTCCCTCCCACCCGTCATAAACATCTGAGTGTCCCAGTCTATATCTGGTAAATGGAAATCTCCACCTAAGACTATAACATGCTGAGGAAATTTATGTGAAATGCATTCCAGATTTTTCCTCAGTTGTTCTGCCACTAATGCTGCTGAGTCGGTAGGTCGGTAAAATGACCTTTTATTAACCTAGCTCGGTTGTTGTGTATAACCTCCACCCATAATAATTCACTGGAACTATTTACTTCTATTTCACTACAGGATAAAATACGACTACTAACAGCGACAAACATGCCACCACCGGCTGCATGCAATCTATCCTTTCTAAACACCGTCTGTGCCTTTGTAAAAATTTCGGCAGAATTTATCTCTGGCTTCAGCCAGCTTTCCGTACCTATAACTATTTCATCTTCGGTGCTTTCTATCGCCGCTTGAAGTCCCGGTACTTTAATAACGCAGCTTCGACAGTTTACAATTACAATACCGATTGTTTCTTGGTCCCCGCATGTCCTGACTTTGCCCCGCACCCTTTCAGGATGTTACCCTTTCTGTACTTTCTCGAGGCCATCGAACCTAAAAAACCGCCCAGTCCACGCCACACAGCCCCTGCTACCCGCGTAGCCTCCTGCATGTGTAGTGACCTCTCCAGCGGAACCCGAAACCCACCACCCTATGGCGGAAGTCGAGGAATCTGCAGCCCACACGGTCGCAGAACCGTCTCAGCCTCTGATTCAGACCTTCCACTCGGTTCTGTACCAAAGGTCCACAGTCAGTCCTGTCGACAATGCTGCAGATGGTGAGCTCTGCTTCCATCCCACTAGCGAGACTAGCAGTCTTCACCAAATCAGATAGCCGCCGGAAGCCAGAGAGTATTTTCTCTGATCCATAGCGACACACATCATTGGTGTCGACATGGGCGACCACCTGCACGTGGGTGCACCATGTACCCTTCATGGCATCCGGTAGGACACTTTCCACATCTGGAATGACTCCCCCCGGTATGCACACGGAGTGCACATTGGTTTTCTTCCCCTCTCTTGCAGCCATATCCCTAAGGGGCCCCATTACGCGCCTGAAGTTGGAGCTTCCAACTACCAGTAAGCCCACCCTCTGCGACCGCCCGGATCTTGCAGACTGAGGGGCAACTTCTAGAACAGGACAAACAGCCATGTCCGGCCGAAGATCAGTATCAGCCGGAGACAGAGCCTGAAACCGGTTCGTCAGACAAACTGGAGATGCCTTCCCTTCAGCCCTCTGCCACACCTCGAGATCACCTCCCACTCTACCAAGGGAGAGGGGTCAGCGTCAAAGTGGGCAGTATCCCGGTCAGCCACAGCCGTAGTCCTATCAGGGAATGCGTGGGACGAGCTGGCCATCCCCGAGAAACCCCCGACAAACCCCCGTCCGGACTCCCACAAGCTGGTGGAGGCTCTGTAAAGTGAGGGGTCTGCGCTGTTGGAGTGATATGGGACCCGTGGTAGTCTAGATACGACTCTGATGGATGAGCCGTACGTAGCATCCTGTCTGATCATCTGCACCCTTTCATGTCCGTTGTACATTCCGACGGACTAGGGCTATCCCCACAGGACAATGCGGTACGCCACACGTTCAGAACTGCTACAGAGTGGCTCAAGGAACACTCTTCTCACTTTAAACACTTCAGCTGTTCACCAGACTCCCCAGACATCATAATTATTGAGCATATCTGGGATGCCTTGCAACGTGCTGTTCCCAAGTGATCTCCACCCCCTTGTACTCTTACGGATTTATGACAGCCCTGCAGGATTCATGGTGTTAATTCACTCTAGCACTACTTCAGACATTAGTCGATTCCATGCCACGTTTTGTTTCGGCACTTCTGCCTGCTCTTGGGGGCCCTACAAGATATTAGGCCGGTGTTCAAAAAATGTTCAAATGTGTGTGAAATCTTATGGGACTTCACTGCTAAGGTCATCAGTCCCTTAGCTTACACACTACTTAACCTAAATTATCCTAAGGACAAACACACACACCCATGCCCGAGGGAGGACTCGAACCTCCGCCGGGACCAGCCGTACAGTCCATGACTGCAGAGTCTTAGACCGCTCGGCTAATCCCGCACGGCTAGGCAGGTGTACTAGAATCTTTAGCTCTTCAGTGTTGTTCATGACCATCAATCTTTATGTTAGTTGTCTCACTGCTCTCATTTCTGCTAGTTCTCATTACTTTCGTCTTTCTTCGATTCACTATCAATCCTTATTCTGTACTCATTCGACCATTTCCTTCAGCAGATCCTATAAATCTTCTTCACTTTCACTGACAATAGCAATGTCATCAGCGAATATTGTGATTGACATCCATTCCCCTACAATTTTAATTCCACTCTTGAACCTATTCTTTATTTACGTCACTGCTTCTTCGATATATAGATTAATCAGTAGGGACAAAGGACTACACCGTCTGCCGGTGTGGCCGAGCGGTTCGAATCCTGCCTCGGGCATTGATGGGTGTGATGCTCTTAGGTTAGTTAGGTTTAAGTGGTTCTAAGTTCTAGGGGACTGATGACCTCCGATGATAATTTCCATAGTGCTCAAAACCTGTCTTACACCCTTTTTAAACTGAGCACTTCGACGTCTGTCTCCCAGTGTTTTTGTTACCACTAAATTCTAGTACATAGTGTATATTACCCGCCTTTCTTTACAGTTTACCCTATTTTCTCAGAATTTCGATCATTTTGCTGCATTTTACGTTGGTGAACGCTTTTCCAGGTCGATGAATCCTATAAACGTGCCTTGATTTTATTTCAGTCTTGCATCCATTGTCAAGCGCAAAATCAGAATTTCCTTTCTTTTGCCTTTACCTTTCCTAAAGCCAAACCGACTGTCATCCAACAGATCGTCAATTTCATTTCCCGTTCTTCTATATATTATTCTAGTCAGCAACTTGCATGCATGAACTATTCAGCTGATTGTACAATAATGCAATAAAATACAATAATAAAAACGTCGCAAAACTTATGACTTTTACTGCGGTGGGATGGAGGTGGTCGCTTGGGAGCAGGACCAAATTTCAAGCCGATTACGATGTTCAGTGAAGGACTAGCCGATGTGAAGACGGAGGAGGAGGAGGAGATTCGTGTTTAACGTCCCGTCGACAACGAGGTCATTAGAGACGGAGCGCAAGCTCGGGTGAGGGAAGGATGGGGAAGGAAATCGGCCGTGCCCTTTCAAAGGAACCATCCCGGCATTTGCCTGAAGCGATTTAGGGAAATCACGGAAAACCTAAATCAGGATGGCCGGAGACGGGATTGAACCGTCGTCCTCCCGAATGCGAGTCCAGTGTGCTAACCACTGCGCCACCTCGCTCGGTTTGTGAAGACGGCCAAGGTTTCTACTGCAGTTCAGGAAAGCTGTCTATATCAGTATGTGTGTTCTGGATCTCTCCAAACTCTACACTTACTGATTCCACTTCGATATTTCGAGGCCACAGTTCGCCGATTCCAAGTTACTCTATATGGATACAGACAGTTACTTCTAATGGGGGAAAGGCGGCAATCCATATATTGTAATTAGATATAGTAACGAACAATGCGACAAGTCAGGACTTGGCATAACACTTCAATGCAAGAAGGTAATCGATCTGATGGAAGCCGAGGCCAATGGTTTGCAGATTGTGAAATTTGTGGGACTCAGGTCGAAAATCTGTGCTAAATTCAGGTACCACTCTCCACCCCCCCTCCCACCAGAGGCTGGCTCCAGAGGTCTCAAAGGCTCTCACGATCGAGGATCGCCCAAGAGTGTAGTCACTGCCACGCATATGGCGTGCCAAGTATTATTTCGATTGGGAGGACATGAGGTACATACTGCATTGCAGCTCAAAATTGAGTTACGAAGCCATGACAAAAAATGGTTCATCTGTAAGGCATGGTCAAAATCCTAATACATTCATGGTGTTCATAGAGTGATAGAGTATGATGTTTTGTATTTATTTATTTGTAAATAATGGATGTACATCCAGAGTACTTGGATGAAGCGCTTGTCATAGCTGTGTGCATATGAGTACACATGCCTGATTGCCCACAATGTGTGCATATGTACTGTATTCAAAGGTGGACACTTTGTGTGTGTTTAAACACTGTAAATGATTGTGTGTGTGTGTGTGTGTGTGTGTGTGTGTGTGTGTGTGTGTGTGTGTGTGTGTGTGTGTGTGTGTGTGTGTGCGTCTGTTTGTGCGTGTATGTTTGTGTGTAGTCTATATTCACCTGTTGCTGGTAGTCCTCATTTCCCATAAATGCTGCATGTAGAAAAATGATCAGAAAAATATGATTATATCAATGAAATACAATTATTCTATACAGAAGAATCAAACAAGGCCCAGAGAAAATGACTGAAATGGAAATACTCACTGAATGAAGAGTAACAAGTGTTTATTGACACTGACACAAACTGAATGACAAATGCAGATATAAGTGGTTCTCTTCTGAATTACTTTCAGCGTAATTAAATGTATCTGAAAGTCATGCACATGAGTCAGAAAAACTGTAAAATGTACGTAAGTCACAAAAACTGTAAAATACAGCTTTGCAATATACTGTAAATAATTTATTGTATATAAGTCAACAGAAATATTTATTAAACACTTCATTTGTAAATCAAACCACGAATTGTTTTTGAAAAACAAATGATTATCATGAGAGAATCGTGTTGTAAATGAAACTGTTAATAGTAAATCATTAATTAGTTTGATATATTACGGTTATTACTTCAAAACCCTTTCACTGTAGAATTAGGTTTAGTTATAAGTTGTTTATATGTAGACTCCCTCCACGATATACGAACCTCGAATAAAGATGCGTACCCTACCGAACTTATTCTAAGGGATGACAAAGGGATGGAAGAGCTCATGTTATAGGTCCATGGGGAGGGGAAGTCTTCCCTACTATTTTAATGTGCTCAAATTAGCTCTGAGAGACGAGGGGTATCATTCACGACCATGTGACCGGTATCGACATTCGTCACGCAATTAGTCCACTTGCCTACACATGTGGGTTGGAGACCCTTGGTTCCCATTGCTGACCTTGAACAGCTGCTGATAATTTACAGGAGTGGAGGGAACTGGGTCTGACCTTGAATGTAATTCAAATGAGTACTTGACACAGGAAGTCCTTATTAGTGGTTTGAGATAAGATCGTTGTGTCATCCAGTGTACCCACCAGATAACTGCTTGCTTGGCAACGAGAATAGCTTTGGCGTTACATCCAATACGGTATTATGTCAATGAAATGACAGCTGGTACTTGGCCTTTGTGTCCCACTCAAGCCTTTGACACTATAATATCTAACTTTAATTAAAAAAGTCCAATTTTTAACACATTATTGTCATGGATATTCTTTTTCTGGTCAAAAGTTCAATTCTGTCACACCAGTCATCATAGCACCATATTCATGATTATTGTTCTCTTTCTTAAAATATAGTTCTAGCTGGTTTGATGACATCTGTTACGACTCCTTCTCCTGTGGTAACTTCTTCACATCAAAGTAAGGGTTACATGCATAACTCTGAAGCGTGTGTTGAATATATTCCAATTTCTTCCCCTAATGTTTTACTTTCTACAGGTATATCCAATATCGAGGAAGTTACTCGGTGATCCTCCATCGCCCTTATCTTTGTTCTTGACACCGTCTTCTACATTCTCGCCCACCTCATCGTTCCTGCAGGGAACCTCCTTATATCTTGTCAGCATAACTAATCGCTGTGTTAACAATGACAGCGATCGGATCATTTTGAGTTTATAGTAAAACTTGCATCTTTCAATCTAAATACTCAAGTGTTCGATTGCGTTCATGTTACATTTTGTATAAAACAACGAATAGGCTTAAGTCCACATATTGCTAATCTTTTCTATCCACCATGCAAACTTCTGTATATTTTGTTATCATTAACTTGATTTTAATAATTATAGTAAACGAATATAGCCATATTGTCATTTATTGACACGGCGGTTAACTCCTGCTTCTAATATTATTTTAAATTTTTCGTTATACTTTTCCAACTAGTTAAGGTGATGGAAATGGACTGTCTGATGACGTGATAATCACCCGCCAACGTCTCGCTACCGAAAGCACGTTACTGTCTTTCCTGCTACCCAAATTCCATTTCCCGAAGTCCTCATTACATTGCTATTGTCAAATAAATTATTTGATTTATTGAAATTTCATATTTTCACTGTCCTGTGTCACCATGCATTTTCGCTTGCCAATGAAGTCTTCTGCGTCTGACTTTCACTAGAATGGAATTTCAGGTAACAGTATTCATTCGACAGAACCAGAAGTTTATTTAGTCATTAACTCAGATTACTCTTGTCGTACTCCTGCAGTCGTCAACAATGAGTCCCACCTCTCGAACAACTAATATTCAAGAATATCACGCCAATTTTCATTGAGGGGCGCACTACAATGGCGATAATGTACATGCCTTTTGATTGACTTGTTTATAATGGGTCGTCCATTTATCGTGACCGGGCCAAATATCTCACGAAATAAGCGTCAAACGATAAAATACAAAGTTCGAAACTTGAAATTGTCTAGCTTGAAGGGGGAAACCAGACGGCGCTATGGCGGTATGGTTGGCCCGCTACATGTTGCTGCCATAGGTCAAACGGATGTCAACAGCGATTTTTTCAAAATAAGGAACCCCCACTGTTTATTACATGTTCGTTTACTACCTATAGAAATATGAGTGTTTTAGTTCGACCACTTTTTTCGCTTTGTGATAGATGGAGCTGTAATAGTCACATTAATGCAATAAATTCTCAAAATGATTACCGTCAACCTCAGTGTATTAGTAACACGTGTAACGACATTCGTCTCAAAAGCGAGTAGTTCGCCTCCCGTAATGTTCGCACAAGCATTGACAATGCGCTGACGCATGTTGTCAGGCGTTGTCGGTTGATCACGATAGCAAATATCCTTCAACTTTCCCCGTAGAAAGAAATCCGGGGACGTCAGATCCGGTGAACGTGCGGGCCATGGTATGGTGCTTCGACGACAAATGCACCTGTCATGAAATATGCTATTCAATCCCGCTTCAACCGCATACGAGCTATGTGCCGGACATCCATCATGTTGGGAGTGCATCGCCATTCTGTCATGCAGTGAAACATCTTGTAGTAACATCGTTAGAACATTACGTAGGAAATGAGCATACACTGCACCTTTTAGATTGCCATCGATAAAATGGGGGCCAATTATCCTTCCTCCCATAAAGCCGCACCTTACATTAACCCGCCAAGGTCGCTGATGTTCCACATGTCGCAGCTATCGTGGTTTATCCGTTGCCCAATAGTGCATATTATGCCGGTGTACGTTACCGCTGTTGGTGAATGACGCTTCGTCGCTAAATAGAACGCGTGCAGAAAATCTGTCATCGTCCCGTAATTTCTCTTGTGCCCAGTGGCAGAACTGTACACGACGTGCAAAGTCGTCGCCATACAATTCCTGGTGCGTAGAAATATGGTACGGGTGCAATCGATGTTGATAAAGCATTCGTAACACCGACGTTTTTGGGTTCCCGATTCTCGCGCAGTTTGTCTGCTACTGATGTACGGATTAGCCGCGACAGCAGCTAAAACACCTACTTGGGCATCATCATTTGTTGCTGGTCGTGGTTGACGTTTCACATGTGGCTGAACACTTCCTGTTTCTTTAACTAACGTAACTATCCGTCGAACGGCCCGGACACTTGGATGATGTCGTCCAGGATACCGAGCAGCATACATAGCACACGTCCGTTGGGCATTTTGATCACAATAGCCATACATCAACTCGATGTCGACGTTTTCCGTAGTTGGTAAACGGTCCATTTTAACACGGGTAATGCATCACGAAGCAAATACCGTCCGCACTGAGGGAATGTTACCTAATACCACGTACTTATACGTTTGTGACTATTACAGCGCCATCTATCACAAAGCGAAAAAAGTGATCCAGCTAAAACATTCATATTTCTTTACGTACTACACCAATATGTAATAAAAAAAGGGGGTTCCTATTTTAAAAAACGCAGTTGATATCCGTTTGACCTATGGCAGCGCCATCCAGCGGCCCATCAATAGCGTCATCTGGTTTCACCCTTCAAGCTAGACGAGTTTCGTTCTTTGTATTTATTTAGTTTGATGCTTATTTCGTGAGATATTTGGACTGGTCATGGTGTGTGTGTGTGTGTGTATTGTGACCAATCACAGAACTCTTCATAACACTTGTGAGCTGAAAGCGATTCATCAGCAAAAGACAACCAAGAGAAACTAGATATCTTTCATGTTAACGGAATAATACCTTCAGAAATGATTGAATTTTTAAAATGAAAATCGACCGTTGCCTACATAATGTCGTGACAGAAACTGTAACGGCAAAATCGTTTGTATTTTAGCCTGCGCATGTATTAGCTTTGTTCTACATCTGTGGTAATTCACTGTCGAATTTTGCTTGCTATTTAAAATTTTGAAATCTTGAAGGTAACTAGCTTTAAAATAATAAATATCTAATGTGTACAAGATAGTTTACATTGCGGTGTGAGATCGCCAAATGGAGCAGCACTTTTTTATTGTTTCATCACAGGAACGTCGTCTTTCCAGAACATTGGTTTTTGCTTGTTGATATGATATTGAAATACGTGATTTGGTGCACGTCATTTCAGTCACCTTAAATGTTACCGTGACAATTGGATACGTCTTAAAAATTCCGCCCGGCGAAACTTTTCATCTCAGAGTAGCACTCGCAAACGAGATCCTCAGTCATTTGCTGGATGTAATCCAGTTACTATCTTCCTCTACAGAGTTTACCCTCTACAGCTCCCTGTAATAACTGAGATGTTATTTCCTGACGTCTTAACAGATATCGTAGCATAGAGTCACTTCTTTTTGTCAGAATTTTCCATACGTTCCTTTCCTCGCCGATTTTGTGGGAAATCTCACCATTCCTTCCCCTATTAATGCGCCTTATTTTCATCATTCATCTGTATCTCCACATCTCAAATAACGCGACTGTCTTTCCGGTCTTTCTACAGCCCTTATTTCACTGCCACACAATTCTGTGCTCCAGTGGTACATTCTCAGAAACTTCTTCATCAAATGAAAACCTATGTTTGATGCCTGGAGACTGCAGGAATCTCATTCTGCTAGTACTAGTCTGCTTTATATGTCTTACTTACTCCGTTCGTCAAGGGGTATTTTGCTCTCTACGTACCACAGTTCCTTATCTACATCTACTTCGTGATCACCAATACTGATGTTAAGATTCTCGCTGTTCTTATTTCTGCTAGATCTCATTACTTTCGTATACCTTCGATTTACACTCCATCCGTATTCATCACTCATTAGACAGTTCATACTAATCAGCTGATCCTGTAATATCTCGTCTCGTTCCCTGAGGGTGGGAATGTCATCAGTGGATCTTACCATTTACATATTTTAACCTTGGCTTTTAATCCAACTCTTCAATGTTTCTTTTCTTTCCGTCACTGTTTGTTCAAGGATGGGTGAAAGACTACAGCTGTGCCTTAAATTACAGCAATTCGTTCTTGGTGTTCCAGTCTTACTCTTTCCTCTTGGTATTTGTACATGTTGTATACTACCCGTCTATTGAAACATCTCACCCCTCCTTTTTCCAGAATTTGGAACATCTTACATAAGCTGACATTATCGAATGACTTTTCCGGGTCAACAACACATATGAACTTGCCTTGATTTTCCTTCAGTTTTGCTTCCGTTATGAACTGCAACGACAGATCTACCTGTCTGACCCATTTATGTTTCCTAAAGATAAAATGATCGCTGTTATTCTTTATACTGTAGTTATCAGCAACTTCCACGCATGAACGACTAAGCTGCTTGTACGATAGTTCTTGCTCTTGTTGGCTCTTACAGTCTCCTGAAGACATTTTTCAGAGAGTATAATGGTATATCCCCAAACTCATAAACTCCACACACCAACATAAATATCTGTTCTGTTACTGTTTCTCCAAATTACATCCGTAATTCCAATGGAATGTTATCTGTCCCATCTGCATTATTTGATCTTAACTTTTCCAAGGCTCTTTAAATTCCGTTTCTAATACTGTATCCCCTTCCCTCCTCCATGTCGACTCCTGTCTCTTCCTATGTTATGTCACTAGACAAGTCTCCCGCCTCATAGAGTCTTTCAATGTACTCTTTCTCTCTATGCGCTCTCTCCTCTGAATTTAACGGTGGAATTCCCATTGTACTCTTAATGTTTTCTTTCTTTTAGTTTCACATAAGAATGTTTCGACATTTCTGTATGCTGAGTCTCTGCAACTGACGATCATTTCTTTCTCGGTTTATGGAATGTCTTTATACTTCTTTCTTCCGTCGATCAACTGAATTACTCTATTACTCATTTCTTCGCAGTGACCTCCCGTTTTTCTTTCCAACTACGCTGATTGCCCTTTATAGAGATGTTCATTCCTTTTTAACTGAACTGTCTACTGACTTATTTATTATCGCAGTATTTGCAGCCTCTGAGAACTTGAGGTTTATCTGTTCATTCCTTACAATTCCCGTATCTTATCTTTTTATGCATTAATTCTTCCTCACTAGTTTCTTCAACTTCAGCTTACTCTTCATCATTACCAAATTGTGATATGAGCCTATATATGATTTCTGATATCAGGATTTCTGCTGACCATGATGTAATTTAACTGAAATCTTCCTGTATCTCCCGTTCTTTACCAGATAGGCCCCTCCTCTTGTGATTCTTGAACAGTGTATTTTCAACTACTTGCTGAAATTTGTTGCAGAACCAAATGAGACTTTCTCCTCTTTAGTTCCTTTTTACCAGGCCTGTATGCTTCGTTAACCTTTTCTTCTATGCCTTCCCTTACAACTGCAGTCCATTCTCCCATGACTTAATTTTCATCTCTATTTATGTACTTAATTACCGGCTCGGTAACCTCATACGCTTTCACTATATTTCCATGTTCTGTTTGCGATGTTGGCCTTTATTCCTGATATTGTTGTCTGTGTCGGTCTGGTTCTTATGAGAAAAACGCTGACACTAAGCTATTCGCAGTAACTTACTCTCTTTCCTTCCGTCGTATTCGTAACGAAGCCTACTCCGGTTATATTATTTTGTGCTGCTGTTGATATAACGCTACACTCATCTAATCAGAAACCTTTGTCTTCTTTCCATTTCACTTCACTGACCCCACTATGTCTATACTGAGCATCAGCGTTCCTTCCTACAGATTTTTTAGCCTTCCTACCAAGTAAAACTTCCGATATTCCACGCTGCTACTAATACCACTTTATCCTGTCACCGCCTATTGAGTCTTTATCCTATGGCCATCTCACCCTATGCAGTCTCCTCCCAGAGACCGAGATGGGGGCTAATCCGGAATCTTTTTCCAATGTAAACGTCATCACGATACTTTTTCTATTTCTAGCCATATGTCCTGTGGATACAAACTATATCGTTAATTCAGTGATTTCCGTTGCCTTCTGCATACTCATGCCATTCATCAATCCTGATACTTTCGCCTTTCACGACCAGTTTTCCACTCCAACAGCAAGAGAATGGTCTCCACTTGTGTCTTCTCTTCCGCGCTCTCTGACAAGGCCACTGACGGAATTAGAATTAATTCTTATTCCGAAATCTTTGGCAATAACTGCTGATGATTTTTATTCAAAATTTAATCATTGGAGGGGCTAGAACCTGGGACAGAGGTCGTTCTATTGCTGGTCTTCTATGCTGACCCTGGACCACGGGTGATCACCGACGTAATTAATGAAAATGTTGAAACATGACCCCACGAAGTTGAATGAATGAATTTCCCAAAGTGAGGAAAACAACCAACCGCTGACCCAATACAGCATCCAGCTATAACAATAATTCATATCTGAGCAAATATAATAAAAGAAACGTTATCCTAATGAGATGCATAACTCAATCTGCGACATTGTTGTGAATAGAATAATGATCCACAAGCTGTAGATTGAATTTGATTATTTCCGTCTATAATCACAAACTTGTTAGGCCCTCAGACTGCCGGTTTCTGTCCGCAATTACCATCTTTAGATCTGTTTTAAAATCATGTCCAAATTTAATCCATCATAGTGACATCGTCACTATGGCTAAACACAAAATTTTATGTGTGACGACGCTGAGATGATTTTGTGTTCATCTCTTTATGATGACACTATGCCTCCATTGTATTAGGACTTGGCTTTAAAGCAGATCTGGAGATGATCAGTGCTGATAACCTGCAGTCTGAGGACCTAACAAGTTTCTGACCATAGGCATAAATAAAGAAATATATTCCATAATGAAATAATCACTAAACATAATGAAATGACAAATCAGTTGTGAAGTGATCATTTAAAATGCCAGTCAAGTTCACTGAAATGTCAAATCTATTATCATGTAGGGCATGAAACGAAGTTCCCAATCAAATAAATGGACTTATGGCTACTTTGAATAGTTTGCCCATAGACGTAGCAAATTTTACCTTACAGAAAGATTAAATGTTATCCAAACTGAATGCTGTGTCAACAAAAGTTACAAATAATTCATTACAACCACAGAAATCACCACATTGAGAAGTATATATCAGGGCATACCTAGTGCGAAGGAACAACAGTTGATTAAAAACGCAAATAAAAGAATCTGTCTGAAAGTTAGATCCGACCAGAATTTTACAACTGAGCAAGAGGCTAAGACTGAACTACAATTATATGCACAAAGTGAGATTTTTTTAGGTTTTCTCCCAGTGGATCGCAAGAAAGGGAATAAATCCAAATGAACAGGTAGATTGTTCAGCAGACAGCTACTGAAGTGGGGGGAGGACACTGTGGGATAATTATTTAACATGAAGCTGAACCTGATTAAAGCAAGGATTTACTGCTGTGGCGAGATAACTTCATGACACGGATCAGTAATATGCAACATGAGCTGTGAATGTTTAAATAAAAAGTATATGACTCAATGCCTTGCATTGTTTGAACAGACAATGTAAATATTAGTCATGTGCCACATGTAGGAAGACATAGCAGTTATATGAATCATACAGGTATGTCACCTAACCGTGCATCATACGGGATGGAGGTAGCATTTCTGTTGTCATCTGTTTTTTGGGAGAAATCTTGCTAAGGAATAAACAGTTACAATAAACAAGAAAATTTGTCCTGTGGTTTTTCTTAAGTAGTTAAAGGGTGTATTGCCGAGGTCATAGAAAGATCAACAGTAGATCCACTTCATCGCAGGTATCATTCAGGGAGAAGCATCCCTTTCGGCAACTGAGAGTAGTGAAAGTTGTAAGATTTATAGATGGTTCCAAAGGGCATTCTTATCGAAATATTGGTTTGCTTGTACCTAAGAAAGACTCAGTAAGGAGATAAATATACCAAAACCCCTCAATAGTAGACGAGAAAACCCTGTAAGTTATTTCAAAAATACTTAAATGAGACACGTTACTGGGACAAACCCACGTTGAATATTAACATTCTGTGAATACCAAAGCCAAAATTATCGCTGGATTTAAGGGAAAAACTCGTCCATGTATGACATTTTAAACCTGAAAACTTGGTGCCTGCATTAGACTTACTTGATCATGTCCAAATATATTCAAAATTGAATAATATCATAATAGTGGCACAGCACAATATTTCCACTACATACACAACTATGCAGTCATGGTGGGATAAATGAGAATTGGCCAAAGTTACTTGATGCAGCCAGTGTCACCTCTGAGGCATAATGTACTGGAGACTTATCATGGGACACTGAACATTAATAAACAGAGAAGGAATAACAACTGATAACACCCGATTTGCTATGGTAATGGTAACACTAGTAGTAGTAGAGGGTTTTTTGGGCGCACGACAGCAAGGTCTTCAGCGCCCGCTCAGTAACGTAGTGATACGGGTGTCAAGAAAATCTCAGAACAGCTAGATAAAACAGAACATAAAACACAGGTGACAAGCTTTGAAAAAGATGTCAGCAGTAAAACATGGGCAACACAGGAAGATAGTGGTAGAGGGTGCTAAAACAATGCAGCAGATGGAAGTGGCTGGCTGACCGCAAGGAAAAAAGGGAGAAGTCAGCCACTCTGCAATACACTAAAACCTCCAGCCTAAAAGTTGAGGCTAGAGTCCAGACACATCACAAAACTTTAAAACCCTAGCCACACACGTCTCATCGTTAGCTAAAACACAAGGCAGATTCCCATCAACTTGTGCTTCTGCCCTTGCATCACGGTATAAACTGCAGTCTGTTAAAATGTGCCCGACAGATATGTGCACACCACAAGCATCACAAATCGGAAGATCCTCCCGCCGTAATAAAAAGCAATGTGTGAGAGGACAGTGCCCGATCGGAAGATGTGTGAGGACCACCTCTTCCCGCCTGAGCAACCGGCAGGAGGAACGCCAAGGCCGAGTTGTTGACTTTACCAACCGCAGTTTATTGGCCGTCACCGCCAGCTATTCTTCCTCTGACAGACTGCAAGGGGATAGGACACTGGACAACATCCAGCGCTTTGCAGGTCTCCTTTTCAGCCCGATCGGCCTGTTCATTGCCCCACATTCCTACATGACCAGGCATCCAGCAGAAGGATACCTCCTTAGCCCGCCGTTGGAGCAAGTACAGTTGGTCATGTATCAGCTAAACCATCATCTCAGTTGGGTACAGATGCTGCAGTGATTGTAAGGCAATAAGAGAATCGGAGCAGAGAAGAGATCGATCACCCCGAACACGATTCATCTGCTCCAGTGCCCTCAGGATCGCGTGGAGCTCCGCTGCGAAAACAGTATATTCATCAGGGAGGCGAATCCGGGTAACATGATCAGGGAACACCACAGAACAGCAAAGTAAATTCTCCTGTTTAGAGCCATCAGTGTAAACGACGGTGAAACCGTGATGCACTACTAAAATGTTAAAAAACAGCGATTGGAATCTAAAACCTGGTGTGCTATCTTTCTTCAAATTAGTAAAATCTAAAATAAGTTTGGGTCTCCGGAGGAACCAAGGTGGAAATCTGCTCCAACCGCGACGTAAAACACGAGGACCAGCCATAGACATCGCAGCGAAGCAATCCTGTGCGCGAATCCCATAGGGCTGCGTCGCACGTTGCCGGTTATGAAATAATCGCGCCAGAGGAGGCTGAGCAGTGGTATAGTATGCAGGTGTGTATGGTGTGGACAAAGTTTTATACGCCTGGCGCACTGTAAGTAGCCGTCGCTGCATATGAAGTGGTGGTTCATCAGCCTCTGCACAGAGGCTTGGTATGGGGCTAGTTCGGAATGCCCCAGTGGCCAACCGAAGCCCTTCATGGTGCACAACGCCCAACATCTTTAAGTAAGAAGGCCTCGCTGACCCATACACCGTGCACCCATGATCGAGCCGAGATCGCACAAACGCCCTGTAAAACTGGAGCGATAAGTCCTGTCAGATCCCCATGTACTGTGGCAAAGACATTTTAAAATACTTAGAACCTGGAGTGACCGTCGTTTCAGGTCTTTAAGATGAGGTAACCACTTAAGCGTTGAGTCAAAAATGAGCCCCAGAAATCGCACCGTAAGAATAGTGTCCCTCATCATCAAATCAGGAAAGGGTAAAAGCGAACGAGAACGGTGAAAAAGAACACATACGGACTTTCCGGTGGAAAACCTAAAACCACTCTTCTGCGCCCAGTCATTCAAAAGTCAAAGAGTAAGTTGCAACTGACGCGTTGTCGTTGCAAGGCTTGAAGAAGAGCAAAACAAAGAGAAATCATCCACAAACAAGGAACACTGGACAGGACTTTTCACTATGGACATAATGCGATTAATAGCTACGGCCAAGGCAGTCACACTTAAAACTCCACACTGAGGGACACCATCCCCTGCTCAAAACGATCAGACAGGACGTCACCAATTCGGTATTTAAAATATCGTGGCGAGAGGAAAGACTGAATAAAAAGAGGAAGACAACCACGAAAACCACATTCGTGAAGCTGTTCTAGGATCAGACGCCTCCAAGTGGTATCGTGGGCCTCCTCGATGTCAAAAAATACACCTAGAAAGTGATGACGGCGTAGGAAAGCTTGTTGTATAGCCGCCTCCAGGAGGGCAAGGTTATCGAAGGTGGAACGAAACCTCCTGAACCCACACTGAAAGCGACTAAGGAGTTGCCGGGATTCTAACATCCAGACAAGGTGGCGGTTGACCATCCGCTCCAAGGTCTTTCCCATGCAACTAGTGAGGGCAACACTACGGTAGCTACTCGAGTTTGTGCAGTCTTTCCCAGGTTTTAAAAAAAGGAATTAAAACTGCCTCACGCCACGAGTCACGAAAGTGACCTGACGTCCAAATGGCATTAAAAAGTGCTAGAAGGATTTCTTTGTTGTGCCTTGTAAGGTGCCACAGCATACTGTAATGGAGCCTGTCATTATCAGGGGTTGTGTCACGAGCTGCAGACAATGCAGAATCCAGCTCCCACATAGATAACGGGCAGTTGTAAACTTCATGAGAGGTGGACTGGAAGTACTGACTACACCTCTCAGCAACCGCTCTATGGCACTGGGAACCCGGATCCTGACTGGATGATGCAGTAACAGTGGCAAAATACGCTGCCATAGTCTGGGCAATGTCTCGCGGATCCGTCTGGAGAGTCCCGCTATTCATTGCAGAAGCCATGGGGCACCTCCCTCGTCTGCCAGAAATTCTGCTCATGGTCTCCCACACAACGGAACTTTTGGTGGAACGATTAATGGTGTTCAGAAACTGTTCCCACGACCTCTTCTTGCACTCTCGAATGATGCGGTGACATCTTGCCCTCGCCACCTGAAACGCTGCAAGATTCTCAGCAGTCGGCCGACACTGGAACCGACGCAGAGCCGGACGCCTGGTCCCGATTGCAGAGCGGCACTCGGCTCTCCACCAAGGGACAAGTTGCTTCTTCCGGTGGCCTGTGGACTGTGGAATGGATGCTGCAGCGGCGTGGTGGACCGTTTTGGTAATATGGTCCACCCACGCCTCAACATTCGCACAGTGTTCAAACTGGGCCAACTGGCTATAAAGTGTCCAGTCGGCTCCACTGAGCACCCATCTTGGTGGTCTCCTTTCGGGGCCCACGCCATCTGACAGGTGAATCCATATTGGGAAGTGATCACTGCCGTGCCACTTCCCATTGAGCACTGGCGGCAAGAGCTGGAGAGCAAAGCGAGAGATCAGTGGCAGAGAACGACCCAGTCGCTTTGCGGAAATGAGTCCTCTGTTCTCCATTGCGCAAGTAGGCACAGGATGACAGGCGAAGCCTCTCAATTGCTCGACCTCTGGGGCAGGTAATTGCAGATCCCCACAGCACATTGTGGGCATTAAAATCACCACAAATAATGACTGGCTGGGGGAGCTGTGTAAGAAAGTCGGTGAGGGCCGCTTCATCAAGTGCATCATGTGGGGGCAAGTAAAGCGAACATACAATAAATGGATGACACACGTGGACGGACACAGCGACGGCCTGTAAAGCCGTCGTAAGCGAGAGAGGCGAGGAGTGGTAGTCCGCCCTGACGAAAATACCTACGCCTCCTCTAGCTCTCTCTTAACGCAGGTCGTCTTTTTTGTGGAGTGTATGGCCTCGTAGCTCATGGGAGTATGAGGGATGTATAAGTCTCCTGGAGTCATAGACACAGTGGTCTATCCTGAGAGAGTAGACGAAGTTCCTCCACATGCGTCCTGAACCCTTGCAAGTTCCACTGAAGTATGGGAGCCATCTATGTTGGGGGTAGCACCTTCATCGTGTCTCTCCGACGGGGCGGGGAGACCGTAGCAGGTGGAGGGGCAGGCGTAGGGCGAGATCATTGCCCCACACATACATCGTATTCCATCAGCTCTGGGGAAGAGTCAGATGAAGCCTCACGTAAAACAACATCTGCATGGTCAGATGGTTTACCACGGGATTTGACCCGCTGTTGCTGCTGTACAGGAGCTTTCTGTGGTTTGGTGGGCTTTGGGGAAGCCACTGTGGGAGTGGTAATGGCTGTACTGGGCTTCGGAACAGCCTCAGCTGTTGGAGGTGCCAGGAGCTGGCCGAAGTTCGCCACTGTACCTTTGTCCTCCGTTCGAGTAAGGGCTACCGGCTCTGAAACCGGGGCTGCGTTGCAAACGCACTGACAGCTGCAGGTTTTAGTGCCAACGCTCACCACCTCTGACTGCGTTGAGGCATCGGCCTTTGGAGTAGGCTTCTGAACCAGGGATGCTGAAGATGTAGCAAATGTGGGAGGTTTCAATGACTTATAGATCTTCTTGGCCTCACCATAGGGGATACGCTGGGTTGTTTTTATTTCCTGGACTTTGCGTTCCTCTAAAAATATTCGGCAGTCCCTACTCCAAACAGGGTGGTTTCCAGAGCAATTGATACAGTTGGCTGGATACGAGCAACCAACTCCTTCATGAGCAGCCTTACCACAGTTGCCACAAGTAACTTCGCCTTTAAATCCTAAGGTGGTGTGCCCGAAACCCTGGCATTGTGGTAGGCAAGTAAGGCCTCACCCTAAGGCGAAGGGAGCCAGCTTTAACATGTTGAGGAAGTTTAGTGCTATTGAAAGTCAAAATAAACGAGTCGGATTTGAATAGATTGCCATCAACCCTCTTCATGATATGTTGGACATCAACAATATCTTCCGGAGCCCACTCATGTTGCAGTTCGTCCTTAGGAATGTCGACTAGATCCCGGCATGTCACAACACCTTTGCTATAATTAAAATGCAGTGCAGTTGAGTGTCTGTGGCATACTCCGCAAGGCATTTAGCAGCTTGGAGGTTAGTTGCTTGCTGGGAAGTGGACGTTTCCACTAGCAAGGTCCCATTACACATACGCTTCACTGATTTTAAGGAGCCACAGATGCCCTCCAAACCCTGTTGTATACAGAAGGGCGAAAACTTCTCAAAACTACCCTCCTTCTGATTTACAATGAGAAACACGTTCTGATTAAAAGCATGCATTCTGTTACTAAAGACTTCACTTGTCAAAGACGTGCCGCAGTCAGGGGGACTGACTGCACCAGCCCTCTTCAGAGACTGGGTGTTAGAACCTTCCAGTGGCCCACCCTTTCTGCTGGGAGGCGGAAAAGAGGATTTCGAAGGATCCATCTCGGTTCACAAGCAGCTAGGGAACTAGAAGTCCACCCCGCGTGCCTAGGTAAGCCTTATACAACTGAGGTGTGGCAGGTTCCCCAGAGGTTGCCCGCTAATGACTGTTCCACCTCAACAGCCATGCATCTCACAGCGCGCAGCACACCTTGAGATTGAGGAACTGTTTATAGAGGTTTATGCCATCCTCGCGATCCGGGCGGTCAAGCCAAGATCCCCATTCCCTGAGACACACAACGTTTCTTCGCCGCGCCGCACGGTGGTCGCTGAAGTATGCCCAGAGCTTACGGTGACAGGGGACTGGTGGCGCTTACCAGTCCCCAGCTCAGGAACCCCGGGGTCGCCAAGCCCGTACCCAGCAAGTGAATGCTGAGCCCCTGGGGCGGTAGAGGTAATGGACACTGTTAGAACCATGACAACAACTGCAATCGACAGAGTTCCCAAATGATAAACTGTAACCAGCTAGCCATGTTCAGCAATAATAATATGCTAGATGCTCTGGTACAGAACTGAACACTGAATTTGATTGGTGAATGTAGAATCCTGCTGTACGTATCATTTAGGTCGCACAAGAGTCCTGCCCCAAAACATCAGAAACAACAAATTAAGTTTTTCCCTATTGTGTCCTCCAATGTTGGCTGTGGGTTGATCTGAACGTATGTAATCCAGTAAATTTAGTGTATTACAATAATGATACATTTTAATTGCTGTCCATTTAAAATGCTGTAGTGAGAATGAAGGGATTGTAGAAGCCACTTTAGATGCTATTGTAGGGCAGACACTTACTATGTTTCGGGTACAGTTGTCATAGTTAATTTCATGTTGTCCAGTTTGTTTGATAAGATTCGTGAGCTCACAAAAGTACCCATATTTCCTATGAAAAATTATACAACCATTTGAGCTGTTAGCGTTAAGTCACGAAATGTCAAAATGCAATCACAGGTCGAATCTGAAATACGAAATGGAGCTATAAAATGTCTGCTCCCAATTGGGTTGATTGTACAACGCATTTTAAGCATTGACTTACTAAAGGAGAAAACACAGTGAACGACTTCTATTCAGGCAAATGTGTTCTAGACATCGATACCAAATGATTGTAACTGACTTAATAAAACAAAAATACAGCATGAGAGACCCTGCCATGTCGTATAAGTAAGGTTTCGTCTGATAGAGAGAACGTACATCACTCACACATCTTCATGAAGTGGTCATGTTCAGAATACTGAATATCAAGTACAAGATAAGATCACAGAGTCTACTAGTATTGGTTGGTTGTAATAAAGACAATTAAATGAATTACTGTTAATGAATGTCCATGTATTGGATAACCAAAGTGGTATATTAACACTTAGATGAATTTAATGGTGACATACACTGTCAGAGTCCATACTCCATCGCTTGGGCCTACAAAGCGGCGGTGACTAACGATATCTGGCAAACAATGTGTGTTAAATTATACGTTTCAAAATCTACTGCAGTGGATTCAGTTATTAAGAGAAAAGTAAACAGTACCAACCATTGGCTAGCCTATTACCTTGCAAAATTCTATTGCAGGCCGTGGAAAACGTTTGTACATAAATACAATTTTAAAAAGATATTAATATGACGACTTACTTAAGAAAGCAGCCTATCAGAACGTATTTTTCGTGAATTTAACCTGTTTATACTAATGTATGAACACAGTCATCAGAAAAAACGGACAGTATATTTCGATTTGTGTGCACAGGTCATAAAAATTTGCGATATTACACCATACAATTCACTCCAGTTGCAATAGTATACAAGAGGAAGGAGAAGACAGAATAGACAGGTTCACTGACACGTCTTCAGAGACAAGAATGTTCCTGGGAAGAAAAAAATAATCGCACTCACTGGAAAGCACCGTTGAGGCAAACGTACCACGCGAAGATATCAAGTAGGGGAATGTGTTTTGTAGAGAACTCGCATGAAATGTGCGTTTCTTCGAAAAAGAAATCGTGAAAGGCAGCTTTAATACAACGATGTTTATAAAATATAATTCCATATGAAAACCTCTGGGTCCATCCTGAAAACACAGGTCTGCAAAAAAATATTTTTTGAAAGTTGTTTGAATATTGTTCAATGACTTTTATGTACTTTTCAGCATTGACTTAGAAAATGTAATCCATTTTTTTTCTATCACGTTAGGTTTTCTCACAAAAAGGGAATATTTTGTATATAATAAAATTCAAGCAATTTATCACATTTATTCCAACGTTATAAAATTTTATTTTTTTTTATAAATCATTTTCTAACGTACATTTCCAGTATACTTCCATTTCTCTTCAAGCTCATAAGTCCTTAAAATAACGCTTTCTTTTCTGTCGAAGCTTCTTTTATCGCTTTTCCGGCTATGGACGCGTTAAGGATCATCTCTTTTTATCATCCAGCAGTAGTCCGCTATCATTTTGACGTTCTATCTTCCTTGGCATCTTCATTCCATTTCTTTAATGTCTTGGTGGAACTTTTCGCCCTGCTCTTTACTTACATCACTAAGGTTTGCACAGAAGTAGTCAAGATGTGAGTTGAGAAAATGAACCTTAAAGCTCATATTACAGCCCAGCTACTGAAAGTTGTCGAGCATGTCTGCGACGATTGTCTAGTTTGGATCTCTTTTGTAACCGGTAACAACTAATTTAAATGATGTCCATGCAGCCTTTTCTTTTGTTTCCATTTTGTCCACAAAGTCGGGACCTGTCATTTGTTTTCTAATGTCTGGTCCGACGAAGATTCCTTCCTTTAGCTTTGCCTCGGATAAACCAGGAAACCTGTCCACAAAGATATCTGAAACACTCCCTTTCTTTTGGCAATGCCTTAACAAATTGTTTCATCAGCCCCAATTTAATGTGAAGTGGTGGAAGTAACACCTTCTTGGGATCCACAAGGACCACTACCTGTAAGGTTTATTTCGAGGGCCAAGCTTCTTTTTATGGAGTGTTGCTTTCTGTCTCTACTGTCCCATTCACAGAGAAAGCAAGGAAACTTTGCATAGCCACTTTGTTGACCAAGCAGCATTTAAATCACTTTTAAGTCACCACGTAGTGTCCATTTGTGGTGTGAATAGCAGAATTTGCTGAAAACGAGTTCAAGGTTTCCGTAACATTCCTTTAAGTGAACCGAGTGTCCACCTGGTATAGAAGCATACTTATTCCCATTGTGTAGAAGTACTGCTTTAAAGCATCTTTTTGAAGAATCAATAGAAAATTCTCACTCATCAGGAGCATATTCTATTTTGAAATGTGCAATAAGTCCAGGAACGTCACTGCGAAACATCAGGTCACCTTCTTGGGAGAATAAAGATACAAAATCCTTCCCCCTCAATTGATACCAAGAATAGGATGTACCAGGAGCAAAAATATATCTTTCAATCCATATCCTAAAACCTCTGCCGATTCTCTAGAAAGGCCTCGGTTTCTAACTAAATCATTCAGTTCATATAGTGAGAATGGAATGGGGTCGGTTGTGCCAGGATCGTTGTAATCTCTGTCCTCTTCACTATCACCTTGCTGAGACAATGGCTCGTGTTTATCTATTTCATCCAAAGAATCTGGAGGAGAGGGTATAGGTACTTCAGGTCGATGAGGAACAGGGCGGATGGCTGATTGAACGTTGGGGTAATAAATGTCCTTTTTCTTTTTCAAACTGAAACCTCGTACGTTTCAAGAACCAAAATAGCTGTCATCACTATGATTTTTGGCCTCCTTCCAAACCACTGGTATTCCAAAACATGAAGACTGCTTTTCACTGAAACCATTGCCTCATTTCTTCAGCACACACTCAAAAACTTTGTGTGGGGCCCAAGACTTATCTTGATCGCCTAACTTTATACCAAAATAGGCGAAATATACTTTTTCAACAAAATCGGGAATGATTCATTGTTGCTTTTTTCCGGTATAGTTACCACAAATGTAGCAGAAGCAATCTGGCGAGTTTATACATCCTCTGGTAGCCATTGTCCATTGTCCACAAAGCAACTTCACAACACAAGAAAACAGTCAGTACTTCGAAACACTAGTAACAACAACACTTTAACAGCACAGAGTGAAGAGGTATTTTGAAATGAAGGAAAGTGGCAGAAGCTCACTGCTTGGTGATGGCGGGGGAAGTGGCAACACGACCGACAGGCACTGACACGAATATACTGCTGGTTTCTCCTAATTTTACGTATATATAGTATAAAAACGGCTAAGTAACACTTCATGCAGATCCTAAAAACCAAAATTCAAACTCACTAGTGCTAAAATATCGAAAAAAGCTAAAAATTTACAAGCATTTTGTGAAATAACTGTACATGATGTAAAATTTCACTATTTTTCCCGAAATCAACGTTGAAAATACTATAAAAATCACTTAATAAATTCGAAACAATTTTTATGTCACAGACCTGTCAAACCAATAAAATCAAGGGATTCAATGTCTACCAGGATCTTAAAAGAAACTGGCATGAATGATGAGTTTCCTTAAACTTATGTGATATGTTTCTACTTAAACTGATGTTACTAGAAAATTTTGAGAGCCATTAGCAAGTGAAGTATCTATTTGCTTTATTGGATGCAAAACCTAATTCTTGGGGTGATGAATGAGTGCTTACATCGACCCATTGTGTAACAGGGATGAAATGACACTGTTCAAGGGAAGATTAGGATGCTTACATTTATATTTATCTGTCTGAATGAGTTGACTATTCCCTTTGTGAACAGTCTGTTGCAGTGTTTGTAGTGCTTAAAGTTTAGTTCTGAGTATTATACCTTTATGTGTTTTTCCAGCGCCTCTGGAACAGAAGAGACAGAAGATTTAATAAAAACGGCTTACTTCAATCACCAAAACTTTTTGTAAATACCTTACACGTCATGTTACTAAAAGGCAACTAAATGTTACTAAATTTAATTCAGTATTAGCAGTATTCAGAGCCACATATACATTAACATTAGCCATGTAAGCTGTTTCTGAAAGATCACAGATATCCTAGCTTTGCATGAGTTCAAAGTATATGATCTGCTCCGCTTTGAGTGCGGATTTTTGTTCTCCTCTTTGTTCTTTTCCGAGTTCCGCATGCGGTTTCGGTTGAACATTCCACACATAGGTTAATTTTTTGTCCTATAAATAGCCTATTCTGTCCTGGCCTATACAAAAGATGGTACTTCAACAACGCGGGGTTATATGAAGTCAGATCAGCATCATAAAGAGAAAACTGTTTCGAGGACTGGGAGCTTATTTCTGTAGAGAAGTGTGTCTAAGATTCATACAAAAGGATGTACATAATTTTTTCTGTAAACATGTTACCTGTCAAATGCTTTATGAAGAACACTTGATATGCATAGTGCCATAGCTGTGGCATGAATGCAAGAAAGGTAAATGACTTATACTGACGTACTCTGAATAGTGAGCACAGGTAAAAACCTGTGACTGTGTTAATGAATACGAGATGCAGATATGGGACGCTGATGAGCACACAACTTGAACAGTCGAGCCACCACGAAATTAGCACTGTCTTAGGAGGCATTCATATGGACTGTGACTGTGTTAATGAACACGAGATGCAGATATGGGACGCTGATAAGCACACAACATGAACAGTCGAGCCACCACGAAATTAGCACTGTCTTAGGAGGCATTCATATGGACAACAAAACCTAACACCAGCGCGAGCTCTACAGAAAGAGTTTTTCACTTATGTGGGATGAACTAGGCAACGTGCAATCTACTTCTGGTGTAACGCAAGAAGATGAAGTTTTCCTAATGTGAAGTTTGATACCCTTTAGCACACTTTCCCACACAGTAAAATCTCTGATGTTCCACACGCAGGAGGCACAATGACAGTGTCGTGGTTAAACATTCTACGGGCCAAGTGCCAAGCTTGAATGACGCCGTATATGGTGAGTGCACCGTCATTACTGATTTGATGAATGCATATAAAACAATATAAAACTTTCTCTACTATCCAGTACTGGACAATAATAACACTCCATGTGGATGAAAAATGGAACGATCCCCCCTCCCCCCCACTCGCCAACCACCCATTCACCCACCCACACCCACACCCACACCCACCCACCCGCACACACACACACACACACACACACACACACACACACACACATACATTCAAGCTATACCCACTCCCCATGTTAAGCTCGGATCCTTCCCATATAACAAATTTATTTGTAAAGTCTTATGTGTAAAACCCCCCATGAAACATGGACTTGGCTTCGGTGCCTCAACGATACAGATAACCGTACCGTAGGTGCATCCACAACGGAGGGGTATCTGTTGAGAAGCCAGACAAACGTGTGGTTCCTGAAAAGGGGCAGCAGCCTTTTCAATAGTTGCAGGGGAACAGTCTGGATGATTGACTGATGTGGCCCTGTAACACTAACCAAAACGGCCTTGCTGTTGTGGTACTGCGAACTGCTGAAAGCAAGGGGAAACTACAGCCATGATTTTTCCCGAGAGCATGCAGCATTACTGTATGATTAAATGATGAAGGCGTCCTCTTGGGTACAATATTCCCGAGGTAAAATAGTCCGTCATTCGGATCTCCGTGCGGGGACCACTCAAGAGGACGTCGTTATCAACAGACAGAAAACTGGCGTTCTACAGATCGGAGCGTGGAATGTCAGATCCCTTAATCGGGCAGGTAGGTTAGAAAATTTAAAAAGGAAAATAGATAGGTTAAAGTTAGATATAGTAGGAATTAGTGAAGTTCGGTGGCAGGAGGCAAAAACTTTTGGTCAGGTGAATACAGGGTTATAAATACCAAATCAAATAGCGGTAATGCAGGAGTAGGTTTAACAATGAATAAAAAAATAGGAGTGCGGGTAAGCTACTAAAAACAAAATAGTGAACGCATTATTTTCGCCAAGATAGACACGACGCCCACACCTACTACAGTAGTACAAATTTATATGCCAACTAGCTCTGAAGATGGTAAAGAAATTGATGAAATGTATGATGAGATAAAAGAAATTATTCAGGTAGTGAAGGGAGACGAAAATTTAGTAGTCATGGGTGACTGGAATTCGACAGTAGGAAAAGAAAGAGAAGGAAACGTAGTAGGTGAATTTGGATTGTGGTAAGAAATGAAAGAGGAAGCCGTCTTGTAGAATTTTGCACACAGCATAACTTAATCATAGCTAACACTTGGTTCAAGAATCATGAAAGAAGTTTGTATACGTGGAAGAACCCTGGAGATACTAAGAGGTATCAGATAGATTATATAATGGTAAGACAGAGGTTTTGCGTGAAGAGTTTGACAGTCGAGTAACACTAACCAAAACGGCCTTGCTGTTGTGGTACTGCGAACTGCTGAAAGCAAGGGGAAACTACAGCCATGATTTTTCCCGAGAGCATGCAGCATTACTGTATGATTAAGTCGAGTAGACAACATTCCATTTGAAATACTGACAGCCTTGGGAGAGCCAGGCCTAAAAAAACTCTACCATCTGGTGAGGAGCAAGATGTATGAGACAGGCGAAATTCCGCCAGCCTTCAAGAAGAATACAGTAATTCCAATCCCAAAGTAAGGAGGCTTTGACAGGTGTGAAAATTACCGAACTGTTGTTGTTGTTCTGGTCTTCAGTCCTGAGACTGGTTTGATGCAGCTCTCCATGCTACTCTATCCTGTGCAAGCTTCTTCATCTCCCAGTACTTACTGCAACCTACATCCTTCTGAATCTGCTTAGTGTATTCATCTCTTGGTCTCCCTCTACGATTTTTACCCTCCACGTTGCCCTCCAATGCTAAATTTGTGATTCCTTGATGCCTCAAAACATGTCCTACCAACCGATGCCTTCTTATAGTCAAGTTGTGCCACAAACTTCTCTTCTCCCCAATCCTATTCAATACCTCCTCATTAGTTACGTGATCTACCCACCTTATCTTCAGCATTCTTCTGTAGCACCACATTTCGAAAGTTTCTATTCTCTTCTTGTCCAAACTAGTTATCGTCAATGTTTCACTTCCATACATGGCTACACTCCATACAAATACTTTCAGAAACGACTTCCTGACACTTAAAACTATACTCGATGTTAACAAATTTTTCTTCTTCAGAAACGATTTCCTTGCCATTGTCAGTCTACATTTTATATCCTCTGTACTTCGCCCATCATCAGTTATTTTACTCCCTAAATAGAAAAACTCCTTTACTACTTTAGGTGTCTCATTTCCTAATCTAATTCCCTCAGCATCACCCGATTTAATTTGACTACATTCCATTATCCTCGTTTTGCTTTTGTTGATGTTCATCTTATATCCTCCTTTCAAGACACTGTCCATTCCGTTCAACAGCTCTTCCAAGTCCTTTGCTGTCTCTGACAGAATTACAATGTCATCGGCGAACCTCAAAGATTTTACTTCTTCTCCATGAATTTTAATACCTACTCCGAATTTTTCTTTTGTTTCCTTTACGGCTTGCTCAATATACAGACTGAATAACATCGGGGAGAGGCTACAACCCTCTCTCACTCCTTTCCCAACCACTGCTTCCCTTTCATGCCTCTCGACTCTTATAACTGCCATCTGGTTTCTGTACAAATCGTAAATAGCCTTTCGCAGCCGGTATTTTACCCCAGCCACCATCAGAATTTGAAAGAGATAATTCCAGTCAATATTGTCAAAAGCTTTCTCTATGTCTACAAATGCTAGAAACGTAGGTTTGGCTTTCCTTAATCTTACTTCTATAATAAGTCGTAAGGACAGTATTGCCTCACGTGTTCCAACATTTCTACGGAATCCAAACTGATCTTCCCCGAGGTCCGCTTCTACCAGTTTTTCCATTCGTCTGTAAAGAATTCGCGTTAGTATTTTGCAACTGTGACTTATTAAACTGATAGTTCGGTAATTTTCACATCTGTCAACACCTGCTTTCTTTGGGATTGGTAGTATTATATTCTTCTTGAAGTCTGAGGGTATTTCGCCTGTCTCATACATCTTGCTCACCAGATGCTAGAGTTTCGTCATGACTGGCTCTCCCAAGGCCATCAATAGTTCTAATGGAATGTTGTCTACTCCCGGGGCCTTGTTTCGACTCAGGTCTTTCAGTGCTCTGTCAAACTCTTCACGCAGTATCTTATCTCCCATTTCGTATTCATCTACATCCTCTTCCACTTCCATAATATTGTCCTCAAGTACATTGCCCTTGTATAAACCCTCTATATACTCCTTCTACCTTTCTGCCTTCCCTTCTTTGCTTAGAACTGGGTTGCCATCTGAGCTCTTGATATTCATACAAGTCGTTCTCTTCTCTCCAAAGGTCTCTTTAATTTTCCTGTAGGCAGTATCTACCTTACCCATAGTGAGACAAGCCTCTACATCCTTACATCTGTCCTCTAGCCACCGCTGCTTAGCCATTTTGCACTTCCTGTCGATCTCATTTTTGAGACGTTTGTATTCCTTTTTACCTGCTTCATTTACTGCATTTTTATATTGTCTCCTTTCATCAATTAAATTCAATATTTCTTCTGTTACCCAAGGATTTCTAGTAGACCTCGTCTTTTTACCTACTTGATCCTCTGCTGCCTTCACTACGTCATACCTCAGAGCTACCCATTCTTCTTCTACGGTATTTCTTTCCCCCATTCCTGTCAATTGTTCCCTTATGCTCTCCCTGAAACTCTCTACAACCTCTGGTTCTTTCAGTTTATGCAGGTCACTTCTCCTTAAATTCCCACCTTTTTGCAGTTTCTTCAGTTTCATTCTGCAGTTCATAACCAATTGATTGTGGTCAGAATCCACATCTGCCCTTGGAAATATCTTACAATTTTAAACCTGCTTCCTAAATCTCTGTCTTACCATTATATAATATATCTGATACCTTTTAGTATCTCCAGGATTTTTCCAGGTATACAACCTTCTTTTATGATTCTTGAACCAAGTGTTAGTTATGATTAAGTTATGCTCTGTGGAAAATACTACAAGTCGGCTTCCTCTTTCATTTCTTCCCCCCCCCCCCCCCAACCATATTCACCTACTATGTTTCCTTCTCTCCCTTCTCCTACTGACGAATTCCAGTCACCCATGACTATTAAATATTCGTCTCCCTTCACTACCTGAATAATTTCTTTTATCTCGTCTTACATTTCATGTATTTCTTCATCATGTGCAGAGCTAGTTGGCATATAAACTTGTACTATTGTAGTGGGCGTGGGCTTCGTGTCTATCTTGGCCAAAATAATGCGTTCACTATGCTGTTTGTAGTAGCTAACGCGGACTCCTGTTTTTTTATTCATTATTAAACCTACTCCTGCATTACCCCTATTTGATTTTGTATTTATAACCCTGTATTGACCTGACCAAAAGTCTTGTTCCTCCTGCCACCGCCCGCATCTCGTGGTCGTGCGGTAGCGTTCTCGCTTCCCACGCCCGGGTTCCCGGGTTCGATTCCCGGCGGGGTCAGGGATTTTCTCTGCCTCGTGATGGCTGGGTGTTGTGTGCTGTCCTTAGGTTAGTTAGGTTTAAGTAGTTCTAAGTTCTAGGGGACTTATGACCACAGCAGTTGAGTCCCATAGTACTGAGAGCCATTTGAACCTCCTGCCACCGAACTTCACTAATTCCCACTATATCTAACATTAACCTATCCATTTCCATTTTTAAATATTCTAACCCACCTGCCCGATTAATTGATCTGACATTCTACGCTCCGATCCGTGGAACGACAGTTTTCTTTCTCCTGATAACGACGTCCTCCTGAGTAGTCCCCGCCCAGAGATCCGAATGGGGGACTATTTTACCTCCGGACGCCTTCATCATTTAATCATACAGTAAAGCTGCATGTCCTCGGGAAAAAATACGGCTGTAGTTTCCCCTTGCTTTCAGCCGTTCGCAGTACCACAACAGCAAGGCCGTTTTGGTTATTGTTACAGGGCTGGATCAGTCAATCATCCAGACTGTTGCCCCTGCAACTACTGAAAAGGCTGCTGCCCCTCTTCAGGAACCACATGTTTGTCTGGCCTCTCAACAGATACCCCTCCGTTGTGGATGCATCTACGGTACGGCTATCTGTATCACTGAGGCACTCAAGCCTCCCCACCAACGCCAAGGTCCATGGTTCATGGGGGGGAACTATCAGAATAATAAGTCACAGCTGCAAAATACTAACGCGAATTCTTTACAGATGAATGGAAACACTGGTGGAAGCTGACCTCGTGGAAGATCAGTTTGGATTCCGTAGAAATGTTGGAACACGTGAGGCAATACTTTCCTTAGAAGTAAGATTAAGGAAAGGCAAACCTACGTTTCTAGCATTTGTAGACTTAGAGAAAGCTTTTGACAATTTTGACTGGAATACTCTCTTTCAAATTCTGATGGTGGCGGGGGTAAAATACCGGCAGCGAAAGGCTATTTACAATTTGTACAGAAACCAGATGGCAGTTATAAAAGTCGAGGCGCATGAAAGGGAAGCAGTGGAAGGGAGTGAGACAGGGCTATTCAATCTATATGTTGAGCAAGCAGTAAAGGAAACAAAATAAAAGAGGCGCATGAAAGGGAACCAGTGGAAGGGAGTGAGACAGGGCTATTCAATCTATATGTTGAGCAAGCAGTAAAGGAAAGAAAATAAACGTTCGGAGTAGGTATTAAAATCCATGGAGAAGAAATAGAAACTTTGAGGTTTGCTGATGACATTGTAATTCTGTCAGAGACAGCAAAGGACTTGGAAGAGCAGTTGAACGGAATGGACAGTGTCTTGAAAGGAGGGTATAAGATGAACATCAACAAAAGCAAAACGAGGATTATGGAATTTAGTCGAATTAAGTCGAGTGATGCAGAGGGAATTACATTAGGAAATGAGACACTTAAAGTAGTAACGGAGTTTTGCTATTTGGGGAACAACAGGACTGATGATGGTCGAACTAGCGAGGATATGAAATGTAGACTGGAAATGGCAAGGAAAGTATTTCTGAAGAAGAGAAATTTGTTAACATCGAGTATAGATTTAAGTGTCAGGAAGTCGTTTCTCAAAGTATTTGTATGGAGTGTAGCCATGTATGGAAGTGAAACATGGACGATAAATAGTTTACACAAGAAGAGAATAGAAGCTTTGTAAATGTGGTGCTACAGAAGAATGCTGAATTTTAGATGGGTAGATCACATACCTAATGGTGAGGTATTGAATAGATCGGTTGGTAGGACTTGTTCTGAGCCATCAAGGTACCACTAATTTGGTACTGCAGGGCAGCGTGGAGGGTAAAAATCGTAGAGGGAGAGCAAGAGATGAATACACTAAGCAGATTCAGAAGGATGTAGGCTGCAGTAGGTACTGGGAGATGAAGAAGCTTGCACAGGATAGAATAGCATGGAGAGCTGCATCAAACCAGTCTGAGGACTGAAGACCACAACAAAAACAGCAAAACAACAATGTGTAAAAAATTTACTTGCACACTAACGAAGAAATTTCTTTCAGTTCAGTCTATGTGGGCCGTACATGACGTTGTAGTGATACTATGGCTCAAGGTTTTCGTGTAACCTGGTAACGAGGAACTGTCTGAGGCTATCCTTAAACGTAACCAGACCTAATAGACACTTCCTGTTTACTGTTCTAGTTGACGTCCTTTCTGTCACAAACGTGGTCACTTGAGTCCCACCACACCCGACAACGTCTCCTACACTTTGTCGTTTGCTCCACCACACATGGTCATCGACTAGAGGAACATCCAACCAGTTTTCAGTCCAGTATGTCATGCGTTTTCAGGCCATTTATCGCCTGTTGTTGTAAAAAAAAAAGAATGTAACCTTAACGATCCTTCTACTGTCACCACCTTGTGTGTCTTACGACGAAGACTCTACGCTATTTGCAGAAACAATAGGGCTATGATGTATTCACCATGATTAAAATTATTTATAAAATTTTTGTCATAAGCGCGAGTTAATCTGAAGACTTTAAACTGTCAAAACTTAAAACACCTGTCTTAGTTGATCACGTGTTATGATAAACTGCGTTTCTAAAAGAAAACTCTATTAAGAATTTTCATTTCTGTAAAGTATAGCACGCTTTTCAATTTTTCAATGAACAATCACTTCTGTCACTTGTAATGTGTTAAAGCCTAAACGTCGCGTCGCAGTTTTCTCTGGTTTGCTGTCGATACATCCAGATGTGTGTGTATATGGGGGGGGGGGGGGGGGGTAGGACGGGGGGACAAATATTTATCTAAATAGTATTGAGACCAACTAAAATTCCAGACGTTATTAAAGCATTAAGTTATCTAATGTTTTTCTTAGAGAGCTTAAAATGTCATGGCGAGGAAACAGATATCCTTTTGTTAGACATGCAATATGTGAAAAAACACTGAGTTCCTGTTGAACTTATTGCTAGATCCAAATGTCTATGCTTTGTCGACTTTGATTCTGGAATTCATGCATACACACACCTGAATGATGCTGAACAGAGAAAAAAATTATATTAAACATCACCTTCGCTATTCAAGGATATCACTGTATTAGTAACGTCAACCACAATGAATCGTTTTGAGTTTACAGAGGAACTTATATCTTTGAAACGAAACACAAACACATATATGCTAGACTTACATTCCTCTTATGTTGTGTACAGATCAACGAAAGGAGTTAAGTCCCTTTTCCGGTACCCTTTTGTATTCAGTCCGCCATTCCTGCAAGACAATGTACATTTTATTAATTGTAATTTGATTTTAACAATAAGCACAAACAAGTTTAGCTATGTTATCATTTATTAACAGAGTGATCAGTTCCTACTAGTATTATATTATGTTAAGTTTATGTTTATATATTTCAGCTGATTAAGCGGGTGATAGTCGACGGTTTGGTGACGCAATAAGCGCCCCCATCAACTCCCTGTCAAATTATTTGTGTTTTTCGCAAGTCTAACATGCAACCTAATTTTCTTTTGTACAAAGTCCGATTGTCATTATTATTGTCATGCACATCATTTGTTGCCCTAGAATTTAATACTTTCAAGGTCCTCTGTCGCCTAGTTTTTCCGCTCTACAACGACGTCTTCTGCGACTGACTTTTTACGGAACGTGATATTTCCGATAATTCTTTTCATTCGACATTCCACGAAATTAGTTTTAATCATTAATCTGAACAACCAGAGCGCCATGTTATTTTTATCTTTCTGCTGTCGCCGATGTGAAGAGTCCTGCCTCTCGAACAGTTATAATTAAAAATTTCCATAGTATTGATTTAATTTCATTTGACGGATACATTGTATCAGTCTGTAAAATTTTCAGAAATCTTCTATAGTACCAAACCTCCAACGCTTTGATTCTGTTCTCTTCAGAATTCCCCACTTCCCGTGATCTACTTCTGTACAATACTATGCTCGAGACGTACATTCTCAGTAATTCCTTCCCCTGATCACCCATGCTCGATTATAGTATACTCCTTTTAACATATTTCTATATCAAACACTTTACAATTCTTATCGCTAGAACATTTGGCTGAGCAGAGTAGCGTAAAGAATATTTGGCCAGGTACAGAGATCACTCTATATGCATTTGCAATTGATAATCCACCGTATTCTTTTGAGGCCCTGATCTTCGCCATAAGCAGCAAATGTGTTTTACAAACGTCACAAATACCTAAGTTGGAAAGAATAGGCCAGAAGTGCGTAATAGAAGTTATCTGATCAAAAATCTTTGCATCGATATTTCACTATATTCACTGAGAACAGTGATAGAGGTTGGAATCGAATTTGCAGTCACTACGTATTAATCGAAGACCCTAACCACTACTTCAGTCCATCACAGCTATGCAATGATGCATGAAACATCAGTATTCGAAGAACGAAAAGACTCCGCAGTTCGTTAAACTGTAATCGCCGTTCTTAACTTAGATAGTATAAATCTGAAAGAGCACGCTCTATCGTTTGTCAGTTTCAGTGCTAATAGTTGTGATATAACATCATAATTAGACAGTTCGGTGGTAAAAGCGGTTGTCACGTGTTTAAGTAACTATCCTAGGACAGACCTACTGAAGCATTAAAGCTACCAGTTACTTAAAAAATGTATCGGGACAGTGACTTTAGCCATGCACCTCATCTCACTAGGCCCGCTACTGCTACACGGACGATACAGTAGAGAGATTTATTTGAATATGCTATTGTCAGCAATGGTTAAAAGTGACTTAGGAAAGAATGTCATTGTTAATACGGAATCTCTATTTACAAACAACCTTTGCGGGTGGAACACAGGCAACGAGCCACCTGTCTAATACAAGTTACCTGTCGTTAGTATTTGTAGCAGTTCTTCATATATTGTTAGATTTCTTCAGATTATCCAGTAGCAAAACACCATTCTTCTTCGTCTTCTGCAATTGCTAGTTTCTCTTAACCAAAAACATTCCCCCAGCGTAAGGGGTAAGGGACAGGAATTTATCTAATACTACTGAGTCATTCAGATTCAGACAAATGCAGATGAAGCATTTAATTTTATGGTTCCATTGATTTGGCTTAGAAGTAACATGCGTCCAGACACAGAATATTTTTGGTGCTTCAGTGAAGATCATTTCAGGTGAATTCACAATTCATGGGACTTTTCTGAGTATTGTTCGGGCACAATGTTTCTTGTGTTGGAACATACTTTAAAATCAAGTTTACTTCAAAGACAAACGGGCAATGATTGGCCTCTTAATAGCCCACAAAAAATGTGTATATGTCAGTAAGCTAAGAAGAGCAGCGTCCGTGACATTTGTAGACCTCTAGTAAAGTTGGGCTACGTGGTCCATCCACTCGGTCTCCCAACACTCTCGACTTTAAATGTCAGCTGCATATTAACGTATCTGTTAAAGACTGAATAGGCAAATGTTACTGCCATCCTGCTGGCGTACAGATTCAGACAGACCAGTACTACTGTACTTCTGTCTATCACGGAACAAATTATGACCAGTTGCTTCCAGATTGGTAGGTAGTTGCATTTGCAAACGTTAGTTCGAAGACAAAGAGCAAAATTACCCTTTATTTTTCTGATTCACATATATTTACTAATGTGGCAAGTTCTTAAGAGGCGGTGGAAAAACTTAATATATGAATACCAATTTATTAACAGAGCTTCTGGACGTTCGTGTTTAATTTTTCATAGGTATATTTCTAAGAAAATTGCGCCCCTGGAATGAGGTCATTATGTAGAACAATCGTGATACTGAAGTAAGGTTGAAGCTCAAGTAACGTTCTCTATTTTCTCTAGCTCTGCAGTCTCACTATTGGTAACAAAACCAGTACACATTTTTTTGTGATTTCCAGTTCAGATTGTACGGTAATGGTTGTTGTTACGGTGACAAGCGAACTGCAAGCAACAGGCAGCCTACTTGCCGAATTGAGCTCCGTGCCGTGGCGTCACGGCTCTGTGCCATAGGGCACGACCCCAGGCCTGGCTGGGATGATCTGGTGGGCAAACATGCCCGTGGCTGCACCACGAGCGTCCCACGAACAGCCGACCGCATCGCAAATAAAGGAGACCTCATTAGGGATGGAAATCCGGAACCCAGTGCTGTGCCACGTAAATGGACTTAGCATAAACTGTTGCCATTCGCCTTTGATGTTGTGTAAAGCTCTGTCCATTACCACTCCTGAATTCGTTATACACATTTAACAGAAACTGTTATTCTGACGAAGCCCCCATTGTACTGGACATCCTGACAATCGTCGAAAGTAAACGCAGAAGAGCTGCGAAATGAAGTACTTGTTGGCAACTGAAGGAACCCTGTATGAAAGAGAAAGATAAGTATTGATTCTCTTCTACTTCCACTACGTTTTTTTAAAAAATAGGTAGCCATAACGTTAAATGCTTTTACTGAGGGGAATAATTTACAGTACAACAGCGTTCTAACTTCGTGCACATTCTAATGCAAAACGAATTTGCAGGAATCAATCAGCTTTGTACAGGACTTCAAGTCTACTGGTACGGCCTATAGTTTGCATTCTTCTATAATGATCCTACCTACTCCAAAACAGGTCGACGCCCTCATATTTGACTTCGATTTGGTTTCCAACACTACTAAATGTTGGCCGTGATCCTCTCATAGGAGATTCTTTCGGATGAGCTTCGAGTGGTACGGCAAAGATTGTTGAAATTTATTGATTGCAATATCTGTCAGTTTAGCTAAACAAGGATAAAAGATACAGCCTTATAATTAATAGCAGTAACTACAATAACAGATGCAATAACTTCTCTTACAGCCAGAAATTCATGTATCCATGGTTATCAGCCAGAGCAACACTGTATTGGAACTAATGAGATAAGTTGCACTGAAATGTTTGGTGGCTTGTCTCTGAAAATACACGAAACAAGAGTTGCAACGAAATATCTTTGCTGACTTCCACAGTAATCACCATTAGCTACAACACGCTACTGACATCGGTTATAAACTGTCAGTCAACTTCTTTTGGGAAATCGCTCAAAGCTCCGTGGTCAAGCTTGTTAGATGTCCACAACGACTGTTTTCTCAACAGGTGAATGTTCTTCAACTTCCAGTTATTCCCCATATTTGGCGTCGGTAGACATCTTTCTGTTTCTCCGTGTTATTTAGCACTGAAAGGGTTATTTTAATTGAATCAACTGTGGGTTCTTAGTGAAACATTACTTTTGGCATTGTTATACAATTTTATTGTTAATGTTGTTGCACAACCGAGGTTTCGGGTTACAAGCGCATTTTCAAGTACACTACTGGTTCCGAAAGATGATGATACACAGATAAAAATGACAAGGTAAAGATAAACATCTCAACTTCTTAATGCATCGATCCATAGCCTAATGCACAATAACGTTAGTGACCTTTTTTTGACAAATTACGAACATTATTACACATTCAGCAATTATACTGCGCCGGCCGCGGTGGTCTCGCGGTTCTAGGCGCTCAGTCCGGAACGTGCGACTGCTACGGTCGCAGGTTCGAATCCTGCCTCGGGCATGGATGTGTGTGATGTCCTTAGGTTAGTTAGGTTTAAGTAGTTCTAAGTTCTAGGGGACTGATGACCACAGCAGTTGAGTCCCATAGTGCTCAGAGCCATTTGAATTATACTGCAATGACCAGACAAAACTTGCGCATTGCCAAGAACTTTTTAACTCCGATGGGCCCAAAGTTTTGCTTCTATCCGGGGGTAGTGATCCCATCTGAAAGAGGTGAATAACTGAATTTGGTTTGCTCGTTTAGTTATAGTCGTAGGGATACACACATCTGATTTTTAATTTATAAAACTTCTAAGTGGGTGCGTTTCGCCCCCTTTTCCTCTGTGTGCGGGACTTGTACATCTATTGTGTATTTTTGGTTATTGTTCGGGCAATGTTCTTCAAAGGCTAAATCAGGCTTCTTCAATGTCCAGCTTCAGCCAGGTACAGATTGACCTTCCTGTCTGTCCAATGTAGCAAGACTGACACTCACGGGATGTGATTCTAAAAACCCCACTTTTTGTAATAGCTTGTTCCTTGTCTTTTGCATTGAACAACAAACAACCTATTGTCTGAGGGTTACTTTTGGCCGACGTTGCACGTGACCGTGGTGCATCAAGTGATTCGACATGAAACGTTTTCTGACAGTTTCCAACAGCTGATCAGTCGTTGGTAGAATTGTGTGGTATTTAACGTTTTCTGGCAGTTTCCAACAGCTTATCAGTCGATGGTAGAATTGTGTGGTATGTAAATGCGATTACTTTGAAGACCAGTATATGTCTGTTGCTTGCAACGCTGACTTATCTTCTGACACCATTCGCCAAACTTTTCGGATGCAGATTGCTATAGTATTTCCACTACTATAAGTGCTCCTACTTAAAAATGGTTCAAATGGCTCTAAGCACTATGGGACTTAACATCTGAGGTCATCAGTCCCCTAGACTTAGAACCACTCGAACGTAACTAACCTAAGGACATCACACACATCCTTGCCCGAGGCAGGATTCGAACCTGCGACTGTAGCAGCAGCGCGGTTCCGGACTGAAGCGCCTAGAACCGTTCGGCCGCAGCGGCAGGCTGCCCCTACTTCTACTAATACTACTACTATTACTGCTTGTTCTACTGCTAACTAGTACCACTATCTCCATAATAACAAAATATTGTTATATATCGATAGTGTATCGAAGAGATGGTCTGTAATAGCGAGTTATTACAGAGAGTAATTCCTGTAAAATACTCCATGAAGGGAATTTAGAATTTGAGAGAGACGTAATGGCAAGTGTTAATCTTTTCAATGGTTAATAATGTAGTTCATGTAAATGTGTGTATGAATTCTTTGATATTGTTATGTCAAACGGTAACTACATGTATGGAGAACTGAAGGATACTAAACCATTTAACATGTCTGCAACAACATCCCTGTTAAACCATGATTTAACGTTTTTTTGTTTCGCTGTTTTCAACTTCACAACTTCCACACGAATGTAAAGTAATCTTACTATGCGTGCTTGTAAAAACTTCATTGTAAGAAGGCTTTGGGGGTTTTGCAGTGGGCCTATGAACATAACTCCTGATTAAGAAGCGTATTTCAGCAGGAAATCCCAGCAGCCGCATTGCTCGTGGCAACGGTAGTGGACAGGAGAACAGTTTATTTTGTTCTGAACCTTACATTATCTGCAAATAAATTTAAAATGTTTTAGGGAGAATAAACACTTCGGTGGGAAAAACAAAAGAACAAATACATATAAAGCTAGACAATGATTAAGAAATTACTCCTGTTAGTGGTCAAGGTTTGTAATATACTAGGTGAAGTGGGTAATGTGAGTGAGTTTTAAAAGTAATTTTAGTATAATTTTAGTATCTACAATATATTAAAACGTCGCAGTGACGTCACTCGATGTTACGACTCCAGTTCAATACGACGAGCATATCATTAGTCAAGAATGTTATTTGCCTCAGCGACATTTAATAATAGTGGTGAGGCAGTGATTATTATTCATCATCAAGACAGACCGCTATTTCCTAGCACAAGCTTCCTGTATATGGAGGGGGTATTTACACCTACGAAAGCAACGGTGCAATCAGTAATATCGCGCCTTACACGTAATGCTGTCTCTTTTCTGTTTCAAGAAATTAGATATAAGATTAATAGTGTTGAAACTGTCTGCTCCTAAAAGGTGGAGGTCATGAAACTTCCTGGCAGATTAAAACTGTGTGCCCGACCGAGACTCGAACTCGGTCTCTTTAAAAAAAAAAAGAATTATTGTGTCTAATAATGAGCCATGAGTTAATATGCAATATGACTGTTTTTATTACTATTATTTGATACTTTCACAATTTAAGGGACTTTTGGGTGTGGAAGTGAATTACAATAACTTCATAGAACATTTTCTTTCATTTTACACATAATCATTTAGATTTACAGAAGTATCCAAATATTTTTTTTTATTTTTTAAATTCATCCAGATCGTATTGAAAATTATAGGTGCAATTACATACATGGGCAGTTTGTCACTAAATTCAGCCTGCACTGATTTTATAGTTACAAGCTCAACACTTGCACACCTTCGTGTAGGAGGAATACGTACACTGATGTACTGCTCTACTTGAGCAATGCTTAAACAACTGTTGCACAAATACTTAAAAATTCTTATTACACTCCTCTCTCATATTGACATTAGTGACATAGCCCTATCAGTTGCAGTTGGTAATACACAATAAAGATCTTTCGGTTTAAAAACATTGCATGTTTTAGATATATATTCATCTCCAATAAGGTCAATTCTAACACTGCCCGAACATGGGAACATGTATAGGAGTGAGAGATGTACTCGTCTGTCATCTTCGTACCTACACTATGTGATCAAAAGTATCTGGACACTTGGCTCAAAATGACTCACAAGTTCGTCACGCCCCCCATCGGTAATTCTGGAATTCAGAGTGGTGTTGGCTCAGCCTTAGCCTTGATGACAACTTCCACTCTCGCAGACATACGTTTAATGAGGTGCTGAATGGTCTCTGAGGAAATGGTAGCCCATTCCACCCGCAGTGCAGCACTGAGGAGACGTGTCGATGTCGGTCAGTGAGGCCTGGCAAGAAGTCGGCTTTCCAAAACATCCTAAATGTGTTCTATAGGATTCAGATCAGGACTCCATGCAGGCCAGTCCATTACAGGGATGTTATTTGCGTGTAACAACTCCTCCATAGGCCGTGCATTATGAACATTTCCTCGATCGTCGTGTAAGATACAGTCGCCATCTGCGAATTGCCCTTGAACAGTGAGAAGACAGAAGGTGCTTAAAACGTCAATGTAGTCCTGTGCTGAGATACTGCCACCCAAAATAAAAAAGGGTGCAAGCTCTCTCCATGAAAAACGCCACCACAACATAACACCACCACCTCCGAATTTTACTATTGGCACTACACACGCTGGCAGATGCGGTTCGCCGGGCATTCGCCATACCCGCACCCTGCCATCGGATGCCTCATTGTGTACAGTGATTCGTCACTCCACACAATATTTTTCCTTTGTTCAGTCGTCCAATGTTTATGCTCTTTACACCAAACGAATCGCCGTTTGGCATTTACCGGCATGATGTATGGCTTATGAGCAGCCGCTCGACCATGAAATCCAAATTATATCACCTCCCGCCTAACTGTCATAGTACTTGCAGCGGATCATGCCGTTTGTAATTTCTGTGTGATGGTCTGGATAGATGTCTGCCTATTACACAATACGAACCCCTTCAACTGTCGGCAGTCTGTACCAGTCAACAGACGAGGTCGTCCAGAGCGCTTTGGTGCAGTATGTGTTCCTACACGTTTCCACTTCACTATCACATCGGAAACAGTGGACCCGATCACCTGACCACGTCGAAGTCTGTGAGTTCTGCGGAACGCCCCATTCTGCTCTCTGACATTGTCTAATGACTACTGAGGTCGCTGATACGGAGTACCTGGCAGTAGGTCGCAGCCCAATGCACCTAATACGAAAAACGTTTCTTTTAGGGGTGTCTGGATACTTTTTATCACATAGTTTATATATTCTATCACACTGCATCGATAGTCCCACTCATGCCAGGAGTACTGTTCTTTACCACCGTCATGTTGTTCGTTTTGTACCTCTATAACTGCTTTAATGTCACTGTCGGGTGGCAAACCTTTATTCACACGTTTCGAATCACTGATGATTACATTGTATGTGTTAGCGAATAAGAGAGCTCTTGTGGGACTTTGCTGCTGTTGTTGTCCTACGGCACAGTCGAACGACACCAGGTACGAAGTTCTGTGAAACCTCCTGTGGGCTGCATCTAAGTGTCATCGTTCAGCACTGGATCAGGTACTCATCGAAGTTGCCCTGTTCGTGCTACTTCATAGTCTACCAATGCCGAAAATCCTGTGAGCTGTAGTGCTGCTGTGCGTCAGTAACAGTTTCAGAAAAAAAAACTGAGTACATTGAAGCAAACACACTTAATAATAATATTAATAATTAGAAATCGATTGAAGTAATAAATACCGATATTATTCTTCACCATTCCAAATGATGGCTGCTACCAGGGATCTGAATTTCTGCGCCATTGGTGGCAGAGAAGTGGGCGCTTGGAGTGAGGGCTGATTTGTGCAGAATTTGCGTAATGCAAAATGTCACCAGCAATGCTGTAAAATGGTTGAGTCTTACCTACCTAACAGGAAACAAAGGGTGTCGTTGCAAAATACCTGTGCAGTAAGGAGTCAGTCCTCATGTGATTGGGAATTGAATACATGTGGTGTTCCGCAAGGTTCCATCTTGGGTTCATAGTTTTTTCCTGTGTACATTAATGACCTCTCGTCTGTTACATTGCCAGATGATAGGTGTGTTTTATTTGCTGATGATACAAACATTGCAATGATTAGCAAGTCAAGTATAGATTTAGAAACAGCTGCTAATCAAATTTTCACTGACATTAACATATGGTTTAAAGCTAATTCACCGTCATTAAACTTTGAAAAAACCCTGTATATGCAGTTCAGAGCCTGTAAGAGATTTCTTTCCAGCACGTGCATAATATATGAAGACATGCTGATCGAAGAGGTTGACAGTGTTAAATTTCTGCGATTACAACTCCATAATAAATTCATTTAGAAAGGTCATACCACAGAACTGCTTAAGCGCCTAAAGAAATCTGTATTTTCAGTGAGAATGATGTCAGACGTACGAGATAGTATACATACACAAAACACTTGTGTACTTTGCTTACTTTCATTCAGTTATGTCATACAGGACCATATTTTGGGGTAACTCATCGAACTGAGCAAAAGTTTTTAGGGTGAAAAAGCGTGTAATAAGAATCATTTGTAGTGTAAAATTAACATCATTTAGAAACCTCTTCAAGGAACTTTGTTCTAACCACTACTTCGCAGAATATTTATTGCGTAATAGATTTTTTTTTGCAAGTAATTTATCTCTATTTCCAACCAATAGCTCAATATATTATATAAATACTAGGAATAAGAACAATCTACATAGAGACTTAAATTCACTTGTTGTTTTGTTGTGGTCTTCAGTCCTGAGAATGGTTTGATGCAGCTCTCCATGCTGCTCTATCCTGTGCAAGCTTCTTCATCTCCCAGTACCAACTGCAACCTACATCATCCTGAATCTGCTTACTGTTTTCATCTCTTGGTCTCCATCTACGATTGTTACCCTCCACGCTGCCCTCCAATGCTAAATTTGTGATCCCTTGATGCCTCAGAACTTGTCCTACCAACCGGTCCCTTCTTCTTGTCAAGTTCTGCCATAAACTCCTAACCATTTTTATTCCATACCTCCTCATTAGTTATGTGATCTACCCATCTAATCTTCGGCATTCTTCTGTATCACCACATTTCAAAAGCTTCTATTCTCTTCTTGTCCAAACTATATATCGTTCATGTTTCACTTCCATACATGGCTACACTCCATACAAATACTTTCAGAAACGACTTCCTGACACTTAAATCTATACTCGATGTAAACAAATTTCTCTTCTTCAGAAACGCTTTGCTTTCAATTGCCAGTCTTCATTTTATATCCTCTCTACTTCGACCATCATCAGTTATCTTGCTCCCCAAATAGCAAAACTCCTATGTCTCATTTCCTAATCTAATTCCCTCAGCATCACCCGACTTAATTCGACTACATTCCATAATCCTTGTTTTGCTTTTGTTGATGTTCATCTTATATCCTCCTTTCAAGACACTGTCCATTACGTTCAACAGCTCTTCCAAGTCCTTTGCTGTCTCTGACAGAATTACAATGTCATCGGCGAACCTCAAAGTTTTTATTCCTTCTCCATGGATTTTAATAACAACTCCGAATTTTTCTTTTGTTTCCTTTACTGCTTGCTCAATATAAATGGCTCAAATGGCTCTGAGCACCATGGGACTCAACTGCTGAGGTCATTAGTCCCCTAGAACCTAGAACTAGTTAAACCTAACTAACCTAAGGACATCACAAACATCCATGCCCGAGGCAGGATTCGAACCTGCGACCGTAGCGGTCCTGCGGTTCCAGACTGCAGCGCCTTTAACCGCACGGCCACTTCGGCCGGCCCTTGCTCAATATACAGATTGAATAACATCGGGGATAGGCTACAACCCTGCCTCACTCCCTTCCCAACCACTGCTTCCCTTTCATGTTCCTTGACTCTTATAACTGCCATCTGGTTTCTGTACAAATTGTAAATAGCCTTTCGCTTTCCGTGTATTTTACCCCTGCCACCTTTAGAATTTGAAAGAGAGTATTCCAGTCAACATTGTCAAAAGCTTTCTCTAAGTCTACAAATGCTAGGAACGTAGGTTTGCCTTTCCTTAATCTTTCTTCTAAGATAAGTCGTAAAGTGAGTATTGCCTCACGTGTTCCAATATTTCTACGGAATCCAAACTGATCTTCCCCAAGGTCAGTTTCTACTAGTTTTTCCATTCGTCTGTAAAGAATTCGCGTTAGTATTTTGCAGCTGTGGCTTATTAAACTGATTGTTCGCTAATTTTCACATCTGTCAAAACCTGCTTTCTTTGAGATTGCAATTATTATATTCTTCTTGAAGCCTGAGGGTATTTCGACTGTCTCATAAATCTTGCTCACCAGATGGTAGAGCTTTGTCAGGACTTGCTCTCTCTAGGCTGTCAGTAGTTCTAATGAAATGTTATGTAATCCCAGGGCCTGGTTTCGACTCAGGTCTTTCAGTACTGTGTCAAACTCTTCACGCAGAATTGTATCTCGCATTTCGTCATCATCTAAATTCTCTTCCATTTCCAGAATATTGTCCTCAAGTACTTCGCCTTGTATAGACCCTCAATATACTCCTTCCACCTTTCTGCTTTCCCTTCTTTGCTTAGAACTGGTCTACATTCTCTTCCATTTCCAGAATATTGTCCTCAAGTTCTTCGCCTTGTATAGACCCTCAATATACTCCTTCCACCTTTCTGCTTTCCCTTCTTTGCTTAGAACTGGATTTCCATCTCAGCTCGTGATATTCGTACAAGTGGTTCTCTTCTCTCCAAAGGTCTCTTTAATTTTCCTGTAGGCAATATCTATCTTACCCCTAGTGAGATAAGCCTCTACATCCTTACATTTGTGTTCTAGCCATCCCTGCTTAGCCATTTTGCTCTTCGTGTCAATCTCATTTTTTAGATGGTTGTATAGCTTTTTGCCTGCTTCATTTACTGGATTTTTATATTTTCTCCTTTCATCAATCAATTTCAATATTCCTTCTGTTAGCCAAGGTTTTCTACTAGCCCTCGTCTTTTTACCTATTTGATCCTCTGCTGCCTTCACTATTTCATCCCTCAAAGATACCCATTCTACTTCTACTGTATTTCTTTCCCCCATTCCTCTCAATTGTTCCCTTATGCTCTCCCTGAAACTTTGTACAACCTCAGGTTTAATCAGTTTGTCCAGGTCCCATCTCCCTTAATTCCCACCTTTCTGCAGTTTCCTCGGTTTTATTCTACAGTTCATAACCAATAGATTGTGGTCAGAGTCAACAACCGCCCCTGGAAATGTCTTACAATATAAAACCTGGCTCCTAAATCTCTGTCTTACCATTATATAATCTATCTGATACCTTCTAGTATTTCCTGGATTCTTCCACGTGTACAACATTCTTTTATGATTCTTGAACCAAGTGTTAGCTATGATTAATTTATGCTCTGTGCAAAATTCTACTAGACACCTTCCTCTTTCATCTTTTCCCCCAATCCCTATTCATCTACTATGTTTCCTTCTCTCCCTTTTCCTACTCTCGAATTCCAGTCACCCATGACTATTAAATTTTCGTCTCCCTTCACTACCTGAATAATTTCTTTTATCTCATCATACATTTCATCAATTTCTTCATCATCTGCAGAGCTATTTGGCATATAAACTTGTACTACTGTAGTAGGTGTGGGCGTCGTGTCTATCTTGGCCAAAATAATGCGTTCACTATGCAGTTTTTAGTAGCTTACCCGCACTCCTATATTTTTATTCATTGTTAAACCTACTCCTGCATTACCCCCATTTGATTTGGTATTTATAACCCTGTATTCACCTGACCAAAAGTCTTGTTCCTCCTGCCACCGAACTTCACTAATTCCCACTATCTCTAACTTTAACCTATCCATTTTCCTTTTTGAATTTTCTAACGTACCTGCCCGATTAAGGGTTCTGACATTCCACGCTCCGATCCGTAGAATGCCAGTTTTCTTTCTTCTGATAACGACGTCCTCTTGAGTAGTCCCCGCCCAGAGATTCGAATGGGGGACTATTTTACCTCCGGAATATTTTACCCAAGAGGACTGTACAGTAAAGCTGCATGCCCTCAGGAAAAATACGGCTGTAGTTTCCCCTTGCTTTCAGCCGTTCGCAGTACCAGCAGAGCAAGGCCGTTTCGGTTAGTGTTGCAAGGCCAGATTAGTCAATCATCCAGACTGTTTCCCCTGCAACTACTGAAAAGGCTGCCCACCCTCTTCAGGAACCACACGTTTGTCTGGCCTCTCAACAGATACCCCTCCATTGTGGATGCACCTACGGTACGGCCAACTGTATCGCTGAGGCATGCTAGCCTCCCCACCAACGGCAAGGTCCATGGTTCTTGGTTGGTAAATCACTTACCATGGTCCAAAAAGGAGTGGAATATTCAGAAACACACATGTTAAATAGATTGTCAGCAACCATTAAAAACTGGGTTTCATATAAAGCACGGTTTGAACAGTGTTTGAAAGACTTTTTGATAGGTAACTCCTACTCTATAGATAAATATCGTAACAGCTTATGTAAAAATCTCTGTTAGATTTCAGTTTTGACAACACTTGGTCACAACAGTCACGATTAGGTATTTTGTGTATGATAAATTTATTAATGGTGCTTAACAATGTTTCATTCTGACAGGGTGTTAATTCTCTAAAAATTGGCTGTTCCAGTTTATTGCACTGCATTCGCCTATTTCGACAATTTCCTGACAAATGAACAGGGTAGTAAGTATTATATTCAATGTTTTATATTTTTATGTTATACTTTCTGACATTTTCCACACCCACGAGAATCATCAAATTTTTTTTTATCGATGGAGCGTAAACTGAATGTAATCTAAATTGATCTCAGGACGTGGAGGTGTGAGGGTTCCTCCCCACCGTGACCTTTGCTAGTGGGAGGATGTAGTGATTCATGGAATGACCTTGAAGATAAGGAAGTTGTTATGCTGACATCATCGAAATATTACATGCACTTCAACAATGCATCTACAGAGATAAGTCAGCCAGTAAAACGTGTAAAGTGTAGCTGTAGTTGCTTTTCGGATTTTTTTGACTTTAAAAAATTGATCATGATTTACAAAGTGTTGATATTATGTCACTATTTTTAACTCCTCGTAATAAATCAATATCACAGGCCAACGAAAAATTGTTTTTGAAAAACTTTTTTTTATAGCTGATCTTTATAGATTTTTATGAGCTGAATCCAAATGGAGGCTTAGCTTTTTGTATTACCTATAGCTTTCGAGCAATATGGTTTTTACCATATAGTATAAAAATCCTATGCTATCTGATAAACTGGGAAATTAATGCTTTGTTACAACATAACCATGGTTTATATTTACAGTGAGCTACTTAAAACAATGATATGTGTTAATAGAGGTTTCACTTGTCAGCTGCAATTGGTTTGTATTTTGCTGTACTGCTCCGTGAAGTGACCAACAGTAGTCCCCCACCATGTTGGTATCCCACTGGACTTGTTAGCGCTTTACCATCAGTTTAATGACCCAATGAAAACACTCTCCTTGCTCCTTACTGACATCTCCCATATTGTCCAGGAAGTAATCAAGGTGACGGTTGCAAAATTGAGATTTTGGGCTCCTTAAACACCCTAAAGTTTTAAAACTTTTGAACATTGTAGCTGTAATAGAAACATATTCTGGGTCTTTTGCATGTCCGAAGAAGTTTGTAACGGCTTGCTTGAATGGTACCCATGCTTCTTTTTCATTTAAGGTCATTGTGGATACAAAGTTAACATCAAACATCAATTTTCTAATATCAGGTGCGACAAAGACGCCTTATTTTAGGTTAATTTCTGAAAAGTGTGGAAATTTTTGGCAGAGATAATAAAACACGGTATATCTTTAGTCAAAGCATTTACAAACTGTGTCACTGGTTCTAACATTGTATGTAGAGGTGGCAGGAGTACGTTTTTTGGAACTACATGCTGTCCCATTCACACAAGATACATGGAAATTTGGTAAAGCCACTTTGCTGACAAAGGAGCATGCATGTTATTTTAGATCGCCACATATCATCCAATAATGAGCAGAATAGCCTATTTTGTTTAGCAATATTTCTAGGTTTTCATAGCTTTCATTCATATGTAGAGAATGTCCATCAGGTGTAGATGCATACATGTTACCATTGTGTAATAAAACAGCCTTTCAACTAGTTTTGGGTGAATCAATAAACAGTCTTCAGTCCTCCTTTTCGTATTCAATACCAAACTCATTCATCAGACTGGGAATGTCTGAGCAGTACGCTAAATGACCTTCTTGTTGAAAAAACGGGGAAAGTGGCTATACATGTATATTCTGGTTTCAACTGCCAATAAGCTCTTTTCTTTTAATCTAGAGCCAAGCAGTTCCGCTTTTTCTTTCGTTAAGCCCAGATCACTGACCAATTCGTAAAGTTCGGTCTGAGTAAACAATTTGTACTCTAGACCTTCACTATTACAGTGGATTTCATCATCATCTGGTTCATCTAAATCACATAGTACATCAGAAAATACTTCCTTTGAAATAGAATTTAAATAATCTGGTGGTTCAAGAACCGGCAAATCTGTAACATGCCCTACTGGTCGGATGGCTGACGGAAGGTTAGGGTAGCTTTTTACCTTCTTGTTTTTTGAATTATGATCAGTAACATCAACACTGCAAAAGTAGCAATCATTGGAATGATTTCTTGGCTCCCTTCACATTATAGGAACAGCAAAAGTAAAGGCTTTTTCTCCTTTTTGGACCATTTTCTCAGATCTTCAATACACACATAACATACTTTACGCGGCGCCCAAGATTTATCTTGATCACCAAGTTTAGATCCAAAGTATGATAGATAAACGTTTTTCACAAAGTCTGTAATATTTATTTGGTGTTTTTTAATCACAAATTCACCAGGGATATAACAAAAACTGTCGGCACAGTTTTTTTACAACCACAATTACAAATTGTACTGAGCACATGTACAGGAAAAGGGGAAGTGAGATTAGGTTGACAGTACACAAAATACCATGTGTTAACACTAAAATAGAATCCACCGTTTATGCCAGCAAATGTTTTTCAGCAGTGCTATCAACGTCATCTACGTTTGTTATACCTACTTTTTAACTTATTTTATCTATATGAAAGCTGTTAAATTCTGGTGAAAATCTCTTAGTTTAATAAATTTAACTGTAAAATGTGAAGAAATGGTGCGTGCTATAGTTTTTTAAGTATCAGATTTGAATTCCCAGCGTAAAAAGCATAAGAATAAGGTAATTTCAGCAAAAAAGTTTTTCCATCGTTGGCCTGCGTATTTGTCGAAATATGTTTTATGGGCACTTGTGTGATGGACACAGCAGTTCTCACGTGGTTGGTGGTCATTGACCTGACTGCAAGAGGAGTTACTCAGTCAGTCTAAAACGCCAAAGCTTACACAGGATCTGATCATGTTTATTACCAATGCAGTTACATCAGTTTTGCAACTTCAGGAATTATTTTAAAAGAGTAAGTTGGGCAGGTTACATAAGCTTTCGGAATGTTATGATTGGTACATACGACGAATATCAGTACCTCTGAACGTACCTGCTTCACAGGTTTGGCAAGAAGAATGCGTACTGCCAATTCGGCAGAAGTATCTAGATTGTGTCAGTGAACATAAATATTGGTATAGGACTATTTGATTAAATATTGAGGGAACTATGTTTAATACATCAGAAAGCACGGTGTTAAAACGAATTTGTATTTGTAAGTACTTACTGGCATATAAGTAATGCTATTAAGACTTTTTATGAATTATTTACAGTCTGATATTAACGTTATTGACAGTTTTGTTTAAAATTATCGTGTTCCAGAAGGTCGTCAAAGTAAATCGAAACAAGTTTTTCCAACAATGAATGGTGTATAAAGCATGTCGTTAAGACAGTATGGTGCGAATACGTTTAACCACTGTGCAGCACTTGGAAGTAAAATTAGAGATCTCAGATTAGTGAATTTAATATTTAAATTAGAAAAATCTGTTCAGTCCTTCCTCACCTGCAGGCGAGTCTCGGACTGTGCCTGGCTTCTCCATGTCTTGGTATAAGGTGAACATGTGGCCATGTGGCGGTCCCTATATATTTGATAAAGGTCTTGTTTTAAACGCCATTAGCTCTCTGTAATCTCTGCTGGAATTAGCTAGTAGTTTTGGTCTGTACTGATCATCCTCTCGTTCATGATAATTGACAACAAACCGGGCCGTGATGTCAGTATTAAATTGTAAAAAGAAGAAAAAAACAACATTTTAGCTTTTTACTTTCTGAAGAATGAAGCAGAAATGTGTTAATACGGACTTTGATAACACATATGTGCTATTTGTACCTTACAGCTCGTGATTAATGTGTGGTGCTAAGAACATGTAGATGAAACGGGAGAGATACTATCAGGGACTGTGCTGGAGGTGCATTAGGTCAGTGCTCGTTCTTATTTTCTCAAAAGATTGTTAAATCTTGCTTTTGTCATAGTTTCCGCTCTTTAAGTAAAGTGCCATGTCTACAACACAAAACAGTATTAATGTTTTTCTTGTTTAGTGTTGGGGCTTTCCAGGTGTTATTACTATTATTATTATATAAATTCACTATTGATGTCTGAATTATGCCTATGACCATTATTGATACTTGAAGACATGTGTCTGAGTCGCAAGCATTCGGAGAGAGTGTGTCTAAAATTATTGTTTTTTTGTGTGTGTATGATTGTATATCTAAAAGCAATCAACGGGGCAAGTAAAGTGAACGGTACGTATAATAAATTTTCCGATATTCTTGGTGCAGGAATAGGCAACAAACGGAGCAATTAAGTTCCAAAGCCATCTGCCCACAAATAAACGAAACTTGGGAAACAGCTTTACTGGGTTATTCAGGAATTGTATAAATGTAGCGTCCGCCGAATTTCACGTTTTCCTGATAGCATGCTTGAAGAGTCGACGCGCGAGTGTTCCGTAGCCCAGATAGACGTAACAATAATTGGAGTGCGGGACGAGTGCGCCACGCTCGCAGCGCCGCCCGGCGGGTCTTCGGTCATCGGCTGCAGACAGGCCGCAGAGCCCGAGTTTAAGAAACAATTACGCGGGCAGAGAGTTGCGGCGGTGATGGATGTGCAGAGTGGCAGCGGACATTCATCACAGCTGACGGCGGCAGCCTCGCGAGAGGGCGGCGCCGTTGCGCAGGGCACGTGTAGCAGCACAGCGCTCCGCCGCCTGTTTCCGCCTCCTCAGGCGCAGCTGACCCAGCACTGAGCAGCTCATCCGCAGGGCAGCAGCTCAGCTATGGTGAATGAGCGTCACTAGTTGTCTGATCACGTGAGACTTCGTCACACCGCTAGTTTACGAATGCCAAACTCATGTACACGGTTTTCAGCAAACGTCTCCACGATTTTAAAATGAAAGAACACGGAAATAAAGATTGGTAAAAGAATAGGAAAATACGTACGTTTGTTGTGGAGCCTGTTATAACATGCAAAGTGTTGTGGATTGGCAAGACAGCCAACCCACTATAAGGAAGCCGAAAGGCACGCGTTTAAACTCACGAAGGCTGGCGTGAGGTCTGGAACAGGACAAGGAATTGAGACTAGCAAAAGACGTACGTATCTTCTGGAATACTTAACTTTAATCCATAATTGATGAACATCGCTCTTGACGATACATGTGTTACAGCATCAATAGTAAATGGTAATGGCGCCTTGCTGGGTCGCAGCAAATGACGTAGCTGAAGGCTATGCTAACTATCGTCTCGGCAAAGGAGAGCGTAATTTTTCAGTGAACCATCGCTAGCAAAGTCGGCTGTACAACGGGGGAGAGTGCTAGGAAGTCTCTCTAGACCTGCCGTGTGGCGGCGCTCGGTCTGCAATCACTGACAGTGGCGACACGCGGGTCCGACGTATACTAACGGACCGCGGCCGATTTAAAGGCTACCACCTAGCAAGTGTGGTGTCTGGCGGTGACACCACACAAAGCTTTCGAAGTCATTGTTACGAAAGCTGCTGACAGATCACGCTGTTATCGCAATACGTATTCGCTATAAATAATACTCAGAAGCCAAGTGCGATCAATTCCGCCGTTGAAGCATACTATGGGAAAAAAAGGCACTTCCTGTAAAATATATATAATTTCAAATTGTATATAAAACAACCTTATCTCCTTCAAAATACTCTCCACTACAATAATACATTTCCTACACCGTTCGCAGCTCGTGGTCTCGCGGTAGCGTTCTCGCTTCCCGAGCACGGGGTCCCGGGTTCGATTCCCGGCGGGGTCAGGGATTTTCTCTGCCTCGTGATGACTGGCTGTTGTGTGATGTCCTTAGGTTAGTTAGGTTTAAGTAGTTCTAAGTTCTAGGGGACTGATGACCATAGATGTTAAGTCCCATAGTGCTCAGAGCCATTTGAACCAATTTTGCTACACCGATGCTTCCACTCTTCAAAACATTCGTTTTAGTCATCTTTCGAAAATGCTCACAGCTCCTCCGTCGTTTTTTTCTCGACCTCTTCAGTGCTGGCAAATCGGCGTCTTTCATGCCCCTTTTCATGCGTGGAAATGAGGTGAAGTCCGACGTAGGCAGGTCAGGCGAGTATGGTGTGTGGAGCAGCAGAACCATGCCATTTTTACCCACATACTCTGTAACGGAAAGTTGATGGGCATCCAGAAAGAGGTTTGTCATCAATCAACATACCACCGTTTTAAATTGAGCAAACAACTCGTACACTTGAGATTTTCCCATAACGTCATCCTGGCAAGCTGTTTTCAACATTAAAAGAGTTTAACCAACATTTTTACCGAGTGGAAAACCATATTTCACTGCTTAACCTTGTTGTCTTAAAGTTGGCATCATAAAATACGAAACAAGAGCAAAAAAGCACTGGCGAAAACTATCACTGCGGATAAATAGAACATTCCAGGTGGACAACACGGGAGGCATTGAACTGGCAATGAGTTGCGCTATGCAGGCCTAGCGGCAGCAATGCATGCTACACAGGCTCAGCCGACGGCAGTGTTATTCCGGTATTTTGGGTACCTGCTCGTAAAAGGGGCTTAGCTTACCGAAGAAAAAGGCTGAAATCAAGTATACCCTTCACAACGTCTTTTTCTCAAACTGGAATGTCCTAGGATAGGACTTATGATTACGTAAAGGAGACGCAGTGTACAATCGCTAATTGCTTTTCTAGAAAAATTTCGCCACTGTTTCTCAACATATTTACCTGCATGCCAGGAAATCCGACCGAAGTAATGGAGCAGAGACACGTTTAAACGCTTTTTGCACACATACGGTGCTAACAAACTCTTGAGACGTTACTGCTCTGCATTCAAAGGGACGGAGGGGCATATGTGTGACTCTGAATAAAACTTGTCTCGTAAATGTTATAGGGACGATCCGCAACACCATCTGCTTTACGTCCTGTTGCTGTGTTAACAAAACTGTTTACCAGAAGGTGATCCTAGGGTCGCAAGTTAAGCGAATTACAAAATGATAAAAATAAACAACCATTAAAAAAATTGGCAACATTACAAAATCAAATGGCTCTGAGCACTTTGGGACTTAACATCTGAGGTAATCAGCCTCTATAACGTAGAACTACTTGAAGCTAACCTAATGACATCACACACATCCATACCCGAGGCAGGAGTCGAACCTGCGACCTTAGCGGTCACGCGGTTCCAGACTGAAGCGCCTAGAACTGCTCGGCGACACTGGCCGGATTCAACACTACAGATTTACCTTTTAAGAACAAATGGTTTATTCAATAACGTTCAAGCTCCTACGTGAATAAAGATAATTATACGTAAATAAAGTTAATTATAGATATTATATAAACAGTCCTCGAGTTATCTGATGCTGCACGAAAGATGACAGAGTCCTCACTAAGATCAATGAGCGACATGCACGCACTATATAAGTTCCTGCACGCGATTCTTAGATACTCGTAACCAAGACGCTGTAAGCTATTCAAAGTGTGTCTACATTCTGCTTTAGTCCCCGATGATAGGAAACATGAGTCTCTCCTTCTCGATTGACGTCCCGTACTGTTCTTGCCTCTTTAGCGTCGCTTTTGCTCCCTAACCCACCTCTTCCAGCACCAATATGCCCTAACAACACAGACACTTCAGCCAATCAGAGATCGAGCAGCTCCGCACCACGCTGCACATTTCGTACAACTCCTTGACATATATACAAATGGACTACCATTCGTCCGCTAACGATTCCATCACTAAAATACATATTCAAAATTACAGGCTTGGTTAAGATAGGTCTGCTGGCACCAATTCTTATCATTTTTAATTACGTATCTCATTAATATCGACATATATGTGCCTCTAGGACACTCGTTTACACTATAATCAGCATGGATCATGGATTAATATGAAACGTCCCCTTAGAAAATTGATAAATGACTGTGCTTAAACTGACACACAATATTTTTAGCGCAACGCAATATGACTTTCTAAAATCCCTACAAAGGAATGGCCCTGACTAAAAATAACCTATACCTTTCATGAATAACTTACCTCACAAAAACCTTCGTTACTCAAACTACTGCAATACAGCGTGCGCCAATACTGCCAGCTGAATAAAAGATTCTAACTACCGAAGGCACTAACTACTGGTAGGCATAGTTAACAAATGAACGTTTTGATAGAGAATAAACAATGTATTTACCTTAATAGTGTTCAAAAGTCATCATATATATATCAGTTCATGACATCCAGTCTTACAAATTTACTGTCTCTGATACACACGTCCAGATCATCCGCTCTCAAAACTCCGTCATCACTTTCCCCACATCCACCACTGCTGGCGGCTCACCTCCAACTGCGCAATGCTAAGCGCTGTTAACATCCAGCTGCCCAACACTACAATAGCAAACAACAATGCAAACCATCCACAGACTGCACACAGCACAGTCAGTGATTTTCATACAGAGCGTTACGTGGCGTTACCAACATAAAACCCTAAACAGCCTACTTACATAGCCCCCATGCTCCCCACAAAAAATTTTACAAATTGTTTTAGGCAGTGACCAACACAGATTTCAAAAAGTTTCTCATAATTACAATAACAAACATATTAAATGCACACACTTTAATTGATACAATGTTGGTCAAAAGCTAAAGTTTTCTCACACTCCATAAAGACAGTCCTGATCATTCATCACAGTAAAACTGCAGTGTCTTTTTTTTTTCTCAAAGCCTGAGCAGTAAAAGAAAATGCACACGGAAGTAGTGGATTTCCATGCAGTCTTGAAGAAGTAGTGTTGACCTTCCAACGGTAAGACAGTGTTGATTCTTGACATGCAGACAGGTAATGGTCCACAACAGAGCAAACTCACAGCAGGGTCAGTCGAAGTTTTGAAGAATATTGGTAGGTAGGTCATCACAGAGCAGACCCACTGTAGTCCTGGTAGAGATTATGGTATTGGCGGGCCACCAGAGGTGCATACCCACTGCAGTCCTTGTAGAGATAGTGGTATTGGTGGGCCATCAAAGATGCAAACCCACTGTAGTCCTTGTTGAGGTAATGGTATTGGTGGGCCATCAAAGATGCAGACCCTCTGTAGTCCTTGTAATGACGGCCAGCAGCCATCTATTGCGACTGTGCAGCGTTGTTAACATCCAGCTGCCCAACACTACAATAGCAAACAACAATGCAAACCAGCCACAGACTGCACACATCACAGTCAGTGATTTTCATACAGAGTGTTAAGTGGCATTACCAACATAAAAACCTAAACAGCGTACTTACAAACAAATCGATTCACTAATAACTATATACTGCTACACTTTATCAGTGTAAATGTGTAGAACGATTTCGTTCGTAATCCATAGACATATAAACTTAATATTATTGAATATTTAACAGCAACAGTATAATATTTGTTGGTGCCTATTTTGCAACCTCATTACTGGCCATAGGGTGTACTGTGCATCTTAAAAGTATTTATCACGTAGTAAGTGTACACGTGTGGTGGAATGAATGATTTCATTTTCTATATGTTTCCGTTGCAGTGGCAAATTTTTATACGATGTACAGAATTTCACCCTATTGATTGACTTGATGCTCTTGCGTTTACTCTACTAGTCTTCCTAGTCCCATTTCATGTTATGATAGTGCATACTATGTCCGCCATTAACCAGTCGTATACCTTAGGGTCCAACTACCCGCGGTCCATCGCGGCTGTCCTGCGAAGGCCTGTAATCACCCGGCCAGTAAAAAACAGGTCGCTCGCTCGCTAGGCCCTCTCTGTACCTGCTTCGCGGGAACTACTCCCAGACGTCTAGCTTTCTGTTCACATTTACCCATTTGTCAAACTGAAAACCCACTTAACTCTCTGTTACTTTTCAGTGAACCATCGGGACTTTCCCAAGACACGTTAGGCTACACTCCTCGACCGCTCAATAAATATTAACTACTTGTTATGTTCAGTTCCACCAAGGGTTTCACACTAAACTCGTTAAATTACACGGTCTCCACAAAAAACAAAGTGACTACCTCATTCCCGTAGCCCGCATCTCGTGGTCGTGTGGTAGCGTTCTCGCTTCCCACGCCCGGGTTCCCGGGTTCGATTCCCGGCGGGGTCAGGGATTTTCTCTGCCTCGTGATGGCTGGGTGTTATGTGATGTCCTTAGGTTAGTTAGGTTTAAGTAGTTCTAAGTTCTAGGGGACTGATGACCATAGATGTTAAGTCCCATAGTGCTCAGAGCCATTTGAACCATTTTCATTCCCGTAGCCGTGCGTGATGTGTACCCACGGCATTATCCCAAAATTAACGTTGGGGATTCGGTATCTAGAAGAAGCATTATCTGCCCTTTTCTCATGTGAGAATCGATAACTAGTGAACGCTAAGTTGTAATTTTGAACAAACTTGTCGCCACACGCCGGCCGGTGTGGCAGTGCGGTTCTAGGCGCTACAGTCTGGAACCGCGTGACCGCTACGGTCGCGGGTTCGAATCCTGCCTCGGGAATGGATGTGTGTGATGTCCTTAGGTTCGTTAGGTTTAAGTAGTTCTAAGTTCTAGGGGACTGATGACTACAGCTGTTAAGTCCAATAGTGCTCAGAGACATTTGAACTTTTTTTTTTTTTTTTTTTTTTTTCCCTTGTCGCCACACAGCAAGCGTTGAAACGTCGACCAGGTTCGAGTGATTTGTAAAATATGACATCCCTACACGTGATACTGAACAAGTACTTGCCTTTTTTGATAAGCTCTTCGAGGATGCAGTTATTGCTTCGAACTGTTCTAAAAGTACTAGCGTAGGCATGTATCAGGCTTTGTATTCTCGCGATCTGACTCCTACTGATTACTTTTTGTGGGGAATAATGAAAGAAACTGTTTACCGTCAATAACTCATTACGCTGGGCGAGTTTGGTCGTCGATGTGCCTAATGAATAAACATCTTTTGAGATAGTAAATGCCGTTATTCGTTTGCACCAACTCTCAATAACAACACTAGTGAACATTTTTAAAAGATTGTGATGTTGATAAGACTAATTAGAGAGTCCAAGTTTGTTCATGAATTTTGATACGAATTTTACTGCACCATATATTAGCCACCTTTTGTCATTACTACTTATAAGGTATTCTATGACCTTCTTACCTTTCATAATGGACACACAGTATCTATTACTATGAACACACAATAACCGTACAAAGACGGGACCTCGCAGCTCTAGCAGTGGAGAGTATATAAATCGTGTCGGGGGGAAGACTAAAAAGTTCATTTGTTGCAACGTGGAAACGAAAAGATTGATATATTGTGCAAACGGGCATGGTAATTGGCTATCGAGTCAAGGGTACTAACCGAGCGATGTGGCGCAGTGGTTAGACATTGGACTCGCATTCGGGAGGACGATGGTTCAATCCCGCGTCCGGCCATCCTGATTTAGGTTTTCCGTGATTTCCCTAAATCGCTCCCGGCAAATGCCGGGATGGTTCCTTTCAAAGGGCACGGCCGACTTCTTTCCCCGTCCTTCCCTAATCCGATGAGATCGATGACCTCGCTGTCTGGTCTTCTTCCCCAAAACAACCCAACCCCAAGGGCACAAGGAGATCCTAAATGGTTAAGTTAGTAAACTCTTCGCGTGTCGTCATGGTTAAGCCATACCGTGTACGACAAAAAGGCATTATCCAAAACAGGCGCCCTGACAACTGTGGTTCAAATGGTTCAAATGGCTCTGAGCACTATGCGACTTAACTTCTGAGGTCATCTGTCGCCTAGAACTAATTAAACCTAACTAACCTAAGGACATCACACACATCCATGCCCGAGGCAGGATTCGAACCTGTGACCGTAGCGGTCACGCGGTGCCAGACTGAAGCGCCTAGAACCGCACGGCCACACCGGCCGGCCCAGACAACTGTGGTGCACCATGAGCCATAGATGACGGAATTGAGCGAAGACTATGGCCAAGTGTACGACCGAACAGACGTGTAACTGGTGGGAAATTGACCGCCCAGATAAACAAAGGGGCTACCAACATTCGTTATGAACGACCGTTCAGCGAACATTGCTGCCAATTGGCCGCCACAGCAGGCTCCTGGTTCATGCTGGCTACTGCTCATTGTTAACGAAGGCTGGAATTAGCATTACAGTAACGAAACTGGACGTGTGTGTGTGGGTGCTGGGTAAGGCGTGTCGAAAGGTTGCCTTTTCGGATGAATTACTTTTTACGGTGCACATACAGACAACAAGAAAATGGCTCTGAGCACTATGGGACTGAACATCTGTGGTCATCGGTCTCCTAGAACTTAGAACTACTTAAACCTAACTAACCTAAAGGCATCACACACATCCATGCCCGAGGGAGGAACTGAACCTGCGACCGTAGCGGTCACGCGGTTCCAGACTGAAGCGCCTAGAGCCGCACGGCCACAACGGTCGGCTACAGATAACAGCAGGTGTGTACAGCATGAGGTATCTGGAGATAACTTCCAGCAACAATCGTCGGAAGGGTCCGGGGGTGAGGGTTACTTGTGGAATATTTTTGTGCCATTTACTGCCCGATCTCGTCATTCTGGAAGGCACAATGGGTTAATAAAAGTATGCATCCATCCTTAGGGATCATGTCCACTTTCCAAGTTGTTTGTTTTTAGTCGGTACGATAGCATCTACCAGCAAGATAGTGCAACGAGTCTCCCAGCGTGCACTGTTCATGTTTGGTTGGAAGAACATTAACAGCAGTTTACCGTGCTCCCATGGCTACCAAAGCCACCGGATTTAAACTCAACCAAGAATCTAATGGACAACCTCGATGCTGTCATGGATTCTCAACCGAAGAACTTAGCGCAGCTGGTCACGGTGCTGGACTTGGCGTGACTCCGCATCTTTGCCAGTGCATTTCAGAAATGCAGTGAATCTCTTCCTGAACGTCTTGCAGCCGTCAGCGCTGCTAAATGTGGTTTCTGAGGCTTCTGATACCTGGACATTGTAGAAACGTATTTGAAGTGTGAGCGTTTCGATAAAGACTCCATATAATTGGATTCAGCTCTGACATAAACCCTCACACTATTCCTGAGTTACCACATCAACTGTCTTTCTCTCTAATAGTTCGGTGAACTGAAACACATTCTTCCAGGAAAACGTGTTAGAGAAGAGAATCTTCGGTTCCTCCAAGAGTTGCCTTCTAGAGTTGCCTGACGTTGCTCCCCTTGCAAAACTTTAGAAATTGGGCCACATTCCTGACGGAGCGCCAGCAGATTCAGATAGTCATTCAAGACGACATGTAATGCACCGTCTTCGCCGAAGACGGATGAGTGGGGAGGGGTCTGCATCTTCCCCTCCAGGATCTCCTCTAACTTCAGGATTTTTTATCCTCGGTCATCGCATCTCCACAGTTAAGCGGATATGGATGAAAGACTGGGAAAGTATCAAAACTTACGAGGTAATATGTGGGTGTTAGAAAAGTTCTTAACTTGAGAGTAAGGACGAATTTGACTCACACTACAATTAAGTCTTTGTCAGTTTCATTAGAATATGATAAATTTCGAGGCTTGTACCCTGTGAAAGTTTCACGGGGAGGAGTGCTAGTTTGAATCGTGTGTGACATATTCGTTTAAAATAATTTTAAATGTCTCACTAACACTTTATTACAAATTCTAGTTTCCAAAATACCCAGTAATTATTAATTAGAGCTATTTCTCATACCATGAAAATAAGTTAGGATTTTAATCACTTAATTGCAGCTGGAAAGGAACACTTTGACAAAGATCTTAGGTCACATCAAAGATAATGGGGAATATAGAAGACGTCATAGTCATGAACTGTGTTCCCACATAGAGAAGACAACCGATACCATCCGGAAAAGAAGGATTATGTTTTATGGGCATATGACCCATATGAGCCATGAAAGACTCACAATTGTATGATCACCTTCTTTCAGGAGAAGAAAACAAAATGGGCCTGGTTCACATAGGTGGAGAAAAATCTTAAAGATGTGGGGATCACCCATGATGACATCTTGGAGCGTGTCCTACTCAAGGAGAAACTTACGACGTGGCAGGGTTTCCAACGAAAGCCAAAACTAAAATCAGAAAAGGCTTGGACCCAGGGGAGGAAGGAGGACACCGAGAAAGAATGCGAGAGCTGTGGGCAAACATCAGAACACATAAAGCAAGACAGTAGGAATAACGTTGTCCAATGATGGCCTATACAAAATGAATGACTGAATGATTGAAATAATTGTAACTGATAATTCTCGTGTAATTTTATGACATGGGTACCCCAGCTCAACACAAAATATATTTGATTATAGACAATGCACTGTTTTAACAACCAAATACAATTAGGGAAAGAAATCGCAGTACCGAAAAGTAATTATTGGAAAGTAATGAAATAATGGGAATGTATTTGTCTAGATATTATATTTAAGTAACTAACACTGCAATGTCATAGGTACATAGATATGACATTGTACCCACTATACTATTGAATGCAAATGTGCATTGAGTTGCATAAGTGCCGGATGTCAGTTTGTCGAATGAAGTCCTTTGCCTGTTGCATTCAGTCGCTCAATACAGTGACGATTAATGCTGATTATGGATGATACTACAGTTGTCCAGTGATATCCCAAATGTGGTCGACTGCAGACAGATCCAGTGATTGAGCAGGCCTAAGGCTACATGTCGATACTCTGCAGAGCATGTGGACCAACAACGGAGGTATTTGGGCATTATTCTTTTGGAAAACACCCCCTGGAATGCTGTTCACGAATGCACAACAGGTCGAACTACCAGACTGATGTACATGAGATTGTTCCTACTGTCACAAGAAATCGCACCCCTGACCATACCTTCATGCATAGGTCGAGTGTGTCTAGCATACAGACAGGTTGATTGCTGTCCCTCAAGTGACCTTCTAAACAACACATGGTGATCACTGACAATGAGGCAGAATCCGTTTTCGTCAGTAAACACAACAGAACTCCATCCGGCTCTCAAATGAGCTCTCCCTTTATGTAACTGAAGTCGCAAATGGCGGTGCAATTCGAAACGGTTCTTAGTTTTCAAAACGGTTTACTCGCCAGTTAATGAATCTTGTACTAAGATACCACTGCCCACTATTTACGTTCAGTGACCTGCCACAGTAGTCGAACAAAAACATCAACCAAGCTATTCAGCAGTGCCCAACAAATTGAGCATCGATGCCAGCTAATACTCATATACTATTACTTTTGAAGGTAATCATCAGTGTCACCCATACGAAGTATAGGACTCTGCAGTGGTACGGCGAGCAGCGTTCTGCAAGGAAAGCGAGCCGAATTGTTAGTACTTCCAGGTATAAGACTGAATCCACGAGCAGCTGTTCAAGCAGTCGCAGCATCCTCCACCACAATACAAGGCCACGGAGAGTAAACTGTGTCTGGAAATTTGCACCTGTGCATCAGTTACAAGTTTCTCAGATCCATTTTACTTACAATATCATGTGGTCAGGAAGAAAGTCTATAGAATAATCTTTGGACGACAAGATATCATTAAAAAAAATAAATAAATAAGTAGGCCTACATCTTAACCTGAATACCTGAGGGAAACCAAATGCATCCAGCTCCTACACGGAGAATAAGTCACCAGTTTACAGCATACAGTGCTTGATCATTCATCATAAGGGTATCTCCATATCTAGGTGCATCCTCTTCCACATGAGGATTAACTTGACACCTGTTTTTCGTTTGACTCATCAGTCTTCTGACTGATTCGATAAGACCTACCACAAATTCCTCTCCTGTGTCAACACTCTCAACACAGAATAGCAATTGCAATGTACACCCTCAATTGTTTGCTGTAAGTTTTCCACTCCTGTTTTTCTTTATAGTTTTTATCCTCTACAGCTCCCTCTAGGTGTCATGCGAACCTGTCCCATCCTCTTGCTAGTATATTGTGTATATACCATTCCTTGCCGATTCTGCGGAGAACATCCTCATTCCTCTCAGTCCACTTAATTTTCAAGATTTTTCGGTAGCACCACACCTCAAATGCTTCGATTCTTTCCTGTTCCGGTATTCCCGCGGTTCATATTTTACTGCCATACAACGCTGTGCTCCAAACGTACTTTCTCAGAAATCCATTCCTTAGGTCAAGGTCTAAGTTTGACACTAGCAGATTTCTCTTGATCAGGAACGCCTATGCTACTCTGTTTTCATGCCCTCCTTGCTCCATCTATGGAGGGTTATTTTTCTACTTGGCAGCAGAATTCCTTAACTTCATCGACTTCGTCATCCTCAGTTCTGATTTTAACTTTACCTTTGCTGTTTTTCGTTGTTTTCGTCTTCCTTCGATTGACTGTTAATCCGTAATCTGTGCTTAGTAGCATGTTCTTTCCATTCATATTCAGTTTCACTCAGTGTAGCTACGACATCAGTGAATCTTATCACTGATATCACAATGAATTTTGATCCTTCTTTTTGATCTTTCTTTTATTTCAGTCATTTCTTCTCCGACCTATACATTGAACAGTATGGGCGAAAGAGTGTACCCCTGTCTTATACTCTGTTTCATCCGAGGACTTCGTTCTTGGTCTTCCACTCTTATTGCTTCCTCTTGGTTTTTGTAAGTATCATGTATTGCCCGTCTTTCCGTACAGCTTACCCCCACTTTTCTCAGAATTTCGAACGTCTTGCGTCATTTTACATCCTCGAGCGCTTTTTCCAGATCGACAGATCCTATAGTCGTATCCTGATTTTTCTTCATTCTTGCTTCCATCATCAACAACACCATCAGAACTGCTTCTGTGGTGCCTGTACCTTTCCTAATTACAACTTAGCGTCGTCTAACAGATATTCAAAATTCTTTTGCATTCCTCTGTATATTGTTCTTATCAGTAGCTTGGAAGCATGAACTGTTAAGCTCATTCTGTGATAAGTCTCGCACTTCGGCTCTTGTTTCCTTGAGAATTGTGGGCATGATGTTTTTTCGACAGTATGATGGAAAATCGTTGGTCTCACACTCTCTACACACCAACAAGAATAATCATTCGGTTGTCGGTACCGCCAGTTATTACACAAATTCCGATGCACTGTTATATATCCCTTTAGCCTTACTTGATCTTACGTCGTCCAAAGCTCTTTTAAATCCACTTTCTCCTTCTATCATGGCTGCATACAAGTCCTCCTCACAGACGCCTTCAATGTGCTCTTTCCACTTAATCGCTCTCTTCTCTGCATTTAACAGTGAAATTGCACTCTTAATGGTAGTGCCATTGCTTCTAATGTCACCGTAGCTTGTTTTGGCTTCTCTATATGGAGACTCATCCCTTAGGACAATCCTTTATTTTTCGATATGTTCACATTTTTTAGCCGGCCGTGGTGGCCGAGCGTTTCTAGGCGTTTCAATCCGGAACCGCTCGACTGATACGGACGTAGGTTCGAATCCTGCATCGGGCATAGATATGTGTGATGTCCTTAGGTTAGTTCGGTTTAAGTAGTTCTAAGTTCTATAGGACTGATGACCTCAGATGTTAAGTCCCATAGTGCTCAGAGCCTCTTGAACCATTTTTACTTTTTTGATGAAACCATCTCCTCACAGCTTCCCTGCACTACCTCTCCACATCGATCATAGAAGGCTTGTATTTCTTTGTTCCAGAATTTCAGCGAAAATTTTTCTACTTCGTTCTTACAACGACCAACTGAAACATAGTTATCTTCTTTCTACCCACATTTTTCTTTGGAACTTCTGTGACTACTCTTATTAGAGACGTCTGTTTCTCTTTAAATTAACTGGCTACTGAGATGTTCATTAAAGCACTATCTATATCCTCAGAGAACTTCAAGCGTAACCCTTCATTCCTAAGTACGTGCGTATTTCACTTCTTTGCACAGCGATTCTTCCTGACTAGTCTCTTGAAATTTAGCCCACTCTTCAGCGTTAGAAAACAACGATCTGGGTTTGAAACTGCTCCTCCTACACCTTACACTTCAGTATCTGCTTTCGGAATCTCTGCGCGACCACGATGTAATCTAAGTGAAATATTCTCATATCTCCAGGTTTTTTCAAGTATATCATCTCCTCGTGTGATTCTTGAGCAGAGTAAGCGCTATTAGTAATTATTATTTATTGCAGAACTCAATTAATCTTTCTCTTCCCTCTTTCCTACTACTAAGCTCCAACACATTAACTTACTTTCTGCCCTATCTTCAACTGAGCGTCGTCTCACAGGTATTCAAAATTATTTTGCATTCTTCTGTATATTGTTCTCCGTTACACAATTGTCCGCTGCTATTGTTAATACTCTGACCAGAAATCCTTTTCTTTTTTCTATTTCGTATCACTGATGCCACTATGTCTCGATCGAATCATCCCAATTCCCTTTTCAGGTTTTCTAGCTTCTCTACCACGTTCAAACTTCTCACATTCAAAGCCCTGACTCGTAGAACGTTAACCTTTCATTGGTTATTCAATCATTTCCTTATGATCTTATCGTCCTTAGCAGTGCTCTCCGGAAAATCCGAATGGGGAACGTAACCTTAATCTTTTGCCAATGGAATAATCATGATGACACTTTTTCAGTAACAGGACATATGTCCTGTGGATACGTATCATGTGTCTTTCATACAGTGGTTTCCGTTGTCTTCTGCATCCTCATGCCGTTAATCACTGCTAATTGTCCCTTCTTTCAGGGGCGGTTTCCCAATCCAATGCCAAGAGAGTGCACTGAATCTCTGTCCGCAACGCCGTCCTCAATGACACGGCCGTTTGTAAAGCGATGGTAACTTCTTATGCCAGAAGTCATCGGCAGGCTTTGCCGATGACTTTTACTAAAACTTTTAGCAGTGGCGGAGTTCAAAACCGGGCCCGAGCACAGTTTCATTTCTAGTCAAAGAAAGTACCCCAAGACCATGGATGAATTCCGAATTTAAGATATATGCGTCATAAAAGTCTTTCCATGTTGGGACTTCCTCACCAATAAAGCGACCAGGGCACCGAAACGCAAAATCCGGGTAGGTCCCACATGCCTGGGAAAAAGCTATCCCATTATTTTATCTGCCAAGCGACTTTTATTCCATCCAAATCTCATTCGCTGATATCAATGAGATCAACCTTTTTTCTGCATTATAACATGTTTCCAGGTTGTCATGGGCTGTTATTAAAATTCATGTTAAAACCCTCAGCTGTCACTTATTTCACACAGTTCGCTATTACTTTTGGTCAATGAGCATTATCATGCTTAACTAGTGTAAATGGCAAATTACGGTTTACGCTAAGCATGATAATGGTCATTGACCAAAACTAGTAGCAAAATACAGAAAAAAATTGCAGCTGAAGGTCATCTTGCATTTTAAAAATTACTTGGCGGCTCAGAATCCTCACCTGAAAATATACATGTCATAGGTCAGCCTAAAGTTATTGGGGGTGGACTTCAAAACAGCGGAGATATGAGCAACGTCCGCTCTCTTAGGAATCTTGTACCTAAGTGACCCCAAGTTGGCAAATGACGATTTTTGTTTAATCGTAAACATCAAGCTAGTTGGTGTGGCCTAGTGAGCTTCGTGCTTGGCCATACGGAAGGCGTACCCTAGCAAACATAAGGGATGTGTGTGATATCTTATGGGACTTAACTGCTAAGGTCATCAGTCCCTAAGCTTACACACTATTTAACCTAAATTATCCTAAGGACAAACACACACACCCATGCCCGAGGTAGGACTCGAACGTCCGCTGGGATCAGCCGCACAGTCCATGGCTGCAGCGTCTCAGACCGCTTGGCTAATCCCGCGCGGCAAACATAAGTGACTATCCCCCAGTTACGATCGCTTTGATAGAAAGCGACCTCAAAAAAAGGGAACTACTGTTTCTGACTCCGTTAACGCAAGTTTAATGCTGAACATGCCGTGAATAAGCTGTTGTTACTGCAGGTAAGGTGGGGCCATAGGACACCCAACAATCTCCCGCAGATGGCGCTACCCGATGTATCAGCGCTGTGAATCTTTATTTTCTCCACTAATTCTTTCTTTCCCAGATCCGCCATTGCAAAAACCTCCTGGGCAGGCAAGCTGAAACAGAACGACAGCAAATCATATCTGCTAAACTGAATGCGACATTATTAAAGGAGTATACAATTTTCAATTTTCCCCAACCAAAGAGAAATATTCGACGTAGCAGTTCTTGTGTTATTCCGAGGTACATGAATGCATGTCCGAAGGAACAGGAACTGCAGCAACTACAATCAATATGAAATACCTCAAGTGAATTCGCAGTTGCGAATATGGACAATCATCAAATGTGTAATTGAATGAAGCCAAAGAAAATTCGTGCCGGACCATGACCTGAACCCGGTTTTCCCACTTATCGCAAGTGGTCAAAAATGGGTCAAATGGCTCTGAGCACTATGGGACTTAACGTCTGAGGTCATCAGTCCCCTAGAACTTAGAACTACTTAAACCTAACTAAACTAAGGGTATCACACACACATCCATGCCCGAGGCAGGATTCGAACCTGCGACCGTAGCAGGCGTGCGGTTCCGGACTGAAGCGGCGACAACCGCTCGGCCACCGCGGCCGGTTCGCAAGTGGTCGCCTTACCACTTTGCTATCTGAGCACGACGCACGGCTGGGCTCAGACTTCTGTATGGCGTCCAATATGTGTCTATAATCTGTACTTCTACATCCATTATGTATCTTCTTCCACAGGAGACATATTTTACTTGAAAGTCGGTCGCCCGGTGTCGGTGAATAAATATGATATTGCGGTGCCTATGTTAATCTGAATTACGATCCAGTCTTCCTGTACGGGAACATACATTATGGGTGATCGAGTACAGGTAGTAAACACATTGGTCGTGGTAAAGCACCCGCTCGCGACAATTGTGAAATCCGAGACCGATTGCGGTGGAAATTTTTACTGTCATCATTCCATTATACAGCTGATGGTTGACCATATTGACAACTGGGAATACATTTCATGTACGTATAAACAAAAATATTGTTGGTATCACAACTACGTCGCCACAGCCGAACGACGTTCTCTGTTAGCAAAGTGTAGTATGTCTAGCGAGTGGGAGGGCTAGATTGCAGTGAGTGTGACGTATTCATTTAACATAATTTCAAATGTCCCTCTAATAATTTCTTCATAACAATTTTCAAATATCCATTAACAACTATTTTATTACAGTTTTCAAATCCAAAACTCCCCAGTAAGTACTGATAACAGCGTTGTTTCACACAATTATGATACATACATCAAAAAATTGTTTTGCATTACCTCGGTTCCAAGAGTTCCGGAACTTGTACAGATAATTGGAACAGAGATCCAATTAGACATCATTTCAAAACTTTTAGCTGCTCATGAAAACCACACATTGCATGTTGTACCACCATACATTGAGACCGTCAGTGGTGGTGGTCCAGACTGCTGTAAACACCGGTACCTCTAATACCAAGTACCAAGTAGCACATCCTCTTGCATTGGTGCTTGCCTGCAATCCTCGTGGCATACTATCCACAAGTTAATCAAGGCACTATCGATCCAGATTGTCCCACTCCTCAATGGCGGTTCGGTGTACATAACTCAGAGTGGTTGGTGGGTCACGTCATCCATAAATAGCCCTTTTCAATCCATCCCATGAATGTTCGGTAGGGTTCATGTCTCGAGAACATCTTGGCCACTCTAGTTGAGCCATGTCGTTATCCCGAAGCAAGGCATTCACAAAACGTGCACGATGCGGGCGCGAATTGTCGTGCATGAAGACGAATGCCTCGCCAACATGCCGCGTATATGGTTGCAATATTGGTGGGAGGATGGTATTCACGTTTCGCACAGCCGTTACGGTGCCTTCCATCGCCACCAGCGGCGTCGTCGGCCCCACATAATGCCACCCCAAAACTGTGGGGAACCTCCACCTTGCCTCCAAACACGTCTGAGACCATTGTCTGGTTGAAGGCACATGCGGCACTTATCAGTGAAGAGAAATTGATGCCAATCCTGAACGGTAAATTTGGCATGTTGTTGGGTCCATCTGTACTACGCGGCATGGGGTCGTGGTTGCCAAGATGGACCTCGCCATGGACGTCGGCAGTGAAGTTGCGCATCATGCAGCCTACTGCGCACAGTTTGAGTCGTAACACGACTTGCTGTGCCTGTACTAAAAGCATTATTCAACATATTGGCATTGTTGTCAGGTTTCCTGCGAGCCGTAATCCTTAGGTAGCGGTCATCCACTGCAGTAGTAGCCCTTGGAGGCGTGAGCGAGGCATGTCATCGACAGTTCCTGTCTCTCTGTATCTCCTCCATGTCCGAATAACACCGCTTTGGTTCACTCCGAGGCGCCAGGACACTTCCCTTGTAGAGAGCCCTTCCTTGCACAGAGTAGCAATGCGGACGCGATCGAACCGCGGTATTGACCGTCTACGCATGTTTGAACTACAGACAACACGAGCCGTGTACCTCCTTCCTGGTGGAGTAAGTGGAACTGGTCGGCTGTCGAACCCCTCCGTCTAATAGGCGCTGCTCATGCATGGTTGTTTACATCTTTGAGCGAGCTTAGTGACATCCCTGAACAGTCAAAGGGACTGTGTCTGTGATACAATATGCACAGTCAACGTCTATCTTCAGGAGTTCTGGGAACCAGGGTGATGCTAAACTTTTTATGATGTGTGTAGTGGTGCTAAACTTTTTGTGATGTGTGTAGGTCAGCATTTTAAAACGCTGAACTGCAACTGACTGGTGTAATTTAATGACTTCTTTACTCAAGTCAGAAACATAATATGATCGACTTTAGACAATGCAAATTTTTAACAAGGAATTATTTTAAATAATGAGTGTATTGCACTACACTCAACTAAAGAACAGCATGTTATTATCAATGCCTGCAGTAACTAGTTCTGCTAGCAACACAGATAATATTACTTGTCTGAATATCGCAATTCAGCACCGTACACAGATTTCAATACGGGTTACTCTCCACCTACGGCAGGCTACTAGAACCCAGTCAGCATTGCTTGTTCTGAGATACCATCCTCCCCTATTTTCGAACAGTGACCACTACAATCGCCGCACGAAAACACGAGCTAAACCATTCAGCAGAGCCCAGCAAATTTTGACACTACCACACAAACTTCCCTAATCAACTGGTACCCAAAAAATATTAACCTGTAGCGGTAACCACCACAGTCAGCGATACTGATCAAGTAACCGATTCTGCAAGAGTACGGTGAGCGGTGTCCTGCAGGAGCTACGAGACAAATAGTAGGTGCTTGCAGACCTGAGGGTAAATCCAGAAGGCCACTCCACCAATTTTCCCGGTAAGAAGCAGCTGCAACTATTACTGCAGCGAGCATGGAAGAGCCACGAGCGGGAACTCAAGTCGCCGAACTTGTGACAACATACGGTCCGCACATATCCTAATCCACAAATGCACCTAATTACACAAATACGTCGATTCCGTTTGAACCCACTTCGATAGGGTCATAGTAGGGAAGTTTATGTTTCTGTTAAGTAAGACACTGCATCATATCGAAGTCAGTGACAGACCGGGATGAAACAAATGTAATTATCTTGCCACAGCTAATTTTAGGACTCCTGTTTAGAGGAATATTTTTGCTTCATATATCGTGTATTTTAACCTTATGTTTCCGCTGTTAGTTAATAACAAAACAAAATGGCTGTAAGCACTATGGGACTTAACAGTTGATGTCATCAGTCCCCTAGACTTAGAACTGCTTAAACCTAACTAAGCTAAGGACATCACACACATCCATGCCCGAGGCAGGATTCGAACCGGCGACCGTAGCAGCAGCGCGGTTACGGACTGAGGCGCCTAGAACCGCTCGGCCACAGAAGTTAACTACACACTATATGACATCTTTTACTACTCTACCTGACAGAACATAGTAGTAACCTGAAGATATATTCAGACTCTGAAAGGTAGAACGGCCGTGAGTGAGTGTTAGTGTTGTTTGTGTTTAGTGTTATTAATAGGCCTAGAAGGGTATAAAAGGAGTGTGAACAGTGTCAGATACTGAATCTACATTGTGAAGGACACAGAGAAGCCATGCACTCATGTGAGACAGTGCTATTGGTATCTCAGTACCTGACAGAATTTGAAGAGGACCGCATTATGACGCCCCATTTGGCCGGCTAGTTGAGTCATGCAATTCCCAAATTTGTGGGGCATATGTATGTGATACGTCCAGTGTGGGACAGCGTGGGAACGATAGGGCTGGCCCACTTGTTCTCCATTTTCCATTACAAGGAAGGATAGCCGCTCTGTGCACGAAGAACATTAAAACTGTTTCATATCTGCGTCTGCCATCCTACAAAAAGTAAATGTCTCCCTGCAGCATTTCATGTCGTCCTGCATGATCGATAGGACAGTCCGCCTACGTAGCTGGGTGGTAACGTGCTCGCTTCCCATGCAAGCCGTCCAGGTTCGATTCCCGGCCGTGTTGGAGATTTTCTCCTCTCGGGGACTGGGTGTTGTGTTGTCTTCATCATCATATCATCCTCATCACCGGTGCGCAAGTCTCCCAATGTGGCGTCGACTGAAATAAGAGTTGCACTTGGCGGCCAAACTTCCCCGAACGGGGCCTCCCGGCCAACGATGCCATCCGCTCACTTCATTTCCATCGACAGAACAGCGGCAGCCAGACTATGGAATCATCGTCTCTTACGTAGGCTGTCGTAAACACCGGAAGACAGACGGCTGTATTTGGAGTGGTGCCGCTTCCGCGAACCACTGACTGCTGATGAATGACGTCGCATTATGTTCACAGTTAAATTGCGATTCTGCATTACCACTGACAACCATTAGTCGTCGAGTTTGGTGGCAACATGGGGAGGAGCTCTATTCTTGCGATGCTTTGGAGTGGCACAGCAATGTTAGTTCTTCCATCACGGTGCTGAGAGCCTTCCTGTATGACTTCATGTCGCAGCTAATAGAGATTGAGGGTTGATGGAACTCTGATGATACAACGGTACATCATAGACATACTGAGTCCTTACGTGTTACCTCTCACGTAAGGTTATTGTGGTGCCATTTTTCAACAGGTCAATGCTCACCCACACGTGGCAGGTTTCCCCGATAGAACTTTTGCAGGATCAGCTGCCGGACGTCAACCCTTCCCCAGTAGCAGTTTCCAAGTCACAAAGGACCAACTACAATATTTATGGGCCAGCTTCCTGCAGGTGATTAAACAGCTTTCTGATAGATCTACATATCAAATCAGTGTCCGTTTCCACACCACAGTGAGTACAACGTCATCAACGTCATACTGTTAAGTGGACCCATAATGTGAAGTTCTCTGTAAATTTAACTACATATTGTAATCACTGAAGTAACAAGACATAACCCTCTCAAACAATCAAGCTTCACTTCGTATCCTCCTCCACTTCTTCGTGCTTCAGTTTTTTGTGAGGTAGTGTAGTTGCCTGCTTTCTGGATTAGGAAATGTATTCCATTCCCCTCAGCTTTGCTGTCGGCGTAATGCTCGTCACTTGACGAGCTTCAGACTCGTTAGTTCCGTGTGTAATCACCTGCACTCTGGAAAACCAGCTATTAAAATCAGGAGCGTGATTCCATTCAAATAGAAAGAAAATATTGATATTTCTAGACGTACAGGAACAGTGTAAACAGCTCTGCCCAATATAGAATACGGACTGCACCAAAGAGCGAAAATTAGATCATGTCATGGCGAAAATAATGTTTAAGTTCTTAAGAGTCCGGTTTTCGTTGGAAGTGTCGAAGCGTTGACAGAAAACAAAATGTTTTTGAAGGTGTTTATCTATAGGAAATACTGCAAATAAAACAGACCAAAAAAGAAGAAAAGCAAGAAGAGAAAAAAGAACACACCCGACACATACTTCATTCCCCCTCGAGAAAAGCTCGTTTTACTATTTCTATTACTTTTGTTTGTTCATTTATATATTCAATTATTTGACTTGGCAAGATGCGTGCCTCCACGACCTCTCTTATAACTATACCACCAAAGAAACTTGTTTAGGCATGGGTATTTAAATATAGAAATATGTCAACAGGCAAAATACGGCGCTGCGGTTGGCAATGCCTATATAAGACAACATCTGTCTGGCGCGTTGTTAGATCAGTTGTTGCTGCTACAATGGTAGGTTATCAAGATTTTAATGAGTCTGAATGTAGTGTTATAGTCAGCGCACGAGCAATGGGTCACAGCATCTCCAAGGCACCGATAAAGTAGGGATTTTCCAGTGCGACCATTTCACGAGCGTACCGTGACTACCAGGAATCCGGTAAAACATTAAATCTCTCATATCGCTACGTCCAGAAAAAAGATCCTGCAAGAACGAGACCAACGATGACTGAAGAGAATCATTCAATGTGACAGAAGAGGAATCCTTAGGCAAATTGCTTTAAATTTCCATGCTCAACCCTTCATAGCTGCACGCCACAAAATTTTACGTCTTACCAGAACCCGTCAACACAGACATTGGGTGGTTTATGACTGTAAACATTTTGCCTGGTCGGACGAGTTTCGTTTCAAATTGTATTTAGCGGATGGACGTGTAAGTCGATGGAGATAACCTCTTGCATCAATGGACCCTGCATGCCAACAGGGAACTGTTAAAGTTGCTGGAGACTGTAATGGTGTGAGGCGTGTGCAGTTGGATTGATATGGGACTCCTTATATGTCTCGATATGACTCTGGCAGGTGTCCTGTACGTAAGCATACTGTCTGATAACCTGCAATCATTCATGACCATTTTGCATTCCGACGGACTTCGGCAATTCCAGCAGGAGAATTCGACACCCCACACGTCCAGAATTGCTACAGAGGGCTCCAGAAACACTCTTCTGAGCTTAAATACTTCCGCTCGCCACCGGACTCCCCCGACATGAACATTATTGAGCATATCTGGTATTGCCTTGTAACATATGTTCAGAAGATATCTCCACACTCGTACTCATACGGATCTATAGTCAGCCCTGCAGGATTCATGGCGTCAGTTCCCTCCAGCACTGCTTCGGTCATTAGTTGAGTCCATGCCACGTCACGTTGCGGTACTTGTGCGTGCTCGCAGTGGACCAACACGATATTAGGCAGGTGTTCCAGTTTCTTTGGCTCTTCAGTGTATAACACGTGCGCAGTCATAGCAGTAATAATAATATAGAGCAATGATTATGTGGAATTTAAGAAACGTTACTCTTCTCGTAAAGTTCACAGGTCGGAGGAAGAGGGAGAGATAATAGGATAAGATTAGCTGTTCAGTTGGGCAGTAAGAACCAGAAATACAAAGGAATGGGAAAAGCATAGACGGACAGGAGTTTCTCCAATGACGTAAGATACACATTTAATCTCTTCTTGAAAGCAGAATAGTTTTGGACAAGACGCAGATTCGAAGGTAATGTGTTCCACACTCGGACGGCTGAGACGGTCAAGGAGATGGAGAAAGATTGCAAAGTTGTAGCTACCACGATGGAAATATCCGATCTGGTACAGCAGTTCTGAAATGATGATAGGTGTCTGATGTGTGTGAGATACTGAGGACACCAGCAAGCAAGGAACGCTGAAGAAATCGGCCATTGTGTAAATTCCACCACTTATTCGGTGGCATCCATCCCAACTATCTGAGTGATTGATAAGATCAAATGACCGGATGTTACACAGACAAGCATTCATCGCTAGGTCGAGTCGTCATTGAGTATTCACTGTTTGTGCTATACTAGGGGTAAAGGTTTAGCTAGACAAAAGACGTTACTAATTACTGTTTAGTTTGAGATGGGAAGATCATGCGAAACCTTGAAAGGAGGACATATATAGGTGACTGGACATTTGTTTGCGGATAGTATCAGAATGAGTGGAAATTTAACGTTACGAGAACGAAGCAGTCGCGTGTGATATCTGTGGAATAATCGACTTACAGCAGTGACAGTAGTATCTCTGAACCTGTGTAACTTTGGCTCAGTTGTAGAGCGCGGCGTAGTCGACTGTTGAACATCGAGTGAGCTGGCAGAACTTTTAGCGTAGCGTATACTGGAGGAGGAATTTGCTGAAGAAACTTGTTAGGAATTATTAAGCTCATGCGAGGACTTACCCACAGACGTAGCATTCATGGAACTGAGAGAATGGATCTACGTGATAGATATGTTTTATAGGCACATACTGATAATGTTATAGATCGTTGTAGCAGAATAGCCCACCTTAGCATACGTCATTTCAGTTTAATTTATTTCAGTCTGCATAATCGTAAAAGCTTTCTCTTTTAAGAATTTTATAAAGAAATTAATTTTTTTTCTTCATATTTTATGTTCTTGTGAGATAAGAGTTTGATATGCAAAATTGTCGTTGTATTGAACATATTAATATTTTCATTCCAAGTAACAAGTTCTTTTTCTCTTCTGTGAGTAAGTCATCCCCTATCTTTTTTTAGCATATTTCAACGGGCGCGATTTCTGCATGCTGTGCTGTTGCTTCTGAGTACGTTCTAATTTTTCAGTTGAGATTATTTTCATATTTTGTTGATTCTACTATTCGTCATCTCACGTTTCCATTGCGTAAATTCTAAGCATTTCTTTATAATCCAAATTTCTAGTGGGCAGTGAACAGACTGTGTCTCATAGTGTTGCTACATAATTTCAGTGTTCCAATTTTTTAGGGCAGTTTTCAGTGTGATTTTGGTAGTGGTTTTGAGTAACCGTTTTGATTTAATATCCTGCACAGTGAACACCAGTTACTTTTGTCTCTAGGTATATGTGTGCACTGACACGCAGTTCGCTACAGTAATTTGAATTCAGCCCTTTCTAACAGAAGACGGTACATCCAGTTTTGAGTAAAAATCAGGTAAACGTTTTAATGCTGAAGAACGAACGAACGAGTCTGAACAAATAACTTCGGACTAACTGCTGGAAGCTTTGAAAATCAGTCGGATAATGGATTGCCTTCCTGCAGGTGATAGATTTTGTGCACGCTGCAACAGACTTTTCTTCACAATTTAGATGCGCACCCAAGACTACTATTATATTTGTTTGAAATGGTATTTGGGTAACATTAAGAAGTAGTGGAGGGACTGTTTCACCGAAAAGGCCACTAATCAAATGTCGGTGAGAAGTGACGATGTCCTGTGACCTCTTACGTTTCATTTTAAGACCTAGGTCTTGTGCTCATCATGATACGAAGTTCGTCACCCAGACTTTTTATGGAAACAGCGGTTTTGATAGGGCTGGCGCTTTGATATCGCCAGCATATAAGTGGTAGTTAGAAAAAAGGAACACATATGAAATATGGTTAATACTGAATTGCAAAGAACCGTGGACAGATTATTCACGGATTCCAGAGAAATTTATTTTCCATCACAATGACTTTTACGTCCCACAGATGACACGATGCATCCGTCTTTGGGTTAAATGTCGAAGCACAGTAGTCTACTCTTTGAGAGATTTAACAGTTTCACTTTGATGAGTAACTTAAGAACTCAAACGTATCGAAAACCTATCTGTAGTGAAGTAGTGTTGAAATGGTCTCTTCACGTCTGTCTATGACATGTTTATGTCATTAGTTTCATTCTTCATGCAATTTCCGTATTGTGATGTTTTCGGAAATGTGATTGATATTTCTCGTGGCTGGTATACGTTTATAGGCAATCTGTCAACCATCTGTGGGCTTAGCTACTGCAGGTAAAATGCCGATCAGTCTATAGTCACCTGATGATTAATAATACCTACGTCCACTACATCTTTACTTTCTGCCTCGATAAAAATTCTCATGTTTACTACCAGTGCTGCGTGTGAAGAAACATTCCGTAGAAGAATGCTGTCTTATGGTTGATACTCTATTGTAACTTGAGAATTGACTGCTGTTGATAAATAAACGCTTAATTCGTTTGTAGGGACTTCAAATACTGTATCATATTTTGCTTTTCTCTTGCGGAAAATGCGCGGCTTTTGCGCACTGATCCCGCATTCGCCACGCAGCATACAACATAGCTCGCGTCCTGGTTTTGGAGTTGCGGAAGTTTGGCTTCGCAACGTTTCACAGTTATCAATATACTTTATACAATACAGAAGTAGGGTTTTACTTGAATATTCTACGTGCAGAATCGTGTTTATTGTTTTTGGGTATTTATATAGTCAGCCACGGAACAAGAGCTGCCTTTACATTGGGAGAAGGTTTAGGAGCATATTTGTGATTAAATATAATAAGTCTAAAATTTAAATTCATTACTTTACATTACAATGTTGGCTAATCACTTAAATAATTCCGTGAAATATATGAACAAAACTACTGTAGAGGATGATTAATTGTTTCAGGTTTCTATCTAGGTTACTTGGTGGGATTTTTCTTTGATGGTCTGTACCAAGTACATTAAGAGAATAACGTCACGTTCAGAAAGAACTCAGGAGATATTGCTACAAGGTGTATGATAGGTTGCATCTAGAGGTGTAAGATACATATCCTCTTTTGATATACAATATGGTGCTGTGTTCAATTATCACAAGTATCATCTGTGTTATTATGGGAAAATCAGGAGGTGGCGGCAGCGACCGTTCGACACAGATAATAAAAATTATCGAGGAAATCAGCTTTGAGTTTTTCCGACTACCTTTTATACCATAAAGCAAGTTAGTATTATCAGTGGGCTGGATGGTAGTACGGTAGAATGCTCGCCTACCACATGGTCTAAGCTTTTACACAAGGGTACATGTTGTGTGAGTATTTCCGTGAAAAGTGAAATACATAACGGCGAAAAATAACTAACTTGTATTATAATGTAAACATTTTATTGATAATCTTCCGTAAGTGGTATTAGATGCTTCGTGCAAATTGTCGGAGTATTTATTGTGTACATGTAGCATCCACAGGCGCTCAGACCGGTTACTATACCGCTAACTACGTTCAGTTGTTGCAGTACTTCTTGTGATGGAACGTATTACTGATGTTTCACCATGATCTGCTGTCAGAGTTTTATTGTTATAATAGCGCTATAGAGAATATCAAGTGTTCGATCCAATAAACCCGATAATTATGCACAAAATCTAGCATTCTTGTAACTAGGGGATTCTTATATTTCAAAATATTATCACACATAGTTACTGATTTAATTAATATGTGTGGTAAGGTAATGGTTTGGTAACTTCATGCTTATCTACCTGGATTCTTATTCTTAGGAAAGAAATATCACGGCAAACCTGAGCTCGCCGGGCATGTATGAGCACTGAAATAAACGTGAATGCATAATGAAATACAGAAACAAAAAATATAGAAAAGAAGATGAAAGGTCATTTCTTCAGAAGAGAACATGTTGAAAAGTAATGTTTCCGAATTTATAATTCGGATCTGCAAGGGAACGGGTGAAGTAGGCAAGCGATCTTTCACCCGCCAGCGCGGTACACATATTTCCGTCACCGGTGATTCCGCATTGCCCGGTCACTGCCCGCGCGAGTCAGCTATCAACGCAGAATAAAAGTGAGTCTTTCTGTCGGCGTATGGTAAAGATAGCAAAACAATTAATACTGGACGTAGCTGAATACAGCAATGTTCTGCAAACTGATGAAAATATTCAGCCGGCTGGTACAAGCACTCAAGAAAAATATCGTTGATGGTATTATGTCGGAAAAAAGAAATGTTCCCTTTGGAGAAATTACCTGTGCTAAATCTAGTAGGTGCTGCGTTGGCTATGCAGGGAGATATCCCAATGAAATAAGAAACCTAGAAAAAACAGGATCATTTATCTAAAGAGATAACCGAATTGTGACAAGCTCAGGTAGGATATCCTGAAGCCATAACAGCACTAACTGTTGACGCAGGAGACGTGAAACAAGTTCACGAGTCTTCCTTTTCGACCATTCGCCAATTACTGAAGTGTATCAGTAATGTAGCCATAGAGGAACGAACAATTGGAGCTGCAGAGGGAACAATTTTCAAACGAACTGCTTACAACTGGAAAGGTTGAAAAATTGCATGTGTCACTGACAGCTGAATTCGAGGCAGAATTAATCACATGGCTAATGAATGTGAAGGTCCAGTTGGTGCAGTACGCAATTAGTTACACGATAGTAAATAATCATTAGGAAGAGATTTCTTGCAGTGGTAAGAAACCATAAGCGAGGAAATAGAAATTATCGGTAATGAAGCTCTTATTTTGGTTATACGTATGCTTTCTATAATGTGTCTTGAAATTCCTTCCTGTCTGAACGATATAAGACTTCTCACAGTAATGGCAGCCGATATTATAGACACCAGATTCCAAATATCTGTTACTGTTGCTTTTAATTTATGTTAGTTATCATGCAATTACGTTTACGGTAATTGAACGGTCAGTCTCGAAGATTTTATTTCATAAATTGTTTTAATCTTTTACTTTTTATACTGGCTTTTATACAATTGTATCTTTTACCTTGCCAGGCTAGGGGCTTCACATTATTAGTATTTGCACATTTTATGTGGTTTTTAAGTATGGATCCAATTCCACGTATAGTATGTCAGTACATGTTTTATTGTCAGACGCTCGTTTTGCAATGCGAAGTACTTTTAATTATCGCATTTTAACCGTTACATTTGCGATACTGGTTAATTATGTACCCTAGCTGTAGTGCCCTCTGCTGGCCACAGTTTCCTTGTATAACTACCAGACGCATTCTGATCATCACCAGTACTTACTATGTACCTACATGTTTAGACTGACATTGGTACTACATCAGAATATCTTATGGTATGTATGGCTGGTATGCATCGCTGTTAATTATGTAAACAATTTTTATCTTTCTCATGTAACACCAGGACTTTTATAGATTTAGCCTAAGCAAAGTGAACTTAGTTGGTTACACACTGTGCTTGTTTGTAACAGATCTGAAGATGGCAGTAGTCGAAACCGATAATAGTGAAGTGTAAAAGTTTGTGTGATCAAGAAGGACCTGTAAAATCAAGTAAACATATTACCATTCCTAACACAATGTAGGGAAACCAGTGGCATTCAAAACTGCTTCTACTAACCTCAGAATGAATAAAAATAGATCATGCTTTTCAAGGGTATCATATGCCATTCCACCTGCAAAACAGTGGCAAGTTCCAGTTACGATGATCATCCACCCCTCTCTCCAAATGAGACTACGATGGTTCAATAATATTGCATTTCGTGGCTGGTGGCTACAGGAGATGTGGCAGTTCATCATCGTGCTCACAAAATAAGACCTGGACGATATGATCTGTGTGAACAGTGTCCCTGTCGTTTTGGTGCAAGGGATCACAACTGCAGAAGAGACCTTGTGCATGGAATGGACCTGATAAGCCTAAGTGGGCACATAGTCCTTATCGGTATTGCCGCCTTACAGAGTGATCATGGAACACCATGATATGGCTGCCCAATTTATCACTGACATCACATCATGTTCCGCCCTTGAGTCATATAATCGGCCAGATAATTGGGTGAAGTGTAAAACAAGGCTCATCTGACCAAACGTGTTTCTTCCATTCCAGGCCTTATGTCTTCCATACCACGTTTTTTACTGGCATTTGCGTCGTTAATAGCTCGTTTTGGAATTACTGCATTCCCTGATATTCCCTACCCATAGAGCTCCATTCATGAGATTTGGTGCTGACAGTGTTCGTTAGTGTGACATTCAGTCCGGCAGTGGCTGTTCGAACTGTCGTTTACTTATTTTTGCCACGATCACAAGAGACACACTTTCTTCGACATTGTGATATAGAGTATGAATTTTTGCTGCTTTCTTCGTATGCTTTATGAATCACTGCTACTGGGTCTCTTCAAATAGCAAACACTTCCGCTACATTGGTTATGGAAACACGCACTATGTGACCATCTACAGTAATTGTACATTCGAATTCACGTAGCACGCACTACACGGAGCACTGTTCGGACCTCGACTAGCACTTGCGAAGTATTTAAGACATTTCACAGGTGGCGCTCGTCGTCAAATACAGCAGTGAAATCCCTAGGCTTGTCTAACATGTACAGTTATCTTGTAGCGTATATTTCTTACGGTGTTTCCATATTTTTATCCAATCCCTGTTCCACACATAAGCAAATTCCGTTGCAGGAATGTTTTTTCAGCTAAACATATTGATTTGGACCTGCTGCCATAACAAGCAAACTATCTGGATATGTCATGTAGAAACCCTTTGAAAAGTTTACAGATAACATTATTACACAGTTCTAACAATTGTACTTCAACTGAGTTAGTCCTCACCTAGATCAACACAGCCAATGATAAGAAAAACAATTTTGACAGTTTGTTAGCATTAATGCATACAATTAATGATGCAGCAAATTTTTGAACAGGACATAGCCCATAGCCCATCACTAATTCAAGAAAGTCTTAATCGCATTTATTATTGTTATAGTACTGCCAACCGGTTTCAACCCGACGTAGGGGTCATCTTCTGGGCGTTTACACTATTGGTCGACTGCTGGTGGTGTCTCTCCTGTCTACATAACGGCAGGAAACGATCAAACTATAGTTTCCTGCCGTTATGTAGACAGGAGTGACACAACCAGCAGTCGACCAATGGTGTAAACGCCCAGAAGATGCCCCTACGTCGGGTTGAAACCGGTTGGTGGTATTATAACAATAATAAATAATAAATGCGATTAAGACTGTTCTTGAATTATTGATTAATCATACTAATCGCTGCTTCTCTCCACAACCATTTTGTCCAAAAAGAAGATAGCCCAAATGATCTGTACTGTATAAAAAAGTATGAAGTGTCAACTGGACTATGCAGATACATTTCAAGTCATCGAGGTCCATAATACTTGTGGTTACTTACTTTCTTGTCCCTCAACACGATTTATTGGGTGTATAGAGAAATGATCGTGGTACAATATTGGACATTTTCTGCGTATTCAGAAGAGATTTACACTTCAGAATAGGTCTGTCAGTGTAGCCGTTCACTGAAAACTCCTCTTCTTTAACATGTAAATGTTGTAAGAGTATATGTGTATTAATTAAATTATTCTCCACCGTTAAGAACTTAGAAACTTTTCTGTTAAGATGTACAACACTATTTACGTATGTTGACGAATGATAGTAAGTTTATGTTTCATTTGTGTAATGACAGAAGCGCATATAATGCCTAATACTTGTTAGTTAAATTTAAATTTCTGTCAGTGTTCTCCCAGCGGTCGCTCTAAAAGAATAAAAATTATGATACACACTTCTTTAAAAATGATAACTGAATTATATCTTCATCGGCGTCAGAATGGAAATTTTAAATCAAACTGAAAATCGTAGTACGGTGTGACGTATCTGTTAATACAGAATAAATAACGCTCACAGGATGAAATAAATGAAACATACCAACTAATGAAGGGGACTTGTATAAAAAAATATGTTTGCAAGAAAGCTAAATTGAAACCCTGTCTATCGTGTCGATAAATTTTTGCACAAAGGAATTGTCAAAGAAACATGTGCCTACACACAAAGGAATTGTCAAAGAAACATGTGCCTACAAAAATACATCAGCTGGCCCTGATTTATCCATACTCAAAGAGTGACAGAGGTTAATAACTGCTGAAATAATAGCGAAAGGAATTCTACTACTCCACATTTGTTTGACAGGAAACTACACACATGACGAAAAATTAAACATTACGAACGTGCACGTTCCAAATTTTAAAAATGCAGTCGAAGCATTTTACTACCTCATTTATACATAACACACACGTGGCTGGCTGGCAAGGATCCAGAAACCATATTATAGAGGGATTTGTACTTCCGGAGATCTGCATTGAGTCGATTTTAAATGATTTAGGAGAAGGAACTGCTTTTCGCTTCGTAGAAGCAACGGTGGTAATCAGACACGCACAAGAGGTAATTCGTGTGCTTGGCAAGAGCAAGACGTGTTATCATAAGATTCATTGTGATAAGCATCTATTCCCGAATCTCGAAAGAACTGAAATATTACTCATGAATACGGCGTTAGATAATATGTTATCTTGACGTTCCTGAAGATCACAAGATGTCACTCTGTGTGAAATTCACGAAGTGAAGCGAGAGCACATACCGCCTTTACAGTAACAGAGCCGCAACACCATCCCCATACTGCTTCAGCCTCGGGTATATCTCCGCAAATATCAAAACACAAGTGCCACTTCACCAATATCGGTCCCAGAATGCGTTCTAAGCTTTTCGTCCCTCTAATTCTGGGGTCTCACAGAAAAAGAGACCTTCAAAACCTTTGTCCACCAACCAGGGCCCGTGGATGTGTTTTGAGCTAGCAGGGAAAGGTAAATGGTTGTCGGAAATCCTCTCCTACCTCGTGACGAATGCTGCGCTAGTCCGCGACAAAATATTAGCTGGTAGTCAAACTTCTGGTATCGTCGTTAGCCCTTGAGCCAAGGAGTGAAGCAAGCGCCTTGCCCTTCCATTCGAAATATATTCGAACTCTCCTAAGTAGATCACGGAAAAGTGCTCAGATTCCCGTAGTTCATAAACAATCGCCGCCGGCCCCTTTGAGGGGGCTGTGGCCTACTCTCCTTGCTACCTCCGTCACACATTAGCGTCATCCCGCAATGTTACCGATTAATTTCACATCGCCCTTCTTTATACTTTAAAGAGGAGTTAAACTCTTCACAGTCGGCTACCGCAATAGACGCAGTCCATCACTGCTTTTATTCACAACCGGTAATGCCTTCACAACCTCTGCTAAGCTACCTACCTCGTTTTTAATTATTCTCGTCGGTGCTCAATCGTCATGATTTCACTTTATTCTACAGTCCCTGTTGGGATGTACTGTAGGCTGTAATCTGCTCCTGATCCTCAAATGGTTCAAATGGCTCTGAGCACTATGGGACTTAACTTCTGAGGTCATCAGTCCACTAGAACTTAGAACTACTTACACCTATCAAACCTAAGGACATCACACTCATCCTTGCCCGAGGCAGGATTCGAACCTGCGACCGTAGCGGTCGCGCGGTTCCAGACTGAAGCGCCTAGAACCGCTTGGCCACTCCGGCCGGCTCCTGATCCTCCATCTGTTGCGTTCATACTGATTCTGTACACTGCTGCACTGCCTCCTAATGACCCTTTCAATTTTCATGTAATTTTATTTGTTCCACAATAATGGCTGCAGTCTTTTCTTCGACCCTTATTAATTTTTCGTCTTTCTATGTCCGAAATTCCTATGTCAACTGAAGGCTAGAGTTTTTGAATCGCTAATCTAAACTATTACAAACCTCCTCAATCTGATTAGCAAATATCCTCCCCGTTTCACGGCATTCCTTCACGCATTTTTCTCGCTGTTTCCTAACCTCTTTTAGTTCCTCGTCCTCAAGTTCGCCTTGTTTATCCTTTTTCCAACTTATATCTTCTTCTTCTTTGCCTTATTCGACTATGTTTATGCTTAAAATTTTACATTCCAGAATGAAATTTTCACTATTCAGCGGAATGTGCACTGATGTGAAACTTCCTGGCAGATTAAAACTGTGTTCCAGACCGAGATTCGAACCCGGCACCTTTGCAATTCTTGGGAAAGTGCTCTAAAACTGATCTCCCCAAGTACGACTCACGACCCGTCCCAACAGCTTCAATTTCGAGTCTCGGTCCGGCACACAGCTTTAATGTTCCAGAAAGTTTCATATCAACGCACACTCCGCTGAGAATGTCCTTTCTTCGAGGAGTGCTAGTTCAGCAAGGTTCGCAGAAGAACTTCTGTAAAGTTTGGAAGGTAGGAGACGAGATACTGACAGAATTGAACCTGTGAGGACTGGTCGTGAGTCGTGTTTTTGTAGCTCAGTTGTCAGAGCATTTGCCCACGAAAGGCAAAGGTTCGCAGGTCGAGTCTCAGTCCGGCACACATTTTTAATCTGCCAGGAAGTTTCATATCAGCGCACATTCCGCTGAAGAGTGAAAATTTCTGCAAGAAAGTTTCAAATTTCACCTTGTTTCCATTGTCATCAATGATTCGCTTAAATTTTCACATTCCTTGCTTTGTTCTTATATTTTCGTGCATAATTTGTTGAAGTACTGTGGGAAAAATTATTTAGCGGTAACTCCCTATGAGTAACTTCCGACTTCAAGGAAATGCATACAGTATTACTGTAGACCGAATTTTATGTAGTATATGGTGTGCAACCAATACCTATCGCTGCAAAATCGCTAGGAGTCTCAACTTCCCCGTTAACAGTTGTAGTATGTTGCCCACTGGAAAAGGAAGTCATATTCTGAGCACTGTTTTCATCATCAAACCTGATGTGAACATTTTTAACGCATCTACCTCATACATGTTGCCCTTCAAATTCTGTAAACATTTCAAGCGCCTCGAATTCGTCTTGGATTGGTTAAGCAACGCCATTTCCAATAGAATTCCCATGCGCATTCATAAATTTCAAATCTTACACTGACAAGAAAGTTAACGGCACACGCTTATCTATTTCCCTGCAAATGCCCCCCACAAAATCATGCCACATAAAAAATACGAAAAAAAGCAGTTCACGTCAAAACAAAAGTTACCACAAGGAAACCTCGAAGCACAAAGTCATGAAATTCCATGCAGTCCCTAAAGACAATAAAAACCCATTCAAGCTGTAAACAATGTCATTGGTCTCTTGTTTAAATAAGACGTTCATACTTGTCAAAAGTTTCGACCTACCTTTTCTTAATCCTTGTCCACTTATCTGACTTCTTCTCATAAGATTCACGCTCCTGTTCGTTAATCCTGAGACAGGGTTAGCCAAACGGAACGTATTAGCTAATAGAGAATAAATAACTTACGCAGGGTGAACTAAATGAAACATTACTATAAAAGTTGGAGGGGGGAGGACGACTATATAAAAGAGAATTATCCCTTCTGGATAGGTTAATTGAAACACTGTATGTGATGTGGATAAAGGTCTGCGCAACGGAAATGTCACAGGGACCTGTTCTGTCCTACTGAAAAGGAAAACAAAGAAAATGAAATGAGATAATAAGGAATTTAAAGGAAGTAGCTATATTTAATAATTAAAGATATCTACTACCGTGTAGAGTAGGGAGGGTCTTTATAGTGTCTTAAAATCATATTAGTTGCTTCGTCCGGTTTGTTGTAGTGTCTGTTGTGTGTAGGTACCAGTGAGAAGTTCTGAAGATACTTTACCTCTGCTTTTTGCAATAGAATGGGTGAAAGCTCCGCAAACTTGTATCATGTGTCACAGTCCGTGCGAGCACATCGCTAAACACTGCACCAAAAGAGAAAGAAAAAAAGGATAAGAGAAAATGCCAGACCAAATCTTATATATGTTAAAGAAAAAAAAAATATTGTGTCATAATATATATTAAGAAATATTATACCATAATTTAATTATAAATTTTACTTCTGATGCAGAAATAAAGGATAGGTGAAAATGCCAGACCAAATCTTATATATGTTAAAGAAAAAATATGTATTGTCATAATATATATTAAGAAATATTATACCATAATTTAATAATATATTTTACTTCTGCTGCATGGTACATTTGTAGTGAACAACTGCACAGCCAGTTCCATGATGTTAAAATTTCGCGAGTCGGAGAAACGCACATCACTTTAGTTTGAACGCATGTTACTTTAGTTAGACTACATTATCATTTTGCAGCTACTAAGGACCGTAGACAGCATATTGTATCCCACACTCTGTCATAATGGTCTTACGTGTTTAGACCATCAGTCATAATTTTTTAGCAGAACAATAAGTTTAATACAACTTACCAGTACCCTCAACTGGCGAGGCGATTCACTGACAAAGTGCCTTCATCGTTTCTGTACCAGTTGTTTCTGCCTGCAACCACAATTTTACTATTATTATAATTTTGTAGTATTAGTGCCTATTGCATCAAACCAACTATGCTGTAGCAAGACAGAGACCTTTAGTGATACAATGAGGTACTTATACGGATGCAGTGCACTGTATTAGTAACTTTCAGAGTTCAAAGCAAGAGTCGGTGCGGAGATTGTGCTCCATAATTGTAGGATATTGTGCCTTTCTTCTTTATAGTGGTCATCTTGAGGAGACAATCCACAGTGAAAGTGGTGTAACTAAATTTATTGTAGCGTAAATTAGGGTTTGTAAGACTGCTTTTATGAATGGCTCCGAAATGAAATCAGTGGAGCAGTATATACGACATAAAATTTATTAAATTTTATGCCCTCATTTGCTTGTTACTTAGGACAATAATTTGTGCTAGGCGTTATGAGGTCATGGAAGTTCCCAGTGTGTGATTATGTCTAGGAAAAAGTGAATTTGCTTTTTAATAATATATCACACGAAACGATGGGTGGTTAAAAACTGTAAGTACCAGTGATTCCAAAATGAAACCACCTCCTTAAAGCAAGTGCTTGTTTTCTTCTGCCGTTGTTTACTTGTATTCGTTGCTTACAATGCTAATAATGATAGTTTTGTGAAAAAATTAAAATTATATTTTTTCATATTTTTGGGACAGAGAGACTTAAGCAATTCAGCGAATCAAGGAAGCCGTATATGCTAGACTGCCACAAGTGAAAATTGTATAAAATCATGGTGAAACAAAGTAATTATTTCGTAAATGTTCCTTTCTATTGGAGCTATAGCTTCTTCCAGTGAAATATGGCGCCCTTAAATGGCCGTACCTAAGTCTTTTTAATGTTGTTTAATTTCGTTAACATTCAGTCAGGTTGAATGCAGAAAGAAATATACTTCTGCAGCTCGTGTTACTTGCGATTGTTTGCGATTGGAATTAAAACCGTGAAAGTATGGGTTTTCCATTGGAGCAATGTTAGAACCACCTAATAAAGAACGTAAGGACTGTGGTGTCACCGCCAGACACCACACTTGCTAGGTGGTAGCCTTTAAATCGGCCGCGGTCCGGTAGTATACGTCGGACCCGCGTGTCGCCATTGTCAGTGATTGCAGACCGAGCGCCGCCACACGGGAGGTCTAGAGAGATTTCCTAGCACTCGCCCCAGTTGTACAGCCGACTTTGCTAGCGATGGTTCACTGAGAAATTACGCTCTCATTAACCGAGACGATAGTTAGCATAGCCTTCAGCTACGTCGTTTGCTATGACCTAGCAAGGCGCCATTATCATTTGCTATTTATCTTGTAATGCATGTACCGTCAGACCGATGTTCACCAATTATGGATTAAAGTTAAGTATTCCAGAAGCTACGTATCTTTTTTGCTAGTCTCGTGACATTGTCCTGTTCCAGACCTCACGCCATCGTGCGTGAGCTTAAACGCGTGCCTTTCGGCTTCCTTCATTGTGGGTTGGCACTCTGGCTAATCCACAACAGTTGGCGCCGAGGATTTTGCGTTCGTATTGATCTGGCCCTGATTTACTTGTGTCATGGCTTCGCCACATTCTCCAGATGTACTGTCCGAATTTTATCGCTTACAGAATCAGCAGACGCAGGCCTTACTGGATGCCCTTGGACAGCTCGTCCAGGGTCAACGTGAGATGCAAAACGATGCGGCAGCCGCCGCTCCACCGCTCACGCAGCCACAACACGCAGTTGCACCACCTTTTCGTCCTTTTGATGCTGCACTGGAAAGCTGGACGGAGTGGTCACGCCAATTTGGATTCCATCTCGCCGCCTACAGAATTCAAGGTAATGGGCGGCAGCCTTCTCTCCTTTCTTGCGTTGGAGTGGCCATGTAACGTGTGATAGTCAAATTATTTCCCCGACGGATTAGCAACTCTGTCCTACGACGAAATTTTGTCTGCATTAGATGCATATTTCAAAGAATCAGTCAATGCAGTCGCCAAACGGTATACCTTCTTTCGTACAAAACGTACGGCCGGTCAAACTAATCGGGAGTGGGCTGCAACCTTGCAAGGCCTTACTAGGGATTGTAATTTTGAGTGTCAATGTGGACTCCCTTATTCAGATACTATGGTACGTGATGTAATTGCACAGAACGTTTCTGATGTTCGTATACGGTAGCAAATTTTGAAACTAGTCAATCCCTCCCTTCAACAAGTGATAGACATATTGGATTGGCAGGACACACTTGGCTTTGCTCAGGAATCATTTGAAACTTCGCCACCCGTGTGTCAGGTTAACCGGCCCACCGGGCGCGCAGCACAGAACAGTAAACAGCCCTCGCGCCCGTCCGCGCACTTGCAGCCAAGCTCTCCGCCACGTGTGCCGCGCAAGCAAGCAAATGCAGTGCTAAAATCATGCCCGCGGTGTGCTACTAGACATTCACGTGAGAATTGCCCGTCACGCCAAGCTATTTGCTTTTTCTGTAATTAAAAAGGACATGTTCAGAGTGTTTGCCAGAAAAAGCTCAGATCGGACACTCACAACCATTCCAGGCCCTTTGCTTTGCGCCAGAATCGGAATCGAACCAAGGATACTCAGGCTCGTGAACCTTCGCCCATGGAAATTCATGTAGTTCATTCCACTCCGCCCAGTGCCACTTTCTCTCTCAGTGACTGTGTTCGTCCCACAAAAAGTGTGCATCGACATCGTCGGAAATCCCGTCAAGTCGCAAGTGATTCTGTACCAGTGTCAGTTCACGTTGCACGAGACAGTCGCTCTTGTCGTCAGCAGGACAATAAACTTTTTGTCGACTTGGACATTGACGTCAAAGTGATACCATTCCAGCTCGATACCGGGGTTGCAGTTTCACTGATCAATCAAGATACATACAAACAGCTGGGCACACCTCCGTTGCGTGCCGCAAATGTTAAGCTCAGTAGCTATTCCGGTCAGCATATCCCTGTGTTAGGACAGTGCAGCCTTCTTGCAACGTACAAGGGACAAACAAAACTTATGTCATTTTACGTACTTCGTTCTTCTTCTGCTGTGAACTTGTTTTGTTTCGATTTATTTCAGTTGTTTTCCTTGTCTATAGTCAATCAGGTCCTATCAGTGAACCAGACTGTGCCTTCAGACAGTGTTTCTCGTCTATGTGAAGAATTTGCTGACATTTTTGCACTGGGCCTAGGTTGCGCTAAGAACTATAAAGCACATTTGGAACTGAAAGTAAACGCGCAACCGAAATTTTTCAGAGCGCGCAATGTTCCCCACGCATTGCGTGATGAGGTCGCAAGAACGTTAAACGATTTGAAATCACAAGGTGTGATTGAACGTGTGCAGGTTTCTCTCTGGGCATCACCCTTAATAATTTTGCCAAAACATTCCGGAAAATTGAGGCTTTGTGTGGACTTCAAGGCAACAGTGAATCCACAACTAGTGATTGCAACTTTTCCTTTACCATGCCCGGAAGATCTTTCTGACAAACTGCGCCCTGGTAAATATTTTTCGAAGTTGGACCTAGCGGATGCGTACTTGCAAATACCGGTGGACGAAGAATCTCAGCGCGTTTTGGTGGTTAACACGCATCTTGGTTTGTATCGATTCAAACGACTGCCATTCGGGTGTGCATCCGCCTCTGCATTGTTTCAGCAATATCTACAAAATGTTTGTGCGTCGGTCACTACTGCAGTAACCAATCTGGACGATATTGTGATCTCCGGAAAGACGGAAGAAGAACATTTAGCCAATCTCAGAACATTATTTCAGGTCTTGTGACAAAATGGGCTTCGCTTGCGGAAGGACAAATGTGTGTTTTTTGCTCGTGACTTAACCTACATGGGACAAGTACTCAATGCCCAAGGCATACATCCTAGTCCCGAGCACCTCCATGTCATACAAGACTTGCCTTCGTCGCAGAATTTGAAGCAGCTACAGAGTGTGCTGAGAAAAATTTATTATTATCATCGCTATGTGCGCCACGCCTCTTCCATTTCGCCTGGGGGGAGTCTCGTTCCCCTTGGGGTTTTACCTGCTTCGTGACTGTCTCGCCTGTTTTGGAATGGGGGACTGATGACCTTCGCTGTTAAGTCCCCCTTAAACATCCCAACAACCAACCAACCATCTTCCATTTCAGCTCTGCTTCATCGCTTACGCCGTAACGGTGTTCCGTTCGTCTGGACGATGGAATGCGAACGCGCCTTTCACCAGTTGAAATCGGCGTTGCTTTCCAATACTTGCCTTACGCCATTCGATCGCCAGAAACCCCTTTTGTTGATGGTGGATGCATCGGATTTCGGGATCGGTGCTGTGCTTGCGCACAAAGATGGATCGCATGATCGCCCTATTGCCTTTGCGTCCAAATTGCTCTCGTCTGCGCAAATAAATTAATCACAGGTCGAGAAAGAAGCATTGGCTATCGTATTTGGTGTTACTAAGTTTCATGATTTCTTGTATGGTCGTCACTTTACCATCATCACAGACCACAAACCTTTGACATCGCTTTTTCATCCGACCAAGCCTGTATCTCCACGTACAGCGCAGAAATTCATTCGCTGGTCTATTTTCCTCTCGCAGTACCGCTACGATATCTTGTATCGGTCCACTGCTAGGCACGGAAACACCGATGCGTTGTCCCGTTTGCCTGTTGCTTGCATGTTCATTGATGCGGAAACCGATGACGTGGTCGAATCGTTTCTGATTGATTTTCGTCGTGTAGCTAGAGCCACAGCTGCTGACCCTGTCCTTGCTACCGTTCTGCATTTTGTTGCTACGCAATGGCCCTTGTCAAAGTCACGGATCGAGGATCCGTTGGTTCGCCAATTTTTTGCTCACAAGGAGAGACTTTTTGATCGACGTGGTGTTTTACTGTTGCGTTCTGATAACGATCAGTCCAGGGTCGTGGTCCCACGTTCGTTACAGTCCTCTGTCTTACGGCTTCTCCACCAAGGACATTGGGGTATAGTGAGAACGAAACAACTTGCTCGTCGGCACTGTACTTGGTTCGGAATCGATGCTGCGATTACGAATATGTGCTCTTCTTGCATGGCGTGTGCTGAACAACAATCCGCACCACCACGGAAATTCTTTGCATGGCCGAAAGCCACTTCCCATTGGCAACGATTACACATCGATTTTGCTGGTCCATTCTGGAATGCTCGATGGTTGGTTGTAGTAGAATCATTCAGTAATTTTCCTTTTGTTGTCCGGATGTCTTCCACGACATCATCTGCCACCATCCAAGCGTTATCCGCTATCTTTTGCATTGAAGGTCTTCTACAGACTGTTGTTTCCGACAATGGCCCACAATTTATGTCCGCAGAATTTCAGTCATTCTGCAAGGCCAATGGTATTCAACATCTGACATCCACGCCGTTTTCGCCTCAGTCAAACGGTGCCACTGAACGATTGGTCCGGACTTTCAAGTCATAGATGTTGAAGTTGAAAGAGTCGCATTCTCGGGAGGACGCGTTATTGCTCTTTTTGTCCTCGTATCGCTCTCAGCCCCGCGATGGTCGTTCGCCGGCTGAGTTGCTCCACGGTCGTCCTCATCGAACCTTGATGTCTTTGCTACATCCGCCGGATCAGGTACCTGTGCAGCGGCAGACACCTGCTTTTGCTCCAGGCGAAGTTGTCTACTATCGTAACTATCGAGGTTCACGGCGTTGGCTCGAAGGGCGCATTCTTCGCTGCCTCGGCCGCGCTATGTATCTGGTTTTGGGGGCCTCTGGTGAGGTGCGTCGGCATCTCAATCAGCTGCGCCTCTGTGGTCGCACGGGTTCTGCCGCTCCCCGTCTGCTTTCAGCGACGGTGCCGTCCGGTCAGCGCCCTGGGGACCTACCTACTGGCTCGCCTCAGCCCCAGGTGTTACCGACGCTGCCTTCCATTTTGCCCCATGGCGACGCGCCGCCCTCTGTTCTCCCGCCGGCGACGCCCGCAGTGGACGCGTCGCTGCAACCGCCGGGCGCCTCCCTGGGTCACGCACCGCCGATCGCTTCCCGTGACCCGTTGTCCTCCGCCATGGACTTCTTGCCCGCTCCGGACCACATGTCGTCTTCGCCCGTCGGGTGTCCCGACCCGATGGAGGTCGACCCGTCGGCCCCTCCTGTCTCTGTGCGGGCGCATACGCCGCATGTTGGCGTGCACCCTAGACTAAGTTTTCAGGCGTTTCCTAGCTCCCCTCGGACCGAATGGCAGGGTGCGGGTGGCACAGCCTCGCCTGTTGTTAGGCTCCCCACCTCGTCGCATACGTCAACATGGGGTCCTCCCCACGGCAGGCGGAAGCCTTATAACACAACCGTACGCCGATTTGCGGGGGAGGAATGTGGTGTCACCGCCAGACACCACACTTGCTAGGTGATAGCCTTTAAATCGGCCGCGGTCCGGTAGTATACGTCGGACCGCGTGTCGCCACTGTCAGTGATTGCAGACCGAGCGCCGCCACACGGCAGGTCTAGAGAAATATCCTAGCACTCGCCCCAGTTGTACAACCGACTTTGTTAGCGATGGTTCACTGACAAATTACGCTCTCATTAGCCGAGACGATAGTAGCATAGCCTTCAGCTACGTCATTTGCTATGACCTAGCAAGGCGCCATTATCATTTGCTATTTATCTTGTGATGCATGTACCGTCAGACTGATGTTCACCAATTATGGATTAAAGTTAAGTATTCCAGAAGCTACGTATCTTTTTTGCTAGTCTCGTGACATTGTTCTGTTCCAGACCTCACGCCATCCTTCGTGAGCTTAAACGCATGTCTTTCGGCTTCCTCTCATTGTGGGTTGGCACTCTGGCCAATCCACAACAAGGACTGAATTGAAAATGGACAGCTTATTGCAGATGTTTTGATGCAGCTAAACAAATTTGTGGTCAAAACATTCTACAGTAATGGAAAACGTAACAGTAGTTTATTAAACATCCGAAATTACAGAATTTATAGAAGGAGAGATGACATAAGAGTTCTCTTCAGCTAGCAAATTTAATATCATTTTTCAGCAGCCAGAATGATAGACAGACTTTAACTGAGTACATTAAATTGTCTCGAGAACTACACATCGGATGAAAAAAGTTATAATCCTGATTTACTTATCTCGGAGAAGGACAAACAGTAATACCACACTCGACCCTGACCCCAGCCCGAGCGTGCGTGGCGGGGTGTGTGTGTGTGGGGGGGGGGGGTGGGGTGGGGACTTCGAAATCTTCTATGGAACCCCGGTTTTTTACTGCAAATGACCGTTCTACGGCAAAATCTACATAGGGTTTGTCTGAAGAATTTTCTTCTATTTGCCACAGATGGCGATGTAGTTACAGGAATATGAATGGATACACAGTCGTAATTTACGACATGCTGCTCAATGGCCGTTGAATTTCCAAATGGACTTGGGATGGAGACTCATGATTAAGGGCACGAAAGGCCAGTGATCCGTGTGCGGCTCGCGTTGGTGCCGTTGGTAGATTGGCATCGTGTAATAGGGATGGTGGCGTCTCGTTTTCTTCTTCTGTTTACTGGCGCCACTGCATTTGCTATTTTTGTCTGTCCGTGAGTGGCAGCAGCAGCATTTATCGATATCTAGTACCGGTACTATCTTTGGAAAAAAGTGAAGTATTTTCCAGGTCGGGTGTGTCATTAGTTCGGTTGGGACAAAACAGCAGAAAGGTCTGGCAGCGCAAGGACATGCCGGGACCACTGGCGGCACGCAGGCATTGCCCGATCGAGGAGCTGTAGTTACGAGGGCCAAAACCTCGTTGTGCACCAGACCCAGGACGTTGAGCTGAGTGAACATTAATCCAGTAGTGAAACCTCCACTATTTTGTGAAAACACCGCTTGATCGTATGCTGCTCCTCGCAGGGTCGCCGTGAGACGAACAGGAACAAGTGGAGCGTGTCGAGTTGGTGTGATCTATTATCCGGCTTCTATACCTGTTATTAGTTTTTGAATTTTGTGTTATTATTGGTGTAGTGCAAGCAGCGGTATTTTACTGCTTAGTGGCAGCTAACGCCCCAGTTACCTCCCCTGGAGGTTAGCGTATTTTTGTGGCAGTGTACTTTCGTCGTGTTGCCGACGCTGACAGACATGACGTGTAGTTCGACAGCCTCCTCGATTGCGGTGTAGACTGTGGTTTCTTTTGTCTACCTTGGTTGTAGTGGTTCCTTCTGCCTTTCGATGTTTTTAACACCAGATTCTGAAGACGGTGTGCTGTCTGTCACTTCATCCTCGCTTGAATTATTCAATCGTTGTACTGGTTATTACGTTAGGTGGATTTGGTAACAGGATTGTCGTTAGTTTTAGTTGCCTCCCTGTTAGGTGAGCATAAGTCTTGGCTGCCTGTCTCACCGGTTACGCAGCTGTAGGACTTTTCTCAGTTCGATCCTTGGAGAACTGTCAGTTGATCACTCCCTTCTTTTTTGGTCTCATTGTGTCAGTTGTTTAATATAATATTTTGTTTAAAGTATTCCTATTTCCTGTGGCCTTCAACCGACAAATAATTTGAATTCTTTCTTAGTAAGGCCTTCAGATGTCAGTGTAGCTAGTGTTATAGTCAATTTTTTATGATTGTTTTAAGAATTATTTTGCTTTTTTAATGTGTAATTGTCTTCCTCATTCGTAATTCAGAACCTTATCTGCTAATTGTTCTGAAGTATTGCTTGTGGCCATCAGCCAACAAAAACTTTTGAATTCTTTCGTAATAAGGCCTTCAGCCGTCAGTGTAGCTTGTGTTACAGTCAATTTTTTAAAAATGATTATTTCCTTAAATAAAGTGTATGTTTTTATTGTGCAACCAACGGTAACTGATTAGGCCCCGTCAACACCTTTTCCTGCTTTCCCTAACTGCCACGTTTCACTTTCATAACTTCTAGTTGTAAACACCATACCCATCGTTGTGGTCCTCCAACACATCGAACAGGGGACTACTCGACGCCCCACTATAGCTGTGGCTGGAGGCGAACGCTACTCTACTTTTACAATTAAAGCAAATGTCCAAACATAGTACCGCCAGATTCAGTACACTTAGCAACCCGCTTTTGAAAAGACTGTACCCAGGACAGCAAATCTGTGAGAATGTCAGCACAGACGTATCTGGTGCAGTCGACCATGTCCTAACGGCGTTTTGGCACTTGCTGGTATACCACATAAAGAAATCCGGCGATGGTATATTCGGCGACCTAGCGGTTCAAGAAAAAAGGGCCTCCTATGGGATACATCGAGCAGAGTAAGCACGGTCTAACTCCCTTGCTTCAGTTGCGTAATGTGCTAGGCAACCATCATTCTGAAACCACACAGGTTGTCGAATGTCCAGGGCAGCACCCTAAGTTATACCGGTAGTTCCAAGTATGTTCGATATTTGCTTCCAATTGACGTGCTGTCGATAAAATAACTGACGAAGGACGCTGATGGTCAACTTGCCATAACCAGTGGGGATTGTCTACATTCCAGTAATGCTTATTAGGTTGAATTGTCCTTCCATGTTTTGTGGACATAGAGTCATCAGTAAACAGAATCTCGGCAAAGAAACTGGAGTTCGTTTCCATTTGTTTACATGCCCATTCACAAAACACTACTTTGTTACGGAAATCGGTGCCATGACGCTCTTGATGCAGTGACGCTTGGTATGGATGATACTTGTGACGATATTGTATTGTGACAGTACTACTTATGGGCATACCGGAATCGTGGTGCAATTGCCAGGGGCTTATCGGTGGATTGTGGTGCACATCGCTATTTCGTAAACTCCTCCTTTGCTTCCTTTTGCCGACCTGTACACTGCCATCAGACATAAAGCCGTTCACATTCTTGTGAAAGGTGGAACGAGAATGAGCTTTCTCTGCAAAACATTCGGCATTGAAGGCAACAGCACCCTCAACATTTCCTCTGTATTCCCCGTAAATCTGGATGTTTTTAATTTTTTCTTCTGTGGTTGCAACATTCATCATGCACTTGCACGTCTTTTCTGCAAATAACAGGTAGGTGTGCAGTAGTTCGCTACGCTGTCACGCTGGCGCTCCAGTAGTCCCCTGTTCCCTGTGTTGCGGAAATACAATGCTGCGAATGGGGGTTTGCTATTAGAAGCTTTGAAATACTGGCCTGTCCTACCTTCGCAACATGGAGATGGGGTCCCACATGCTATTCAACATTTCAGTGCCACTGAGTAGCATGTCGGAAATTACGTTTGTGCAACCATTTCTGTTCCTCCGATTACAACGCAATCTTTATCGAAACGAAGAAAATCCTTCGAACAAAACGAATTTTGATTTTGCCATAGAATCGTGATCTGCAGTTATATCAGAATAACACAACATCCAAAATACTTAAACGATTTATTTTAAACATAGCTGGACAACAGCAATGGTTTCAAGTACTAAAATTATAAACAGCAGACCAGTTGCAATGGATAAAAAAAATTCTTTACCTAGGTTTCGACAAATATAAATTTGTCTTCTTCAGAAGGTAGCAACTTTACATTAGTAAGGACGATGGTACATTTTTCATATTAGGTGCATTGTGCTGCCACCTACTCCATATCAGCGATCTCAGTAGTCATTAGACATCGTAGAGAGCAGATTGGGGCGCTCCGCGGAACTCACGGACGTCGAACGTTGTCAAGTGATTGGGTTTGTCATACGTGTGTACGCGATATTTCCACATTCCTAAACATCCCTAGCTCCACTGTTCCCGATGTCATAGTGAAGTGGAAACGTGAAGGGAAAATTACAGCACAAAAGCATAAAGACTGACCTCATGTGTTGTCTGACAAAGACCGCTGACAGTTGAAGAGGGTCGTAACGAGTAATAGGCAGACATGTATCCAGACCATCACACAGGAATTCCTAACTGCCTCATGATCCACTGCAAGTACTATGACAACTAGGTGGGAAGTGAAGAAACTTGGATTTCATGGTCGAGCAGCTGCTCATAATCCACACATCACGCCAGCAAATGCCCAACGACGCCCGACTTGGTGTAAGGAGCGTAAACATTGAACGATTGAACAGTGGAATAACGTTGTATGGAGTGACGAATCATGGTACACAATTTGGCGATCCGATGGCAGGGTGAACATCATCTGCTAGTCTGTCTAGTGCCAACAGTAAAATTCGGCGGCGGTGGTGTTATGGTGTGGTCGAGTTTTTCATGGACGGGGCTTGCAGAGCACAGGCCTACATTGATGTTTAAGCACCTTCTTGCTTCCCACTGTTGGAGAGTAATTTGGGGATGTCGACTGCATCATTCAGCACGATCGAGTACCTGTTTATAATGCACGGCCTGTGGTGGAGTGGTTACCCGACAATAAGATCCCTGTAATGGACTGTCCTGCACAGCGTCCTGACCTGAATCCTATACAATACCTTTGGGATGTTTTGGAACGCCGACTTCGTGCCAGGCACCGATCGACATTGATAGCTCTCCTCAGTGCAGCTCTCCGTGAAGAATGAGCTTCCATTCCCCAACAAACCTTCGAGCAACTGATTGAACGTACGCCTGGCTAGGGTGGAAGCTTGTGTCAAGGCTAAGGATGCGCCAACACCATATTGAATCCCGGCATTACCATTCGAGGGCATCACGAACTTGTAAGTAATTTTCAGACAGGTGTCCGGATACTTTTGATCACATAGTGTATCTTACACGAAACACTGTGAAGTATCCCTTACCTATCGGCTATGAACGGTTCGGAAATATTTCCCTTCATAATAGAAATCATTGGGGTCAGAACAGACAGCTCAGTTTTACGATGTGTGCCGAAAGTATGAGCTATGAACTCGATGCTGTGGCCATGTAAGCAGAAACGCCTTGTGATTTATTGAAATAGTAGCTCTGGACAGCATTACGAATTATTTCCCTTCCGAAAAGTAACAAAATGTGTCTTCTTAGATAAATCACTTAACTTCATATTTGTGTACAATATTTATACTGACTCGTACAGCACATAATGCTGTAAAATATACTGAGACGGAGCTTGTTCTGGAACCGAGTAACAGCTGTTACTGTGCGGTAACAGCTACTGCAAATGCAGCTCAAGAATTACGTTAATTCAACACCGCAGCGTATACAATCTAGCTCTGCTTTTTTTAAAGCTCAAAGTTGTGACGGTATTTGGAAACCTTTTCGTTTATTCGATTTTATACCTGTCATTATTACTTTCTTCACAAGACTCAGCTATCCAGTGAAAGATACGTAAAACCGTTTAACATGATAAAATTGTGAAAGACTCCAGCAGTTTAATTTACAGGTCGCCTTAAGGTGTGATGAAATCTACAGCCACTTACACTGTTATTGGTCTCTTTTCTTTTTCGTGTGTGAGTGGTGCGTGAGTAGCCGACTGCCAGTCAGCTAAATATCTGTTCCACTTTTCATATTTTCTCATCAAGAGCTTTCCGCCAGACTTAAGTGGGATGATATACGACGGATTGCTGAAAAGAAATGCCTCCGAACTTTTTACGTGGAAACTCTTAAGGCTTTCTAAATAAAACAATCGTTATTAACTTTCTGGCCGGCCGTTGAGGCCGATTGGTTCTAGGCGCTTCGGTCTGGAACCGCGTTGCTACTACGGTCGCGGGTTCGAATCCTGCCTCGGGCGTGGATGTGTGTGATGTCCTTAGGCTAGTTAGGTTTTAGTAGTTCTCAGACTAGGGGACTGATGACCTCAGATGTTAAGTCCCATGGTGCTCAGAGCCATTTGGTTAACTTTCTGTATCTTTATTTATCACGTCTATGTATTTATTTTCTCAAGAAACCGACACTGGCGACAAACAAATTCCTCTCAATGCGAGGCCAGCTTCTTGACCCGTCAGTTTAGAATGTTTGACCACAGTTTACGATAAACAGTCACGAAACTCCCGCAGTTTTTGGCAACTGCGAAATAATTTTTCATTTATTGTAAGGAATATACAAGCATACCAACAACACAGATGAGAACTGTGCTGCTACAGACTGCAGCAGCAACAAAAAATATCTCCAACTTTGTAAAAATCGTTCCTATGTTTGTAAGTATTAAAACGAGTGGAATCCGCAAAGAAGCTTGTGAAACGGGATACAAACGGCGAAAAGCGTAAGACTTCAGGAAGTACGTACCAGACACGGGATATACTAGTAATTACTTCCTCTTTTGCTTAAAATACATAAGGTCGAAATTTTGTCGAAATTCTTTTCTCGTCTGAAACGGTTTTCTGTGATACAATTACGAGTCTCATACCGTGAACCTTATATATTACAGTGCACTAGGATTTCATTATTATGTGTTGACATTAACAGGAGACGGGATACTACCTTAACTACGTATTTGTTTCTGCATTGGGAAAGTCACAGCCACGCTTACTGTGTGAGCAAAATGGAAGCAACACCATGAAAAGCGGCAAGTTCTCCGTTTATATCGTTCCATTCTTGTATTACTACACACCAGACGCTTCAGCTGTAAAAACTTTTGACTTTACTCAGAATGTTGCAGTTTTTTCGCCCGATAGAGTTTTGTGACATTTTGCCACAGACTGTGGTTTGACTTTTTGATGGAACCTCAACCTCATCTCTGCTCACACCGCTTACTCATTATCAAAGGGAAGTCTTCTAAGGTGTTCATTAAGCCTTGGAAACATACGAAAATCGGATGGGGCCAAGTCGGGAATGTACGGAGGATGATCGATGACAATTTGCCCAAGGCGCCGGGTTGTTGCAGATGTCTCAGCTCTCGTGTGTGGTCTGACATTGTCATGCTCTAAGAGAGGGTGCTTCATGTGCGCCCGAGTTCCTCGAATGTGATACTCGACTAAGCATGCTGATTCTCTCGCTCTGACCATTTACGTTACTCACCTCCATGTTAAGAGCAGTAAGTCGTAGCCCTGAAGCCACAGAGGGCTGCAAATATGTATACACGAAGAACAAAAACGTAGACTGTTAATGATATTTGCTTTCTTTAGTAAGCCTTAAGAGCTTCTACATAGAGAACGGGAGTCATTACCTTTCGGCGTTTCTCTTAGGAAGTCTCCTACCTTCATGTTAACTGAAAGCCTGTTAATGATATACGACTCTCTTGTGGTGACTTTGAGTGTGATTTAACGATAGTCTCCATAATTCTGTCACACTTACTACACGAATGCTTGATGAAACGGGGCATTCGTTTTCGGGTTCTTATCTCCTCAAATAATGCTGCGCGGTAAGTATTCCAGATTGGTTACTAAATAGCAAGAATCTGGCTCTAAGTGTTCTGCATACCATTCCTCACTGAGATATGACATCGGCGACTTTCTGTGTTCGAAACGTAATTGAGTATTAAAAAACAACTCAACGTTGTGAACTCCAGTAAAATATTGTGGATACAGATTTACGACTCGTCTTGAAAGTAAAGTTTATAATAGTCGAACAGAGGCAGTGATTCCCTGCAGTAATATGAGGATGACGGCTAAAAGTAATCTAACACTACGTAGCAATTTCTCTAATCTTCACTTACATTAAGATATAAAGAAATTATCATACGAAATGAGAGGCAGAGACACATCAAAGACAGCTATCGCTAGAGTCTCCGGCATTAGGTGGAGCCTTACATTGCGGCCCTGAGAGTATTCGCATGAATTGGTAGTTCACGTGGTAGCTTATGTATTGTGCTAGAAGCTCAGTGTAATTTGTAATTGTTATTCTGATTGATGTGAGTTGGGTCATACAAGATTAATATCTGTGTACCATTGGTCCATGAATAATCGCTGTCCCGAGGTTATATCAGACCACCTGAAGATTAGGGAGTGGGAGATTAATGCTATGTACCGTTCATGGATCAATAGGCCCTAGAGCTCTGACGAACAGCGCTTCCCCTTAGGTGTGTAAACGAAACTTTCGCATACAAACAACTGTTACGGCACGTAGTTTAAAAATGAAAAAACCACTAGTTACTTTAAAATATAAAGGAATAATTTAACTTGTTTATCTACGTGTGTTGTACTCTTATTGCTGAATAGTGTACGTATTGACCTTTGGTAGCATACTTTCTGGGTGTATTTTGGTTTCTCCGCATGCTGTTTATTTATTCCTTGTTAAAGTTTTTCAGATTGAGAAGTACAACATATGTGGTTGGTTTTCGAGTTGGTTATTTTTGGAAGATGATTACAAACTATAAGAAATACGTACACTGAACAACTCATCAAGTGTCTCATAAAAGACTGTCACTAGTTTCAGTTGCTCTGTAACATTTAACTAACGCATGATAGACATCTATTTTCACATATGTCGTTACTTCTTTGTAAGTAACAGTGAAAAGCTCCATAAAGAATTTATATCGATTTGTGATAGGATTTGTCTTCCTTGCACGAGTAGACGTTTCTAGAGCACGGTGGCAAAATAACAGTTTCGTGTGAAGCAAATGCTAACTACTCTCCTCGTGGTGTTGCTCTATACGTATGTCTGCAGCTGTATTTATACAGTAACGAACTTAACCGAATAATAATTGTCTTTTTTTAACGTAACCGCAGTGTATCTCTACCAATACTGTAATTTAATTTTCCTAATGTAGTACATCTATTTGGTGGAACACGATGTAACTGGCGTCGCCCTTTCCTTACAGTTAGAGTGGCTGTCGATTGCAGATACCAGAATAACAACGTGGCTCGTTGTCACCGTTCGAAATAAAGTCACGTACTTGGTGAATTACACTGTACAATAAAATTAAAAGATCACTTTTAGAAACCCTATAGATGTTTCCCATTCCGACGCTTGCGGTTCAAATTTGGGTTAAAGCTGCCTACAACCTTACTCTGTAACAATGCAAAAGCGTGGCGCCCTGTGACGTTACCTTTGGGTTAGCGCACGCTTCAAATAGCAAGGTGTCGCCTCCTGCTGAAAAAAGACCAAAAGCTCAATAGTTCATTTGTCGTGTAAAGTGAGTTAATGATATCGCATTGGCATGAAAGATCATCACAATTCTGCCCAATGCCACTGTGGACCTATCATACGATAGGAAAGTCATCACAGACCCTCTTATTCACATTTCTGTCATTAACTCGACACCTCTGCGATAGAGGTAAGGACAGCGCCGCCCAAAATTGAAATAACGCGATTTTTTTGTGGATGGTGGAGGGAAACGTCTCAGGCATAACACAGCTCAAATAGAAACGATAAGGCCTCAGGGAGTGGCGTAAAATGCGTCGGTAAAACCATTTCTTTCCCTGGGACAGTGATTTCCACACATTTCGCGCCCGAAAACAACGAGGGAAAGGAGGAGGTTCTTGACAACCTTAGGCTCTGTTCTCTTTTCCTCCTACTGAAAGATTCAACCCTTCTCGACGGACATCACAGGAAAGCAAACCCCACTGAAAGGGATTTCACCTCTGTGAAGGTCCATGCAACCGCAATTTAGGCTCTGGTGTGCAGGGTGGAACCACTAGGGACCATTCAAATCTTTCGACGAAATCTGACGTTTATCTGAAGCACGAAAGGGTCCTTATGCTTCTTCAGTGCTCAATTTTCACGCCCTTCTGTTTTCTAAACATGGCATGGCGCGACATTAATGCATGTGAGAATAAAAACGGCAAAGGGTCCCTCTCAGAGACTCCAGATCGAGAAAACCGTAGAGGGAGCCCACCGACGTTTATTATATTGAATATGTTAAAAGTGTGGCTTTACAGAGAAAACATGGAAATACTACTAGGGGTCTGCTGGCAGGCAGCACGCCTTAGAGGCGTGTCAAGTGGTTGCATACCTGCAGGCACTTAAGGCTACCTTGCCGGTTATCTCAGTAAAGGTACACATTTAAATGTCTCAATAAATGTGAGTGGGTGTCACAAAGGGTTTCAGGGAGCTGGAGGGTCTTAGAAGGATACTTTGCCATCTAATTCACCTCTACGTTGAAAGGTGGCTACACTGAGTCACAGCGCCAGAGATTGCGCCAAAGTGTATTATTCAGCCGCCTCCACTGGCAGTTGTAGTTCAGAAGTTGCCGTGGGCAGTTGTAGTTCAGAAGTTGCCGTGGGTAGTGCTTGTTGAGAGGATGTCGATAGCAGTACTAGTTGAGGGCATGTCGTGTGCAGTTGTTCTGTTGGACGAGACAGCAGATGCTGTTTGATTGTGGATGTTGCAATGATCACAGTGTATTTTTCGTCAATATATATGAAGGTAACAAAAAACTTTTTTTTCAAATTTCATGAATAACAATGCCTCTTGGTCACAGGTTCAGTCAACAAAGCATCTGCCTTGTGTTCATGTATTAGACTGTAATTTTGGTTTCTATATGCAATTATAGCATTTCTGGTTTTTTTTTAATTACTTCATTGTAAATGGTGTTTAAAACATCTTGTCATATCGAGGAAGAACCGTGCCAGATGTGTATGTTGAACCACACTTCCACACACAGAACAGTTACACTTGTGCTTTGTTGTTTCATAGGTTTTATAGTTGCTGGGGACTTAATTAATCAATTGTGTTAACGGAAATTTCCTTTCTTTCTTTATTGTTATTCTATGCAGTCAGATTGTGTACTAATTATACACAGGGCCAACCGGTTATGAGACTTCGTAACTGGACACATAGCGACTAAAAATATTTGCATTTTATTTAATTAAGCCCCCATGCTCGTGGTGACCACTGCTTCGGATCGTTCCTTGGAATTCTTTTGATAGTAAAAATAGCAGACAGTAGGATTGTTGTAGTAATTTGTAGTTTAGTAATTGTAGTCTATATTGCATGTATAGATTTTGTAACTGAAAATTTGTAGTTGTCTTCTCATTCTTCTGAACGGTATTTTTGTGGGATTTAATTTTTGATGAGTCGCATACGGGTTTGACAATTTTGTGCAGTTGTGAAGGTTTTAATTGTTCCTTAGGCGTGTTTGTCGGGAAGCATTTCGTGTGAATGGTATTGTTGGTGAAAAAGTGTTACATTGTGTGTAATTTTTGTGTAATGACGAGTTTTGTATGTTTTGTAAATGATTGCACAATCGATGAAAAAGGCAGTAATGATGGATAGTCAGAATGACTAAATTGTTAACATGGCGAACTCGCCAACACAGGAGAACAGTATGATGAATAATGAAGTAGAAAACAATTTAATAAGCCGGGAAAATAGTTCAGAACCAGTTCAAAATTTTTCACAATCGGAAAATTTTAAGAATATGAGATCTGAAACAGTATCGAATGCAGATAGCTTTACAGCTATGACGAAGGAAGTTAGTTTTAAGGGAAATGTTAGGGGCGAAAAGAATTTTGAACCAGTTAATATGGAGTAGATGATTGGTGCAATATTAAATTTGGGCCGGCCGGGGTGACCGAGCGGTTCTAGGCGCTACAGTCTGGAACCGCGCGACAACTACGGTCGCAGGTTCGAATCCTGCCTCGGGCATGGATGTGTGCGATGTCCTTAGGTTAGGTAGGTTTAAGTAGTTCTAAGTTCTAGGGGACTGATGACCAGAGCAGTTAAGTCCCAAAGTGCTCAGAGCCATTTTTTTTAATAAATTTGGGATCACAAATAGGAACAATTAAAACTGATATGGGAGTTTTGACAACACGGTTAGAAACTGATGTGAGAACAATGGAAACACGGTTAGACTCACTGGGATCACAGTTAGGATATGAATTGAAAACAGTGGCAACACGGTTAGAAACTGATATGGGAACAATGGAAACGCGGTTAGAACAATAGCGACATGTTTTAAAAACATGAAAGATGAATTAAAGAAAGAAATTAGAGAAGAAGTACAACCGATTTTGAATTCTCACAATAATAGATTAATTTCAGTAGAAATTAGACAAAAGGAACAGGATACAGAACAGGAAGAAAGAGATCCCATGATAGTACAAAAATTTTCAGAGTTACATTTACAATGTGCACACGATAAGGAAGAAATATTTGAAAGAACTGAGGATTCCATACCAAATGAAACAATAAATAACCTAACAGAACAATATGAACAGTTAACTACTAAATGTGTCAATACTGAAACCTGAGTCGCAACGCTTACGGAAGACGTAAATAAACAGAAAGAACAAATAGGTAACTTATCGGAAAGAGTTGAAGAGATTTCAGATAAATTGACAAATCTTAGTTTAAATTGGAACAGATATTCAGATGATACAGCTCCATTGCCATTTGCAGAAACCGAAGAGTACCAGAACATAAATAAACTTGTTGAAAATCAGGGAAACTTTAATGAACGTGTTAAAAGGGAATTTGAGGCGTTACGAAAGCAAGTCAAACAAATTGAAAGCGAAATCGTAGGAAAAGACAGTAGAAGAAATTTAGAATCACAGATAGCAGCGGGTTTTGAAGAAAATAATTTATTTCATTTACGAGATGCAACAAGAGAGCGCCAGGTGCGCGAACTTGACAATAATCGACTTTCGGACTGGGACAGATGCGGTAGGTCTTTGTCGCCATGAGGCGAAAACTTTGACTAAAAACACTTTTTAACTCTTCAGAAATTTAAGATCTTTCACAATTCTAAGAATCACATACATCCATGTTCATGGTTAGATCAATTTATGTACGCACATCCAACAAATTGGCCACTAAGTCACAAACTGGAATTGATGTGCAGCTTTTTATGTCCTCAGGGGATTCGCTACACTAAGTGAATATGTGCCGTAGCGTGCACAGGGCCCCGAGCTGTAGTGGAGTTATTTCCGTTTTAGTTTTCTGCACAGCTGCCTACTCTTTTACTGTTCTTTGTATCTATCAAAGCAACTCTTCAACTATCAATCTATCTATAGAGTCGGTAAAGAATAACCGGACATGACTATTTTACCCAAAAGTGATTTCGGAAATTACTGTTTGGAGTTACTATACCTTCTGCAGCATTCATTCGTAGTTTAAATAAAATTTTACCTGTTTATCTTCGTGACAATATTACTTCATATTTGGACGATATTCTTATTGCTAAACGTTCTGGGAGTGAGCTTAACAAAATTTACGATTCATTATTCCGTATTTTTGCAAGAGTTAGCATTACAGTGCACTTGGAAAAATTAGAATTTGGTCGTACTCAGGTGACGTTTCTTGGTCATATTATTTCCACTGAAGGTATTCTTCCTGATCCAGAGAAACTAGACGCTATTCGTAATTATGCTGTTCCTACTACAAAACGTGATGTTCGTAGTTTCCTTGGTGTCTGTAATTTGTTAGATTGGACAATTTGGCCACACCTCGTTTATGCGAACTATCTGGAGAGAATTCTAATTGGTGTTGGGATGAGGAAGCTCAACCAGAATTTGAACAACTTCGTGAAGCTTTAGTTGCTGCTCCACTTCTTTCATACCCGGATTTATCTAAACATTTTTGTTTGGCGACGGACTCATCATACAAAGGTCTAGGTGCACACTTATTTCAAGTGATAGAAGAAAACGGCGTTGTAATACAGAAAACTATTGCATTAGGAAGTTGTGTCCTCTCTAAATCAGAATAGAATCATTCGATTACGGAACTTGAACCTTTGGCTATTGTTTGGGCTTTCACAAAATTTCGCATATTTTTGTATGGCAGTCATACTAAGGTTTACACCGATCATCGAGCTCTGGAATTTCTTATGTCAACAAAATTAACACTTTGAAGATTGTCACGATGGGCGCTGTATCTACAGGAATTTGATTTTAGTATTGTTTACATACAGGGTTCTTCAATATTATTGCTGATGCTTTTTCACGTGCACCTATGGGTTTGAAACAAAGTGCTGAGGAGGACTGCAAAGAAAACAATAATTGTTTGACGTATATTCAAGGTGTAGCGTTTGAAAATTTTATTTCGTCTTCGCTCCAGGACATCGCTAAGGAGCAAAATAAGGATCCAATCTGGAAGGACATTAAGGAGAAGTGGAGGAGAAAGGAAAGCGTAGCGATTAGACAGCATTATTTAGTTCGCAATGATATTCTTTTTAAAGAAAATCGGTCGACAACTGTGTTTGGTTAGTTTGCATTCCTGATGAGTGGGCTAAGAAATTGATTTGGTAAACACATTTCAGTTATGCACACTTTGGTCCCAGAAAATTCTTTCATAAATTACGAGAAAATTGCTACTTCAGTAACATGGAAAAATGTATTCGATCTGTTCTTTCCAAATGCAAATTATGTCAAAAGGCTAAGCCGCCAACTATTTCTTACAGAGCACCGTTGATTCCTACCATTCCAGCGAAATTAAAGGAGATGGTTGCAGTCGATTTGTTCGGTCCAGTGGTTCGTTCTACTAATGTTTTTGCGTAAATTTTGGTAGCAGTGGAATTGACATCAAAATATGTGTGTTTTACATCTTTACGCAAAGCAACAGCTCGTTCAGTAGCTAATGCTTTCATCAAAAATTTTCTTAAAGAAGTGGGTCGTGTTGATAAGGTTATATCAGATAATGGATCACAGTTTCGTTCTAAAATTTGGTTTCCTACTCTACGGCGTCGTAAAATTAAAAACCAATTTTCATTTCACTTTTACACTCTCAATCTAATGCTTCAGAGAGATGGATGAAGGAAATCAATAAATTGTGTCTACTTTATTGTCATCAGAATCACAGAACGTGGAATCAGTATCTTCATATTTTTCAAAACATTCTGAATGAACTCCCTAATGATTCAACTTCTTTACCGCCTATATTGATATTAAAAAATAAAGCACCGACAAATATTATTTCTGAAATCGTTCATTTTCCGCCTTCATGGAAACTGCGGCATTCTGATGTTGTCAACCTGGCTGTACAAAATATTGCATCTGCGACTGCTAGAAGAGAGAAATCAGCTAAACTTCCTGGTCGTTTAAAACCTTGTCAGTTGGTCAAAAGGTGTTAATTAAGTCTCACCGTTTGTCTCACAAAGGAAAAGGCTTTTGTCGCAATTTTTTTCTGCTTTATAACGGCCCATATAGAGTTTGCAGAATTATTCAGGATAACACTGTCGAAGTAGAAACTCTTAAATCTCGGCGCTATAAAGGAATACATCATATATCGAACGTAAAAATTTTTGTTGAGTGACATATTTTTCAGTGCGAATGCACTGACAGCCGTAAACAAATAAAAAGTCTAATTTCTCCGATGAGATTAAGTATAAAGCTTTAGTGACTTGATAAATTATGGTATTAACGTTCAGTTTTTTTTTTCAGGATACAGTTGTATAAAATATTTAAGAACTTCAGGTAAATTCTGCGTGTGTCCGACGTTAATAGGACTTGCTTTCGAGAAAATTTCAGGAAGAATGTAATTTCGAAGAAGAAAGTAATAAACTAAAAAGGTAACTATTAATTGAGTTTTTTTTCAGGTAACATATTTCCACTTAGGTACGTACTTTAGACGTAATTTGCTGCTCGCGATTACGTGATTTATACTTTGTGTTAACTGATTTTGACAATGATTGATTAATGAACATGGTTGTTAATTATGTATATTATGCATCGCTTGGCTGCACTGCTTTTTCACTGACGTCACATTTTTTTTATTATGTGGCTGCTGTGCTTATTTATTTAAATTCTAATTATCACCTGATTAGTTGTGCTGATATGGTTATATATGTAAGTTATACTTCGTGATTTATCTGCTTGCGCCTTCATGTTTACTTATTAAGATTATGTATGAACATTTATTTGCTTATGCTGATATGATGCTAATGACGTGTTGATTATGTAAGATATATATTTGCTGCTTTGCGTATGGACTGCATATTTACACATTTCTGTTTTGTTGTCATAACTACTCTTTAATTTGGTATATAGAAATGCTGATATACGGTGTACGAACATGGAGTTTAGGTCACACTATGGTATTAATCATAGAAATTTTCGCTTGGCAGAGCCTCGTTTTAGGGATTGTGCTACATCCACTTGTTAACATTATGTTCACTACTGGTATATTTACTCGCTATTGCATGTTTTGCTTACGCTCAGTGCCTTATATTTTAAGATAAGAAAATGAACTGCTATAATTTTACGAACGACATTGGTACAAGAAACTTCATTGAAGTCACATGAGCCAGAGGTTTTATAGCAGCTCTATAAATTTATGCTAATAGGAAGGAAGCTGACGACATGACATACCAACACTAGGTTCAGACCATTGACAATTATTACACTGCATTCATCGTGAGCAATTGAAATAGCAAGTGACACTTGACACAAGATATACTCCACACGTTTGCTTCTGTTTTGCCATGATTCTTGAAGTGGTGTACACACTGTGAAACATTACGATCATTCACTCTCCGTACTCGTACTTACTTACTGAAAGTTATTCAAACTAAAGGCTCCTAGAGGTCATGTATGCATTTCTTTTATTTAATGATGGACAAGGTAACCAAAATGTATTTTATAATTCATAATGAGTAGAAGATTTGGGTCAGATGGATTACACAGAGGTTGTGTGTGAGCATTGTGTCTTCGGATTGTGTGGGATGATGAATTGAAGTTTGCACTAGTATTTTCTCTGTACTTGTTCGAGGAGACTGACTAGAGGAAAGAGTTGTTATGGAAGTGAAATGATATTGGTGATAAGGTTTATATGTTTCGACGTAAGAGGTATTATTAAAGTATTAAGATTATGTGATGCTGATGATTATTGGAGTTTTGGTGGATAAGAGGTAAAGTAAGTGAGTAGCATATTTATTTTGTTGGTTTATATGTAACAAGGAGGATGAATATGGCAGATTAGAACATCCAAGTAGAAGGACGATTGTCTACACACACACTTTGTTAAATCAATAAGCAGTATATACTTTTTTTTGGAGAGAGGAGGTATTTGCATATCTTGGCACACTGACAGTGGTTCAGCAACCTTACATTTGATTTCGCTTGGCAAACATTGGTCTTGACAAGATGACTATGACGTTGACTGACTATTATTGACTGTTATACACTGCTGCCACTACTACTTGATACACATGTTGAACATCAAATCTTTGACAGAATTGCATTTACACAGTTAACACTATTCATTTAGAAAGATGAGTGAATGTGTTTTGTGTGTTTTCCTTTCCTAATCCCAGATTATTGGTACCGACCTACCTCCTAAATATTACTTTACTTGTTTGTTGTGGCTTGCACTGACACCCATAAATATTATAGGTTTAATGATATTAGTGTATTTTTAATAATTAATAAGACAATTATCTGATATCATTTGTGTGTTTATTATAATTTGTATGTTTAGTGTAAGAGCATTTACAATAATTTTGTAAAAGCAATTGTGTGTGCGTTCAAACTGTTGTTCGTGCTTGCACCTATCATCATTGATGGGCGCCACTTGGAAATGTTTAATTTCTGCTAATGAACTCTGATGAACTGTCTCATTAGTGATAGTGAATATTATGGACTGTTACCTGCACCTGTTCAACATTGCTGGGTGCCAATGATGGAAGTGCTTCTACTGAGATAATGTCACTTGTTGGTGTCTGCGCCTGCTCGCCATTGCTGGATGCCACTGTTGGAGCTGTTTAAATACTGCTGATGAAATGTTGTGGGACTACTATTTGCACCTGTTGACCATTGCTGGGTGCTACTGCTGGAACTGTCAACTACCCTGATGAGTGCTACTTGTTTATTGAACTATTGGAAAGATTTTCTGTGAATATTTGTATAACCCGATTTTTTGTTTATTTACTGTTTATGAAATGTTATGAGACTCTTACCTACAACTATTCGTCATTGCTGGTGCCATTGATTGAATGATACTTGTGTAAACTATTATGTAAAATTACATGTATGCAAGCATTTGTATTCCTTACTGTATTTTATATATTAGGTTACTGAAGGGTCAGTGCAAAGCCAAAATTTATTTAGTTATGTGATATTTATTTATTAATATTATCTTTTATTTTTGTCTGTATTTTTTGGACGAATTTGGTGGTATATTCACCACCAATGCAGGCCAAAGTACCATCAAATTCTAGCACGTGGAGGAGGGGCATATGAAAGGCGGCTACACTGAGTCACAGCGCCAGAAATTGCGCCAAATATTATTATTCAGCCGCCTCCACTGGCAGTTGTAGTTCAGAAGTTGATTTGGGCAGCTGTAGTTCAGAGGTTGCCGTGGGCAGCGCTTGTTGAGAGGATGTCGATAGCAGTACTAGTTGAGGGCATGTCGTGTGCAGTTGTTCTGTTGGACGAGATAGCAGATGCTGTTTGATTGTGGATGTTGCAATGATCACAGTGTATTTTTTGTCAATTTATATGATGGTAACAAAAAAAATATTATTTCAAATTTCCTAAATAACTATGCCTCTTGGTCACAGGTTCAGTCAACAAAGCATCTGGCTTGTGTTCATGTATTAGACTGTAATTCTGGTTTCTATATGCAATTATAGAATTTCTAATTTCTTTTAATTACTTCATTGTAAATGGTGTTCAAAATATCTTGTCGTATCGTGGAAGAACCGTGCCAGATGTGTACGTTGAATCACACTTCCACACACAGAACAGTTACACTTGTGCTTTGTTGTTTCGTAGGTTTTATAGTTGCTGGGAACTTCATTAATCAATTGTGTTAACGGAAATTTCCTTTCTTTCTTTATTGTTATTCTATGCAGTCAGATTGCGTACTAATACTACTCAGGGCCAACCGGTTACGAGACTTCATAACCGGACACACAGCTACTACAAATATTTGCATTTTATTTAATTAAGCCCCCATGCAACGTGATGACGTCTTGGGACGGTCTGAAACAGGAGTATAGAAAGATCGTAAGGAACCTTTACCGCTTCAGATGAAGTTCAGTTTCATCAAATAATTTTGAATAGGCGCTAGTCGTTCCCCACTGTACACCAGAGCAAAAACTGCGGTCACTCTGCACTCCAAAGGGGTGAGATCACTTTCAATGGGTTTGCAGCCCCGTGATGTTCATAAAGAAGGGTCGAATCACCCAGGAATAGTCACATCGTTTTTCTTTTGCTGATTGCACTGCAAACTGTCGTTTCCGAACGCTAAATGTGTGGAAATCAGCGCCCCAAAAATACGGTGGTTTCCACTGACATCCTTTATGCCACCACCTCAGGCCTTTTCGTTTCGATTCTGAGCGGCGGTGTGTCTGAAATGTTTTCCTCGACCACCTATAAGAAAACCACGATATTTCGACGCTGAGCGCGTGGGTTCTGACCTCCATCGCTGAGGAGCCGCAACAAGGGATGGAGTGTGGGAAACGGGAGGCGGGAGGGGGGTCAGACATTCCCATAGTGCGTCATGTTCACGGTAGCACTGAACCGCATTGTGGTGAAATTGGTGCCAATGAGACATCATTCATCCACTTTACATGACAAAAGAACTTCGGCGTTTTCTCGCAAATGTCGACACCTTGCTATTTGAAGCGTCGTCGAGCACGAGGGTGATGTCGCAGGACACCACATTTTTACATCTTTACAGGGAAAGGTTTTAGACATCTTTGAGCCAAATATGAAAGTTATGCATCCGAATGTGAGACAATTACGGGGTTTCTCAAAGTTTTTTTTTAATTATGTTGCGCGCTGTAGTTAAACTGCTCTAAAACTATTTCCCGCACATTTTCTTTTTGCTTAGAAACAAAATGGGTTTAGTATACTAATAGTTACTGCGGTAATTAATTTCGTAGATGTTGTCTGTCGTTGTATTTTCTTAATGAATTTTTGGAAGTACACCACTGAATCCTCAATAAGCTGCTGTAAACTATACAAAACGGTATGACGTGCAATAGCAGTAACTGAAGTCGTTTTCACACTAAGTTGCATCTAGTCTGCCTCCGTAGGTGTATGCTTACCGAGTGCGAAGGCGTGATGGAAGATATGTGTTAAACTGTAGGTGTTTAGTGGGAGTATTTTTGCAGGGAGGGTGGAACAGCTTCCAGTCAGAGCTGTGGAACCTAGTGAAGACCAGCTTGAGTGAGAGAAGGATAGTGTGATGATCACCAACACTCCGTATAGTATCCGAACTACGCCAAAGGCAGAGGATGACACTACCAGAGGTCGTTATTTATTAGACCGCCGGAGGCAGAGCATCGAGGTATTGGTTACTTCTTCTTATATCACGATAAAGTACGAGTGTTAATGTTGTTACTAAATCCTGTGGTACATAAATGATTTTGAAGAATGTTATAGATGATGAATCATTAAATTTAATGATTTACTGATACTTGAATAACCACCCATGAGTTTAGAACTATATCAGGTCACTCTGGTTGAGGACACTTATTATTCTCAGTTTTGAAGTCTATCTTTGAAGGACATATTACTCGACAGCACTGCCGCGATTTTCATTAGTCGGCTATCGCAGTGGTCGTTGCAAACAAACAGTTGTGTACGGTCGTCTTAAAGCTATCAGTTGTTTGAAAGAACCCATGAAAAGTAGAACTTTTCATAGAACCTTCAGAAAGAGAGCCTTGACAGTTTCTCCATCAGAAGTGGCATTCGAGAGAAGCGCGTTCAAATCCACAGCAGACAATGTAGATATAGGTTCTAGTTATTTTCCCTAAATTGAATGTTGAGACATTCACATTAACCCGTAACTCCTCCATCTCAGGTTGCGCTCTGACCCTAATGGCTCGTCACTCAGATAGCGTTTACATCCTCGGAGAAGGCTTGAAGTCCAGCATAGAATAGATCCACTGCTATTTGACAGAATGTCCAGCCGACTTCTCGGTTAGATGTATTTTGTTTCGATGGGTCAGTTTGTGACCTTCCAGAATAAATTTTCCCTCTGCAGAAGAGTGTGAGCTGATTTCAGTCTTCTTTTTGAAGAAAGGATGTGGTGGAGACATGGCCTAGCCACAATCTCGGTAATTGTTTCTAGAATAAACTTTTAGTCTCCAGCGGAGAAAATTTGAAATCAGCGCAAACACCGCTACAGAATGAAAATTCGTTTTGGAAACAATACCCCAGGATATGGCTCAGCCATGTCTCCGCCACACCCCTTCTTCCAGGAGGCATAGTCCCAAAAGTTAGGTACGAGAATTTCTTCCAGTCAAGTATGTAGGCGTAAATTTAACGAGTTAGGATGGGTACTGCATGCATAGCTCAGTCGGTAGAGCGATTGCGTAAAAGGCAATGGTCCCAAATTCTATTATCGGTCCGGCACACAGTTTTCATCTGTCAGCGCCCTGCGCCTTTCGTCTGATATGTAAAGATTTTCGTTATGAAACTTACTTATACAAAATATTTATCAACATCAACTGCAAAAAGCAACTCAGTTGAATGTGTCCCCGAATCATATTTGTCCAGGAAGTCGGCCCTCACGCTTATCAATTTCCACAAACTCTTTCCTAACTGTGCTGTTAATTATGAGTAATGAATCTTTCATATTCTATGTGTAGATTTACCCGCAGAAAAACACAAACTCCACAAGACAGTGTATTTGCATAAGATGTCCTGTAGACTGATTTTAAATGTTCATCTTCTTCGCGATCCTATGTACCGTATTATAGCAAAAGTGAAATGCTGTAAAACTGCTCTTGCAGTATAATTAATGCGTGACACAACTGCAACCTTCGACTGGGTCATACAAGATGATGATGGTGATGAGGTCCCACACACCGTGGAGCGTAGGGAACGATGCAGGAGACACGCACCGCCGTACTGCGCAAGGTGGCACTGGTTTGCCATTGCCTTCCTCCGACCGGAACGAGGATGGGTGGTGATGATGCGTACGACACAGCAACACCCAGTCATCTCGATGCAGGACAAGAGGTCCACAGAAGTCCTACCTGTTATGCCAAAAGTCAGAAAATACATAACTAAGGTATGATTCGTGTCTTTATTGTCTTGACTGTCATACAGATTGCTTTAAATGTTGACAGTGAGCATTTCTACACGCTGTAAAGTGATTCTGGAATAACAATACTGCAGGTCGAATTTCACCTGCAGCTAACGGCAGGATAAGGAAGTCGTCCGTATTTCCTAACAGACCTCTTCTTTAAATTTTTGCCACAGATTAAAGTATAGAGATGTTCAGTTTGGCGATTGCGCAGACTAATTTGCCTTCCCTGATCGACCGATCCAATGTTCTCCAAACATTCTATTAAGATGGTCTATCATTAAATGTGCGTACAGAATGGGAGGGACATCCGTCATGTTGGTACCACACCGAGTGCCTAATGCACAGTGGGACGGCTTTCAATAACTGCGGCAGCAGCATATCTTAGGTACTCGAGATAATTGCCTACATTTATATTCCCATCATTAAACTAGAAACCAATTATGCGGGTCTTGACTCCCAAGTTTCTGGACTAAGATCATTGTTTTTATCCAGTAATGTGAGTGAATGAGGATTCTTAGCTAACAATTAGTCCAAACTGTGAAGACTAATATCTAGATTCTTTGTAAGCCATGCTGTTTCCTGAAAAAAAACTTTGCATAGATATTCCCCCTCACTTTAACTTTTCGTAGATAATACACAGAGAAGCTAAATTGCTGTTATGACCTTGCAGTAACTTTATCAAGCGATACATTACATGTTTTGAATTCTAGCAAACATGCATGGACCTGTAGTTAAGCTGGCTAAGTAGCAATGAAGAATGACGTTATTGATCACGAAGTATGCATGACGCGTCTGGGAAATATTTCAATCTTCAGAAATACAAGCAAAAGGTAGCGCAAGAAGTGGTACAAGCCAAAGTAACATGATATGACAGACAGACAATGCACTTAAGCCGTAGGTATTCTTTTAGTTCGAAAGCTAATTTCTCTAAATATGATTGATAGTAATAGATTTCACGCTTACAGGTTATTTGGTCTATTGTGCTTACGATTAAGCAATTTATAAAATCTAGCATTAAATCTCTTTTTACTTTCTTCGTCTCTGTCCGATGGAGTACGTCTCTAGTCACAGCAGTGTGAATTAAATATGGATAACCTTGCTTTAGGTGAGTGAGGAGTGGACCGCTGAAACGTGGTTAGCAAGTCTCCGATGGAGCTGCATGTTAAAGGCGAGATTAACGGATTATATAGTGATTCTTGCCAGGAGCTGAATTGGGGGACATTTAAGTTTGGTGGATATTTGTGTGATTGGTGTGGACTATTAATTCAAAGGTCCTGTGTCAGATGTCCGATTGCGGGCAGTGTTTACATTTTGTACTAAAATGGATCAAATGGCTCTAAGCACTATGGGGCATAATATCTGTGTTCATCAGTCCCCTAGACTTAGAACTACTTAAACCTAACTAACCTAAGAACATCACACACATCCATGCCAGAGGCAGGATTCGAACCTGCGACCGTAGCAGCCGCGTGGTTCCGGACTGAAGCGCCTAGAACCGCTCGGCCACAGCGGCCGTCTATGTACTAAAATCATCAGCTATGATGGCCGAAGACTTACGTCATTAGTTGTCGCCTACACGGATTGCAATGGAAGCCACAGCATTAAATTTACTTAATGGACTTAAGTCTTGCGGAATAACATTTTAATGGCGTCTGCAAAATATCGGATGGTAGAAAGGTCCATCGTTCTACAAGTATGAACTGCTCATAAAATTAACGTTCTACGAATCGGATCGTGGAATATTAGAGGTCTGAATATTGCATCGAAATTTCAGACTGTGGCTAGAGAGACGACCAGGAAACAATGAAACACGATAGGGTTTTCTGATATGAAACAGAAAGATTATAGGGAAAAATGGTTAAATGATTTCATGGTATTAATAAGACCAGCGAATGGTGTAACCTTGTTGGCATGGTCATAAATAAGGAAGTTTTAGGTGCTGTAGCCAAATCATGGACCTAATTATTAATCTCAGGAAGGGACTAAGTAACCACAACCAACTTTGTCAAAATCACAAACTGAAAATGAGAAATAAATGTGTGAAGAAGCAAGGGAATTGATAAAATTCCTGTAAGAGAATGAAGACAGCTTAGTCCTTGGTGACTAGAATACTAATACGGCGGAAGCATTGGAAAGGAGTATAACCGGAGAATATCAGAGCAGCTAGGAACGAAAGAGGAAAGGAGGCTTTTAGAGTTCTCTTGTAGATTTCATCTAACTGTAGTGAACACCCTTATCCAAAATCACAAGAGGACTCCGTATTCCCACAGAAGACCAGGCTACACGCCAGATATCAACGACAAAACTGCAGCACCAGTGTCGTTCAGAAGTACGATGAAAAGTTCGTTTAGACATGCATACTTTTTCGAGGGAACAGGCACCGTAGTGACTACAGCCGTCATGAAATACAAGAAATGTATTCGCAGTGGTGAATGTAGACAACCATCAACTGTATAATGGAATGACGACAGTGAAAATTTGTACCGCTAAGGAACTCGAAACCGGATTTCCCGCTTAATTCCAGCTGTCGCCTTACCTTTAGGGTAACTGAGCACGACCCAGACATCCACATGTCATCGGCCATGTGTCTGCAACCAATACTCGTACAGTCACTATGTATATACCCATACAGTGGAGACGTTTCAATTGAAATTAGCTTGCCCCGTGTCGGCGGATAAATACGACATTGCACTGCCTACCTCCTTCGGCCAAGCATGCACGTATCAAGGAACAGTCACTGGGGCCTAGTGGTAAGGGAAACACTTGTGATAAGAGGTGTGTGTGTGTGTGTGTTGGGGCTTATGGGCGCTCAACATCGAGGGCATCAGCGCCCTGACACACATTAAAAGGAACGAATGTGGACAAACGTAATAAAACTGAAGCACACACTCAAAGAAAACAGGAAAAGAAGGAAAATGCTACATAAGAAATTAAAACCTAAGGAAAGGGAAAACATAGCAACAAGAATGCCACAGGAAATTGTCATTGGCTGGCCACTTACATAAAATATGGGCGAGCTTGTCACACAGTGAGCAAATTAAAATCCTCTCCCTAAAATCTTTGGAAAAACATTTGGCACAGAACTTTAAAACTTTAACCACATTCGTCCGAGTGTTGCCTAAAAGAGATGGCAGGTCCGCTGGCAAGTCTGCCGCGGCCCGCTGGTCAGAAAATAAAACGCAATCCAATGAAACGTGGCGCACATTGACCTGGACGCCGCAAGCACCACACATTGAAGGGTCGTCTCGCCGGAGCAGGAAGTCATGCGTCATAGGGCTGTGGCGTATTCGAAGCCGAGTGAGGAGAACCTCGTCCTGTCGATGGGGCTGAGCCGGCCGCTGGTGGCCGAGCGGTTCTTGCGCTACAGTCTGGAACCGCGCGACCGCTATGGTCGCAGGTTCGAATCCTGCCTCGGGCATGGATGTGTGTGTTGTCCTTAGGTTAGTTAGGTTTAAGTAGTTCTAAGTTCTAGGGGACTTATGACCTCAGCAGTTGAGTCCCATAGTGCTCAGAGCCATTTGAACCATTTTTGATGGGGCTGAAAGGAAGTACACCACACACGCGTTGTGGGCTTGACGATAAGGAGCTTATTGTCAGTCACTTCCAGCTACTCATCTTCCCACCAACACATGACTCGTGAGCTCAACAGCAAGGTGAGTGCGTGCAGGGGGATAGCACACTGAGATACTTGTGGATCGAGACTCGCCTCCTTGGCTGCGAGATCTGCCCTTTCATTCCCAGCAATGCCGACATGCCCCGGAACCCAGCAGAAAGCTACAACCTTCCCCAGTCGATGTAGTCGGAGGAGGGCATCCTGGATGGTCTGTACTATTTTGTCTGACGAATATAAACGTTGCAATGAGTGAAGGGCACTGAGTGAATCGGAACAGATAAGAAATTTAGGAGAGGAAGAATGTCTCATCTGCTCCAGTGCTCGCGAGATCGCAGACAATTCTGCATCAAAGACAGTAAAAGTCTGAGGCAGTCGGACCTTGAGGACACGATCCGGAAAAACAACTGAGCAACCAACAGAATCCCCTTGTTTCGACCCATCCGTAAAAACAGCTACATAGTAGTGGTGCTCAGATAAAATGGCAGAAAGTGCTGCATTAAAACAGTGGCTTGAGTGCAATCTCTCTTGTACTGCAATAAATCTAAAATCACTCCGGGCCTCTTCAGTAACCAGGGTGGCCGGCGGTTAAAACCCTGGATTTGGGGTTGTACAGACTCCACACCGAGCGACTCTAGCACACGTTGCACACGGATCCCAAACGGCAACGTAGCACGGGGACGGTGGGAAAATAGGCGGTCCAGAGGTGGATGGGCAACAAGATGGTGAGCAGACGAGCTGGGAGCTGCAAGAAACTTACAAGCCTGGCCCACCAGCAGTAGCTGCCGCCGGATGGTAAGTGGCGGTTCGCCAGCCTCAGCACAGAGGCTGGGTACGGGACTGGTCCGATACGCACCCGTGGCCAGTCGAATCCCAGCATGGTGAACAGCGTCAAGGATCTGCAAATAAGATGGCCTTGCTGACACATATACTGTGCACCCATAGTCCAGCCGTGAACGCACAAAAGCTCGATAAATCTGAAGGAGACGCGCCCTGTCCGCTCCCCAAGACCTGTGGCTGAGGCACTTGAGGATGTTCAGTGCCTTCAGGGTTCTGGCTTTCAAGTCACGTAGGGGTGGCAGCCATGACAACCTGGAGTAAAAAATTAGGCCCAGAAACCGCACTGTGTCTCTAAAATGTAGGACAGTATCCCCCATATGCAAGGCAGGCAAAGTAAAAAGACAACGAGAACGATTAACACGAACACAAACACACTTATCGGCAGAAAACCGAAAACCCGTCTTTGCAGCCCACTCCTCTAACCGCCGCACTGTTAGCTGCAACTGACGGCTCACGGTTGCAACACTGGAGGAGTAACGGAAAACAGCAAAGTCGTCCACAAACAAGGTGCACTGTACTGGACGCCTCACTGTAGACGTTATACTGTTGATGGCTATGGCAAAGCGGGTAACGCTTAAAACACTGCCCTGGGGGACACCGTTCTCTTGCTCAATGCTATCAGACAGTGTGTTACCAACGCGGGTCCGAAAAAACCGCTGAGACAGGAAAGACCGAATGAAAATGGGGAGGCGGCCACGAAAGCTCAATTGATACAGTTTTGCAAGAATACTGTGCCGCCAAGTAGTATCATATGCTTTACTGATGTCAAAGAAGATACCAATACAGTGATTCTGACGGAGGAAAGCCTGCTGAATAGCCGCCTCTAGGAGGGTCAGTTTGTCGACCGTGGACTGAAATTTTCGGAAGCCACACTGAAAGCGGCTAAGGAGCTGTCTGGTCTCTAACAGCCAGACCAGACGACGGTTAACCATCCGTTCCAGGGTCTTGCCGACACAGCTTGTCAAGGCGATACTACGATAACTACAGGGACATGTGCGGTCCTTTTCTGGTTTGAGGAGAGGGATGAGGATTGCCTCCCTCTACGAGGTGGGGAACACTCCTGTCAGCCACATGAGATTAAAACATTCGAGGAGGACTTCCTTTGACGCTGCTGGCAGATGTCGAAGCATGGAGTACAGGATGCGGTCGTAACCTGCTGCAGTGTCAGAACTCTCAGTAAGTGCCGATTCAAGTTCCCACATGGAGAAAGGTGAGTTATAGGCCTCAGAACTGTTCGACCCGAAGTCCAAGTTCGCTCTTTCGACAGTCGCACGGTAGCGACGAAACGCTGGATCCTGTGTTGCAGTGGCAGTAATTTGTGCAAAATGCTCTGCCAGCGTCTGAGCAATGGCTCTGGGTGTCGTTTGGAGGCATCCCTGGTTCAGGACTGCAGCTATTGGTAAACGGCTGCGTTTACCGGAAATCCTCCGTATGGCTTCCCATACTTTTGTGGAACAAATGGAACGGCTGATGGAGCCCAGGAACTCCTGCCATGACCTTTTCTTGCTCTCTTTAATGACACGGCGTGCCCTGGCTCTCGCGATTCGAAAGGCGGTAAGATTGGCCGCTGTTGGGCGGCATTTAAATCGGCGAAGAGCCGCACGCCTGTCCCGGATGGCTGAACGGCACTCTTCTGTCCACCAAGGCACAAGGCGCCGCTTAAGAAGGCCAGAATACTGTGGTATGTGATCCACCCATTCCTGTACGCTGTTGTGGCGTTGAAAGACAGCGAACCGAATGAACAGTGGCCAGTTAGCCCTGCCAATCATCCACGATGGCGGCCTCTGCTCCAGCAATACACCATCCAGGAGATGAATACGGATGGGGAAGTGATCGCTGGAATGAAGGTCGTCAGTGACCTCCCAGTGAACAGAGTCGGTGAGGGTTGGAGAGCAGAAAGATAGGTCAATGGCTGAGAATGATCCAGTAGCAGCAGAGAAATGAGTTGGAGTACCTGTGTTGAGGATGCACAACACTTGAGATGTTAGGAGGCTCTCCAGAATTCGACCTCGAGTGCAAAGAGAAGTGGAGCCCCACAGGGCATGATGGGCACTGAAGTCTCCCAGAAGGAGAAATGGGCGGGGAAGTTGGTCGATAAGATCTGTGAGAGCGTCTAAGGTCATTGCATCCAGAGGGGGTAAATAAAGGGAGCAAACGGTAAGGCTCCGACGTGAATGAATTTCAACTGCAACTGCTTGCAGGTCAGTATCCAGGGGGAGAGCAGAGGAGTGGTGGTCATTATTGATAAACACGGCGACTCCGCCTTTGGCCCTTTCTCCAGTCAGGTCATCTTTGCGATACAACGTATAGCCCCCTAGTACAGGAGCATCAGATGGTTTTAAATGCGTTTCCTGTAAACACAAGCACAGGGGGCGTTGCCGTGCTAGGAGATTCAGTTCCTCAACATGTGCCAGGAATCCATTCATGTTTCACTGTAAAATGGGAGCCATCTATCAGGGTGGGAGTACCTTCATTCTCACTTTCTGTAGACGAGGAGAGCCCACAACAGGTGGAGGCTCAGTTTTGGGGCGAGATGATTGCCCCAGTCTGACATCAACCTCCATCGCCTCTGTTGAGAGTTGAGACAGACATCAGAGAGAATGACATCTACATCAGCAGACTGTATAACTTCAGTCTCCTTTATCGGGCGAGTCTTTGGCTTTGGCTTAGACTTTCTGGCCTGAGGTGGCATTGGAGCCAAAACCTAAGAAGCAGTAGGGGGTGTAGCGGTGCTGGGCAGTGCACAAGACTGGACCCGGGAAGGGGCAGGAAGTTCCATGATGTCAGCTACCACAGCCTGGTCAGAAGGCCTGGGGGGAGCAGCAGGCTTCAGAGGAACGGCAGCAGTACACGTACATCGACAAACGCAGGTGCTAGTGCTGACAGTAGCAACCTCCGTTTGTGTAGCGGCATCGGTTTTCAAGACTGGCTGTTTCAGAACTGAAGAAAAGGAAGCAGCCAACGGGGGCGGCTGCGTGGACTTGTAAATTTTCTTTGCCTCACCATACGGGATGCGTTTGGTGGTTTTAAGTTCCTGGATCTTCCGTTCCTCAAGGAAAACTCTACATTCCCTACTCCACACAGGGTGATCCCCAGAGCAGTTGACACACTTGGGAGAAGAGGAGCAACCACCTCCCTCGTGGGCGGCTTTACCACATTTCCCGCTAGTGGCTTCCCCTTTACAAACGAGAGTAGTGTGTCCAAAGTGTTGGCATTTAATACACCACATGGGGTTGGGGTAATAAGGCCGTACACTGAGGCGTAGGAAACCTGCCTTCACATGCTCTGGCAATTTGGTGCTGTTAAACATAAGGAAAAATGAGTCAGATTTCATGAGAGCACAATCCACCCGTTTCATAACTTGTTGCACGTCGACAATTCCTTCCCGGGACCATTCAGCCTTCAGTTCGTCTTGAGGAATATCAAGGAGATCTCTGCACGTCACAACACCCTTGCTGCAGTTCAAGGTGTTGTGAAATTCAGTCTCTATCGCAAACTACCCAAGAAATTTTGCCTTCTGAAGGTTCTGGACTTCCTGGAAGCTAGATGTTTCAACCACGAAGGTGCCATTTCGCAAGCGCTTTACAGATTTTAATGTGCCAGAAATACCTTCTAAGCCCTTCTGGATATAAAATGTTGAAAAGTTTTCGAAACTCCCATCTGTCCTTTTAATTATAAGAAACACATTCTGCGAAGCATGCGTTCTGTTACTATTACCTGAATCAGGAGGACTGGCTACACGAGCCCTCTTGTTAGATTGGGTGTTGGAACCTACCAGCGGCCCACCCTTTCCGCTGGGAGGAGAAGAAGAAAAGCTCGATGGTTCCATCTCGGTACCACGAGCAGCTAGGGAACTAGGAGGCCACCTAGACAGAGCCCCGCGTGCCTAGGTAAGCCTTATACAACTGAGGTGCGGCAGGTTCCCCAGAGGTTGCCCACTAACGACTGTTCCACCTCAACAGCCATGCATCTCATCAGCGCGCAGCACACCTTGAGATTGAGGGATTGTTTATAGAGGTTTATTCCATCCTCGCGATCCAGGCGGTCAAGCCAAAATCCCCATTCCCTGAGACACACAACATTCCACCGCCGCGCCGCACGGTGGTCGCTGAAGTATGCTCAGAGCTTACGGTGACAGGGGACTGGTGGCGCTTACCAGTTCCCAGCTCAGGAACCCCGGGGTCGCCAATCCCGTACCCAGCAAATGAATGCTGAGCCCCTGGGGGCGTGATAAGAGGGAAATCCTTGATCGAGTCCCAGTCAGGCACACGTTTTTATGGTTGTCGTTCCATTATACAACTAACAGTTACTATTACAATGAGTCTTGATCACATTTTTATTTATTCTGGTAACCAGTTTCGACCCTGCCTGTGGTCATCTTCAGACCAAAATGCTGTATGAGCAGGAGCCTTCTTCTGGTGGTAAATCACTAGAAGGAGGCACCTGCTCATACAGAAATTTGATCTGAAGATGGCCACAGGCGTGGTCGACTCCGGTTACCAGAATAAATAAATCTGTGATCAAGACTGATTTTAATAGTAACTATTAGTAATAACATTGTTCACTGTCTGCTCCCAGGTGGTATTCAAAAGTAATCATTATACAGCTGGTGATTTTCCTCACTCGTCACTGTGAATACGATCATGTATTTCATAACGGGTGTAGTCGCTACAGTGCTTGTGCCTTTGGACATGCACCGTACTTCTGAACACTGCAAATTCATATTAACCAGCAGACACTAGGCAGGCGAGTGTCATGCTTTGTCTCCCCTATGAGGGAATATACACAATGAATGTACGAATGCAGGTGGAAGCCTTGTCGAGCTCTGATAGAAAAATGGTAAGGACAGCGCTCACGATATGCGGAAAATCATGTTTTGAGATCCGGTACGGTACAAATTTTCCATGTCATCATTCCATCATACAGCTGATGCTTGCAAATTTTCGCAGCTGCAGATTCATTTCATGATATCAGTGTCATAGTTCGACCAAGGTCCGAAAATTAAATTCTGTACAGGAAAGTATGTCCACAGGAGAGCAAATGTTTTGACCCTATACCAAAAATAAAGAACAGTAGGTTTAATTTGGAGATGCTAATAAACAGCGGTATTTAATGAAATTAACTGATAAAACTAAGAGGCAGAATGAAACATAGTTTAACAGTGCTTCGGACGACATGCGAACAAACGAACCATGAGTGCTACATAACAGTTGTTCGGAATTTATAGAATCGCAGGAGAAGGTGGGAATCAAACGATTAACCTACCCTGAGCATTGTCTATGATATTGGAGGAACAATTCGAATACATCAAAAACAAGGAGCTGTGAAAACTAAAGAAGAAATAACCTTAGCTCTTCTTACATCCTAGTTCCTCGCAATATTAATATACAATATATTGCGATAGAAGATCGAGGAACTTTTCCATGTCTATAACTAGGTCTTTGGGAAAGGTTAAAGATTCAAGGAAGCAGTTCTGATGTAGCGCTTGACAAAGGAGACATGACTTAAGAAACATTAAGATACATTTATGGAATTGTATATTGTATGAACCACAGCCTTCATTTAAGTATTAAACATGGACATTTCCGCCAATGATTGTCAAATATTGTTTCATTTTAATTTATTGTGATAGTGATTTCGAGCACTACTAGTTGCCAGGGAAATACCAAATGTGCATAATCAGACCGGCGTTTGGCTTCTTTTACGCCTGTGTGCTGATTTGTACTTGAGATCTCTGCCTGGAGTATATTCCATTTCTGTTGGAAGAAACGACCATGTTTGATAGGAATTGTTGGCTTTGGAAAAGCATTCTGCAACTTAATGTGATGCAAGATACTTTACGTTCCCACAAAAAATATGTATACGTTTAACAAGAGACAGGTAATATACAATACTACCGAATCCGGCAGTTCTTCGGCATTGATGAATGTGTGGGCACTGGATGTAGGTCGTTGTCTCCTTCTCCCCCCTCAACACTCCCCTTCTCCTCCTTCTAACCCCTCTCTCACCATATACTCCACCTTCCTCTCATCCTATCTCTGTCCATCCCTCATGCCCCATTTCTGTGGACGTTTCCTCCCCTCTTTTCTATCTATCGTATTGCAAATTCAGAGTCCGTGTTAATATTCTAGTAATAAGCCGATGATGCATAAAACAACTTTCCTGTTTTCGGACTGCGAGGAAGGAAACAAAACAACACATTGTCGTGTGTACGATATTGTGGAAAATATATACATAATAAGAAACAATATATGTATTTAAATCAATTTCAATGATAATTTAAATGCCCTGTTATCATCGTTAAAACCAACTTCGTGAAAGAAAACAAACCACACGTTTTCGGTAGAGTACATCAAAACATTTTTTTTCTGGCAGTCGGCTTTAACAGAAAAAGTGTATATTCTTGTTTAAAAGAAATGTATAATTTATGTCCATCATAATGTTCACAAAACAACACATTGTCGTGTGTACGATATTGTCGAAAATATATACATGATAAGAAACAATATATGTATTTAAATCATTTTCAATGATAATTTAAATGCCCTGTTATCATCGTTAAAACCAACTTCGTGAAAGAAAACAAACCACACGTTTTCGGTAGAGTACATCACAACATTTTTTTTTCTCGTAGTCGGCTTTAACAGAAAAAGTGTATATTCTTGTTTAAAAGAAATGTATAGTTTATGGCCATCATAATGTTCATTCGAGTATCATGTAAAGACTTGAATAATAAGTTAATAACTTTACGAGATTTTTTTGTAACTATGTCAAACGATGGCTTGTCTTTATATTGTAGTTTATGTAAGAATTTGAAGTAAATCAGTGAATCACACATGTCATTTATACGCACTATGCAAGTGATAAGCAGTTACAGGATCTGCTCACTGAAACGTACCATCTGTTGTGCACAAAGTCTGGTTTGAAAGGAAATCTAAGAACGACGAAGGTGCTAAGAGATGTTAAAAAGGGTCAACAACAAAATTAAGTAGAAGACTACGTTGTAGGAGAAGTGAAGAAACTCCGCTAGTTTCGAAGCGTAATAATATAATAATGGACGAAACGAGAAAAATATAAGAAGTAGGTCACCGAAGACAAAGACAGTATTCTCTGCCACAATAACTATTGTCAAAACTAGGCCCTATTTTGGAAACGGGAATTTTATTTCGAGAGCACATGGTTGAGTGTTAATGAGTAGTGGACTGTAGTAAATTGAAAGAATCAAACGAGATGTATTGTACAAGAATGCTGAAAAGTAGATGGATCGAAAATAGTGGAAATGAGTATGTTCCTCACAGGACTGTCAAGGAAAGGAATGGGTGCGAAAAAATAACTGCAAGAAGCAATGGTTTAACAGGACATGTTTTTAGGCCATAATATAACTTACGACATGCAACAGAGGCCAATAACTGAGAAAACCTGAAGTCATTAGGTGTTAGGGCTTCTCGGAAATGAAGATAACGGTACGAAAGAAGATACTGTAGATACCCACTATAAAATAATTAGAATACTGATGTCAAAAGGTAGTCAGCGTCAAACCTGTTAATAATTATTTTCTTGAGCAAGATAGAATAATAATGTAAATCCTACGAAATTAACGTATCTGGTTAACAAATATTTTGCTAGTATGCGTTTTTTAGAAATGTGCTGTTAAACTAACGCAGGAATTTGGTGAGCAAATACTGCTTCGGGAATAATGCTTCTACGAAAAGTTAGGATATTAAGAGATTAAATCAATACGTCGAAAATCATAGCAATACTTCCACTTAGGGAGAATCGTAAACCTTCTCATAAATTCCAAAAATTTAAAACAGTCTCTGTTGCATAAGGTCTTGGAGCTAATGGCGCGTTTCGCGCGGTTGGCACATCTTCAACTGCGCGAAAGGAGTCGTTAGCAATAAAGCCTTTTCGAACAGAGACTGATTTTTCCTGTTGGAGTAATTGATTACTGTTGCTGCACCAGGGTCATGGAGTGGAGAGATATACTTTTCAGAAATGTTTTAGTTTCGTTCTTACTAGTGATCGAATTTTAGCATTTCCTATCAATCCTACTTCTTTGGTGAAATTACCTGCTATCTGAGTCCTTTTATTTCTGTAAGTGAAACATTACTTCATTTTATGTTTCCTCTGCACAAAATATTAGATCTTTCACGTATACCTCATCACATCCAGAATTTCACCTAGTTCTATCCATCCTGGTTCTTAAAGCTTTCATATATCCTCAAAATAACCGCCGATACCTACGAGCAAAAAATATCAAAGAGGAATTCAGTATTGACTTCACATATATTTTATCACATTTACGAACGACTGTAAAAGACAGTGATGTAGGCACATTGGTAGTATGCCTGCTCATGAGCCGTAGATAGTTTCCTGCCTCATTTCGTCGTGTATTAAAATGCAGTGGTATCTACATATAACAATATGCAAAATTACAGCTGCTCCACATTTCAGTAATGCTGACATTCATATAAACTTTTGAAAGCAAAAGGGATACATATCATGAAGCTGCACGAACTGACAGCATTCATATCGGTGAATATATGACAGCAGAATCGCGGAGTTAAATTTTCAGGTCGAGAGTTGAGTAAACACGAAGCCTATATTGCGGCATTTCCAGTGCCGCCAATGTAAACGGACACAATGACTGGTGTAGCCTTAACCTCCCATTCACATTGACAGGCTGGTTTCCGGTGGAAAGATGCATTTTTTAGGTCCACCGTGTTTCTGTGGTTGACTATGAAATCAGAGATATAAATACAAGATGAATACTGTGAATGCCGCCATTTTTACGGGAAGAAATTTTAACCCTTTTTCAGCTTTATATCTTCATAATAATTATAATTTATCTTTGGATGAACAAGTTGAATTTATCCCACCATAGACGGAGAAGTCAGTCTAGGACGAAGAAACCGTATCTCGCGATGACATATTTCTATACACGTAAAACGGAAATGAAGCGAGTGTATTGTAATCTTATCTATTTTTTCCCATTTCAATACTTGGTAACTTAAAAGTCGATTCTAATAGTTCTTCCACTGGGGTGACTGTAATGGCATGGGAAATGGGGAAGTGAATGAAATTAGTGATTCTATTGGTATGTAGTAGAGACTGGAAGATAGTGTAATCGGAGGAGAAAATTATTTCCCTTCAGCCTGAGATATGTTAGGAAAGATGTGGAGAGGTTAAGGAGGGAAAAGTGTAAAGAGAGGTGGTAAGTGGCAACGATAAGAGAAGGAACAGGCATCGAAACTCCGAAACTCGTCAGACAGCTTTTTAGACAACGTAAAATATGTGACCTGTTACTTGAGTTAGGAACTGATGAGCGTCAGGCAGAGTTTGTGTAGACAGGGAATAAAAAACTAACAGTTGAAAATTGCGTAATAATGTAGGGAAGTCAACAAAGAGAAAGAGTTTTGTTGTGGGGTAAATGCTCACGCCATAAATGTAGGTCAACTTCTACAGGATGGATTAGGGCCGGAATAACAGGTAAACAATTTTTTGAAACCTATTACTGGTCTGGGTCAGGTGACAGAGCTTTTACGTTCACCCTGTCAGGACTTTACCAAGGAAGACATCATGGTTATTGAGGATGGACCGACACTGGTATTGACAGAGACCCTGGGTACAATACAGAATGTGACCTGGTAAAGATTCCATCAGCACCGAGACATACCATTGTGACGTTTGCGTCTATTGTGAGGTGCCATGACCGACCTCAATTGAACTCATCGATCAGGAGTGTTATTTTGGAATCGGGACGATTGCTTGGATCGGGTTAGGGGATCACTTGTAGCCATGGCCTACACCCAACAGAAAAGGTAAGGGTAAATTGGGCTAAAAGCTAATATCAGAAAATTTAAGGGGGAGGGACTGCCGTGAGTGGTACAGTACCAACGCTTAAAGCTGTTGGGGCAGCACCATTTTATGACAGGTAGGACAAAAAGAAGTCAACTTCTTAGTGAGAACTGGATGGAAACGAACCTTCAGTTTGAGAAAGAAACTTAACAGTATAATTCTTGCATACTGGATCAGTAAAAACAACTGTTACTCAAAATTTTTTACCTATGCACTTTTATCCATGCAGTTTTATCGCACTCAATGTGAAATGCCAGTCATCGTATGTGCATTAAAATATTCGAGGGCTAAGAAGAGAAATTACTGGTATAGATGTATTAAGTGTTGATGGACTGCTGTTGGCTTCTCACTTCTTAGGGCAGAAACAGAGTAAGAAGGAGTTGCCACACTCATCATGAGTTGCCATGAATATAATTACACAGACCTTCATTAATACCGCCTAGAGCACCGTATGGAAACATGTATAATCGAAGCAAAATTTCTTAATAAATCATTCATAATAGTAGGTGTACACCAAATACGAGAAGGTAATTTTAATCTATCCATGAATCACTTTGACGCCCTATTTGCCTATTCAACAACAACAAAACGAAATAATTAGTGGTTGCTGGTGATTTTGGTGCAGATTTTCTGGAAACCTCGTCCAGTAAGAATTACTGCAGGCAATAGCATTGTCTTTCAACTTCATTCGTACTTTCAAGTTTTCAGCTACAATAGCTAATGGTTCAAAGATGGCCATTGGAAATATCCTCACAGAAATTTCCAGTGAACAAAATTATACAACAAGACCAATAATAAGTAACCTCCCAGATCATAACACGCAGTTCCTTTCGATAAATGTTAATCAGAATATATATAGTCAGTAAGTCAAAAATTTATTGGTTTAGGAAACACCTCAAGACCTGAAATGGAATGATGTGTACAATGCTCATAGCAAGAATCTAATGTACAACACTTTTATTTATAACGTCCTTAGTTTATTCGAGAATCGTTTTCCTCTAAAACTAACGCATTTTAGAACAAGGTCTATAAAAAATCCATGGATTACTCAAACGATGAAGATATCATACAAGACAAAATGTGAACCATGTCTCTCAGAAACAGCTCTGATGTAAATGCTAGTGATCAGTACAGAACATAATGCAAAATATTTAAGCTAGCAGTATGGACATCAGAGCAAATGCATTATAAGGAAAGGATAGTCACATTAAATAACGAAATAAAGACAATATGGAATATACTGAAGGAATAGACTGGTAGAACCAGAGATGAAGAGGAGCACTTAGCGTTAAGAGTAAATGCTGCACAGGTAACAGATGTGTGCAATGTTACTGAAATTTTCGGTAAGTGCTTCGTAAATGCTTCTGATAAGAAGGGGTTATCAGGTTCAGTAGAAGCTACCAGGGAATTTCTCAGAGTAGTCGCTATAAATAACTATAATAGTATTACTAACAACCTTCTGTTCAATTTCACTTTCGCCGACATTTTCAGAAATCTTACAAAACGTAACATACAGTTGTCCTTTTAAGTATTTGACCACAAATTAAATGTTATCCAAGTCACAGTTTGTATATCGGAATAGTTTCAGTATTGAGAAGGTTGGGAACATATATTCATTGGATAATAGATTACAGGCTGCTGGTATATTTTGTGATCTGTCGAAGGCATTTAAATGTGTAAATCACAATACGCTATCAAGGAAAATTAGAATATTACGATGTAACAGGAAGTGCTCCAAAATGGTTCAAATCCTACATCTATGATAGAACATGAAGTGTGTTCCTGGGAAAGAGACCTGTTTTAAATTATTAGGGAAGAACCAAATGGGAACCGATAACATGTGTTGTGGTTCCATCTTAGGGTCATTATTTTTGTTGTGTATAGCAATGACCGTTCTTCAGTAACATTACCATACTCGAAGTTCGTTTGTTTGCAGATGATACAATCATTGAAATAAAAAGACAATCAAATATAACCTTAGAAAGGTGCGCTAATGAAATTTTGATAGACGTTAATAAATTGTTCCTAGCCAATTCTCTGCCACTAAACCCTGGAAGAAAAAGCTATGTGCAGTTGAGAAAGGGTTGTATTCCAATATATGTCTAAAACATGACGACAAGCAGATAGAAGAAGTTGACAGTGTTAAATTCTTAGGATTACAGCTTAATATTAACTTTAATATATTTATTCCATAAATAAATTTATCAGAAAGTATCTTTTTTTATCAACAGCTCATTTCATGGAATCAGCGCCAGAAATAATAATTAATTTCAGAAAGATTTGAGCAGAGTTCAAGAAGAGTCTAAAAGGAATTTATTGGTGGCCAACTCCTTCTACTCCACTGATGAATTTGTTAGCAGAAACGATTGATGCGTGTATGTTATTAATAATACGACATCCTATGAATATTGCATACAATCCGACTTCTGTAGAACGTTTGTGTAGTAACGCGACCATTGTAAATAAATAATGTAAAATGTTTTTACTTTATTTTTCTAATGATATGTAGCAACAGTAGCTTAGGACTAATCGTATACACCAAAATGTACCGAACATTTAATATTTAGTGACAAGTTTTATATCTTTTTAAATGTAAATGTGTTCAGTATTATTTTGGGCAGATTCCACATACACAAGGACCACTTCATTAGGGATCTGTGGAAGATACATTACCATACTTCTTATTATTTTTTAAACATGTGTTGTGTATTATTGTTTTCTGATATATTCCACACGCAGAGGATCCCTTGACTATGGATCAATTGCAATGAAAAGTAGATTTAAAAATATGTAAAATAAAATCAATTCTCGCTCTCCTGTGTCGGGTGTTACAAGGGCATTCCCTGAATCAAGATGACTCCTTACACTGAAAGTCTTTGTACTGTGTCTAAACGAACTGCTTTTCTTCATTAATATACTACTACGGAGGGGTATCTGTTCAGAGGCCAGACAAACGTGTGGTTCCTGAAGAGGGGCAGCAGCCTTTTCAGTAGTTGCAAGGGCAACAGTCTGGATGATTGACTGATCTGGCATTGTAACAATAACCAAAACGGCCTTGCTGTGCTGGTACTGCGAACGGCTGAAACCAAGGGGAAACTACGGCCGTAATTTTCCCCGAGGGCATGGAGCTTTACTGTATGATTAAATGATGATGGCGTCCTCTTGGGTAAAATATTCCGGAGGTAAAATAGTCCCACATTCGGATCTCCGGGCGGGGACTACTCAAGAGGATGTCGTTATCAGGAGAAAGAAAACTGGCGTTCTACGGATCGGAGCGTGGAATGTCAGATCCCTTAATCGGGCAGGTAGGTTAGAAAATTTAAAAAGGGAAATGGGTAGGTTAAAGTTAGATATAGTGGGAATTAGTGAAGTTCGGTGGCAGGAGGAACAAGACTTCTGGTCAGGTGACTACAGGGTTATAAACACAAAATCAAATAGGGGTAATGCAGGAGTGGGTTTAATAATGAATAGGAAAATAGGAATGCGGGTAAGCTACTACAAACAGCATAGTGAACGCATTATTGTGGCCAAGATAGACACGAAGCCCACACCTACTACAGTAGTACAAGTTTATATGCCAACTAGCTCTGCAGATGACGAAGAAATTGAAGAAATGTATGATGAAATAAAAGACATTATTCAGATAGTGAAGGGAGACGAAAATTTAATAGTCATGGGTGACTGGAATTCGAGTGTAGGAAAAGGGAAAGAAGGAAACATAGTAGGTGAATATGGATTGGGGCTAAGAAATGAAAGAGGAAGCCGCCTGGTAGAATTTTGCACAGAGCATAACTTAATCATAGCTAACACTTGGTTTAAGAATCATGAAAGAAGGTTGTATACATTGAAGAACCCTGGAGATACTAGGAGGTATCAGATAGATTATACACTCCTGGAAATGGAAAAAAGAACACATTGACACCGGTGTGTCAGACCCACCATACTTGCTCCGGACACTGCGAGAGGGCTGTACAAGCAATGATCACACGCACGGCACAGCGGACACACCAGGAACCTCGGTGTTGGCCGTCGAATGGCGCTAGCTGCGCAGCATTTGTGCACCGCCGCCGTCAGTGTCAGCCAGTTTGCCGTGGCATACGGAGCTCCATCCCAGTCTTTAACACTGGTAGCATGCCGCGACAGCGTGGACGTGAACCGTATGTGCAGGTGACGGACTTTGAGCGAGGGCGTATAGTGGGCATGCGGGAGGCCGGGTGGACGTACCGCCGAATTGCTCAACACGTGGGGCGTGAGGTCTCCACAGTACATCGATGTTGTCGCCAGTGGTCGGCGGAAGGTGCACGTGCCCGTCGACCTGGGTCCGGACCGCAGCGACGCACGGATGCACGCCAAGACCGTAGGATCCTACGCAGTGCCGTAGGGGACCGCACCGCCACTTCCCAGCAAATTAGGGACACTGTTGCTCCTGGGGTATCGGCGAGGACCATTCGCAACCGTCTCCATGAAGCTGGGCTACGGTCCCGCACACCGTTAGGCCGTCTTACGCTCACGCCCCAACATCGTGCAGCCCGCCTCCAGTGGTGTCGCGACAGGCGTGAATGGAGGGACGAATGGAGACGTGTCGTCTTCAGCGATGAGAGTCGCTTCTGCCTTGGTGGCAATGATGGTCGTATGCGTGTTTGGCGCCGTGCAGGTGAGCGCCACAATCAGGACTGCATACGACCGAGGCACACAGGGCCAACACCCGGCATCATGGTGTGCGGAGCGATCTCCTACACTGGCCGTACACCACTGGTGATCGTCGAGGGAACACTGAATAGTGCACGGTACATCCAAACCGTCATAGAACCCATCGTTCTACCATTCCTAGACCGGCAAGGGAACTTGCTGTTCCAACAGGACAATGCACGTCCGCATGTATCCCGTGCCACCCAACGTGCTCTAGAAGGTGTAAGTCAACCACCCTGGCCAGCAAGATCTCCGGATCTGTCCCCCATTGAGCATGTTTTGGACTGGATGAAGCGTCGTCTCACGCGGTCTGCACGTCCAGCACGAACGCTGGTCCAACTGAGGCGCCAGGTGGAAATGGCATGGCAAGCCGTTCCACAGGACTACATCCAGCATCTCTACGATCGTCTCCATGGGAGAATAGCAGCCTGTATTGCTGCGAAAGGTGGATATACACTGTACTAGTGCCGACATTGTGTATGTTCTGTTGCCTGTGTCTATGTGCCTGTGGTTCTGTCAGTGTGATCATGTGATGTATCTGACCCCAGGAATGTGTCAATAAAGTTTCCCCTTCCTGGGACAATGATATCACGGTGTTCTTATTTCAATTTCCAGGAGTGTATAATGTTTAGACAGAGATTTAGGAACCAGGTTTTAAATTGTTAGACATTTCCAGAGGCAGATGTGGACTCGGACCACAATCTATTGGTTATGACCTGTAGATTAAAATTGAAGAAACTGCAAAAAGGTGGTAATTTAAGGAGATGGGACCTGGATAAACTGAAAGAACCAGAGGTTGTACAGAGTTTCAGGGAGAGCATAAGGGAACAATTGACAGGAATGGGGGAAAGAAATACAGTAGAAGAGGAATGGGTAGCTTTGAGGGATGAAGTAGTGAAGGCAGCAGAGGATCAAATAGGTAAAAAGACGAGGGCTAGTAGAAATCCTTGGGTAACAGAAGAAATATTGAACTTAATTGATGAAAGGAGAAAATATAAAAACGCAGTAAATGAAGCAGGCAAAAGGGAATACAAACGTCTCAAAAATGAGATCGACAGGAAGTGCAAAATGGCTAAGCAGGGATGGCTAGAGGACAAATGTAAGGATGTAGAGGCTTTTCTCACTAGGGGTAAGATAGATACTGCCTACAGGAAAATTAAAGAGACCTTTGGAGATAAGAGAACCACTTCTATGAACATCAAGAGCTCTGATGGAAACCCAGTTCTAAGCAAAGAAGGGAAAGCAGAAAGGTGGAAGGAGTATATAGAGGGTCTATACAAGGGCGATGTACTTGAGGACTTGGAAATGGAAGAGGATGTAGAGGAAGGTGAAATGGGAGATACGATACTGCGTGAAGAGTTTGACAGAGCACTGAAAGACCTGAGTCGAAACAAGGCCCCCGGAGTAGACAACATCCCATTGGAACTACTGACGGCCTTGGGAGAGCCAGTCCTGACAAAACTCTACCATCTGGTGAGCAAGATGTATGAAACAGGTGAAATACCCTCAGACTTCAAGAAGAATATAATTCCAATCCCAAAGAAAGCAGGTGTTCACAGATGTGAAAATTACCGGACAATCAGTTTAATAAGCCACAGCTGCAAAATACAAACACGAATTCTTTACAGACGAATGGAAAAACTAGTAGAAACCGGCCTCGGGGAAGATCAGTTTGGATTCCGTAGAAATACTGGAACACGTGAGGCAATACTGACCGTACGACTTACCTTAGAAGAAAGATTAAGGAAAGGCAAACCTACGTTTCTAGCATTTGTAGACTTAGAGAAACCTTTTGACAATGTTGACTGGAATACTCTCTTTCAAATTCTAAAGGTGGCAGGGGTAAAATACAGGGAGCGAAAGGCTATTTACAATTTGTACAGAAACCAGATGGCAGTTATAAGAATCGAGGGACATGAAAAGGAAGCAGCGGTTGGGAAAGGAGTAAGACAGGGTTGTAGCCTCTCCCCGATGTTATTCAATGTGAATATTGAGCAAGCAGTAAAGGAAACAAAAGAAAAATTCGGAGTAGGTATTAAAATCCATGGAGAAGAAATAAAAACTTTGAGGTTCGCCGATGACATTGTAATTCCGTCAGAGACAGCAAACGACTTGGAAGAGCAGTTGAACGGAATGGATGGTGTCTTGAAGGGAGGATATAAGATGAACATCAACAAAAGCAAAACGAGGATAATGGAATGTAGTCGAATTAAGTCGGGTGATGTTGATGGTATTAGATTAGGAAATGAGACACTTAAAGTAGTAAAGGAGTTTTGCTATTTGGGGAGCAAAATAACCGATTATGGTCGAAGTGGAGAGGATATAAAATGTAGACTGGCAATGGCGAGGAAAGCGTTTCTGAAGAAGATAAATGTGTTATCATCGAGTGTAGATTTAAGTGTCAGGAAGTCATTTCTGAAAGTATTTGTATGGAGTGTAGCCATGAATGGAAGTGAAACATGGACGGTAAATAGTTTGGACAAGAAGAGAATAGAAGCTTTCCAAATGTGGTGCTACAGAAGAATGCTGAAGATTAGATGGGTAGATCACATAACTAATGAGGAGGTACTGAATAGGATTGGGGAGAAGAGGAGTTTGTGGCACAGCTTGACCAGAAGAAGTGATCGGTTGGTAGGACATGTTCTGAGGCTTCAAGGGATCACCAATTTAGTATTGGAGGGCATCGTGTAGGGTAAAAACCGTAGGGGGAGACCAAGAGATGAATACACTAAGCAGATTCAGAAGGATGTAGGTTGCAGTAGGTACTGGGAGATGAAGAAGCTTGCACAGGATAGAGTAGTATGGAGAGCTGCATCAAACCAGTCTCAGGACTGAAGACCACAACAACAACAATACTACTACAGTGTGTAACTATAAGCAGAAGAATGAAAGCACGGAAAATTTACAAAACGTTTCCAAATTTTAATTTGGAATAGATAACTCTGTCTTTTTTTATGTTTCACCATTGAACACACCACTTGGGACGTCGAATAAATTTCTCTGGAGTTCTAAAGAGATAGCATTCCATATTTTCTCGTGTTGTGATGCTTGGGGTTCTACTTCGACATACATAAGCACCATTATTGGACATCTTATTGCTGTGAATGGCTTGTTAGGAAATCGTGGTTGCACCATTTACCCCATTAAAATAGAACAGTACGAAGGTGTAACGAGAAACGCATCTATGAAGCAATGAGTCCCTCTCACCTTACATACCTGAAGGGCTTGCTCCTCTTTTTGGACACTTCTTAAAAAGTTCAAAGAGACCTTAGACCAGGAAGTTTCATATCAGCGCACACTCCGCTGCAGAGTGAAAATCTCATTCTGGAAACATCCCCCAGGCTGTGGCTAAGCCATGTCTCCGCTATATCCTTTCTCTCAGGAGTGCTAGTTCTGCAAGGTTCGCAGGAGAGCTTGTGTAAAGTTTGGAAGGAAGGAGACGAGATACTGGCAGAAGTAAAGCTGTGAGTACCGGGCGTGAGTCGTGCTTCGGTAGCTCAGATGGTAGAGCGCTTGCCCTCGAAAGGCAAAGGTCCCGAATTCGAGTCTCGGTCGGGCACACAGTTTTAATCCGCCAGGAAGTTTCATATCAGCGCACACTCCGCTGCAGAGTGAAAATCTCATTCTGGAAACATAGAAGCATATCACTGACGGAAATCTTTAGGAAGGTGTTCAGATGCAAGTGTGGGGCAGTGTATATATTTCTGAAGGCGACTAACCCACTGCCCATCTGTACCAAGATTGCTCAGTCTGAGATACAGAGTGACATGTTTCACGAACAGTTTTGGCACGCTCATAAGAATGTACCTCCAACTCTACCATCTAAGGTGATCAACACAGTATCCTGAAGATCCTTCAGCCAAATGGTATGCAATGGGGCTCAATAAAGTGTCAGGTGTAAAGAAGTCTCTAATTCCTCAGCTTCGTAATATTAGAAATATTTTAGAATGAGCCAAACAAAGCGAAGAACTTTCCTATAACAGTTAAAGCTGACATCATTGAACCTGCTACGTAGATTCTTAGTGACATGGAAAGAGCTAGATAAACAACTTTAAGAAAACCATCCAAACACATTATGTTCGAAGTAATCGGTTCAGAATAAACAACTAAATTACAGAGATGGTGATACATGTTGAAAGATATATTGGTATGAGACGGGGTATACATGAAACATTCGTTAACTACAGTGGGATATCCTGTTTCTGGGCTCTTCAGATTCACCCATAAGCTTGTTACATACGCTCTCTCTCAATAGTACATAAAAGAGTAAAGATATTTGTTGAATAAAAGGTGACAAATACAGGCGGTAGTCATATTAGAGTCAAAATTAACTACAGTGGGATCAGTATAGTATTACAAATGTTACCACAATCAAATCACTGTGCCACTGAAAAGGTGTGTCAATTGCAATCAATCTTAGTAGAATTGGCAGGATTGTGACCTCCGTTAACCATAATTTACAGCAGATCTCTAGGAGATTTGATTGGGTTGATGAAGTTAAGTGGGCCAAATTCGTTGCTTATGATAGGGGAATAGTGTAGACCGCACCCATATATTATTACCGAGCAGTAACAACCACTTCCTCTAGCATTGACCATATATTACTCAAACTGAAATTATCATTTTTCTTAAGGATTTCCAGTATTTATTTCTAAAGTCTGGGGTGTGTGTGGAGGTCGATCGTAATCTGACACAAACACACACTGCATTACCTACCTTGTTTATCCCTCATATAACTTGGTCCCATCTACCAAACATTAATGCTGTTGGATAACTGGATGAGACTTGGCATTAACTTACCATATGACAATCCCATAGAAGCAAATGTTTATACAATAAAAATAGTCACCGGTTCTGAAGGAGTAAGAGTTATTTACTTCATCTAAAACTGATCTTGAAATCCTGAAACCAAAAATATATTTGTCTACTGAGTTTACTTGATAGATGTGAGCTGTATAGTTATTAGTTCACTATGTGGACACTTTAAGAATGAATATTTATTGAAAATAAGTATTTCGAAACTGTAAGTTAAATTCAACCGAATTCACGACTTATAAGAACCACTGCCATTTGTGTCTGTATAAGAACAACTTCTTGAGCTGATGTATACTTTACAACTATTTTTACTTTATAATAATATGAAAATTTTCACTACTGTCGAACATTGTAGTAAGAATCAGACATGGTATTTTAAATAGTATATTCAAGACATAAGACACGTCTACATCTACTTCCACATCTGCATGGATACTCCGCAAATCACATTTAGTGCCTGGTAGAGAGTTCACAGAACCATGTTCGCTAAAACTCTCTACCTTTCTAATGTGGAACGCGTGGGAATCGCTTGGAAAAACGAACACCTATGTCTTTTTCTGATTTCCGTTATTTTGATTATCGTTTCTCCCTAAGTAGGTCTGCTCAACAAAATATTTTCGCATTCGGAGGAGAGAGTTGGTGTTTGAAATTTCGTGAGAAGGTCCTACTGCAACGAAAAACTGCTTTGTTTTAACGATGTTCACCCCAAATCCTGTATTATGTCAGTAACACTCTCTCCCTATTTCGAGATTAAACTAAACCTACTGTTCTTCTATGAACTTTCTCGATGTACTCTGTTAATAGTATCTCGTTAGGATCCCAGACGGCACAGCAGTACTCGGAAAGAGGACGGACAAGTGTTGTGAAGACAGTCTCTCTAGTAGATCTGTTACATTTTCTAGTCTGTTACATTTTCTAATCTGTTACATTTTCTAATCTCCTACCAACAAAACGCAGTCTTTCGTTCGCCTTCCCCACAACAATGTCTATGTGTTCTTTCCAATTTATGTTGTTCATAATCGTAAATCCAAGATATATATTTGAATTTACAACTCCTAGATTTGACTTATATATCCTGTAACCGAAGTTTAACGGATTCCTTTTAGTATTCATGTGGATTACCTCACACTTTTCTTTATTTATAGTCAGTTGCCAATTTTCGCACCATATAGATATCTTTTCTAAATCGTTTTGCATTATTTTTTTATATTCTTGTGATCTTCTTGTGACGATAAAAGACAGGATCATCTGCAAATAACCTATCTCTTAATCTTTTTTATAGATAAGGAACAGCAGAGGCCCAATGACACTACCTCGGCGGAAACCAGAAATAACATATATTTTATTCGATGACTTTACCTAACTACTGCGAAGTGTGACCTCCCTAATACTAAATCACGAATCCAGGAACTGAGACGACATAAAATACGCACGCAATTTCACTACAAGCCGCTTGTGGGGTATAATGCCAGACAACTTCTGAAAATCTAAAAATAGGGAATCAATTTCAAATCAATTATCAATAGCACTCGACATTCTGTGCTTGTAAAGAGCTAGTTGTGTTTCCCAAGAACGATGCTTTCTAAATCCTTATTGACTGTGTGGCAATGGACCGTTCTCTTCAAGGTAACTCATAATGTTCGAACATAATATATGCTCAAAAATCCTGCTGCATGTTTGTTGTTGTGGTCTTCAGTTCTGACACTGGTTTGATGCAGCTCTCCATGCTACTCTATCCTGTGCAAGCTTCTTCATCTCCCAGTACCTACTGCAACCTACATCCTTCTGAATCTGCTTAGTGTATTCATCTCTTGGTCTCCCCCTACGATTTTTACCCTTCACGCTGCCCTCCAATACTAAATTGGTGATCCCTTGATGCCTCAGAACATGTCCTACCAACCGATCCCTTCTTCAAGTCAAGTTGTGCCACAATCTTCTCTTCTCCCCAATCCTATTCAAAACCTCCTCATTAGTTACGTGATCTACCCACCTTATCGTCAGCATTATTCTGTAGCACCACATTTCGAAAGCTTCTATTCTCTTCTTGTCCAAACTGGTTATCGTCCATGTTTCACTTCCATACATGGCTACACTCCATACAAATACTTTCAGAAACAACTTCCCGACACTTAAATCTATACTCGATGTTAACAAATTTCTCTTCTTCAGAAACGATTTCCTTGCCATTGCCAGTCTACATTTTATATCCTCTCTACATCGACAAACATCAGTTATTTTGCTCCCCAAATAGCAAAACTCATTTACTACTTTAAGTGTCTCATTTCCTAATCTAATTCCCTCAGCATCACCTGATTTAATTAGACTACATTCCATTATCCTCGTTTTGCTTTTGTTGATGTTCATCTTATATCCTCCTTTCAAGACACTGTCCATTCCGTTCAACTGCTCTTCCAAGTCCTTTGCTGTCTCTGACCGAATTACAATGTCATCGGCGAAGCTCAAAGTTTTTACTTCTTCTCCATGTATTTTAATACCTACTCCGAATTTTTCTTTTGTTTCCTTTACTGCTTGCTCAATATATAGATTGAATAACATCGGGGAGAGGCTACAACCCTGTCTTACTCCTTTACCAACCACTGCTCCCCTTTCATGCCCCTCGAATCTTATAACTGCCATCTGGTTTCTGTACAATTTGTAAATAGCCTTTCGCTCCCTGTATTTTACCCCTGCCACCTTCAGAATTTGAAAGAGAGTATTCCAGTTAACGTTGTCAAAAGGTTTCTCTAAGTCTACAAATGCTAGAAACGTAGGTTTGCCTTTCCTTAATCTTTCTTCTAAGGTAAGTCGTACGGTCAGTATTGCCTCACGTGTTCCAGTATTTCTACGGAATCCAAACTGATCTTCCCCGAGGTCCGCTTCTACCAGTTTTTCCATTCGTTTGTAAAGAATTCGCGTTAGTATTTTGCTGCTGTGATTAAACTGATAGTTCGGTAATTTTCACATCTGTCAACACCTGCTTTCTTTGGGATTGGAATTATATTCTTCTTGAAGTCTGTGGGTATTTCGCCTGTCTCATACATCTTGCTCACCAGATGCTGGAGTTTTGTCATGACTGGCTCTCCCAAAGCCATCAGTATTTCTAATGGAATGTTGTCTTCTCCCGGGGCCTTGTTTCGACTCAGGTCTTTCAGTGCTCTGTCAAACTCTTCACGCAGTATCTTATCTCAAATTTCGTCTTCATCTACATCCTCTTCCATTTCCATAATATTGTCCTCAAGTACATCGCCCTTGTAGAAACCCTCTATATACTCCTTCCACCTTTCTGCCTTCCCTTCTTTGCTTAGAACTGGGTTGCCATCTGAGATCTTGATATTCATACAAGTGGTTCTCCTCTCTCCAAAGGTCCCTTTAATTTTCCTGTAGGCAGTATCTATCTTACCCCTAGTGAGACAAGCCTCTACATCCTTACATTTGTCCTCCAGCCATCCCTGCTTAGCCATTTTGCACTTCCTGTCGATCTCATTTTTGAGACTTTTGTATTCCTTTTTGCTTGCTTCATTTACTGCATTTTTATATTTTCTCCTTTCAACAACTAAATTCAATATTTCTTCTGTTACCCAAGTATTTCTATTAGCCCTCGTCTTTTTACCTATTTGATCCTCTGCTGCCTTCACTACTTCATCCCTCAGAGCTACCCATTCCTCTTCTACTGTATTTCTTTCTCCCATTCCTGTCAATTGTTCCCTTATGCTCTCCCTGAAACTCTGTACAACCTCTGGTTCTTTCAGTTTATCCAGGTCCCATCTCCTTAAATTCCCACCTTTTTGCAGTTTCTTCAGTTTCAATCTGCAGTTCATAACCAATAGATTGTGGTCAGAATCCACATCTGCCCCTGGAAATGTCTTACTGCATATCGACGTTAATTATATGGACCTGTAATTTAGAGGACATCCTACCTTTCTTGAATAAACGAGTGACTTGTGTAACTATCCAGTCTTTGGGTACGGATCTTTCTTTTTCGAGGGAACGGTTGTATATGCTTGTAAAGTATGGAGCTGTTGCATCAGCATACTCTGAAAGCAACCTAACTGGTATACAGTCTACACAGAAAGGCTTGCTTTTATTAAGTTATTTAAGTTGCTTCACCATTCCGAGTATCTGTACTCCTAAGAAACTGAAGTTGTCAGTTGTTCTTCCTTCGAATTCTGGAATATATACCCCGTCTTCTTTGGTGAAGGAATTTCGGATGGCTGAGTTTAGTAACTCTGCTTTCGCAGCACTGTCATCAGTAGTATTTCCATTGCTGTCGCGCAGAGAAGACATTGATTGTGTCTTGCCTACGTATCTCGACATGGTCACGACATTCACGTCCGCACCCAACACTACCCTTTCTGTGAATTTCGTTTTGTCCATCACGTGGGGCTACAAAGTCATCAAAACAAACAAGAAAAATAAAATCTGTTGTGGAAAAATACATTTTGTAAATAACTACTTGAAAATTAACTTTTATGAAAAGGTTTCCAAGTAATATTATACCTATTTCAAATAATACTTACATTCTTTGTGATGCTATTAAAATAATTATTTGATTCACATTAATAACCTTCAATTTGGGTAATTTGGGACTCACAATATTGGCAGTAGGTTCAATATCGGTACTTCAAAGCAAAATTCTAATGAAGTAAATTTATGAAATTTATGGTCATTCTTTGCTACACATGCTACCACAGCCTCCCGATTCAGTTGCGTCCTTACGATGTTTCTACGCAGCGACCAATCGCTGTCTGAAACCTATGGTATCATACATATATTATTAACTCTACCAGTCAATCAGGCTTTGTGTGACACAGACGGATTGAGGTACTTGGTCACAGAAATATATCAGTGATTAAAATAGTGCAGTGAATAACAAAATTGATTTCAACCGCTGAAAAAAAATTATAGACTTGACAAATCTCCAGGGAGGTATTTCTTATCATGTAGTATTATTTTGTGTTGGCGCGCGCGAGCGAGCGCTTCCGCGTGTATGTGTGTGTTTTGTCTTTAAGAGAGGGAGATGAAAAGAGAGACACTGATATATTTAAGTGTAAACCACTGCGTGCACGTTGATACAAAATCCGAAATCACAGAAACGGTTGGCATGTTGTGAAAATCACTCAGATAGTACAACTGCCTCGTTCCTTATCCGAGCGAGGAGTCACAGTTGTGATTAAAGGAACATGCAGATAAGCCAACAAATAACTAAAGATAATCTGGTGAGGTCGGTGATACGTAGAAGTAAAAGTTATTATTCAGTATCACAACGACAAATACTGAAGAAAATTCGTTTACGTGTGATATCTACACTGCTGGTTGCCAAAACTACAACTCCCAGACAGAAGTATGCAGATCAGATGAAGTTTGCAATGTGTATTGGCGGCTACGAGCGATGCACAAGATTAGCAATTCGGCTTTGATGCACATCACGTGCGCCAGTAGCGCCACCGGTAGACGCTATGCAAAAGGGAATCAGACAGCAGCGTCCACGTACGGGAATTATTATTTCGTGTGGATGTTTTGCATAAGGAGCTTCAGTATGCGTTATAGAAGACAGCTAGCGTCTTTCATGCTCGTTTCGGAGTTCGACCGAGGAAGAGTGGTTGGTTATAGAGATGGTGGAATACCATTCAGAGAAATCGGTGATCACGTTGAACGGAATCAAGCCACTGCGATGAGGATCTGTAATCGCTTGGTGCAGGGGGGAACAACGGAGTGCTACACTTAACGGTAAGCTTATTGTGGATATGGCAGTGATGATTCGCTCTGCTACATCACGAGCCGTATCACAATAAGTTCGGTCTGTTGCGCAAAAGGCAGTGTTTGCGTGTGCCATTCGACGTATTTCGCAGCAGAGTGGTCTGTTCGCAAGGCTTCCATTGCTGTGTCAAGGCCACAGGCCTATGTTCCGGCAATGTTGCGATGAATCACGGACATGGACAACCGAATGGAACGACATTGTTTTTAAGACGAATATCTATTCTGCTTGCACCACCACGATACTCAGTTTAAAGTCTTGAGACACCGTGGTGGGAGATTATTGAACTGTTGCTTTATGCGTCGCCATACTTGTCCCTCACCCGGTATTGGAGTCCACTTCTGCGCCCTCTTAGCACGCACTACCGTTATACCATCCTGCCAGAGCAATATCCTGGAAGTGTTGGAGCCTGTTGTCCTCCCATACCTTACCGAAGGCCATTTTGCAGCTACATAACGCGCGACCACACTTGGCACCCAGTGTTAAAGACATTTTTTGTCTATAATCGGACTGTATTGCTGCCTTTACCTCCCCGTTTTGCCGATGTCTGGCCTATCGAAAACGTCTAGTCGATGATTGCGGAACGACTGGCCCAGGAAACAACATGCAGATCAGCTTTGACAACACGTGAAAGCAGCGTGGATTGTTATCCGCCGACTACACAACCAATACGTCTTTGATTCAATACCGAGGCGTGTTGCAGCGGTTATAGCAAGCAATGGCGGCAAAACTCAACACTGATTTCATCATCTTTATCACAAGGGGCTGTATTTTGAATCATGTGTTCTTTGTACACAGTGTTATGTCTCAAATCATTCTGGCTGCGATGTCTCCAGCTCGTCTTGGTGCTGCATTTTGGATGGCCAGAAGTGTATTTAACTGTTCCAGTGGGCTGAATAGTACTCTGAAAATTGACATGTAATGTATTATGTGGAGTTCCCGGGTTCCCGGGTTCGATTCCCGGCGGGGTAAGGGATTTTCTCTGCCTCGTGATGACTGGGTGTTGTGTGATGTCCTTAGGTTAGTTAGGTTTAAGTAGTTCTAAGTTCTAGGGGACTGATGACCATAGATGTTAAGTCCCATAGTGCTCAAAGCCATTTTTTTTAAATCCATCACTTTCATAATGTGATTTGATGACTTGTTTATGGCACGATGTTAGTTCTCTGAGTATCGTATCTTGAACAAATAGCGTTGTTTGGGAGAAGAGTTCAATAGGAAGTATTGTTCCATTGTCTCCTGAGGTCAGTAGCCTCTTCATTTTCCATTATCAGGTCCTGATTTCTTTGTTAGCGTGATACGGAAGTAAGGATGGGGGCTCTATTTTCGAATGTTCCCTCAGAAGTAGCCCCACCAACCTTCTAGTTTACTCTCACTTCCTCTCAGTCTGAACTCCAGAGATGTAAAATAATATGTAGCGAATCCTGCGGCTCCACTTTTACCGATTGTCCAGTGAAGCAGCAGGCCACGAATTGTGAGCCTTTCCGATATTTCTGTTTCACTCGAGTGGCTATCGGAGCGGCGCCGACCCGTCCCCTTGTAAATAAAGAAGAAAAAAGAGGGGGGCGCCGCCCTTCGTGGGCGAGCGGGAGCTGGATTTTTCTGGACACCCTACCTGCACCCTTGGATGTGTTTTATTGTTCCCTTGGAACGTGGTCTTAACGTATGTCGAGTTTCGGTGTGTGGTTTAAGACCTTGATAGGTTTGAAAGTATCAGAGCTTTCATATGAGATTACGGATTATTTATGGTTTCTCAGTAATACCCGCATATGGATACCAACCTCAAATCGTGCGTTCGTGCTTTGTGATTACACGGTATCTATCCACATGATTGTTTCAATCTTTCTGTTGATAAGTTTTGTACTGCGTGTATTGCCTTAATTATCCAATGCTGTTAAAATAGTGGAGTGTTAATGGAGTCGAATTCTTAACGGTACGGTAATAAAAGTCTATTAGTGCAGCGGACTTGGTGACTTTGAAGAACTTTAGTCGAAAAGTTTATCGTTGTAATCTTAAGTTCCGCTTATTATTTCTTCATTCAGCCACATTCAACGTTATAATTCAAAAGCTGTCTGTTAATTTTTTTTTCTCGAAGCAAAAAGTTTGCTAGAATGACACAACATGCATTTAAGAAGCTGGACAACAACTGGCGACAGACCTCGTTTCTCAGAGCATAATGAATACCCTTAATAACAATATTTATGTCTTGTAATGAATTTTATTCGATTTAATGAACTGTGCTGTTGTGAGTTGGTCCTATTTCTTTTTTCCGTTAGTAGCTTCCAACCGAACCGCCAGACACTAGTTACAATGTATGGAATAAGCCCTCAAATGCATCGTGATACTTTCCTTGAACAGCTATTATCTGAACTTTAAATTCTTAATGAGCATCATAAAACTTGGAGCTCTCTTCCCACTATAGTGAATGAAATCCGAGGTCCAAACGTGAGGTATTATTGCTGATTCATTTCATTAATTTAATCAATATCTTTTCGTTTGTTTAAGCGGCCAGAGTAATATTCCTGATGTAAAGAACGTTTTTGTTTATGCTGAAGTGAAATTTTGTGTAGTAACTAACGAATCTGAGTGAAAGACAGTCCTGTTGTGGAACCACGCGAGAGATGCACCAATTTAAATATGTGTAAAGAATCAGAATATAATAGTTCGTCACCATATAGTTGCACGGGGTCACATCAGAATCTGTTGCATTTTTTTTATCATGAAGATCAAATCCATTACCACTTTCTCTTTTATTCCACCACTATTCCATTGCACATTCATTGGGCGACTTTTCAATTAGAAACCTTATCATATTTGTCAGGGCTTTATCAACAGAGGAGACTACTTAGTAGATTGTAGTGGAACGCTCTGGTAGAGCATAGTGTCGAATGATTCCGCAGTCAATAATGAATGAGGAATAGCACGTAAGTATCATTTTTATTCCTTCACAACTGTTGGTAGTAAGGGACTAGAATGTTACTAAGGAGCGTACCTCTTTCTTTCTTTCTTTTTTTTTTTTTTTTTTTGCTTTATCTACTTGAGCCTCTGTGGACTACGTGATAACAACCCATTTCATTTTCGTGTCTAGGTCTTGTTCTTGTTCCAGCTTTAGCTTCCTGCCTATATCTCCTGAGCCCATCAAGAAGTGCCTGTTTATGCTCTTCGGACAAAGGTTCTCTCCGTCTTTTGGACGTTGATGCCATTTTAATACCTTGGTAGTTGTTCACAAGTCGTTTGTTATTGTCAGGAATTTCTCTCTCTGAGATACCAATCCGCCTAAGATCTTTTTAACATTTTTCGAACCATCTCGGCCATATTATTTCTGTTAGTCGATCACCCTCCATCCTCATGAGATGACCGTAAAAGAACAATCGTCTCTTCTTTAAGGGTAGGTTATGTCTCTCTGTACATGTCCTCATTTGCTCTCATTCGTCATTTTCCATCAACACATCTATTACCGATGATTTTCCTCAATTTCCTACGCTCTCGATTTTTCCAGACACTTCAAATATGTAGGATTAATTTTGGGTGTATCCCAGGGAAACTATGTGGAACCATTAACGTATATTGACATATATTTGCGCTATCTAAGTCCATTTCAGGAAAAATTTGGTCGGTATGTGGGCTTGTAAATTTTATGTCACAATTACTGAGGTTATGGAAGTAACTGCAGGCAATCGTCATCAGAACACGAAACGGTAGTAATGGCACGGTCACACACCCACACAAATTTGGAAGAAATGCGATTTATTAAATAGTCGAAAAAATAGAATTGTTGTAGTCTCTGACTACACGATTGATGAGTCACCGGTGAAATCAGTCGCGTAAAACTAATAGCAAGACGCCCAGTCACGGTATATGGTAGGATTAAACTGAGTTGACCAATTATGGGATAGCGATATGCACATATACAAATGGCAGCAAAATCACGTACCCAATGTATAAAAAGACAGTACATTGGTGGAGCAGTCATTTATATTTAGGTGATTCATGTAAAAAGGTTTCCAACGCGCTTACGGTAGCGCGACCATAATTAACAGACTTTGAATGTGGAATGGTAGTTGGAGCTAGACACATGGCAGATTCCCTTTAGGAAAACGTTAGTTGATTCAATATTCATGATCCAAAGTGGCAAGACAGCTCTGAGAATACCACATTTCTGACACTACCTCTCGCCAGGAACAAAGTAGAGACCGGCGGCTCTCACTTAACCACCCAGATCAGTGGCGTTTGCGTACTGTTGCACAGCAACAGACCAGCGAAATTGCGTGAAATACGCCGATATCAATGCATGATGTAGGACGAACGTATCCTTTAAAACAATGTGGCGAAATATGCCGTTAATTGGCTGTGGCATCCGACGAGCGTAGCGAGTCCGTAAGCAAGACATCGACTGTATGGCCTCTCCCGTTTTTTTCATTATCGATTGGATAGTAGACAACCAGAAAATCGTTGCATAGTTAGATGATTCCAGATTTCAGTTGATAAGATGGATAAATGGTAAAGTTCGAGTGCAGCACAGACCCCGTGAAGCAATAAAGAAGCTTTGAACAAGGCACTACGTTAGCTGATGGCGGCTCCATAGTGCTATGCGCTGTGTTTACACGGAATGGAATGAGGCTTTTGGTACAACTGAACAGATCATTCATGGAATTGGTTATGTTCGGCTACTTGGAGACGAGTTGCAGCCATTCATAGATGTTATGTTAAGTAACAATTGAATTGTTATAGGTGACAATGCGCTACACCATCACCCCGCAAATTGTCGCGACTCGTTGGACGAACAATGAGGACCGTTCGAACGAAAAATTTTGCCAAGATCGCCCGACGTGAATCCAATCGAAAGAACATTTTGGAATATAATAGAGAGGTTTTTTTTTTTAATCATTCACGAATTCCTCTGCCAACCTGTTCATCTCAGAGTAGCACTTTCAGCCTACATCCTCAATTATTTGCGAGGTGTATTCCAATCTCTGTCTTCCTCTACAGTTTTTTCCCTCTACAGCTCCCTCTAGTACCGCGGAAATCATTCCCTGATGTCTTAACAGACGTGCTATCATCCTGTCCCTTTTCCTTGTCATTGTTTCCCACACGTTCCTTTCCTCTCTGATTCCGCGCAAAACTTCCTCATTCCTTACCTTATCAGTCCACCCAATATTCAACATTCATCTGTAGCACCACACCTCAAATTCTTCAATTATCTTCTGTTCCGGTTTTCCTACAGTCCATGTTTCACTGCCATACAATTCTGGGGTCCAAACGTATATTCTCAGAAATGTTTCCTCTAATTAAGACCCATATTTGATGTTAGTAGACTTTCCTTGGGGAGGAATGCCAATTATGGATGCCTACAAAGGCAGCATAACATTTTTGCTGGCGACTTCCAGCGATTTATTGAGTCCATGCCACGTGGAGTGGCTGAACTGAGACGGACGAAAGCAGGACCAGTACGGTATGAGGAGGTATCTCATGGCTTTGATCACCTCAGTGTAGTAGTATCTTGAGGTATGAAAAGAAAAGGTACCGGTCACCTAAACAGATTGCTTTAAAAAAACTTCTCCGCCACTAGTGTGTGGCGGCACAAGTATAAGGTACATATATGTGTCACTTTCTGCAGATAGTGTAACAACTCTTGAATTGTTCAGGATATCATCTTAAAACCAACTTAAGCGGATATATTACCATTTTCTCTATATATTCCAGCGTTTAGAAAATGAAGTCATCATTCTGCCGGTAAACCGGATACTTGTTACAAAGACACTTACGTTCTCTCTTTGCTGGTGATATCAACGAACTGTCCTTCTACGTCAAGTCGATAAAACTTGTTCACCCCTTCATGACCCAAGATCGAAGCTAGTCGGAATTAATAAAACAAATTAATTTGTAAAATGAACAGAAATAGTCTGGAACTAAAGAAGCTCTTACTTTTGTTGTTATGGTTTTGGTCAGTTACTAAACATCTTCAGAACTCATACTGAAATACGAAAACAAAGTGGATTAAGAGAGACATGTACAAGTATAGTAACATATAAAATAGTAACATATAATATACACTCCTGGAAATTGAAATACGAACACCGTGAATTCATTGTCCCAGGAAGGGGAAACTTTATTGACACATTCCTGGGGTCAGATACATCACATGATCACACTGACAGAACCACAGGCACATAGACACAGGCAACAGAGCACGCACAATGTCGGCACTAGTACAGTGTATATCCACCTTTCGCAGCAATGCAGGCTGCTATTCTCCCATGGAGACGATCGTAGAGATGCTGGATGTAGTCCTGTGGAACGGCTTGCCATGCCATTTCCACCTGGCGCCTCAGTTGGACCAGCGTTCGTGCTGGACGTGCAGACCGCGTGAGACGACGCTTCATCCAGTCCCAAACATGCTCAATGGGGGACAGATCCGGAGATCTTGCTGGCCAGGGTAGTTGACTTACACCTTCTAGAGCACGTTGGGTGGCACGGGATACATGCGGACGTGCATTGTCCTGTTGGAACAGCAAGTTCCCTTGCCGGTCTAGGAATGGTAGAACGATGGGTTCGATGACGGTTTGGATGTACCGTGCACTATTCAGTGTCCCCTCGACGATCACCAGTGGTGTACGGCCAGTGTAGGAGATCGCTCCCCACACCATGATGCCGGGTGTTGGCCCTGTGTGCCTCGGTCGTATGCAGTCCTGATTGTGGCGCTCACCTGCACGGCGCCAAACACGCATACGACCATCATTGGCACCAAGGCAGAAGCGACTCTCATCGCTGAAGACGACACGTCTCCATTCGTCCCTCCATTCACGCCTGTCGCGACACCACTGGAGGCGGGCTGCACGATGTTGGGGCGTGAGCGGAAGACGGCCTAACGGTGTGCGGGACCGTAGCCCAGCTTCATGGAGACGGTTGCGAATGGTCCTCGCCGATACCCCAGGAGCAACAGTGTCCCTAATTTGCTGGGAAGTGGCGGTGCGGTCCCCTACGGCACTGCGTAGGATCCTACGGTCTTGGCGTGCATCCGTGCGTCGCTGCGGTCCGGTCCCAGGTCGACGGGCACGTGCACCTTCCGCCGACCACTGGCGACAACATCGATGTACTGTGGAGACCTCACGCCCCACGTGTTGAGCAATTCGGCGGTACGTCCACCCGGCCTCCCGCATGCCCACTATACGCCCTCGCTCAAAGTCCGTCAACTGCACATACGGTTCACGTCCACGCTGTCGCGGCATGCTACCAGTGTTAAAGACTGCGATGGAGCTCCGTATGCCACGGCAAACTGGCTGACACTGACGGCGGCGGTGCACAAATGCTGCGCAGCTAGCGCCATTCGACGGCCAACACCGCGGTTCCTGGTGTGTCCGCTGTGCCGTGCGTGTGATCATTGCTTGTACAGCCCTCTCGCAGTGTCCGGAGCAAGTATGGTGGGTCTGACACACCGGTGTCAATGTGTTCTTTTTTCCATTTCCAGGAGTGTACAATGCATATAATAAATACTAAAAGAAGAAATTATAACGATGCTGGTAGGTGGTGGTGATGAACAGAGCACGCGTTACGAACACCACGAACGTCAACCTAAGTAGATCAATGCTCCTGTTCTTAAATATGCGATGCTTCGCCCACTGCACACCGAATTACATCAGCAATAGTCAATCAGGCATACAGGGAGTACAATAGTTAACAAGATAAGTTGTACACAGAATGATTACACGAAAGTTGATAACAAATGAAGAAATACGTGTCTTAAATTTTATAACTGCTATGAACAGTATTTCGTCGGTCTGTGATAAAAATGTATATAAAAAAATAACCAATCCGAAACAGTTTTGTGAGCACCGACAGCTATCTGCGGGATTTATCACGATATCGTAGATTGTATGAGAGCAAAGGTAGTGGTTAAGCGACGCTAATGTCTCCCATGGAGACGGCGTCGGCTTGTCGATATGCAGTATAGAGCGGAATAGGATTTCAGAGCAGCGAACACGGCTGGATGTCAAACAGGTGCTGGCATGCAGGTCGACATGCATAAATGCAGCCGGATATTGCGTATTCCTCCTGGAGTGTAGTGGCAGTGGAAATACTTTTCAACTGACGACGTTATTTAACATAGAAGTTGCATGGATGTGTCCAAGTGAAAGTTTCACAGATGCAGATTTTTGAGTTTCAACAGCGACTAGCTGTTACAAAATAATGGCGTACAGGGATGACGACTGTCGTATTATGTCTCAGATCACTAGATGACATGACAACGTAACCAACAAGACAAAAAGTAAAGTAGGGTATGTCATACCTAAGCAAGAAAAAACTACCATATAACTCAAAAGAACTATGGTACAAAATCTCATTGATACATCGAAGTAGTCTAGGGCATAAGAAATGAACATAATAAAAGTGAAGTTTAAAAGAACTGCCAACGTAGTTGATTACAGTTTTTCCATAAAACAAGGGTACACACTGTCAGAAGTACAGAAATATAGGTTACATCTCAACGAAATAATACACCAAGTACGCATCTAAGGAATCATAAATTAAAACAGACGCATAAGCAGTAAAAGGTTAAAAGATACCAAGACTGAAGTTATCTACGGTCACAAAAAGTCTATAAAATAGTAGTGATCATGACGTTACAGTTATTATTTACAGAAACAAAAGAGGAATGAATACGAACAGAACTAAAATAGCACCCTTTAGTTAGGGTAAAATCATCACACTGCGGGAGGGGAGGTATGGGCGTATTAAGACAGTCATGAGTAAAATCTAAGAACGTAAGCAGCCACGACTTTCAATTAAAGTGCCCAAAGTTTATTAGAAACATGAAAAAATGCCTGACAAAATGAAAGAAAAATAAAAGTCCAACGGAAGAGCAGTAACATTCTGTAGTAAGTCTTCTAAAAATCACAGAAATATTTTAATCTGAAGTATAATTTCTCGTTGAGTATGAACAAGGGTCTATTTTTATAGTGAGCATAAATTTGTATCCCATATAATGTGGTAAGTAATTATACATTAAATGCATTGTGAAGAAGTTTAAAGTATTTCGTTAGATATCCTTCTGAGCAATTGTGATGCGTTTGGTGTTGGAGAATTACTGATTTTTACGAGACGTAGCTGAAGTGTGTTCCTTGCAGCTAGTAGTGCAGTTCCCACCTGTCTGTTAAATGTGTTGTTTGTCACAACCCTTGTATAATATTTTAAAAATACCGGAACTGAGATACGTATTATTGCAATTTCAAATTAAATTCCAGCATATTCTGCAAAAGGTTATTAGAAGTAAAGACGGACAAGTTATTAATTTGGTCAGAACTTACGCCCAAGTACGTCAAGTTGATAAATTTGCAATTTGGAGAACTAAGGGTGTTATCAGATTGATGCAGTTTACGAAGCAAATAATCATTTTCATTGAGGATTCATTACAGTTAGCTTTGTCACTTTGTTTTAAATGTTGTGTTTGGATTTAATTTCGTTCAAGAGGTAACTGAAGTGTTCTCCTGAATCATTTTTGGATATAGGCTTCTTTTGTATTCAGAAGGGTGACATAAATTTGCACTACTAATTACGTAAGCGGGAGTCGGCTTCCTGTTAGTGCTGCAGCTGGGAATGGTTACATCTAAAAATTTAATGCTATTGTTGCGTTCAACTGTAGGAACAAGAGTACGAAGAGCGTTATTTAATATGTTAATGTGTGAGTCCACCTCCTCTCTGGAACCTTAAAGTAACAACAAAGTACCTTCAATGTACCCCATATGATAGAAAATTTTATTCATGATCTGTGGATTGTGTTTGGAAAATTGTAGTTCTATATGATTAACAAAGATGTCAGCCGTTTTATCAGCCAGTGAATTGTCAACTGTTAATCCATCTTTTCCGTAACATGTTTATTTATTAAAAGAGAAGTAGCAGAAAGCTAGAGTACTTTCAAGTAACGCAGTGAACTCTGTTATTTGTCTTTTATTTCTATATTTCATAAAGACTCCAAGTGCAAGACCAGGCAATGTGCCAGTAATTTTTGACAACATTCCTCGTGGAGAACAGAAATTTGCTTCTTAGTGCTTTAAAATCCACATACACCATCTCGGCTCTGCACCAGTGGTCTAGGCGTCGCGTCTGTGATTAATAATCAAACCGTTCTCAGTCCCCGTTCGAATCCCGCCACTTCGTAAACTATGATTAATAATGAGCGTTGGTGGCCGAAGACTTCCGGCATAAGAAGTCACCCTCATTCCGCCAGAGGCCTTGTCAAAGAGAGTGGAGGAGCGGGCAGAGGTTCAGGGCAGTCTCTTGTCCTAGTCGTGGGTAACTGGCCCCAACGGCTGAAGAATCAGCAACTGTCAAGCGCATGAGGATGAAGAGGGCAATAGAAACGACTGCATTAAAGACACGTAACGTATATCCACAGTACATGTGTCCTGTAATTGAAAAACTGTCATGATGATCTCTCCATTGGAAAAAGATTCTGGAATAGTCCCAAATTCGGGTATCCAGAAAGGGACTATAAAGAGTTAGGTGACCATGAGATAAAGAATGAATAATCAACGAAAGGAAAAGGTTCTACAGGGCGTGGAATTTGAGCAGCTTGAAAGTGGTAAGGAAACTAGAAACTTACAAAAGGGAAAATCAAAGCCTAAATCTAGGTATACTAAGGGCCAGAGAACCGAAATAGAAATAAAATAAGGACTTCTGGTCAGATGAGTATAGTGTAATATCAGCAGCAGCAGAAAATTGTATATTGGAAGTAGGATTCCTTATGAATAGGAATGTAGGGCAGAGAGTGTTTTAATGTGAACAGTTCATTGATATGATTCTTCTTATCAGAATCGACAGCAAACCTACACCGACAACGATAGTTCATCTACACATGCCGAATTCGCAAGCTGAAGGTGAAGATACAGAGAAAATATAAGAGGATACTGAAAGTGTAATGCAGTACGTAAAGGGAGATGAAATCTAATAGTCATGGGCGACTGGAATGCATATGTAGGGGAAGGAGCAGAAGACAAGGTTACAGGCCAATATGAGCATGGGACAAGGAATGAGAGAGGAGAAAGACGAATTTAGTTCTGTAATAAATTTCAGCTAGTAATAGAAAATACTTTGTTAAAAAATCACAAGAGGGAAATTTAAACTTGGAAACGGCCGGATTTTACGCGAATATCAGTTAGATTACATCATTTATCATACAGAGATGCGGAAATCTGATATTGAGTTGAAAGGAGTACCATGGAACAGATATTGACTCAGATCACAACATAGTAGTGGTGAAAGTACGCTGATGTTTAAGACATTAGTCAGGAAGAATCAATAAGAAGAGAAGTGGGATAAATAAGCAATAAGGAATGACAACATACACATGACGATCTCCAATGCTATAGATACAGCAATAAGAAATAAGTCAGTAATCAGTACAGTTGAACAGGAATTGAAATCTCTAAAAAGGGCCATCACAGATGTTTCAAAGAAAAACATAGTTGCAAATAATGTAACTGCAAAGAAAGCATGGATAACAGAAGATATACTTCAGTTGATCCATGAAGGAAGTAAGTACAAAAATTTTCCTCGAAACTCAGGAATACAGACATACAAGTCACAGAGGAATGACATAAATAGGAAGTGCAGGGAAGCTAAGACGAAATGGCTGCATGAAAAATATTAAGAGATCGAAAAGGAAATGATTGTCAGAGGGGCCGGCTGGGGTGGCCGAGCGGTTATAGGCGCTACAGTCTGGAACCGCGCAACCGCTACGGTCGCAGTTTCGAATTCTGCCTCAGGCATGGATGTGTTTGATGTCCTTAGGTTAGTTAGGCTTAAATAGTTCTAAGTTCAAGGGGACTGCTGACCTCAGAAGTGAAGTCCCATAGTGCTCAGCCCCATTTTTTGTCAGAAGGGCAGACTTAGCTGATCGGAAGGTCAAAACTACCTAAGATGAAATTAAAAGCAAGGGTGGGAACATTAAGAGATCAACGGGAACTGCAGAGGAGAGAGAGGATAGGTGGAAAGAATCCATTGAAGGCCTATGTGAGGGGGAAGATTTGATGTGATATAAGAAGAAACAGGAGTCTTTTCAGATGAGATAGTGGATCCAGTACTATAATAAGAATTAAAAAGAGCTTTGGAGAACATAAGATCAAATGAGGCGGAGTAGATAGTTAACAGTCCATCAAAATTCTAAAATCATTGGGGGAAGTGGCAACGAAATGACTATTCACATTGGCGTGTAGGATGTATGAGTCTGACTTCCGGAAAAATATCAACCACACAATTCCAAAGACTGCAAGTGCTAACAAGTGCGAGAATTTCCGCACAATCAACTTAACAGCTCATGTATCGAAGTTTCTGCAAGAATAACATACAGAAGAATGGAAAAGAAAATTAAGGTTGTGCTAGATGATGATCAGTTTGGATTTCCAAAAGGTAAAGGCACGAAAGAAGCAATTGTGACGTTGTGGCTGATAATGGAAGTAAGACTAAAGAAAAATCAAGACACATTCATATTATTTGTTTATCTGGAAAAATCGTTCGACAATATAAAATGGTGCAAGTGTTCGAAATTCTGAGAAATGTGGTGGTAAGCTATAGGTAGAGACGGGTAACGTACAATACGTACAAGAGCCAAGAGGAAATAATAATAGTGGACGACCTAGAATGAAGTGCTCCGATTATAATGGGTGTAAGAGAGGGGTGTAGAGCTTAGCCCCTACTGTTCAATGTGTACATAAAAAAGCAGCGAGGGAAAAAAAGAAAGGAAAGGAGTGGAATCAGAATTCAAGGTGAAACGATATCTACGATATGCTATCTAGAGTGAAAGTGCAGAATAATTACATAAGATGGTCAATAGAAAGAGCAGCTAATGGGTACAGAATATGGACTCAAAGTAAATCGAAGAAAGCCGAAAGTAATGAGATATAACAGAAATGAGAACATCAAAAAACTCAGCATCAGGACAGATGGTCACGAAGTAGTGAAGGAATTCTGCTACCTATTCAGTCAGATAACCAATGACGGACGGAGAAAGGAGGACATTAAAAGCAGATTAGCAATGTCAAAATGGCATTCCTGGCCAAGAAAAGTCTACATGTTTCAAACATATGCTTTAATTTGAGGAAGTAATTTCTGACAGTGTACGTTTGGAGTACAGTATTGTCTGGTAGTGAAACATGGACTGTGGGAAAACCAGAACAGAAGAGAATTGAAGCATTTTAGATGTGGTGCTACAGGCAAATGTTGAAAATTAGATGTGCAAAGATTTGATGACAGAAGAACAACTGTGTAGGCTGTAAAAACTTTTCGGTTTAACGTTGCAATCTTATCACCGAAATACACGCATTTACACAGTTTACAATGTCACAGTGTTACGACAGTTGTCAAACGAACGCATCTCGTCCTCAGAAAGTGAAATAATCCCAAACACAACAGTGTCAATCTTAACTGGAAGTTTCTTTAGAAAATTTTTCTTACAACTACGTCATGATGTTGGCCAGTACTACGATAAATCATCCGATTCTGGTTCAAAATTTGGTACTGTTTAGGATGACTATCAAGGGTACGGAGGATGGTTTGTTTTGTGACAAGTTGATTAAAAGATTGTTGATTACGAGATTAAAAGATTAAAATATTAAAAGAATCAAATATTACCCAAGGTCGCTGGAGTTTACAGTGGATGCAATATGGTGAACCAACGAGTTTACACCCCTGCTCGCGGTATTTACCTTAGATGCTATGAGCTGTCATCTGCGTGGCTGCTCTCGTCCTCTGAAATTCCTATAAAACTATTTAATCCTTTGCTGATTTTTCCAGCGTAAACTCTCCCCATGTTTCGTATTATGCGAAAAAACATGTGCTCATCCTAGTCTTGGAATACGGCGATATGCACGCGCATGGTTGGAGCAGCTTGCATATTAAAATGCCCTCTCACTCCTCGCAAGAACAATTAACTAACTGGCTGGTTCGTTTCTCCACAGTTGGAGCTCAACAACACTACAGCTAAGTCTAGCTGTATGTCGGAGACAGTGAACGCAGTGTTCACACAAATTTCTCCTCTGCATCTTACAGAGTGTTATGCGCCCCGTTTTGCACTTGATGCCAGTTCACAGAAGAGTCCTCGAAAATTTCGCTCTTGTCTTTCTCGTAGCCGAATTGTCTCCCCACCTGGGTTCTTTCTTATCCAAGTCATGGCATTTTTCGACCCATAGGAGCGTTCCTCTTATTTTTCGGAAACTCTCTCTGCCAATCGCAAGGTCCCTACCGTTAAACTGTGTCCAAATTTCGGCACTTTACTCCTTCGAAGTTCGTTTCCGCCAATCGGACGTTTTGTGCCCACTCCCGACGCCCAATAGTTACATGTGTTCCAGTCGCTGTTCACGTGATCAACTGCTTCACTGCTTTTATTCACATCCATTTGGAATTCCTAAACGCAGTTTTCTAAAGCTTCTTTCTGTTCTACTTCAGGTGGCCCATTACTTGCTCTCCAGTATGTACCACCTGACCACTCGTTGACTCCCACTGTGGGATGCCCCCTAAGAGGTTTTCTTGGTGCCTCCCATGTTGCGGCTTCTGCTTCTGCCTGCGCCTGCTCGACACAAAACATTTCCTCTCGCTGCTGGTTCCACCTTCTGCTCATTGACATGCATTATATAGGAGCAGTGTGTTAATACCGTCGGTTGAGTATCATCCCTTTTGCATTACATACTTACTGGCAAATCTTCTCATTACCGCCGAAGTAAGTTAGGTGTAATATTCATCTTCCCGTTATGATGACCTTCATTTATTCTGCCACATTACTTGTGGACTAGTAAGATACGGAATGAGCAATTTCTCTGCAGAATCGGAGAGGAATGGAATATGTGGAAAACACTGACAAGGAGATGGGGTAGGATGATAGAACATCTATTAAGATATGAGGGAATGACTTCCATGGTACGAGAGGGAGCTTTACAGGGATACAACTGTAGAGGGAGACAGAGACTGGAATAAACCCAGCAAATAATTGTGGACATAGGTCGCAAGTGCTATTCTGAGATGAAGAGGTTGGTACAGGATAAGAATTCGTCGCAGGCCGCTTCAAACCAGTCAGAAGATTTATGACCCTATAAGAAAAAAAAAGGAAAGTCTCGACAGCAAGAAACCTTTGTTTTTGTGGTTATCAGTTTGAGTTCATTACTGACCTTCTTCAGACCTCGTACTGAAATACGCATACAGAATGGATTAAGGGTAATATGTATAAATAGTAGTACCATTCGGTCTTCCACTGAAACTCTTCAGCCCTCGTACTGAAATATGAACATAGAACGGATTAAGGTTGATGTGTTGAAATAGCAGTAATATATTAAATATAACTTATGTAACCATAAAATGTTGGTAGGCGGTGGCGATGAATGGAACAGGCGTTACTTACGTCACGAACGTCAACTGCGAACAAGAGCAATGCCATTGTTCTTTAAATACGTGATGCTCTCCCCCAGTGATCACCAAATTACATCAGGATAGCCAATCAAGCGTATAGGATGTAAAGCAGTTGTTACAATAAGGTATATACAGAGTGATTACATGAAAGCTAGTAACAAATGATGAAATAGGTGCCTTCTATTATACAAAATAACTGCTGTAGAGAGAATTTCGTCAATGTCATCTAGTCGTCATACTTGCAAGTCATTGTGTTCAACAAGGAGCCGCTGTGACAACCTTGAAATCTTCACCTAAGAAAAGTGGACATACACACAGCCAGGCCTCTAGGCCTCTTCAGTGCTAAATAACGGAGGCAATCAAGCACTATGAAACTGAATGCGGAAATACACTCCTGGAAACTGAAATAAGAACACCGTGAATTCATTGTCCCAGGAAGGGGAAACTTTATTGACACATTCCTGGGGTCAGATACATCACATGATCACACTGACAGAACCACAGGCACATAGACACAGGCAACAGAGCATGCACAATGTCGGCACTAGTACAGTGTATATCCACCTTTCGCAGCAATGCAGGCTGCTATTCTCCCATGGAGACGATCGTAGAGATGCTGGATGTAGTCCTGTGGAACGGCTTGCCATGCCATTTCCACCTGGCGCCTCAGTTGGACCAGCGTTCGTGCTGGACGTGCAGACCGCGTGAGACGACGCTTCATCCAGTCCCAAACATGCTCAATGGGGGACAGATCCGGAGATCTTGCTGGCCAGGGTAGTTGACTTACACCTTCTAGAGCACGTTGGGTGGCACGGGATACATGCGGACGTGCATTGTCCTGTTGGAACAGCAAGTTCCCTTGCCGGTCTAGGAATGGTAGAACGATGGGTTCGATGACGGTTTGGATGTACCGTGCACTATTCAGTGTCCCCTCGACGATCACCAGTGGTGTACGGCCAGTGTAGGAGATCGCTCCCCACACCATGATGCCGGGTGTTGGCCCTGTGTGCCTCGGTCGTATGCAGTCCTGATTGTGGCGCTCACCTGCACGGCGCCAAACACGCATACGACCATCATTGGCACCAAGGCAGAAGCGACTCTCATCGCTGAAGACGACACGTCTCCATTCGTCCCTCCATTCACGCCTGTCGCGACACCACTGGAGGCGGGCTGCACGATGTTGGGGCGTGAGCGGAAGACGGCCTAACGGTGTGCGGGACCGTAGCCCAGCTTCATGGAGACGGTTGCGAATGGTCCTCGCCGATACCCCAGGAACAACAGTGTCCCTAATTTGCTGGGAAATGGCGGTGCGGTCCCCTACGGCACTGCGTAGGATCCTACGGTCTTGGCGTGCATCCGTGCGCCGCTGCGGTCCGGTCCCAGGTCGACGGGAACGTGCACCTTCCGCCGACCACTGGCGACAACATCGATGTACTGTGGAGACCTCACGCCCCACGTGTTGAGCAATTCGGCGGTACGTCCACCCGGCCTCCCGCATGCCCACTATACGCCCTCGCTCAAAGTCCGTCAACTGCACATACGGTTCACGTCCACGCTGTCGCGGCATGCTACCAGTGTTAAAGACTGCGATGGAGCTCCGTATGCCACGGCAAACTGGCTGACACTGACGGCGGCGGTGCACAAATGCTGCGCAGCTAGCGCCATTCGACGGCCAACACCGCGGTTCCTGGTGTGTCCGCTGTGCCGTGCGTGTGATCATTGCTTGTACAGCCCTCTCGCAGTGTCCGGAGCAAGTATGGTGGGTCTGACACACCGGTGTCAATGTGTTCTTTTTTCCATTTCCGGGAGTGTACATTTTAACAACCTTTGCTTAGCTAATCATATTATACCAAAACATGTTACGGTTAGGCTCAAATTAAATTGTCATCTTATTCCAATTGATCCTCAGAAGAGCATCATTCTACGGATGGAGTCTGAAATTAGAAATGACTTGAAGCTAAAATGCGAGTGAAATTGTGAGACGTTTAAGTTACACTTGATTTTAAGTAAGTACTTGTCTCCTTTTATCTTCTTCCTATTGCTTTATTTTATTGATGATAAAATTAATTTCTTGTAGGAAACAATCGTCAATACGAATGAGGAGAAAACACACTGTTAGCACCGTGTAACAAGAAATTGCCCTGCTTTCTTTCACTAATGAGACGACATTCTTCAATCCATGGGTTTCCAGTCTCAGTAATATTCGTTCTACTACTGCTAAGACTGCCTTTTTAAATAGAGGGCTGAAATATGATTTAATACCTACTTTAATTGAAGTGAAAAAGTGCGAAGAAGCGTTCCCATTTGAGTAAATCAAACGTGCGCAAAATTGCCTTAAGAATGAAAGACATAATCACCACAGAGAAAAAATTAATATAAGAGAAATAGTGAATCCTAAATAGTTATAAGTATTAATGATGTTTTTACAATTGATAAAGCAATTGTAACATATGCAGATAAAAGTAATAAAGTGGACCTTGTTAGTGAAAGTGATTATATCTCACAGACTTGAACGATTTTCGGTGAAGATGACTTCACCGAAATTTGCAAAGATCCAACTCATAAATTTCATACTACGATTAAAAAACTGATTCATCAGAATAATTTCCTTCTTTTGACGAAACAAAAACCGCCTTTGAAGATAATGAACCCTCATTTATCTAAATTAAGTTCCCGATTAACGGTACATAAGGCAAATACGCCGATCGTCCAATTGCTAACAACCTGAACCAAAAATTGAACGACATTTTGAAAGTTTTTGTTTTTCATTCTCTCTCTTAGCGCAAAGAACAGCTGCGAACTGGCACAGGAAATCTACAACGTTGAAATTCCTGACGATGCAGGTTTCGCCTCATTAGACTTGCAAACCTGTACACTAACAAACCAGACACAAAAAAGTAGCCATTATTAAAAATAATTTACTTAAAAGTAAGATTATGAGCACAGGAGAAATAACACAGTTCATTGAGTTACTTGAAAGTACTCTTGCCTTCAGCTACTTCTCATTTAATGACAAAACATATTACCAATAAGGCAGATTAACAATTCACTGGCAGGTACCTCAGCCGATATCTTTTTTAATAACGTAGATTTACAATTTTCCAAACACAATCCACAGATTACGAATGAAATTTAATATTATAAATGGTATGTTGATGGTACTGTTTTGGAATGTAAACGTTTCAGAGAATAGCTGGACTCACTCATTAACATTTTAAATACCGCTCTACCTTAACATGTTTTACAGTAGAACACGGAAACAACAATAGCATTGACTTTTTAGATGTGACAATTTAAAGTTGCAGCAGTAAACAGTGTTTCGTCATTTACAGGAAGCCTACTGACAATTATGTAATTATTAATGCAAATTCACTCTTGTAAACACAAAAAAGCCTATTTCCAACCTATGATACAATTAAATACTTAAATTATCTGCCGGCAGGAGTGGCCGTGCGGTTCTAGGCGCTACAGTCTGGAACCGAGCGATCGCTACGGTCGCAGGTTCGAATCCTGCCTCGGGCATGGATGTGTGTGATGTCCTTAGGTTAGTTAGGTTTAATTAGTTCTAAGTTCTAGGCGACTGATGACCTCAGAAGTTAAGTCGTATAGTGCTCAGAGCCATTTGAACGATTTAAATTATCTCTGGAACCAAATGAAATTCAAAAAGTACTATACATTTTAAAGCAAATTACCAAAGCCAACTGTCTTGACCCCAATGAAGTTGAATACTTGCTTTGTAAATTCCAACAATCTGATAACGATTACTTCTCCAAATAGCGAATTTACCAAAGTGAAATACATGGGCTTAACTTCTGACAAAATTATAACTTGTTCAAGAACACCGATTTGACAGTTGTGTTTACTTCTAATAACATTTTGCTGAATATGCTGAAATACAATTTGCAACTGCAATAATAGATATCTCATTTCTGGAATTTATAAAATATTATGTAAAGATTGCGACAAACAGTACACTGACCAGACAGTTAGGGACTGTAGTACTCGCTATAAGGAACTCACTTCAGGCACGTAGCGTAATGAATCGGTATTTGGCCAACACTTAACACATCACAGTTACTCAGAAGATTTTATAAGGAATAACTTTAAACTTCTTCACAATGCACCTAAATTATAATTAATTAGCACATTATATGGGATAGAAATTAATGCCCACTACAAAATTAAACCCATGTTCGCACAAAATGAGCAATTATACTTCAGAGTAAAATAATTCTGTGAGTTTTTGAAAAGTTACTATAGAATGTTACTGCTCTTTCGTTAGTCTTCCATTTTGTCTGGCACTTTTTCATGTTTCTAATAAACTTTGGGCACTTTAATTAAAACTCGTGGTAGCTTACGTCCTTATTTCTTTACTCATGCCTACATTAACAGGCCCAGTTTGTGTGCGTCGCCTCCCTTCACGCAGTATGATTATTTTGCCCTACCTAAAAGATGCTGTTTTGCTTCTTTTCGTATTCATTCCTGTTTTGTTTCTCTAAATAAAAACTGTAGCGACATGATCATTGCTATTTTATGGACTTTTAGTGACTACAGATAACTACAGTCTTAATATCTTTCAACCTTTTACTGCTTATGCGTTTGTTTTACATTTTTGATTACTTATAGGCGTACTTGGTGTATCATTTCGTTTCGATGTAACCTATATTTCTGTACCTCTGGCAATGTGTACTGCGGTGGTGCGGTTCTTTCCGTCCCTTTACGATGTACCTGCACCTACCTGTGAACATTGTCTCAGCAGATCATCAGTAGGAAAGCCGAGTGAAACGTACTGTACTTCGACTTGAACCAGCGTACAATTTAATTCACTAATCTACGTTTCGGGAGAAAGTTTTCACGCAAATGACAGGTTGATAATTTTGCCCTCAATTAATATATTCTGAAACTTAGGTGAACAAGTATCACTGCCAAGCCCATGCTAGTCTTAACACAACCACGCATAATCCCTTTCACTCACGTTAGCAAGTCTATGGTGTTGCATTTCCCGAAAACGTAACAGCTACAAAAATTCTGATTGTTTTTGATTGATAATGCTCGCCAAATATTAAGTCTGTCGGTACCAAATGCAGTCACAGTTTTTAGCCACCGACCTGCTCAATACGCCACGCAGAATATATGTCTTTTATCGTCACAAAATTCACTTACAAATTCCGAAATTTCTACACACGCATCGGAATAATTATGCCGTCACTTTCCAACACTTTTGATGTATGAAACACTGCTAGATTCGGCAACTTATCATATACATCGGCACTACTACTGCACACGTCCGATCTGTTTCATGGCTAGGCTTCGACTCCCCTCTAGAATACTCTAAGTCCTCTCTACCAGCAGAGAAAGGCGCGCGAAGAATACTGCTTTACCATTGGTCAGTTTACTCAACAGCCAATAGCAAAACAACATTCTACCGCGTCAGTCCGCGCTTTTCATCAATAACCAATGGCAAAATTGTAAACCTAACGACTGCACCTTTTACCGACGTAATTATCTAATATGCTGAAGTTTTGTTTCTGCATAAAGTTATTTACTATTGTTATTTAAACCTGAATTAACTTTCCCTTTATCACAAGCTTACTTTTCAAATCTATTCTACAAAAATCCCCTTTATCCATATCCATACTTCTTCGAAATGTTCCCATACTAAATCCTACTACACAACTCGTTAAACAATTATCTTCATATTAACCTTAAACCACACTCACGCATCATTCGTACTGCTAAAACACATTTATAACATTTTACATACACAAAAAGACATAATAACACTTTATGAAAATACTAGAACAGTTTATGACAAACATTCTATTGCTTTAGTGCACTCTAGTGGGCACAATCGAAACTAAAATCACAGTGCCCCTATACAAAATTGTCCTCTATCTGCTGATATATTAACTACATGCGTGTCCAGTCTCGCTTCACCATCTGTCACTCTCCAGCTCTGAGACACATCTCTCACTTAACTGCATCCAAGGCAGGATCGTAATACGGCGCTACGCCTCAATACCTCTGTTTTATGGAGAACCTGTAATAAACTATGTTCATAGTTCTTTTAAGTTCCACTATTCGTATGCTTGTTTTTTATGCCCTAGACTACCTTGATGGGTCAATGACATTTTGTGACTTTAATTTACCCTCGATATGTTGGCAAAAATATATGTTTAATTCCGGAGTTACGCATAAAATATCATTCGAAATTGTGGTAAACGCATTCTCTTAGAATTATTCCGTGCAGTTAGTTCATGAGCCCACGGGAATAGTAAACGGTTGTGAAAACACACTTTACCTCTTAGAAAGAAATAATCCTGAGTTAATAACCAGCATCAAAACCGATATATTGATTAGTGAACACAGGGTTGTCGTAGCGAGATTGAATATTGGAATCCCAAAATCCCCGAAAAATAAGCGTAAAATATACCTATTCAAGAAAGCAGATAAAAATTCACTTGACACCTTCCTGAGAGACAATCAAATTCATTCCAAATTAATAATAAAAGTGTAGACCACATGTGGCTGAAATTCAAAGAAATAGTATCGGCAGCAATTGAGAGGTTTATACCAAATAAACTAACACACGACGGAGCTGACCCTTCTTGGTAACACAAAACGAGTTAGAACACTGTTGCAGAAACAACGAAACAAACATGCCAAATTTAAACAGACGCAAAATCCCCAAGATTGGCAATCCTTTACAGAAGCTCCAAACGTAGCGCGTAGTTCAATGCGAGACGCCTATAACAGTTTCCACAACGAAACTTTGTCTCGAAACCTGGCAGAAAATTCAAGATATTCTGGTCGTATGTGAAGTATGTTAGCAGCAAGAAACAATCAATGCCTTCTAAACAATCAATGCCTTCTCTGTGCGATAACAATGGAGATACTATCGAAGACAGTGCTGCCAAAGCAGATTTACTAAACACAGCCTTCCGAAATGCTTTCACAAAAGAAGACGAAGTAACTATTCCAGAATTAGAATCGAGAACATCTGCCAACATGAGTAACGTAGAAGTAAATATCCTCCGAATAGTCAAGCAATTCAACTCACTTAATAGAAGCAGGTATTCTGGTCCAGACTGTATTCCAATTAGGTTCCTTTCGGAGTATGCTGATGCATTAGCTCCATACTTAACAATCATATAAAACCGTTCGCTCAACGAAAGATCCGTATCCAAAGACTGGAAAGTTGCACAGGTCACACCAATATTCAAGAAAGGTAGTAGGAGTAATCCACTAAATTACAGGCCCATATCGTTAACGTCGATATGCAGCAGGATTTGAGAACATTTATTGTGTTCAAACATTATGAATTACTTCTAAGGTAACGGTCTATTGACACACAGCAACATAGGTTTAGAAAATATCGTTCCTCTGAAACACAACTAGCTACTTATTCACATTAAGTGGTGAGTGCTATTGACAAGGGATTTCAGATCGATTCCGTATTCCTGGATTTCCGGAAGGCCTTTGACACTGTACCACACAAGCGGCTCGTAGTAAAATTGCGTGCTTATGGAATATCGTCTCAGTTACGTGACTGGATTTGCGATTTCCTGTCAGAGAGGTCACAGTTCGTAGTAACTGACGGAAAGTCATCGAATAAAACAGAAGCGATTTCAGGCGTTCCCCAAGGTAGTGTTATAGGCCCTTTGCTGTTCCTTAATCATATAAACGATTTGGGAGACAATCAGAGCAGCCGTCTTCGGTTGTTGGCAGATGACGCTGTCGTTTATCGACTAATAAAGTCATCAGAAGATCAAAACAAACAGAAAAACGATTTAGAAAAAATATCTGAATGGTGCGAAAAGTGGCAGTAGACCCTAAATAACCAAAAGTGAGAGGTCATCCACATGGGTACTAAAAGGAACTCGTTAAACTTCGGTTACACGATAAATCAATCTATTCTAAAAGCCGTAAAGTCAACAAAATAACTAGGTATTACAATTACGAAAAACTTAGGTTGGAAATAACACATAGAAAACGTTGTGGGGAAGGCTAACCAAAGGCTGCGTTTTATTGGCAGTACACTTAGAAAATGTAACAGATCTACTAAGGAGACTGCCTACACTACGCTTGTCCGTCCTCTTATAGAATGCTGCTGCGCGGTGTGGGATCCTTAACAGATAGGACTGACGGAGTACATCAAAAAAGTTCGAAGAAAGGCAGCACGTTTTGTATTATCTCGAAATATGGGAGAGAGTGTCACAGAAATGACATGGGATTTGGGCTGGAAATCATTAAAAGAAAGGCGTTTTTCGTTGCGACGGAATCTTCTCACAAAATTCCAATCACCAACTTTCTCCTCCGAATGCGAAAATACTTTGTTGACACCGACTTACATAGGGCGGAACGATCACCACGATAAAATAAGGACCGGCGTTGGTGGCCGTGCGGTTCTAGGCGCTTCAGTCCGGAACCCCGCGACTTCTACGGTCGCAGGTTCGAATCCTGCCTCGGGCATGGATGTGTGTGATGTCCTTAGGTTAGTTAGTTTTAAGTAGTTCTAAGTTCTAGGGGACTGATGACCTCACATGTTAAGTCCCATAGTGCTCAGAGACATTTTTGATAAAATAAGGGAAATCAGAGCTCATACGGAAAGACATAGGTGTTCATTCTTTCCGCGTGCTATAAGAGATTGGAATAATAGAGAATTGTGATTTGTAGAGTATCCATGTAGATGTAGATGTACCATAGTTCTTTTGATGTAACTCGTATTTTTTCTTGCTTTAGGTAAGACGTATCCTCCATTACTTGTTATGTTGTTGGTTACGTTGCCAATGTCATTCTAATGATCTGACACATAGTACGACTGTCTTGCATGCCAGTATTTTGTAACAACTAGTCACTGTCGCTACTCTGAAATCTTCACGTGTGAGTCTTGCACATCGACACTTCCACCTCCCTTCTACGGTAAATAACGTCGTCAGTCAAGCGGTATTTCCACCACAACTACAATATAGGAGCAATACCCAAAACCTGGCTGCATTTTTACCCGTCGAACTGTATCTCAGTACCTGTTTAACATCCAGCCGCGTTCGTTGCTCTGAGTTTCTCTTCCGCTGGATGGCACATATAGATATTCCGACACCGTCTATATGGGGAACATTAGTGTCGCTTAACCATTACCTTTGCTGTCAACCAATCTACGAGTTTGCGATAGATCCCCACAGATGGCTATCGGTGTCAACAGAATCATTTATAATTGGTTACATCTTTTTTTTGTATAAATTCTTGAAACTGACCAATGAATTGCCGTTTATAACAGATACTTCATATAAGACACGCGCTTCTTCATTTGTTATTAGCTTGCATGTAATCATTCTATCTATACCTTATTGTAACAACTGTTTTATGACTTGTATGCCTGAGTGGGTGATGCTCATATAATTCGGTGTCCAGTGGGCGAAGCATTGCATATTTAAGGAACAGGCGCATTGCTCTCCTTAGTTGATGTCGTTCGTGTAGTTCGTAACGCCTGCTCCATTCACCCATGTCGCATTTCAACATGGTTATAATTTTTTCATTAATTGTTACGGAAGTTGACTTTATATGTTAACACTATCTGTATACTACTCTCTTCATCCATTCAAAGTTCACATTTCAGTACGAGGTCCGAAGATGGTCGGAAATTGATCGAAACCAGTATCCACAAAAATAAAGATTTCTTGTGGTCGCAACTGTTTATGTTCATTTTAAAATACTAAGAAAATACCACTGCTCTATACTGTGAATGTTCTGAAAATTTAATAATATAACCGATTTTGGGAGTCTTGGGTATCTTTAATGGATCGGTATTAGGTCGCTGAAAGGTAAGTCATCGGAAGTTTGGAGATGAGAAGAATAGAAAAATTCTGATGTTACAGAGTACTGACAAATGTTAAAAATTAAGTGATTGGATAAAGTACGAATAGGTACTTATGAAAACAGAATACGAAATGAATTGTTAAAGCACATAACCGGAGGAACGGATAGGTAAGATGGGCATCTGGTACGGTAACCGGAAAATATTGAAGTGGTTCCGGAAAGAAATGGTTCAAATGGCTCTGAGCACTATGGGACTTAACTGCTGAGGTCATCGGTCCCCTAGAACTTAGAACTACTTAAACCTAACTAACCTAAGGACATCACACACAGCCATGCTCGAGGCAGGATTCGAACCTGCGACCGTAGCGGTCGCGCTGTTCCAGACTGTAGCGCCTAGAACCGCTCGGCCACCCCGGTCGGCGGTTCCGGAAAGAGCACAAGACAGGAAGTAGTAGACAAAGAATATAAAATGAAGACAACAGATTGTAGCACACCATCGAGGCACATTAATGTGACCACCCACAAAATCTGAAAAATGCGGACGTGTACAAAAAAATGGTTCAAATGGCTCTGAGCACTATGGAACTCAACTGCTGAGGTCATAAGTCCCCTAGAACTTAGAACTACTTAAACCTAACTAAGGACAACACACACATCCATGCCCGAGGCAGGATTCGAACCTGCGACCGTAGCGGTCGCGCGGTTCCAGACTGTAGCGCCAGAATCGCTTGGCCACCAGCGGCCGGCGGACGTGTACAAGATGTGCAGAAGATAACAGGTAGAGGTTCTCCAAGGTACTCTAGAGCCATGGCGATTCCAGTGCCGTACCAAGCTGCACTGAGTTTCTAGATTGAGGATACATGGCGTGATCGAAGTGGTCCCAGAAACTCTCGATTGGGTTTAAATCTGCAGAGTTTGGTGACCGGGGGAGTGCAGCACACACATTGTGGTTCTCTTTGTACCACGCACGAGCACTGCGAGCTGTGCAACACGTACTTCTCGGAGCTGCCCTACTGCCGAGGGATAACAAAATGAGGGTAGTGTTGGACATGGTTCCCAAGAAAAGATGCATGCTTTTGTTGTTTAAGAGTGCCTTCCTGACGAGAACCCAGGGAATTCCCCGAAATCCGAAATCAGGTTGTCTGCTTTCAGACCTTTCACGCTATACATCTCAATGCCCTCTGTCGTATGAAGTATAAGACACGACTCATTTATAAGGACCACCCGTCTCCATGCAATGGACGTCCAGCTGCAATCTTTTTCTTGTTTTTTAGGGGGGGAGGGGTTGTTTATCAGTCTTCTGACTGGTTTGCTGCGCCCCGACACCAATTCCTCTCCTTCGCCTAAATCTTCCTCTCGGAATAGCATCTGCACCGTACGTCCTCAACTGTTTGCTGGGTGTATTCGAATCTCTGTCTACCTATAGAATATTTGACCTCCACAGCTCCCTCTAGTACCAAGGAAGTGTCTTAAAAGATGTCCTATCACCCTGTCCCTTTTTCTTCTATGTGTTTTCCATATATTCCATTCCTCTCCGATTCTGCGCAGGATCTCCTCATACCTTACCTTATCAGACTACTTTATTTTCAACATTCACTTGTATCAACACTTTCAAATGCTTCAATTCCCTTCCGTTGCTGTTTTGTCACAGTCCATGTGTAGCTACCATACAATGCCGTGCTCCAAACGTACAGTCTCAGAAATTTCTTCCACAAATTAAGGCCTATGTTTCATACCAGTAGACTTTTCTTGGCCAGGGATGCTCTTTTTGCCAGTGCTAGTCTGCTTTCGATATTCTCCTTGCACCGTCTGTCATCGGTTATTATGCGGCCTTAACTTCACCTACTTCAAGACCATCAGACCTGATGTTATGATTCTATCTGTGCTCATTTCTGCTGTTTCTAATTACTTCCTTCGATTTACTCCCAATCCATATTCTGCACTCATTTGACTGTTCATTCCATTGACCACATCATGTAATTCTTCTTTACTTTCACTCATGAGAGCAATGTCATCAGCGAATCGTATCATTGCTATCCTTTTACCATGAATTTTAATTCCATTCCTGAATCTTACTTTTATTTCCGTCACTGCTTCTTCGATGTAGCGATTGAACTCCGAGCATTTGGTTCTTGGTCGTCCACTCTTATTATTCCCTCTCGTCTCTTGCACATATAGTATGTGACCCGTCTCTCCCTTTCTCAGTATTTCGAACATCTTGCATCATTTTACATTGTAGAATGCTTTTTCGACGTCGACAAATCCTATGAAACTGTCTTGATTTTTCTTTACTTTTAAAATTATCAACCGCCACCTCAGAATTGCCTCTCCTGTGCCTTTACCTTTTCAAAACCGAACTGATCGTCATCTAACACATCCTCAATTTTCTTTTCCATTCTTCTGTATGTTATTCTTGTCAGCAACTTGGATGCATGAGCTGTTAAGCTGATTGTGCGATATTTCTCGTACTTGTCAGCTCTTGCAGTCTTCGGAATTGCGTGGATGATATTTTTCTGAAAGTGGAATTATATGTCGCCAGACTTATACGTTCTACTCACCAACGTGAATAGTCGTTTTGTTGCCACTTTCCGCAATATTTTTCAATTTGTGATGCAATGTTATCCACCCCTTCTGCCTTATTTGATTTTCAGTTGCAGTATTGGAATGCAAATTCCAGCCATCGTCACTGATCAGTGACCAGGAGCCTGCCGTGGAGACCCACACATTTTCAGCATTCGCTTAATGGTCAACTGGTCACTCGGTTGTCCGAGAGTTACACATTTCTTCAGCCATACACGTCTCTGAAATCAGCCATTCGCTCTTTTCAGCTATGGCCCGTGACGCACTACCCCTGCCTCGGCACCAGATTTGGACAGCGCGTTTGCCGCGACACCACGCAGTCTGTTGACAAACTTAACACTTCCGTGAATGTTCCCATCCTTTGTCATAATACACTGCATCACCATCATGAAATTTATGTACCTGCTTGTACTGTCATTTGACGTCTGTGGGTAGTTATTGCACGTTGACTTCGAACGTTGGAGGTTGTAACATTAATGTGAGTGAACAGTGTAACACTCATCGTGGTAGCTACGTACAGATGAAAATAATACCGTAAGAAATAAACTAATGCATGGCAACTTTAAAATAGTCCATTGATTAATGACTGAATATCGATGGATGTAAGAGAGCATATTCAAAGAATGGCAGTACGAGTGGTCACAAGTCCATCAAGTCAGGTTAAAGAAGGCGATGCAAGTGCTGCGGAATATCAACTGACACATACGTGATGTGTAATGTGAAATTTCTTATGAAAGCTCCTTAAAATCTTAAGTCGGTTCTTCAGACAACAGCCAAGTAATATTTACAGCGACCGCCGATATTTCGGCCGCAGTACACCCCGCCATATTCAAAGCACAAACTGCAACCGACAGGCGATGTACAGCCAAATTTAAAACCTCGGTTCTTGGAGTAATTCAGGAAAGATAACACACAAACTGAACACTAATGCCACCAAAGGTGACCAAAGTCAAAGGTGTCGATAGTGAAAGAATACGAACTAGCAAGTGGGGTAACATTGATTCTGTTTTATGACAAGGCATATAGCACGATTCGAAGCAGAGTTTAAGCATAATAGTCAGTTCCTTGTTTACAAGTTTGCTCACTAATTTAATCTCAACAGCCTTCTTAATAACACTGTCCCAATAGCTGGTCGTGCAAGCCAGTATCTCTGTATTATTGTATAACATAGGATGACCAGTAACCAAACAATGTTCTGCAATAGCAGATGTACTTGGCTGCTGTAATCGTGTGTGCCATTTATGCTCAGTACATCGGTCTCCCTACTATGAGGTCAATCAACAAAAGTACCACCAATATACCGGAAGAAACCGGCGGATTTCAATGGCGCCAACTCCAATGCAATTTCCTTGAAGTCTTCCATCAACAAGTTTGCAATCACAGGAGATAACAGATATGTTGATAATACTTTTGTTGTTTGGCCTCATGGTAGGGAGAATTTGAATGCTTTTTTGTAACATCTAAACTCGCGATTCGAACATTCGTTTTACGATGGACGTAGAAGAGGATGGTTTCCTTCCATTTCTTGATGTTTTGGTTACGAGGAAGTTTGATGGATCATTGGACCATGAAGTTTCCGGAAACGTACTCACACTGCCTTGTATTTACAGGCTGATAGTTGTCACTATCCGGCTTAGCGTAAAGGGGTACTTCCTACCTTGGTACACAGGGGACACGCCATTTCCTACACTGAGACTTCTAGCTGAGCTGGCCCATCTTGAAGCAACAATTCATCAAAATGGTTATAGTGAAAGGCAGATTGATCCAGAGTTGCGCTATCGACCAGCTGTGCATCGGGTGATTGATGTTAATACTGTGTCGGCAACCAAGCCTACTGGCTTTTTGTCTTATGTAGGAAGCACTTCCAACAAGATCGGTCGTATTTTATGGAAATACGATGTGAATGTATTTTCCGACCTCCATCTAAAATCAGATTGCTTTTGGATCATGTTGAGGATGATCTTTGTTTGCGTATGGCGGATGTATATCGCATTCCTTGTAACTGTGGCATGGCATATATTGATCAGACTATCAGGACCTTGGAGGACGTACTGCGCATAAACGTCACACACGATTACAGCAGCCTAGTAGATCTGCTATTGCTGAACATTTTTTGGATAATGGTCACCCAGTGTTATATAACAATATCGAGATATTCGCAGGCATGTCCAGCTATTGCGACGTTGTTATTAACGAGGATGTTGAGGTCAAATTAGCGAGTAACCTTGTAAACAGGGACGGAGGTTTTTGCTTAAACTGCTTGGAACCTGCTCTCTCGCTTGTCGAAAACCAGAGGGACCGAGCCAATGTTAACTCGCTATTTCGTAGTCTTTCACTATCAATATCTCTGACTTTGGTCATCTTTGCTGGCACTAATGTTCATTTTGTGTGTGTTATCTCTCCTGAATTACTCCAAGAACCGAGGTTTAAATTTTCGTGTACATCGCCTGTCTGTTGCAGTGTGTGCTTTGAAAATGGAGGGGTGTACTGCCGCCTAAATATCGGCGGACGCTGTAAATATTCCCTGGCTGAATTCCCGTAATTTGTTTGAATATTGTATACGCCAGGAGAAACTCACATCTCACTTTAAGTCGGTGTTATAATAGTTAGTAACGACAGCTCCTCATTGCACAGTTTGTTATTCCGATGATGATCGTGACCATGAAATTATAATCATAAGAATAATAAGACACAGAAACGCGAGAGAGAGGGAGAAACAGGTATATATATATATATATATATATATATATATATATATATATATATATATATATATATATATATATATATGAGAGAGAGAGGGGGGGGGAGGGAGAGAGAGAACGAAGAAAGTTTGAGGAGGGAGAGGAAGGAGAGCGAACTGTGAACTCCGACCACAGGCCCTGGTGAACCCATCAGTACTGCCGACCACCGTGACACCCTCTGTCGATGGTTTCATTGGATCCCTTATGTACTGTTACGTGGTTCACACATCGCTCTCGTGGCCGTTGTCAGTTTTCGAAAACTGGAGGTGCTACCACTCGTCACGTAGTTCCTCAATTTGCCTCACAAGGCTGAGTGCACCCTCTTCCAGTCCTCCCACCAAAGAAATATCCTTGGCAGTATCAGGAATCGAACCCGAGCCTTCTGCGCGACAATCAACAACGTTGACAACCCAGCTTCGGAGGGAGATGAGAAATATGCAAATTGCGATACATTACACGTCACATTCATGAATTAAAAGTGAAGGAACGTAAGTATATCGTACAACTAAAGACTTACATTCTCTTTGTCGGTATACATCCATTGTAGATAGTACTTACAAGAAGATGATCCTAGCAGTTTAATTTAAACTTCGTATTAATGCTTTGAATGAGAAATATCGATAATCAAGGTAGACTGCATTAGTTATTTTCATTAACGTATAATTTATGTCTACTTCCAATTTTAAGGCAGTTAACTGCGTGCGAATATCTTGCTATTATTCCGTAATTTATGAGGAGCAGGATACGTTCAGGAATGAACATTTGACAACGTACTGAAAGAATGAATTTCGCAGTTGAGAAAAGGAGCATATTACTTTCACTTTGAAACACGCCCGGGAGTACAAAAAAGGGTGGGGAGGGACCCTAAACTGGTTGTCGTTCCTTGACCGAGCGCCCTGTCCACGCCGGCCAGAGTTACCGAGCGGTTCTAGGTGCTACAGTCTGGAACCGCGTGACTGCTACGGTCGTAGGTTCGAATCCTGCCTCGGGCATGGATGTGTGTGATGTCCTTAGGTTAGTTAGGTTTAAGTAGTTCTAAGTTCTTGGAGACTGACAACCTCAGAAGTTAAGTCCCATAGTGCTCAGAGCTGTTTCAACCATATGAGCCCTGTCCACACAACGTACCTGGTAATCCCGCAGCGGTCGTACTATTCTGCTCCACACTGCTGCTAGCTTGCCTGAAATTATCTATCGATATATGCAAGCGAGTCAGGGGGGCCACTCATCGCCAGAACGCAACACTGTTCTACGTCTGGAATGAACAACTATATTCCGAGACGATTAAAGAAAATCGCAGGTTGCGCTGTTTACATTATAAGTCATAAGTTTTTATCCCAATTAATGGATAATTACCAGTCCACAATTTCACTCAGACGAGAGTACGCGTAGCCGAGACGACACGGGAGAATGTTGATCATGTGGAAGTCGAATGATCGCACGAAAGTTCCTATGCTCTTCACGCATACACAGATATCTGGTACCAGTCCTCCTTGACATTAATAATAGGTTTTAACACTGTTCATAAACTTAAATTTACAGTTCACAGTTTTCAGTTGTGCGCGTAACCGTCGCGGGGCGTTTGATTGTGGGTGATGCGGAACGCGATGATCGAACGCACGTTAACACGCTCGATACAAGACCCTGGCACTTAAATACTCTCTTTTGTGGTAAATAGTATTACTGATTCACATTAGTTCATTCTTGGAGACCGAACACGGTGCGGATGATTGATACTGTACGGTACTACACGCAACGAGAGGATACGTTATCAGCAGCATGCTCATTATTATAATACTTACTGACGCACTTTCCTCTAAATGCGCAGACTACACACTTTGAATTAAATGCGCAGACTATACAGTTTGAATCGCAATTTCTATCTCCAAGTGCTCTTAGTACCGCACTCAATCAAATTTTTCAACAATTCGTCACTGAAGTGGTAGTTAAACGATTTACGTAATGTCCATCACTACAGAAAATACCGAGCACAGAGTAGAACACTTTTGATGTTTTATAGCAATTTGTAATGCAAGAACTATGTCCTCCTGGCACATGAGAAGGAAGCGAAATGTAGTCTCTCACATGCAGAGTTACACACTAGACGAATAACAGTTCCGTGTCCGGTGCTCGACTCAACCGACGCGGCTGCCCGCGAAGATACTCCACAACTCAGCCAGCGATATGACAATACGCTTACAACTTTATAAGCGAGATACTGCCTTCTATTGCTTATTCATGTCTTTTTTTTTCTCGTACTGCACAGTATAAAACATTTTTACAACATTTATGCAGTTTCCCCGCTAGCAATCAATAGCAGATGTTGCGACAGGTTTCACTTTCCCTTTCTTGCCATTTATTGAACTTTCCTTTAAACACATGGTAATGAACATCGTAAGTGCCGACTTCCTGATACTAAACATTTATTTTATTGGGTAATCATGTACCTTCACATTCTTTCATCAGATATTAAAATATACATCTTTCTTTGCTAAATTTCTAATTATTGAAAAGTTATGTGGTTAGCGGTGCAACGCATACCTACATTAATTACCAAAAGTAGATTCAAATAAAGTGATAATGAGTCTACTTCTTGAAAAAAGAACGATAGCGAGAGAGAGAGAGAAAGAGAATGAAAGAGAGAGAAAACATGCTATTCCAGATACCACAAAAATTTATTGTTGAAGCTATCACATATTTCAAATAAGATAATCAGTTTCAACCAGAAAAGAAACGAACCAGTTTAAGTGAATACTAAATGCGCAGACTACACACTTTGAATTAAATGCGCAGACTATACAGTTTGAATCGCAATTTCTATCTCCAAGTGCTCTTAGTACCGCACTCAATCAAATTTTTCAACAATTCGTCACTGAAGTGGTAGTTAAACGATTACGTAATGTCCATCACTACAGAAAATACCGAGCACAGAGTAGAACACTTTTGATGTTTTATAGCAATTTGTAATGCAAGAACTATGTCCTCCTGGCACATGAGAAGGAAGCGAAATGTAGTCTCTACTTCACTGGTCTAATAACTCACTGGGTGCCAGTTGCTGCATCGAAATGACAAATAGGATGAATAACAGATGAAGTATATGAGGCAGGAATATGTTCAAACCGATTGTCCGCTCTGATTTCATTTCCAAGATCTGAAGATTAGAGAAAACTTGGGATAGAGAAGATAAAGTGAAAGAAATAAATGGTGGATTTCTCGTAAGTGCCACACGCATTCGCCCAAAATTATTTAAGAAAACAATACATCGATTTAGTCGGAAGGGAATAATCACCGAACCCCTTTACTGGCTCTAACTGAATGTAGAAATTTGTGAAAAACATTAGAACAAATTCCATTGCTGTTGGCAAGTCCTTTGGGGTCGCATCTAAGGATTACGTATTACTTCTCACTATTAATGGGCTGGAGCATATGCCATTTAATGAGTTAACAGAGAGAACTGTCGAGTGCATACAGTTTGTATTTCTGTGGACTTTCACTCGCGGAGATGGCAGCTAAAACACATTTAAAAAGGTAATTATGAAGGAAATTGAAATGAGAGAAAAATTCTTTTTCATAGGGCATCGTGTCACTGCAAAGGACACTTAATGAAATCACTGCTTACTTTGCAGAACTGCTACTGTCGGAGTTCTTATGAAACTTATTTACTCTTCTGTGGTCTGCATAAATTAGGTCTAGAAGTTTACAGAGCGTTAACCTCGAAGTGGCTAACAAATGCAAATGAATTCCAGAGTGGCGTTGCAATCTAAACTTCACGACGGTAGAAACATCCGACACGCTTTAATTATATATGAAGGATTGCTACAATTTATTTTCAGTATCGGTAGACGTTCGATGAAGGTACAGAAAAACGAATACAAATACTTTTTTAGCTTGTTAAGGGACCTTATTTTCATGCTACTGTTACCAGTTTGATGGGGGAAAGAAGTTGCTCGTCGAAGTTCTTCGTCACTGCTGTACTAAAAACGCCACTAAATCAATAGTTCCACGTGAATAAAATCGTACCCGTGTTAAACTGGTCTACACTGAATGTAATGAATAGGTTTCCATGTCACCGTTGTGCTCAAGCAAGACTTTCATCAGTTGTGGCATATAAGATATTTTGGCTATTACAAAACACATTCCTTTATACTGGTGCCTAACGCCTATGTGAACTGTCGTTCATATATGGTTACAGATTCTTCCGGAGTCGATTCCACTCCACATGAATAGTTAATCTTTCCTTCACCTGTTCTGCTTTTTCCTGATGCTGAAGATTTGTGTATCTATTCGCTACTCATCGCATCGCCCTCCGTGGATAGCATGACGCTCGATATTCGTAAGTGGTGGAGGACAAAGCAGTATAGCACATTTGATAGCATTGCGTCTATTGTCACAAATTCAATTACCTCTTCCTTCAGGTACATACCTTCCAATAAAAATATGTAAGTAGCTTCGTGTAACAGTGAATTTCTTACTATACTGATTTAGATTGAAAATACAATCACTACAAGAACCTCATTTCTTTTCAGGATCATGTCTGGCACACAGTTCTGAGCTTTCACAAATATTTCTGCTCCTGTATTCACATGAATATCTACACACATATTTCGCAAGCCACTGTGTGGTGAATGGCAGAGAGTACATTGTACCAGTAATAGTCATTTCCTTTCTTCATCTCCTCGCAAACAGAGTGAGAGAGAAACGGCTGGCTATATGGCTCTTTTTTTGCCTTATACTGGTGCTCTTTATGGCAGATTTATGTTAGTGGCAGTAGACTCATTCTGAACTGAGCTTCAAATATCGCTTCTCTAAATTGTCTCAACAGTATTTCGCAAAACCAACGTCATCACTCAGGGGATTTTCATTTGAGTTCATGAATAATCTCAGTAGTACTTGAATATTAATCGAACAAACCAGTAACAAGTGTAATGACTTCCCTCAGAGTTGCTTCGTTGTCTTCCTTTAACTGGAACAGATAGGGATCCCAGAAACGGAAGCAGTACTCAAGAATGGGTCGTACTATTGCTATATAAGCCGCTTCTTTTTATATAAGCCGCTTTTTCATGAATGAGTTAACTTGCCTAAAATTCTCCCAATAAATAGAAGTCGACCATTCGCCCTTCCTACTACCCTTCTTACATTCTGGTTCCATTTAATAGCAATTTGCAACGTTACGCCTAGATATTTAATCGACGCTTACCGTATAAAGCAGCAGACAACTAATGCTGTTATCAAACATTACGCAATGGTTCTTCCTACTAATGTGCGTTAACTTGCATTTTTCTACGTTTAGATGAAGCTGTCATTCATCACAGCAAATAGAACTTTGAATTAGCCATCAAGAATCATTGTGTTCTGGCTGGTTTGATGCGGCCCTCCGTGATTCCGCTCCTATGCCAACATCTCCTTCTCAGTGTAGCAGTTGCTACTTATGGCCTCAATTACTTGTTGGATGTTTTCCAATCTCTAGCTTCCCCTAGAGTTTATACCCTCTACAGCTCCCTCTAGTACGATGCAACTTATTCCCTAAAACATTAAGAGAATACTTCCATACTGCCCCTTCTTCTCCTCAGTGATTTCCTAAAATTCCATTCCTCCTCATTCGTTACCTTATTAGCCTATCAAATTTTCAAAATTTTTCTCAAACACCAAATCGCAAATTTTTCGTTTCTCATCCATTTCGGTATCTACCTTCAGCCATTTAACGACAACACCTAACCACACAACACAGCATGATCATCAAACAGTCCCAGACTGCTATTCATCTTCTCCATCAGCTCGTTTATGAATGTTGAGAATAATATCAGTCCTATCATACTTCCCTGGGGCGCTACTAACGAGACCCTTGTCTCTGCCGAACACTCGCCATCGAGGATAAAACACTAGGTTCAGTTATTTCTAAGTAGTCTTCGAGTCACGTACATATGCTCCGTATGTTCGTACCATCGTTAACAGTCTCCCATGGGTAAACGTGTCAAGCACATTCCGGAAATGGCCGGCCATTGGTGGCCGAGCGGTTCTAGGCGCTTCAGTCTGGAACCGCGCGACCGCTACGATCGCAAGTTCAAATCCTGCCTCAGGCATGGATGTGTGTGATGTCCTTAGGTTAGTTACGTTTAAGTAGTTCTAAGTTCTAGGGAACTTATGACCTTAGATGTTACGTCCCATAGTGCTCAGAGCCATTTGAACCTTTTCGGAAATGAAAGTTGAATCTGCTTCTTTCCGTTTATCGATGGTTCTCAGGATTCATGTTAGAAAAGGGAACGACGAATTTTACTTGAGCGATGCTTTCTAAATATCTGCTGACTGAAGCTTTACGTCTGAGCGAAATTTATTATCACAAACTATTTTATATTCCGGTAAACCGCGGCTGTTCAAAGGCATGATGTTAGGAAGACCACCGCTCATAGCTGGTAAAAATGTAGTTTGTTAAAACACGACCAGTATCGCGGCTTTAAGCCGCGCAATCAGGTGAACCTACGGGGTAAAACGCGAAATACAGTGTCACCACTTTTTACGGATATTAAAATTAGTAAGGTAATGTCCAAAATATAATGTTAAGACATCGTAGGCTTACCCATCTCTCCTATACGAAAGCTACTATTCAGAAAATCGTGTCAATATTATGGCGAACAAAAGGTAAAGAAGAAGTGCCCCATTCTTTGAAGTTTGACTGCAACTAAAAAGAAAAAAGAAAGAAGTTGTAGTTAGATGAATGACGAACACTAATTTCAATTAGCGAATTTAGTTCAGCACATGCACATATAAGAGCGCGGAACGAACTGCCTCCAGCCAGAACACATACAGTATATATACAGCTAAAGACCATTCCAGTACAATGATTCTTCACATTTGTGGATACTTCTAGAATCTACTCGCGCCGAATATAGAAATCAAAATTGTACCGTCCAGGTGAAGTTTGAACTCACGACCCTCCACGCAATAATTTAGTATCATAACCTCGACACCACGGTGCTACTTAGCTTGTTCTGCGACAATTCTCCCTCTTTTTAGTGAACATCTTCTCGGTGTAACGTCCTCCTAGTCCGGGAACGAGTCATCGGTTCTGCATACTCCGACTCCCGATGACTGATGCTCGCCCTGGCGGTGATCTTCTTAGAACTTTGTCGCCGCTACACTCTTCGTCACGTTTCCACTTATTGCCTGTCGCTTTGAATTTACCCTGGGTGGCAGGATCCTTGTAGGGCTCCATTCAAAGGATGTAGACCGTATCTCTGATCTTTCGTCGTCTTGCGTCGAGGTCCACATCTTCAACTGTATAAGTAACATCAGACAACTGTCTTACAACCTAATAAGGTCCAAAGTAGCGCCTGAGGAGCTTCCGAACAGGAGTGAAGGTCCAGACGAGGTCACCAGGCTGGTAGACAACAGAGCGGTGGCTCCCGTCATACCTTCGGCGATCGTTTTCTTGAGCCTCCAGCGTGCAGAGTCGAGCTAACTGCCGAGCCTACTCAGCTCTGGTTAATAACTGGCCGAGGTAGTCGCCGTCCACACAGTGTCCATCGTCGTAGTTGCCTCACGCCCATGCACCAGGAAAAATGATGTAAATCATGTGGTGTCTTGTTGAGCGGTGTTGTAGCCAAACGTCACAAAAGGTAGCACCTCATCCCAGTTGCTCTGCTCAACATTGACGAACATTGATAGCATGTCGAGCAAGGTCTTGTTAAGGCGTTCAGTAAGCCCGTTAGTTTGCGGATGGTAGGCAGTCGTCATGTGATGAGTAATGTTGCACCGACGGTTTATCTTTATAACAAGATTTGACTGAAAGACTTTCCCTCGATCCGTTATTAACGATCTCGGGGCACCGCGTTTTAATACAATGTCTTCCACTATGAATGCTTCGGCTGATTTCACGGCTTTTGTAATGGCATAGCGTGTCAGATAAACAGTGCAAACAGTAAGCCATCTATTGCCAGTAGCAGACGTCGGAAGTCGTCCGAGGAGGTATATCTAAAGCCGCTGGAGTGTTTCGGTTGGTGGAATTTCTATGAGTCGTCCAGGTGGTTTCTGAGGAACTGCATTTCTCCTTTGCCACTCTCGACAGTGCGACAAATAGTGACAGAGTGTCCTAAATAAACCTGGCCAGAAAAATCTCTTGCGGATTCTATTGTAAGTCTTAATAAATCCTAAATGTCCGGCCTCTTATGTGTCATGTAATTTCTGTAGAACACCTAAGCGCATGTGTTTGGGAATCACTGGTAGACACCTCTTTCCAGACACATCAAAGTTATTCTTGCAAAGTAATCCATTAACTACCTTAAATTGTCCTTTCACATTCTCTGACCGAATTAAGGTTAAAATGGTTCAAATGGCTCTGAGCACTATTGGACTTAACATCTGAGGTCATCAGCCCCCTAGAACTCAGAACTACTTAAACCTAACTAACTTAAGGACATCACACACATCCACGCCCGAGGCAGGATTCGAACCTGCGACCGTAGCGGTCATGCGGTTCCAGACTGAAGCGCCTAGAACCGCTCGGCCACACTGGTCGGCCCGATGTAAGGCAAGCATCATTTGAGATATCTTGGCGTTCTTCTTCTGCTCAGCAGAGAGATCCTGAAATGCAGCGAGACATTCACTAACTTCATCATAGTCTGGATGGTCTTGCACAGGGTTTCTTCAGAGACAGTCGGCATCTTGGTGTTTTCTTCCACTTTTGTACACTATGGTAATGTCATACACCTCAAGACGTAGTGCCTACCTGGGGAGTTGACATGTTGGATCCTTAAGATCTGTCAACCAAGAAAGTGAATGATGGTCTGTGACAACTGTGAATGGTCTTCCATAGAGATAGTGACGAAATTTGCACACACCTCAGATCACAGCAAGACTTTCTCTTTCTGTAGTTGAGTATTTTCTCTCGGCTTTTTTAAGTGTCCTAGAAGCTTAGGCTACAGCCTTATCTTTTCCATCCGAAATTTGCACCAGAATAGCACCGTTCCCATACCCACTCGCATTTGTGTATAGTTCTGTAGGTGCTCTCTCAACATACAGATCAAGTACAGGGTCAGTCGTCAGAGCTTTTCGCCGCAGATTGAAAGAATCTTGTTGAGCACCACCCCAGATAAATTCAGCATCAGCTTTTAACAACGCTTGGAGTGGCCTGGTGTACTGTTTCTCCGGGGTGGTCTTGGGTTTAAAAAAATGTAAACTAAATATTACGATAAATGTTTTAAAGAACCGACAAGTTCCGCCAAGGAAGAGGAAATTTAACTACAATGGACATGTTATTCCATGGATTCTTGCGCTTATATGAAAGAACTGTCTTTCCTTTGTTCATTTGCTTATCTTATCTGCTTGGATTCGGACCTAAGAAGATGTTCTTGTGTAAAGCTCATCTTGCTGTTTCTTTTTTTCTTTTTTTTTTTTTTTGTTGTCCTCAGTCTACTGACAGGTTTGATGCGGCCCGCCACGAATTCCTTTCCTGTGCTAACCTCTTCATCTCAGAGTAGCACATGCAACCTACGTCCTCAATTATTTGCTTGACGTATTCAAATCTCTGTCTTCCTCTACAGTTTTTGATCTCTACAGCTCCCTCTAGTACCATGGAAGTCATTCCCTCATGTCTTACCAGAAGTCCTATCATCCCGTCCCTTCTCCTTATCAGTGTTTTCCACATATTCATTTCCTCTCCGATTCTGCGTAGAACCTCCTCATTCCTTACCTCATCAGTCCACCTAATTTTCAACATTCGTCTATAGCACCACATCTCAAATGCTTCGATTCTCTTCTGTTCCGGTTTTCCCACAGTCCATGTTTCACTACCATACAATGCTCTACTCCAGACGTACATCCTCAGAAATTTCTTCCTCAAATTAAGGCCGGTATTTGATATTAGTAGACTTCTCTTGGCCAGAAATGCCTTTTTTGCCATAGCGAGTCTGCTTTTGATGTCCTCCTTGCTCCGTCCGTCATTGGTTATTTTACTGCCTAGGTAGCGGAATTCCTTAACTTCATTGACTTCGTGACCATCAATCCTGATGTTAAGTTTCTCGCTGTTCTCATTTCTACTACTTCTCATTACCTTCGTCTTTCTCCGATTTACTCTCAAACCATACTGTGTACTCATTAGACTGTTCATTCCGTTCAGCAGATCATTTAATTCTTCTTCACTTTCACTCAGGATAGCAATGTCATCAGCGAATCGTATCATTGATATCCTTCCACCTTGTATTTTAATTCCACTCCTGAACCTATCTTTTATTTCCATAATAGCTTCCTCGATGTACAGATTGAAGAGTAGGGGCGAAAGGCAACAGCCTTGTCTTACACCCTTCTTAATACGAACACTTTGTTCTTGATCGTCCACTCTTATTATTCCCTCTTGGTTGTTGTACATATTGTATATGACCCGTCTCTCCCTATAGCTTACCCCTACTTTTTTCAGAATCTCGAACAGCTTGCACCATTTTATATTGTCGAACGCTTTTTCCAGGTCGACAAATCCTATGAAAGTGTCTTGATTTTTCTTTAGCCTTGCTTCCATTATTAGCCGTAACGTCAGAATTGTCTCTCTCGTCGCTTTACTTTTCCTAAAGCCATACTGCTCGTCACCTAGCGCATTCTCAGTTTTCTTTTCCATTCTTCTATATATTATTCTTGTAAGTAGCTTCGATGCATGAGCTGTTAAGCTGATTGTGCGATAATTCTCGCACTTGTCAGCTCTTGCCGTCTTCGGAAATGTGTGGATGATGCTTTTCCGAAAGTCAGATGGTATGTCGCCAGACTCATATATTCTACACACCAACGTGAATAGTCGTTTGGTTGCCACTTCCCCCAATGATTTTAGAAATTCTGATGGAATGTTATCTATCCCTTCTGCCTTATTTGACCGTAAGTCCTCCAAAGATCTTTTAAATTCCGATTCTAATACTGGATCCCCTATCTCTTCTAAATCGACTCCTGTTTCTTCTTCTATCACATCAGACAAATCTTCACCCTCATAGAGGCTTTCAATGTATTTTTTCCACCTATCTGCTCTCTCCTCTGCATTTAACAGTGGAATTCCCGTTGCACTCTTAATGTTACCACCGTTGCTTTTAATGTCACCAAAGGTTGTTTTGACTTTCCTGTTTGCTGAGTCTGTCCTTCCGACAATCATACGTTTTTCGATGTCTTCACATTTTTCCTGCAGCCATTTCGTCTTAGCTTCCCTGCACTTCCTATTTATTTCATTCCTCAGCGACTTGTATTTCTGTATTCCTGATTTTCCCGGAACATGTTTGTACTTCCCCCTCTCATCAACCAACTGCAGTATTTCTTCTGTTACCCATGGTTTCTTCGCAGCTACATTCTTTGTACCTATGTTTTCCTTCCCAACTTCTGTGATGGCCCTTTTTAGAGAGGTCCATTCCTCTTCAACTGTACTGCTTACTGCGCTATTCCTTATTGCTGTATCTATAGCGTTAGAGAACTTCAAACGATCTCGTCATTCCTTAGTACTTCCGTATCCCACTTCTTTGCGTATTGATTCTTCCTGACTAATGTCTTGAACTTCTGCCTACTCTTCATCACTACTCTATTGTGATCTGAGTCTATATCTGCTCCTGGGTACGCCTTACAATCCAGTATCTGATTTCGGAATCTCTGTCTGACCATGATGTAATCTAATTGAAATCTTCCCGTATCTCCCGGCCTTTTCCAAGTATACCTCTTCCTCTTGTGATTCTTGAACAGGGTATTCGCTATTACTAGCTGAAACTTGTTACAGAACTCAATTAGTATTTCTCCTCTTTCATTCCTAGTCCCAAGCCCATATTCTCCTGTAACCTTTTCTTCTACTCCTTCCCCTACAACTGTATTCCAGTCGCCCATGACTATTAGATTTACGTCCCCCTTTACATACTGCATTAACCATTCAATATCCTCATACACTTTCTCTATCTGTTCATCTTCAGCTTGCGACGTCGGCATGTATACCTGAACTATCGTTGTCGGTGTTGGTCTGCTGTCGATTCTAATTAGAACGACCCGGTCACTGAACTGTTCACAGTAACACACCCTCTGCCCTACCTTCCTATTCATAACGAATCGTACACCTGTTATACCATTTTCTGCTGCTGTTGATATTACCCGATACTCATCTGACCAGAAATCCTTGTCTTCCTTCCACTTCACTTCACTGACCCCTACTGTATCTAGATTGAGCCTTTGCATTTCCCTTTTCAGATTTTCTAGTTTCCTAGCTGTACCAGCTAATAATGTAAGTTGTACTTAAAACCAGAAAAATATAATGATTATTTTGTCAAAAGAAATTGTGCATGCGGTCAATCAATTTGCAATCTGATACCTGGATTGTCCTAGGTAGAAATGGGCCTTAACAAAGAATTTTCACCGTTAGGCGCCATCTTAGAATATCGTTAAAATTTTTCTTTTAGCTCATCTACGAGACATGCCGTCGGTTAGGACAACTAACTTTCTTGCAGATCCTACGAGCCGGGAGGCCGCTGATAATAATTTAACAATGTTTACTTGCAGCTTTTCTTTATATAACGAGATAACATCCCAGGCAGAAAAGGTCTGGTCACAGGATTCCATTTCCATTATAGGATTTTATTTGTAGATGCTACTCTTGTTATCTTGTAGTAGGGGATCGAAACGAAACCACGATATTAAGTTACGTATTGCAGTAGTTTACATCGAACAGACTTATGAAAAAACGTTTCCGTTTCATGCACCATACGCACGGGAACGACGGCAAGCTGACAGAAAAGTGAATGTAAGTGAATGAGTGATTGTAGAACAATGCTGTTTCTTACATTTGGCATAGACCGTAAGGTATGGAACCGAATGCACGCAACCAGTTTTCTAGTTAAAACTACTCAGTAGCACCTGGGCGCACGCAATTAAAATCATCTGTACACATACCTGTGTTCTAGTTTTTCAATTGTAACTATTAGATTAGGGCGTGTTGTGTGGTTAAAGTCTGATTTTTTTGTGTGTGAACTGATTACTATCAGCTAGCAACATGGTTAGGCCAAATACTAGACGTAACCGTGTGGAGGTTGAGAGTTATGAAAGTAATGGCCAACTAGATAATAATCCTGGATCATTGGCTGGAGGGTCGGGAGCTACTGAAGCTACGATCCCAACTGATAGTGTAGTATCGCAGATTGATATTTCTAAAGCGAGTATACAATCGCTGGGCGGACAACAGAATGTTGAACCCGCGAGAGCAATCAACTGAGATAAAGCAGACGAAATTGTACGCACGCAGGTAAACTTGGCAAATCCAAGCGATATGTTTGTACAGCTATTCCGGAAATTAGAATTAATGGAACGGCAAAGAAAGAAAGAACAGGAGTTAATGGAACAACAGAGGAAAAGAGAGCATGAGGAGGATATCCAACGCCAGAATGAGTTTTCGAAAAAGTTGAGACTAACCTAATCGCCAAAGTGGATGAGCGGTTAGGCAAACGCGAACAAGCGTTGATACAAAAACTGAATCGTGCTCTCGCGAATAGGGATCAGCGCATATTAGAACATTTTAACAGCGAGATAGAAAAGGTTGAATCTAAGGTATCGGAAGTGAAGAAAAATTTGCAGGTTTTACCCGGTAAGGTACATACTTTGGCCGGAGAGGTATCAGAGGTCAAAGAGGTGCAGGAATATCTCGATGCAAAAGTTATGCAATTAACCAAAGACATCGAGGAAATTTCTTTAACTGTCGATCGAAAGGTACAAGCTGAAGTAAAGCTTGTAATGCTTGACCATGTTGAACACAAGAGTCAGCAAGGTACATCCAAAAACCACAAACCCGCAGAACGCGAGATTACAGAAAAACCAGTGAATGACTATGATAATAGAATCATGAACTCTGCCGCACCTAGTCCCTGCTGCAGTCGTTCATGTAATGTCCAGCAGGACGAAAACTATGCTTCAAATGGAGGCGCGTGCGGATACCCACTAGCAAACAATGTAACTGTCAGTCCATATGTAGCGAATACAGGTAAAAATAACCCTTAAGTGTTCGCAATGAAGCACACACTCTGACCACACTGAAACAGGAAGTGTCATTACTGAAACATGGACAATTTCAGCTAGTTTTCGAAGAGAAGAAATCCAGTCACCCGGTAATATTTATAAAGAGTTTTAAGAATGTGTTACCTGCATCGTGGCAGGAAAGGCAAAACATACAGTTTGTTATCTGATATATTACCGGAGATGCCGCATTATGGGCATCTGAAGTTGCAGAGAACTGTCATTCTTTTTGTGTGTCCGAGCAACAATTTTTGGCCAAATTTTGGTCAGCTAGTATACAAGAGAGATTGCGGAAACAGGTATAAAATCCGGAGATGTACAATTTCAAGCTAGGAACACTTAGAAAATACTTTGAAAATTATATTAACAAAACGAACTGCTGGTCAGAGCCGGTCACTACACGTGACGTGCCGGCCGCGGTGGTCTAGCGGTTCTGGCGCTGCAGTCCGGAACCGCGGGACTGCTACGGTCGCAGGTTCGAATCCTGCCTCGGGCATGGGTGTGTGTGATGTCCTTAGGTTAGTTAGGTTTAAGTAGTTCTAAGTTCTAGGGGACTTATGACCTAAGATGTTGAGTCCCATAGTGCTCAGAGCCATTTTTTTTACACGTGACGTGCTTAGGATATTGAAATCCAAGTTGCCGATCTCAATAAGGAGAGAATTGGTACTCGTACCCCATAACGATTTAGAGACATTCATGTCGGTCGTAGATTCTCTAGATTTGATACAGGAGGATGCACGACAACAAATAAGTAACGGTGAGGGGATAAATAATAACCATAAACCTAGAAATAACTGTTATGGAAATCAAAACCGAAATAACGATTGGGAACATAAATGTGGCGGTAACAGTTATGAGAGAGCGATTGGACCAAAAGGAGGTAATGGGAATATAGGAAGTGGTATGCCGAGCGGTAACTGCTTGCCCAATAAGGATAGAAATGACACGATCAATCGAAAAAGGAGAAACGATGAGAATTAAGGGAGTAATTTTCAACCTAAAAATATGAAACAAGGAGGTAGCTAGGGTGGCAGAATGTGACTGCTAACTGGTCTTCGCAGTCAAATAGACCGGAGCAGGGAGTCCCGATTAACAGTGTCGAGGTTATTCCCATGCCGGGGAATAATGCGACGCCAGCATGAGTTAATAACCCAAGTACCTTACAAAATAGTACGAACAGACAGCGCAATGTGCAAATAGTAGAAGTTACCGAGGTGAACCAGCCAATAAACTGCAGTGGGTGTATGAAAGCCTTCGACACTCGATCACAAGGAATAGAAACGAAGGCAGACTCGAATATAACAATAATCGGATGGCTATGCTGCCCTATAACGACGACCAGGATTTTCGGGAGGAATTAATCACCGAACCGCGTAAATGTTATGACCAGCAAACTGGGATTGTGCAGGCCGCAGCACACGTGAAAGTAAACGGTGTACTAGCTAAGGTTTTGACTGACACAGGAGCGGCTCTGTCAGTCATGTCTGAAGATTTATTTAACGTTATTAACGACAATAAAAGACTGCCCACGTTGCCGGTTCAAAATTGTAAAATTACGGGGGCGCTAAAGGGAAAGGCACAAAGTGTCAAGGCCCAGTTGCAGGCAAGAATAGAAATAGGAAATGAAGCGATATTATGCACGTTCCTCATTTTTAAAAATTTAACAGCAATTTGCATTCTGGGATGCGACATCCTGAGGAAAGGCGTGCTATAATCGACATCCTTCAGGCTTGTTCTTCCTGCGAACGCCTACACAGGATTTGAAATTACCATTGATTAAAACAATGGCAAGTCATAATAGGCACTGTTCGTGGTTCGAAAAGGTAGAAGTAGAACCCTTTATAATCAATATTCAGGATAATGTACCACTAAAGGCGTATCCTGAAACAAATGAGCAATATGTCGAAGAAATCGTTCAGATACAACAGGAGATTAAATCTAAGGTTAAGGAGTCAGGATATTTAACCGGTGCGCAGCAGCATGAGCTATCTAAATTATTGAGTGATTACGCAGGCACATTTTCGGAAAAACCCGGAAAAATCCAAGGCTACGTATGTGATATGGTGGTATATCCGCATCGGACGTTTTGTCATGCATCTTATTCCGTGAGGTGGAGTAAACGTGAAGCTCTGTAGAAGGAAATAAAGAAAATGCTGGATTGGGGAATCAGTGAACCGTCCCTTTCTCCCTATAGTAGTGCCTTAATAGCTGTGGGAAAAGCGGATGGGAGTATCACATTGGTACTTGATGCTAGAGGCATCAACAAAATTATAATACCAGTAAGGACAAGGCCAGAGAACCTCGACGAACAAGCACAGAGGTCGCAAGGAGTAAAGTTTCTATCAAGTATTGATTTGACAATGTCATATTGGCATGTCCCCTTAACAGAACAATTCAGTTAATATTGTTGTTGTTGTGGTCTTCAGTCATGAGACTGGTCTGATGCAGCTCTCCATGCTACTCTATCCTGCACAAGCTCCTTCATCTCCCAGTACCTACTGCAACCTACATCCTTCTGAATCTGCTTAGTGTATTCATCTCTTGGTCTCCCTCTACGATTTTTACCCTCCACGCTGCCCTCCAATGCTATATTTGTGATCCCTTGATGCCACAGAACATGTCCTACCAACCGGTCCCTTCTTCTAGTCCAGTTGCGCCTCAAACTTCTCTTCTCCCAATCGTATTTAATACCTCCTCATTAGTTACGTGATCTACCCACCTAATCTTCAACATTCTTCTGTAGCACCACATTTCGAAAGCTTCTATTCTCTTCTTGTCCAAACTATTTATCGTCAATGTTTCACTTCCATACATGGCAACACTCCAAACAAATACCTTCAGAAACGATTTCCTGACACTTAAATCTATACTCGATGTTAACAAATTTCTCTTCTTCAGAACCGCTTTCCTTGCCATTGGCAGTCTATATTTTATATCCACTCTACTTCGACCATCATCAGTTATTTTGCTCCCCAAATAGCAAAACTCATTTACTACTTTAAGTGTCTCATTTCCTAATTTAATTCCCTCAGCATTACCCGATTTAATTCGACTACATTCCATTATCCTCGTTTTGCCTTTGTTAATGATCATCTTATATCCTCCTTTCAAGACACTGTCCATTCCGTTCAACTGCTCTTCCAAGTCGTTTGCTGTCTCTGACAGAATTACAATGTCATCGGCGAACCTCAAAGTTTTTACTTCTTCTCCATGGATTTTAATACCCACTCCAAATTTTTCTTTTGTTTTCTTTACTGCTTGCTCAATATACAGATTGAATAACATTGGGGAGAGGCTACAACCCTCTCTCACTCCCTTCCCAATCAGCCCCTCGACTCTTACAACTGCCATCTGGTTTCTGTACAAATTGTAAATAGCCTTTCGCTCCCTGTATTTTACCCCTGCCACCTTCATAATTTGAAAGAGAGTATTCCAGTTAACGTTGTCAAAAAATTTCTCTAAGTCTACAAATGCTAGAAACGTAGGTTTGCATTTCCTTAATCTTTCTTCTAAGATAATTCGTAAGGTCAGCATTGCCTCACGTGTTCCAACATTTACTGCCTTTATTTTTAGTGGGAGGACATGCTTCCATTCGGCTTGAATGTTAGCAAGGGTTTATTTATCTCTGCATCAGGCACTGTGCTAGGACCAGAATTGTTGGATCTAGTAATAATCTATGTGGACGATTTATGGATTTGAAACTTCCTGGCAGATTAAAACTGTGTGCCCGACCGAGACTCGAACTCGGGACCTTTGCCTTTCGCGGGCAAGTGCTCTACCAACTGAGCTACCGAAGCACGACTCACGCCCGGTACTCACAGCTTTACTTCTGCCAGTACCTCGTCTCCTACCTTCCAAACTTTACAGAAGCTCTCCTGCGAACCTTGCAGAACTAGCACTCCTGAAAGAAAGGATATTGTGGAGACATGGCTTAGCCACAGCCTGGGGGATGTTTCCAGAATGAGATTTTCACTCTGCAGCGGAGTGTGCGCTGATATGAAACTTCCTGGCAGATTAAAACTGTGTGCCTGACCGAGACTCGAACTCGGGACCTTTGCCTTTCGCGGGCAAGTGCTCTACCAACTGAGCTACCGAAGCACGACTCACGCCCGGTATTCACAGCTTTACTTCTGCCAGTACCTCGTCTCCTACCTTCCAAACTTTACAGAAGCTCTCCTGCGAACCTTGCAGAACTAGCACTCCTGAAAGAAAGGATATTGCGGAGACATGGCTTAGCCACAGCCTGGGGGGTGTTTGCAGAATGAGATTTTCACTCTGCAGCGGAGTGTGCGCTGATATGAAACTTCCTGGCAGATTAAAACTGTGTTCCCGACCGAGACTCGAACTCGGGACCTTTGCCTTTCGCGGGCAAGTGCTCTACCAACTGAGCTACCGAAGCACGACTCACGCCCGGTACTCACAGCTTTACTTCTGCCAGTACCTCGTCTCCTACCTTCCAAACTTTACAGAAGCTCTCCTGCGAACCTTGCAGAACTAGCACTCCTGAAAGAAAGGATATTGCGGAGACATGGCTTAGCTACAGCCTGGGGGATGTTTCCAGAATGAGATTTTCACTCTGCAGCGGAGAGTGCGCTGATATGAAACTTCCTGGCAGATTAAAACTGTGTGCCCGACCGAGACTCGAACTCGGGACCTTTGCCTTTCGCAGGCAAGTGCTCTACCAACTGAGCTACCGAAGCACGACTCACGCCCGGTACTCACAGCTTTACTTCTGCCAGTACCTCGTCTCCTACCTTCCAAACTTTACAGAAGCTCTCCTGCGAACCTTGCAGAACCAGCACTCCTGAAAGAAACGATATTGCGGAGACATGGCTTAGCCACAGCCTGGGGGATGTTTCCAGAATGAGATTTTCACTCTGCAGCGGAGTGTGCGCTGATATGAAACTTCCTGGCAGATTAAAACAGTGTGCCCGACCGAGACTCGAACTCGGGACCTTTGCCTTTCGCGGGCAAGTGCTCTACCAACTGAGCTACCGAAGCACGACTCACGCCCGGTACTCACAGCTTTACTTCTGCCAGTACCTCGTCTCCTACCTTCCAAACTTTACAGAAGCTCTCCTGCGAACCTTGCAGAACTAGCACTCCTGAAAGAAAGGATATTGCGGAGACATGGCTTAGCCACAGCCTGGGGGATGTCTCCAGAATGAGATTTTCACTCTGCAGCGGAGTGTGCGCTGATATGAAACTTCCTGGCAGATTAAAACTGTGTGCCTGACCGAGACTCGAACTCGGGACCTTTGCCTTTCGCGGGCCAGTGCTCTACCAACTGAGCTACCGAAGCACGACTCACGCCCGGTATTCACAGCTTTACTTCTGCCAGTACCTCGTCTCCTACCTTCCAAACTTTACTGGCAGAAGTAAAGCTGTGAGTACCGGGCGTGAGTCGTGCTTCGGTAGCTCAGTTGGTAGAGCACCTGCCCGCGAAAGGCAAAGGTCCCGAGTTCGAGTCTCGGTCGGGCACACAGTTTTAATCTGCCAGGAAGTTCCATATCAGCGCACTCTCCGCTGCAGAGTGAAAATCTCATTCTGGAAACATCCCCCAGGCTGTGGCTAAGCCATGTCTCCGCAATATCCTTTCTTTCAGGAGTGCTAGTACTTTAAGGTTCGCAGGAGAGCTTCTGTAAAGTTTGGAAGGTAGGAGACGAGGTACTGGCAGAAGTAAAGCTGTGAGTACCGGGCGTGAGTCGTGCTTCGGTAGCTCAGTTGGTAGAGCACTTGCCCGCTAAAGCCAAAGGTCCCGAGTTCGAGTCTCGGTCGGGAACACAGTTTTAATCTGCCAGGAAGTTTCATATCAGCGCACACTCCGCTGCAGAGTGAAAATCTCATTCTGGAAACACCCCCCAGGCTGTGGCTAAGCCATGTCTCCGCAATATCCTTTCGTTCAGGAGTGCTAGTTCTGCAAGGTTCGCAGGAGAGCTTCTGTACAGTTTGGAAGGTAGGAGACGAGGTACTGGCAGAAGTAAAGCTGTGAGTACCGGGCGTGAGTCGTGCTTCGGTAGCTCAGTTGGTAGAGCACTTGCCCGCGAAAGCCAAAGGTCCCGAGTTTGAGTCTCGGTCGGGCAGACAATTTTAATCTGCCAGGAAGTTTCATATCAGCGCACACTCCGCTGCAGAGTGAAAATCTCATTCTGGAAACATCCCCCAGGCTGTGGCTAAGCCATGTCTCCGCAATATCCTTTCTTTCAGGAGTGCTAGTTCTGCAAGGTTCGCAGGAGAGCTTCTGTAAAGTTTGGAAGGTAGGAGACGAGGTACTGGCAGAAGTAAAGCTGTGAGTACCGGGTGTGAGTCGTGCTTCGGTAGCTCACTTGGTAGAGTACTTGCCCGCGAAAGCCAAAGGTCGCGAGTTCGAGTCTCGGTCGGGAACACAGTTTTAATCTGCCAGGAAGTTTCATATCAGCGCACACTCCGCTGCAGAGTGAAAATCTCATTCTGGGAACATCCCCCAGGCTGTGGCTAAGCCATGTCTCCGCAATATCCTTTCTTTCAGGAGTGCTAGTTCTGCAAGGTTCGCAGGAGAGCTTCTGTACAGTTTGGAAGGTAGGAGACGAGGTACTGGCAGAAGTAAAGCTGTGAGTACCGGGCGTGAGTCGTGCTTCGGTAGCTCAGTTGGTAGAGCACTTGCCCGCGAAAGGCAAAGGTCCCGAGTTCGAGTCTCGGTCGGGCACACAGTTTTAATCTGCCAGGAAGTTTCATATCAGCGCACACTCCGCTGCAGAGTGAAAATCTCGTTCTGGAAGCATCCCCCAGGCTGTGGCTAAGCCATGTCTCCGCAATATCCTTTCTTTCAGGAGTGCTAGTTCTGCAAGGTTCGCAGGAGAGCTTCTGTACAGTTTGGAAGGTAGGAGACGAGGTACTGGCAGAAGTAAAGCTGTGAGTACCGGGCGTGAGTCGTGCTTCGGTAGCTCAGTTGGTAGAGCACTTGCCCGCGAAAGGCAAAGGTCCCGAGTTCGAGTCTCGGTCGGGCACACTGTTTTAATCTGCCAGGAAGTTTCATATCAGCGCACACTCCGCTGCAGAGTGAAAATCTCATTCTGGAAACACCCCCCAGGCTGTGGCTAAGCCATGTCTCCGCAATATCCTTTCTTTCAGGAGTGCTAGTTCTGCAAGGTTCGCAGGAGAGCTTCTGTAAAGTTTGGAAGGTAGGAGACGAGGTACTGGCAGAAGTAAAGCTGTGAGTACCGGGCGTGAGTCGTGCTTCGGTAGCTCAGTTGGTAGAGCACTTGCCCGTGAAAGGCAAAGGTCCCGAGTTCGAGTCTCGGTCGGGCACACAGTTTTAATCTGCCAGGAAGTTTCATATCAGCGCACACTCCGCTGCAGAGTGAAAATCTCATTCTGGAAACATCCCCCAGGCTGTGGCTAAGCCATGTCTCCGCAATATCCTTTCTTTCAGGAGTGCTAGTTCTGCAAGGTTCGCAGGAGAGCTTCTGTACAGTTTGGAAGGTAGGAGACGAGGTACTGGCAGAAGTAAAGCTGTGAGTACCGGGCGTGAGTCGTGCTTCGGTAGCTCAGTTGGTAGAGCACTTGCCCGCGAAAGGCAAAGGTCCCGAGTTCGAGTCTCGGTCGGGCAGACAGTTTTAATCTGCCAGGAAGTTTCATATCAGCGCACACTCCGCTGCAGAGTGAAAATCTCATTCTGGAAACATCCCCCAGGCTGTGGCTAAGCCATGACTCCGCAATATCCTTTCTTTCAGGAGTGCTAGTTCTGCAAGGTTCGCAGGAGAGCTTCTGTAAAGTTTGGAAGGTAGGAGACGAGGTACTGGCAGAAGTAAAGCTGTGAGTACCGGGCGTGAGTCGTGCTTCGGTAGCTTAGTTGGTAGAGCACTTGCCCGCGAAAGGCAAAGGTCCCGAGTTCGAGTCTCGGTCGGGCACACAGTTTTAATCTGCCAGGAAGTTTCATATCAGCGCACACTCCGCTGCAGAGTGAAATTCTCATTCTGGATTTGTTGATTGCCACAAATACTTTGGAGGTTCACGTTGAACTCAGAAAGCGAGTGTTAGGTATATTCTCACACGCTGGATGGCACCAGTTGAAGTACCTGGGACGCATAAAATCACCGAATGGTATTTCTCCAGAACCAGGAAAACCAGAGGCAATAAAGAGTATGCCGTATCCTACTAATCGTAAACAGCTAAAGGTATATCTGGGGTTAGCTTCCTTTTTCAGACATCAGCACAGTTGATGAACAATGCAACATAGTTAGTGGATGTTTACTGATCAATGCAAGCACGACTTTGATCTATTTAGAAAGGCCTTGTTAAATTCTATAGTACTTCGCCATCTGGATATGTTGTAGGATTTTTGCATTGCGACGGATGCTTTCACTGCAGGCCTGGTGGCGTGCTTATGCCAAGTGGATGATACGTCAGGGAATCCCGAGATAAAAATTATTGGTTCCGCTAGTCATGTTTTGTCGCCCTGTCAAGAAGCATACTCAGTCACGGAGCTGGAAGCTCTAGCTGTGGTCTGGGCTTTCCGTAAGTATCACCACTATGTATACGGAAAGAAGGTAATAGCGTTTGGTGATCACGAAGCACTTAGTCTCTTACTATCATGTAAGTTGCTACATGCTCAATTAGCTTGGTGGATTTTGGCCTTACAGGGATATTTATTTGAAACAAGACATGTAAAGGGAAGTCAAAATGTGGTGGCGGATGCATTATCGCGTTTACCACAAGGCTTAGGCGAATTCGCTGAATTAGTAGAGCCATCATCCGAGTGTAAAGTACTGCTGTTGCAGGATGGAGCTCGACGACGGAAATACTTGTTTATGTTCAATAACATAGCGAATTTGCAACAGGCAGATCCACTGCGGCGAACTGTGCGAGAAATGCTTAACAGTAGGGAGGATAGTGAATTACAGAGGCACTATTAAATCAAGGACAATGTTTTGTTCTACAGAAAGAAATCTATTTGTGAACAATGGCTTGTTTGTATTCCGGAAGGGGGTATAGATAATCTAATCTGGTATACACACCAATGTTGCAGACATTTCGGTATTAAAAAGTGTACAAGAAAAATCGCTGCCTATTGCTATTATCCGAACCTATAGAAACAAGTACGCAGCTGTACCACGTGTGAAAAGGTTAAAGCCACTAATATAGGTACAAGAGGAGAATTGCATCCTATTACACCGAAAAGACCACTAAGCCTGGTATCAGTCGATATCGCAGAACCTTTATCCACTGCTCGCGGAGGTGTAAAGTATATCTTGGCGATATATGACTTGTTCACAAAGTATGTGAAGTTATATGCTATAAAACGTACCACGTCTGTCCCTATTAAGCGGATAGCAAAGGAATTTGCTCCGCAGGTGGGAAAGCCTATTACTATCTTGTCAGATAATGCTTTGTATTTTAAGAGTACGAAGAGGGAAGAGTTCTTAAGGAATAAGGGGATCATGCATATATTGATATCCCACTTTATCGCACAAGCAAGCCCTGTGAAAAGAATTTTTCGGGAGTACAATAGATTCATGAGGACATTTCTGCAACCAAGCATACGAAGTGGAGTGAGTACCTCAACATCTTTGAGCAAATATATAACAACTTGCCTCATGAATCTACAGGTTTTACACCAGAGGATTTAATGGTTGACCATCCGGAGAGAGATGAATGGCTTGAACCCATACCTCAGCTACCCAGAACAGGAAGTCTTGAGGAGAAAATAAAAGAGGCGCTGCGGGCTTTGAGACAGCAGGCGGCTCTCAGAAAACGACGATATGACCGACAATTAAAGAAAGTGCAGCAATACCACGTAGGAGATCTCGTGTTGTTACAGCCGCACCCAAAAGCAATAAAGAAAGTAAACCGAAGATGGCAAATAATTCATACAGGACCCTACAAAAATTAAGAATTCCAAATGAAGGATGCTACATCCTGGGGTATCCCGACTCTGGAAAAATACGTGGGTTATACCCACACCATGACTTAAAACTGTACGTACAGGCAAAGATAGACACTTGAGAAGGAGAATATTTGTTCTTGACTTGTAATGTACATAGTAAAATACTTTAGTAAGTGAGAAATTTTATGTTCATGTGTCAATATCATTGATATTTTTCTAGCTTTAGTATAAGATATTGTGGTTATAAGACCTTCAATCTCAAGGATGAACTTGATTTCGAAACAAACAGAAATAGCAAGGAATAAATTGCATTTAAGGTAGAACTAAAAGACAGTTGTCAGTTTCGTGTGTATGTACTAAGATAAGAATTTCTTGTGCATTTCTTGTGAGTAACTAATTTTACTTCACTCAGAATGGTTGGAGAGAGAGAGAGAGAGAGAAGGAGACAGTAGGTATAAAGGACATTGCTTCGTTTCTATCGTGTAAGATTTTTAACACTGCTCTATGATAGGCTGGAGGTAATGAAGGGTTTTTCCTTATTTACCACTGGCACAATGCGTCTATTTTCTAATAATGCTTTATAGTTGGTTGGCAGTAAGGTAGGGAGAGGATGTAAAGCAGCCGGTTTGTTTCCAAGGTCTTAAATTTTTAATACTATTCTATTACTAGCTGTAAATAATGCGGAGGACACGGTTTTCAATGTTTCACTGACGTAGTAGCACAATTTCCGACTTCTTGGGCTCTTTCCATACCGCACTATGACTGGCAGGTGATAAGGAGTGAGGAGTAGAGGGGGGGAGGGTCAGTGCCTTTTCCTTATAGGGACTATGCTTTTATTGATAAGGATGATGATGCCAGTGCTTGGGAATGATGATGCCAGCGTCCTTGAAGGTAGGCAACCACAACGCAAAGGCCAAAGTGGATCAGATTGTACATAAATATACTACTATGATCCATTGATTCCTTGCGTAGTCTTTCATTTGGTTCTTTGAGGTTCTAGATTCATCTGCATTTTAAATGATGGATGTTGTATGATTATATTTTTTTCACACCTTTGTCTAAGTACAGAAAAACTTATCCGCACATCCCCCAGTCAATTTGGTTACTCAGTTCTCACCAGTCATGTATATTGGAAGTCCTTGATATTGGGAATATGATTATTAAGAGGAAGCCGTAAATTAAAAGTAACTGAAATGCAAATATTCATTGTACACATTTGTCACTGCGATTCCATAGCACGCAAGGAAATTTCTATGGACGAAAGGTTCAATACAGTACAATAAACACATTAGAATGAGTAAGGGAAGTTATCCGTGTGGAGGTTTTAAAAAGGCAAGCACAAGATCACCAACGATAATTTATACAGATAAGGAATTGCGAGTTTTTGTGTGTGTTTGTGCGTGCATGCATGGGTTCGTGCGTGCATGTGTGTGTGTGTGTGTGTGGGGAGGGGGGGGGGGGTCTGAACGTGCGCTTGCGCGCAAGTGAGATAGAAAGGCAGAGATACGTAAACCCAGGCCAGTTCTTCATATAATCAAATGTATTAAAATACCCGCCATAAAAAAATGGAAAGTAATATAGAATTAAAACAAAGAGCTTAAAATGCATGTATAGAGTCGACAATAACTTTGGGTACTTAATGTCAATGACTATAAACCCAGTACGATTTATAGCATAAGAGTTCACCCTTTCTTACTTAGTGTGTCCAAGATCACTCACAAGTCAAACAGCATGAAATGCTTCGTTGCTTTATTTTACACAGAAAACAGATCAGAGGTCTAGTAGTAACGTCTTTGACTAATAAAACACTTCCGGAAACCTGTTTGATCCCTGCCACTACTCACATTTTCAATAACAAATTGTCAGACAGAGACTTCCGGCTTAAGAAATCATCCTTGTTCTGACAATGACCTTGTAAAAGAGGGCAAAGGAGTGGGTAGAAGTTCAGGGCACTCTCTTGGAAACCGTTAAGGGCCGGCAAAATCAGGAATGGAACTGACTGCATTAATGACATATAATGTATATCCTCAGGACATATGACCTGCAATTGAAAAAGTGACTTGATATTCTCTCCATTGGCAAAAGATTCCGGTTCAGTCGTCCATTAGGACCTTCGGAAGTAGACTGCCAAGGAAAAGGTGACCATGAAAATTTGTAGAATATCCTACGGATAACTTTCTACAAGTCGAACAGTTAAGCAGGAGGAGGGAGAGAAGGTTAGTGAATTGAAATGGAAGTAAGATAAGGATTCCGTGTAAGAGGAATGTAGGGAAATGGCAACAGCACAAAATTCTTTAACAGTAGTTATGAATAGGACAGTATTGCAGTGAGTCAGCTGCAGTGAACATTTCAGTGATAGTGTTTCTCTCATCACATTAGACAGCAAAACAGCACTGACAACGATAATTGAGATACACGTGACAGGGTTGCAAGTAGAAGAGGAAGAAAGAGAGAAAATGTGTGGGGATATTGAACGCGGCATTCAGTATGTAAAGGGAGAGGTAATCTAGTAATCATGGGGGACTGGAACGTGATTGTAGGAGACTGAGTAGAAGAAAGGGTAACGGGAGAATATGGTCTATGTTCAAGGGATAAGAGAAAGTAAGATTGAGTTCTGCTACAGATTTCAGCTACTAATAGCGATTACTGTGTTCAGATATTACTAGAGTAGAAGGTATACCTGGGAAACACCCGGAGACAATGGATGTTAGAAACGATTACATCAATGTCAGACAGAGATTCCAAAACCAGAGGCTGGATATTAAGGGGTACCCAGGAAGAGACATAAACTGAGATCAAAATTTGATGTTGATGAGGATGGACTGTATTTTCAGTATACTGTCCAGAAGAATATGTGTGTAAAGAAGTGGGTGGTGAAGCACCGACGAATTTGAGACGCTTTTGAAATGTGGTTAAAGTGATAAGGGATATCACTGTAGACGTTCCAGTTGAAGAGAAGTTAACATCACTAAAGGGGAAAGTCACAGAAGTTAGAAAGATACAAGAAAGATAAGTGTGATGAAACCTTGGGTGACAGATGAGATACTTCTACGGTTCGACGAAAGAAGGAAGTAAAAAATGATCAGAGGAGAAAATAGAACTGCAAATAAACCAATCAGAAGCGAAATAAATATGAGGAGTGTGTAAGTAAAGGCGAAATCGCTGCAGAAAAATTGTGAAGAAATAGAAAAAGGAATTATCGTCGGAAGAACTGACTCACGATGGATAAAAGTCAAAACAACCTTTAGTGAAATTAGAAGCAAGGATGGTAACGTTAAGAGGACAATGGTAAATCCACTGTTAACGCAGAGGAAAGAGTGAATAGGAAGAAAGACAATGTTTGACCTAGACAATGCGTTAGATCGCGTGAAATGGTGCAAGTTCTTCCAAATTTTGAGAAAGACAGGAATAATCGATAGAAAAAAGGGAAATGTTTTATATGAGCAAGAACCAAGACGAAGCAGCAAGACTAAAAAACGAAGACCGAAGTGCTTGGATTAAAAAAAATATATAAGGTAGGAATGCAATATTTAAAGGCACATTTGCAGGATGGGCGTGGATATATTCCCAAAACGTAGATATAAGTTCAGAATATAAATAAAGACTTACTTAAGATATTAATTAGTTTAAGCGGTTGTATCTATTGTGGCGTGCAACCGCTAAAATTATAAACATTACGCATTTCAGTTGTCTTTCCGAGAAGACGGCACCTTTTTTGTTCTTTAAGCGTTCCAGATGGGATGCATATCTGCCGTCGCTGCAGTTAATTATAAGGCACACCGCCATTATCCATTATTCTATTCTATTGAGACGCGATCTCACTAGGCGTACTCATAGTTACACACAGCAACAGAATTAATGTGCCTGTATAAATTAATTAAGTATAATATTTTGTGAATACAGTGATATTATTTAATCTTTTTTTTTCATTTATGTTGCAAGCTATTGTTCCAATTAAACGGCATCATGGGCATGGCTAAAGATTCCGTATTAAAAACCTTATTAATAGTCCAGCATGAGCCCAAACTTTGGAATTATTCAATCTACGAAGTCCGATGAAGAAATGTTCTCAGAAGAGTCACTCACGGTGAAACTTACAATGAACGAACCTTACGCAAGAAGACATTGTCAAACGCCCAAAGTTTGTATTACGCACAGTTAAAAATGTGTACTCTGATCACATACCACCATCATTACCTATTATTAGTTGTCGGTTCTCTGATACTCTCAAGCCAGACCGGAAAAGCCGATAAATGAGAAGTCTTTCACTCCTACTGCTCATTCTAACCATCGCAGAAGCAATGTCGGAAAGAACAGAAAAGTTCAAGAGTGGTTTTAGAATTCAAGGTGAAAGGATGTTAATAAAAATATTCGCTGATAATACTGCTATCCTCAGCGTTAAGTGGAGATGGTTACAGAATCTCTTGAATGGAATGAGAGTGTAATGGCTACAGATTATGGGTTGAGAGTAAACCGGAGAAATACAGCAAGCAATGAGACGTGGCAGAAATGAGAAGAGCGAGGAACAACATCAAAATTACATGAAGTATTTTCGTATTTTCGGATATGTACCACCATCAGCAATATAATGGAACGATGACCACATCATGTGGCGAACCGGGCCTCAAACCCGCATTTCCTGCTTACTGCGAGCTGTCGCGTCACCATTAGGCTATCCAAGCACGCTTCATGGCCAGACATAACTTACCGTACGTCGTCAACCATATCTACAATCTGCTCTCGTGTATCCATTAATCGTATTCCTGTACAGGAAAGAATTAAAATTCAAAGCCATTTGCCCGGTGTCGTTGATTAAATACGATATTGCAATATCTCTATTGTTCAGAAGTACTCTACAAGGTTCCTTCAGACGTGCATTCACATCAGAAGGATCACTGAATCGTCCATCTTATAACGACATAGGCATTGCTGTGTCGTAAATATCAATTGGTGCTCAGAAGTAGACGATGTTAAGGAACTCCGCTACTCCGAAAACAAAATTTCACATGACGGAAGCATCATGGAGGACATAACAAGCAGACTAGGATACGAGAAGAGAATTTTATGGCTATCAAACATCAATCATTATTTGACGAAGAAATTTCTGTGAATACACGTCTGGAGTACACCATTGTTTAGTAGTGAATCATGGACAGTGGGAACACAAGAGAATCGAAGGGATTGAGATGTAGTGTTAAACAAGAATGCTGTAAATCTGGTGGACTGATAAAGAATAAGTAGGTTGTTCGCGGAATAAACGATGAAAGGAAAATGTGAAGAAGATTGACGAGAAGTAAGGACAAGACGTCTGGACGTATTTTATGGCATCAGGAAATAACCTTCCTCGTAGTAGCGGGAGCTGTAGACGATAAAAGCTGAATAAGAGGACAGAGGTTGGAATACATCCAGGGGTCACATGAAACCAATCAGGCCGATGAAATGTAGGATGAAAATGATGATGAGTAGAAGGAAGTTAAAGGAAACAACTTTAGCGATAGAAACAATTCGATATCCTCGACGCTAAGGTATTCCACAAATAACTACTTTTTTTCAGAAAGTGGGGATCCTTTCGGTGAATCAAAAATTGCCAACAGCATCAGAACAAAACAGGTTTGCCATCCATTATTCCACACCAGATATTTACTCCCGAAAGAAGACAAAGCAAGGAATGCTAAGATATTCAGTTACACATCATAACATGTCATCCGGGATATTACGCGCATGGACATAAAAAATACGCTCAAGTAGAAAACCGTGTGCCATCCATGATTGCTCTTCACCCGTCAAAGTATCAAGAGTATTGAATTTCCCGCAACATGCGAAACCAGGATTCAGTAAATGCATGTTGTGCATACGGATCTGACTACGATCTGCTGTGGTACTCGTAACTCAAGTGAGCAAAATATATGTTTATCTTCTGTCTGCTCGTAAGCCAATAAACAGAACGTGAGATGAGTACCAACAGCCTAAAGATTCCTACTCGTCGATATTTGATAGGGGCTACAATGATTCGGCATATTATGAGAACGATAATCTGAAAATGAGGCATTTTCGACTCTCAAAGCAACACCTCTAAACTCTATACCATGCTTTCTGTGAAAGGTCAACTTTTCTTCCATACCGGTATCATGGGTTCGCTATCCGGGACTGACGTTATTTTCCCCTTGATGAGATGACCGCTATGGGCACAACTAAACATCACAAGAACAAAATGAATGAACCGAAGAAGAAGTAGTGCATTTGGGTTTCTGAGCCTGCTTCATGGACAGCGTGTTAACTTGCCTCTCCAGTTTAATGTTAAGCAGACAGAAAATGGTCCACAACATTTCACTCTCTTCTGGGTGAGTTTCAAGAATTATCAACGTATTACAATACGCACAATAGGCTTAGAAGCAAGTTTTATTTTCGTGACAACAGTCGTGTTGAGCTGTTGCTATTTTCAAATGTCAATTCGGTAACTCACCTGTGTTCGCGTTTGCTATCCGGGGAACATCCACCATTTGCTGTAATCTAATTTGTGGTCAGTTTACTGCCGTTACAGCGACACGTTTCATGATATTTGTTGCTTTCATTCCCAGGTTTACAATTAATATCTCACAGTTTAAAAGTCCTCGTTTGATCATACGGTTACGACTTCATTGAGTGTAGTTGAAGTTGTTGGAAGTACCCCTTATTTAAGCTCTTCTCTCGTTTAACACGCAACTCCTCCCATTCGCTTTATAGTACAATGCAGCGTATGAAACGCATATTACCTGAGGACCTGAACTTCTGGGTTTTACGAGAAAATGTTTCACCTCCTCACCCTCGTCATTCCCTTTGTGCTGTTAAGAAGAACATAATTACAGGGAGCGAATAGCGGCGGTCCCCGACGACGGTCCATTCTGTTTCTACTTACCGAAACGAATTTCCGAGCCTGGGGCTTTGTGCCATGTCTGTGCTCAGCCCCGCTACGGTGAACTTGTGAGGAAGTGCGAACTCATACATAACGCACATCACCTAAATGGTGTACCCGAGTGCTGCTGCGGGCCATTTGATAACGCAGGACTGCCGTAATGTGCGTATTAATTAACCACCTGTAGTCCGGGACCTAGTGAGAGAGGGACTTACGCACTGTTGTAGGACACCAGAGGTAGAAAATTAGACCGCTTTTCTCAGGCAAACGACTTACTCCATCTGGTGATGCATACAATAAACTTTTCTTTGTCTTTTCTCAGTTTACACATTTATATTCTTTGAGAAATTAAAAGTTGGCAGTTGTACAGTAACCACTAAATGATGGTTAGAATTCGACTGAAGAAAACGTATGAACGGACAGTCTTTTGACTCATAAATGAGTGTAATAAGGTAGAGATTGTTATGCACATTATTCAGTACCTGAAAATTTCCTCTAGCCAATACGATGTACAATGAAGCGATGAACGATGACCTATACGTAGAGGATCAAGGAGAGAACGTGCCAACCTTGACCCTGAGTTACAGGTCATTCTGGGAACTGGAGATGCCACCATGTGATGCTCAGACAATGGTCCTGGTAAATTTCGCTGACGTCGGCATCAGCGTTCCTGGAATTCTGACATCGCCACATCTAGACACACCTACTAAGTCCATAAGATGATCGCTCCGAGAAATCTCACATCATGATGTCTCTCCCCTGTGAAGGCCACTCCAGCCCATACCACCCTGGCCCCCATCTGTCCTCCGCACTCTCCCACTACCCCAACTGTCTCGGAATTAATTTCCATACCTTGTAGTTTTACCGCCGTCACTGTTGTAAGGTGAAGCTGTGAGCTGGCGAAGCCTACGATCGTGGCAGCACGAAAAAACTTGCACGTATTTCATGATATACAGATATGACGTGAAACTCAGTCACCCAATCTCCAAACAACTTTTAATTCGATTGAATGAGCACTGCAATTTCCTTCCTGTCTTTACATATGTCTAGGTCTCATTTGCTGAATTCACAGATCTCTTGCATTGGGAGAACATTTTAATAAGTCTATTTATTGTAAACAGCTATCAGAGACATCCACTCACGACATTCTACATGAAGAATAATAAGAAATGATAGCAGAGGTTTGTATCACTGAAGACAAGAGGAATATTAATCATCAAGTAGTGGCAATGCAATACAATGGCAAGAAGATGCATTTGGTGTGTACCCTTTTTAAAACACCTACCCGATGTCCCACCATGCAAGAGGTGATAGCGACTTGTGCAGTGACAAATAATTTTCATGCGTTACCTGGGCGGAACCTTATACAATTACTAAAAGGACCTATCAAAAAGTATTCATCCATTTATAAATCGGACTGTGAGAGGTAAACTCTCGTAAGTAAAATTTTACCAACTTTAGAGGATAGGAAAAGAAAGCTGCTGCGACTCGGATATTGCTGCTTGTAAATTAAGTCAAATATGCACTTATGAAGAGCTTTACTTTTTATATCTTTTCCCCCAGTCGCTATGTATACATTGCCTTTATCAATGTTTTGTGTAATAATATGCGGAATGTGTGTGTGTGTGTGTGGGGGGGGGGGGGGGGGCGGTGGGTAGATTACGATCTGTCACCTCTCAGAAGTGGTCTTTTTTACACACACCATAATGTCAAGATGCTTATTACATTACTTTGTGGTCCATTTCCTTTCCTTTTAATGTTTATATGTATTTATCTTTATAGTACAGTAATAGTCTTTGGTATTTGAGTGGGAATATCAGAATTATTACCACTGAAATTAAGAAATAAAAGCAGTCATATTTATTGTATACCAGTATATATATTAAGTGATATAACGTTTTTCTTTCAAAAATGCAATCACGAAGTTTGTGTAGACAGAACAAAAATAAAAATTGCATGTTACATCTAGAAACTGATGTAACTGTAGGTAAACATGTGACAGTAACATACACTTGTGTCTAAATTATGTATCTATTCATTAACAAATTGAAAGAGAGTACAAAACACGATATGTAAATATAGTTAACTTGTAGAATTATCTGATAATATCTTCATCATGCCGAGTTTCTACTGGGCCCTTCTCAGTGTGTGTTGACATAGTCTGTGGTATATTTTGTAGAAACAATGAACACAATGAGGTAACCATCTTAGGGGGTTTCGTAAATCTTTATACGTTTCTGTTGTCATGAGCCTGACAGCATTTCGTACAGCAGGAAATTCTTCAAGCCGTTCAGTCCCTCTAGTTTTCCGCTGTACACTAGGCTCTTGAAATACACCATCAAATGTTGTTCTATAAAACACATAACGTGAATTCTCTACTCGCACTTGTTGATTAATTACTTGTTGTGATAGTAAAAAGGTTGTGATGATAAACTTTTGGTTGTTAGTTTGACTAAAGGCGATGATGGCCCTTTGAAAAGACATTCAAAGTCTTTGAAATCTACAATTTGCATGTCATACATTAGAATCAGTTCCTTGAAGCAGCATTAGCAAACAAACAATAGTCAACGCCAGGGCATCGGGATTTTGGTATGTGGGCTCAATTTGTTTTTGGTTGGTTCGATAAGCACACTGCAGAACCCAAAAGTATGACGTCATAGGGAAGTAAGGATTGTGACCCACACAGTTAACAATCCATATCATAAGTTCCTCGATTTGAGTTTCACGCAAGTTAGGCAGGGTCCACTTAAGTAAACAAGATGACAGTGCGAAGCACTGTCAAATTTTATGTCTTGCATTTTCTTAGGTAATACCCACTGGAATTAGTAAGGTATGGTATCTGCAAACATTTGTGTAGATCTATCGAAATAACCTTGGTTTTTGATCAACGTTTTTGAGTCGCCATTTTCTCAAATGCCTTGTATTTGTATCTTATATCTTCTTCTGACCAGTGACCATCATAATATGGTTTAATTTGGATTGTTTCTTCATCTGTTAGTCTCACCTGAAACTCGTCTCAGTCATCACGTGTATAATTGGCAGGTTCCTTGAAAGTTAAACTCCGTAGTGAAAATTTCATAGTTAAATCACTGCTTTGTAATTAACTGCTGCTTCACTTGCTTTTACTTGCGGTGCTCCATGTAGAAAGAATACATTTTTTGTGTATTAAGGTGGGTAACAAGACATAGTGCACCTAATTTCTCTTGGCTGTAGTGATTCTCGATTGTGAGGAATACTCTGATGTGCATTCCGAGAACGTCCTTCCTTTCTTCGTCTAACGGATTTGGTAGAACTTCCTTTCCTCCCTGATCTGGGTCAACAATTCCACCAGTTTTTCGGCCGAAGCTGTCTTGTCATACATTTTCGAATTACTCAAAATATTTACGAAAAATATTTTGCAACTTTAAGTCCTTGGCCATGAACTTTAAAAACGTCAGGAAGGTGCACGTTAAGCCTAAACTCCATCCCATACACTATGCTTCTACCTAATTATTTAGCAGTTATGTGTGAAGTTCTATATATACCTCCATAAGTCATGGTTATTTCCTTCTCTCCAGAAACTGTTAAAATATGCTTTTTGTCATCAGAAGTAATATATTCTGAACACTTTGTTTACAAGGAGATTGGCACTCAAGCTTAACACATTTTGCGTAAACTATTGCACCTGTTTTAGCTGTATACTTTGCACCTACTTTTCTGCCTCTTTTCTGTATATTACACTTCCAATGACTGTGGTGATGCACTCGCTTCCGGCCTTTTACAAATTCCGTTTCTTGTGTAATGAGAGAATTGATGTCATCAAAGGCGTTAATTTCGACTTTTAATGACGCTATATCACCTCCATTATCACTATTATTAGTCACTAAATACTGTATGTCTGAAGATGCGTGATGCAGCGCTAGCGCTTTGGTTATAATCAGTACCTGCCAGTTCCGGGGTTCCAACCGAACCACCGCTTAGATTTAAAATGAAAATCATCAGCAATGGTGGCAGAAGACTTTCGGCTTCACAAGTTACCATCATTCATCCAACGGCCTTGTCAAAGAGGGTGGAGGAGCAAATACAGGCTCAGGGAACTCTCTCGCCCATAAAGACGAAAAAATCAGCAATGACCAAAGACACGAATGTGCAGAAGGCAATGGAAACCACTGCATTAGAGACACATAATGTGTATCCCCAGAACATGTGGTTTGTAATTGAAAAAAAAATATCATGATGATCTATCCATTGGCAAAACAATCCTGAATAATGCCCCATTCGGATCTATGGGAGGGGACTGCCAAGAAAGGTTGAAGGATTCCGAAGTTTCAACGTGTTAGGGAAGCTAGGAAGAGAAGGGATGCTCTGAGCCTCAATCTAAATAACGTGGGCGTCAATGAAGTGAAATGGAGAGAAGGCGAGGATATCTGGTCAGACGGGTACAGGCTAATATCAACAGCATCAGAAAATGGTATAATGGGAGTAGGATTCGTTGCGAGTAGGAAGGAAGGACAGTGATTGAGTTGCTGTGAACAGTCCAGTAACAGCGTTGCTCTCATCGCAATCGTCAGCAACGAGCACCGACAACCATAGTTGAGTTATACGTGGCGACGTTGCAGGAAGTGAACAAAGAAATGGAGAAAGTATATGACGATACTGAACGCCTAATTCAGTTCGTAAAGGGAGATGAAAAGCTAATAGTCATGGAGGACTGGAATGCGATTGTATAGGAGGAAGGAGACGAAAGGGTTCTCGAAGAATATGGGCTTCATAGTAGAAGCGAGAGGTAACTGAGTTCTGCAATAAATATCAGTCAGTAATAGCGAATTTCTGTCCGAGAATCACAAGAGGAGGAGGTGTACTTGGGAACGACCCAGAAGCAGATATTCCTAAATCAGATACTGGAATGTAAGGCGTACCCAGAAGCACATATTCCGAGAACAGATACTGGAATGTAAAGCGTATCCAGGCAAATATAAACTCAGACCACAATTTATTAGTGCTAAGAGTAAGTTGAAGCTAGAGATCAGTTAGGAAGAATCAGTATACAAGGATGTGCATTACGGAAGAACTAAGAAATGAGGAGATAAAATTGGAGTTCTCTAAGACTGTTGTTATTGTGGTCTTCAGTCCAGAGATTAGTTTGATGCAATTCTCCATACCATTCTATCCTGTGCAAGCTTCTTTATCTCAGAGTAACTACTGCAACCTACATCCGTAAGAATCTGTTAAGCATATTTGTCTCTCGATTTCCGTCTACGACTGTTACTCTCCACCCTTCCGTCCAGTACTAAACTGGTGCTCCCTTGATGCCTCAGAACGTGTCCTATCAACTGATCCCTTCTTGTAGTCAAGTTGTGCCACAAATTCGTCTTCCCCCAATTCTATTCAGTACCTCCTCCTTAGTTGCGCGATCTGCCCATCTAATCTGCAGCATTCTTCTGTAGCACCACATTTCGAAAGCTTCTATTCTCTTCTTGGCTAACGTGTCTATCCTCCATGTCTCACATCCATACATACTTACACTCCATACAAATACTTTCAGGTAAGACTTTTTGACGCTTAAATCTATACTCGATATCAACCAATTTCTCTTCTTCAGAAACGCTTTCCTCTCAATACCCAATCCTCTCTACTTCGACCATCATCAGGTTTTTGCTACCGAAATAGCAAAACTCATTTACCACTTTATGTGTCTCATTTCCTAATCTAACACCCACAGCACCACCTGATTTATTCGACTGCATTCCATTATCCTCATTTTGCTTTTATTGATGTTCATCTTGTATCCTCCTTTCAAGACACTGTCCATTCAGTTCAGTTGCACTTCCCGGACCTTTGCTTTCTCTTACAGAATTATAATCTCGTTGGCAATCCTCAAAATTTTGATTTTTCTCGATGGTTTTAAATTCCTAGTCCAAATTTTTCTTTCGTTTCCTCTACTGCTTGCTCAATATACAGACTGAATAACGTCAGGGATAGGCTATCACCAGGTCTCGCTGCCTTCACAGCCACTGCTTCCCTTTAATGTCCCTCGACTCTTATAATTGCGATCTGGTTTCTGTACATTTTATAAACAGCTTTTCGCTCCCAGTATTTTACCCCTGCCACCATCAGAATTTGAAAGATAGTATTCCAGTCAACGTTGTCATTAGCTTTCGCTAAGTCTACAAATGCTTTTGCCTCTCCTCAACCTATCTTCTAAGACAAGTCGTAGGGTCAGTATTGCCTCGCGTGTTCCACCACTTATAAGGAATCGAAGGTGAACTTCCTCGAGGTCGTCTTCTGCCAGTTTTTCCTTTCGGCAGCAAAGAATTCGTGTTGGTATTTGGCAATCGTGATTTATTAAACTGATACTTCGGTAATTTTCACACCTGTCAACACCTGCTTTCTTTGGGATTGGAATTATTATATTCTTCTTGAATTCTCAGGGTACTTCGCCTGTCTCATACATCTTGCTGATCAGATGGAAGAGTTTTGTTACGGGTGGCTCTCCAGAGGCCATCAGTAGTTTTAATGGAATTATGTCTACTCACGCGGCCTTGTTTCGATTAAGGACTTTCGGTGCTCTGTCAAATTCTTCACGCAGTTTCATATGTCCCATTTCGTCCTCATCTACGTCTTCTTCCGTTTCCTTAATAGTGCCTCCAAGTACATCGCCCTTTTATAGTCTCTCTATACACTGCTTCCAACTTTCTGCTTACCCTTCTTTGCTTAGGACAGGTTTTCCATCTGAGCTCTTGACATTCGTAGGGGTGGTTCTATTCTCTCGAAAGGTCTCTTTCATTTTCCTGTAGGTAGTTTCTATCTTACCCCTATTGGTACATACTTCTATATCCTTACGTTTGGCCTCTATCAATCCCTACTTAGCCGGCCGAAGTGGCCGTGCGGTTAAAGGCGCTGCAGCCTGGAACCGCAAGACCGCTACGGTCGCAGGTTCGAATCCTGCCTCCGGCATGGATGTTTGTGATGTCCTTAGGTTAGTTAGGTTTAACTAGTTCTAAGTTCTAGGGGACTAATGACCTCAGCAGTTGAGTCCCATAGTGCTCAGAGCCATTTGAACCATCTGAATCCCTACTTAGCCATTCTGCACTTCCTGAGACGTTTGTATTCCTTTTCCCCTGCTTCATTTACTGTTTTTTTAATATTTTCTCCTTACATCAATTAAATTAAATTAAATATCTCTTCCGTTACCAAGTATTTCTTTTAGCCCTCGTATTTTTACCTACTAGATCCTCTGCTGCCTTCACTGATTCATCTCTCAAAGCTACCCATTCTTCAACTCCTGTATTTTTTTCTCCTGCTCTTCTCAATCGTTCTCTAATACTCTCTCTGAAACTCTTTACAACCTCTGCTCCTTTCAGTTTATCCTGGTCCCATCTCATTAAATTTTTTATTTATTACAATTTCTTCAGTTTTAATCTACATTTCATGACCAATAAATTGTGATCAGAGTCCACATATTCTCTTGGAAATATCCTACAATTTTAAACATGGTTCTGAAATCTCTGTCTTACTATTACATAATCTAGCTCAAACCTTTCAGTATCTGCAGCCCTCTTCTATGCATACAACCTTCTTTCATGATTCTTAAACCAAGTATTAGCTAGGATGAAGTTATACTCTGTGCAGAACTCTACCAGGCGGCTTCCATTTTCATTTCTTACCGCCAGTCCATGTTGACTACTACTTTTCCTTCTCTTCGTTACCTGCACTCGCATTCCAGTCCCCCACGACTACTAAATTTTCGTCTTCCTTAACTATCCGAATAATTATTTTTATCGCATCACACATTCTTCAATCTCTTCATCAGCTACGTAGCTAGTTGGCATGTAAACTTGTACTGTTATAGGCGTGGGTTTCGTGACTATCTTGGGTTCAATAATGCATTCTCTACGCTGTTCGTAGTAGTTTATTCGCGTTCCAATGCTTTTATTCATAATTAAACCCACTTCTGCGTTACCTTTATTTGATTTCGTATTTATAACCCTGTATTCACCTGACGAGCAGTCTCTGTGGCTATAGACGCCGTAACGAGGAGTAGCTCAGTAGGCAGTACAGATGAAGAAGAATGGACATCTCTATAAGGGGAAATCACAGAAGCTGGATAGAAAATTAAGGATACAAAGAAGGAAACTGCGAAGAAACCATGAATAACCGAAAAAAAATATTTCAGTGGGTCGGTAAAAGAAAGAAGTACAGCAATGTTTGGGGAAATTCGGGAAAACAGAAATACAAGTCAGTTAGAAACGATATAAATAGGATCTGCAGGAAAGCTAATGCAAAATGGCTGCATGAAAACTGTGATGAAATCTAAAAATGAAAGATTGTCGGAAGACCGGATTCAACATGCAGAAAAGTTGAAACTGCCTTGATTGAAATTAAAATCAGGGGCGGTTACATTGACAGTGCATTGGGAACTCGGCTTTCAAATGCAGAGGAGATAGCGGGTTGATGAGATAAGTACACTGAAGGCCTCTACGAGGGGGAGACTTGTCTAACGACGTAATAGGAGAAGAAACAGGAGTCGACAGCGAAGTGATATCGGATCCAGTATAAGAATCAGAATTATAAATAACATAGGAAGACTTAATATCAAATAAGGCAGAAGATGTCAATAACATTCCATCAGTATTTCTAAGATCTTTGGGGTAACAAAACGATTACTCGCTTTGATGTACAGAATGTATGAGACTGGCGATGTACCGGCACACTTTCGGAAAACCATCAGCCACACAATTCCGAAAACAGCAAGGGCCGACAACCGCTATAATTATCACAAAATCAGCTTCACAGCTCATGCATTCAAGTTTCTGACAAGAACAATATACAGGAGAATGTAGTAGAAAGTTGAAGCTCGGTTAGATGATGATCAGTTTGGTTTTAGGGAGGATAAAGGCACCAGAGAGGCAGTTCTGATGTTGCGGTTGATAATGGAAGCAAGACCGAAGAAAAATAGAGAGACGTTCTTAGGATTTTTCAATCTGGAAAAAGCGTTCGGCAATATTAAATGTTGCAAGATGTTTGAAATACTGAGGAAAATAGCGATAATCTATAGGGAAAGGCGGGTATTCTGCAGTATGTGTAACAACCAAGAGTGAACAATAAGACTGGAAGACCAAGAACGAAGTGCTCGGATTAAAAAGGGTGTAAGATAGTTATGTAGACATTTGCCCCTATTGTTCAATCTACATATCGAAGAAGCAATGGGGGAAACAAAAGAAATTTTCAATCTTGAGGTTAAGATACATTAGGAAATCATATGAATGATAAGATTTGCTGATGACCTTGCTATCCTCAGTGATAGTGAAGAAGAACTGCAGCATGTTTTGGCTCCAATGAACAGTCTAATGATGTGAGCGTAAGTCGAAGGAAGACCAAAATAATGTGAAGTAGCAGAAATGAGAACAGCGAGGAACACAACATTACGACAGGTGGTCACGAAGTAGACAAAGATAAGGACTTTTTTTTTTACCTAGGTAGCGGGATAACCTTTGACAGAAAGGGCAAGGAGAACATAAAATGCAGACTGATGCTGGCGAAAAAGGCATTCGTGGCCGAGACAAGTCTGCACGTATCAAACATACGTCTAAACTTCACTAAGAAATTTCTGAGACTGTACCTTTGGTTCACAGCCCTATGTGGAGGTGGGACATGGACTGTGGAAAAACCAGAACAGGAGAGAATCGAAGCCTTTGCGATGTGGTGCTACAGAATAACGTTGAAAATTGGGTGGACTGAGGGGTAAGAAATGAGGAGGTTCTGCACAGAATGGACGAGGATAGGATCATAAGGGAAATACTGACGAAAGAAGGAGCAGAATGATTTGACATCTGTTAAGTCATGATGGATAGTTTAATGGTACTGGAGAGTGCTATGGAAAGTGGAAAGCGTTGAGAAAGACAAATATTTAAATACACCCAGTAAATAATTGAGGGCGTAGGGTGGAATTGTTACTCTGAAATGGAAAGGTTAGCACGGGAGATGAATTCTTTGCGGACCGTATCAAACAAGTCAGAAGACTGATGACTTATAAATCGGTCTATAAATTTGAAGACTATCATGGCTAAAGGAAAGTTACCTTCCAGATTCCTCCGACTCAGTACGACTGCATTCGATCTCTTCACCGACTATTTGATAGTTGCATTTTTTGCCAAAGTCGTCGTGATCGTAACATTCTATGTGGTCGGATCCTTTACCCTTATCCTCATCTGCCATCTATGAGAAAGACGGTGACATCGAAATATATAAAGGAAACATATTAATAGGCCCTACAACTTAAATTGATTAAGTCATTATTAGTTGATTTTAAATACCAGTAATTGGGTTTCTGTCTAATAGAGTTCGCTTAGGTACATAAAGCTATACCACTTTAGTACCTTGGATTTTTCGTTTGTTAGCAACATATCGATACTATCAATAATGTCGTTAGTTAAGGTTAAGACGCCCAGTTCATTCGCAGTTCATTTTCCTAAATACATAAGCAAAATACAAATATTATGCAAGATGTGATGAGTTTTGCAATATGCGAATGATGCGCTATGAGCGACAGTGGTGTACCGTTGATTCATCGTATGACGAATATTTCAGTTATGTCAGTTCCGTATATTCCAACCAATCATTTTGATCCATTCAGATCATTATTCTCCTACATCGGAGAATGTAAGTTAAGAGCATTGTTAATATCTTACAATCTGTACAGCTATACATATTGGCTGGGAGACGGATTGAGAGTGTGCACTCATAATCATAAATTGAGGATAATTGCAGAATGTGGTGCCACACAACGTGGCACTACACAAAACTGGCGCTAATAGCATAGGAACATAGTGAACACACACAAGATCTATAAGTCCACGGTATTGGTGACAAGTTGAGAAATCCGTCCCGAAACACATGTGCTGCAAAACGCCACTGTTTCCTGCGCATGTACCCCGACCTCAATATGGGATATGAACACCATTCACACGTACACAAGCCGCACAACGGGTTGAACACTTGGTCGAGCAGCTGCTGGGGTACAGCCTCCCATTCTTACACCAGTGCCTGTCGGAGCTCCTAAAGTGTCGTAGGGGTTAGAAGACGTGCAGCGATACGTCGACCGAGAGCATCCCCGACGTTCTCGATGGGGTTTAGTTCTGGAGAACAGGCAGGCCACTCCATTCGCCTGATATCTTCTGTTTCAAGGTAATCCTCCACGACCGCAGCTCGGTGGGGCCGTGCGTTATCATCCATCAGGAGGAAGGTGGGACCCACTGCAGCCCTGAAAAGCCGGAAATACTGGTGCAAAACGACGTCCCGATACACCTGATCCGTTACAGTTCCTCTGTCAAAGACATGCATGGATGTACGTGTACCAACCATAATCCCACCCCACATCATCAAACCACGACCTCCATACATGTCCTTTTGAAGGACATTAAGGGATTGGTATATGGTTCCTGTTTCACGCCAGATGAAAACCCGGCGAGAATCACTGTTGAGACCATACCTGGACTCGTCCGTGAACATAACCTGGGACCACTGTTCCAATGACCATGTACCGTGTTCTTGACACCAGGCTTTACGGGCTCTCCTGTAACCAGGGGTCAGTGAAATGCACCTTGCATCTCTCCTGGCGAATATACCATGTCTGTTCAGTCGTCTGTAGACTGTGTGTCTGGAGACAACTGTTCCAGTGGCTGCGGTAAGGTCCCGAGCAAGGCTACTTGCAGTAGTCCGTGGCCGTCTGCGGGCACTGATGGTGAGATATCGGTCTTCTTGTGGTGTTGTGCGCTGTGGACGTCCCGTACTGTAGCGCCTGGACACGTTTCCTGTCTGCTGGAATCGTTTTCATTGAGATCACACTTAGGGCACATGGAGGGCCCGTGGTACGACCTGCTGTGTTTGACCAGCCTCCAGTCGCCCTAGTACTCTACTCGTCATTACATCAATATGTGTTCTTTGAGCCATTTTCAACACAATGTCACCATTAGCACGTCTGAAAACGTCTGCACACTTACTCGCTGTACTGTACTCTGACATGCACCAACACACTTCTGCGTATGTGGACTAATGCCAGAGCCACTGTGCGACGACCGCAGGTCAAATGCACCGCATGGCCACACCCCGAGATGATTTAAATCCGCAAACCACCCACCAGAACGTTGTTTCACCATGTATCAGCATTATCCTTAATATATGAGCATGAGTGTAGAGTAGAACATTAGTTCTTGTAGTGCTTGAAATACAGCTGCATTTGCTTGACAGTTACAACTTTAGTGCAAAATCCATCCTAGAGTAGAATCTACTTTATTCTTAAAGTCCGTCATAAAATGCTGCTGATGATGGTAGTGCAAAATGTTATTTAAGCGTGTGTTCACTAAAGATATGACTGAAGCTAGACGCACTGCGCCATGTTTGTGATGACTTTATAACAGCAACAGCCTAAGATTCCATTGCAACTTAGTGCCGTCCTGAAGGCGTGCAGTGAACGCTACGTGAATGTGTCGCCTTTGACCCTGGGCGCTTAGGATGTTGCTGGACGCTTCTCAGCCAATGGACATGACATTCAGTACTCATTGATGTTATCATATCTCGGTAACAGACACAACTGCGACTTCGGCACGCTCTTTCACAGAATTCACAAGCTGATTTAATATTTTCCTGTCTTCAAAAATAGTTTTAATCATTACTGTATATAATAAAAGACAGATTTTTTAGACATATACATGGGTAATTGTCTGCAGGATATCTATGTCATGAATTAATGACTGCATTCAAAGACAAAACATGTAACGAGTATCATCACCCTCCATGCAGTAACAAAGGTAATAACAACCCGATTAATTTTTATGCTAACGTCGGCGTATTTGTGTTTTTAGAAAGTCGTAGATAGCATATATATTTACAGCGATGTATAAGTAGTTCACTTACTTGTAAGAGAATAATCGCAGCGTAAATATGTCGATATCAATACTCGCTGTTCCAAGGTAGTGTAAGTACACTCCTGGAAATGGAAAAAAGAACACATTGACACCGGTGTGTCAAACTCACCATACTTGCTCCGGACACTGCGAGAGGGCTGTACAAGCAATGATCACACGCACGGCACAGCGGACACACCAGGAACCGCGGTGTTGGCCGTCGAATGGCGCTACCTGCGCAGCATTTGTGCACCGCCGCCGTCAGTGTCAGCCAGTTTGCCGTGGCATACGGAGCTCCATCGCAGTCTTTAACACTGGTAGCATGCCGCGACAGCGTGGACGTGAACCGTATGTGCAGTTCACGGACTTTGAGCGAGGGCGTATAGTGGGCATGCGGGTGGCCGGGTGGACGTACCGCCGAATTGCTCAACACGTGGGGCGTGAGGTCTCCACAGTACATCGATGTTGTCGCCAGTGGTCGGCGGAAGGTGCACGTGCCCGTCGACCTGGGACCGGAGCGCAGTGACGCACGGATGCACGCCAAGGCCGTAGGATCCTACGCAGTGCCGTAGGGGACCGCACCGCCACTTCCCAGCAAATTAGGGACACTGTTGCTCCTGGGGTATCGGCGAGGACCATTCGCAACCGTCTCCATGAAGCTGGGCTACGGTCCCGCACACCGTTAGGCCGTCTTCCGCTCACGCCCCAACATCGTGCAGCCCGCCTCCAGTGGTGTCGCGACAGGCGTGAATGGAGGGACGAATGGAGACGTGTCGTCTTCAGCGATGAGAGTCGCTTCTGCCTTGGTGCCAATGATGGTCGTATGCGTGTTTGGCGCCGTGCAGGTGAGCGCCACAATCAGGACTGCATACGACCGAGGCACACAGGGCCAACACCCGGCATCATGGTGTGGGGAGCGATCTCCTACACTGGCCGTACACCACTGGTGATCGTCGAGGGGACACTGAATAGTGCACGGTACATCCAAACTGTCATCGAACCCATCGTTCTACCATTCCTAGACCGGCAAGGGAACTTGCTGTTCCAACAGGACAATGTACGTCCGCATGTATCCCGTGCCACCCAACGTGCTCTAGAAGGTGTAAGTCAACTACCCTGGCCAGCAAGATCTCCGGATCTGTCCCCTATTGAACATGTTTGGGACTGGATGAGACGTCGTCTCACGCGGTCTGCACGTCCAGCACGAACGCTGGTCCAACTGAGGCGCCAGGTGGAAATGGCATGGCAAGCCGTTCCACAGGACTACATCCAGCATCTCTACGATCGTCTCCATGGGAGAATAGCAGCCTGCATTGCTGCGAAAGGTGGATATACACTGTACTAGTGCCGACATTGTGCATGCTCTGTTGCCTGTGTCTATGTGCCTGTGGTTCTGTCAGTGTGATCATGTGATGTATCTGACCCCAGGAATGTGTCAATAAAGTTTCCCCTTCCTGGGACAATGAATTCACGGTGTTCTTATTTCAATTTCCAGGAGTGTATTTGTTGTAATGTTGATGAAAACGATTTTAGTCGATAATAAAACAAATATGCCTAACTAGTAATTCTTTCTCCTTGCAGCTAAGATGAACTCCTTACTGCAGAAGCAACCTGACATAAAAATTATAGTGGTCGATGTAACCTACAGCTTAAACGTGCCTACAATCATGCTAGAGTTCATTAGGAAGCGAATGTGGAGCTAAGTACGATTGTAATATTTGAACACCCCCGATTCCGAAACATCAAATGTTATCCATGTATGAATGATGTCGGCTATGTCATGTGTTAATGCAGATTTCAGCCTTGTCCCAAGAAATTGTCCGCTTCCCTTCGGTCATACAGGGTGGTTATACAATCGCTGTAGGAGATTTCCTTGGAACAGTTGAAAGATATAGCAACAGAGAGTCATACATCTACAGGAGCAGACTTTTAAGCATTAAATATATACCGGCCATGCAATACTGCATGAGCCAGAGTGTTGGCTAAAGTAGTAGCCTTACGTCCACCGATTCTATGAAGTAGTCAACGGCGAATATTCTGTCGTTTCCTTTCTTTCTAAGAAAATAAAAAAAGAGAGAGAGAACCATAGAAGTTGGATTTCTTAAACGTGAAATTTGAAACTTCCGCTTTCCTTTTGCCGTCTTCTATTTCCACCCGAAACGTGCCGATGACTGGATGGATAGAAGCATTCAATCCAGTCATTCAATTGAAAATTTCCTTGAGTTCTTCGTGAGATCATTTACTAAAGTATGACTGTGGAAGTTACTGCATGCTTTGAACATTGATCTTCTAATGAACACAGAAATTTCCATCAACTTCTGCCTGTTAACATTAGAACTTCCTTCCTTTTTTAACCAAAAATGTGATACCGTTTCCTCGGGATTTTCCAGATTTGGTCATTAATCTTTTCCATCGCTTATCCACTTACTTGGCACACGTGACCTGGTAGGCTATCGAGAACATAGCCCCCACCTGTGTTGATACGTTTCCTGGCACTCATGTCATGGTACTGTGTGACTTGAGGTTTGTGATGGCCTGTTATACAGCAAATTGTGAGAGTTCACTTAGCCGTTGTGCTTTGACAGGAAGCTGAGCCGTATCACCAATGCCTTGGTCCATCGGCATCTTATGATCCATTCTATAGTCTGGTTGAGAATTTCTCTAAATTTGCTCTCTGTAGAAGGTTCCCGAAATTTCTTCACTGCCGCTGTCCTTTAAGCGGTAAGTTCTCAGGCTTGTTCTCTACACTTCGGAACAGAAAAATACTGTCTGAATAGCCCTTAAAGGCCCAACGGTGCCGACCACCAGCCGTGTCATCTTCAGCTCTTACGCATACGCACATACAGAGGGGTATGTGGCCAGCACACCGCTCTCCCGGACGTTGTCTGTTTCCATGAATGGTGCCGCTACTTCTCAGTCAAGTAGCTCCCCAATTGGCCTCACAAGGGCTGAGTGCACTCTGTTTGCCAACAGCAGTCGGCAGACCGAGACAGTGACCCATCCAAGTGCCAACCAAGTCTGAAAGCGCTTAATTTGGCTTATACGACGGGAACCAGTATTACCACTGTGGCAAAACCATTGGCCATTCTGTGATCCAGAAACTGTAAGTGTTTCCATCGACCAGTTGCGCAGGATAGGCTTCCGAAACGCAATTTCATATTTACAAATGCACACCGAATGATCTACGTTATAAAAGAATTTTTGGTAGACTTTCCAGTAATTTGTATGATCCTGGAAGATTAAATATCACCCATATCCAGATACCGGTTGTTCTACCAACCAATTAACATGCATTGAAATGGGAAAATGTCAGGTAGTGGCGTATTCCATATCCTTTTGCATTACCGGATTGACATGGCTAATGTAAAATTGACGTCCGTGGTCGATTTGAAGGATATCAGAACACCAGGTCGCTCGAGTCTGCAGAAATTGTTAAAACACCTGCACATCTTCCTTCTACATTTTTATTTTCACCGGCAGAGCAAATGGGAATTTGGGATATATATCTACGACTATCAAAATGTATTTGAAACATTTATTCAACCGTGAATACTCTCGCATGTGTACGAGGTTAGCTAGCTGTATATCATATCCTCAATATCAGATGTCCGCACGGCGACAGTTAGCACACTGGCCTGTGTAATTACGCGAAATATATCTAGCTCATAGTTATGAAATGATGGACCTCATTTCGTTCATGTGACCTTTATTCCATATGGCACCTGATGATGTGAATGGTCATAATCGTTCTAAGATTCCTTTTGGTAATTGTATTATATACACTGTAGAGGAAGGTTGTTCAGTCCTTTGTGCTCAACTTTAACGCCCTTGTCCAATGATATGTGTAACTGATAATTCACGTTGAATTATATCCTCGTATTTGTTACTGCTTGAGGCTGTCATACGTCCTTTTGAGCTGCTGCTTCCTATATGCATTAAGCATACATAATATTTCACTATACACTTTTATCAAATGGTTCAAATGGCTCTGAGCACTATGGGACTCAACTGCTGTGGTCATAAGTCCCCTAGAACTTAGAACTACTTAAACCTAACTAACCTAAGGACATCACACACATCCATGCCCGAGGCAGGATTCGAACCTGCGACCGTAGCAGTCGCACGGTTCCAGACTGTGCGCCTAGAACCGCGAGACACTTTTATCAATTTGAGGAGATACTTTTGGACGTTAGTAGGTATTAAAACAATTGTTAGCATGGAAAAAGCAGTTTGTTCTTTCAAATTCCTTAGTCCTATCTTGTATTGCATTCTGAGTTAAACATTTTGGGTGTTCACCTAGGATAAATGCCTTACTCCCACTGACCCTGTATGTTCCGTGAAAACAACCAACACTGTTGTGGATTCTGAAATCTGTAATGCACATCGCTCTTGTTCTTCATCATCTATTTCTCTTCTGCCTGCATCCACAGCGTGTCAGAGGATTTTTAGACTTAAGGTTAATGGGTGAAGTGTGTCTCAGACAAGTTTATAGCAATGCCGAAACCATAATTATAACAATCTTAATCTTTATCGAAAAGTTTTCTGCACTTCAATATCTTTACACTTTGATGTCGACATGTTGTTGTACACTAAATTAGGTTTGTGATGGCATGCAACTTTTATATATATATACTATAATACGTCTTACACCATTTTACCTGCTAAAACTAAGTGAATCCATTAGTATTGTGTTATCTCCTGTAATTCCGTCATTCTACATCGCAGCAGTACAAGCTACTGCCTCGTTAAAACTTTGCAGTTCGTTTTCGTTGTCTCAGTTTTGCTGTCAGCGTATAAATGCATGTGAATAACACCCTCAGAACGAGTGTGTATCACATGTGCAAACTTTTCCGTAGCCTTCTGTAGTGGTACATCACCTTTTAAGCAGGAATCCCTGGAAATGTCGTCTACATACTTATATAACACCATTCATGACACCATTCATGACAAGGAAGCCTTACTGTCATTCTAGCGATCCCCACATAATTATGTTTACAAATTGCTAGAATGCATTTCTTCAAGGTTTTCCAGCAATCTGTTGACATTTTGAAGAAACGGGACGTCTACGGGTTGTTGGCGTCGTTCTCGCACGATACTTCGAAGGCGTAACTCGATGTCTTCTTCAGGTGCTACCCCAGAATGGTCGTTGAGTGGATTAAGTCCAGTATTTATGCCTGTAAGGTGCTGAGCGCTCCCTAATAGGTCCGCGACGCATCGGGGGTCCCTCCGAGGTCCGAGCCCGCCAGACGCGGCTCCCAAGCTCCTTTCTGGTCGCTGGTGTTCCCACTGCCGTCCGCTCCCGGCTCGGCCGCTCTCTGGGGCCTCACCTGAGGTCTCTCAAAACAGGTCTATAACGTTGGTGTTCTGTCTCATTGCTGTTTCCTCGGTTTCCACTTCTGCCTCTCGCTGGGCGCTCCGTAATCGTTCCACGTCGCATATCGAGTTTTCCGTCTCCGGTCCGCGGCCCGCCAGCCGCGACTCCAATGGTTCCGTCTGATCGATGGTATTTCGAGCGACGTCTGCGCCCAGCTTGGACGTCCTCTGGGGTCGTGGTCGTCAGTAGTGTCTGGTGCCCTGACTCGTGGCTGTTTTCTCGGTCCGAACTCGTGTTTCTTGTGAAATCTTGTTGTGTTTTGCATTGAGTTATCAGGAGATCAAGAGCCGGATCCCAGGTGATGCTAAGCAGGTATACAGTGTCACAGTTGATGAGTTTCTCCGTGATCTTGATGTTAATGGGCACTTTTATGACACAGTCCCAATATCTCGGGGTCTATGTGACAAACTTGGTGACCGAGCTCTAGACAGTGTTCTGCTATGGCTGATTAAGTGTGGTGTGGCTCTGGTGTTCTTTGCACCTGATGGACATACTCTTGTTGGTCTGGCTGATGTATGACATCCTACACTCACATGGTGTGTTGTAAATGCCTGACTTCCATAACCGCAGGTCAACCTTTACATTCACCAACATTGTCCTAGTGGGTACGTAAAATACGTTATTGATGTCATGTTTCATGAGATTTTTAGTTATCTTAGCAGAGATCGGTCCAGCATATGGTAAGTATGCCACCCTATTCGCCTCTTCTAATTCTTCTACTGGGTCATGTGGTGGAAAGGCAGGTTGAAATGCCTTCTGGATGTCTCTAGATGAGTATCCAATCTTGCTGGACTGTAGGTGTTCTATTTCCATCGCCAAACTGTCGGGGTCTGACAGAGTGCATTCTCTGTGGACTAGAGTTTTGAGCACTCCATTCTGCTGTGCTAGATGGTGGCAGCTGTTGATTTGTAGGTATAGGTCAGAGTGTGTCGGTGTATAGTAAGCACTGTGTCCAAATGTGCCATCAGCAATCCTCTTGACTAATACATCCAGGAATGGGAGTTGTTCATCCTTCTCCAGTTCCATTGTGAATGTTATATTTGGGTGGTGTGAATTAAGATGTTCCAGAAAATCATCTAGCTTCTCCCTGCCATGGGGACAAATGACAAAGGTATCATCCAAAAGAGCACTTGGATTGATATGTGGCTGATGTAAGCATCTCCTCTTCAGATCTTTCCATAAATAGGTTGGCAACCGCTGGTAATAGAGGGCTGTCCATTGCCACCCCTTCCGTTTGCTCATAAAATTGACCCCCATATAGGAAGTATGTCGAGATTAGTACATGCCTGAATAAGTAGAGGAGAGCTCCATCGAACCTCTCTCCAACAAGATCGAGTGAGTCATTCAATGGTACTCGTGTAAAGAGACACACCATATCGAAACTGACAATTATGTTAGAGACCATATAGTGTAGTTGCCGCAGCCATTGTAGGAAGTCATCTGAATCCTGAATGTGGTGCACCAATTTTCCCCCATGCTGTGCGAGTATTTTGCAGTAAGATAGGTGGCAGCGCCGATATTGATAACAATATGCCGAAGAGGAACCCCATTCTTTTGAACTTTGGGGAGTCAATACAGTCTATGTTGTACTGGGGCTTTGGAACGTAGCTGTTTCATGACTTGCTTAGGTAGACCCGTCTCGTTCAGCAGAGCCCTGGTCTTTTTGTCCACTTTGTCCATGGGGTAATTTCCTATTGGTTGTATGCAGGACCTTCCAGAAATTGTTGCACTTTTCTGTCATACTCTGTCTTCTTTAGGATGACTGTGGAGTTCCCATTGTATGCTGCCATTACCACAATGCTGTAATGTTCCCTGAGTTGCCTTAGTGCCAACCTTTCATCTCTTGAGATGTTGGATTTGGGTGGCTAGGTTTGATGAGCGCCCTGCATGTCTCTCTAGGATCTATTCAGCCACAGTGGATGGTAGACTGTTCGTCGCTTGCTCAACTGCGCTGAGGAAAGCTGCGACAGGCACGTTCCTGCGTGTGACTGCAAAGTTGAGACCCTTGCTGAGTTCCTTTAAGGTGGTCTTGCAGAGCTGCTTGTCATGCATGTTGACCACTGCACGCATGTCCCCATTCGGTTGCTCCTTGTTGTTCAGGTGTTGAAACTTCGCTAGTTGACAGGCCATTGACTTATTCCTTATGCATTCAGCTAGAGATCAAGAGGCGCCATCAACCTGGCCACAGTCTCGAACGGTCAGGGAAGCTGCTCTGGAAAGATAGAGATACAGCAATTTCCTGGACGTCACATCTAGTCAATGGCGGATGTCACGCACTCTCTCCCTTACCAGCGCGAGGCTGACCTTGTTCGCCATTGTGGAATTGACATGGTGCTTGATCCTGGAGAAAACTGGAACTACCTCCCCCTCTCGGCATCTCAGCTGCAAACTGAGAGAAATTAGCTTTCTCCCTTTCCTTTGTCGAACCTTGTCAAGCTTCTTGATGTTGCAGTAAATCTCCTCCCCGTTCAGTCTTCTGATGTAATTCTTCAGGCTTCCACTGTGATCTGTTGATATTCTGAAAAAAAAGTCAAACTGGCAGATCATATGATGTCAGATACAAAGTACACTTGAGACCCCTGAAATATGGGACAAACCACTCCACATTTGCAGAACACTTAAGACAACACCATCACAAACCAACCTCTAGAGTGAAGACACGAAAATAATTAGAATCAACAATCACAAAACACTTCCTAAACCTGGGAGAAAATTTCCACATACAACAAGCATAAGAGAAAACCATACTGAATGATTAAATACACATAATAAGAAACTCATTGTTTGCACTGATAGATAAAACAATTGAGTAACATTCCAAGAGAGGATTATCATATTAGTATCACCACCAAACCCTTTTCCACTCACTCGTCCATGAACCTCTCCACCAAACACTTAAACCAAAACTCAAATCAGGTGAACATCATAACCATCAACCACTCTCTGACAGCTATTACATTCATAGTCAATTTTCTACTACTTGTTCTGATTAAATACCGACACACACGCCTTGCGTATACACGTAGTCTTTTCCTCTGTTACACACGCACAAATGATAATCCCTGCTTATACACACTCTTTCTCTCAATTATACGCTCACACATACACACAAATACACACACACACACACACACACACACACACACACACACACACAGAGAGAGAGAGAGAGAGAGAGAAAGAGAATGAAAGATATAAAGAGAACATATATAAACAGGCTTTAGTTTTCAGCATATACTTCGTTAGGTTGGCAAAATGTACGGAACCTAGCGCGGACGTCAATGCGATTGGCTTATAATAGTTGCCACAAAGAAACCCTGTCTCGAAACCTGACGGAAAATCCAAACAGATTCTGGCCGTATGTAAACTATGCTAGCGGCAAGACGCGATCAGTGCCTTCTCCGTGCGACTGCAGTGGAAATATTGTCGATGACGGTGCTGCTAAAGCAGTTACTAAACGCAGCTTTCCGAAATTCCTTCACCAAAGACGACGAAGTAAACATTCCAGGATTCGAATGAAGAACAGCTGCTAACATAAGTAACTTGGAAGGAGATATCCTCTGAGTAGTGAAGCAACTTAAATCACTTAATAAAGGCAAATGTTCCTGTCGAGACCGTGTAACCTCCCCCTCACTTATCGACCTTAATGACAGTGAAAAATTAAACCGCGTGTACCTAATGGGAAATTTGGGAAAGCAATCGTCACCGAAGTTAATCTGTCGGTAAAGAGGGAGGAAAGGGTTACATCTAAATGAACGGAAAAATGCAAATGAAACTGGTGGAAATTAATTTTGAAAAGGGGTAAAGTTAATAAAGAAAGTAAATGTGCGGCCGTTACGTCAACAATTAACTAGCGGTAATTAGATATTTGAGATTTGGGGGAAATCACGGTCGCCTGTCCTAAGGACAATTACTATAGTAACTGAAAAAGAAAGGTTATTACACATATAATTAGCACTAGAAGCGTGGCAACTGAAGGTTGACACGTGTAGTGTGAAAACTGAAAGTTTGTCAGAAGTAATAAATTTCGCTACACTCTGACTTAATTTAGCAAAAGAATTAATAAATCCGGAAAATCGAAAGTTAATTTAGTGACTGAAGTTAATAGTGAGCTTTCTTTCTGAAGCACATCGAAATCCAGCAGAATACGGTTAGCCTTGGACTACCTCAACAATCATTTCAAAAGCAACTTGACTCTACGCAATTTAGAAACAAGAGATTTAACTTTGAACTTGAATTAAATGATTCTGAATAATTAACAATAGTAAAATTTAGTACGTACCAAGTTGAGCTGCAGTCACAGGTAAGCTAAAATATGCTAACAAAACTCGCACTCTTAATTTGTGCTTGTGTAATCTAACTATTGTAGCCTGCTATGCTTTAACTGCACTTTGAAACTAAAGTAATGAAATGCAATGATAGTACTTTAATGCTGGCGTCTGAATTTCAACGACACTCGGTTTCATTTCGGAAAAGGAAGGGACCCTGCTTGGTAATGCAATTGGGACAATGAGCAACAAAGGTTCATGCTGAGTTGCTGTAATTTTGCGAGGCAAATGGAACAATTTGAAAAGCTGAGGTCTGCCATACAGTTCTGAAACTTTACGTGCTTTTAGTCTTCCTTGTTAGTTGATTGAAGGTTTGAAGCCGTCGATCGAGGAGGTGGCGACGGTCACTCATTGTCGGCCGTCGCTGTTGCAGAAGCTGGATGTTGGCGCGCCTTCTTCTCGACACGGTCACCAAACGAAACGGGCTCTTGATGTGCGCCGGCTAATGCTTCCCGTCCGCGACACCGTGCCAGAAACTAACATAGCAAGTCGAGCGCAATTACATGCTGCTAAACCCCGAAAGCGCGGCAACTCGCGGGAGCGTCACACCACACACCTGCTCCACTCGCTACTCCAGCCAGACCCCAACTGCCCTGCTCGCGCTCCACGCGGCAGAGTTAACACTACCCAAGATCCTACACACTTTGATTCTTCACACGACCTATCGATGTAATCGTTCGATAGCAGTTTTCCCTAGGCAAGACCCAGCGTAAAAATACAATTAATATTTAAGAAACAAACCAATTATACACCGACATAAATGCATATATATATATATATATATATATATATATATATATACAAATAGTATAACAATTACAATATATAAAGGCACAGAAATGTTATATATTCAGGTAACAAATTAAGGAAAAAACTTACAGTACAATAGATGGAAATAGGAGGATATGCATTTCCGGCGTTACACATGCCCCACATTGTCTGAGTATGTTCGTGTAACCTAAACAGATTCAGAAAATGTCCCAAAAAATAAACAGCGGAAATGCATATGCTCAAAACATCATCAAAATTTAGCATTCGTCTAATTAAGCATAAATCAATTTTTTAGACCATAAAAATTGAGTGGAGACAGTCCTAATCTTATTCCACTCTGTCATCTTGCACAAAATAAAACAGGTTGACAACATATTAAAATTCATAGAAAGCATAGAAAATGGTTTAGCTATTCTAAAAATCTAAATTCCTAGTAGTATCAAGAAATGGAATACTATTTACAAAATTAATCAGATTACATGGTCATAGAAAACAGGTATATCAAAATACGCAAATTAATAATAATTACATAGAATACGTATTTTATATAAACTTTTCATAATTAATATTCTCGTCATGAGTGTGCACTTGACGCTAAACAAGAAAATAATATACAGCAGATCGACTAAAACATAAATGTTGACAACAGAATTCTTTCATATCAGCTGTCCGGGAAGAAAAACAACTTCGCCTTCCGTACTCGCAAGTACAAAGAATGCCGACAGCGGCACAAGAGCCGACAGCGACCCGAGAGCCGACAGCGGCTCCACCTTGCCAGTATTGTTGCGTCCGCCTGTGCGGCACGCTTGATCTCACTCGCCTGTGTAGCGGCATTTCCAGAGCGTCCGTTTCACTGAATTCTTTAGGAAAACTCACTCTCGAGTAATCTCAAGGAGTCCCTTAATACTATCACAGTGGATAACTCAACACTGTCCGTCATCACACGCATGTACTAGCCTGAAACTTAAAACAGCGTCTAAGTACATCGGCAGTGACTAGTAAAACACACATTCATGAAATCTGACAGCTAGTTACAAAAGCATATTTACATTCCTTAATCTACTGTGACTCAGCTGAAAACTTAAACTAGCAGCTTGGATTTTTCAATTGGTTAAGACGTCTAATCAAAAATTAATTACTTGTTAATTACAAGTTCTTTAATGACCTCTAGGTCAGGCAACAGCATCGCAACATGGCACATCCTTAAATCTTACACTCTATATTACATACTGTACAAATTACCCATTCTGTGGTATTAATCAATCCTAGGTTGGTACAATTTCAAGTCTACAATATTCCGTATACCTAATCGTTTTCCAGAGCTTGGATACTCTAAGCAATAAGCATTTGTGTGAGGTATACCAATGACTTTATATGGTCCATTATAAACAAACTTAAATTTAGAGATTTCATTGTCTATCTCGCTCGATTTCTCATGAGCTTTTACAAGTACTAAGTCTCCGATTGCAAACTTAGCAAAACGCGCTTTAGCGTCATGACGACGTATGCGAGCATCAACTTTTAGCTTCATTACTTCTCGCAAACGATCTTTTTTCACACTAATACTAATGTCAATCCGTGGAGGGAATTTGAGTATCTCTTCCACTAAACTTTTACTTCTGTCATCCAACAGGATTTCCTCTGGAGAAAATCCCGTAGATTCATGTCTCAAGGTGTTCATAATTCTCTCAAATACTGCTACATATTTGCCCCATGCCCTATGGTTGTGATGGCAATAGGTACGGCAAAGTCGGCCTAGCTCGCGCATATACCTCTCAGCGGGATTCCCAGCCGGACAATAAGCTGAAATATGGATCACCTCGACCCCACTACTTTCCATGCCTTCATTCCACAACTTAGAAGTAAATTGTGCCTCATTGTCTGATAGAATCGCCTTGGGCTTACCAATATGAACAAAATAATCGTTCACAAGCTTGCTGTAGACCGCTTTGGCTGTAGCTTTCCTAATCGGGTAAAGCTTGATGAACTTGGAAAAAGCTTCTAGCACTACTAAAATGTAGGCAAAGTTTCCTGATGACTTGGGCAAAGGTCCGTACAAGTCCACGCACAGTAATTCAAAGGTGTCGTTAGGCCTTATACTTTGCATAGGACCACGACTCGTACAGTTGGTAACCTTCACCCTCTGACATAAATCGCAAGTTTTCACTCTGTCAGTAACGCGTTTTAACATGTTGTTAAAATGCACTACTTCATACAGCTTTTCCGTACATTTCTTCGGTCCACAGTGACCATACGCCAAATGGTAGTAGTCTATTATTTCCGTGACGAATTTGGTGGGCCAGCATACCCGCCAAATATTACTATCTTCACCCTTACGTATGTACAAGATATGATCGTATATCTTGTAATACTTCCTTAATTTCTCTCCTTCTGGACTCCTTTCGTCATATCGGGTTTTCACCATATTTAAACAACCATCCTCGTTCTGATGACGACGTAGATTCTTACAGATGTTCACTATTAATTTGCGTCCCTCAACTTCTTTAAAATAGTATAATTTGACCTCTCCATCTGACTCCTCTTTCAATACATCTTGATTAGACTCGGGCAACCGCGACAGCGCATCCGCAACGCAATTGTCGGTCCCTTTTACGTAACAGATGTCATAGTTAAATTGCTGTAAATACAGCGACCACGTAGTCAGTCTTTCGTGAAGGAGTTTACAATCCTTCAGATAAGTGAGCGCCTTATGGTCCGTATGAATAATCACCTTACGGTCCCATAGGTAACCCTTGAACTTCTTGAATCCCCACACGATAGCGAGACACTCTTTCTCAGAAATCGTGTAGTTTCGCTCACTTTTTGATAAAGTTCGACTCGCGAACGCTATCGTCCGATGTTCCTTATCCTCTCCTTTACCAACTTCTTGGAACAGTTCTACCCCCACCCCGTAATTCGACGAATCCGTTCCCAGATGGAAGGGTAGCGATAAATCAGGATGAAATAGTATGTTAGATCTTAACAACTCGTCTTTTAATTTCTCGAAAGCGGCCTGACACCCGTCAGTCCACACAAACGGAACATTTTTGCGTAAGAGGTTATTCAAATTTTCATCATTAAACACTTGTCCTTTTATGAATTTTACGGTAAAATCCTGTGAGCCCTAGAAAACTTTTTAACTGTTTCCTAGACTTGGGTGGAGGACAATTCCTTATTGCCTCTAGTTTCTCTGGGTCCTTCGTAATACCAGCAGTGGTAATTACATGCCCTAAAAATTTCAGTTCCTGCTTTAAAAATTCGCATTTCTTTAGCTTTAGAGTCATTCCGCCACGGCGCAATGCTCTAAAAACTTCATCTAACAGGTCACAATGGTCATGCCAAGTGGCATTGGCCAACAATAGGTCGTCAACATATACAGTTAACCTTGAACTCAAAGCCGATCCTAGCACTTTATCTAGGGCCCTGATGAATACGGACACAGATATATTAAGTCCAAACGGCAGTACTCTATACTGATAACACCTGCCCGCAAACAAGAAGGCAGTGTATGGCCTAGATTCTTCTTCGAGTTCTATTTGCCAGTAACTAGCCGTCAGATCGAGGCTACTCATGAACTTAACGTCATGAAAACGTTGCAAAATCTCCTCCATACTCTCTGGTCTGTCTGTTTCACGTTGAACGACCCTATTCAACGTGCGTGCGTCAGTCACAATACGCACACTACCATCCCGTTTTGCTACAATGACCAAACCGTTATTGTATGGACTCGTACTTCTTTCAATCACTCCCCATTCGATCATCTTATCTATCTCCCGTTGCACTGCTTCCTTTTTGGACAGCGGTATAGCATACGGTCTCACGAAGAATGGTTCGTGCGGAATTACATGCAACCTGCATTTATACCCTTCCACAAGTCCCGGTTTGTCTGAAAACACACTCTTATTCCTCATTATCACTTCATACAGGCCTCGTCTTTGTTCGTGTGTTACGTTTGACACACCGTCTACAATACTTTCCAATGCAGTTTCTACACTATTGTCAATGCCGAGATTCCTCACATTACAGTAGTTCAAATTCATACCTACATCAATATCATTCGGCCAGTTAACAATGTGTATAGGCTGGTATTGCCTATGCACACCGTCTCCTGCCTCGTCAAAGCTAACTACTATTGTTTTATCTTGTGACGTACATGTCAAAGTTTTGCTTTCGCAATTAATCACTGCATGGTACTTTAATAGCCAATCTAACCCGATAATTACTTCCGTAGTTTAGTCTGGCACGACGACAAACTCTTGCTCAAATCGTGCCCCACATATCTCGAAGTTGACAAACATCTGTTTTGTGACCGGTTTACTGGCCTTCCCAGTAGCACCGATAATTTTCACTCCTGTTACTGGCATAACTACGATACCAGGTCTGTCTTTCAGTAACTCAAATATTTTCCCAGATACAGCACTCAATTCTGCACCGGTGTCAATCAACACGTTTAGTTGTAGGTCGCGCATATTAGCAGACACTACTATCTGTCTACACTTGTCCTCGACTGTTTCTTTATTTTCCCACAGTAAATCCTCGTCTGTATTCAGGTCATTCCAGAAAAAACCATCCAGCTTTGATCCCAAATTCAGTTTATCTGGCGGCTTTTTCAGCCTCTGTTCACATACAGTCTTAATTTCAACACGTTTGTCCTGAGGCTTAGTCTGTAGCTTCGCCTCCAATACCGAAACCTTTTCCTGTAACTCGTCAACTAGTGAGTGTTGCCCTGCTATCATTTCAGTAATTGTCACCTTCGTTGATTCCTCTTTGGTCAGATTGATCTCATCTGCCAATCTACCTGGAGAAATGTGCCCAGTGGTATCTGCAATTACTTCCTCTAGATCTGCGCAACCCACACTGTTATCGTCTGACCGTATAATGTCAGCTCTAACCTCACACACGCTGTAATCTACGTGCTTTTCTACCAATCGTGTCCGGCTATCACTAAAATTTTCGTAATCTTTCTCCTTAATACTCTCGCAATGTTTAAACTGGAGTTTTGCGTCGGATGGGTCGGCTACTTCTACCACTGTAACTTTCGGTAAAGTCTGCCGGTTAGGGCCAGAACTTTCCGTTACTACTTCAACAGCCAACTCCTGCGGGACGAAACATGACGAATCTTGCTCGTGCTCCCCATTAACATCAACTATTTCTAGTAATGTCTGCCGGTTAGGGCCAGAACTTCCTATCACTTCACAAATACTATCTTCCTGTGGGACGAAACGCGGCAAATCCTGCCCGCGCTCCCCATAAACGCTTCTCCCATACAGACCCCTATATTCTCTTAGTTCGTCGTATAAGCGACCGAACTGCCTTAACCAGACCTCATCCCTCTCTGCATCCCCTCGCTCGATGACGGACGTTTTATCCGACATCTGATCTTCTCTCAACACTTGCGAATCATTCTAAAACTCAATCTCCAGTTCCGCTGTGGGTATTACAGCTACCACTTTGTAATCGATTTCCGGAACACTACTTAAATTGTTCTCACTGACAGTGAATGTACTTCCTACTGCCGTGTATACAGCTGATTTACTACCTGTGGGCGCACTCCTTTCTCCTAACACTGGCACACTCTCCCGCCGTTGATTATTCCACACGGAATTTTCATAACGACGACACCTGGGTTTTCTACTGTTATTGGGCCGCCAAAATTTCTCCACGCCCGGTCGGCCCCTCACCGGCGCGGCTAATGGTTTCCCTGTCTCGTCCCAGCAGTTACGCTCCCCGGATGCTGCTGAGGCGGCTGATCACACACTCTGGCGTTATTACTATTCTGCGAAGCCCGTATCACGCTAGTATGATACTGGTTTCCGTCATTCCTGTTATTATTTGCAGTGTATCGATTGTCATTACGGCCTGAACCACTATTGTTATTGCTGCCAAGATTGCGGTATGCATTATTCCCATAGTTATGATTGTTGTGGTTGCTGTGGTACCCGTTGTTGTTACCACGGCCTCTACCAGTATAGCGATTATTGCGCAAATTGTCCTCGTCCTCAACTCTTTCCAGGAAATGATTGATTGTCCTGTAATTGCATCCTACGTAGCGTTTTGTATCATCTGGAAGCTTCTTGTAGAGTTCCCAGACTATTTCGGATTCCGTGCGGCGATCACGCAAATATTCCAACTTGCGGATCCAGCCCTCACAAAACTCCTTCATCGAGCCGCGCGAATTCGCATCGAAAGGCCTCGATACGACAAATTCGCGCCAGACACTTTGCTGTTTTTGCTCTGACCAGTATTCAGCCAGAAACAAATTTTTAAACTCGTCAAAGGTCAGGTTCGTAATGTTGAGGTTTAAGCCCCAACGCTTGGCATCACCAGCCAACACATCAATAACCGCATTAATTTTTCTCTCATTAGTCCATGATCTGGGTAAAACTCTTTCACAGTTTTTAATGAAATCCGTCGCGTGTATACCGCCTTTTTTTCAAGGGGTCGAACCGCTCCTCTTTCGTCAACAATTTCGAACTACGTGCACAGATTGGCACAAAGCTCTGTTTTTCTTCAAGTTTCTTTTCTAATTCCGACACTCTCGTAATCACTTGGCAAGTGGTTGTCGCAAGCGTTTCCACTTCCCTCTTTTTCTCTTCGCAGGTATTAGCCTGCTTCCTCACTTTGGTATCTACTTCGGATACTAAAACCTTTAAAGTTTCCACCTTCTGTTGATCGTCTTTTCTCACTAATTGAATTTGTTCCGTCACCTTATTCTCGATGATCGGAGCAACTGCGTCTCCTACACTTTTCTCGATTCTGCTAATTTCGGAATTAAAACGCGTATTTATGCTCGCAATTTCCGCCTGAACGCCTATCATTTCCTGTTTAAGATTACCGATTTCGGTATTAATCACAACAATATCTTCTTTGATTTTATCAACTTTTGTGTTAACAACTCCAACATTGTTGTTAACAACATTAATAGCTTTATTCTGATTGTCTAGCTTCCTGTCAATTTTTTCAGACTGAGCTTTAAATTCTGCCGATTGAGTTTCTATCTTGCTAGACTGAGCCTTGATTTCGTTAGTCAAAACATTCAATAAATCAGTTAAATTCCCGGAAACTACCGGTTTTACTTCCGTAGCGGCTTCCTCTTTAATTGTCCCCCCGTATTCGTCATCAAGGGATTCCGATTTGATTTTCACTTCCGATTCCGAAACATTTTCTAATGTTTGGAATTCCATTTCTGCTCTTTGTTGCGTCTCGGCGGTCGCGTCTTTCATGCTAGCCGCCTGCCCCTGAACAATGGGTACCGCGGTGCGCGTTTCCCACTGTTCGACCGATTGTCCCGTACCCAAGTCTACCAAATTTTGGTAATTGTTGACTTCACTCATTTTAATAATTTTCAATATAAATAACAAATCTCAAATCTAATTAGGATTCCTCAGACTAATATTCTCGCTGACGTATCGACCATTTCGTAACCAGTACTTTGTTACGAGATTTGCACAATGCAAAATTCGTGACCAGAACAACCTCAAATTTGAAGATTGTCCTGTCACCAGGTCGCCACGTGTAACCTCCCCCTCACTTATCGACCTTAATGACAGTGAAAAATTAAACCGCGTGTACCTAATGGGAAATTTGGGAAAGCAATCGTCACCGAAGTTAATCTGTCGGTAAAGAGGGAGGAAAGGGTTACATCTAAATGAACGGAAAAATGCAAATGAAACTGGTGGAAATTAATTTTGAAAAGGGGTAAAGTTAATAAAGAAAGTAAATGTGCGGCCGTTACGTCAACAATTAACTAGCGGTAATTAGATATTTGAGATTTGGGGGAAATCACGGTCGCCTGTCCTAAGGACAATTACTATAGTAACTGAAAAAGAAAGGTTATTACACATATAATTAGCACTAGAAGCGTGGCAACTGAAGGTTGACACGTGTAGTGTGAAAACTGAAAGTTTGTCAGAAGTAATAAATTTCGCTACACTCTGACTTAATTTAGCAAAAGAATTAATAAATCCGGAAAATCGAAAGTTAATTTAGTGACTGAAGTTAATAGTGAGCTTTCTTTCTGAAGCACATCGAAATCCAGCAGAATACGGTTAGCCTTGGACTACCTCAACAATCATTTCAAAAGCAACTTGACTCTACGCAATTTAGAAACAAGAGATTTAACTTTGAACTTGAATTAAATGATTCTGAATAATTAACAATAGTAAAATTTAGTACGTACCAAGTTGAGCTGCAGTCACAGGTAAGCTAAAATATGCTAACAAAACTCGCACTCTTAATTTGTGCTTGTGTAATCTAACTATTGTAGCCTGCTATGCTTTAACTGCACTTTGAAACTAAAGTAATGAAATGCAATGATAGTACTTTAATGCTGGCGTCTGAATTTCAACGACACTCGGTTTCATTTCGGAAAAGGAAGGGACCCTGCTTGGTAATGCAATTGGGACAATGAGCAACAAAGGTTCATGCTGAGTTGCTGTAATTTTGCGAGGCAAATGGAACAATTTGAAAAGCTGAGGTCTGCCATACAGTTCTGAAACTTTACGTGCTTTTAGTCTTCCTTGTTAGTTGATTGAAGGTTTGAAGCCGTCGATCGAGGAGGTGGCGACGGTCACTCATTGTCGGCCGTCGCTGTTGCAGAAGCTGGATGTTGGCGCGCCTTCTTCTCGACACGGTCACCAAACGAAACGGGCTCTTGATGTGCGCCGGCTAATGCTTCCCGTCCGCGACACCGTGCCAGAAACTAACATAGCAAGTCGAGCGCAATTACATGCTGCTAAACCCCGAAAGCGCGGCAACTTGCGGGAGCGTCACACCACACACCTGCTCCACTCGCTACTCCAGCCAGACCCCAACTGCCCTGCTCGCGCTCCACGCGGCAGAGTTAACACTACCCAAGATCCTACACACTTTGATTCTTCACACGACCTATCGATGTAATCGTTCGATAGCAGTTTTCCCTAGGCAAGACCCAGCGTAAAAATACAAATAATATTTACGAAACAAACCAATTATACACCGACATAAATGCATATATATATATATATATATATATATATATATATATATATATATATATATATATATATATATATATATATATATACAAATAGTAAAACAATTACAATATATAAATGCACAGAAATGTCATATATTCAGGTAACAAATTAAGGAAAAAACTTACAGTACAATAGATGGAAATAGGAGGATATGCATTTCCGGCGTTACAACCGTATACCAATAACATTCCATCCACAGTATGCTGATGCAATAGCTTGATACGTAACAATCGTATACAACCGCTCGCTACGCGAAAGATCCGTACCGAGTGTCTGAAAAGCTGCACAGATCACACCAGTATTCAAGAAAGGCAACAATCTACTACATTACAGGCCTGTATCATTAATGTCGATATGTATGTGTACGAACATTATAAATTACCTCGAAGAGAACAGTCTATTGAGACACAGTCAGTACGGATTACGAAAACTTCATAGTTGTGAAACACTACTAGATCTTTACTCACACTAAGTGTTGGGTGATATTGACAAAAAATTTCAATTGGCTTCCGTATTTAAAGAAGGCTTTAGGCCCTTATCTCACAAGCGGCTTGCAACCAAAAAAATTCTGCCTGTGCTATATCGTCTCAGTTATGCGACTGGATTTGCGATTTCCGGTCAGAGAGTTCACGGTTCGATGTAACTAATGGTAAGTCATCGAGTAAAACGAAAGGTAGTGTTATGGGCTCTCTGCTGTTGCTGACGTACACTAGCGATTTAGGAAACAATTTGAGCAGCAGTCTTAATGTGTTTACAGGTGACACTGTCATTTATCATCTAGTCAAGTCATCAGAAAATCAAAAGAGATTGCAAAACAACTTAGGAAAGATATATGTGTGGTGCGAAACTTGCAGTTACCCCTAAATAATAAAAAGTGTGAGAATGTCCATATGAGTGCTAAATGAAATCAGTAGAAACTCGGTTACGCTTTACATCAAATCTAAAGGCCATAAATTCAACTAAATACGCAGGAAGTACAGTTACAATTTAAATTGGATAGAACACAAGGAAGATATTGTGATTAAGTCGAACCAAAGACATTTTAACTGGCAGAATATTTAGAATATGCTACAGATCTATTAAAGAGACAGCCTACGCTCCGCTTGTACGTCCTCCTCTGGAGTACTGCTGCGGCGTGTGGGATTCTTATCATACTGGACTAACGGAATACATCGAGAAAGTTCAAAGAATGGCAGCACGTTTTGAATTATCGAGAAATAGGGGACAGTGACACGGACATGACACAGGACATCATTAAGGCAAAAGCGTTTTTCGTTGAGGCTGGATTTTATCATGAGCTCTGTCACCAACTTTGAATGCGGAAATATTTATTTCACGCAGACCTACATAGGGCGTACTGTTCAAGAATGGAATAATAGAGAATTATTGTGAAGGTGGTTCCGTGAACTCTCTGCCAGACAGTTAAGTGTGATTTGCTGTATACCCATGTAGATGTTGATGCAGATGGAGATGTAGATGTAGAACAATCCAAACAGGAAGAGACATAGAGTGAACACGATGATTACGACTTTAAATTATGGTTTTCGGTGAAATATCTACAATTTAAGACAGAAGAGCAATGGTGTTCCACAGTAATTACACCAAAGAATATGTAAATTCTGACGAAAAATGTTCGTGAGATGAGAACGTGCTTATATGTCTAAGTGAAGTTACAATGAGACCACGACCAGATGACCAATTGGAAGGACAAACAGAAATGCGAATAACTGTAAGTAATCACTTACTTACGAGAAGAAACAAGACACGAACGGGTTATAATCGACACATATCGCATATCGAAAGAAATGTGGATCAGTATAGATTCCCACGTGGTGTGGGTGAGACCTGCTGTAATTATTGTACAGCGACTGAGAAGCGAAATACCGTATCACGTAGTCTAAAGTCAGCAAATGAAAATAAAATACGCTTATGACGAAATTGATCTTGTGAAGTCGAGTACTCTAACAGAAGGAGGAACCTTCTGAGGTAACTGGCTAGCAGAAGTATAAGGTACTGAAAATATGCACAGCATGAGATTTTGTAAGAGACATTTTTGTGCTACTGTTACCTTGGAGGGAGTTGAGCTGTGACCTCCAAACATGCAACTTTAGATTCACCGTACATCTTGGTCTCGTCCATCACATTATATCTTTGTGACCAATACGATTTTCGATTGTCTCAAGGTCAGGTCGCTGTTTTCGTAGGAAACTCAGAAGTCTTGTACTGTATGTAATTCATATAAGGAATTATGCAGAGGCTATTTAGGCTGAAAGGTACAAAACCTTACAATCAACGTGGTCGCGGCCAAATTAGTTCACTGCACAATCACTTGTTGCAGGATATAGCAAAGAGTAACATCTGTTTCACATTTTAATTCTGGTGTAAAGCATTCTACGAGGAAAGTGGCAAATTGACGTCAAGTATCCCCCCAGTACTGTTAGGATTAGGGCAGGTAGTACGTGTTGTCTCCCTAGAGTGTTATTGTTTGGCGACATTGTAGGAACAATAGTAAAAAAAAATTCGTTGCGTTTCATGGTTTCGTCTTTTGTGCATTACAGATTAAATTTCTGAGGGATGATAATGATGCACTCAAATATTGAATCTTCGTTACATGCAGTGCTTTTCAGTTGTTCTCTAATATTCAGTAATAGCCAGTTACATTTAGGAAATTCATATTTGTACCTAAAAGATCAGCATCAGTCAGTTGTATTTGAATATTCATTGCTAGAAATTGCACTTTCATCACAACTAGATGTGAGATCAAAGTCGTTGACCGATATACTGATGGTATTAATAACGCTGCACGTAGTAACGAACGAACTCTCTCCCTCTCTCTCAGTATGACGGTACTAGGCACTACACTTCGAAGTTGAATAGTCTGGCTGGAGTCCTCATATATATATATATATATATATATATATATATATATATGTGTGTGTGTGTGTGTGTGTGTGTGTGTGTGTGTGTGTTACACTTAGCTTAATTTAGTATCCCAGAGATGGGGCTCAGTCGAATCACATGTTCCGACTTCTCATTCAAAAATGGTGCATGCTTTGCTAAATCGGCTATGATTGCTGGATGCAGCTCTTCTAGCCACATTCGTAGACACTTTGTTTATATTAATCGGCCAAAGCATTGCCGAGATATTAGCTTCTGAACTTTCATAGATTTACAATTTTTAAGACAATAGTAACTATAAAATTATTATATATTTTTGGGGTGCGTCTAGATAATGTAGCTTTACATATTTTTCTGTCCATGGGTGCCAACTCGCACCTATGCGTCAATTTTAGTTCGGTTTTTATCAATTTTTTATGGCATATAGATCGCACCAAGTGCGAAAACACGCCCACACGCGCCCCTGTCCACCTCCTGTTCGGGTTTTTCCAAGGCTGCGTAAACGCTAGTCACTTTCCATGGTACTGTAGCAACCGCAAACCACGTGCTGTGCGGCGGGAAACTGCCGCTCTAATGCTCTAATCTCCCGCCACAGCTTGTACATTCACAATTACCCTCACTTGCTACTCCACAAACGCTGTGCATGATGTCGGAAATAGCACCAAACCCAATCTAAGGCCTCAGAAACGAAATAATACACAAACATAAATTCTACATATGATAGCAGAAAAATCGAAATGAACTAGTCGCTTTGTATCTTATGTGGCTGCTCTCCAACCCCAAACTTAACTAAACTTACGCTAAATAAATTTATTCATCAGCATATCCATGATGCTGATATGACTGGCTAAACGTTGTGAGGACCAAAACTTAGACGAATCGAAAGTGGACGAGGGATTTTTTTTAAAGTCCTCTAAATATTGTCTTTTTCTTCAATCTTTTTGTTTCGATGGACTATATTTCTTACTAGAAATTACGCAGCACATATAGTACGCACTACACCTTTTGTTGCATTCTATGGTCTGCCTCTGAACTGCATCAGTATTGCAGCTTAGACCTCAGGCGCCGTTTCAAGTTCTCCTGCCATCAGCTAACCCGATTCTACCAGCAAAAAACAAAATACCCGTGATCAATTTACTATCAGCAAAGGTGTGTGGGTACCAAGAACCGATCGAATGTAAATTTACAGCCTCTGCTATCCAGATTAGACACACTTAAAGCCAAATTTCAGGGCGAAACCTGACAAAAACATATACATAGTAGTGTTACCAAGAAAGATACGCTGGTCACAGACTTTCCTTTGATCGCAACAATTTCTTCCATTCAAATCAGAAATGGTCCAAATCGTTGCAACTGTTCAACATTGAGACCAGGTTTCTCTAACCAAACTGAAACTAAGAAAATATGTGACCAGAATAGTAGGCAAAAATTTATTATATGATGGGTTCCATGATAGGTTCCCGCAACAACCCTGTCTCTAGTTTTAACCCAAACAATAATCTAAATCCTGCTCATTGACCAATGAAAATTACAGCACTGCGAACTCAAGAATGAAATATATAAAATATCCCATGACACAACATAATCCACATCAGCCTATATTCCCCTGAAACTAAGTAATCGTAAACATATAAACAAAAATGAAAACAAATTAAATATTCCCCAAATATAAACATTTATTCAGTGAATATAAGAACATATTATATGTATACCATTCGATTCATATTCTCATCAGTCGAACCAATGCTGAACTATCTCCAACCCTATGCACCAAAAAAGAATTGGTGTGTGACCAAATCATAATCACCACTAATGATAAATTAAATCAATATCTGTATCATTATAAACAATCAGGAAAACGCCGCTCAATGTCCCTCTCTCACATTTACATCCTATCATGTACAAATAATTACTGTATCGTGACAACAAGTGTTGTAGCCTGTATCACTATTCATTATGAGAGAAGTAGCTGTGCCAACCAGCTGTTCCACAACTTCAAGTAACACTATACTTTTACCAAAATAAACATGACAACCGCTAGGTCATACAGAAAATTCCTAAATCCAAACAAATGTGTAAATAGTACAGCAAAGAGACCCTTGCAAAAAAAACCTTTGCTAACATACAAATCATAAATTATCCTGTAACTGCCTCCCTCTCCGCCAGTGCTATAGGATATTGCCTGACTTCAATCGGTTCATATGGATTCACTTTGAGTGAATACTCAAAATCAGTCACCTTCCCTCGCTTTTCACAAAACACATATTTATTTTTACTCAATAATTGATATAATTCTGCCTTTTCATCGTCAGAAATCCCCTTTCTACCATTTACTTTACTCCTTATCTATTTCTCAACCTTCATCTCATGCATTAAGCACTGTCATACATGCAAACTAGCCACCAATACTTCGCCATAGAGTGCATTTTTTTAATTTAACCCTTTTTCTTCCCTAGACAGTATTCAGTTCCACCACCTGGCACTTAAAATCTACGTATGCCTCGTATTTACTCAGAAAATGAATCCGCAATGCCAGATCCTTACTTAAATTTTGGAGCACCCAAAGTGATGGACTAAATACTCCACCTCCAATATTTACCTCCATTCTAACTGGTTCAATGGAAGTTCCTGTAGCATTTTTAACTCTCACCCTTGTGACTGGAAATTCCACTGTCTACCTGTTCTTAATATGACCATAAAAGCTCTCTGCCACCTCAGACACAGAACTTCCAGTATCCACCAAAACAGTTTCACAGACCCCTGCCACAACAGCAGTTATTATTGGCTGCACCTTTTCAATAAAATCATGCTTCAATTCAGTTTCGGCCAACATGTCCTCCTCTATCTCATGTATGCAATCTTTAGTCATGATGCACACCTGCTCTTCATTAAAACATTCAATATCCTTATCCCCTGAAAATATTAAATGAAAGTTCTCTTTCATTCCAGAGTTTCCTACACCGATTCTCCCCCCCCCCCTCCCCCGCTGCTTTCTAGCAACGCTATATTTTTCTTCCTCCAAGGTCTTGGTATCAACAGCTGGTGCAGCTTTGCAAAATTAACCCAGTCATCACCATCATAATCACACTCATTTTTCGCCATTCGTTCAGTATTTATATCCTCAAGCTTGGCTTTCAGTTGTTCGTCATTAAACAACATGAAATTTTGATTTCATCACCATCCTCACCTTCCTCATCAATTGTATCTTTATTCACAGTGTTATTATCAACCATATCATCTTTTGCCACCATAAATACACATACTTCATCCAAAGATTTAATGTCTTTATTCCCATTAACTATTTCCTTGTAAGCATGTTTGAACACCTTACTTTGCCTACATAATTCCCTGTTTTGCCTGGCAAAATCATGCTTGCTAATCTGCCAATCATCAGGTGACCACTTCCCAAACCATTTTGCAAAGACTACCCAATCATCAGAATCAAATCACTCTATGTCTTTTTCCCCCTTGCCTTTTTGATTAAATGTGTCTGTCCAGCTTCTTCACTCATACCAGTAGCAACAGACATAAACTTACTTGAATCAACCGAATCCCTCACAGATTCAACCACAGTATCAACATCTGCATCTCCATTCTGCACACTAAAAACTTCAGCCACAACTACTCCTCGTTCGTTGGGTACAGGAACTATAGCCTGCTCGCAGGTACATTCCCTGTCATTACTGCATTACTGGAGTGAATGCCCGCACATACATTAATAACACATTCTGCAGCCTTGTGCTGCGTATCAACATCATTACCCATAACAACATCTGATACAGTATCTACTGCCTGCTCACTTTTTAAAACACATATACTGCCGGAGCACATACCTTACTGTATATCTCCATCTACAACAACATTAGAATCAGGACTGTGACCTCCATATAATTTATACCTCCTACCACTGGTGAAAGTTCCATTGTATTCAACACATTTCTGTTTCTGCTGTCATTCACATACACACTCTCAGCATCACAGCACACATTTTCTCCAACAGGTTGCACAGCTGACACATGTTCATTACTTAACATAATTCCCAAGCCAATACTATTAGAATCATTATACCACACAGTTTGATCCGTTTTGTCTAACAAACCCCAACATATATTTCTCCTTCCTGTTTCCGGTAATTCCTGCTACTTTTACTTTCAAACGCTCTCTTCTCATCATGCTGATTAAACCAGCTTCCAAACATATGATATTTATACATAATTGCCTCCATTCCACAAATTCTTTCTTCCTTCACTTGTTTATTTTTACCACAATCAACAAACCCCCTGTTAGTTTGCCTATAAGTCTTATTCCGTACTTTCTCTTCCATTGATTCACTGCTTTTGCTTTCATTGAAATACCTCCCATTAATTTGCCTCAAACTATTAAAAGATCCCCCATTACTTCTCCCACAATTATTTTCACATCTCGTGGTCCTATTCCTTGAGTGGTTAATTGTCGGAAATTGGACCCTGTTTGAAACAAATCACAGTTTAAAGATCTTTGTCCCTATAGTCCCCTTGCATTAATTTCCGCTCTCCCATCTCTCTGTTTTTGCATTGGCCTTTGATCACTCCTATATATATTTCCCCATGGAGCTCTCTGGTACCTGACAATATTATTAAATTTTTCCCTGTTTTGCCTCCCAGTTTCATTTTGAATTCTACTGCTGTTTTCTCTCCAGTTACCTTTCTAATTTCCTTCCCTGCTTCAATTGTGGTGGTTATTACCCCAACTCATATTATTTCTTCTCTCTGCATTATTCATCTGATTATTCCCTGAATTATAACCCCCTAAATTGACTTGTAGCACACTGCCTGGTCCATCCTCTCAATAACATCGAAGAAATTTCGTACAGAATCTGTTGGACAAAGTATCAGTTCCCACTGCACATTTTGGGTAACCTTCTCCTTAGAGTAGAAATCTCAGTCAAAATTCCCAACGGCCCATCCAAATGTACCAACTTCCTTAATTTCTAATGACAAAATTCTCTCATAGTTTGCCTACCTCCTCTGTAAACTGGCCCATTCAAAAAGTTTATAATCTGCACTGTTTTGCTTGGCTCTAGTAAATATTTAGAAACATCTGTTTAAATATAGTATATGATTTAAATTGTTCACTACATTGATTTGCCCATATCTGAGCAGAGGCCTCCAACAATCTTTCTACCAGTTTAATTTTGCTGTTGTCACTCATAGCATCAATAAAACAATCCGGGCATGCTGCCAGAAAATTTACAGCATGGTACTTGCTTTCCATTGAAAAAGTCTTACCACTGGGTACTTGTATCATAGGCCACCCATACTTACATGATCCCCCCATAATTCTACATTACTTAAAATATTCTCAACTTTGTCAGTATTGACATTACTCTTTACAGTAACAGCAGCCACATTTTCAATTTCCTTTCTTAGGTCGCTAGCTGTCTCTGCCAGTTGACCTAATAATTAAGTTCTGGTTTTGTCACAACTAGCCACAATCTTCCAATCCGCATCAATCAGAGATTGCCTTGTTTCATCATTCCTTGTCTCACACAACTGCCTGCATGAATCAGTTCTACCCCTTAATTTAACAGCATCAATCTTAGCACTCAAATTTCCTTCTATCTCTTCAAATTTTTCTGGGAAATCCCCCAACTGATTATTCAATTCTCCGATTTTTGCCTCAATGTACTGTCCATATCCCCCATATCTGTTTTTAATTTAGTCTTGAAAACCCTCATTAGGCTCATTAATGGTCTGAGGATATCCACTACACTAGCTTCTGATGCTTCTCCCTGTCTGTGTGGTTTCTGAGGCTCATTCCCACACCTGTAGACTCAACATCACTAGCTGACTTCTTTATCACCATCTCGCAAATTTCGGACTCCATAGCTAAATTGGCTGCGAGATAAAGAACTGAGAAGGTAATGCGCTTGCTGCCAACACTTGACTTTGTTGGGACTGCTGCTACATAACGACTGCTACATGACGCTGTCAGCTGCCGAGCGGTGCGGTGTGAAACGGCTTACAGGTTGGCGGCGGAAATAGCCCCAGCTGCGGAGTGCGGCGGCAGAATCGGCACGTCGATATGTGGCGGCAAGCTGTGTTACAACTCCTCAATGTCACTGAGCACTATGGGACTTGACTTCTGAGGTCATCAGTCCCCTAGAACTTAGAAGTACTTAAACCTAACTAACCTAAGGTCATCACACACATCCATGCCCGAGGAAGGATTCGAAACTGTGACCGTAGCGGTCGCGCGGTTCCAGACTGTAGCGTCTAGAACCGCTCGGCCACCCCGGCCGGCTACAACTCCCGATTTGGTGGTCGACGTCGGACTCAGCGTACTGCTGGGTGGACGGCAACGCGTGTCAGTCCATGACGAGAGAACCCATATTACACGTTGAAGTTGAATAGTTTGGCTCGAGTCCCCCAGTGTTTTTTTTTTTTATTCGTGTCAGAAGCACCATGGATACTGGAATATAAAGAAATGAATAGCACACACAAAAAAAATTAATTACAGGCATATGGAAATATATATAAATATGTATGTACAAATATGTGTGCACAGAAACAAAATGTTTTAGGCATTTGGCCCATAAGCGGGCTACGTCGACAGCATTTGGGGTTGCCAACATCAGATCCTCTAAAGTGCAGTGTGAAGGACATTCAGGGCAGTTATACATGTGCTGGGTCGTCTGCACCTCTCCACAGTCGCAGAGATTAGATGTAGTAGAATATCCCCACTTCAGAAGGTTATCTCTTGACCGTGCAGTGTTGGTGCGTAGCCTGTTCAGTGATCTCCAGACCACCCAGTCCTCATCGTAATCTGGTGCCAATTCTTCCTTTGGTTCCAGCCAGTGCCCTTCTCCCGACCGCTTCCATCTCTCCACCCTAGATCCAGGTTGGTCGCTAAAATCTTCGGTTGCTCTGAGAAAACTGCGTCTAGATTTCAAGCGTTTGGTGGCTGGCTGAGTTTTGTGGAGAGGGTGGCTCTCTGCCATCTCAGCCCTCGCTCTTTCACTATAGGCTGCCGCTTCTCTTCGCACTGCAGGAGGTGCAATCCCAGTAACATGGTAGAGCTTGTCTGTTGGCGTCGGTTGCAGACATCCAGTGACGAGCCTGCAGGTCTCGTTCAGAGCAATGTCGACCTGTTTAGCGTGGGTAGAGTTGTACCAGACACTGCTTGCATATTCGCCTGCTGGGAAGTAAACTGCTAGTGCTGTGGTCCTCACTACCTCTGGCGCTGCGCCCCAGGAGGAGTTCGTTATTTTCCGAAGGATATTATTTCTGCCGCTCACCTTCATTTTGGTGTTAATACAGTGCTGTTTTTACGTCAGAGCCCTGTCTAGGGTTACTCCTAGGTATTTGAGGTTAACGCAGTGTTCGAGGAGTGTGTCCTTCCAGAAGACACGCAGCTTACGGGATGCCTGCTTGTTACGGAGATTGAAGGCGCCAACTTGTGTTTCGCTGGGGTTCGGCTTGAGTTGATTGTCGGCGTAGTACTGACAGAGCATGTCTAGCGCATCCGTGAGCTTTGTCTCAACATCCTCAAAGGAGTCGCCCTGTACAGCCATAGCACGATCATCGGCGTAGATATAGTTTTCCGTACCAGCTGGCAGTGGTTGATCGTTGGTGTATATGTTAAAAAGTAAGGGTGCCAGTACGCTGCCCTGAGGGGGACCATTTTTCTGGGCCCGCCACCTGCTATGCATCCCTTGGAATTCCACAGAGAACCTACGGTTCTCTAACAGGCTTCTAACTGTGGATGTGAATGTAAAGTCCCTGGTAATGGCATACAGCTTCTTCCTTAACAGACGTAAGTTGACGATGTCATATGCGGCTGTCAAGTCTATAAAGGCGACACCTGTTATTTTCCGGTTCTCATAGCCGTCTTCAATCAGCTGCGTGAGGTTAATTACCTGAGATGTAGTGCTTTTCCCTGGGCGGATTAGGTATGGGATTAGGTATGGTTCTATGGCACTGGAGAGGCGATCCTGGAGTGTTCTTTCAAAGAATTTAAAGATATGGCAGAGAAGTGATACGGGTCGGAAATTTCTGGGGTCATCAGCATTTTTGCCTGGTTTTAAAATGGCAGTAACTTTAGCCTTCCTCCAGATTGTAGGAATCTGACCTGTTTCCATGCAATTGTTAAACAGTTTCAGTAGCCATTGTTTAACGTTGGGACCAAAGTGTTTAATCTGTTCAACAAAAATACCGTCCCGGCCCGGGGCCTTCCTTAGCTTGCATTTCGCTATGGCTTTGTCCAGATCTGCCATTGTGAGAGGGGTGGCCAGAGCTGAATTTTCTTGGTGTTCAATCCTGTCTATTTTGGTCTCCGACTTCCTGATTTTGGTGTCGGGTTTCCCATTCTTGAGAAGCTGGTGGGCTATTTGGTCGGCTGTGACGGGAGCATGTCCTGGAGAAAAAGTCGGGTCATTGTTGAGACGTTTAAGGAGTGTCCAGGCTTTCTGACTGCTCCTTTTCATGTCCAATTCCTCTATTGTCCTCAGCCATTTCTCTCTCCTCGTTTTAGCTAGTGACTCGGTTAGCTGCTCGCCCTCAGTGATAGTTTCCGCGGATAGAGGGTTTGCGTCAAACAGTGTCAGGTATTGCTGCAACTGATCCTCTAATTCTGGCGTAAGGTCTTCAACATAATTGCTTCTGCATCCTCTAGGGATCGATTGCTTGGAACACTACTGCACAGCCTTCACGAAATTGTCATAGAATCTTAGTTCAGGTGGTAGGTTGTTTACAGAATCTTCCATGAGGTTTTGAAAGGTTGACCATTCTGCTTTCTTATAATTGTACCTACGGCGAAAAGGTACGCTATGGGGTTTAAGAACAGATGTGATCTGGCACATTATTGGACGGTGCTGGGTGTTTGGTATTGGTGAACAAACTCCTTTTGAGCATCGGGACGTTACTCAATGGCTAACGAAGATGAGGTCCGGGTTATTACCTCTCCCCCATCTGCCACTGTTGTAGGAAGCAGGCAGTTTATTGTCACGTATCAGTTTTAGGTTGTTTAGCTCGGCCCAGCAGATCACAGCCGTGCCATTGTAGTTGTCTTCTTGGTAGCCCCACTGCGTACTGTGGCTGTTGAAATCACCGATTACAAAATTAATTCTGTCTTTATTAAAATTGTTTACGTTGGAGCTGGAAAAGTCCACAGTTGGTGGTTTGTACACTGCTGTAACAGTGCAGTCACTAAGTTCAATGGTGAGCACTTCAGTATCATTGATGACGTTTATACTGCATGAAAGGATCTGTATGTTTGGCCTGGTAAAGATTGCGCTGCCATACTGTCGGTGTGGCCTTTCAGCTACTAGTCGCATGCCGTTTATCTTGGGTCCTTAGAGTGTGCTATCTCTGTGAGTTTCTTGTAGAAACAGGACGTCACATTTCTCTTTCTGACAGAGGTCTTGTAGTAGACGTTCTTTGCATGCAGACAGGCCTTCATATTTACAGAGATAATCGTCAGTGCTGGGCCCGATAAGGTCCTTTTCTGTAGGATTGTCATGTTGCTTCTGGAGTGAAAGGATCAGCCGGTATACAACCGCCCAGGGGACGCCCGAGTATGTGTATCGCATTCACATACTCTTCGTGGAGGCTTCTTTCTTCTCCCCCAGTGGTATGGAACGACAATACGTATATATATATATATTAGCTTAATTGAGCGGCCCAGAGACGCAGCTGGTGTCAATGTTTGGCCGCGTTATGCGTCATAGGGTGCCTGCTAACACCTGTCATAAACTCAATACTTGAGATGAAATAAAATATAACAAAACAATACAGTCAGGTATTGCAATGAAATTTAAAATATTGAGTCACTCACGTTAATTTATAATTTGAACAAGTTGTTTACTTTTCATCAGTGTATTCACTCAACAGTTACAATGCAGTCTAAGAGGCTTTTACGTAAGGGCGGCCTTTAATAACCGGTGCTACAACACTTCACTATAAAATTCATATGTTGCGATCACGGCACTCGACAGTCTGTTCACAGTCCACAAAGTACACTCTAGTCTGCTACCCTAAACCACTATATTGCGCTGCACCTAATCGCTTTCGAACGTCGCTACATACATTTTTGTACCTGAACGTGGCTACCAACCCACTACTACCCCCAGATGGGCTGCACGACCGTCTTTTAGCGTCGCTCAAACCCAATTGCCCTGTCATCAAAGATGGCCGCCCTATGCGCCCTCGAAACGACTGCCCAATTCAAAAAAGTTTTGGTAAAAATTATGAATATTGTAAGACTTAACACAGAAACACATATGATATATTGAAAAATATGGAAATTTTCTGGGTAATGACAGTTTGAAGTACAATTTTTTGTATCTGCCACCGTTTTTTCACAAATAATGTTCTTATGGCGTGATTTGCTTCACCCAGATCCTTTTGATACTAAACAAAAATAAACAAATAAAAATACATACTATAGTAGTCATCTATCTCTGTAAACTTTAGAATACGCCGCTAGTTTCGTCTCTTTTAATTTATTTATTACCAAAACTCAGTTTCCCTCAGTCGAATCCGATATTCCGACCTCTCATTCAAAAATGGTGCATGTTTTGCTAAATCGGCTATGATTGCTGGATGCAGCTCTACTAGCCACATTCGTAGACACTTTGTTTATATTAATCGGCCAAAGCATTGCCTAGATAGTAGCTTTTGAAATGTCATAAATTTATACTTTTTAAGACGACAGGAACATTTAAATTATTATATATTATTGGGGTGCTTCTAGATAGTTTAGCTTTACATACTTTTCTGTCCATGAGTGCCAACTCGCACCTCCGTGTCGCTCTTGGTTTTGTCCTTATCAATTTTTCTGTGGCATATAAATTGCTCCAAGCGCGAAAACACGGCCATATGCGCCCCTGTCTAGCTCCTGTTCGGGTTTTTCCAAGACCGCGTGAACGTTAGTCACTTGTCATAGCCCCGTAGCAACCGCCAGGCACGTGCTCTGCGGCGAGAAACTGCCACTCTAATCTCCGCCACACATTGTAGGCTCACAGCACACACACACACACACACACACACACACACACACACACACACGCAAACACACGCACACACACGCGTGCGGGCGCTCTCGCGTGCGCCCAGTATAAATCAGACCGCTTCTTTCGTTTTCTACCTACAAACTTTCAGATTCCTTACGTGGAAATCGAAGGATGCCATATATGACCAGTATGGTCGATGTTCCAAAAAATCGTTCTCCAGATAATTTCATTGTGGCTGTAAAAACATTTCTTTTTTGAAATCCTTAATTTTTTGGTGTAGACTTGCGCCTATAGGCCCATATTACTCAAGGCCTGGCCCAAGGAGCATTTTCCCATTAAACTAACTTTGGACGGTTATCAGTTTGCGGTCCGAAACAGTGAGATTTTGAAATTAAAACTTTTCCATTTTACTCATTTTTAATGCCCAAGATTATGTACAGGGTGGGTCATGTAATACTGTATTTGGAAAGAACCGTAAAACTACAATTCGGTTTAAAGAAAGGTTGTGTTAAAATTTGTTTGTCTTGAAGGAGGACATCCAGAGACACCAAAATCCACCCTCATGCTCCATCCCCGGGGGCAGAAGGGCCGTGTACTTAGAAATGTGAAATAAGAATCCCACTTTTTCTATAGTGGGTTCGAATTCTTTGGGAAAAGTACGAAATGTTGTATTTCATATTTTTTGAGGTTGTTATAGATGGGGCTTCGATCAACAAAAATCGAAATGGGCTGAAATAGTTGATTCCAGGAGGTTAGAGAGACTGTTATTCTACAATCCTTAATAGAAAACCGGCTTTTTTTGTAACAATAGATCTTGTTTCTGTAGATTCTAGCACAATTCATTGTCGAAGTTATTTATGTCATTTCTGTCTCAGATGATACTCGATTTGCCTCCAGTATAATGCTTATTACGCTCATTGAATTGTCTGCATTTCGTCGCAGTTTATTCATTAGAGAGAAATATCTTTATATCAAATAAATTCATCTCCATCTCTCTCCCCTCTCCCCCCACCACTCCAGCTTAGGCTGCTAGTTGGTGTAGGGTCGAACTGAGAAAATTCAAGCAGTTTAGAAAATCGTCCCCACGAGGTTGTTGATGCAAAGATACGTAATGATGATGGAACAGGTGTTCGCGCAACAGGAGCAGATCACAGGTTTGCGATTGCCTATATTTAACGCATTTTTGCTATAAAAGAGGGTTTCCCATTAAATATTATCTAACTTTCGCCTTTCTAAATTCCAGGAATCCTATTCTGATACAGATTTTTTGAGTTATTATAATTTTTAAAAGGTTCCTAACTGATTTCTGTAATTGTTGGTTACAGCCCCATGTGTGAAGAAAGGAAAGGAAAATGTTAAATAGTGAAATTAAGAACTTTTTCCGGAGTAGTTCGTATGTCCAACAAAAAAATTGTTGGTTCATATTTAAGATTTCAGAGTTGTCCCCATCTCACCCTCTGTGAGGGGCAGGGAGTTCGAGATTGGTGTCAATGGATGTCCCCCTTCAAGATGAACAACTTTTATTACAAACTTTTGTAATGCGATTAGTAGTTCTCCACGTATTTCAAAAATCAGTTTTCAGTGGCGCACCCTGTATACAAAACCAGTCCGCAGATAGTGCTAAAACTTGACTATTGCGTGACTACGGAATTTATATCCGTAAAATAACACTAAATATCGCTGAAGTCACTGTAATACTTTAATGAGACAAAAAAAGATTTCATATTACGTGGTCACTTAATGACATGTATGAGGCACATCACGAAGGAAAAAACGTTGTCTATTGATGCACAATATCGTCCCTTAGCAGGGAGTAAACTGAGGTCTTCCCTATATGTTCAACTGTATTGAGCTAATTTTGAAATAGTCTATATGTTCTAGCAACGTTAAAGTTTGGTTATGGCGTTCAATGAAGGTACCCTGTTCTCATTTAGCCATTCAATACGTCCATGGTACCAAATTAGACGCTCTTACATCGTTGGCCCAAGTCCCACCAACTTGCATGTTGGTTACCTTACGTCTGTGCTCAGGCACATAAGCTTCCTCGGCTGTTCATCCTACAGTTTATTTTCATATCATTACTCATATTATTCTTCCAGGATGTCCTTTCGCGCCGGTCGGGATGGCCGAGCGGTTCTAGGCGCTACAGTCAGGAACCGCGCGACCGCTACGGTCGCAGGTTCGAATCCTGCCTCGGGCATGTATGCGTGTGATGTCCTTAGGTTAGTTATTGCAGAGCGATATGAAGTGCGACAAGCATGTAGTGGCAGTTGTGGGGAAGGCGGGTAGTCGTCTTCGGTTCATTGGTAGAATTTTGGGAAGATGTGGTTCATCTGTGAAGCAGACCGCTTATAAAACACTAATACGACCTATTCTTGAGTACTGCTCGAGCGTTTGGGATCCCTATCATCTCGGATTGAGGGAGGACATAGAAGCAATTCAGAGGCGTGCTGCTAGATTTGTTACTGGTACGATTGATCATCACGCTTCAGGAAGTCAGGTAGGAGTCTCTGGAGGAAAGGAGGCGTTATTTTTTTGAATCGCTACTGAGAGAACCAGCATTGGAGGCCGACTGCAGTACAATTTTACTGCAGCCAACTTATATTTGGCGGAAAGACCACAAGGATAAGATGAGAGAGATTAGGGCTCGTTCTGTTTGGGAGTGGAACAGGGAGGGAAAATGCTAGTTGTGGTACGAGGTACCCTCCGCCACGCACCGTATGGTGGATTGCGGAGTATGTATGTAGATGTAGATGTAGTTAGGTTTAAGTAATTCTAAGTTCTAGGGGAGTGATGACCGCAGAAGTTAAGTCCCATAGTGCTCAGAGCCATTTGAATCAATTTTTGTCCTTTCGCTTAACGGGGTCAACAAAACGAAGAGGCCACGATCGTGAGTAATGCAGCAACTCACTTAAGTTTTGTGAAGGCAGCATAACGGACAGAGACCCCCCCCCCCGTTTCAGTACAATGCTGGTCGGTGAGCTGTGTCTGGTGTAAGCTGGTAGGAGCGGGGTAGAGTGGAGGCGAGTGAGCTGGTGGCGTGGCTGGAGGCGTTCATAATTCAGGCACGTCCGCGATGCGGCGCTGCCTGGCGGGATTCACGCGCGATCTGGTTTTTATGGCGGTCGCGGCTACTAGGCTCGGAGCCGTGGGGAGCGCCAAGTGTTCGCCGCCATCAAATATTGACAAGCGCCGCAGTGGGGCCGCAGCCACCTCACCTGTTACTCCGTAAAAAAAATAAAAAATAAAAGCAGGGCGTGAGGAGTGGCGGGCGCGGATGCTCGTTAAAAACACTTGCCGCACCTGCCCAGGCCATCACGAACCCCAGCACCTCGACATAGCGTAAAGCGCGCCGGTACTGGAAGCCGCCGACCGTGATGCCTCTTCATCACAACGACTTGCGTCTGCGTTATTTAAATCTGCCTCTCGCGGCAGGGTACTGCTGTTCAGAGTCCACCTATTTCATTTTCCCACCCTCTTCCCCACTACCTCCGCTTGTCCCTCTCTGGTCTTCAAAAATATTTTTTACGACTATGAATCTTTGAAATCGATAGCGTTACGATCTTTACAGTGTAATATGGTTCAGCCTTCTTTTATGAAATACTGCGGTTCGTGATATGCTAGTAAACTTTTATTATACGGGGTGTTTCACGATCTTCCTCACAAACATCTACGGTGATGGACCACGTCGTGGCGAACACTCAGTGCCGTCACTGACCAATACTAATGGAGATACTATCCAAGACAGCTTTCCGAAATGCCTTCACAAAAGAAGACTAAGTAAATATTCCAGAATTCGAATCAAGAACAGCTGCCAACGTGAGTAACGTAGAGGTAAATATCCTCGGAGTAGTGAAACAACTTAATTCACCTAATAAAAGCAAGTCTTTTGGTCCACACTGTATACCAGTTAGGTTACTTTCACAGTATGCTGCTGCAATAGCTCCATATTTACAATCGTATACAACCGTTCGCTCGACCCAAGATCCGTACCCATAGACTTGCATGTAGCACAGGTCCGACGAATATTCAAGAAATGTAGCAGGAGAAATCCGCTACATTACAGACCCGTATCATTAACGTAGATATGAAGCAGGATTTGGGAACATATATTGTGTTCGACCATTATGAGTTACCTCGAAGGGAGTGGCCGAGCGGTTCTAGACGCTACAGTCTGGAACCGCGCCACCGCTACGGTCGCAGGTTCGAATCCTGCCTCGGGCATGGATGTGTGTGATGTCCTTAGGTTAGTTAGGTTTACGTAGTTCTAAGTTCAAGGGACTGATGACCTCAGCAGTTAAGTCCCATAGTGCTCAGAGCCATTTGAATCATTTTGAACCTCGAAGGGAACGGTCCATTGACACGCAGTCTACTTGGATTTAGAAAAGATCGCTCTTATGCATCACAACTAGGTCTTCATTCGCATGAAGTATTGAGTGCTATAGACGAGGGATGTCAGATTGATTCCGTATTCTGGATTTCCGGAAGGCTTTTGACACTGTACCACAGAAGCGGCTTCTAGTGAAATTACGTGCTTATGGAATATCGTCTCAGTTATGTGACTGGATTCGTTACTTCCTGTCAGAGAGGTCACAGTTCGGAGTAAGTGACGGAAAGTCATCGAGTAAAACACAAGTCATTTCTGGCATTCCCCAGGGTAGTCTTATAGGCCCTTTCCTGTTCCTTATCTATATGAACCATTTGGGATACAATCTGAACAGATGTCTTATGTTGTTTGCAGATGACCTATATGATACCATATTTGGCAATTGGCCCTAATTAACGGAAAGTATGACGTCATCCACATGAGCACTAAAAGGGATCCGTTAAACTTCAGTTACACGATAAATCAGTCAAGTCTAAAGGCTGTAAGTTCAACTAAATAACTTGAGTCACAATTATGAACAACTCAAATTGGAACAAAGACATAGAAAATTTTGTTGGGAAGGCTAACCAAAGACTGCGTTTTATTGGTAGGACCCTTAGAAAATATAAGAGCTCTACTAAGGAGACTGCCTACACAACGCTTGTCCTCCCTCTTTTAGAATACTCCTGCGCGGTGTGGAATCCTTACCAGATAGGATTGACGGAGTACATAGAAATAGTTCAAAGTAGGGCAGCACCATTTGTATCAGCGCGAAACAGATGAGAAATTGTAACTAAAATGATACAGGATTTGGGGTAGACAAAGGCTAGACAAAGGCGTTTTTCATTGCTGCAGAATCTTCTCACGAAATTCCAGTCACAAACTTTCTCCTCAGAATGCGAAAATATTTTGTTGACACCAACCTATATAGGGAGTAACGATCACCATGAGGAAATAAAGGAAATCAGAGCTCGTACGGAAAGATACAGGTGTTCGTCCTTTCCGCGTGCTGTATGAGACTGGAATAATAGAGAATTGTGAAGGAGGTTAGATGAACCCTCTGTCAGGCACTTAAATGTGATTTACAGAGTATTCATGTAGATGTAGATGAATAAAGTTTGGTGGCGACCGAATGTTTGCTGACAGTTCCCAGCATCGCTAGTCGTCCTTTAAGACTGGTTACGCCCCTAAGCGGCAGTATGGTTAGGCAATCTGTGACGTTAGTATGCTACGTGTATTGCCCATCATCCATTCACCTGCTCCGTATGACAGGCGGTAATCGTAACAAAAAAAGTTGCTGATCCGTCTCTAAAATTTGTTTCTCCACTTAGAGACACCCTTTATTACACGGTTTTCTGGTTGAAAATCACTCTGTTAATTTACAGGGGTACGTAGTACATGTCACATTTGGTTATTAGCCCCTGCTATTTCTGTGAAATCTCTTAATCACAGGTCGTAAAAAAACTAAAGGACTTCTAGGATCAGTGGGAAGCGTCTGTGAACTTCTGTCTCTACGAAAAGTTGTTCCTCCATCACCCATAGGCATTCGTCACAAGGACTTTGACACATACTGTAAATGTGATCATTGTGCGGCCTGATGTATGATGCCTTGCTCTAGGGAGGCATGAAGAAGTATTTAATTGTCATACAATTTGTATATACATATGTATTCACAAATGACACATTAATGCACTGACGGAAATGGAATGTGTTACATCATTAAGCACCAGTCCGATACTTTTCAGACTTACGTGATGGAACAGAGAATATGTACAGGATGTTAGGAGTGTAAGTACGGATAGTTCTATTGATGACTGACAATAGTGTACCTAAAATTTACTTCATTTGTAGACCAATAATATCACCACTTATGAGTACTATGTTTTTCGTTTGATTGGTCCCCTCGAGTACATGTGGGACAAGCTAATAATTAATATGTATTTTACTCTGGGCCACAGGTCATGTATTGATGTGTAGATGCGTGGACGCAAAACAGGAGCTTTATACTGATTTGCGTAGACCACATCACGGTGTAATTATTGACATCAGGTAGTATATCATGTGATGTTTGTGGGAAGACAGACGCAGAGAAACATGAGTGAACACACTAAATACGTTTTAATGAACCAGTTATTACAAAATGTGTACCTAACCATAACACCCTGTATAAGAAGACTACAAAATTAATGTCAGGTGCTGCGGTTGCGGCAAAAACTGGCGTCAGATCAGATGCCAGAGTGGAAAGCATCTATCGAGCCTGACCGGAAGCATGATAAAATACTTTGTAATCAATGGCAGCTGGAATGCGATTTCACCGACGGGACAGCGCCAGGCTTAGCCATTGACCACTCAGGGATTTACGGTCTAAACAGGAGTCGGCCAAACCACGCAGCCAACGAACTAAAGTCCTGTATTTAAACTGCGTGTCTCTCTCATTATATATAACTAATTTTCAAAGTCGGGCCTTGTAGGAAAGGAGAGTCGGTCTCCTAGCATGTCATCTGCCAAGTTAAATTACTTTTCCAACCCTGCAGTTACTATCAACTGACATTAAAACCTAAAGCAGCGTGGAGGAAGGTGCGGTTCCTGATTGGCTGGCAAAAACATACGTTATGCATGTCGGTCTGGAGATAATATAATTCGAAAAAGTGCACTGTGTACTGAGTGCTCGTGAGAGGTGGACACGAAACATTTCTTCATCGCCACCAGTGAGCTGGTAGAAGAGTCTGAGTATATAGGTGCACAACAGTGAGTGGATGTCGTATATCACTTCCCTTGCTCCATTTACTTCGTTACTCCCTTTCCAGTAATAAATTGTGCCCCAGTTGTTTTTGTGTAGATAAGTAGTGTAGTGTGTAAATATTGGTTATCACAGCATTTATGTCAGTATATTGACGGTGGATAGGTTCAGTTGACTTAATTTTGTTTGTTCCGCGTTGGAATCCAGTTACGTCCCTGGCGTTTTTATTAGTTCCTACTGATATTGTTACACATGCCGGATGCAGAGTGAGTATATCCGTTGTGCGACAGTGCACAGCCGTGAAGGTATGGATGAGGATCAGTTGTGCCTGGGCGCAAAAAGGAGATCTCCATCCGTCGGATTCAGAGGTTACGCTACAAACCAAGTGATACCTTCACACAATGGGTATTAAATGATTCATTTTCAATTCCATTCGGAACCACGGCCACGAATCCATTCTCATATGCATTCTTCGAAAGTGCCTTGCCATGCCTGAAAAGAAGCTATGTCAGTTCATGATGGTTGCTGCTGGAAGGTACTATGGATCTTCCCTTCTTCGAAATACACTATTGAGTGAGAAACAAGGGGATCACCAGAACAGTCTGTGCGTTCCTCAAATGGTTCAAATGGCTCTAAGCTCTGTGGGTCTTAACATCTGAGGTCATCAGCCTCCTTGACTACTTAAACCTAACTAACCTAAAGAAATCACACACAGCCATGCCCGAGGCAGGATTCGAACTTGCGACCGCAGCAGCAGTGCGGTTCCGCACTGAAGCGCCTAGAACAGCTCGGCCACAGCGGCCGGCTGCGCTCTTCAAATCTAGCGATGCGGGAGTCTTGCACTAACCTGCTGGATTATCAGATTTGGTATATCTTGGGGTGGGTGCTACAATTCTTTCAATATAGTAGCGATTATTCAGAGTTCCTTAAAAACCGAATCAAATTCTGTTGTCCTATTCAACAGGGGCACACACAATGATAACTGGAATTAGAATGGCGTGGTCTGTAGAACCGTTAATTTCTGAGATATTTCACCAGGTGTCAGTACGGCTGCCACAGACGGAAGCGAGCCTGGTCGCTGAACAACACAGAATTCCATTCATGTCTGAGTTGGCTCTGGCTTTGCACCATGCAAGTCTGTATTGTAAGTGTGATTGTGTCAGCGGTAAACGGCGTGTTTCAACTCAAGAACTTAACCGAGTTTCCAGCATTATCTTCGCATCCACTCATTGTGACACTGTATTTGAAATGTAGGCCCGGAGTTGATGCTTATAGGTTACAGCCAGTGGAGAAAAACCATGATACACTCCTGACTCTGTGTCCGTGACCTCAGACTTGATCTCAACTGTTGTCATCGGCCTAACAGAGCAAGTCGAACAATACTATGATATTCTCGTGACGGGGTCCCCACAGAAGGATATGAGTCTATTTTCCTTTCGAAGCTGTTGTCCTGAAACCATATGGTTAACATTGGTTTCTGCAGTCACTGTGATACCGTCAACTGTCCGTGCAACCTGTCAATACGTTGATCCTATGTTCCTCATACCAACGATTCGATCTACTTTAAGTTTCTCGGCGCAGACTCTATTGTAATCTCCATGTTAATATTTTTATTGACGTTTGGCATACCCAATAAGAATCATATAATCACAAAATTCTTAATTTGGAGGAATGGGTTTTCGCAGTATTGAAAATATCAATCACAGAGATAACATTTCAATCAACATATCCTACAGCCACGAAAATACTGGAGTATCAATTATTTATTGGTCTTTGGCCAAGATGACCATAGTGCAACACAACAATTTCGGCAGCCTGTCTTCCTCCTCGACATAGTCCACATGACTAAAATTTGCTCGCCTTTACTGCAACGCACTTGTGACGAAAAAAAATGTAGATAAGACATGTGATGCTGATGAGATGGGAACCATACACTCACATTCCCACAACACTTCACGTCACTGGTAAATCCACTGATTAAAAAGCAGTTTCAGTTATGTAACAAACAGTAAATTGTGGCCTCAGATTTTTAATCTTTAGTTCCGGTGTTAATAAATTCCTTCGACAGTTGTTTCTCCCCTTCCATTGATCTCAAGGGACGATGTTTTTGATTAATAAACATATATTTGACGACTGCAAAGTCAGATGCCCACCATAACGAAAGTTCACTCTGAAGGGATTGTTTACTTACGAAATACGTTAGTTACCGAGTCAGCTGATGTAGATTTCATTACAAGCAGATCGTATAAACAATATGATGCCTGCTTTGTTCTAGTATATCTTCACTTTAACACCCTACAATCAAAATATCTCCTGATAGAACATTTCAGCGTCTTTCGTAAGTATGCGTACGATCTGCTTCAGAGCACTGGGAAGGGTCGCTTCTTAAGACTGCTTGAAAAATGACATATGCTAGTAGAAAATAGCCGCCTCACATTTCAGTAAACGTGTGTTTATACGATTTAACAACCTAATATTTTTTTTAAATTCAACCATTCCTCACTCAGTTTGTGTAGTTGAAATGCGGGATCAAAGTGTCTCTCTGACATACAACGCTTTGCTTTGTATGTAGAGGGACATCTTCATTTCAATGTCAGTCAACGAAATCTTGACCTCGTTACCAATAGCAGAAATGAAAAGCAGGTTATCGCGATTTTTATGAAACCAAAGTGTGTAGACGTCATAATAAACTTTCTATCGTATCAGACACAATATTTTACGAACAATCCTTAACTTCACGTTTCATCATATCTTGCGGTTATCCTAACACCAAGACGAACTCAAGAAAGATGCAGATCTTTTAAACATAATGCGGTAGGTAATGGGTACAGCACTGCTGACGTCATTAATATTTATTACCGAATTGAAGAACAGAAGTCCTCGCAAAATACTAATAGTAGTTTGACTAAGAACAACAAAAATAAGCTAAAAACCGAGAATGTACACATGACTTAAGTGTAACAGAGCAATTTTTGTGGAGAACTGACGTTTACATAGGCTTTCAGTCAGCTAATACATTAAAATCACCATTTTGGGCACCATATTGGTCCCAAATGCGATAGGAATCTGAATTTCGTATCACAGTAAATGCAATTACTGGCACCAACATAATACTGCCCAGGCAGGCCGTTCATTTGAAACTCTTTTTAGGGAGCAAGGGATGGACACTCGATTGGATGGATGAAACAGAAATTTACTGGAAAATAATATAAGCTCCCGAAAAAGGACTAAATGAGCAACGCAAATTTACCCAGAAACATTTTGCAACATTTCCGATGACCTATTTAATGAGACCACGAACAAGAATCGGGGTTAATGTAACGAAAACATGAGGAAGCGTGGGTCAAATTCATTCATCAGTTATCATTCCCAAACAAATATTTTTATTTAATAACAAATTAATCTTTAATTGACAGTTACCAAACTTCTTGCGAAATACATACAAGTAGCTAAGATTTTTCAATTAAATTCACAGTGTATAAGGACATTTCGATTATACATAAAGTTACAAAAAGCACTCAAAAAATGTCAATTATGAAACACAATGGGGATCCGACGATAAACAGATCACAACTAGGGGGAAATCCCACAACAGGACGTGAATATAAGTTCAACAAACATTAAGTACAACATTAAAATGCGTGCATGTCCACTGGTTATTCTGCTCTTATATAGACAAGATACGGCCAAGCTACCGAAAGGCAACAGTGGTACTTCACTGATTGGCCAGAAGCCTGTTCCACATAAATCACGTTAAGTACTTCAACAAACTGCCAGGCACCCAAAACACAGTTAAAATGACAGTGGAAATCAAATACTTAACTTCTTAAAAAATCGAGAAAATAATTGCTCATTTTGGCCAAAGACTATCATCACACTCCCACGTGGGTCTTACAATAACAGAAATACTGAGTCAGTTACTTCATAATCCGGTGTCACCCCGATACTCAATACCAGAATAATAACGACAAAATATTCAGCTTGAGGTGGGAACGGGTGATACGCAGAATCGCGTGATACCTGCCAACACCTTAGATTCGTGCGATGACGGGAAAGCCGCCGAGAAAGAAGGAAAACACGTCTCTGCCTCGGACCAGCATAACAGCAAAGCGTCAACTGCTGCCGATACACGGCTGTCAACATGTACCAACCAACAAAGAGCAAAACAAGTTTGATAAAAAATTACATACATTGTAATACTTAAACGGGCAACTGAACATTCAGCTATTGAAACTTCAGTATGAGAGCGGCCCGCTCATAACATTGCAAGATAACCTTCCCAGCAACAATAAGAAGAAATGTACAACGCATACGCACCAAATGGCTGAAGGCTCGTTAAACTGTACACCTGTAACCCGAAGGGCTGCTCACACGGCATAAGAGAGTGTGCAAATACAAGCCCGCACACATACACACACACACACACACACACACACACACACACACACACACACACACACACACACACACACACGTGGCCAACACGTGCGTACCTCTAGGCTGAGTGCAGTTAACTTTAGTTACAGGCCAAATCCAATAACTCCCCCCAGGAAGGGTCATGAGGTCTACAACAAACAGAAGTTACATCAGTAGTATCAAATACTCAATAATAACCAACTATGATTTATAGTACAAGGTTAACATTGTAAAATACTAGCTTGGCGTAAAGAGAAACCTCGGGATTGAGACACATAGCCCCAACGCGGTCACCAAAAGGCATAAAGGAACTGGATCCCAGGTCAGCTCACACCGGACAGAATTATCAGTCTTTAAGTACAGTACTTACTAAACAGTCTGCATAGACAAGTTCAAACAAATGCCAAGGAGGCCAATAGCTTCAAGACTGTAGGCAGGCACGGGATAATACTGCTGAGAAAAACTTCCTTTTTATTAAGTGATTTAAGTTGCTTCATTACTCCGAGGATATTAACCTCTGAGTTACTAATGTTGGCAACTGTTCTTCATTTGAGTTCTGGAATATTTATTTCATCCTATTTGGTGGAAGAATTTCGGAAGGCTGTGTTTAGTTACTCTGCTTCGGCAGCACTGTTGTCGATAGTATTTCCATTGCTGTCACACAGACAATCCAGTGACTGGGTCTTATTGATAGCATATTTTACGTACGAACAGAGTCTCTCTGGATTCTCTTCTAGGTTCCGAGACAAAGTTTCGTTGTGGACAAACACATTTACTCATTTTCGACGCATTACTGAGCTGTAAAACAGTGTCAGAAAACATGGAGTGAGCAAGAAGTGGAAGCTCTAAATGGAGATAGAGTATTAAATAAATTTATAAAAGTCTCCGAAAGATGTACAGGAAAGAATGATAGACTAAACATCAATCGTCGCTGTTGAGTTTCACCGACCAAAATAGTACACAAGTATCGTGCTATTTGGTCGAAGGGTTATAACAGTGACATTATTCAGTAGCCGTATTTCTTTTGATGCAGCACATACGTGTTCTAGTGACGGAGATGGAATAGACAAGAATACAAGCATTTTGTTTGCACTATTTTTTTTTTCATTTGAAGCGTGGACTGCAGCATAAAACATACTGCATACATCGCGCCTCCTCTGATGGAACATGTTTACCATTCTGCACACTGCATCAATTAATTTTCGCCTTACACCCTCTATCTTCTCAAACAACGCAGCTTCCTTAGGCCATCTGGCCGTGACAATCAATCATTTCGCTTGACAGTGACTGGTCGCTCGTTGGAAGAAATATGTGCAATCAGGAGGATTATGTTGGGAAATAAATATGCAGACATGTAGGATAATGTTGTAGAATGTTAATAGTGTTTCTTTTCCCTAAGAAAAAAGCTTTAAGAATTTTCAAATAAGAGATTCAGAGGGTTTACTATTCATCACGTCATCCTATATTGTGCCAAAAGCATTTGTGGCATGTCAAGCTGTAATGATCAGATGTAAATGTAAATATAGCAGAAATTATCCTTTCAAGGTTGTGTTGAGTATCCGATAATGTTTCCGTCTTCGTGGGCGTTACCACACTGTTTTATAGGTGGGCTGACACCGGAAGGAAGGCTACGGTAAACAGCCGTGAGACCGCGCCACTGAGGAGGGAGAGACCGGCAGTTTCCTGAAGTAGCGGCGACTCGGCCACCGCTGCCCCTGCAGGTTAGAGTGCCTGGCGTCGCCGGCCGCTTTACTGCGCCATTAGCGGTAACGGGCACCTCCTCCTGCCACCAGCTAGCGCGCCCTGCTACCGAGAAATATTTGGCTCGGTCTGGAGAGATGAAGCTAGTCTGCCTGCTCCACAAAATCGATAGTGTTGGTTAGTTCTCCTGTGAAACCAATATCGCTTGCAAAATTAGTTTAGGTATCGAAATTAGAAACTGATTTCAGTTTCCGCAATACCGAAAAACAAATGCCATTCCTAAATGTAAGCACTACTGTTAGGTACTTAAAGAGAACAAATGGGCAAAAACAACTTTTTTTGTTTTCGTATTGAGCTACTAGAACCACATAATAGCTTCTCTCTCCCTCTCATTACTGTTTTACATTTTTCACTAATACTTCAGTTCTCCCCATGATATCTTCTCCTTAATTCTGCACTTATTGTCCCCATTTCTTATTTCTTCTGCAGTGGAGTCCTTCTATATTTATAACTTTTCATTTAAAAATGCTCTGTCTGTTTTTTCCGATTATTGTTTTTCCATTTTTGTTCTTTCCTTGTTTCTATCATCCATGCTGACTTTTCCACAACTACGGGATCATTTGGTTCGCTAGCCTATCCTCGCTCTGTCAGAAGTAATTTCCAAAGAGGATTAATGTCCTCTTTTCCATTTTCCCTAGATTTCATGATTATTGTTCCTTATCGAATCATCTGTAGTTTCTGCAACATCCATTATTTTCTCCAATAATCCCTCTTTCACGTATCTCCCTTTTCCCTGTCTTACAGTTCGACGTTAAGCATTCAGATACATGTAAACATTCTGGTCCTACCGCTGTGCTATAGCGTTTTACTCTGTATTCTTAGATATGCATTCCTTTTATTTTGTCTTACATCTATTGCAAATATATTTAGTTCAATTTGCTATGTAGTTTCTCCAAGATATTTGCATTTCGTAATGCAGTTAATTTTTTCTTTTTGTGTACTATGTAGCTTGGAATTTTTTTATATTTGACAAAATTTTAATTTTTTAGCACAAATTTCGAAATTTTTTTCTGCTTACCGTATTTACCAGAAGATTTCTTTGACTAACTGCTTGCGACAAATTTTCTGAAAGTATTGCTAAATCATTTACAAAAGCCATGAGGTTTACTTTATTCCATTTAGTTTCCTTTCTAGAACTATTTATTCACTTTTTTTGATTTTCTGCTTCAAATTCCACATTTTTACCATTTTCTCTATAGTGTAGTTAAAGAGGGTAAGTGATAAGCCGGTCACTTGTCTAAAACCCATTTTTATTTGGAATAGGCCTTTGTCCGATAAACTGAACTTTAGGTTAGAATTTCACAAGTAAATTTTGCGAATTTTCTTTAACAATACGTAATATCTGGTGTGTGCAGTATCCTCTCCTTCGAACATCACCCTCATGTTCTCTCATTTTTATTGCGCTAAGCTTCTGAGTTTGGAATACATTACTTACGTGCCACTGGGACTGCTGATACTCCTCTGTAACTACTGACAAGTTTTGAACTTTTCGGGAAATTCTCCTGAACTGTAATAAATGCCATTTTGCGAATTAAAGCTGTACCGCTACAGGTAGTACAACTACATCTATTACAATTAGATTAAACATAAAAAATGACTTTCAATTCTTGAAAATGAAGTTCGCCATTAAATAAAAATATGTAGCATTTTGTTAATCGCCCTTTATATGTAGCAGCGGGATTAACAACATTATTCTACAAGTTTTCCAAATGTTATCAAAAAGCAATTGTTGATGACATATAATCTTTCTTTCTGAGCATTTCTGCAAAGTTGATTTTTCTTTCCCCCCAGAAGATTGGTTTCATGTCGTTTACCTTCCACTTACTTTTTATCGCTGGTGTTTTATAGCATCCTGCAGCCATCTGAACCTGATTACTCTAATATAGCGTTTGTTTTCCTCTACAATATACATCTCTTATACTCCTTTCCTAAATCAGCTGTTCCTCTGTACATCAGAGTTCACAGCAGCTACCTTTGATTTTTCGGCAGGTGGTGTCATAAATTTCTGTTTTGACTAATTTCATTCTGTCCTTCTAAATAGCTTATTCTTTTCAACCATCTAGAATTCAGAATTATTCCTTACTAATGTGTTCCAAGAATCTGTTTCTCACCCACATTCCATTGCCATGTAAGGCTATACTCCAGACAAATACTAACAGAAGAGATTTCCTAACACTGAAACTTACATTATTACACCTAGACATATTTCTCCTTGCCTCTGTCGGAAGTCAGCATTTTGTATCTTCTTTACTTATGTAATAGTCAGTTACTTATCTTCTAACTTCAGTGTCTCAATTTATAGTTTAACTAGATTTTACAAGTTTCCTCCCGTGCGTACAGATAAGTCACTAGGACAATAGAGATGATGTTAAATTTATCTGTGGTACTGAGCCCCGTTGCATTGATATTTGGTCGCAAAACACGCTGACAAAATAATTGGCTCACTATAGAGCTCATCGTCGCGAGTCGGTTGATACACTAAACAGCACAAATAAGAGTATAACAAGTCAACTAAGTACAGGAAGCAAATACCAACTGACTGTTGTACAACTTCGTTATGTATCAACTCCTTTTCATTCCAACAGCATCCCTAAAACTAACAGGGGTATTTTACTTCGAAACTACGTACATATTAAGGGGAGCATTCAACACAGTAATAATTAGGAAAAAAGTAAATATTTCCCCTTATCTACCTTCCTCCTTCTGTTTCATCCTCCTCTCTTCCATCTGCTACTGAACAACCTATCTCTCTTCCACCTACTTTCCCGCTTACCTTTCCATTTCCACTTGTCTCCTCACAACCTCTTCAATTTCCACCTACCCTCTACGCCTTTTCTTTCATCTACCTCTTACAACTCTGACTGTCTCTCTACCCATCTCCTCCTCCCAGTCTCGCTCTCTACTCAACCCCCCCTCTGTCCGTCACCTCCATCCATCTCTATGCATCTTACCTTTCCCCTCTCTGGCTCTCCTGCCACTCTCACTGGCCTTATCTTCTTGTCCTCTCTATGTCCATCTCATGCACTGCATTCTCTGCTTTTCTTCTTCATCCTTGTCTCTGTCCCTCTCCTCCTTCTTCTCTCTCTGCCCATATCCTCTTGTTCCCTCTCTGTGTCCTCCTTCCCCCCTCTCTCGACATTCGCTTATCTCCCCTGTATCTGCCTATCCTCTTTTCCCGTTTCTCTCTGTCAGTCTCCTCTGACTCATTTCCAACTACCTCTTCAATTCATATGGAAGGAATTATCTTGGAACTCTCCTCGATTGATGTAGAGGAACTGCGATAAATATAGTTCTCTGCTGTCATATGAATCCACCATTCAGTTTTTGCAACACATTGCATTATGATTTCGCGATATCAACTGGAGGACAAAAACCGACAGGGTAATTTTAATGTTAACGTTTATAGCGTGATTCATACTTTTTAGCACGTGAATGCTTACTTTGAAGCTAGTGATAAATGTAACACAGTGTTAAATCTTGCCCTCCACGGCTGTACATTGACATTGTATGGAAGCGAATCAGTTACTGTACTGTACTAGTGCGTGTGTGTGTGTGTGTGTGTGTGTGTGTGTGTGTGAGTGTGTGTGTGTGAATGTGTGTGTGTGTGTGTGTGTGTGTGTGTGTGTGACTGGGCTGGAATCCGGTGCTTGATAGAATAATAGCCGGCCGAAGTGGCCGTGCAGTTAAAGGCGCTGCAGCCTGGAACCGCAAGGCCGCTCCGGTCGCAGGTTCGAATCCTGCCTCGGGCATGGATGTTTGTGATGTCCTTAGGTTAGTTAGGTTTAACTAGTTCTAAGTTCTAGGGGACTAATGACCTCAGCAGTTGAGTCCCATAGTGCTCAGAGCCATTTGAACCATTTTGATAGAATAATAGACTTAACGATGAACAGAATTGACAACAGTCTGTGGGACGTTATCTCGTTAGTGGCTTCAAGCTCACAGTTTCCTAGAATCATTTTTAACGCACAAAGACATATCATTACGTTCACTGCAAGGAAGAAGAGCTGCTGTAAAAGCAGCAGGAGGCGGCAAAATGGCATGAAAAACTCCAGTATATGGTTAAATTCGAAACTGTGTTTTCCACGTAAATTATAAGCTTCTTTTCATTTCTCTCACAACTAAAACGTCTCAAATGGATTTGTATTATGTGAGCTAAGTGTTTATAAAAGGTAATAAAACATTCAGTTACATTAAAAATATCTCTTTTTCCACAGTAGCAATATTGCTGGCTACAGATCAGTCTGTAACTGACACAATCAAACTTCTGCTGGAAGTTATAACTGTACAAACCTTACGTCACATACCTTAATGTGTACACACATCAGGTGGTTGGTTGCTTTTTCTCTTCATCGAACAGTCCTCCCACAAATACGTCACAAATTTTACGACCTGATGTTTTCTGTATAGCCGTAACTGCACCACGATGTTGACTATACCTGTCAGTATGGATTAACAGTTTTACATCTGCGTATCCACACCTCAACACCGGACCTGCTACCCAGGTGCAAGTAAGCATTAATGGCTTGCACTTGCCACATTTACATGGAAGTGCTAAACAGCCTAAAAACCTATTACTCCTTAGGTATATTTATTATTAAATTAAGTAAATACTTGTGTAATATTATTCAGTACGCTGTCTTTAATCACCTCCTACAATCACTGGTCTGTTTTATTAAATAGACTGGGCAACCTTTTTCGCGTATCTGAGTCATAGTTAACATTCAAAATATTTTGAAATATTTCAAAATTTTATTGAAATAATATTGATACCCACGCATAGTAACGCTTATGAGGCCCATAAATAAAGCAGTCACAAAATTCCAGAATGAGATTTTCTCTCTGCAGTGGAGTGTGCGCTGATATGAAACTTCCTGGCAGTTTAAAACGTTGTGCCGAACCGAGACTCGAACTTGGGACCTTTGCCTTTCGCGGGCAAGTGCTGTACCAATTGAGATACCAAAGCACGACTCACGCGCCGTCTTCATAGCTTTACTTGTGCCATTATATCGTCTCCTACCTGCAGAGTGAAAATCTCATTCTCGAAACATCCCCCAGGCTGTGGGTAAGCCATGTCTCCACAATATCCTTTCTTTCAGGAGTGCTAGTTCTGTAAGTTTCCCAGGAGAGCTTCTGTAAAGTTTGGAAGGTGGGAGACGAGATATTGCCAGAAGTAAAGCTGTAAGGACAGGGCATGAGTTGTTGCTGGCGTAGCTCAGCTGGTAGAGCACTTGCCCGCGAAAGGCAAAGATCCCATATTCGAGTCTCGGTCCGCACACAGTTTTAATCTGCCACGAAGTTCCAGTCACAAAATTGCTAGAACGCAATAAGGAACTAGTAGCTTTACATTCCTTCAATGTAGTCACCTGCTAAGGGTATGCCAATTGTCGGGAAGCCGTTGGGGACCATTGGCAAGACGTTCTCTTTTGATTATATTGATGGAACGCCCAGCTACACGGATTACGGTGCAGATGCTGTGTCATTACATAGGTGACCTCGGATGTGTTGCTTCAACTTCTGGAAGAGGTCAAAGGCACAAATATTCGTATCTCGTGACTACAGAGGATGTTCCGAGACCTCCAAAATCTACGTCGCGATAACACTACAGGGAGACAGTCTTCAATAAACGTGTACCATTGTGCTGCATACCAATGTAGCGACAGGGAGAGCGGTGTGCTGACCACACGCCCCTCCCATCCGCATCCTCAGCTGAGGATGACACGGTGGTCAGATGGTCCCGATGGGCCACTTGTGGCATGAAGATAGAGTGTGCATTTTGCTGCATAGTCAGACCGAGATGTCGCTCCAGATATCCGCAATAGTACTTCCTGTTGAACGTTTGTCCTTCAGGCAGAATATGCGTAAGAAGAAAACCTTCATAGTCGTATGGCACAACCAGCATAAGCTTCTCCAGACTAGGTTCGTGACGAAATATCGGTGGACTTAACGAACCTGGGCAATGCCATTCATTCGACTGATGCTTCAATTCAGGCCAGCAGGCTAGTGCCCTTGTCTCATCAATGACAACCATACGCTGCAGAGAAGCGTCTCCTTCGCAGCAGTATCTGCCCGTGTATGCTAGCCAGCGCATTCTGGTACCATTTTACCACGTCACTGAGATGATGAGGAACCTAACAGGAAGCAATTTTCCTCATGTTCAGGCATTCGTCATTACATACCACACCGTTTGATGACTTAGGTCAACATCTACGCATAATTCTCGCACACTTTGTGAATGGTCTACAAGATGGAGTACCCTCGCGATGTTAGTTTGTTGTTCGGACGGCCGACATGTGCCGTGCAAATTCGCAATTTTAGTCCGACCAGCAGGAAACGACTCATAGTGCTACCATCCTGCGCGGTGATGCATTCCTCGCCACTTCACGATAGCATTCTGGTGATTTTATGCCAAGGGAAACCTACATTTTAATCCAGGAAAGTTGATCACCTTTTGAAAACTTTCCATAGAGTGATGAATCGACACTTTTTAATGCCCCTCCCAATATCACTCCCAACTGGATGCCCCTGAAATGCACACTGCACATCGACAATAGCTCCTTGTGAAATCTGCCATAGCTCGTTTCTGCACGTTAGAAGTCCTGCGAGTGTTTTTGCTATGTTGCCACTACTTCACTTACAGTCCTCTTACATAAAATTATTCTGATTTCAGGCAACCCTATACTAGACCTACGGTACAGTTGCACATTGTTTCTGACGAGTGCTTCACAGAATTCAGGGTAATGGAAGTACACAGCGTAGATAATGGATTGCTGACAACTTTCACGTTTCCATGATTAAGTGAAAAGATGTCATATGACTATGAGAAGCCAACCTACTGTAACAGATCGAGATGAGGGAGTCATACAGCATACTGGATTTATTGAAAAGAATTACAATTCACTAAAATTGTTCCTTTTTCTGGTTTATTCAGTAAGCTGCATCGAGCATTGAATAGTCACGAAAATGTCATGCTCAGCTCGGAGAAAACGATTCCTTTAAAGTTGTACCGATAGTCCTAGACGAAAAGTCAAATTAAGGCAAGAACTATACCTGTACGGAAGAAGACCAGATTTTAAGCTTCAAAGGAAAGCTGTTAATCTGCAGTAACAAATTGTGCTGAATATGATGAGTGTTACCGAAACGCGTCGACTTGGGCGAAGCGGAAGCAGGAGTAGGAAGACAGCCGTTGCGGTAGCGTTGCGTATTACCTTAAATCAGGGCCGCACAAACACGGAAAACCGCACGCGTGCAAATCGAGGTGCAGCGAGTGCCTGCACAGTGCATCGGTTCAACTCGGCATACTTCGCCTCAACTGGGCTTGCTAGGTGAGGCCGACGCTGTGCGCTGCCGAATGCGCTGCCAGACGGCTTAGTCAACATTGGATTACGTAAGCGCAAGACAATTACCGGAATAATGGAACCATCTGACCCAAAAAAAGGGAAAATTGCCGAAAGTCGATTTAAACCGGAATGGGAACCCTCCTACTTTTTTGTGCGTTGCGACGATAAAGCCAAATGTCTAATCTGCGGTACACTAATTACGTGTGTCAGAAAATCGTCTATTGTAAGGCATTACAGCAGATTGCATTCAAAAAAGTATAGTGATACAACAGGGGATGCCAGAAAGGAAGAATTACGGAAGTTGCAAACTCTTGCAGAAGAGAATTCTGTATCTACAAACGAGGTTTGTTGCAAGTACTTTAGCATGTATATTTTGGTTAAAGGTCATGCGAAACGAAATAACATTTGTTTAGATTCCTTAGTTTTCTTTTTCGCATAAATTATTTATAACATTTTTTTTTTGTCTCTACTTTAGGGTGAAGAAGATGAGGGGTGTTGCGAAAGGACTCTCAGAGCTAGTTACAAAGTTGCTCTACGTTTAGCAAGAGCTAGGAGGCCATTTATGGACGGGCCATTAATAAAAAAAACATTATGCTCGACGTAGTAGAGACAATGAATCCCACATTAGCTCCCGCGTACAGCAGAATACCACTTTCCAGAATGACAATACATCGGAGAATCAACGACATTGCTGAGAGTTTGCATGAACAACTGGCAGCCAAAACTGAAAACTTCCTAGTGTACTCCATCGCACTTGATGAGCCCACGGATATTAACGACACGGCCCAGTTAGCAATATTTTTGCGTGGCGTGGACGACGACCTACATGTAACGGAAGGGCTCCTGGATATGATTTTGTTGAAGGACACTGTTACAGGGGCGGATATTTCAGCATCTGTTGAAATGGCAGCTGAAGGAATAGGACTACCTTGGGAAAAGGTGTATTCCGTAACCACAGACGGGGCACCAGCAATGTGCGGTAAAGCAAAAGGGTTTATTGGCCTACTGCGGAAAAAACCTAACATGCCGAATTTACCTTCCCTTCATTGTTTTGCACACCAAGAGGCTCTTTGTGCGAAAGTTATCGGTCTTCAAGATGTGATGAAGGTAGTGGTGCGTATCGTGAACTGTATTCGTTCTCATGGACTCACTCATCGACAATTCAAAGAATTTTTGATTTCCTTTGAAGAGGAGTATCCAGATATTCCCTACTACGCTGAGGTTCGCTGGCAGAGCAAAGGGAAAGTGATTTCCCGAATTTTTCGACTACGCCACACTGTGGCTCAGTTTTTGGAGAGCAAAGGACGTCCAGATCCACTTTTTCATGACCCTGAATGGGTAGCTGATTTAGGATTTTTAGCACACATTATGGCTCTCCTAAATGATTTAAGTCTGAAACTCCAAAGAGAAAACAATCTCATCAACGATATGGTCAGCAAAATAGACGCTTTCCAGTATAAACTGAAGCTCCTCAAAAACAACCTTTCAGAGAAAAATACGCAACACTTTCCTGAATTAGGGAAGCGAGATATAAATTGTACCTTTATTAAAACAGCCTGATTTTTATAACCGCTCTAATCAAAACGGTAGTATGTTTTTGTTTGACAGCATCTGTGCAGGAAGGAGCGCGCTTTGAAAAATATGAGGTACTACAATCCCTTGAAAATGCGTTTAACGAACGATTCCAGGTAATGTGCCGGTATATGACATACGGCTAAGTATAGGAGATTGCGTTACATATGCAAGTGTAACATTACATTAAAACCAATAGTACACATTACATGTTTATTAAAATCTATCGCATTCTAGTACTTCGAAACAACGGCTTACATTACTTTCATTTGTTAACATTGGCTTTGTTATTGTTTCAGGAAATTACCTACCTGCAGCCAATTCTCGATGATTTTGTGAAACCTATTTCGATGGATATTGAAAGTGCGCCTTCAGATTTACATTTCGAACTAATTGATTTGCAAAGCGATGTTCACTGAAAGGATGTGTTATACAATACAAAAGATTTGCTCCAATTCCACTAGAATTTGCCGAAGGAAGAATTTCCCAAGTTACACAGAGAAGCAGCGAAGATTATTTCTATGTTTGGTTCCACTTGTGTAAGTGAAAGGTATTTTTCCTGTTTTGTCTTGTACAAAAACTAGGTTGCGTGCGAGTATTTCTAATTGTAATTTAAAAGATTCTCTCAGAATTGCTGTCAGCCAATCTCGTGTTCCAGATATTAGTAGCATAATTGCAAATCAAATAAAGAGCACATAGGAAGATATATTTGTGTTGAAACCAAATTTAAAATTGTTACCATTACAGTTATTATTTAAATGTCTTTTGTACACCAAACTAAGCTCTCCACCTAGTGTACATTAGTATTTGGCAATGAGGAAGACAACAGGGTAGAAACTTTGAAACAGGTCGAGACAGGCGGCGCGAAAGACACAAGCTAAGGAAGTGAGAGGCAGCGCTGTTGCGCAAAGCCGAGGATTGGGGGGGTCTGCACCGTCGTCAACATAGCGCAGCCGTCTTCTGCACTCTGCACTGTGCGATGCACCGGTGCATGCACCTTGTGCGGCCCTGCCCTAAATTCTTATTTGTACCTCAGGGTCCTCAGGACCGGAGGAGACTGGTGTTTCCTGGCAGAAAACGCGAAAGAACCAATGACTTTTGTATAGGAGTCATTTACAGCATGTCGACATTCTGCGTTCAATAAACGGAACAGCTATATGGGGCAACGGAAAACAGTTCGTTCGAATTCTGTACAGTCCAGAATCGATATGCCAATCAGACTAAACCCCCGTGAGCATTGAGGTAATCACCCAACGTTGAAGATACCCGTTTGGTGAAAACATCGTCTCCTGATGCGTGAAGAAGTCCGTTACTACCTGCGGTACTTCCTCGTCAGACAGGAATTGTCGACCCTTCGAGGACATGTTTAAGAGGACGAAGCAGTGATCATCGCATGGGAACAGATCAGGACGGGTGTTCGACTGTCTCCCACTTCAGTAGGCGTAACATCTGCCTTAAGACATTTGCAATATGGGTACGTGTGTTGTCATGAAGAAGCAGCACGGAACTTCCCACACGATTACGCAGCAGCGGTTTTTGACAGACGTGCTGCCTCTGACGGATGTCTACCGGCAGACAAGAATACAATAACAGCACGTTGAACTTGTTTGATTTCATTCGGTAATAACGTAGCCATAGTTCACTTTTCCACATTTACAGCACGCACTCTGGAAGACACGAATGTCTCATTTCCTACATGTCGTTGCTTCTATACCTATATGTGATACCACATACGTTGCATATACGCTGCAGCGATGACCTAAAACAGATAGTTTCTGATTGCCCATTATACTTTCCGTGTCCACGGTATGTTAGAGGTCAAGTTCCGTACTGTCTACGGCGGGATTATAGCACCATGGGAGATATCCGCTTGTTTAGCAGCACTGCACTGAAGGGCAACCGTTACTTCCGTATATCGGTTTTTTTTTTTAATATGCATCAGTCTTCTGACTGGTTTGATGCAGCCCGCCACGAATTCCTCTCCTGTTCAGAAATGTTCAAATGTATGTGAATTCCAAAGGGACCAAACTGTTGAGTTCATCGGTCCCTAGACTTACACACTACTTAAAGTAACTTAAACTAATTTACGCTAAGAACAATATACACACCCATGCCGGAGGGAGGACTCGAACCTCCGGCAGGAGGGACCGTGCAATCCGTGACATGGCGCCTAAGACCGCGCGGCCACTTCAGGCGGTTCCTCTACTCTGTTAATCTCTACATCTCAGAGTAGCACTTGTAATACACCTGCAATTATTTGATGGATGGATTCCAGTCTCTGTCTCCCTCTACAGCTTTCGCCCTCTACAGTTCTATGGAAATCATTTCCTGACGTCTTAGCAGGTCCTATCTCCTGTCCCTCCTCCCTGTCAGTGTTTTCCACATATTCCTTTCCTCTCCGATTCTGCCCAGACCCCCTCACTTCTTACCTTATCCGTACGTAATTACCAACACTCATCTGTAGCACCATAGCGCAAATGCTTCGATTCTGTTCTGTTATGGTTTTCTCACAGGCCATGTTTCACTAACATACATTTCCGGGCTCTCGACGTACATTCTATGAAATTTATTCTTCAAAATAATGTCTATGTTCGACAGTAGTAGACTTCTGTTCGCCAGGAATGCCCTTTCTGCCAAAGCCAGTCTGCTTTTTATGTCCTCCTTGTTCCGTCCATCAGTGGTTATTTGCTGTCTAGGTGGTAGAATTCCTTGACTGCATCTACTTCGTCACCATCAGTTCTGATGTTAAGCTTCTTGCCATTCTCATTTCTGCTACTTCTCGTTACTTTCATTTTTCATTGACCTACTTTCGGTCCATATTCTGCAATCATTAGATTGTTCATTCCATGTAGCAGATTATGTAATTCTTCATCACTTCCACTCAGAATACTAATGTCGTCAGTGTATCATATCATCTACAACCGTTCCCCTTGAATTTTAAACCAACTCCAGCACCTTTCTTTTATTTCCATTATTGATTCTTTGATATACATGTTGAAGAGTCGGGACGAAAGACTAGCAGTTGGTCGTCCAGTCTTATTATTCCCTCTTGGCTCTTAGACATGAATACTACCTATAGCTTACCCCTATGGTACTCAGATTTTCGAACATCTTGCATCATTTTACATTATCGAACGCTTTGTCGCCGAGCACATAGCAGTTGGTCGTCCAGTCTTATTATTCCCTCTTGGCTCTTAGACATGAATACTACCTATATCTTACCCCTATGGTACTCAGATTTTCGAACATCTTGCGTCATTTTACATTATCGAACGCTTTGTCCAGGTTCACAAATACTAGGAACGTTTCTTGATATTTCTTTAGTTCTCATCATCAACCACAACGTCAGATTAGCCTCTGTACTGCCTTTACCTTTTCTGAAGCCAAATTGATTGTCAAATAACACATCCGCAATTCTCCTTTTAGTCTTCTGTATATTTTTCTTGTCGCGAACTTGGATGCATGAGCTGTTAAGCTGATTGTGTGATAATTCTCGCACTTGTAAGCTCTTGCAGGAATTGTGTGGATGATATTTTTCCCCGAAAGGCAGATGGTGTGTCCACAGACTCACACATTCTGCACGCCAAGGTGAATAATCGTTTTATTGCCACTTCCGCCAATGATTTTAATAATTATGATGGTGATTGTTTTCCTTTCCTTCTGCATTACTTGATATTAGGACCTCTAAAGCTCTCTTAAATTCTGTTTCTAATACTGGATCACCTACCTCTTCTAAATGAATCCTGTTTCTTCCATCGCATCACAAAAAACTTCCCCCTTATAGAGGCCTTCAACGTACTCTTTCCATCTATCCTCTCCCTCCTCTACATTTGACAGTGGAATTCCTGTTGCAGTCTTATTGTTACTAACGTTGCTTTTAATTTCACCGAAGGCAGTTTTGAGTTTCCAACTATCATTTCTCTTTCGATTTCTTCAGAAATTTCATTGAGTAATTTCGTCTTACCTTCCCTATTCGTCCCATTCATTTCATGCTTCAGCTACCTTTGTATCTGTATTCCTGAATTTCCATGAACATTTCTGTACTTTTTTCTTTCATCGACCAACTGAAGTATTTCTAGTGTTACCCCTGTTTTCTATGCAGTTACCTTCTGTGTATCTATGTTTATCTTTCCTACATCTGTGTCTGCCCTTTTTAGAGATGTGCATTCAACTGTATTGCCTACAGAGCTATTCCTTATTGCAGTATGTATAGTTTTAGAGAACTTCAAGCTTATATCGTCATTACTTTGTACTCCTGTAGCCCACTTCTTTGCGTATTGATTCTTCCAGACTAATCTCTTAAACTTCAGCCAATTCTTCATCACTACTAAATTGTGAGCTGAATCTATATCTGTTTCTGGGTACACCTTAAAACTTGGTATCTGATTTAGAAATCTGTGTATGACCATGACGTAATCTAACTGAAATCTCCCGTATCATCTGGCCTTTCAGAAGTATACCTCCTGTTCTTATGATTCTTGAACAGAGTATTCGCTGTTACTATCAGAAATTTCTTACAAACAAGAATTACTCTTCCCCCTCTCTCAGTCCTTGTCCCAAGCCATTATCTCCTGTAACCGTTTCTTCTACTCGTCTCCCTACAACTGCATTCCAGCCCCCATGACTATTAGATTACCATCTCCCTTTACGTAATGTATTAACCTTTCAATACCCCCATATTCTTTCTCTACCTCCTAATCTGCAGCTTGCAAACTCGGCATATATACCTGAACTATCGTTTTCGGTGTTAGTTTGATGTCGATTCTGATAAGAACAACCCTATCACAAAAATTTCACTATCTGCCCTGCCTTTCCGTTCATAATGAATCCTACTCCCGTTAAACCATTTTCTACTGCTACCGGTATTACCCTATACTCATCTGACCTGAAATCATTGTCTTCCTTCCGTTTCCTTTGACTGACGCATTCTATATCGAGCCTTTGCATTTCCGTTTTCCGATATTCTTGCTTCCTTACCATGTGCAAGCTTCTGACATTCCATGCCCGACTCTTGGAACGTTATCCTTTCTTTGATTATTCTTCAGACTTTTTCTCATTTTACCTCCCCCTTGGCAGTCCGCTCCCGGAGTTCCTAATGGGGAGTATTCAGGAATCTTTAGCCAATGGAGTGATCATCATGACACATTTTCAATTAGGGGCCACATGTCCTGTGGATACGCGATATGTTTCTTCGATGCTGTGTTTTCCATTGCCTTCTGCATCCTCATGCCGTTGATCATTGCTGATTCTTCCGCCTTCAGGAGCAGTTTTCCACACCTAAGGACAAGAGAGTGCCCTGGACTACTGTCCGCTCGACTGCTCTCTTTGAGAAGGCCGTTGACAGAATTAAGGTGACTTCTTATACCGGAAGTTTTCGGCTGTCACTGCTATTAACCAACATGTAAGCGGTGGTTCTATTATCATACAACTAGTTTATTAACATAAAACATGTAAAAGTAAAATTAATGTAGACACAAGAGAAGTAATACTTCAAATTTGATATTAAAAGTTACATGGTACAATGAGAGGCAAAGTGTTTGTATGGTTCGAATAATTTTGAGTCCAAGAACACAGCACTGCGCATGCCCAAATTTAGAAGTGCCAGTATTCGCAACTCTAGCAGTCTGTGGAGCTTCAGTTGGTGGTCACGTCGTCTAATAGAAGCCATATAATTGTTAGGATACAATATATGTCGATATTCATTGCAATATAACTCATCGTACAATTTCTTTTGGAAACCACTATTCGAGATCGTAGAAACGATTTAAATATAAGTTCTCCACGTTGGTAGAATTACTACAATGACGAGCGTTTCACTTCCGTTTCAACGTAGAGTGGATGCGCTGATGATTTACGAACGTAAGAGACGAGCATTAGAAATGAATTGGGGTCAAACTGTCTTCTTATTTTTTATTTAGATCAGTGCAGGTAATATTTTAATATTAAGTTCGCTACGAATTGTGTAGCAGTATCCGTTTCCAGGTTCTACATTCTTTCAAAAGATTCCATTTTATAACTGTCCAGTCGTTAAACAGATAATTGGCCGTAGTTAAAATATTGAAAATGTATGTATTTATTTGTAATTACTTCGACCGCCAACTGGTGTGTCTATAGTTTTCAACTAAGGGAAACGTCTCACCTGATTGGAAAACGTCATAGGTCTGCTAAAAAATGGCTGATGTGAACGTTCGCGAGCGACTAATTACTCTCTCGGAAAAAGTTTTTAGTGCATGACGTCCTTCCCTTGTTGATGCTTCCACAGCAGGGAGACGGATTAGTATGGTGAGGTAGTGAGACGTCCAATACCTAGAAGATCACGAGTCTCTACACGAAGACGAAGTACTTATCGGGGTTGCCCAGAGCACTCCTTTGTCCCTCATCCTGGAACTAACGAGATCTTCACATTTCTCGCGCTCGTCGAGAACAGCTCTCGGAAATTAAAGTACCAAGGAATCACGTCTCATGGTGCTCTCAACAAAGAATCGTTGTCTGACGATAAAGCCATGGGTAGACTAGCAGTTGCGAGTGCCTGGGAAGATGTCAATTGGGGAAAAGTCATTTTCTATGACAAGTGCAAAATTGAGTCCGCGAGCAGAGTTCCTGTTCTTGTTGACCGCACAGATGGGCAACGATTTGGCGCGCGATTCGTGGTCACACCCGCTAAAAGAGGATACATAATGAGTGGGAAGTGTTGGGGCTCGATGTGTTATATGGGTGCGGGAACGTAATGCTCTATAGACATGCCGTAGTTGAAGAATTAGTATTAAACTGGAAACAACGCAAACTGGAAGGCTTATACACTCGCTCCTGTAAAACGCGCTTGAGGACTTAGTAAAATATGCCAATTTGCTGACACGTTTCTCTTAGCTGAGAACAACAAAGAACCAAGTGGTGGTCGAAGTAATTGCAAATAAATACATTGTTTTTCAATATTTTTACTATGACCATTCGTCTAACTGTTTCAAAATTATACTATTATAAAATGGATTCTTTTGAAAATATGTGGAAACTAGGAAAGCCTACAGCTTTACAATTTGTAGCGAATTAAGGTTTCAGTTATTACCAACGCAGGCCTAAATGAACTAAAAAAAGGACAACTGAATCCAGTTACATTCGAACGCTCGTCCTTTAGATTCGTGAACCGTCAGCGCATCAACACAGCCATAGGAACATATGTGAAACAGTTGTTGTAGTAATTCTCCTACTAGGAGTGCTTATGTTTAAAGCGTTTCTACGTGCTCGAGTAATGATTTTCAAATTAAATGAGTTACATTGCAATGAATCTCGACTTATACTGCATCCTAACTATTGCATTGCTTCTATCTGACGATGTAAACTCCAAGCTGAAGCTTCACAGACACCTAGAGTTGTGAACACTGGCACCTCTGAACTTCGGCATGGGCATTGCTCTGTTCTTGAACTCTACATTATACGAGCCGGGCAATTCTTTAGCCTATCATTGTACTTTTGGAATCCTTTGGTGATACAGAAGCAATAATTCATCTTTAAAATCGAGCCTGTAACTACGTTTTAAAGGATATTTACATAGCAAACTATAGTTATAACAAGATACCTATTACCTCTCAGAAAAATATAACCTGAAAATAATCCACTTGTTTTACAATACTTATCTATGATTGTGCAATTCTAGCAATGACTTCGATGACATTCAATGTCATCGATGAAATACTTCGCTGCGATAATAGTTTGATCTACTTTGTATTGCCCTTTGGAGTTTGTGAATTAGATGCTGCGGTATGAAGTTCTACGTATGGGATTAGCAATATGCTGTGCTTCTTTTCTAGAGACAGATACGCTTCTGTGACTAAGGGCAACCACACTGATCTCTTGTTGGCTTTCAGGAGCCTCGAGTGAATGTTATACTAAATTCCACTACTACTGGCTTCAGAAATTTATCTTGTTATATTCTGCAACAGGAAAAAGACATAAGACACACAGCAATTACAGACATTGGCTGCGAGCAGGCAATGGTGGAAATCTGTGCCAGAAAGAGATTCGAATCTCGGCCTTCTGCTTGCTAGGCAGATGCTCTGATCTTTGATCCATCCGGACACATCTCCAGTTCGTAGCTCCATGAGCTCTCCTGGCACACGTCGTCAGACGAAAATTCTCGACATAGCCTCACACTTCTAATGCATTGCCCATTGCCCATATCCTGATTACTAGCGGCATTCAGCCGACTCCTTTAAGAGTTGGAGCGTGTGGTGTGTTTGCAACGAAGAGATCATTGGCCGCCTCGACTTATATATCTATGTCCGACAGGAAAGAGACCACGTCCGCTCCCCCGTCGGAGGTTCGTGTCCTCCCTCGGGCATGGGTGTGGGTGTTGTCCATAGCGTAAGTTAGTTTAAGTTATATTAAGTAGTGTATAGGCTTAGGGACCGATGACCTCAGCAGTTTGGTCCCAAAAGACCTTACCACAAATTTCCAATTTCCAATACACCACATCCAACACTGAAGAGCCAAAGAAACTCGTGCACCGGCCTAATATTGTGTAGGGCCCCCGCGAGCACGTATATGTGCCGCAACGCGGCGTGACATGGACTCGACTAACGTCTGAAGTAGTGGTGAAGTGAATTGACACCTTGAATCCTGCAGGGCTGTCCATAAGTCCGTAAGAGTACGAGGGGATTGAGATCTCTTCTGAACAGCACGTTGCAAGGCATGCCAGATATGCTCAGTAATGTTCATGTCTGGGGAGTTCGGTGGCCCGTGGAAGTGTTTAAACTCACAAGAGTGTTCTGGAGCCACTCTGTAGCAATTCTGGAGATGTGGCGGGTCACATTCTCCTTCTGGAATGGCCAAAGTTCTTCAGAATGTGTAACGGATACGAATGGCTTCAGATAACCAGACAGGATGCTTACATACGTGTCACCTGTCAGAGTCGTATCTAAACGTATCAGGAATCTAACATCACTCCAACTACACACGCCCCAAAACAGACGGCCGGTGTGGCTGAGCGATTCTAGGCGCCTCAGTCTGGATCCGCGCGACCGCTACGGTCGCAGGTTCGAATCCTGCCTCGGGCTTGGATGTGTGTGACGTCCTTAGGTTAGATAGGTTTAAGTAGTTCTAAGTTCTAAGGGACTGATGACCTCGGCAGTTAAGTCCCGTAGTGCTCAGAGCCATTTCAACCATTTTGAGCCCCAAAACATTACAGAGCCTCCATCAGTTTCACCAGTCCCCTGGCGACATGCATGGTACATGGATTCATGGTCTCAATACTTGTACACGACCATCTGCTCGATAAAATCTAAAAAAGAGACTCGTCAGACCATGCAACATTTTTTCAATCCTCAATAGTCCAATGTCGGCGTTGACGGGCCCAGGTAAGGCGTAAAGCTTTGTGCCGTGCAGTCATCATCAGAAAGCACATATCGATGATGTTTCGTCAAATCGTTCGCACGCTTGCATTCGTTGACGGCCCACATTGAGATCTACAGCAATCTGCGGAAGCGTTGCACTTCTTACACGTTGAACGATTCTGTTCAGTCGTCATTGGTCCCAATCTTGCAGGATCTTTCTCCGTCCGCAGCGATGTCGGAGATTTGGTGTTTGACCGGATTTCTGATATTCACGCACACTCGCGAAATGGTTTTACGGGAAAACCCCATTTCTTCGCTATCTCGGAGACGCTGTCTCTCATGTGTCCCATGCGTCCCATCGTTCGTTCGCCGATAAAACACAACGTTCAAATTCACTTAACTCTTGATAACCTGCCATAGTAGCAGCAGTAACAGATCTAACAACTGCAGCAGACACTTTCAGTCTTATATAGGCGTTGCCGACCGCAGCGCCGTATTTTGCCTGTTTACATATCTCTGTATTTCAATACGCATTCCTACAACAGTTTTTTGGGGGCTTCGGTGTGTATGATTACGGCGACACAGCGTAGATACACAGCAGGCTCCAGCTCTTACGGGATTCGCTGAAATGCCACGATTTGGTAAGTAGAGGACCCAGGTTCGATTCCCAGTCCCGCTTTCACCATTGATTTCGGCCAATGTCCGCTAGTAGTGGGTTTCTTTAATTCCTTTGTGACATTATTTATAGTAGATTGGAGATCAAAGTTGTGTCATTATCCATGTATATGGTGTCTGTTCTGCTGGACAAAAAAAAAATGGTTCAAATGGCTCTGAGCACTATGGGACTTAACGTCTTAGGTCATCAGTCCCCTAGAACTTTCAACTACTTAAACCTAACTAACCTAAGGTCACCGCACACATCCATGCCCGAGGCAGGATTCAAACCTGCGACCGTAGTAGTCCCGCGGTTCCGGACTGTAGCGTCTAGAACCGCACGGCCACCGCGGCCGGCCTCTGCTGGACATGTCCGAAAGAACAGACACCACACATGTAGAAAAGAGACGGTCTGATGCTGCAGGGTGTTTGGTTCAATTTAGCTAACCTACATGCAGCAAAATTTATCTTAGCTTGGCGTAGCTTTCACTGCGTCGAGGTTTATAAGTAGTCTGTCACCAATATAGAAACAAGAATTGAACAATCTATCCGTCGTGTTGCGTTTGTCCTGACTCAGCAATCAGTGAGGTAGTTTCAGATGTATTTGTAGCTCAACTGACAAGTTCAGGCTGCCATAATCGACAGGTTTAATCAAAAATGCAAGCCAAAACTCTGAAGTGTGAAATGTGACTGAAAAGGAGTAAGTTTGCATCAATCGATATTTTTTTTTTAGGAAACCGCTCCGCTTAAAATTTCGACTCACATGTTTTGTTAAGTGCAGTATCGCCACTTGCAGATGCGCGGTACTGTTGACACTAAAAATGTGGGTACTATCTGGAAGCATACCAGTAATTTTGAAAGCTGACATACCAACCATTTTCAAAAAATCATCAGAACTGTTAACAGATATACAGGGAGGTCCATTGATCGTGACCGGGCCAAATATCTCGCGTAATAAGCGTCAAACGAGAAAACTACAATGAACGAAACTTGTCTAGCTTGAAGGGGGAAAGCAGATGGCGGTATGGTTGGCCCCTCTAGATGGTGCTGTCATAGGTCAAACGGATATCAACAGAGTTTTTTTTTAAATAGGAACCCTCATTTTTATTACATATTCGTGTAGTACGTAAAGAAATATGAACGTTTTAGTTGGACCACTTTTTTCTCTTTGTGATACATGGCGCTGTAATATTCTCAAACATATGGCTCACAATTTTAGACGAACAGTTGGTAACAGGTAGGTACATGTGATACATGTACCTTTGAGAGCTTATCATTTCTGAAAACGCATGCTGTTACAGCGTGATTACCTGTAGATACCACAGAAATGCAATAAATGCTCAAAATGATGTCCGTCTACCTCAATCCATTTGGCAATATTTGTAACGACATTCTTCTCAACAGCGACTGGTTCGCCTTCCGTAATGTTCGCACATGCATTGACAATGTGCCGACGCAGGTTGTCAGGCGTTGTCGGTGGATCACGATAGCAAATATCCTTCAACTTTCCTCACATAAAGAAATCCGGGGACGTCAGATCGGGTGAACGTGCAGGCCATGATATGGTGTTTCGACGACCAATCCACCTGCCATGAAATATGCTATTCAATACCCCTTCAACCGCACGCGAGCTATGTGCCGGACATCCATCATGTTGGAAGTAAATCGCCATTCTGTCATGCAGTGAAACATCTTGTAGTAACTTCGGTAGAACATTATGTAGGAAATCAGCAAACACTGCACCATTTACATTGCCATCGATAAAATGGGGGCCAATTATCCTTCCTTCCGTAATGCCGCACCATACATTAACCCGCCAAGGTCACTGATGTTCCACTTTCCGCAGCCATCGTTGATTTTCCGTAGCCAGGAGACCACAACGTCTTACATACCTCCCTCCTTCTGACAAAATTTTTGTCTGGGGTTTGTCAATGCCGAGGAAATCATTGACAAAGTCAGGCAAAAATTGTTCTTTTAGACTTGCCAATAAACTTTTCTCAGCCATTCTTAACAATTTTTCTAATGAGTTCTTTATAGCTATTGTTTCTATTTTTTTAATTATACAATTTATGTTTTGTTGTTAGGGAAATACAGGCTTTACAAAGGTTTTTATTCTTTGTCGTTGCCAGTACGTGTCTCTGTTTTTCTTTTTCATTTCCAAAAATTTGTTTTTACAATATTGATTTTTCTAAACTAGTAAGTGTACAGTATATCATGTTTTAGTGTGGTTATATCTTTTCTTTAGTTAAGCTTACGTAAATGTTCGCAAAAGCTCTGTTGTGTTACTTTGTTTTATTTATTTAGCCAATATCTTTTTCTTTATGTGTCATTTTTTTTTTTTTTTTTGTAAGAACGAAGAAGCGTTTCCTCTTAATTCTGTCCTCGGTATTAGTATTTTGCCCCAAAAAGGTGTTTTTGAATGTTACTTAAAGAAGAAAAATCCTGCACAAATCCTTTTCTAATTTTATATATAAAAGATATAAATAGACCTTCCATGAGTTTATGAGGTTATATAACTGTACTAACTAAGTTCCTTTACAAAAGGTGTAAGGTATCTATAAATTGTGGACTTTACATACATAATAAAATGATTACTTTTACAAAAACCGAAAAAGAAAATATTTTTACAAAAATATCATTTTCTTAAATCTACATTCGTATTTTATCAATTTTTTTTTTCGTTTTGTGCTGCGGCAGTTTCTGTGCTCGACGATCCCCACTGAAATACTGGAAGGCGTCGACTCATTTGTATGGGTGTCACAAATCATGAGAGAAGCACTCTAGCATGCGATGCCGGGTATTACTTGTTGCCATTGTCATCATGGAGTGGTACTTTTAACCGATGATGATTAATGTGGTTTACTGCATAAACAGTGATGTGTTGGTACTCCTTTGCTGTCACACCTGGGACGGTATGGCAGTTCGATGATTGTAGTTGACTACCAATGATCGTCACCCAATATTGTGCTGTGACGTCTTGGTACTTCACACCTGGTTTGGTATGGCGATTTGATGATGTGGTAGAGAGAATACTGTTCATTTTGCTGAATCTATTTCTAGATAATGTTGGTTGGTACTACTTAATATTCCGTTTGCCATTCGCTTGTATTTGTTTGACGATTCAAGGTTTATTTCAGGAGAGGAGGTTGTAGTAGTTGCCATGTCTCAAAGTTCATGGAAAGACGTTTGTAGCAATTTACTTTGTAGGATAGGAGAGAAAGGTATCTTGCTGTCTTCTGCCCTTCTTCATCTTGCACCTTCTGTTCTTCTCTTCTTTCTTGCATTCTTCTGTTCTTCTTGAGCTAGGAATGTGTGAATTTTAGTGTAGGAGTGATATAGGATTGATAGGATCTGACTACCTTTCCAACTATTGCTTGATGAGTTTGTAGATCTTTGTATTTTTTTTTTGTATCTTCATTGTCGTCTCGTCGCATTGTGATTCTCCCCACGCTCTTCCGTTGTGTAGCAGTGTCGTGACATATTAAATGTCCGTGCTGCGCTTTGTCCTCCCGAAGTCCAACCTGGTTGCAACCTGCACTTCCAGTGTGGCGTTGGTCTTCATGTTGTTTTTATTGCCCTAAGTGCTTACTCAACATGTCTGTACCCTCTCCGTCGCTTTCTCGAAACATCTGGTGTTAAGGGGGCTGGTGATGGGAGTTTGTGGCGATGTCCCTCTGACGCGTAGAAATATTTACAATTTTTGTTTCAAATGTATTTGATATTTACCAAAAAACTCAGATTTTATATAATGCAAAATGTTCTGATACTGGCAAAAATTATTAGATAGACATATTTCTTTATTCTAATTATGTCCTACCACTTCTTCATTCTTTTAATTACTGTGTACTATTTATTGTTTGTGTGCATGTTGTAGTGTACTTGATACTAAAAGATTCTGTTAAGAGTATATTGTGTCTCTCTTTTCTTTCATTTAATGTGTTATTTTGTTGATCCTTAATTTATTTTTTGATTTAGTGATTAGTATAAAATAGGGTGGACGTTAGTTTGTCTAACCTCTTCCGCATTTTTTCAATTCAATATTTACGTTTTGCAGTGTTCGGTGGCCTAACTTCTACATCTGGTTTCTCATTGCTGTGTTGTTCTTGTCTCTGTGGACTATAATTTCCTCGGTAATTGTTCGCGCTCTGGTCTCGCCAGTTGGTGTTTCTAGCATCGTGACCTCTTTCAAAGTACCATTTCCCTTTGTCATTTTGATTCCTAAACCCATATCCGCCACTGTATGATTGCCCATTACCGTTCCTATTTCGGTACAAATTATTCTGGTTATCGTTTCTATGCCAATTGTCTCCATTGTGCCATTGTCCTTGTCTGTTAAATTGCCTGAAAATATTGGTGTTAGGATTACGATTATTATTATTATTGGAATATTCGTTACTAGTCCTCTCCTTTTGCTGTTCCCTTTCCTTTTTTTTTTCTTTCACCTAGTCTTCTTTAAACATAAATTCAAGTTCCCTTAAAACCTCTTTGAAGTCTTTGGTATTTTCATTTTTTCCTACTGTTGCCTGTTGATACTTTACTGGTAATTTCATTCTACATTTTCTACGTTTCTATGCCAATTGTCTCCATTGCGCCACTGTCCTTGTCTGTTAGATTGCCTGAAATTGTTGGTGTTAGGATTACGATTATTATTATTATTATTATTGGAATATTCGTTCCTAGTCCTCACCTTTTGCTGTTCACTTTCCTTTCTTTTTTCTTTCACCTAGTCTTCTTTAAACATAAATTTAAGTTCCCTTAAAACCTCTTTGAAGACTTCGGTATTTTCATTTTTTCCGACTGTTGCCTGTTGATACTTTACTGGTAATTTCATTCTACATAGACGTATCAGCTCTCCGTTCCTGTATGGTTTTCTGCTCATTGATTCTTTTTGTCCATTGTATCAAAGAATTTTACCACGCTTCTCTCCTGAGTTTTCATATGGTGTCATCTAAAGTAACTCGTGTTTAATTTTGTTTTGCGCCTCCTTGGACCAATATCTTTCGAGAAATGATGTTCTGAACTGTAGGTAAGACGTACAGGTACCGCGATCTTTTGCATCACCTCTGCTACTGTCCCTGACATGTGCGCACAAATGAAGTCAAGTTTGTGAGCTACGGTCCATTGGTTTGGTAAGCCTACTTGAAACTGGTCGATGAACGTGCGTGCATGCAAGCTACCGCCTTCTTCCTTGAAATGTTGAAATTTTCTAACTGTAAGGAAGTGGTCTGTATCATATCTACTCATAAATCCGGTTTGTGGCTGATTCATGGACTCAAATAATCTGCCATTGCTTGTGTCGTCGTGTTTATTCTCTAGTAATCTACTGCCTGTCTGCCTATTCTCAATTTCCTGACTCATATCCGCGTCATATCATATCATTGGCGAACAAAAGTGTTGTTCGTGTGTTTCTACTCTCTCTCGTATAGTACCTGTGCTGCTATTACGTTGTGTCATTGGATTTACTGGTTCAGTTGCCTGTCTTTCGATTGGTATCGGCTGAATGTATGTGTACCGTTTTTCTTGATACTGTGCCTGGTCCTGTGGCATGTCATGTATTACTTTAATCCGGGTTTTCTGTTTCGATTTCTGTGCGAGTGTTACGTCTAGCCTTGGTTCTACTTGAACTTTCTTGGACGGCGCGTGTTCGTGCTTGACGCGTCAGTTGTTTCGCTATAGGTGTAATCGGTCTCGATCTTTTCTTCGATAGTTTATATCAACTCTGTTCGAAGCTTTTCAAACTGGTATTTATTTTTAAGTTCTATTTTATTAATCCGCTGATCATATTTTTTCAGTGCAACCTTTGCGACCTTGCTTTGAATTGCTTGTTCTTCCGAAATTTGTATTGCTGTTCGAGTGGCTTTTTTCGTAAAACTTTCCACTTATTTGTCATCGTTTACGATGTCCTATTGAACCTTGTCCACGTCAGTGCGTAATTGTTGCTGACCTTCTGTTAGTACGTGAAGTCTTTCTCTAGATTCTTTCGCGTCTTTAATTATCTGAGTGATCTGACTAGCAATTCTGGCGATTCCTTCTTCCATCTGAAATTTAACCTGCTGGATCTGCGTCTTAATAGCCTGATTATCCTGTTGGATCTGTGTCTTAATAGTCTGATTCTGCTTCGTCATTCTAGCGTTCATTTTTTCTAATATCTCCATGGTCGCGTCCTGTCCTGTAACACTACCTTCTGCTGAGCTATGTATTCTCGATCTATTGTTTTCTACTCGGTTAGTTACGTCGTTTACTGGGCTATGCTGTGGCGTTTCTAAGTTTGGTAACTGCAATAACCCGCGCCGTCTGTGTTGAGTACTTGTCGCGTTTGTCATTGAACCATATCGTGGCGCAAACAATTCCGCATTCTGCCCTCTCTGTTGTGTATATCTTGTGTTTGCAGGTACAGTTGCGTCTGTCACGGAACCTTTTCGGGGCGCTCGTAACTCCGCAAAATTCTATGTCTGCTGTTGCGGCATATTTAGAATGTGTACGATAGGTTCGACGTATTCTAAATGTTCCCCCTCGTCCTCACTGACTACTTCTCTTTGAACGTTAGCTAACTGCCGGTTCATTGACTGTATTGACGCGTATTCTGTCCCTGAATATGCGGCAAAGAAAAGCGTTTCCTGTGCTTGTTTCGCTTCTAATCTTTGCCATTTCCTACGTGGGCTATCTATTTCTGGCTCAGAATTTGCCCTACCGGGAATTTCATATTCTGGAAATTCGATGTTCTCATCCCTTCGATTCCCATCTGTCTCACTTGTCTCAATTTTATCCCAGTCTAACTGAGCACTTGATTCTGCCGCTCCCCGACTGTCCTATTCTCTGATTCACCGTCTGTCCTATTTTCAGGTTCACCTTCTTTCCTATTCTCGATGAGCTCATGTACTTGCTGTCTATCTGGTTGATTCGCCCCCATCTTGTCTACTTGCTGTCTCCCACGTAACCTTTTGGCTTGTACTCTCGTTAACATGGAAATTCTTTCAACACACCATAACCCTATCTAAAAAACTGTACGACCACTTACCAGTTGGTTGAACCAACAACAACAACATCGTCTTGACTTCTCGGCTAAAGTTCTGTCAGCTCTGCTACAGTCTCCAATCTCTACCTGTGAGCTTGCAAAGGGAGAAAAATTTTATTTCTTAATTCTAATTTATATGATGCTGCGTCACACTGCGTCTCTGCGTCACTCTGCGTCTGTGCCCATCAACTGAAAATTCTGTCTTAACAGCTACAGAAAAATCGTAATAAAATGCAAAATTTTCCAACACAATTACACACGCCCTTTTCCCTACAATTCTGCTTTCTTCACTACCTGTATCTATTCTGATGCCAATCTTTGCAACTAGCTATTTAATACATGAAAGAAAGTTCTTCACAGTGGTACTGCTGCGACCTGCTTTACCTAACTATCCTGACACTTTCCTATCCTGGTAGCTTACCTATTTTACCTATCCTGGCAGGGTCGCTATTTTCTACGTGTATGGGGTTGATCTTTGTTTAGTTATTCTGCACAACGGATTAATCTGAGATGTAGCCTTTACCCTGTGGCTCCTGCAGGATGCAATTTCCACCCACACAACTACAGAAGTCAGACGGACGCTCCTAACGTTCTAAAGAGAAATCCCTGAAAAACTTTCAGCAATAAATATCTCCTGGGGTCGTCCGCTGACACAAAAATTCACAAAATTTCTTACGTAACTTGTGGGACACTTGGGTACAGGAGTAGTGCTAGTTAGTGTAAGAAAAACATGAACGTAACTAAGGTTATTTATTATTTTGCAAAAATTCTGAGAAATCACAATGACACTTTTAGTCATGAATTGAATACGTTATATCCTGGTTCTTTTCGGAATGTGAAGTTACCTTTCAACGATAGGATTCGCTAAAATTTGTATACAAAGTTTAAGATGCTTGTTGCCTTGGCAGAATGGCTGAGAGGCGCGCCTACTCAACTTGAATAACTATCCTTTAGAATGTTGCTAGGTACAGTCGACGATGTAGCGTGTGAAATGCCGTGAAGTGTACTGTTGTGGAGGAAATATGGGGCTCGCAATAGCTCGCAAAGCTGCGATGACTGTTGTCTACGCCACTCGCTGCTGACAAATAAGATAACTCTCATTCTATCTGGATTGACCTTCGCCAATCAAACTGTCCCTATGCCTTTATGAAGTCAAGGGTTTCTATTTGCCCCTCGTCTAACTATTGGCGTGGTACACTGGTCAGATAACCAGTCCACCATGATGCCACTCAAAATTTGCTCGCAGGCGTTTACCTATAACTCTGTCCATTCACACCACACAGTAAGTGTGTCAGCCAACACAGTGAACAACACTTAATCGCAAGGACTCAATATTGAGTCGCCTTTCGATTCGCTCTCGACAGCGGTGCTCTCCCAGTGAAGTACTGAGGAGAGTCTTGTTGGTCGCTCTTTCGATTACACGTACGAGCGCGCACGCTCTCTTTATGTGTTCTCGCTCCAAGAGCGACAATGGAACAGCCCCTCTCCATGCCAGACGTGAAGGGGTATATCTTTCGGTCTCTTCCATTATTCCTTCAGCTTAAGGCATCAGAAATATCGTCTGCCAATCAGCATTGCTCTTCTAAAATGGAAGAATGGTGTTTCGTTTAAGACGACCAATCCGGAAACTTGCAGCTTTGTCGTTTGGCGTTTGCTATCTCCCTGTGAAAATCTCTGAAACTTTATGCTATGTGTAATGAATGTGTAGGCTATCCACTCCCACACAATGTAGCGGAATTTGCTTTTAAGCCGAACACGGCGTCGTTCCCCCTTTTCACTTGGGCCCACGCTGTCTGTTATGGGCGGTCACTGGCCGACATGGACTGGGTCATCCTCTGAAAGGCCAGGCGTCCCGCAGTGCGGCCTCTCTCCCAAACTAGAAGCCTCTCTGACCGTCATGTCTGGAAGGTATGTGTGCACGTCAGCCTCGAGTGTTTCAACCACGGTGCAATCACTTGTCAATTGCATATCTTTTACATGAATTCATACAACATTGCCTTTATCTTATCCAGTTTGGATTCGAATGAAGCGTCTTGATGTGCGTCACACGATTGTGAGGGCATAATATGTAAGCACTGAAGGTCAGGAGACCACGACGTCTGACATAATGTTCATCAACAAAAGCAAAACGAGGATAATGAAATGTAGCCGAATTAAATAGGTTTATGTTGAGTGTGTTAGATTAGGAAATGAGACGCTATAAGTAGTATATGAGTTTTGCTTTTTGGGAAGCAAAATAACTGACGATGGTCGAAGTAGAGAGGATATAAAATGTAGACTGGAAATGGCAAAGAAAGCGTTGCTGAAGAAGAGAAATTTGTTGACACTGAGTATAGATTTAAGCGTCAGGAAGTTGTTTCTGAAAGTATTTGTATGGAGTGTGGCCATGTATGGAAGTGAAACGTGCACAATAAAAAGTTTGGACAAGAAGGGAATAGAAGTTTTCGAAATGTGGTGATACAGAGGAATGTTGAAGATTAGTTGAGTAGACAACATAACCAATGAGGAGGTATTGAATGCAATTGGGGAGAAGAGAAATTTGTGGCACACCTTGACTAGACGAAGGGATCGGTTGGTAGGACATATTTTGAGGCGTCAAGGGATCACCAATTTGGCACTGCAGGGCAGCGTGGAAGGTAAAAATCGTAGAAGGTGATCTAGAGATGAATACACTAAGCAGATTCAGAAGGATGTAGGTTGCAGTAGTTACTGGGAGATGATTGAGCTTGCACAGGATAGACTAGCATGGAGATCTCAGGTCTTCCAGACCACGAGCTGCTTTCACAAACTGCCTCAATTCCTTCCTGTTTTGTGCTCAGTTCCTCCAGAGCTGCTAGGTCCTTCGCCAGGTCGTCCATCCAGCGCTGCCTTGGTCGTCCAGTGCGGCGTTTGGTGTTTTGTTTACCCACTAGTGCCATCTTCGCCTGTCTTCCATCTGGCATACGGACTACGTAGCCGACACATTGTATTCTTCTGCTCTTCTGTAAGGTAGATGGTTGTCGCATCAGAAGGTAGAGTTCCTCGTTTTTCCTCCTCCTCCATTATCCGTTACCTAAAACTGGTCCCCATATCGTCCTCATTACTCTTCTTTCAAATATTAATAGTTTTTCCCTTTCTTACTTAGTCATGCTCCATGTTTCTGAACCGTACTGGGCATATCACTGTGTTGTAGATTTTCATCTTAGTGTTCAATGAGATCGATTTAGAGCCAAACGTCTGAGGGAATGCATGCATTTCGTTCCTACTGCTATTCTTTCCTTGATGTCTATTTTTATGTTGTTGTCTGTAGTAAACCAATATGCCAAGTATTTGAACTAGTCTACTCTCTTGAACCTCTTGCCATCTATCTCAATAAATTCTTCGTGCTCTTGTCATCTTCCTTATTGCATGAATTCTGTTTTGCCTGGATTCACTTTGAGCCCTACCTTCTGTCCATTGTTGTCCATTTTCTGGTACATTTCTTTCAACTCGTGCTTTGATTCACTTGATAGTACTATGTCATCTGAATATGCGAGAAAATTGAAGTTACCATCCATCTCTACTCCCGCCCATTCCTGTGGCCTACACTCTTTTATTACTTTCTCTAAGATGACATTGAACAGAACACATGAGAGAGCATCATCTTGTCTGAGGCTTGTCTCAATTTCGAATGTTTCTGATGTTGCTTCTCGGAAACGTAGGGAGCTGCCTTTCACCCTTCCATACCAGCTTGCAACATTCTCACTAGCTTCTCAGAGATTCTGAAGTCCCGCTTTACATTGTCTAGGACATTCCTGTAGATGGTGTCATATGCACGTTGAAAATCGACGAACAGGCTGTAGATATCTTTATCATATTCCCAATGTTTTACAAACAATTGTCTTAGTATGAAAATGTGATCTACTATCGATCGTTTCGTCGAAAGCCAGCTTGGTACTCCTGTATGTTGTTCTCTATGAATGGTTGCAATTTTCTGAGGATAATTATGGACAGCACCTTATACGTTACATTCAACAAGCTGATATCTCTGTAGTTGCCGCATTCCATTTTGCTTCCCTTCTTGTATATTGGGCACATTATAGCCAATTTCCATTCATCTGGCAGTGTCTTCTTCTCTCATATCAACTGAATCAGTTTATACACCTCAAAGTGTAAGCTCTCATGTCCCTCCTTGATTAATTCTGCTGCCCGGTGTGGGATCCTTACCAGATAGGACTGACGGAGTACATCAAAAAAGTTAAAAGAAAGGCAGCTCGTTTGGTATTATTGCGAAATATGGGAGAGAGTGTCACAGAAATGATGCACGATTTGGTCTGGAAATCATTAAAAGAAAGGTGTTTCTCGCTGCGATGAAATCTTCTCACGAAATTCCAATCACCAACTTTCTCCTACTAATGCGAAAATGTTTTATTGACGCCGACCTACATAGGGAGGAACGATCACCTCGATAAAATAAGGGAAATCAGACCTCGTGCGGAAAGATATAGGTGTTCATTCTTTCCGAGCGCTATATGAGACTCGAATAATATAGAATTGTGAAGGTGCTTCGATGAACTTTCTGCCAGGGACATGAATGTGATTTGCAGAGTATCCATGTAGATGTAGATGTAAATTCCGCCCTCCCCTGGAGCTTTGTTCTTTCTGAGTCCTTTGATAGATATTTTGACTTCTTCACACTCACACACACACACACACGCACACACACGCACACACTCACACACACACACACACACATATATATATATATATATATATATATATATATATATATATATATATATATATATATATATATACTTATCAGAACAAATTTCAACTATGGAAATTAGTATAATGCTATGCTCTACGTATTCGTCTTTCTCACCTTCACCTAGAAATAACTTATATATACTCCTTCCCCTTAAAAAACAGTGGGAATACAACAAAAAGAACCTTGATTCCTAAGTACACTAATGAATGTATGAAAACAAAGAAAAAATTCTGGAGAATATTCCGGAGAAATCCCTGGTAGGAAGCATCCAGCGCACTCTCCTCAGCCTCTCTCAAGAAAACTGCATCAGCGTCCAGTCTGCTAGCTCATACGTTTGGGCGTTCAAATTGCGTATCCTGTCCGAAAACTCTCTGACCGTCTCATTTCACAACTGTCTCCTGTTACTTAAATTTTCTCGAAAAAAATACAACCGTAATTTTTTTTTCTATACCGTTGGTTTCAGCAATTTGCCAACTCTTTAAATGTTTTTACCGTACTCAAACCACATATTACATGATGTACGTCCTAGCATTACGCGACAAGCACAGTTTGGCCATCTGAAATGATGTTTTTTAAGACTAATTGCACAAGGTGGCTGTGGATAATACATCCCGCACAAAAATAGTGACATCCTTCGATCCTTTGCCACAGAAAAGGGAAATATGACTAGGAAATGATCGTGAAGAGTCTCCCACTTGATCACGTAACTGCTATGCCATTTGCTCATTCTCGTCTTTTAATAATTTAACCCGTTCTGGAAGCGCTCATACCGTCTTTGCTGTAGTAAGCACAGTTTCCTTTTTTAACACAGTGAGCCTTACACACCAGAATGCAAAGTGTTAGACATAAAAAAGTGACCACCGGCCGGCCCGCCACAGAGACTAAGTCCGAGTCGTTCACTTAAGGTGGCCAATAAAACAGACCGCCATTAACAACACTAAGTCCGGCCATCTACACAATCTGACATCACTGTTAGATGCGGAAGTGTTGTCTACTTCCGAGATGTCTTTGTGTTGGGTAAGCCCGTGGTCCAGTGGCAGCCAGCACGGTAGCTCAGCGTGTTCGGTCAGAGGGTTAGCTGCCCTCTGTAATAAAGAATGAGTGAATGGATGAAATGGTTCAAATGGCTCTGAGCACTACGCGACTTAGCTTCTGAGGTCATCAGTCGACTACAACTTAGAACTAATTAAACCTAACTAACCTAAGGACATCACACACATCCATGCCCGAGGCAGGATTCGAACCTGCGAACGTAGCGGTCGCTCGGTTCCAGACAGTAGCGCCTAGAACCGCACGGCCACTCCGGCCGGCGAATGGATCAATAATGGACTTCAACGGGCATCAGCGGACGTCCACCATGAACATATGCAACGAGCTGTAACGAACCGAATGCGATTACAAAAGAGAAGAAATGGTAATCGTCGCGAATTGTAAACTTACAGTCGCATGTTCAGGTCCAGCTGTATTTTTCTTTTTTTGTCACTTTTCGGTCCTCATCTACAGTTATGAGTCTGACTGAACATCGAAGACAATTCACATTCCACCCACCAGTAATAACTAATACATCCAGAAACAATTCCGCAGGACAGCTCGTGGCTGCGTCGCGATCACAACACCTTACGCTCGCGGACTTCCTCGCGCTGCAGCTGCTAATGGCCACCAGCCAGACGCCACTCGCGGCCTGTAATCGGGTGCCGCTCAGGTGAACGCGGCGCGACGCTGCCAGTGTGTGTATCAACTGCCATTTTCGAATTTATAGTTCTAGTTATTATGTTAAGGTTAAGCATTAGATTCTGCATACTTGAAAATCATGAACTACGGTTAAGCGTTTTAAAATTGGGTCGCAAGTGGAAAAAGGTGTAACTTCTGCAACACACATTTACTTTTGGTATAACAGAGGGGTGAATGTAGAGGAGGCAGCTCGAAAGATTTGAAAAGTGTGTAGAGTGAATGCTTTTCGGAAAAATGTGCCAGAAAAGATATTCTTGTTTCAACAAAGATCGTTCTGGCATGAATGTTTTTCCGCATTAAGGAAGTCTTGACTACTGATATAAGGGATACATTACCATTTAACGATCATGTGGCATTTACGTTAAGTAAGTAAAATCTATTAATTCCATAATATCGTTAGCAGAGACAGTGCGCTCTTGTTGTCGCGGCTCGTGACAAGTGCAGCGATTCGCAGTGCCCAATGCCGCCACGATTTGCTTATGTTGGCTGAGCGTGGACACTGCAGGAGACGCTTCGCCATAATCAAATATAACTCACCTTGGTTCTGCTATGAGCGGATTTCACTGCCTGCATGTTCTTATAGTAACCAACGTGAGACTCTACTCACTGGTGACATGGAGCAATTGGAACGGGTATCACGTCATTAACCAGTGATGAAATGTCCACTCTATTTGAATCCCAAAAAAATAGGAACCTCGTCTCAAAGTAATGTGAGGTGATCCAACACACAAAAATCAACTGCAGAGCTCCCATGCACACATTAGTAGCACACAAGGAAATTTTATGTCTTGGAAGCGTGTACTTCATTTAGTTCTCTCATATCAACACCTTTGTTTTAGTATGACGTGAGAAAATAAACACGAAAATCCTGAAGTTTCCGAGATGCATGTAAGTCATTTCCTCGTTTCATGTCATAGCTTTTGTTTTAGTATGAAGCTAAAAATAAACGATTTAGGGTTCTGAAGCATAATATAACAGCAGATTCTTATCGTAGGTAGAATGGAAACGCAAAAAGCAGGGAACACTAAATTGTTTTTGTCCAGCACTCTGTTTCCTTTCATGCATTACTGCCACTCGCAGATTCTTGTTTAAGGACTTGCGGGCATCGAGTTCTGCAGCGGAATGGGCCTTATGTTATTGTGCTAATTACGGTACGGGAAAATGCAGAGCATTGAAGATACTTGCACATGTCTGCATTCAGCAATGGCTGCCTGCTGCCACAACACTTTACAGAATTCATGCGGCAAGCCATCAACTGGGAGTGCACTTCATTCAGTGACTTCATTCAGTAAGTCGTCAGGAGATGGACGGAAACGTCAAATTAACGTCGCTTTCCGAGTCATATTCAATCCAGAATGAGGTGATGTTAAAGTAGTTGAGCGTACTAGCAATTACAATTTGATAATGCCCATATGAATATTCCCATAGCCAAAAGAAACCACTAGTGTGAAACCATCGGGAACTACATTACTATGAAGCTGCAAGAACTCGAGACAATACGTTGACTCTTCCCTTCGCTGGGTTACCTCTTACTACTATTTACGATTCTCTCTGTCCTAGGCTTGATGCAAATGGAACTATTCATAAGGCGCTTTCCGCTATTCTTGACAAACATCAGAAACTTGTAATCACTGCGAGAAACCACTGTCTGATGATAATGGTACAGGTTGTCAGTGGTTGTGGTGGTGTTATGCTGTCAAGCTGCTTACAGTAACGTTAATGGTGGTGCACATAATCTAGCGCTGAATACCTAAGTGAAGATAGTGAGGTGATGTCGTCGCTCCTCATTATTTGGGATCAGCTTTGAGTAATCTGATTTAATGAACATAGTACTCCATTCGCGAGCTGCTAATGACACAGTATGGCTACAGAGATCATCGTGTGTGTATTTCATTAATTCTGCAGTGAATTCCTTGACAAGTATTACCGTCATCTATGCAGCTGAAATGACTCACTACACAGGTACTCTACGTTGCACTTGGTTAAACGATTAGCTCGCTGCAATCTTGCTTCCACTGTTCGTAAATACTTGTATACTGACCATGCGTTATTCGACTAAATATGCGCTAGAATCTGATTCGCATGTATGTGACATGGGTTAGCACCATGGGTTCGCGCCATCACAAAGCAATGACTGAGGAATGGATGCCGTTGAAGTCCCGTTATATTGATGGCAAGATAAATGTTCGCAAATCACCCGTATTGCGTCAGAAAACAATTGCATTTTAAATATCGAAAGACAGACGTCCACACTGACATGGGCGTTGAAATAGAGTAATGGCGGCAGAAGATAATTTGTGCCCCACCGGAGTTCAAACCTGGACATCCTACTCACTAAGTGAACGCGCTGACTATTGCACTACCGTGACACAACAGCCAACCTGCCTGCAGGGCATGTCTACACACGCTCCTCGTCAGACGATAATTCCAATCTTTGCCTCATACCACATACGCGGTACCCCGCCGTCCATTATTCCACTCGCTAGCAGCCACACTATATTACCACGAGGGTTTGGACGATGACGTGCGTCTAGAACTAACAATTTTCGATGGTTAATCGAGACCTAAATAATTACACAGGACGTTTCAGGAGGAATATTCAATATTTTAGGAGGTGGTAGTATAGACAATAACAGAAAAATGCCATATAACATGTGTCCGATTTTTATTGAGTACATACAGCTGTGTTCAATGCATTATCGATAGTTTGTTGGTCCTTACAGGACTCTGTCGTGTACAATTCCTTGAAAATGAGCTTTCAGCATTATTGGAAGAGGTTCCTTTGGCTACAAGAAAGTGTATGTTCCTCCAGCATGACGGGGATCCTGCACATTCTAGTTTTCAGGTGACACATCATCCAAACCTAACATTTCCCGTAAGATGGCCCGGTAGATATCGGTACTTTCCTTGGCCACTAAGGTCTCTGGACCTTATCCCTTTGGATTTTTGCCCGTGTGGATGGTTGAAAGGCGAAGTATGCAAAGAAAAAGTAAACCCAAAAGCCGATTTGATCGTTCTGGTTATGAATAGTGCAGCCCTCATGAAAGAACGCAGAGAGGACGTCAGAAGAGCTACACGTGGTGTTATCAAGGGAAGTCAAAAGGGCATTGAAGTTGGTGGGGGAATTTTTGAAAATAAACTTTGAACGTCCTCATTTGCCTTTGCTTTGAGCTTTTTAGGGTTACGTACTAACAGCTGTATCTCTGTAGTCAATAATGTGGGCACATTTATATGGAATTTTTATGCAATTCGTCTACACCACCACCTCCTAAAATATCTATTATTCTTCCTGAAACACCCTGTATATGCATATATGTGTGGTGTCTATTCTTTCGGACATGTCCGATAGAGAAAGACCCGACGAATCCGCGTTCGAACCTGGTTAGGCTCAAATTTTCACCTGCCGCCGTAGCTGTAATTTTAACACCCTGTGACAGCCTGTACATCCTTCCTTCGACATTTAATGATTAACAAGGCAGTCTGTTTCGAATCGCAGTGTTCGAAAGAACAGACGTCACACACACACACACACACACACACACACACACAACACACACACTTCTATTTTAAGTGCTATTAGGCAAGTGTTTGGCAACTCAGGGACGGACTGGAGCAGCATTAACCTACTCATTTCACTAGAAGTAGTAGTAATTTTCGGAGCAATTCATGTTTAATAAGTAATAGTAGTAATTTTTTGAACAATTCATGTTTAATAAGTGATAGCCATTTGTAAAACTTACGTTTGTGAGATGGTTACTCTATGCTGTAATTAGGGTGTCCCTCATCGCTTACTCTGTGGGAGACCTGCTTGTTTACGCCTCAGCCTATACTACAGCAATGAGTGGATGTTCACATTCTTGATACCTCCATGGATGTACTACTGCAGCTGTAGCCAAAGACTGAAATCCCGCTGGAAATTTATATTTCAAGTCAGATGGTTTTGTTCCTCCTCTACTGTCACTGAAAACGATCACAACTAAATTAAGTGTAGGAATCCTACGAAACCCTAAGTTCATACTGCTGTGCTGTGCAAATGAAAAAAGTAGTTTTTCACTGTTTCAGATTTCAGATGGAGTTCGTCAGATTCATCTAAATATGACAGCTTTATTAGCGGTCAGTTTTAATGTCTGACACTGTACATTATAATGAATACAAAAATTTATGTATTACTTCATCTCATCGACACGCAATGACGTTTAGCATGGCCATTGGTACGCTGGTTTACTAGGGAATAGGGAAACAAATAGGAAGGACTCCATCCCTTTTGTTATCAGTCGTTTTATTTAACAATAATACAAACAAATTCCTTTAAAACAACAATATCTCAATCTGCTACCATTGCCATTTATGAAAAAAAGTCTATCTCATACGTAAGAAAATTTTTAAACTACTAAAAATTATGCGCTGATGGCTTAGTATTAATTCACAATTTTATATTGCTCTTGAGGCAGTGTTTAATAAATATAATAAATACCCAAGGTAAACATAATTAGCACCAGAATTAATTAGCGAGGAGCGACGCCAGGTCGCTGGAAGGCAGAACGAAAACTTAACACCGCGCGGGATTAGCCGAGCGGTCTCGGGCGCTGTAATCATAGACTGTGCGGCTGGTCCCAGCGGAGGTTCGAGTCCTCCCTCGGGAATGGGTGTGTCTGTTTGTCCTTAGGATAATTTAGGTTACGCAGTGTGTAAGCTTAGGGACTGATGACCTTAGCAGTTAAGTCCCATAAGATTTCACACACTTTTGAACTTTTTTTTTTCAATATTGAACTTGGAGAAGTGAATTTGGAAGGCGGAAGCCGGCAGTTCGTACAAGATTCACTTCTCGAGCTTCGATCTGGAGTCACCTCCCGCTACCCAGGATTTCACAACCCCGGTAACCGTAGGTGGAAAAGTAGCGCTTACTCCACAGTACCAGCCAGCCAGCTGTAACATTTGACAAGCACACAGAAGAGGGCCGAAGGGGGAATGTCAACAACCACCAAACGATATTAAATAACAGGTTAAATTACTCACTAATGAAACGGAACGCTGCGTTCTTTAAGATCAAGTACTTTATGTTTCGATTAACATTTGTAAACATTTCCCCTCCGGAGTGACGAAGATGTAGACACAGCTAATCAACTTCCACTTCTTACTTAGCTGACAGATGAAGCCACAAAATCAGTTTTAACAAATATGTCCAACTATTTTCAATGAAAAATACTGAATCTTGGATTAATTGTGGCAAAACAATGAAGCATACACATTTGATGGTAAAAGAAGAAAATTACACACTTAACTAAATAAATGATTCCTATATACAAGGTTTATTACATAGCATATCACTCTGGAGTTCTTCAGAACTTTTAGACCCAAGGTTTCAGCAATACTCCCAATACTGGATCCACAAAATGCATTCACACCACAGGAAATTAATAATGGCATAAGCCATATGGAAAATGTTTGATACAATTTAAAGCACTGCAGCAATGCTGCCAGATCTCCAGTCACATATCAAGGACCAATTCACTTAACTTTTCGCTGGACGTCCGATATGGCTTGCGTCGTGTACAGCAGGCGGCAATAAGGCAGCGGACGACCGTAGACAGCTGTGTCCGGAACTATCAGCACGCAATCAAAGGCAGCACTAAGCCTCCGTGGCCGTGTGGTTCTAGGCGCTACTGTCTGGAACCGGGCGACCGCTACGGTCGCAGGTTCGAATCCGGCCTCAGGCATGGATGTGTGTGATGTCCTTAGGTTTGTTAGGTTTAATTAGTTCTGAGTTCTAGGCGACTGATGACCTCAGAAGTTAAGTCGCATAGTGCTCAGAGCCATTTGAACTAAGCCTCCTCACAGGCGACAGGAAAGGCTCTCCGCCTAGCTGCCTCATACACGTGGTCGGTTCCCGCTCCACCACAAGCGCACTCCGGCCTCAAGTAACATCGAACGACCACTGTCACCTTCCCCGGGAGAGCCTCCAGTTAACTCCTCCAGCAAAGATAAGGCAGCCAAGTGTCAGTGCTCGTCACAAGCAAAGATAAGAGCGGAAGGCATGGCACTGGCCGCCTTCAGCCCGTTCAAGGCAGCAGACACAGCACACTTTGTTCTAGTCGGCTGCTGCACTGACGGATCGCCGGTTGCGGTCTCCTCGGGTCCCGCTGTAACGCGCTGCAGCAGCAGTGAGTGACAGTCGCGCGTGTGTTAAACTTACACGCACCGCCTTGGAAGGTGCTCTGTTCTCTTCCACTCACCACCCCTCTTCGTCATTCGTCGTACCGCGTTGACGCTTGCCGTGTAGACGTGAATTTCAACGGTATGGGTCTGCCGCCGAGGTAGGAACTCTTCAGTCTACCGAAATGTCATGAACGCTGGTTTGCTGACGCTGGTGCGGACGAAAGACCTCGAGGTCCTCCCACCTGCGACAGAGGCAGACTATGGTGATTATGGCGAGGCAGCTATCTCTCCCACTAGCGGCCTCTGTTGTCTGTAGCGTGCATGTAATCTACAACAGATTTGTGTCAGACGTCACTTCATTGGCTGCGAACGTCATGTACGAAAAAAAAATGGTTCAAATGGCTCTGAGCACTATGGGACTCATCTGCTGTGGTCATTAGTCCCCTAGAACTTAGAACTACTTAAACCTAACTAACCTAAGGACATCACACACATCCATGCCCGAGGCAGGATTCGAACCTGCGACCGTAGCAGTCGCACGGTTCCGGACTGCGCGCCTAGAACCGCGAGACCACCGCGGCCGGCGAACGTCATGTACGCCATCGATCGCTATGACAGACTAACTTACGACCTAAGCTGCTGGAGTGTTTATGGAGAGATGTAGGGGTTAATGTTTACCCAACGTCATTCAAAATCAAATGGCTCTGAGCACTATGGGACTTAACTTCTGAGGTCATCAGTCCCCTGGAACTTAGCACTACTTAAACCGAACTAACCTAAGGACATCACACACATCCATGCCCGAGGCAGGATTCGAACCTGCCACCGTTGCAGTCGCGCGGTTCCAGACTGTAGCGCTTAGAACCGCTCGGCTACGCCGACCGGCCCAACGTCATTCATCACGACCACACAGAACTTGACATTACGAAGGTATCAGCGGTTTTGTTCTGCCGTGCTTGCTTAACGTGTACGTTATGGTACAGAACTAGTTCGTAAAATCTCTTGGTATTGCATTCGCCTTAACCTTTCTTTCATCACATAAAGAAGGTTCAAAAAAAATGGCTCTGAGCACTATGGGACTCAACTGCTGAGGTCATTAGTCCCCTAGAACTTAGAACTAGTTAAACCTAACTAACCTAAGGACATCACAAACATCCATGCCCGAGGCAGGATTCGAACCTGCGACCGTAGCGGTCTTGCGGTTCCAGACTGCAGCGCCTTTAACCGCACGGCTACTTCGGCCGGCCATAAAGAAGGTGACGTGACATTGTTTGGCTGCTCTACATTCCTCTAAAGTCTGCTTCCTGGCCCGCTACAAACGCCGGTTTGTGTTTCGCACTGACACAGTCTAAGTAGCGAAAAGTTTTAACGGCGGCCGCCTCGTGTCGACATTGCCCAAATGTAGTAAGACAGCTTCGCTGTCGGGATTTGAAAATTCTACCCGTTTTACTGCCCTATACGAGTTTGGTAAGCGACTCTTGTTTATAGATACTCATATTAGAGAAATTAATTTTTTTTAAAAAATACTAAGTTATTCCACTTCAGATATTAACAAAGAAACACAAGAAAATTAAAAACGAAATAGATACAACAGTAAGTGATATAAGTTTGTTTACCTACTAGCTGTATGATAAGAAGCTGATAATTTATCAGGCACTGCTTTATGGGAGATCGGTTTTTTTTCGGTATGGAGAGTCCCAAACTTCACCAAAAAGTTTAGAGAATTAAAATTCTCTAGTAGGATTACATAACGGCTGTTTAAACCATAGTACATATTTCTGAAAACAGAATAATTGAGGCGACAATACTTTCGCCGTGAACCTATGGAGAAATAAAAATTAAATTTGAGCAAGCTGGAACACGAAAACTTGTAATATGAATGACTTCGGAAATATCAAGTTTCTTGGGAAAGTAAGATGTTTGCTACAGAGTTGATAAAGAAATTTTTCAGATACGTTTGGTAACTCTCAGACCAACCATTCATCACTTGTAATTCTTGCTCCAGCATTTGCCGTGTTTGCCGGCAAAATTGTTACACGTTTCACCTGTAATGCATAACGTTGTTCTTTATATGACCCAAATATGTTTCAGTACGGTAGTGACAACGTCAGTGTTTTTTTTATTCAAATCTATGAAATGTGAATGTTTTAAGTGATATCTAATCCACGAAAATAGTTCTAATGATTTTACCAGGACAATTATTAGCATTCAACTGTATTTATTTTCCTACACCCAGGTCAATAACGTGGTTCGAGAGACATTATTCTCATCATCAAGTAGTAAAATTGAGCTCATGAGGTGAGAAAACTAAAAGGGTTACCAACACAACTGCAGTGTTCACAAAATAAAATATAAGAAATGGAATTGAGCTATATGTCCTCGTCTTACAATACAATCGCTTTTGTAGAATTATTTTAAGCCAAATATGTAATCATACAATTGTAACGCCTCTTTAGCGAAGTATGCGTAAACTGACAACCGTACACTTAGAAAATGAGAAAAATGTAGCCGACTAATAGAACAGCATAGACGGCATAGTACTTTAGCCAGTGCTTGCGCTTATGTCACCGGCATGTCGTTCACAACCACCTCTTCAGCTCTGCATAATTGATATTTTGACTCTCTTGGAGCCCACAGCGTGTAAGGAGAACGTGGTGTGGTGCAGTGAGCTGTCTGAGATGGGATGGACACTGACAGAAGTCTTCGATTTCTTGTAGGACGAGGGCACATAGTTCAATGTGTTTTTATTTCGTTTTACATTATGAACAGCGTGATGGTATCGTTATATTTTTTAGCGTTTTAGCCTCACGAGCTAAGTTTTACAACATGATGATGACTGCTCTGTTTCCTGAAAAGCGTTCCTGAGTTGTGAGTTACGTATAGGAGAAGAAGTGTAGCAGAACGATACTAATTATTATGGTAGAACCGTAACAATCCTTCACTCACTTTCATAATGGATAATGTGTATCAACTGCTGCTAGCTTTTCATCTTCAACTGTATGATGTATATGTGAATTTGGTCGGCGAGTTAATACATCACATCATATGGAATCGTAATTTCGTTGTGTCAGGGTATTTCGCGCCTATATTGGCTAGTAGCTAAGTTTCTTTTTTTTTTCAAAATCTTTCTCCATTTGCTTTCTCATAAGTTATTGAAAACTATACACATATTCTACACATTTTGCAAGATGTCGTTTGTAACTAACGCTTTTCACTTTGCCAAAACACAATGTAAACGTTGTTATTTTGTGTCCAGTCCTCATTAGTGCCTAATTTGGATACTGTTTACTTTCTCCCCGCCCCCCCCTCTCTCTCTCTCTCTCTGTGTGTGTGGATTGTGTGTGTGCGTGTGGTTTGTGTGTGTGTGCATGCGCGCTGTTGGTTGGCACAGCAATGGAATTCCTGGCGCGCCGCATTTTACTATTCAGAGGAGTGATAACTCAGAAAATGAAATACGAAAAAAAACAATAAAATAAAGAAAACTTGTTTTATATTTAGCTCCAGTGTCTACTTTCATTTGTGTGTGTATTCTCATTAATCTGTGGGGTATTTACAAACGACATTTTGTGAAAAACAGTGTGTATAGCATTTGCGTGTGGTTCTCAGTAACTTATGAGAATGCCAGTGAAAAAGGATTGGCCACAGCAAAACGCAAGTATTTGAACATGTAGGAGCGAAATCCTTGATATAACGACATTGCGTTTAGGTATAAAGCGATATGTTAACTCGACAATCAAATTCACGTTAATATCATGTAGTTGCAGATAACTAGCTGTCAGTACATGATGATACAAAGGCGGCTCTGCATAACTGTATAATCTACAATTAAAGTCTTTGCTCCTAGTTTTCGTAGATTAGCTATTGCTTGAAGCACTGTTTGTTAACGGGAAAACTCATTGAAGATGGCACAAAGGTGCAAATTTGGGTGATATGAACCAACAGTGGTTTGCGTAATGGGTAGACCCTATTTCGAAAACATTAAAACAAATAATTATATTATCATTGAATTTTTACTTTCACATGTTTAGCAGTAAGTCATGCACATTGTTTCCTACAATAAGCCCAAATAAACATACTATTGTTATCAAGAATTGGTCAATTATACAGTGAATTGTGAAATGCATTGAGAAACTGCTTGAACAAGATTTTATTTCTTGTAATTGTCGTATATGTGACGTTAGCTAAAAGAATTCAGAAAAAGAGAATAAAAAGCTAATAATAATGAAATAAGGAATGGTATGAGAACATGTATGATAATCCCACGATGCCCTGTTGCAAAGGAAGTGGAAAAAAGATGAATTATACATAATCACTAGACGATCGTAAGACAAAAAATAAAATGGCACGACAAGGACAAAAATTTAATACTGGAAATATGAACAGTTTTTCGGAATGCTGCTGCAGCCATATTGGAACGTCGTCCTTGGAAAGGCATACTGCAGAGTTTGTGACCTCACCACGCGCAGACGAGGAGCTCCGCAGAGCACTTCACCCCAAACTTGTCGACTAAGTTGTCTACCCTGCGCACGAACGAGCGATCCATCATGTGCGTTCCACCAGAAGCAGCGAAACTCCGTGTCCACGCTTAGCGAACAACAGCAACAGTTCCGGTAACAAGTCCGCAGCTGTGGAATGACCATCGCTCATCCCGCAGTCGATTCATTACCTCAAAGCGGGCCCCTACCTATTTTCTCAAATTTAATTTGGCAGGCAGTTCACAGATTTAAATGTTTTTTCAAGCAGCGAATACGCAAAGGGGAAAATTTCAAACTCAGCTTCGGGTAGGCCTAAATCCTTGTCCAAGAATATTTTATAAACCCATTAGCATACGCACTTAATTCATGACGAGTCTTGTCATAGTCTATCATTGACTGTATGTGTCTGTAATAAAATACAACATAACGATGAAATTTTGGAATGAGAAGATGGGAAATAATTCGTTCGGCTGTTTAAATAAGATAGATGAGGAAATGTAAACTTTCGAAAGCATGTACATGGTTCGACCATGTTTAACTGAACAAATATCGGCATTTTACTTACTTCAAGTCGGAAGGATTAATCTGTAATAATACTCACATCAAAAAAAGTTTTGCATCACATCGGTTCCGAGAGTTCCGGAACCCATACAGAAAACTGGAATGGAGATCAACATGAATATCATTTTCGCCCTTTTTATTGCTCATGAAAACCACACATTGCATGTTGTACCATCATACAGCGAGACCTTCATAGATGGTGCTGCTGATTGCTGTACGCACCGGTACCTCTAATATACAGTAGCACGTTCTCCTGCATGGATGAATGCCTGTAGTCGTCGTGGCATATTATCCACAAGATCATGAAGGCACTCTTGGTCCAGATTCTCCCATTCCTCAACGTCGATTCGGCGTAGATCCCTCAGAGTGGTTGGTGGGTCACGTCGTCGATAAACAGCCCTTTTCAATCCATCTCAGGCATGTTTGATAGGGTTCATATTTTTACAACATTCTGGCCACTCTATTCGAGTGATGTCGTTATCCTGAAGGAAGTCATTCACAAGATGGACACGATGGGGGCGCAAATTATCGTCCATGAAGACGAATACCTTGCCAATATGCTGCCGACATGGATGCTCCATCGGTCGGAGGATGGCATTCACGTATCGTACAGCCGTTACGGCGCCTTCCATGACCACCAGCTAGGTACGTCGGCCCCACAAAATGCTTTAAAAAAAAGCAGGGGACCTCCACCTTGCTGCACTCTCTGGACAGTGTGTCTAAGGCGTTCAGCAGGACCGGGTTGCCTCTAAACACGTCTCCGACGATTTTCTGGTTGAAAGCATATGTGACACTCATCGGTGAAGAGAACGTCATGCCAGTCCTGAGCGGTTCATTCGGCATGTTGTTGGGCCCATCTACACCACGCTGCATGGTGTCGTGGTTGCAAAGATGGCCCTCGCCATGGACGTCGGGAATGAAGTTACGCATCATACAGCCTATTGCACATAGTTTGAGTAGTAACACGACGTTCTGTGGCTGCACGTAAAGCATTCCTCCACATGGTGGTGTTGCTGTCAGGGTTCTTCCGCACCATAATCCGTAGGTAGTGGTCATCCGCTGCAGCAGTACCCCTTGGGCGGCCTGGGCGATGCATGTCATCGACAGTCCTGTCTCTCTGTATCTCCTCCATGTCCGAACAACATCGCTTTGGGTGACTCCGAGACATCTGGACACATCCCTTGTTGAGAGCTCTTCCTGCCACAAAGTAACAATGTGGACGCGATGCAACGGCGGTATGGATCGTCGAGGCATGTTTGAACTGCAGACAACAGGAGCCGTGTACCTCCTTCCTGGTGGAATAACTGGAACTGATCTGCTGTAGGACCCCCTCCGTCTAACAGGCACTGCTTATGCATGGTTGTTTACATTTTTGGGGGGTTTAGTGACATCTTTCACCCGTCAAAGGGACTGTGTCTGTGATACAATAGCCACAGTCAACATCTATCTTCAGAAGTTCTGGAAGCGGGGTGATGAAAAACATTTTTGGATGTATGTAGATTAGAGAAGATAAACTTCATTACCGGTACCGCTAACAATAACATTTGCTTTCGGTAACCGGTGTCGATAATCAATATTACCATCTTCAGATCTCAAAAGCTTTATACAGTGTAATTGTATAGAAAGCAATTGTAATATACAGTATAAGGAACAATATAAAGAGAAAACCAGGAATACGATATACTTCGAAAGAAAGGTTATTCGATACAGTATTCTTTCTTATGAGTTGGCATGTACATAACACACAACAATACTGATACATCGACATGTAAAATTTAAAACAATTAGATAAACAATTATTCACCATATACATCTGTCTTACGGCAATCTCAGCAGAACACATCACTGCAATCATGGCGCCGCAGCACTGGCAGGAGTGACCAGTAAAGGATAGGCTTTGACAACTGGATAGACAGGTGTCCCTAGTGTAACATGTATATTCTATCTTAAAATTATTTGTTTGGTTACATTACAGCGTGCTAGCCAAACCGTGAAGAAAATAAATTTAAAGGCATCTTCACAAAATCAATGGCCATAGTTATTAAAGACAGCCTCCAAAACATTATTCCCGTATTGTAAATAACGCAATGTACCTATGAAAATGCTGAATACATATTTATTACAGTTACAGAAAACTGATGTACATCTGGTTACAAAACCTACAGATGCCTGTACAAAGGTATTAAAATATTTAAAAAATATTAAAAATTTTACAGCTCTTAAAGAAACAGGAGGTACAAATTATAACCTGGGCTTCTACATAGTCATTAAAGGAGGAATGTAAGATGCGAATACGTGAAAATACGTGCAGAGTAACGACAATGTCCTCAAATGAAAAGAAAATAAAAACTGTATTATAAAATGCAGAAATGTAATTATTAGCAGGGCTTACAGAAATTCATAGGGGCAATATGATCTTCTACCACGCCTATTACGTAGTTACCAGAAAATATTATTTAGTACGCCGTTAGATATCTATAAAATCCACAGACACAAATATACAGCTATCAAATGCCATAGAACATTTACTAATTTCCTTTAAACTCCGAAAACCGCAGACGAAATTTCAGAAACCGAACAGCCACAAAGTTATTTGAGCGTCAGCGAACGATTCGGCTACAGCCTGGGATAACACTATGCAATCAATAATAAAATGAAAATAAATGATTTTTAAACAAATATTTTGAAAAATGACAAAAGTATAGTTAAAAGCTGGGCTTACTCATTTACATAACTATCTGCGCTGTGGACATCTTGCGAAAAAAAACAATTGTAACAATGGTAGAACACTCAATATAACATGGTAGTGACAGTTAGACCATGTGCTGGCCCACACGAGAATCACAACCTGTGTTTACAACGGATTACCTTGGTTACATACTTAAAAATAAAACTATCACGCTAGTTAAATGATGAGGTTTACTCAATAAATAGCAACACGATGACACTTACAGCACATCTCTAGGTAATAGAAAATAAAGTCTTTTGTTAAATGTAACAAACCTCATACAACGCTCGATTACTGTGTTATACTCTGAAGCGCCAAAGAAACTAGTATAAAGATGCGTATTCAAACACAGATACATGTAAACAGGCATAATATGGCGCTGCGGTCGGCAACACCTGTATCAAAGTGTCTCGTGTCGTTGGTAGATACTGCTGCTGCAATGGCAAGTTCATGTAGTTTTCCAGTCGCCGCACGTGAAATGGGACACTGCATCTCAGATGCAGCGATAAAGTGGCGATTTTCCCGTCCATCATTTCACGAGTGTACCGTGAATATCAGGAATGCGGTAAAACATCAAGTTTCCGACATCGCTGCGGCAGGAAAACGATCCTGCAAGAACGGGACCAACGAAGATTGAAGAGCATCGTTCACCTCGACAGAAGTGCCCCTCTTCCGCAATTTGCTGCAGATTTCAGTGCTAGGCCATCAACAAGTGTCAGTGTGCGAATCATTCAACGAAACATCATAGATATGGGCTTTCGGAGCCGAAAGCCCCGTCGTGTACCCTTGATGACTGCACGACACAAAACCCTGCGCCTCGCCTGGGCCCGTTAACACCGACATTGGGATGTTGATGATTGGAAACATTTTACCTGTCGGACGAGTCTCGCTTCAAACTGTATCGAACGGATGGACGTATACAGGTGGGGAGACAACCTCATGAATACATGGGCCCTGCATGTCAGCAGGGGACTGTCCAAGATGCTGTAGGCTCTGTAATGGTGTGGGGCGTGTGCAGTTGCCGTGATATGGGATGACTGATACTTCTAGAGCCGACAATGACAGGTGAAACGTAAGCATCCCGTCTTATCACGTGCATCCATTCATGTCTTTGTGCATTCCGACGCATTTGGGCAATTCCAGCAGGACAATGCGATACCCCACACGTCCAGAATGCCTACAGAGCGGCTCCAGGAACACTGTTTTGATATTAAACGCTTCCGCTGGCCACCAAACTCCCCGGACATGAACATTATTGAGCACATCTGGGATACCTTGCATCGTGCTGTCCAGAAGAGAATCCACCATCTGAACTCTTACGGATTTATGGACAGCGCTGTAGGATTCATGGTGCCAATTCCCTCCAGCACTACTTGAGACAATAGTCGAGTCCATAACACTTATTGTTGCGGTACTCCTGCGTTGCCCGCGGGGGCTCTGCACTATATTAGGCAGGTGTACAGGTTTCTTTGTGTCTTAAGTGTATTAAGGGTATCATGTGCAGTATTACTATTCCCTGCCTAAAATTCATATTTTCATTCCTTAGTACAAAAGAAGTACCCGGCATATTGTGCGTTAAGTAACGTGTTGCTAGAGGTCTACGATTATAGTGGTATCTACATAGGCATCTACAGAAACGGCGCCGGTGGCAAGGACGATTCAACCTACTGGTACTGATCGTATACCGTATGAGATAGTTCAATGTAAATAAACGAGTTGCAAATAAAAATGTCAATAGACATGTTATCATTCGACTAATTATTTAGGAAAATTAAAAAATGTATTAATTTACAGCATAAGTAGCAAGTGCGCCCATATAAAATATATACTGGGTTAAACGGACAACGTGCAATAGGTTGGGTGATTCAGGGTATAAAGAAATTAGAAAATAGCCTCTCTAGACGCAGAAATAATGATCCAATTGTTTCTGCTGCACATATCCTGCGGCTGTACTGAGAAACTGTTGGGCCAATATTCCTGACATCTCTTCTGTACAAAGGAAAATATTAATTATCGGCTGAGAACGGGAATACTGCGCATGACACCCTTAATATAACACAGCAATCAAGTGTTATATGAGGTGTCATACACTGAACCAATGTCTTTATTTTCTTCTACCTAGAGCTGTTTCTGTACATGTCAGCGTGTTGTTATTTATTGACCAAATCCCGTTATTTAATTGTAGTGGTAATTTTATTTTTAAGTATCATAACCCAGGGAACACATTGTAAGCATAGTTTTAGGCTCTGATGTGGGCCATCACATCGTCTAACTACTGCAACGACTTCTATTAAGTGCTATTCCACTGTTACTGTACATTTTAATCAAGTGGTGTCCACAGCGTATGTTGTTACCTAAAAGACTGATTAGGCCCAGCTTGTAACTATACTTCTGTCCTTTTTTAAATATTTATTTAATTTTTTTCATTATACTATGTGGTTAGATAGGATTATCTTAGACCATAAGCCCAGCTTTCACTGCTGTTCAGATGACTTTGTGACTGCTCCGTTTGCAACATTTCGTCTTCAGTTTTCGGGGTTTCAAAGAAAATTGTAAAATTTTTGTATAGGTTTTTGATAGCTCTATATTTGTGTCTGTGGATTTTACAAATTATTAAACATGTGTTAAGTATCAGTTCTGGTAAGCACTTAATGGATGTGGTAATAGCCCATATTACCTAAATGACTTTGTGTAAACCCTGCTGACAGTTACATTTGTGAAATGTATAATAAAAATTTTACTACGTTATTGTTCGACTACAATGTCGTTACTTTGAATATAACCGCTGGTTACACTGCTACTTTTATTACATTGTAAAAGCCCAGATTGTAATTTTTACCCCCTGTTTTCTGTAAGATTTGTAAAATTTTTAATATTTTTAAATATTTTAATGACTTTGTATCTGTATATGTGGTTTTTGTAAATATTAAAACCTGTGTTAAGTAATCTATTCTATATTGCTTGCAGTAACCGTACACATAGGTATATTGTGTAATTAACGATATACGAATAATTTTTTGTAGTTTGATTTAGTTATTTCCAGTAATTTCACAAAGATGTGTTTTATTTTCGTTCATTTATTGGCTAACACACTGCAATGTAGTCACCTAAGTAATTTTAAGAAGGTGTATACATGTTACGATAGTGACACCTGTCGATCCCGTTGTCAACGCCTATCGATTTACTGGTCACACCTGCCAGTCTAGCGGCGCCCTGGCTGCAACGAAGTGCTCTGTCGTGAGTGTCGTAAGACAGATGTATGTGCTGAATATCACTGTATGTAGTTGTTTTAACTTTCACATATCGATGCGTCAATCTTCTTGTCTGCCACGTACCTGCCAACTCATTGAAAGAATAGTATTACTGCTATTTTAGGAAAAATGCAATAAGCTCTCTGTCCAGGTGTGTTTATATTTTACCTGGTACTGTATGTTACAAACGCCTTGTATATTGTTACAATGTATCATGACTTCCAGATCTGAAGATGGTAACATTGATTACTCGAAACAGTTATCGGTAATAACCCCCCCCCCCCCCTGATGATGGTGAATAGCGATCACGCACCTTTCTCTCAAAATAGACCACGATGGCTCAACAATATTGAGATCTGGTGACCGTGGTGGCTAGGGAAGATGTTACAGTTCATCCTTGTTCTGATGGACAACGCAAGACGAGTGAACAGGGCTCCAGTCATCTTGGACCACAGAATCATTGTTGGGGAACAACTATTGTACCACGGGATCGACCGTATTAGCCAAAATGGTGACACCACCTTCGGGCACAATGCGACCTTCTAGTGTAACCATGGAGCTCAGGGAATACGACGATATGATGGCCTAAATCACAATAGATTGTCCCCCTACCACCACCACTCCCCCCCCACGCACAACACCGTGCTTCACTCACTCTTGGCAGCAAGCTGTCTGCATCTTACGTCTGGGATGGCGTACGCCAGATGTAAACTCCGCCAGCAGTTAGAAAGAACGTGAAAGAAAACACATCCGACCACCTGACTTTATTCCATTGCTCCATAGTCCAGATATTGTGGATTCGACACTTAAGTTTTCCTGTTAGGGCACTTGCACGTTTCATATGTTGTTTTGAAATCCAGATCGCCCTGCACGTACTAGCCTAAGGAGTTCCCTTCGTGTCCTTTTGGAGCTGACAGGTTTCACGAGTGAGAAATTCAGTTCTTTGGTGACTTTTGCAGCTAGCGTTATCTTATTTTTACGTCACAATTCTCTTCAGTAAACCTCTGTCACGTTCGTTGACCTAACGGTTGATGTTGTCCCGTTTCCTTGTATGCGATGTAAATCCTCGATATTGGGTCTATTGATAAACAAAACTCTTTGGCTACCTTAGTTAAGGAATAAAACACCATACGAGCACCAACATTTGGCCAACGTTCCAGTTAGCTCCAACGTAATGCACTCACAACCACATTGAATACTGTTCGGACCACGATTGACACTGGCAACGTACTGAGGGCATTGCTTGCTCAAATACATGAACGCCCTTTGGACGCTTGGCTGACACCTGTGTTCAACGAGCTTCCTTTTTTTTGTTGTTAGCACCATACAGTGACTTGGAAAAACACATGACATATTGAAGTCTTGTGACTCTTATTCATTACGACCGGTTTCGGTCATTAAACATATGTATGCTACTGTACAAGCGACAGGGATTTTCTCTGCCTCGTGATGACTGGGTGTTGTGTGACGTCCTTAGGTTAGTTAGGTTTAAGTAGTTCTAAGTTATAGGGGACTGATGACCATAGATGTTAAGTCCCATAGTGCTCAGAGCCATTTGAACCATTTGTACAAACGACAACACAGAAGACAAGAACCAATGAAAATTCATAGTCAATCTGAAATACTTACGATAAAAATACAATCACAACATCACATACCAGATATATCGTCAAATATGAAAAATAACTTGATCACATTGTCAAAATTCCGCTGGGCTATTGACCGCATCATCAGTACATAAAAGGGGCTGAAGTTTCGGCCAGTCTTCCAAGTGGCCTTCCTCAGGGCTTCGTGCTAAGCTCAGTTAACGCAGCCAAAAAGGATGCATAGTTACATAGATCAGTTTTTACCTAATATGTCGCAAGTTCCTACTAAAGTACAGCAATGAATGGGTCATATTCAACGTACCAATTTTTTCTGTATGACTGGGATAGATCTGCAGAGCCCACACATTCTTTACTTATACACTGCCGTAAAAATGGATTAGTACAACGGGGAAATGGAAAGACTATGTCGATTGTTAAATTTTGATCCGATGACGGCATAAGCCACCTGGAGGACAGCAGATATTCCGATAATGTTTTCAACGTCGTCTGCCAACAGACAGCGTAGTGGAATAACCATATGAGCGTCAATTGTGTCTACCCTTCAATAAGGATTGCTCACAAGCAGAAAGTTCATGAGGTACAAACGTGTGAAGCAAGCAGGCAACCATGCCACGGAGACACACTCGTGCTTCCTACAGACAAATCAGAGATTTTGAATGTAGTCAAATGGTGGCCTTACAAGTGCGGAATGGTCCTTTCAGAGAACTGCCCAACAAGTGGAATGTGCTGCATCAGCCGTGCAACAATTCTGGAATCAGTGGTCACTTGGAGATTCTCACATCTGTAGACAAGGTTCTGGACGCTCACGCAGCACGTACACCCGCCAGAATTGTCGTACTGTAAGGGCAACAGTGGCACGGTGTACAGCTACCGCAGCACAGGAAAAAGGGCTTGTGACTCCAGACGTGTCAACACGGGCTGTTGTGAACCCGTTAATAGCACTGAGAACAGAGGCAGGCACACTTCTAGCACGTCTTCCACTTACGCCTCTACATCGACGGGCAAGACCAGAGTGGTGCCGTCAGAGGATCGCTTTGAAGATGGAATGGCGTGTCGTGTTTCAGCGATGAAAGCAAACTCCGCCCGGACACAAATCATAGTCGTATGCGTTTACTACGTAGAGCTGGAGAAGTTGGCGCCATCGCAGGCGTTATGTTGTCGGTTGCGATTATTATTCTCTTTCATCTTCGGTGTTTCTGTGGGTGGGGGGGGGGGGGGGGGGGAATGAGGACGCTAACCAGCGCTCAGTATGTGCAGTATATTGTCTGACACATTTTTTTTGTCGTTGTTGCTATAGGAAGGTGATGTATTGTTCCAACAGGATAATGGTCAGTCACAAACAGCACATGAAACTCAAAGTGCTCTGCAAGATATGCAGCAGCTTCCCTGGTCAGCGCGATATCCGGACTCTTCCCCAATCGATATGATGGGATGAGAACCGTCTCGTGCATCTCGTCAACCAACATCTCTTACAGAAACGTGAACAGGTCGAGCAGAAGTAGCATGACGTATCCCAGGACAGTATTCACCATGTGTACGATCGACTGGATGCCAGAGTTAGTGCCTGCACTGCCGCGCGTGCAAGCTACACCACGTACTAATAGAGGCATTTCAGCATTTGTCGATACCTGGTATCTCATAACCGCTTGTGCTATTGGTATGTAAATGTGATAATCTCAGTGTTCCATATGCCACGTTGCAACAATAAAACTTGAGAAACTGCAAACCTCCAAAGTAGTGTATTATTCTCTGGCGGTGTGTAAGTAAATGCTTTTACAACCATGATACAAAAGACTGTGCTCACTGCAAACGTAATGTATAAATCCCAAACTGTCTCCGGCTAGGTAACCTAGCAACATCACAGACTTGCTAATGTATAGCAATCGAATTGCATGAACAGTTTATACTAAACTGGTTCAAGATTTCATGTCGTCTCATTAAAAATAATTATCTGATAATACGTATATAGAACAAGTGTAAGATATTAACTACATAATTCTACATTCATTTTTGTAATGAAGTAAAAGTACTCAAATTCAGCTAAAAGAAATGAAATACGTCAGACCTCCTACACCCCCGGACTATCCTAAGCGTGCTTCGTAAAAGCAAAAACATACATACCGGATGATCAAAAAGTCAGTATAAATTTGAAAACTTAATAAACCACGGAATAATGTAGATAGAGAGGTAAAAATTGACACACATGCTTGGAATGACATGGGGTTTTATTAGAACGAAAAAAACAGCCCATATTGCTACACGCGTGAAAGATCTCTTGCGCGCGTCGGCCGGCCGGTGTGGCCGTGCGGTTAAAGGCGCTTCAGTCTGGAACCGCGTGACCGCTACGGTCGCAGGTTCGAATCCTGCCTCGGGCATGGATGTGTGTGATGTCCTTAGGTTAGTTAGGTTTAATTAGTTCTAAGTTCTAGGCGACTGATGACCTCAGAAGTTAAGTCGCATAGTGCTCAGAGCCATTTGAACCATTTTTTGCGCGCGTCGTTTGGTGATGATCGCGTGCTCAACCGCCAATTTCGTCATGCTTGGCCTCCCGGGCCCCAGACCTCAGTCCGTGCGATTATTGGCTTTGGGTGTACCTGAAGTCGCAAGTGTATCGTGATCGACCGACATCTTTAGGGATGCTGAAAGACAACATCCGACGCCAATGCCTCACCATAACTACGGACATGCTTTACAGTGCTGTTCACAACACAATTCCTCGACTACAGCTATTGTTGAGGAATGATGGTGGACATATTTAGCATTTCCTGTAAACATCATCTTTGCTTTGTCTTACTTTGTTACGCTAATTATTGCTATTCTAATCAGATGAAGCGCCACCTGCCGGACATTTTTTGAACGTTTATATTGTTTTCGTTCTAGAAAACCCCATGTCATTCCAAGCTTCTGTGTCTATTTGTACCTCTCTATCTACATTATTCCGTGATTTATTCAGTTTTCAAATTTATACTGACTGTTTGATCACCCGGTATATCAAAAGCTACAACACTCGTTCATCTCCGGGGTTTCTGGGGGGGGGGGGGGGCAGAAGTACGCTAACCTACTGGATGTATGATGAAATAATGTTGACAAATATAGTTACACATATTCATACGGTATTTCTTAAGTAAATAACATTGTGAAGGCTTGAGTCATTAAATACTCGTGTCATATGACTAGACATTCAGAAGTAAATGAAAAGTCAGATTACATTAGAAGACAACAAGTGAAAATGAGAGGAGGAGCTCTTTTATGGAATCGGGCATCAAACGGTGTACCGGTCAACTTAACAAAAGGGGAGGAGGAATGTTAACAGGAAACCAGTACTAAAGATAATACACTGATAGATCGTAATTACCTCATGTGCTCAATGATTAAATATAAAAGGAACTAATCCAATTTGAACCATAAGAGAGTTCATAGAAATACATTTATAGAAAAATATATTATTTTACCATAGATACATGAAGTATGCACTGATAAGGCAGGGTAAAATGGGAAGGGCTGCAAATGACAAGAGTAGTAATATATTCTTCTAACGATTCCAGAGGATGATGCTCAACAGCGGTATAGTACTTTATTAAATGCATTTGAACCAGCAGTTGTTTATGGGTCCCATTAGTCATCTACCGGTTTCGGTTATTAACCTTTATCTAGGATGTAGGGAAAAACAGAAGAGTTAAAAGCAAAAGAATAGTGATACTTTTAATTAATGTGTTGTACCCTACATCCTGGATGATGGTTAATTACCGAAACCGGTAGATGATTAATGGGACAAATAAACAGCTGATGGTTAAAACGCATTTTACAAAAATATTCACGTGTACGCATTCAAAGGTCAATGGCCAGATCGCCGAAGTTAAGCGCTGTCGGGTTTGGGTGACCGTCCGGGCTGCCGAGCGTTGCTGGCGAGGGGTCTGCGCTCAGTATTTGTGAGGCGAATTGTGGATCTGCTTGACTGGAAGTAGCGACTCCGGTCTTGAGGCCAATCGACAGAGGATAACACGGCGGTCGGTCGCTACTGTTGGGCCTTCCGAGGCCTATTCATACGGAGGAAAAGAGCAACTATGCATAAAGTTCAAATAACAGTGAAAAAATATCATTGAAATGTATTTAACCATAACATGTCGACTAACGTTTCGAAAAAGTACGGGTCATATATGAGCACATTATTCTTCATTATTCTTCATATTTGAGGACATTAATGTCATGTGATGGAATAACTAATTTTTTCGTATCTGAAGATGACTGTGAAATCTATTTACAACTCACATTCAGTATTGATGCTACATTGCGTTTTTCTTTTATTTTGTCTTTTTGCACAGTACCTTGAGGATGGACAGAGACTGAAACTAGTCGTATAAAAAACTCAAGAGAGAATTGTGTCACGCATTTCTCATAATGTGCATTTATGTTTCAGAATTTTTGCCCAGCCCCTATACAAATACTTGATTTGCCTACTGTAGTCAATCCTTGGTCTCCCTCTACAGTTTGTACTGGTTCCCATATATTCCCCTACACTGCAAAACTGACGACTCCTCGGAGCCTTACAATGTGTCCTGTTAACAAATCCTTTCTTTCAGGTGAGTGGCTGAATAAATTTATTTTCGTTTCAGTTCAATACAGTGGATACTCATCTTCCTAGTATAAACATTTTTAAACTTTTTGTCCAGCTCGTTGGAAGCGCTTGCATTCTCTTCTTTATCGTCCACGTTTTACATTCGTACAAGGCTATATAGTCTGTACAGATACACTCTACAAAGGCTACATAACAAAAATATATATTCCACAGGCATCGTCACTTATTTTACTACCAAATTATCAAAACCCTTGTGTTCCTTTATAGTGTCGTTTCCTAATACCATTCTCTCAGCACCGCTTCATGTAAGTCGACTACATGGTATCATTGTGGCATTCACTCAGGCCTTTTGAGGCCAGTTGTGGGTCTGCTTGACTGAGAACTAGCGACTCCGATCTTGTGACCGATCGACAGAGGATGACACGGCGATCGGTCGCAACTGTTCGGCCTTCCGAGGCCTGTTCATACGGAGGAAAAGAGCAAGTATGCATAACGTTCAAATTACAGTGAAAAAATATCATTGAAATGCCAGTTCATGTATTTAACCAGAACATGTCGACTAAAATTTCGAAAGAGCACGGGTCATATATGATCCCATTGTGAATGTGTAAGGCACATAAACAAAGTTTATCCAGTAATAAGTAAAAACCAAGGATAAACAGAGGGCTAAAAGACATTTATGAATCTTTATTTAAGGTGCAGATATATTAGGTTAATCTTATAGCCTTATGCACAAATGTGTGAGGAGAATGTCTCTAAGTTCGAGTCATATTTCCTTGGTATTGGAAAACTACGTTCACCATTTTTAGATATTTTGATTTCGATCAAGTTATTCTTCATATTTGAGGACATGAATGTCATTTGATGGTGTGACAGTAATTTTTTCGTATCTGATGACGACTGTGAAATCTGTTTACAACTCACATTCAGTATTGATGCTACATTGCGTTTTTCATCTATTTTGTTATTTGCACAGTACCTTGAGGATGGACAGTGACTGAAACCAGTCGTTATGTATAAAAAACTCAAGAGAGAATTGTGTCATACATTTTTCATAATGTGCATTTATGTTTAAGAATTTTTGCCGAACCCCTTTACAAATACTTGCTTTCTCTACTGTATTCAATCCTTGGTCTCCCTCTACAGTTCTTACTCGTTCCCATATAGTCCCCTTCACTGCAAAACTGAAGACACCTCTGAGCTTTACAATATGTCCTGTTAACCAATCCTTTCTTTCACTTGAGTGGGTGAATACATTTATTTTGGTTTCAGTTCTATACAGTGGATCCTCATCTTCCTAGGTTCCACATTTTTAAACTTTCTTTTGGAACAGCTCGTTGGAAAAGCTTGCATTCTCTTCTTGCCTTAATTCTTTATCGTCCACTTTTTACATACGTACATGGCTATAGTCTGTACAGATACACTCTACAAAGGCTACATAACAAATTTATATAATCCACAGGCATCGTCACTTATTTTACTACCCATTTATCAAAACTCTTGTGTTCCTTTATAGTGTGGTTTCCTAATATCATTCTCTCAGCACCGCTTTATGTAAGTCGACTACATGGTATCATTGTGGCATTCACTCTTAAAATTACTATTATACCTAAAGCCTCTAGAGATGGTTGTACAGAATTAAACTAAGTCACACCCCTGATCAAAATCAGTGAATCCTACAGCGCATTTTGCCTAGGAAAAATAGAGTCCTTCGTTGGATACAAAAATCTGTTAGCATCTTCTGAGTTACTGCACGTAATCAGTGCAGAAGTGTCTCTGGCAAGTTCATACCGGACGGCTATGTGTCAGTCCTTGCGAAAACTGCTTTATTAATTCCGCGCGCTTCTGCATGTTTTATGAGCGCCACCTTCCAACATTGGAGAGATGATTAATGTGCTCGGTAGCTGGTTGAAATTCACGGGTTGCTGTTCCATCCCTGTCTAAAGTCACCAGACGGAACTCTAGGGCGTCGATGGTCTTCCGCAGGCCTGGTCACGTAGGGTGCGGCGTTAGGGAAGACCGCCAGGGGCAAGGGGAGCGGCAGTCACACAGCCTTCCGCCGCATGGAAGTGTCAGCGCACGATAAGAAAGCGTCGCGCCCCGCAATTACGAGCCATCTGGACCGGCGCTCATGCATAATTCAGATGCCAGATTAAAAGTACCTGCCTTGGCACGAGACGTTCCTGCGAAGCACTCGGGCCCTGTTGAAGGCGACCAACTTTAGTAATAACGGCAAGAGTTGGTGGGCGCCGTGGGCAAGTGCCCAGATACAGGTTACTGCTAAGATGCTGTTGACTTTACGAACGATGACAAATCATAGCAGATTTCTCAACCAACTACAGTTTGAAAATTTTCAGTAAACATGCGTCACCATACATGTAACCAATATTGATGTCTGTACAGCTTCAAGCCGTGCCGCCTGCCTCAGCCAGTGCTGTATAACCTTTCCTCATTCGTTGCTTCTCTTTGAAATGCAGCAGTACTAGTGTGGATGTTAAGCATTGACTGATTGTTTGAATAATTTAAGCAGCTGAACAAAACAACAGTGGTCTTAGCGCACTGTTGTCTGCACCGAAATCGAGTTTATTGTACGGTTTCTCTCCGCGTAATTCTAGAACAGCCAGTTGATATCATTAACAAGTAATAGGAGAAATTTTAAAAGTGATGCGACCTGAGTTTTTCCCGCAGTTTACAATGTACAAATAACTTACGGGAATGCAGCCGGGTACGTCGTCGACAACTGCCGATATTTCGACAGGTGCACCCAATGTCGTTTTCAGGGTGAAACAGCGGCATGTAAGTTCTGTTCAAAGTAAATTTACAACCTCTGTTTGGAGAGCAATTCTGGAAAGAGTACGTACACACACACAGTGTAAACACTAGCGCCACTACGCAACCAAGGGTGACCGGCACCAGACGTTAATGACAGAGAAAATTCCTAAACAACGGGTGACGTATCAGTAATTCATTTCCTATGTCCTTTGACAAGGGGAGCGAAGATCAAACTATCAGGACCATGAAGTACCGATATACCGATCATAATCACACGCGATTTTACAGCTGAGCAAATCGGCAGTCTTTTGCCACAGGTCATCCTATGGAGTGTAAAGACACGGAGATTTTGTCATGCACTTCTAGCTATTGGTATAGTGTTATTAAGGAAGCAGCTGGGATCAAACTAGCCAGTAACGTTGTAAACTCTCCGCAGACTCCTGCTCCCTCCCTAGCCAAAAAAAGAAGGAGCAAGTCAATACCTCCTTCCCCGTTATTTAGTAATTTTCACTATCCATCAGTTCTCGTGTCGATCATCTCTGATTGTGTGGTGGGTACAGTGTTTACAGTGTGTGTGGGGGGGGCGGGGGGGGTTCGTTTTATCTTTCCGGAATTGCTCTACAAACTGAAGTTTTGAATTCACTTCCACGGCGGTAACTTGCCGCAGTTTTGTCTTGAACGTGTCAGGATATGAACCTGTCGAAACATCGGTGGTAGTCAACGACGTCACCCGACTGCATCCCCGTAAGTTATTTGAACGTTTCACAAGTTCTTTATGAGACACAATTTCATCAGCATTAATCAGCTGAATATTCTGTGTCTATTGGCCTCCAGGCATAGCAGCAGAAGGTTAAATATTGCGCGGTTTTATCCCTATCACAGCATAGTCTCTACTTCAGTGTTTCTTAAAATTCGCATGGATGGTCATAGGTTCTACCACGAGTTTAATCACTCTCCTGTTCATGTCCTGGATTACAGAACTTCTCTTCTAACTTACTTCGGTATCATTGGCTTCCATTGTTTCTGTTGTTTGATTTTCCTCGAATAATATGCGTGCTGCCACCTAAGCTACGTAGTTTTGTTACTACCACAGCCATTACGACAGGCACTTGAGAAGGAAATGGAGTCGTCACATCTGTCCTGGCCAGCTTATCACTTCTACATCTATAAAAATACCTGCGAACCTCAGTGAAGCGCATGGCGGAGGGTACGTCCCATCGTACCAGTATCAGGGTTTGTTTCCGTTATATTCACATACGTCCTCAATTCACGAAAAACTCTTGCTATCAGGTTCGCTTGTCGGCTACATTTGGATATCAAAATTTGTTTCACCTGCTGCTCTTTCATAAATTGTTTCCAAGCAAGGCATGTAAAATTGGTTGCATTGTTTGATAAGATCGCCGGCCGTTTCCCAACAGACGGAAAGTAGTCATTTAGCATACGTCTAATAATAGGTTTAGCTGCGGTTGTTTTTGTGGCATACAGTTACGCATATTTCGAAAATCCATCATATACTGCAATTATTTATTTCACCCCTCCTCTTGCAGAGGGTAAAGGAGCCACAGCATCTATGCATACCAGCTCTAGAGGGTTTTTTGGTAAAGTAGGATGTAACTCTGTCTCGCAGTTCAGACTGACAGGCTTAGCCTTTTGACAAACAATACAAGTTTTCAAAATCTGTTGTGTGCATCGAAGCCTATTGGGAAAATAGAAGCACACATTCAACTTTTTACAGCACTTGCGGGCACCGCAGTGTCCCCAAGTGAAATGAGTATGCCAAATTAAACTTTTCTCGGACGCTTCGGGTACACAAACGCACCACACATCGCTGCTTAGGTTTCTCCTATAGAATAACACATCTTTATACAACTTGTAATGCTGTCGTACCGGTGCAGGTGGCTTACTGTGTAACTGAAATCTGAATTTCTTCCGCCGCTCATCTTCTTCCTGCTATTTCACCATGTTGTTAAACATATCCAAAAAATATTTTCTAAATTTAGTGTCTTTTATGAGCATAATCTTTAATTATGTGTTTTGTTCTATCAACTCTTCAAACTCGGGTAATCCTTGGGATAACCGTGAGTGCATCGGCGATTACGTTGTCTTTGCCCTTCACATATATATTTTCAAAATCATAAGACTGCAAAAACAGTCCAGCGCGCAAGGCGATTATGTAATAACTGACATGTGAGGAAAAAGCTTAACGCCTGGTGGTCACTGTAGACTCGTATATGTTTGCCAAATAGGTAATAATTAAATTTCTTCAATGCCCACATAATAGATAGGGCTTCTAACACTGCGATGGAATACCTGATTTCACAAATGGTTCAAATGGCTCTGAGCACTATTTCACTTAACTTCTAAGGTCATCAGTCCCCTAGGACTTAGAACTACTTAAACCTAACTAACCTAAGGACATCACACACAACCATGCCCGAGGCAGGATTCGAACCGGCGACCGTAGCTGTCGCGCGGTTCCAGACTGTAGCGCCTAGAACCGTTCGGCCACCCCGGCCGGCCCTGCGTTCACATTCCGACAGTGTGCGGCTAGCAAAACCAATAACTTTAACATTGTCTGTGCCCCCACCTCAGTCCAGCTGAAACAGACAGGCTCTTAATCCCGAAAATGAAGCATCTGCCGCTATACAAAAATCTTTGCTCATTTCAGGATTTTCAAAAATATTGGAGTATACCAAACTATGTTCTATACTATGAAAATCAGCTTGACACTGTTGCGTCCAGTTCCAGTGTTTGCCCTTCTTTAATAGGTCCAGTAATGCAGGGCTATTGAGCAAGTGGTTCGGAACGAACCGCCGGAAAAATGAACACAAGCCTACGAATGCCTATAGCTGTCGCTTAGTGCAAGGGGCTGGAAAAGTTTTCATCTCTGATAGTTTCTCAGGGTCAGGCTTTATCCCAGTGGGTGAAATTATGGGACCGACAAATTTGATGTCTTTTGTTAGAAAATTTAGATTTCTTAAGGTTAGTTGTAACACCAGCTGCTGCAAACCTTTGTGACATCATGTCTAAAAGTTCTATATGTTCATACCAAGTAGGTGTTGCTATTAAGATGTCGTCTATATATATTATGAGTTTGTCTAACAGGTCAGGCCCTAACACGGAGCCGAGTGCAGTGATGAAAACACCAGCACTCACGTTTAACCCGAAAGACAAAACCCAATATTGGAAAGACCTGCCCGTAAATATGAATGCTGTGTATTTCCTACTTTCATGTGATAGGGGAATTTGCCAGTACGAACCACGGAGATCGACACTGGTTGAAATTGTACTCCGGGGAACCGCTGCAGTTGTTCATCTAGGTTTTCAGGTCGGTTGGTTACTGGAACAATAATTCTATTGATTTACATGGCATCGAGAACAAATCTCACCGATTTATCCGCTTTCTTTACTTCAAGCAATGGACTGCAATATGGCGATAAGGAGGTCTCTATAATATTCCATGCAAGGATGCTTCTTATCTCCTGGGCCACGACATCTGTGACCGCGGTATGGAGGAAGTGTTTTTGAAGAACGTGTCGTATGGCCGGACATCGATGCGACATTGATATGTTATAATAACTCCAGGTTTCTTGTCGAACACTCGTACATAACGTAAAAATACATTTCTGAGGTCGTCCTTTTGTTGCTGAGAGATTCCTTTGCATTCTTATATTTTATTCTCAAATTCCTGCTGCTCTACTTGCTGACACCACATTTTGTTCCAGTCATGGCTTCGTAAGGTGTTGACTTTTAAAATTTGGATGTGTATTGCTTGACAAGGCTTGGTGTTACTACTTTTGACTTTTATCAAATATACAGTACAGTTCTTCCCGTTTATAAACAGATAACATTTCCCAGTTTTTAGGTCCATACACCGTTCTGTCAGTCCTTCCACTACAAGAAAAATTGCCTGAAAAACAATATCTTCAATTTGTATTTAGACCATGGTATGTACCTTAATTAATTTAGATTATCCACCTATGGCTCCCCATATCCTGCAGGTCTGCACTGGGTAGGTCGGTAAAGCTTTGTAGCTGTCAATCTCTTTAAACAATTCTTTCGCCATAACACAAATTTTTGCGCCAATATCCATAAGGATATGAATGGGTATTTTTCCTACTATAGCCTGTATGCTAGCTTGCACTATACCATCCTCCTCATACAACTGTAGTTTTCCCTCGGTTAACAAATCACGCATGTCTGTTTCATCATGATATATTAGCAATTTATTACCATGGTAGCATGGATCGCCCCCACGACTATTCATGGCCAACGTTGGGGAGCATAATGACGTTTAGTTTAACGCTCCGTTATTACTGTTAGTAGGTGTTTCGTTCGTCACTTCTATAATATTCACCCCCGACGTGTTGTTACCCCATTGCACATTGCGATCATGATTTTGCCCTGAGTTTGCACGTGTAATGTTACTTTGAGCTTATGACTGATAGTGTTGTATACTAATCGGGTTCTGCCACTGCACAATAGCCAGAGTAGTTTCTGTCCCCAATTTTTCTTTTTCTTTCAAATCCTGGATGAAAATTTTGATTATAGTTCTTATTGAAATTGCCTCCCGAATTCGGGCCTGGCATATGCGTTGCTACGGCGGATTCGACAAAATTCGGTCGTCACTCAGCAGTGCACGCTACATTGTTGACGCCGTATTGCGGCTGGCGCTGCGGAGGCTGGTTGCCACCGCTGCTACGGAAATAATTTTGCTTGGTGTGGCTTTGTCTTGCGTCTTCATTAATTAAGTCAGTAGAGTCCAAGACAGACAGAAAATACTCCAAGCTGCTTTCGGGTACTTGAGTTTTTCCCGGTTTTTGAGTTCAGACGTGTCAACACGGCTGTTGTGAACCGGTTATTAGCATTGAGACTACGGGCAAACACACTTATAGCCCGTCTTCCTCTTATTCCACTGCATCGACTGGCGAGACCAGAGTGGTGCCGTCACAGGGTCACTTGGAAAATGGAATGGCGTGTCGTGTTTCAGCGATGAAAGCAAATTCTGCCCGCACACAAATGATAGTCGTTTGCGTGTATAACGTAGAGCTGGTGAGCGCTGTCGCCAAGAGAAGTTGGCGCCATCGCAGACATTATGTTTTCGGCTGCGGTAAGCTATTATTCTCTTTCGTCTTCGGTGTTTCTGCGGGGGTGGGGAAGGGGGACAATAACCAGCGCTCGGTATGTGCAGTATGTTGTTACACCCATTCTTCTGTCGTTGTTGCTACAGGAAGGTGATTTATTGTCCCAACAGGATAATGGTCATTCACACACAGCCCATGAAACCAAAGTGCTCTGCAAGATAGCCGGCCGGGGTGGCCGAGCGGTTCTAGGCGCTACAGTCTGGAACCGCGCGACCGCTACGGTCGCACGTTCGAATCCTGCCTCGGACATGGATGTGTGTAATGTCCTTAGGTTAGTTAGGTTTATGTCGTTCTAAATTCTAGGTGACTGCTGACATTAGAAGTTAAGTCCCATAGAGCTCAGAGCCTTTTGAGCCATTTTTTTCTGCAAGACATGCAGCAGCTTCCCTGGTCAGCGCGGCCTCCGGACTTTCCTCCAATCGATATGATGGGATGAGAAGCTACTCGTGTATCTCGTCAACCAACATCTTTTATAGAAGTACGTAAACAGGTCGAACAGGAGTAGCATGACGTATCCCAGGACAGTATTCACCAAGTGTACGTTCGGCTGGATACCAGAGTTAGTGCCTGCAAGCTACACCACGTACTAATATAGGCATTTCAGCATTTTTCAATACCTGGTACCTCATAACCGCTTGTGCTATTGATATGTAAATGTGATTATCTCTGTGTTCCATATGCCACGTTACAACAATAAATCTTGAGCAAACTGGAAACCTCCAAAATAGTGTATTAAACCTATTTTCTGACAGTGTGTATGTATATGCCATACAACCATGACACAAAAAACTGTGCACACTGCAAACGTAATATATAAACCCCCAACAAACCTAGCAACATCACAGACTTGCAAATGTATTACAATCTAAGAGCATGAACTGTTTATAGTAAACAGTTTCAAGTTTTAATGTCGTCTCGTTAAAAATAATTATTTGATAATACACTACAGGCCATTAAAATTGCTATACCAAGAAGAAATGTAGATGATTAACGAACATTGGACGAATCTATTGTACTCGAACTCGCATGTGATTACATTTTCACGCAGTTTGGTTGCATAGATCCTGAGTAATCCGTACCCAGAACAACCACCTCTCGCCGTAATAACGGTCTTAAAACGCCTGGGCATTGTGACAAACACAGCTTGGATGGCGTGTACAGGGACAGCTACCCATGCGGCTTCAACACGGTACCACAGTTCATCAAGAGTAGTGAGTGGTGTATTGTGACGAACCAGTTGCTCGGCTACCATTGACCAGACGTTTTCACTTGGTGAGAGATCTGGAGAATATGCTGGCCAGGGCAGGAGTCGAACAGTTTCTGTATCCAGAAAGACCCGTACAGGACCTCCAACATGTAGTCGTGCATTATCCTGATGAAATGTAGGGTTTTGCAGGGATCGAATGAAGGCTAGAGCCACGGGTCGTAACACATCTGAAATGCAACGTCAACTGTTCAAAGTGCCGTCAATGCCTAGGAGAGGTGACCGAGACGTGTAACCAATGGCACCCCATACCATCGCGCATGGTGATATGCCAGTATGGCGATGACGAATACACGCTTCCAATATGCGTTCACCGCGATGTCACCAAACACGGATATGACCATCATGCAGAACCTGGATTCATCCGGAAAAATAACGTTTTGCCATTCGTGCAGCCAGCGTCAAGGGTAATCGCAGCCATGGTCTCCGAGCTGATAGTCCATGCTGCTGCAAACGTCGTCGAACTGTTCGTGCAGATGGTTGTTGTCATGCAGACGTCCCCATCTGTTGACTCAGGGATCGAGACTTGGATGCACGATCCGTTACAGACATGCGAATAAGATGCCTGTCATCTCGACTGCTAGTGATACGAGACCGTTGGGATCCAGCACGGCGTTCCGCATTACCCTCCTGAAGCCACGGATTCCATATTCTGCTAACAGTCATTGGATCACGACCAAAGCGAACAGCAATGTCGCGATACGATAAATCGTAATCGCGATAGGCTACAATCCGACATTTTTAATAGTCGGAAAAGTTATGGTACGCATTTCTCCTCCTTACACGAGGCATGACAACAACGTTTCGCCAGGCAACGTCGGTCAACTGCTTTTTGTGTATGAGAAATCGGTTGGAAACCTTCCTCATGTCAGCACGTTGTAGGTGTCGCCACCGGCGCTAACCTTGTGTGAATGCTCTGAAAAGCTAATCATTTACATATCACAGCATCGTCTTCCAGTCCGTTAAATTTCGCGTCCGTCGCACGTCATCTTCGTGATGCAGCAATTTTAATGGTCATCAGTATTTCTATACAATTATAATTTCATTGTTAAGTTCTTCAATTATTTCTGTTGCCGCAAGTAACACCACTGTACCAATACATCTCGTCACATGTTGGGAGTTTCAGGCAGTTTCCTACCGCCAGAGCCGTGTCGGCTCATCGGTGCTACGTGTGGCTGGACCCTCTGACTGTAACGAAGTAACAACTTCGCCGTTTGTGCCACAGGTAGTGCGCCGGTAGAGTTATGAGCTTTTTAGAGACGTACTGGGCTCGCGAAGTATTTTCTCGATGAACAGGCGAAGTATCGGCTGGCAGTGGGAACGCCTTCCCCATCCCGGACGGACAACCTGAGCGGGCGCCTTCAGAGAAGGGCGTGGCTGAGTGGGCGACTTTGACGCAGGCGGATGGGCGAGCGTGCAGGGCAGGAGGCACAGTGGGCAGCTGCACATCTGTAGAGAAATCGCCGGTCGCAGGAGACGGCCAGGGGAGTACCGCTGTGCCGCTGGTACTTGGGACAGCCCCTGGTCAGGACAATAACTAAACTTGGTGAGCACGTTTCAGAACTTTGCATGTGGCAGTGCGCTTGTGCAGCGAAGCTGAATTTAAAATACAGTGCAATAAGTTCAGTACAATTTGCGAAAACTCGTTTCTATTAAGTACAGTCCTCTGTTACTTGGTGGTTATTACTTGTCGAGAGACTTGAAAGTAGTGGAGTGTTTTTCATCTTATGTGCTTTCCGCCCGTTGTTAGTAGGTCGCATTAAATATTTCGTCTTATGGTTTAATCTGCTCATTTATCAGTTTTTATCCTGGGGTAGCATACTACTGGTCTGACATTTCTTAGCGATTGTGTCTAGGCCTGAGTTTCGCTAAGGTCATTTCTTATACATTTTCTTATTTGATGCTCTGCATTTGTGAAATTTATATTATTGAGTTCCACTTTTCTGTAGCGTAGTCGCATGTTTCAAACTAGCTGTTTTACACTTGTACCAGGGTTGCGAGGACTTCCTATTTGTCTATTAAAGAGTTTACAACTATTTCCATAAGTTAGAACTTATTTTAACTTGTGCAAATTGTTTTTTCGTGACTTGCTGTCATATGCCAGTACATTTTTAATTTTCTTCTGTTTTAATTTGTTGGGTAAGGCTACGGAACCACTTGTTGTTGTTGCTCTTCCATTCAAGAGTTAGCAGCTACTATTGTAACTTAGAACCACTGTTTTAAGTTGCTTGTTTTATACGTGAAGATTAAATAAACTGTTAGTATCTTGAACGGTTACTGTAACATATTTCCGGATAGAGGCAACGCAATGTGTAATTTTGCTGAGCTTGGAAGAGGCGTTGCTTTGTAAACTGGATACTGTGTGTTTGTTGAGTGGATTCCTATTTTTTGTTTTAGAAGCACCATCCACGGCACTGCCTCGCCAGATCCTCCGGAACGGCGCCCCAGTTATTTTTAACAGGTGCCGTATTGGGTTCCTTCCCACATTAGCATCGTTCTAAAAACTAATTTATTGGGCATTTCCTGGCATCTTTTGCATTGTCATTCATTTCTGTGTGTTGCGCTTGAAAACGTCAATGTAATTTTCTCTTATTGGGCGAATCATGTTGATTTGTCTGCCTGTTCCTACCACTACCGAAGCACCTTGCTCTATGCCCATACCAACGCTGTTTCACACAAATTTCAGTCTGTACTGGGTACGAAGACTTTCTTCTTTGGTACGTCTACTTTTTCAGTATTCTTTGTAGTAGAAGAGGTTGAAAAATCAGCCAACCTGTACCAAATAAAGGTTTACTAACCCTTGACCACGGTTTCGTTATTTGTAAAGATATCTTCTTGAGAAGTAGAGCTGCTAAAAATGTATACACCAGTTATTAAACTATTCTTACAAACATAATAAAATATTAATAGAAAAACATTTATGCGGTATATGTACTCACTTATTACATCACATGATACCACAATAAATTAGATGAAGCTGAATGGCTCTTGTCATAAACAAAATTGATAAACAAGAATTATGGCGAGCCATACCTTTAGATAGCGCCAGATTACAAATATAGCACTTCATAATGAATATTCGTTAGTAAATGCCTCTCGTCAACATAAAATTGGAATAGGCGTCACAAGATAAGCTATTTGCATAAATTACTTGTAGCTTATGCCACAGACTAAGGCCAACTCCTACAAATATACAGGTTCAAGCGACCAGGAAAACTTGGGATGTAGAGGGTGCTAAATACAAGCGGGTAAGAACTGCGTCTTGGTTATGCTGAACAACAGCATTTTATAATAAAGTACGAAATTTCCTCTACAAGGCTATTAAAAATATAATAGATTTACAGGTGTACATTACGTATGAATTATTAATACTTTTGCTGAAAGAATAATATTGTACATAAATTCAGCAAGCCGAAGGTATAGCTCTACTTTAAAAAAGTTAGTCTCACAACTGCATGGGAAACGATGAGCCAATATAAGCTAAAACAACCTCACTAACAGGATTCGCCATGTTACTCTTTAAGTCGCCGATTTTATCGCCTGTTTTTATTATTTATTCTCTTCATCTTTCTCACAAAGTCTGTAGGCTGAAGAGCGGCATACTAAGTTGCTGCCAGCCCGCCCTCTTCGGGGGGAATTGAAATTCAGTAAAGAAAAAAAAAACATTAACAGGAATAAACTTCCGCTGAACGCTACGGAAGCTCAGACGAGAAGACAAATAGGAAAGCAGTGGGCGCTGTATACATGCGTGTAAGCAGTACCTCTTGCTGGTGTTAAGTAGCATAATTTTACATTTTAACAATATGAAGATTTCTTATAGAAGACCACTACCAAATGCCACAATTTTAGAGGTATACGTTATAAAATCTGTAGTACATTTATGTAGCGCAGTGACACTGCATGTAGCTTTAGTGTGCAGAGGATAACAGATACAAGGCTTACTTCTGTTATCAAAAAGGTGGAGCACATAACAAATTGATAAAGTTACATCATATCATAGAAAGTTACATATAAACATAAAGTTACATCATAACATAAAAAAGATCATGTTCTGTTAAACTGCACCAACACCATTTTTGGAATGTCAACTGTATGGACATGTACTGACAAGGCCACGAAAAATCAAACCCAGTGATATGAAATGCCTGGAGCTCAACAGTAGAAAAAATATGTTTTGAGGAAAAGGGCATGGTCACGACATTGGTGGGGTTTGTTTACGTATTGTGTGACCGCGAGCACCGGGTTAAATCCATCAAGAAAGTGCTTAATCGCGGGTTGTAACTGATCGTTCAGAATGCTACCGTCTCCCCTAGCAAGATGATTTCATAAATTTATAGTTCTTCTAATACATCCCATTTCCAGCCTTTTATTTGCTTACGTATAACTACGGTTTCTTCTAATTCCCTCGGAGAATGGTATGAAATGAGAAAATGCTTAGCAAATGAAGAATCATGAACATTTCCCCCTGTCTTACCCAACAGGTTCTCCTTACATCTGGCTTTAATATCTCTACCAGACTGCACTATAGAATAGCTACGGCAGTCTTTACAGACGATTTTATAGACACCAAAATTGGTGAAAGGATCTTGCTCAGCTTTTAATGTATGTACTAACATATTTCCTACAAATTTTATCGAAATTAATTTGTCTTTTCCCTCTTCATTACTCTTTAGTTGTTACCTAGTGTTGAAAATTTTTTATTTTTCCTCTTGTTGGTAAGTTAATGGTCGACTACACCTTGTTTATAGCCATTATTGCTAGCACTAGTCTTAATCAAATTAATCCTTCCTGAAAATCGTATGGGGAAAGTAGCGTTGTTAAATCACGATTTGTTGATGAATGGTGAAGCGCAACATTATGAGCCTTAGGTGGGAAGAATCTGAAGGAATAACTTTATCAGACTACGTTGACTTACGATGAATATCGAAAGTGAGAGTGCCATTCTATATGCATCATTTCAGATCAAGGAAATTTAGATCACCGTTCACATTTTGAATTAATTTTGTAAATTTAATTTTGTCGTGGAAGCCGTTAAAAGTGTTAAATAACAAAGGTAATTTTTGGTCAGTTCCATCACATGCAACAGTTAGGACGTCTACATACCGCGCAGAAAACCATATTTTACTCACTAATTTTGAAGAAGCCATCTTCAAGCGAATCAATGGGAATATCAGGGAGGGACTACCCATCGCAAGGCCAAAGGATTGAACATGCAATTTACCCTTAAAAGTAAAATAATTGAATTTCAGCAGTACGTTTAACAAACTCTTCGGTTCTATAATTTGCCTCTCAGTTAACTTCTTATGCAATAATAAGTTCTTTTCAAGGATCTTAAGTGTCACGTCAATCGGGACGTTCGTGTACAAGCTTGTAACATCGAGGGTTAATAGACTAGTAGTACGAGTGCATTTGAGTATTTTCATTTTACTAATCAATCTTGCGTATTGTTAAGGGAACAATTACTGTCAAAAGTAAAATATTTATTGAGTTTACTTTGTAAATGTCCAGCCAACTGCTAGTGGGCACTTCCCATGCTATTTAGTATCAGGAGGATCGTATGCTGGTTCTTGAGAAGCATGAACTGGCGTTGGACTCATGTTTACACACCATTTCTTCTGAAATTTCCAAAACAATTTTTTAGTAATCTTTAAGCAATTTCGAATTACTTTTTGCATCTTCAGGTGAGATCTGTGCCAATTACGGTGATGCCATTTCTCTCAGAAAATTGTGACTTTTGTCCACATACTCATTTTTGTAGGCAATGACAACAGCATTGCCTTTATGGGCTTTAGTTGTTAAAGATTCATTATTTTTCAATTTACGATTAATGTTATTAACCAATTACGTTTCTTTAGTGGAAACGCTACTCATAGCTGATATTTCTTTGTCTGTGTTACATTCATGAGCCATCCTAACTGGTTAGGGCGTATCCACTTCAGCACTGTCTAGACCAATTTTAAGGTCAGCCACAAAATCATCTATTACTGTAGAGTCACTAGGCCTAGGGGCTACATTGTATTTCAAGCCTCTCTGTAAAATTAGACTTTCTTCCTCCGAAATGTTGAGTTTTATTTAACACTCATTCAAAAAATTTATTCTGTGTACTGTTATTTACTGAAACCTTATCATCATTTATTGGTGTTCTGTTCTTAAGTTTTGACAATTTCTTTCGTGTCTAATTTCAGTATCATATTTACGATTATACACTCAGTCTTTGATACCGTTACAGATAATATCGATTGGAAAATTCAAATTTTCTTCTGAAGCTTTAGTTAAAACAAGATATAACTCGTAAGCTTCTACATTCAATATATCTTTATTTCTGCACAGCTCTACTATTATGTCAGCTAAAACTTGCTGCACATACTTCCTTCTTTATTCAATGGGTTTTCTCACACTGTTAATGTTGTTGTTGTCTTCAGTCCTGAGACTGGTCTGATGCAGCTCTCCATGCTACTCCATCCTGTGCAAGCTTCGTCATCTCCCAGTACTTACTGCAACCTACATCCTTCTGAATCTGCTTAGTGAATTCATCTCTTGGTCTCCCTCTACGATTTTTACCCTCCACGCTGCCCTCCAATGCTAAATTTGTGATGCCTTGATGCCACAGAACATGTCCTACCAACCGGTCCCTTCTTCTGGTCAAGTTATGCCACAAACTCCTCTTCTCCCCAATTCTATTCAATACCTCCTCATTAGTTATGTGATCTACCCATTTAATTTTCAGCATTCTTCTGTAGCACCACATTTCGAAAGCTTCTATTCTCTTCTTGTCCAAACTATTTATCGTCCATGTTTCACTTCCATACAAATACTTTCAGAAACGACTTCCTGACACTTAAATCTATACTCGACGTTAACTCACACTGTTAATGTTAGTGAAAGCCTTCACATATAGGGGCATCAGGTTCAATATTTTACATTGATTATTAAAATCAATGGCCATACTTTTTCCTAAAATTTTAAAATTTATGTCCATATACTTGGTGACATCCTTTGATAGCTGGGCAGGCACGTATTTAGAAATCTTCAACATGACTGCGAAAGAGCCACAGTGTAAATCTGAATATATTGAAAAATAATAGCTTCTATACATTTACTCTAAAGACTGTCGTAAAATACTCTTGTGTTTACGGGTCTGTATTTTTGGTTGGCAGCCGTTCTGATGATGGGCTGCACCCGAAGCGTGTCAATATAATAAATAAAGTTTGAACATAAAGTGACCAGTATAGTCAACGGTCAGTTAAGGTTTGACGTAAATAAGTCTTCTAAGGTCCAACACTTTGCCGCCTTCTCGAGGTTTGATCTTCCTTCAACCACTCTCCGTATATGCTCACAATGGCAGCTCACAAACAGCAAACCAGCTTTCCCTTTTTGTGAAATTCTCGCTCCCTGGCCCCTATACTTAACTACCTGCCCTTAGACATACCTATTACTGCCCCATTAAGATGCTAGAATGATTTCCCATTTGTCCCTGCTCTGTTATATTTTCATTAATGATAACATGCTCGAGACGACACCAGGCTCTATTCAGGCTTGCCGTGGGTAGTGGCGATAATGTTTTGTTTCTTCAGCGTAAATTGTAGTGAACGAGTGCAGACATTACGAGTTCCAGTAATGGCGATGTTGATGTTATCATAGGAGCATGAGAAGGAGAATAATAGGAAATGTAACATTTTAAGGCAATTATTTTCAAATAAAAGCCAATGTAGTTTGCAGCTACTAATTCTAGTATTCTCAGTATGAAGACAAAAAGTAGTAGCTGCAAACTACGTTATCTTTTATTTGAAAAATAATTGATTTAAAATTTTACACTTCCTATTATTCGACTTTTCTGTATTCTAAAGTTATACTAACTCCTTAAGTCTTCACTCGTTCACTACAATTTCACAGCATGAAACTGGCACTAAGATATTAATTAATTGATTGAAATGTATTAAACAGATATAGCACAACAGACAAAAGATAATATTGGGGTGAAGTATATAGTCACTCTTATATACAGTTATTCAGGCATTTAAGAAATACTACTATGGAGTCAACATGTTAGGAAGTATTAATAAAAAACGTCTGCCACTAAAAGCAATAGTAAGAAGTTCTTCAGAAACAGTTAATGTACGCCTGAATTTTCCATAAATGTCTTTCAATGTCATACATTATCTGAACAAAGGTATCTGAACGCTTATTAACTGACGTTATGCGGGATCTGCGCGCCCTTCGGTTTTAAAACGTCTTAAATTCTGCTATGGACGGTTTCAGTGAGGTGTCAGAATGTCTGGAGGAAGGGCAACCCATTCGTCCTGAATAGCCGAAACCAGAGGCGGTAGTGATGTTGGACACTAGAGTCTGGAACAAAGGTCGACATTCTCATACCGAAGATTTTCCATTGGATCCCTGTCGGGGCTTGGTGCAAGCCAGTTGGTTTCAGGAATATGACGGTTCACAAACGAATGCGTCATTACTGCTGCTTTATGAAATTTTACATTTTCATCCTTAAACAACCATCGACTTGAACTTCCTCTGCCGTATGTAGTATATAGTGCAGTTTAATGTGTTGATATCCTTCTGCATTTAGCCATTCTTAAACGCCATAAATGAACCGTATCGTAAATATGGAAAAACTCTGTACCATAAAACCACATCATTCAAACTTCATTCTTTGCGCTGCACGTTATTCCAGGTAACGTTCTCCTGCGATACGCACAACACAAACCCTTCCATCCGATTTCCACATGGTACAGCATGATTTCAATCACCGATTTCTAGACATCCACCGCTCATTGGTGGCGCTTATCACACAAACTCATTGATCGCTTACTACTGAGTACAGACTGTGTGGGTTTGAGGAGCAGCTCAATCGTTCTGTACACCTTACGTACGGCCAGTGCGTTAGCAGGACTGTTGGAAACACTTTAGAATTCACGAGTGACTTCTTACCCTGAATTTATGGGGATTTTCACAACACCTTCACAGTGTCCGACTGACCCTGTGCATAAGGTACATGAAAACGGTGTTGTCTTACTTCAGCTCTGGTTGTTCCTTCACGTATACACTTCACAAACACATCAACGAAAGCTGACTTGGGCTGCTCTAGGTGAGTTATAATTCCCCTGTTGGGTCTTTAGCTCAGGTGACGTATCAAACCATGTCTACAGTTACTGATTCTCTACTGAGAGCAAGATATTCTCCACCATATTTCGTACTGGTGGGTCCTCCTCTCCTGAGATCTCGTGATCCTTTCCACATTACATTAGGATATCTAGATACTATTGATCAGATGGTGTATTCAGAGTAGAAAGTGATCAGATTTGCACACTATTTCCACACTATACAAGTTACAATCGAATCTCTTGTAACATGAAAAAACAATGACAGTGTAAAGGCTATTTGTTCCTCCATGACACGGGAGAATGCTGATGTATGCAAAGGGTATAGAAGGCCATGAGCTGCGGGTCAGGTAGCAAACGCATGTGCCCTTCTGCTATCTTGGGCTTTTAACGGTTCTGGCAAAGAACGATAAACGCAACTAGGGTTCTTAAAAGTGTACAAGCAATTATACAAACTTAAGATTTTCTAAATGAATCAATAAAAAGGAAACGGGACGTTACTCACATAAAAGTTATTTAACCGACTGAGGTCATCTTTCACCCCCAATGTAGTTACGGAACAAAGTCCCGTGTCCGAAGTATAAAATTACCAGAACAACATTGCAGTGATAAAACAAGAATCAAATCAACAACGGAGGATGTAAGGTGCTAGAAAGAGGAACGGGGAAATGTTATTTAGAAACACTCACGTAGATTCCGTGAACAGTTCCCTTGCTTCCCGATCGGCCGGACGAGCAGAAAAACCGTAAATAGTAAATAATTGCTTGGCGTGAGTAGTGAAGATATGCGCAGCTCGTGTCGCAGGTGCAGTGGAAGCTGGAGCTTTGATAGATGGAACGGCTTCCACCTCAAGAGCGGGAGAAGCGAGTGAAAAAAGGAGGGCAACAAAGAGCAATGCTGTGTGACCTACATACAACGAAATACATAAAAGACTAAGTGGCCGCATTTAAGCCATAGTGAACTGCAGTATATTTATGATACACGTCTGTGCGTTCATTAATAGTATTAACAGAATGGGAATGGAAACTTTTTAAAATTTCAGTTTTTTTCGGAACGTTAATTATACGACCTTCCTCTGCGCTATGTAACACATTTAAATTATCACTAACCTGCTGCAGAAGATGCTGCTTGTCATTCATATGCATGGTCAAAGCAGACGTGGAATTGGCAAGATATTTGTGTTCGTTGAATATCGTATGAAAATTTCTTCTTGTTTGAGCAGTGTATCTGGTGTTTACACATCTGGCTAGCACCTCACTCAGTAACATATTCGCCGGGATACGAGAAAGAAGCCTCTTAGAATGCTCACGATTCCTTACTAACTCTGTTGGTTGACAACAGTTTCCTTCTCAACCTATGGAAAGTACTGTATATCCATGCTATTGAATTTTGGAGAACTTGTACTTTTTCTTTCGCTCTGCTCGGGTAAGAGTGACACCCAAACGTGTTTTGTCCGCTTCCTCCAGTATCTTTATTGAGTTTGCATTCATTGCCCCGGAGTACCCGTTACAAATGCCAATACACAGTGTGTCCCAGTTCCGTTAAAGCTGTAACTATGAAAAACAAAAGTCATGAATTATGTTCCAAAATCACTGTATTTCTACGAAATTGTCACACCTTCAACCAAAACACAGCTGAAATCGTTTTATAAGTGACTAGAAACAGTCACAGTAGCCCTTTTGTTTGGAGTTGCATTTAGTACTGCAGTACAGTTTTCTTCGATGTCCTTAACTGCGTGATAACGGTGTCCTTTCAATGCCAATTTCGACTTGGGCCAATTCCGGCGAAGACTGTGGTTGCTCCAGGGCTGCGATCCACTTGTCGCCCAAAACCTCGGTCACAGTCTTCGCTTCGTGGACTAGGTGTCATCATGAATAAGCAACTACGAATCTGCCTTTCAGTACTCTGGTTGAATTCGGGATATTCTCGCCCACAAACCAGATGTTGCCTCACTGCACCACTACCATTTCCCGACGGGTGTCAAACACTTACTGTTACATTCGTGATCAGGACGCTTGTTGCAGCAACGCTAGAGCTCTGACGTTCAACACATCTTTTTTTTGAAACTTTAAGGATTGTAACGCCGCAGCTCGCCACAAGATAGCATCGCAGTTAGGGAGTTTCACACAAGTAGTTCTAACGAAACAGGGCACACTGTGTACCTCTAGTTCTACGCAATTCCTTATCATATGCCTCAAAATAAGGGGAACGCTATATCAGCTGTTAAGGAGGGACAGGAAGGCAAAAATTTTATATTTTAACGGATAGTTCGACGTCGCATTCAGGACTAAATCGGTATTGTACTCCTTTCTACAAATGTCAAATTGCCATTTGACGTGATCTTTCGATATAAATAAGCCAAAGTCCTACGGACTTCATGTTGATCGGAAGAAGTATAGCTTCAATGGAAAGTATTAAGTTAGTTGTGTAAATTGTCACACTCTTCATACTTACCTCATAGAGAAGAAAAACATCGACAACATAACGCCTTCAGCATACCAACATAGCGGCCTGCTCCTGGTGTTTCTTGAAAAACTCTTAATGAAAACGCGCCACAAATATGTGCAACACTACATGCTAGTGGGAGATACGTGGGTATACCTTTAATTTCAAATAATTAAAGCTCGGTATCGAAGAGTATCAATCACCACCTTGATTTCATCCTGTGGTCTACTGAATTTGCTAAGGTTTTCAGAAGCCATGCAACGTATATCATCTCTAGGTACATTACTATATACAAGGTGGTTCGCAATTCATATTACACACTTCTAGACCCTTTTGAGGGGACTTAGTAGATCAGGCTTTACACAGGAACCCATTTCTGGAAGTGTCATCGAACGGCGCTACAGCGTGTCAGTTACAGGTGCCAGCGCCTCTAAGTGTATTTACATACAGAGTGATTCCGTGATGATTCATCAAACCTTCTAGGATGATGGAGAAGGATAAACTTATCAAATTTAGGTAAGGTTCCCTGTACAGGAAACGAAAAAGTCAAAAGTTATAAGCGAAAACTGTTCTCATACCTCTGACAGTGGAATACATGTATTGACACTGTTGTTGCCAAACTGTAGAGTAGGTAACTTTCAGAGTTGGTACTATGGATGAAAACAACAAGACGTGTCCAGTAAGCATGTGCTCTAAAATGCCCACCTACAAACCTACAAGCACTTGTTCATTTACACTACTGTGAGACATCTCCTCTATTGAACAAGTGCTCCTTGCTCTTAAGGTATGCATTTTAGAGCATATGTTCACGTGATATTTTTTCTTGTTTTCGTTCATACTACCACTTCTGGCAGTTGCATACATTACAGTTGTACCAACAACATTATCAGGCCGGCCGTTGTGACCGAGCTGTTCTAGGCGCTTCAGTCATTAACCGCGCGACCGCTAAAGTCGCAGGTTCGAATCCTGCCTCGGGCATGGATGTGTGTGATGTCCATAGGTTAGTTAGGTTTAAGTAGTACTAAGTTATAGTGGACTGATGACCTCAGCTGTTAAGTCCCACAATGCTCACAGCCATTTGAACCATTTTTCAACGCTACCCGTACATTTATTCCACTATCAAGGGAATCAGAATAGTTTTCGTTTATAACTTTCAACTCGTTCGTACCTGGTACAGGTCCCTTACTTGAAATAGATACATTTATCTTTCTCCATATCCTAGAAAGTTTACAACATTTTCACAGAACCACTCTGTATATACATAAACTTAGAGGCGCCGGCGCCTTTAGCTTTGACGCTCTGCAGCGTCGTTGGATGACGTTTCCGGGCAGGTGTTCCTGTGTAAAACTTGATCTACTAAGTGCCCTCTACAACCTCTGCAAGTGTGTAAAATGAACTGTGAAACACCCTGTATATCACTGAAATCTAAAGCCCCCATTTGGGTACGTAAACAGATATTCATGTTCTTCAGAAGTGTGACTGAATCATCCATATTTCTTAGCAGTCTGAACAACCTAAAATAAAACAGTTCTTCCAAGACACTTTGAAACGCCCCCTTAGAAAAATTTGTGAATTACTGTGCAGGTAAACACCTTACGTTATTTGATTTTCAAACAGTTGAGCAAAACTTAACGTACTCAGACACTTCGCTTTTTACTTATTCTGATCAAAACTAAACTGACACGCAATATTTTTTAGCGCAACGCAATCTGACTTTCAAAAATCCCTACAAATGAATGGCCCTGACTAACTTTAAGCTATAGCTTTCACAAATCTCTTACCTCACAAAAATCTTCGTTACTCGAACTACTGCAATACAGCGAGCGCCACTACTGCCAGCTAAATAAATAAAAGATTCAAACTGCTGAAGGCACTAACTACTGATAGGCATAGTTAGCAAATGAAAGATTTTGATAGAGAACAAACAATCTATTTACCTTAATAGTGTTCAAAAGTCATTATTGTTCAATACATCCAGTCTTACATATCTACTGTCTCTGCCCAGATCATCCGCTCTCAAAACTCCGCCATCTCACTCCCCACATCCACTACTGCTGGCGCCTCACTTCCAACAGTGCAACGCTACGCGCTGTTAACAGCCAACTGCCCAACACTACAATGGCGAATATTACTCCAACAGTGCAAACCAACCACAGGCTTCACACAGCACACTCAGTGCTGAGGCTTGTGTAGCTTAATCGTCGCCCAAAGCCTAGGTACTTAAGGTTTTATCACTATAATTTGTTTCTTTTTACTCTCTTTTCCTTTTATTGATTCATTCTGAATGTCTCAAGTGCGTAGAATTGCTTACCGTTACTTTTTCGACTTTCGAGAATTCCTTACTTTTTAGCACATTCCTTACTTTTAGCAGATTTCTTAATCGTTACAGTTCACATCATCTGGCAGACTTCTAGTATTCCGAAACCGAAACCGGTCGTATACTATTGAGTTAGCAGCCGTTGTGCGGCTCCTTCGGTTATAAAAAAAAAAATTAAAAAAAATGGACTTGCACAGCTGCAGCCTCCTCACAAGAAGAGATCCAACTCCTAATTACGAGTTATAGGTAACCTACAAGATACTGTTACCGGTGTTGGAGATCAGCAGTCACCACTTTGAGTTTGGAGTCTGGTAATGTCCAATTACAGTGGCTTAGTGTGCTGAAGCGGTTTGCTCTCGGGTAGATCTACACCCACTCACGGGCGCTACGCTGCGCAGCGCAGGCGCCGGAACGCAATTACGTGACACGGTGGCGCGTGGCTGGCTGCAGGGGGGCGACGCAGGCGGCGTTCCGGCGCGCTTCACACGTCAAGCAGGGGAGGGCGTCGCGACGGACGGGTGCAAGCAGTGCTGCGTGTCAGCCGCTCCGTAGACGGCTCCTTCTCTGCGCCTGCGCTTCCAGGGCACCGCGAAATAACGCGCTGGAGCATCGTGTTGATTACGATATCATAAGTTGATTGTAAACTGGCTAAACTTACGCCGTCGAAAGCAGACAGTGGTAATAAGTATGTGGTTATACCAATCACTAGCTACTTTTTTGTGGTGCAGTTACATGAATGTGACCACTGCCTGTGTTGAGCGTCAACATGCAATAAGCACTCGCGGACGGCAGATGGCAGCACTAGCACCGGAGTGTGTATAATCCGTGTCCAGGAGGCGGGGAAACGGAGAGATAATTGAGCATGATAATAGGGAATATTTCCGAAACGGCAACCTCCATAAATTGTTCGCATGCCCCAGTGCTTAAACTAGCCCATACCGTGCGTCGTAAAATTGCACTAACCAACTGTGATGCATCACGGGATGTGGATGATACGTCGACATCTACGTGATTACTCTGCTATTCACAATAAATTGGCTGGCAGAGGGTTCAGTGAACCACCTTCATGCTGTCTCTCTCTACCGTTCCACTCTCGAACGGCACGCGAGAATAACGAGCACTTGAATTTTTCCGGGCGAGCCCAGATTTATTTTATCGTGATGATCATTCCTCCCTATGTAGGTCGTTGCCAACAGAATGTTTTCGCAATCGGAGGAGAAAACTGGTGATGGAAATTTCATGAGAAGATCCTGTCGCAACGAAAAACGCCTTTGTTTTAATTACTGCCACTCTAATTGACGTATCATGTCTGTGACACTATCTACCCTATTTCGTGATAATACAAAACGAGCTCCTCTTATTTGTACTTTTTCGATGTCATCCGTCAGTCCCAGCTCATGCGGATCCTAACCGCACAGCAATATTCCATAATAGGGCGGACAAGCGTAGTGTAAGCAGTCACTTTGGTAGACCTGTTGCACCTTGCAAGTGCTCTGCCAATGAATCGCAGTCTTTGGTTTGCTGTACCCTCTATATTATCTATGTGATCGTTCCAATTTAGGTTATTTGTAATTGTAATCCTTAATTATTTAGTTGAATTTACAACCCTCAGATTTGTGTGACTTATCGCGTAATCGAAATTTAGCTGATTTCTTTCAGTACTCTTGTGAACGCACTTTTCTTTATTCAGGGTCAATCGACACTTTTCGCGCAATAGAGGTATCTTATCTAAACATTTTGCAAGTCGTTTTGATCATCTGATGAGTTTACAAGACGTTAAATGATAGCATCATCTGCAAACAATCTAAGACGGCTACTCAAAGCGTCTCCTATGTCGTTGATATAGATCAGGAACAATAGAGGGCCTATAACACTTCCTTGGGGAACGCCGGATATTACTTCTGTTTTACTCGATGACATTCCGTCTATTATTAAGAACTGTGACCTTTCTGACAGGAAATCAAGAATCCAGTCGCACGACTGAGGCGATACTCCGTAGGCACGCAGTTTGATTAGAAGACGCTTTTGAGGAACGGTGTCGAAAGCCTTCTGGAGATCTAAAAATATGGAACCAATTTGACATCCCCTGTCGATAGCTCTTATTACTTCATGAGTATAAAGAGCTAGTTGTGTTGCACAAGAACGATATTTTCTGAATCCGTGCTCACTATATGTCAATAAATCGTTTCCTTTGAGGTACTTCATAATGTTCGAATACAGTATATGTTCTTAAACCCTACTGCAAATCGACGTTAGTGATATAGGCCTGTTGATAGGAACGAATGACGGCTGCGGAGACGCAACTGGGCGAGTATGCATGTAACTGTTAAGCAGCTTACCGCCCACATGAACCAAGGGGCTGCCGACAATGTCTTCTCAACGACCGTTGGGCGAATCTATCAGCACAGGGCCCTTTGCAGCACACACCTGGTTCATGCACCCAGGCCTACTGCTGTCCATCGCCGACGAAGGGTGGAATCTGCTCACCAATATCGCAACTGGACGTTTACTGAGAGGCTACAATGAGCTTAGATTAATCACGTTTCATGCCCCATCGTCCGCAACTCGTGGTCGTGCGGTAGCGTTCTCGCTTCCCACGCCCGGGTTCCCGGGTTCAATTCCCGGCGGGGTCAGTTATTTTCTCTGCCTCGTGATGACTGGGTGTTGTGTGATGTCCTTAGGTTAGTTAGGTTTAAGTCGTTCTAAGTTCTAGGGGACTGATGACCATAGATGTTAAGTCCCATAGTGCTCAGAGCCATTTGAACCATGCCCCATCGTTTAGGTAACTTGACGCATACTGCGTGGAACATCTGAAAGCAAACAGCGAGCAACCAGGCTGGAGCGTGATGGTCTGGGGAATGTTTTAGTAACATTCCCTGGGTGATCTCGCCACTCTGGAAGGCATAGCTGATCAACACAAGTATGCATCTATCGTTGTGGAGCATGTCCACCCCTACACGCTGTTTGTTTTTCCTCGACACGGTTGCATCTCAGGGCAATGCAAAGTTACACAGCTCGTAGAGTACCTGCAGGTTTCGAAGAGCACCAGGATGAGTTTACCGTACTCCACAGCCCACCATTGTCTCGTAATTCAAAATGGTTCAAATGGCTCTAAGCACTTTGGGACTTAACATCTGACGTCATTACTCCCATAGACTTAGAACTAATTAAACCTAACTAAGCTAAGGGCATCACACACATCCATGCCCGAGGCAGGATACGAACCTGCGACCGTAGCAGCCGCGTGGTTCCGGACTGAAGCGCCTAGAACAGATGGACCACAGCAGGCGGCCTCTCGTAATTCAAACCCAATCTAGAATCTCTGGAATCATTTCGATCGGGCTGCTCGCACCACGGATCCTCATTCGAGAAACCTAGAGCTGGTGGCCACGGAACTGGAGACAGCATGGCTGTATATCCCTTTCAGTACCTTCCAGAACTTCAATGGCGGTTCCTGCACGCCTCGTGCATCAATATTTGCTTATTACGGCTTTTGGCACAGTCTGAATGGAATAAATCCTTACTTACGCTATTACACCGGTGACTGGTGCAAACTGGTATTGGCAGGTTTTATTTATCTCATTTTGTTCGTAGCTGTTTGTTGTGTTTGTTCGGGGGGGACGTCCGATGGCACCCGTTCAAATTTATCGCTGACTCTTTCACTTTTTTTTTTTTTATTCCAGATAGCAAATCGCCCTCTGACCGAACACACTGAGCTACATTTGTGGCATAGGTAAACTCACCGAATGGGGTAGCAGACTGGACTCGCATTCGTGGGACGACGGTTCAAACCCGCGTCCGGCCTTACTGATTTAGGTTTTCCGTGATTTCCCTAAATCGTTTAAGGCAAATGCCGGGGTTGTTTCTTCGAAAGGGCACAGCACCTTTCCTTCTCCACCCTTCCCTAATCCGATCTTATGCTCCGTCTCTAATGACCCCGTTGCCGATGGGACGTTAAACACTTATCTAGACAGGTACACTCATATTTAAGTACTAGACAACGCTTCCTCGTCAGTACTCTGACGCATTAAATTTCTTGCAGTCGTTGATCACAAACGGTTATTTCCATGTTAAGTTATTTTGTTTCAACAACTTAAGTCCGGGAGCACACTGGGACGCAGGCGAAGCATATCAGGACAGCGGTTTGCACAGACTGGTATCCTACGCTGCATGACATTACCTGTGATACCTGTAATACCTCACTGTAGAGCTCTGGTCACCGATTACAGAGGTGGAGCTGGCCTGTGGATTCATATCGTTCACAGCGACCGACACGATGCATATATGCAAAATACTCTAAACAATTCATATCTGTTCTCTTACATCAACATGGCAGGCGCAACGTAATTGTGGTGTCGTCTGAAGGACAGTTGCTGCCTCACGACGAATACACAAATGACAGTCGTTGCTTGACGTGGTAACGAATGAGAGACGTCAGCGTTGACTCATAATGAAGATTACCTATTTATATGAATGCGTGGTGTGAAAGACCAATCAGGGAATTATCAACAGAATAAGATTGCGGTAATACATTAGAAGACGCTTACTTAACCAGAACACTTACTCCCTTCATGTAAGCTAGTAATTTTACAATCTCAATCGTGGTTTTGATCCGACAAATGGTAACAGGAAATTTAGTGCTCCACAAACGTTTCCTGAGTTTTCGATCTTTACTGTGGAGACACTGTATGAAACTGAAGGACATATGAAACACTATTCCCGAAATTCATTGTCTGTTACCTTTTATCTGCAGTGTCAAAATGGATCACCCTTAAGTACATATAATTTTCGTGAAAACTCAGTATTTAATGCCTTGTTCAAGATACTATACTGGCGCATTTGTTGATAGTAAGTGGTAACGTCAATGGTGGTAAGCAATGTACAATTTCATTGGCAAAGTATGTAAAATTTTACTTCGTTTTATACGGAAATGTACGAACCCCAACATTTTTCAATATCAGTTTAAATTTCATAAATACTTGCTTTGTTCATGAATAGTAACTGTGTAACTGTAGTGGTGTAACCGAGCAAACGGTTTCAACTTATATGAAAAAAGTAGCTGTATTGTTTATTGATCTTGGTTTTTTGAGTTGCACGCATTTAGTATCTTATGTGTTGCTTTCTGTTGCATCTCATGTCATTTTGCTGAACGGAATGTACGAATAAAGCAAAACTCAAATATTGGAGAATCAGTTTACTTATGAGCCTGTGAGTCAGCCTGCCGGTGATTGCATGAGACGAGATTTTTGAAATAATACAACTACTTTCGGTTTCAGCACAGGCCTAGAAACATTTCATATCCGTTCTCTTACATCAACCTGGCAGACGCAACGTAATTGTGGTGTCGTCTGAAAGACGAATTCCCGTTTCACAGTTGCTGCCTCACGACGAATCCACAAATAAGGACAGTCACTGCTTGACGTAGCAACGAATGAGAGACGTCATCGTAGACACACCCTTAAGATTACCTATTTATATGAATGCGTGGTGTGTCCTTTCGGACATGTCCGAAAGGCGGAACACCACGCATCCATATAATTGATTCGCCTCGATGGGCAACGAATCAACCTTCTTCGGTGTCGATGCACCATTACGTCTGACCTCCCTCTGGAATACTGAAGTAGCCATCATGGAGGACATGGGCAAGGACTGCCGACAGGCAGCTACCGGTGGGGATGTGGGTCGGTCGAGAGGGGTGACGAGATAATCCTTGCAGTTGTGATAAAGTGTGACCAGGTTGCGCAGCGGTCAAGGGCAACCCAACTGCCTATTAAGCAGGGGATCCCGAGTACGAATCCCTTTCAAGCAGACATTTTCAATCGCGTCGCTGATTCCACATTAATTGTCGTTTTCCTTTTGTTTCATTTCGCTCGGCTCCATCTTCAGTTTACATAATATTACTTACGTCAGAGCTCAGTACCGCTCTCACCGACTCTGTAGTCAGCGCTTACGACGACGGCACCATCTTTCTTCAGATCCACCAGCGCGAGTCATATTAGAGGACAGGACTGAATATTGAAGATTATGTCAGCTTAATATTCAGGTGAGACTGTCTTTCTGTGTAGTACCAAGTGATAAGCTATGGCATTCAGCGACGGTAACAAGTACACATATCATTCCTGTAGACACGGATTGTTACCAAGTTAAGTATTTCAGATGGTTCAAATTTTAACAAAGTGCTCTGATATTTTGTGTATGGTAATACTCATTTGACCTCCTTCTCAAGTAAAACTAGGATTGCTGGGACCCATTACAGCGTCGACACGAGTATCTCAATTGGTTTTCCGTCAGGCACTACAGTGATAGGCTAATATGGAAAAGAGAGCTAATAATCATTATCTGTTCTGCTGCAGTGACACTTGATGGCCGCCATACTGCAATGCAAGATTCTAAGCATGAGAACAGATCGCAATGATGAGTTAAGCTCATTGCCAAATAACTGATAATTATGTGACAGTTAGTGCTAAAGGTAAACATAGTTGCAGCTATAAATATTTCAGCATGCAGATTAAAACTAACAACTCACAACCACTTTAAGCTTCAGAACCATATGACATGTCAGGAATGCTGGAGCCTTTAGCCGGCAACACAGTGTCAACCTGTCAACCTCTGAACATTTATTCGGAACAAAAGCTTCTTACTTCAATTACAGTATGATTGTGCACATTGTGTAGTATTCAATCTCGTTCACAATTACAAGCGGATAGCCGTCCTATTTAACCAGCCCACATTTCTTTACAGCCTATTTATTTTACGTATTTCTGTTTGATATCAAAAGCACGTGTGTGGGTGTCTGTACGTTAAAATTAATAGTCATGTTCTGATGCAGTTTTGTTATCATGAGAAGTGGTAAAACGGGCGTCAAAGAGAAGCAATTAATCTGAAATGTGTGTGTATGTAATTAGCGCTAATTTTGAATGGTACTCATTTTATTAAATCTGTGTGCTACATGAGTAATTGACGTCAAAGCGAAAGCGTATAGGTCACGTGTCCGTGTGATCGTAGCCATTCCGTGTTACCATCAGCTTACTGCAGTCTGCGGAAGCTGCTGGAAAGGCGAGGGTTGCGCTAATGCAAGAAAAATTTAGAGAGAGGTTCCGCGCGTCCAATCAGCCATGACAGTCAACACTTTTAACATATCGTGTACAGGCGTAGGACATAGCACATTTCTCAAAGAATTTTGAATTCGATGTAATACTTATCGCGTCCTCGCATGGACCAGGATAATTTTAACTGATGGCTGGCTTATAATTAACACTCTATGTGCTTAACGTATTCTGAATGGCTACGTGGGCTTCCAGACAGTGGTTTTTACGAACCTTTATTGGGTGGCGCAACTGCCATGCGTCTTCCAGGCAACCAGTTTTGCACCGAGGGTTTTCCAACCGAAGCCTCCCCCTCAGATGATCTATAGTAGTCCTCAACCAGCAACTGATGTATTGTGACCGTTAATCAGGCAGTGCCCTTGGCGACAGCCCTCGTTTCCTCATAGTTTCGTAGGTCTACACTACTTTGGTTCTACAGACTGAGACTGATGGAAACAGTTACTGCCCGGAAAGAAAAGCCACGGCTTCTCACAGATGATCTTCACCACCTGACGAAGTAAATGTGCAGAATAGGAAAGAAATGTATCACTTCAGAAGAAGACACCCCAAGAAAATACAGCGACTGTTTCTGAATTTTTAAAGATGAGTTTGAAGGTCTGAAAGATAAAACTTTAGATTTCTTAACAAATATTACAATTTATGGGAACTTCACGACTACATTGTGTAAAGCTAGAAAGGCAGCTATTGGGATGATCCTGAACCCCGGTACTACTGAGCGAAGACACATTGAAAATAACTGAAGGCAACAGGTGAACAGGTTCTAGAAAACTGAAGATGGGTAAGTTACTGGTGTTCAGTGGCTCAGCGAAAAATTCGTCTGTTCTTATGAACGGGACATTGACATCTTTCCGAAACAATCCAGACAACTGTACAACACATACGTTGACATTGAAAGCTCGGAAGAAAAGAAGTAGGCATTTCCTGTTTTATTTTCTTTGATTCCAGACAAAAGTCGAAATACATATAAGACATTTTTATGGATAGAGAGATACGGTGCCTGTTCGTCAATAAAAACTGCAGTGCAAGACATTGAATTGACTACAAATGAATCTATGAAAACAGTATTCCTCAAAACATCCCTTTTTCACTTTCAGCAATGTCTGAGGAAGAAAATACAAGAACTGGGGTTAAGAGAGGAGTTTTAGGATAGACAGAGTCCGACTGTTTTGCTGCAATGGTACAGTCGGCCGGAGTGGCCGAGCGGTTCTAAGCGCTACAGTACGGAACCGCGCGACCGCTACGGTCGCAGGTTCGAATCCTGCCTCGGGCAAGGATGTGTGTGATGTCCTTAGGTTAGTTAGGTTTAAGTTGTTCCAAGTTCTAGGGGACTGATGACCCAGCAATTAAGTCCCAAAGTGCTCAGAGCCATTTCAACCATTTTTGCAATGCTACATCTTGTTCCCCACAGTGTGACACAAGACAAACTGAAGTAGATGTAACGTACGTACAAGTAAACGTAACTCTAGCATCGGAACACGTTTGACTAACGCAGGAAAAGTAAGAAAAGGCCACAAGAAGCGTATAAATAGTATATATGTTTCTAACCAATACGACGGGATTCTGATGAAGCTAGTCAGCTCTTGCAGGTCACCTGATGATATGCAAATAGCCAGCGTACGTTGCAGTAAGCAGCTGTTTCAGTACCGTATTGCCGGTACCAGTATGTCGGCAGAACCTGCAGTGTTGCCGAAATCTGGTACGCCACTTGAATGTTATGGCAAGGTGTCTAGGCGACACCTGCAGAGTCTGCACAAAGACGCGCTGGATTAGGTTGCATATAGGCAGCGCCTGCCCTGCCAGCAAAGGGCATCAAATCGGCGACCGCTATAGATCAGGCGATTAATCCTTGGTCTAGCAAAGCATCATCGCTCGGGTAGTGTCCACTGCTGCAGCACTCGCCGTCAGTAGGTATCATGCAGCTGGTTGATTTAACGCACGGATTTGCTTATAGAACAAATAAGCCCGAGGAACGAACTCTCTACCAACCACCGACCTTCTTACATACCACCATCTCCGGACGCCATCAACCTGAAGCTGGGTGCCGCAATATGCACCTATTTCTAAATTTTACTGCATAATGTATTAGTATGCGCTGGAAAGAGATTATCTGCTAAGATTTTCACACTGCATCTACCGTGATGAGCCAAAACATTACCTCAGCTCACCTCGAGCGTGAAAGCCACCTTTTGACATTGTGGGCCCGGAAAGCTTGCTGTGTCTGTAAACCGGGATAGATGCCGATCTGGCAGATTTGGCGAGTGTATCGAACGTATCATTCAACGCACATTGTTGAAAATAGAGCTCCACAGCGAAAGACCCCTACCTGCTCCCTGAGTGTAGTAAGCTCAGTATCATCGAGGCTGAACCGTATGTTAATAGAAAAGATTCAGATGGTCGGATTATGATTCTTGTCACACTAGTTTCATGGGCGTCTAAATATATAACCTCATCCAGGCGCAAGGTCTGTTAAACATGCACTGTGTAATGGACGCAGACATTTGGGGGCAATATTGCCAATGACATTCACGTGGGCGTTTATTGGACCTGTGATAGTAACTGAACGACCACAAGAGCTGGCAGCTACATGAACACATATTTTATCCAGATGAATTTCAACATGCGTGATATCTTCCCCGATGGCAATGATATCTTTCTGCAGGATAACTTTCTGTCTCACAATAACAGAACCGTCGTACATTAGTTTGAAGAGTATGATGTATTGACAAACTAAGTTGCCTGATCTAAACTGGGTGGATTACATGTGAGGCGCTGTCGGGGACCAGCGCCGCTCCCACAAATGGCTCTGAGCACTATGCGACTTAACTTCTGAGTTCATCAGTCACCTAGAACTTAGAACTAATTAAACCTAACTAACCTAAGGACATCATACACATCCATGTCCGAGGCAGGATTCGAACCTGCGACCGGAGCGGTCGCTCGGCTCCAGACTGTAGCGCCTAGAACCGCACGGCCACTCCGACCGGCGGTCGCTCCCACAAACAACAAACTTGTAATTTATGGAAATTGCATCACATGTAGGTACACATCTGGTGCCACATACCTCCAGGAAAACCAACGATTTTTCTAATTATTGTCTGCTGAATCGCTGCTACATTACATTCTTGAAAGTTAAGTCATTGGTGATCGTGTTTGATCGAAATTGAATTTGGATGCAACACTTCCATTGCTCAATTCGCCCCTCCTCCCTATGCTCCACACTAGTGAGCCCTCACACTCGGACTGAGGAGACGGAACAGTCAGTCTGACATGCCTACACGTGCTCCTACTCCCTCCAACGGAATCGGCAAGGTGTCACGCTGTCAACACCACTACAATATATTTAATACATTTTACTCTACGTTTAGCGGACTCACGCATAACCGAAGGGTATCAAAAAGTATTTCACTGTAGTCTTTCAGGCACATTACGGAAAAACTATGCTCAGACGTATACACGCTGTTAAGGCATAATCGTCCACCAAAAATAATAACAAACGGAATGCTGACGAAGCATTCCAAATAAAAGATTGTTACAAGTATTTAAATTTACAATGACAGAAACTTCACAACCAGTGGTACTTTCCCCTTAAGAATCACAAGAAATATTTAGAGAGAGTTAGCAATTTGTTTAAAAATAAATCATGGACACAAATCCATTACAAATTTACATGATAAATATAGATTAATTAGACTGGCATACATTGAGCTCTTGAAATAATATTGGCGCAACCGGCACACAAAACTTTACGCAATGTAATTGTTACAACCTTACACCAATACGACACATATACAGGGTGATTATAATTTAAGTTAAACTTTCAATCTGCTGCAGAAATAACATCATTGACCAGAATGAGGTCAACGAAATATAATCTGAGAAGAGGCGAAACGTATGGCAGAAGAAAAATACAAGCTGTAGCAATAGATGGCTCTGTAAGCATCATAGTTTAATAGTTGTCGACTACAAATGACAAATCAATCATAGAACAACGTTTAAGGTGTACGTCTGGCGTTAAACAAACTGTACTACTCAGTGTGTATGGATGTAAAGGTGTCATAATGTTAATTACGTAAGCCCAACGACCACGCCAAGATCACATAACATCGGACGGGGAAAATCGGCTTTTAAGTGTCCTGCGGCCAAAAACCGAATAAAAAACACCACTCACATCGGTTTTTAATTCTGCTGAGGCCAAACACCGCATAAAAAACATCAATTAAAGACAAATCGTATTATTAATTTCCGTGTGAATGGCGCAAAACATGTTCAATATGCTGTCCACCGTTTTCTGCAACAATTTAAATAGAGACACAGCATGCCCACCACTGATCGAAGTGTTCCGTGTTCACATTCAGGATGTGTTGCGCAATGTGTGCCTTCAATGCAATTAAGTTTGCAATCGGAACATTGAACACAAAATCTATCGGACAGTACCACTGGCAGAGGTCTCATGGATTAAGATCAAGAGATCGGGGTGGCCAGGATGTAGCCACAGGGCAGCTGATGATTCCAGCATTTCCGAAATGGCGCTTCAGCACCTGCTTAATTGGATTTGCAATGTGCGAAGGTGGGCCATTATGCTTAATAATGATCCCATCCACACATCCAAGCCGTTGAACAGCTGGAATGACGTGGTTGCGCAAAAGACACTCATAGCGCTTGCCAGTGACAGTACAGGTAACAGAAACGAAAGCACCTGTCTCTTCGAGAAAGTATGGCTCTTTGATAAATGATGCCGTAAATCCGCACCACACCTTTCAGGATGAAATGGTACTGTTTGACTTGCATGTTGATTTTCCGTTTCCCATATTCGACAATCATGAGTGTTGACATATCCTGTCAGATGTAAGTAGACTTCGTCTGTCTACAAAATCTTCCACGGCCAATCAGTGTCTACGTCCACGTGAGCAAGAAATTCTAAGCATTCGCCTCTCTTCCTGTCAGGTCAACAGGAAGCAACTCGTCCATATGGGTAAATTTTAATGGACAGCAAAGAAGGAAGTTTCATAGGTTTTTACGCACCGTGATAAAAAAAAAAAAAAATGGATCCAATCGCTCTGAGCACTATGGGACTTAACTGCTGAGGTCATCAGTCCCCTAGAACCTAGAACTACTTAAACCTAACTAACCTAAGGACATCACACACATCCATGCCCGAGGCGGTCATTGGGCCAACGCCTTGTTTCAAACTCTTCGGTGTTCGGAACTTCTGCAGAATGACGTGTGCACAGTCACCCTTCTTGTAATACAACTTTACAAACAGAGTGCGGTTCTGCATTGAGACAGTCATGGCGAACGTCGCAGACGCGAAAGGGGCAAAAGCCGTGTACCCGACGTGTTTATACCAACTTCAATGGGTCGTGCGCACGACAGGTGATTTCATTTACGTATTCTGACACATACGGCACCATCTACTGATCTATTTTCACACTAATTTTCTCTTCTGCCATGCGTTTTCCTCTGCTCCGAAAATATTAAAGTTTGACTTCATTTTGACCAGAGGAGTTATTTCTACAGTGTTTTGAAAGTATAATTTTAATTATAATCATTCTGTATATCGAATCATCTGTTAAACCACTTCGGCACTAAAAGCGCAGTAAATATTCAAAAGCAATCAGATTGCTAGCAAATTTCATAAATTAATTTCGGACTGAAACAGAACTGCCAGGTTAGCCGAGAGTGCTAATGCACTGCTTCCTGGACTCGGGTAGGCGCGCTGGCTCCGGATTGAATACTCCTGGCGGTTAACGACGAGGGCCGTGGTGTCGGCCAGCCTGGATGTAGTTTTTAACAGGTTTTCCACATCCCACTAGGTGAATGCTGGGCTGGTCGCCACGCCCTCCTCAGTTACACGTCTCGCAGGCATCTTAACACGTTCACACTATTCCATGGATTACACTATACGCAGACAGCTGGGATACACTAATTATGTCCTGGGGGATACAGGGTGGCGGCAGGAAGAGCATCCGGCCACGCCTTAATATTAACCTTGCCACATCTGTTCCTAACGATGACGACCCTGTGAAACCGCGGGGTAACGGCACAAGCGAAAGAAGAAGAATACTCTCGGACTGTAACACCACAGTCCTTTCCATCACCTACAGGACACACCTTTACAGCCATACGTATGTAAAGAAAAGACAAACGATACTTAACACTTATTTTAAAACAGGAAAAGAAAGATAAAGAATATTGGTATCCAAAAGTAGCCCTCGCTTACATTAGAGGCCAATGCACTGACATACTCTTTTCAACAACGCTATAATCTCATGTACGGACGCAACATTAACGCAATGAATGAAATATAATACGTGACGGGAGAGGTATATCCAAAAGGACAAAGTAGCAATGACAGTCAAAACAGTGTCCATCATACGCTGATCAACGACAAGCCACATCACTCTAATTATAACCAACGATGTTGGACAATCAGTGTCGCTGAAACACTGAGAAACAACACTTTCATACCCGTCCCACTGCTGTATCATCCCGCAGCGGGAAAGAGGAAAACTTAGCCACACCAGCTTTTGTCGTATCCATTCTCCTCCAGAGATCATACACTTTCGGGGCTCGTGATGCGGTCGCAAGGTGGCGCTTACGGAGAGACAGGACTGACCGAGCGAACGTGTGGAGTCTGAGGCGTAGTCAATAACAGCGTGTAGTTGGTTGTTGATACGAAAGGCAAACTTGGCAGTTAAGACTGTCGCTACGAAAAGGCGCGTTCGGATCAACGCGGGCTGTATTTGGATCGTTTTCTGGTAGACTGCGTAGCGAAGAAGTTTGTTGGTAGTTAGCCGATTGTATGTTGTTGAGGGTCCTGACTCGTGACCTACCTTTCCGGTGCTGTTGGACATAGATTGCAACTGACGTAATGAGGTGATACTGAATTTACGTTGCTCGTTGGAGACACATTTTCTGCCCTCCTTGTTGCAAGTGTGATGAACCTGAGACAGATTACTGGTTGATTCTCGATCACCAAACTCTGTGCACAATTTTTCTAGTGGTTTCCCGCTACGAAACTTGTTGTGCCATTCTGACTGTAGTAATTCGTGTTGCTGTCTACCTGCTTCGGTATTGAAATTGACCACCTAAAACTTGGGTCTTACTGCGTATTATTTCTTAATCTTAGTGTTTAGTCTGTTTCAGGAAGCACTGTATATCTATTCAGAGATATGCACCAATTCCGTCAGATCTTTCTTGAACGTTTGGGTCTATCAGTGACGTACAATTATTGTAATTCTAATTTATCATTGTAAGTCTTTCCTTGGGCCATGTATGGTCATTCAGCCAGATCTTTCTTTCATCTTAGGGTCCATCAACGACGTGTAATTATTGTAAGGCTGATTTATCAGTTTCCGCATTTCCTGGAGGTTATCTTATGTCAGCGCGATTTGAATAACCTGTTTAAAATACCTGGAGTTTGCGTGTGATTCGGTCATTACTCGGAGGCAGTGACCATAAGTCTAACCTGTTTTGGTACTAATTTCATGTTGTTTCCTATAGTATTTTCTAAGTGCACTGCCTTTGGTTTATAAGGATAGGGTTAGTTATTTAAGGATTTTAAGTTTTATCGGGTTCGTTATCAATAACAGGGACGCGCGATTTACTGGATCGTAATTTCTTACGATTTGTTGTATCTCTGAGCCTGGGTCATGGGTATGACCGACTTCGGCCCCTAGCGTGTCTTTCTTATTTAGTGGAATCTAACGATCCGTTTATTTTCCAGGTACACTCAGTACTGTTTGAGGGATTATATGTGAAACAAAGTCGTTCTGAGACTTGTATACCTAGCACTATTGGTGGTCGGGAGAACTGGTGATTGAGCAGGACAACTGGCCGTCGTCCACCCTGTCTTTACTGTACGGCGCTCGTGTCCGTACCTAGATAAAGCCTGGAGCTCGGGAATATTCATAAGGTAAGTGCCGTTTACTGATCTAAAGTGTACAAACTTAAAAGACATTTCTGTATATGTAGTTATTACCTGTCCTTTTCAGGCGTTGACTATGTTTCAAGTGAAAGCCCGCGAGAATCACGGTACAACAATCCCATTAAATGCATTATCGTAAATCGGCTGCTGCTGCCATCTGCTGTGAAACTAATAATCATTAGAAAGACAAGCTGTTCGGGGAATTGTTACTGAATCCTAGTTTGTTGCTTTTATTGTTTGAATCTGTATCAGAATTATTGTCTCAAGGAAAACTTTTGCGTGTTTAGATATCTGTTAACCAGTGATTTTCATTATAATGGTTGTATGGATTTATTTGCATGAATAAAACAGTGTGCGATAAAAGGTGAATGAAGTTCTTTGTCCCCCAAGGTCGATTTTTTCCATTTAGTGCTCTACGGGCGTTTTATGATTCACCGATGTATTCTCTTATCAAATGGTTTGGCAGGTGGTGGCGGGAATCCCTTTTCCTGATAATTACCTTTATTCACCCATTATAGTTTTCTGAAATGTCTTTTGCTATTTTGTAAATGATTACTAATTTTTCCGCCGTTTCTGGTACATATCTTGCAATTATGGAGGCCAGTTGTCCGGGAATATCTTTTCTGTTCCGAAAACATTTGCTGTATGAAGTGAGAATACGCAGCAATCGGGTGAAGGAATCGTGACTGACCTGGCTGCTCCGTTACGTCTTGTTCTTGATCAGCCACACAGTCCCACGTGAGGTGAGGTACAGGGTGAAAGTTATTGAAATATATGAAATGTGTTAGGTCGTTCAAACTGCACCGTTCGCCGATGATGAGAATTAGTATGCGCATATATTGTTTGGTTTAGCAACAAAGCCCATTTTTAATTGGCTTGGTTCGTTAGCATGCAAAACTGGGGCATTTGGGGGAGTGAGAAACCGAATTTCGCGACCCGAGAACTCTCTTCGGCCTCAAAGGGCGAGAGTGTGGTGTGCAGTGTGCAGTCTGAGAATAATCGGTGCGATATTACGTGATGCCACGGTGGCTACCAAATGGTACGTAAAGGTTTGGAAGATGATTTCATCCGTATTATCCAAAGTGACCCTGACTTTCACAAGATGTGGTTCGTGCAAGACGGCCGGCCGGAGCGGCCGTGCGGTTATAGGCGCTACAGTTTGGAGCCGAGCGACCGCTACGATCGCAGGTTAGAATCCTGCCTCGGGCATAGATGTGTGTGTTGTCCTTAGGTTAGTTAGGTTTCATTAGTTCTAAGTTCTAGGCGACTGATGAGCTCAGAAGTTAAGTCGCATAGTGCTCAGAGCCATTTGAACCATGCAAGTCGGGGTTCGTCTCCTTGGAAACAGATGAATGTTCGACGTCTTGGACGAGCACATTGAGGGGCAATGTACTCTGGCTCTGCAGTACCCGGAGGCCTCGATTGGCCGCCATATTCTCTAGATCTGAACGTATCCGACTCTACTTTATGGGCCTATATTAAAGACAAGGTGTAGAGCAATAACCGAAGAACCATGAGTGAGCTGGTTTATGAGGCGAGAAACTTTAGTTTTACGTCGAGCATAGAGAGTTTCATCTTGAGACCGACAATAGTGTCCCCTCAATACGAGAAGGATCGCACGTTGGGCCGTCCGCATTTTGCCCTTCCGATTTACTTTTAAGCACTTAAGGGGTACAAAGAATCAAACTGCTGATGCCTAAGTCGGTTTGTTGAAAAGGATGGTTCCGATTATCAACTGTTTTGAAACTCAGCGTGTGGGTTACTTTGAGACCGTTGTCAATGAGGTACTGTTTCTATTTGCAGATCTGAAACAGAAACAATAGGGTGATCCCTTTATTAATCAGATTAAATGCAAATTACTTGAGGGGGAGCAGGTTGAGGCATATGCACTTCAAAAAGGACTGGTGTACCATGAGAAGAAAATTTGTTTACCGAAGGAGTTGATATCTCCCCTCTTTTACTATTTCCATTATTCCGTGGTGGGCGGCATTAAAGCGCCTATAAAACCATCACCAAGATAAAACAACATGTCACATGTCCCTCCTTGTACGAGGATACTAAGCGTTTGGATGGAGGAGTACCGAAAATGTAAGAAGGCGAAACCCAATCCGAATTCGCGAAAAGGGCTCGTGCATTCCACCCATGAGAAAAACATTATGCATAAGTTCTAAATATATTATATCAGCCCACTGCCTCGGACCGAAGATGGGAATCGCTATAGTATGGTGGTATCTGATGCCTTCTCACGTTTAACATAGTTGGTTTACAGCCGTGGGGTTACCACTGCCTTGTCCATTAAACATCTGACCAGGTTATTTTCGACATTCGGACTTACTAAGTCTTTGTTGAGCACAACTCCCCGGAATTTACTTACAGAGAATTTTTGCTTTGGGAGTGCAGTCTATCACGTAACCACCACTCCGCCTTATCCCTGGTTCTCCTTTGCAGGAAGAGTTAACCGGAACCTCTAGTCCGCACTGATTATTTATCGTGCGAGAGACCTGAAATGGAGGGATGCTCCAGTTCGGATACGTGATTCCTTAATCGTAATACACTTACACACCACATCTGAAATACCATAAAAGAGGAAGCGGGTGGAATCATGGTTTGGTTGTCAAAATTTATAATGAAGACAGTTTATTTAGATTACCCCTTAAAAAAGAATTGACAATTACAAATTGTGGACGAGCCACTAGATAAAACTTCGTAAATACAGTTAGAAACCCAACGTACTCAGTCTCTAACAAACAATTACAAATTAAGAGAACACTTGAACAGTAGTGCCAAGCTAAGATGGCATTACATAACATGATAGAACCACTCACATAAAAAAACTACAACAGAAACACTGATCTTTAAAAAATAAATGTTAACGTGCACAGACGTGTTAGTAAACAAATTACTAGAGAAAGCTGCACAAGGAGCTCAGCAGATGCTATGCAGTTGAAAACAATTTCATATACAAACAGCTTACATACAATATGTATATCCACCGGCTTAATCCGCCTTGACGGAAGGAAGATAAATACCAAATTTTGGAAACCGATATCTGGACAAATCCGGTAGTGGCCAGGTTCTTAAATACTGCCAGGCCTAGTCCTTGGATGACATTTCACTCCCCGCCAGGACGCTGGCACAATCAAAGATTTCTGCGCGAATCACAAAGACATTCCAATAAATCTGAAACATAGGAACACTCGGCACAACATTTGACTTACTTACACATGGACAACTATATTAATTCCGTGTAGGCTTTAAAAACGGCAACATAAAATCATTTGATTGCAAAAGACACAAAGCACTAGTAATACTTCTGAGAAAATTTTTAAATAACGGCCACCATTTAACCAGGCCAACTGAACTCTTCCACACCGTCTTAAGGTTCGACTATGAAAGTCTCACCATAATAACAAAGTTTAAAATCTCTGAGTGCGTCGGTGAACAAACACCATCACGAGGACTTACTCCGTATCAGGTACACAATACGAGGGAGCGGGTTCCACAGCTTCATCGCTTCCCTTCAAATTCTGTTCCCAGCGAAGTCACATAACTTGTATCTCCAAGCTGCCCATGTCGGAAAAACGCCCAACCGATTTCACACCACAACATGTAACGGTCATCACGCTCGTTCGGCAGCCGTTGACACTCATCTCCCCGCGAATGTCCCCAGATCTCGAGGGTTACCCGTCGAACGCTAACCACCAACTCGCTTCTCCCGCCAACCCGGAAGATAAGACAAGCGAAAGCAAAGAAACTTAGCTCAACCACAATCGATCTCAACGATACATGAGCAAAATAACCCTGGCGACCGCTCGCCATTGCTCAGCCTCGCCCTCCTAAGCAAGAGGATACCGCCCAGGGGTGGGAAAGAATCTCCCAATTCATCCCAAATGAACCTCGCTGAGATGTACCCTAAACAGCTTACCCGACACGATCTCCCTTACCTCCAAGTTAACCTTGCTCAAGATTTCACAGATAAGACGAGGGCCCCTATTCTCGGTTTTAATTTTCCCTTAGTACCTAGACTAGACGGAGCCGCCAAGTTACGGATAAAAACCAAGTCCCCAATCTGTCCCGAAAATGCTCTACGACCCTTCTTATATCGAAGCTGCTGTCGCCGGAGAGTTGCCCGGATATTCTGTCTGGCCCTTTTCCAATTCTCACGGAGGCTCGGAGGGGTTGATGGGTGTTGGTAAGAGGTCGTTTATACTCCACAAGTTTGATAACGGAGAATTAATGGTATAGGCAAATATTAATGCAGCGGGTGTCATCCCGGTTGCTTCATGTTTGGCAGTATTAAACTCCTGATTGAGCCAGGGCAAGGTTATATCCCATCCACCAGGTGACCGGGCATGGTGGATGGTTAGGGCTGCTTTTAAATTCCGATTATCTCTTTCGACAAATGACGCCTTAGGATAATAAGGCTTGGTAGTAGTATGTAATACCCTGATTGAAACAGATGGCCTTAAACACACGAGACAGAAAGGCGGGTGCATTGTCGCTTACCAATGATTTTGGCGGTCCAAACCAGGATATAACCTTCGACAATTGCTGGGAGGTGATTTCAGCAGTGACCCCCCCCCTCCCCCGAGCAGGAACGAGCCACGTAAACCGGGAGAAAGCATCCACGACAACCAAGATGTAACGGTTGCGTTTCTTTGTCCGGCGCAACTGTCCAGTATAGTCGATAGAAGCTTTATCGAGGGGATACTACTCCCCCTGTGAGTATAGAAGCCCACGAGACACCTCGGAATCAGGCTTCGGCCTTTTGCAGAGATCACACTACCCGACCAGTCGCCTAATGTCACGATAAAGAGAGGGCCACACAAAATGTTCGCGGATCATGCCCAAGCACTTTTACAGGCCCAAATGACCGCCAAGAACAGAATCGTGATAATACCGGAAGAACACACCCTCCATTGTCGATCACCACTACACTGCTTAAACAGTATCACTTGTTGGAGGCAATAACCCGGCACCGAAACCCCTGCCATGACCCTTTCTCGAATCGGACCACAACACGGGTCCTGCGCCTGCTTCTCCTTAAGCCCGCCCAACCGGTTAGGAAGGTCCGACAAAATCACCTCAACACTAATATCCTCTTCGCCTTGCTCCTGACCTTCCTGGGAGTCGGGTGTAAACATAGGACTCAGAGCATCGGCATTATCCGAGCCTTTAATATGTGTGACTTGAAAACGAAAGGCAGATATGCGGACAGCCCAACGTGCAATTCGGCCACTATTCCACGGCCTAGCCAAGACCCAACTTAATGCTTGGTTGTCCGTCTCTAAAACAATTTCTTGATGCTCCAGATAGAAACAAAACTTTTCCAAGGCAAAAACAACGCCCAGAGCCTCTAATTCACATACAGAATACTTGAATTCTGGAGCAGTCAGTCGTCGTGACGCATAAGCTAGATGTCGCCTCTTCCCTTAAATTTCTTGAAGTAAAACTGCCGCTACCGCGGTATGACCGGCGTCGGTTTGTGCCACAAACGTTCTACTAAATCCCGGTACAGCCAACAACGGGGAATTAGTAGTTGCAGTCTTAATCTGAGAGAAGGCTCGCTGCTGATTTTCTCCCCATACGAAATCGCTATTCTTCTACCAAGGATGATTAAGGGCGGCTGCCAGATGGACGATATTGGCAATGAATTTACGGAAGAAATGCGCCATGCCAATGAAGCGAGCGACAGCTTTCTTATTCTGGGAAGGGGGTCGATGCTTACGCCTTTTGCAGATACCACATGGCCTAAGAAAGAAATCCGTTCTTTACACAAGGTGTTCTTAGAAGGTTGGACGGTGAGGCCAGCCGAACGCAACCCTAGGAAAACCTGCTCCTTGTGAACAAGGTGTTCCTCAAAGGTGCTACTGTAGGTAACTACGTCACCTAAACAGTTGTAGACACAGAAGAACTCCAGGTCCCCTAAGACAACATCCAACAAACGGGACGACCCAGCTGCACCAGTGGCCAACCCAAAAGGGACCCGGTTGAACTCAAATAAATTCCAATCTGGGCAAAACGCTGTCACAGTCTTGGATGACACGGCAAAGGGGATCTGGTAATATGCCTGATTGAGATTTAATATGGTGAACACATTAGCATCAGCAAACCAGGTAAATCGACTGTGCAAATTGGGGAAGGGAACCGACACCAACATCACTTTTTTTTAAGCCTCCGGTAATCAACTACCATACTAAAATCGCTGTCCTGGATTTTGGAACTAGAAATGCAGGCGAAGCATAGGGAGAAGTTTCTCTAATCACCCTCTCTAGCAGCATATTATGCATTTTAGCTCTCAAAATCTTCATCTTCGGTGGAGACAGCACATAAGAGTCCTGACGGACGGGCGCACTATCATTTAATTGGATGTCATACTTAAGAATCTCTGTCTCACACAACTTATCGGATAAGACCTGAGGATAGCGCTCCAGGACCTGGTTGAGAGCCTGCACTTGATGCGCCGTAAGACAACCCGTGTCACCCTGCACATTGCACACATAGCACCACATTCCCTGCACAAGACAGCTGACACAAACACAGAGACCGTGGTGGGGCGCAAACTTAAAAGACACTCCCGGCATAATTTAATACCAAACCAGCATGCCGGATGAAATCATACCCGGGCAACAAAGGGACCCTCAAATTCTTAGCTACGAAAAATCTATGAGGCCATGAGAATTTATCGACATGCAACCACCCCCGCACCTCCCCTACTAGAGGTAACACTCTTCCATCGGTGATCCGACATCTCTGAACCGGAGACTGCATAGATGAAAACCTGCACAAATGTCATAATCAACTAAGGATACGGAACTACCCGAATCCAACAATGCACACACTGGTTCCTGTCCTACCCTAGCACAGACAAAAGGGAGCGCCGGAATATGCGTCACCTGAATGGCTTTACAATTCACTGGCCAGTTGGTACTGTCATCCCATTTTCCATTCCCCTGGCGTCAGCTATTTGAACGAGGGCTCCTAAGTACCGGACAATCCCGTACTAAATGATCAACTGCATGGCAACGGTAGCAACGCCGAACTACTGAATTAGAACTGGTATTAATAGAGTTACTACACGTTGGTGCCTCAGGTATTACTTTCCCTTGTACAGAGGAACGTTGTTCATCCGCCCAAGAAACAGCATGAACAGAATCAACCAAATGTTGAAAATGTTCCATAGAGCAAGGGCGCTGTACAAGGTTCAAACTGGCGTGATCCGCTACCCGCATGCCTTCCTACATATGTTTGATACAATCAAGGCTGGACACACACATATCCAACGACACAACGGGCGTGCGAACCCTCTCAAAATACTGCGCTAAGGTTTCGTTACACGCTTGGATCTTCCAATAACATTCCCACTCTAATTCGACGCGAATGCGCGCGGAGAGCCTTTTATTAATAATACGCTCAAGGAGCTGAACTAAGGTACGCTGTTGTTCCAATTCCTCGGCTATTTTGCTACTAAGCACACCCTTAGCCATGCGATATATTAATGCTACTACGATAGTCTGTGGAACATGCAGCGCATCAGCGTGAATCTGGAGACGGACTAACAACCACAGGAAGGATTGAATGTGGCTCAAATTTTCGATACGGTATACAAGACAGATATATCTTTCAAGACATTCATAACTGGATTAGTTAACTTGGAAAATGAACTCAAATATTCTTCGCTACCCTTAACGCGTGTGACCTCATTCACATTTTTAAGCTCAGAATTAGTACTTAAACCTGCCCCGCTTTCAGCAAGCGCTGCAGCCCGTGATTTCAGACCTCCGGCAACACCAGGCAACTTATGACGGAGAGCACCCATTGCATCACTGAGGTCGACTGAAGCTATATCCGATAAACAATTACAGTAATGGGCTAAATGCGCCTGCACGCGACAAATTTGTTTGTGAGTCGGCTGAGCAGACGCCAGAAATTCAATTGTCTGACCTACATCACTAAAAGCTGTTTCGATATTCGACAACAAGTCACCCACCTCGCTAACGATGTCTGTCGGTTGTGCAATGGGGGTGTCAACCGCTTACCAAGCATGGCCAGCGTATCAGACGCATTTCCATCTTCTGGCAGCCCGCGCACACGAAGTTCATACATCAACGGCTCTTTACGTAAATGAGCTATGCCGGGGCACACTCAGAGACTCATGTTACGTAACTATCTGAAACAGGCAGACAAGTGTCAAAACACAATAATGACAATTTTACAACTTACCAAGGAACGACTACCAACTACAGGAGAGGATAGGAAAAGCAACCAACCCGTCCCCCCTTTCCGACCCTTCCGATTCTGCTACCAAGTGATACGTGATAACTTAATCGTACCATACTTACACACCACATCTTAAATACCATAAGAGAGGAAGCGAGATAAAAATGATTCAAATGGCTCTGAAAACTATGGGACTTAACTTCTGAAGTCATCAGCCCCCTAGAACTTAGAACCACTTAAACCTAACTAACCTAAGGACATCACACGCATCTATGCCCGAGGCAGGATTCGAACCTGCGACCGTAGCGCTCGCGCGGTTCCAGACTGTAGCGCCTAGAACCGCTCGCCCACCCCGGCCGGCGGAAGCGGCATAGAGTCATAGCTGGCAGTCAAAATTTATAATTAAGACAGTTTGACGTTATCCCTTAAAAAAAATTCAATTAAAAATTGTGGACGAGCCACTAGATAAAACTTTGCAAATACAGTTAGAAACCCAACGTACTCAGTCTCTAACAAAATATTCCAATTTAAGAGAACAGGATTCTTGACAAACTTGAAAACTTCAAACTCCCATATATGGCTTACCTCAAAATACATATAATATGAACAGTTACAGGTAAAGTGTGACTTAATAACACTTGAACAGTAGTGCCAAGCTACGATGGCATTACTTAAAATGATAGAACCACTCACATAAAAAGAACTACAACAGAAACACTGATATTTAAAAAATAAATGTTAACGTGCACGGACGTGTTAGTAAAAAAATTACTAAAGAAGCTGCTCAAGGAACTCAGCAGATGCTATGCAGTTGAAAACAATTTCGTATACAAACAGCTTACATACAAAATGTTATCTAGCAGCTTAATCCGCCTTGACGGAAAGAAGATAAATACTAAATTTAGGAAGGCGATATCTGGACAACTCCGGTAGTGGCCACTGCCAGGCCTAGAACTCGGATGACATTTCACTCTCCGCCAAGGCGCTGACACAATCAAAGGTTTCTGCGCGAATCACAGAGTCATTCCAGGAAGTCCGAAACATAGGAACACTTAGAAGAACATTTGCCTTACTTACACATGGCTTTAAAAACGGCAACATAAAATCATTTGATTACAAAAGACACAAAGCACTAGTAATACTTCTGAGAAAATTTTCAGATGACGGCCACCATTTAAATAGGCCAACAGAACTCTTCCACGCCTTCTTAAGGTTCGACTATGAAAGTCTGACCATAGTAATAAAGTATAAAATCTCTGAATGCGTCGGTGAACAAACACAATGACGACGACGTACACCATATCAGGCACATAAAACGAGGGAGCGGGTTCCACAGCTTCACCGCTTCCCTTCAAATTTTGTTCCCAGCTAATTCACAGAACTTGTATTTCCAAGCTGCCCATGTGGGGAAAACGCCTAACCGATTTCACGCCACAACGTGTAACGGTCATCACACTCGTTCCGCAGCCGTTGACACTCGTCTCCCCGCGAATGTCACCATACATAGATGGTTACCCGTCGAAGGCTAACAACCAACTCGCTTCGCCCGCCAACCCGGAAGATAAGACACGCGATAGCAAAGGTAACTTAGCTCAACCACAATCGATCTCAATGATACATGAGCAAAATAACACTGGCGCCAGCTCGCCATGGCTCAAGTTCAATTATCGTAATGCTAATTTATCATTTAAAGCCTTTCCTTGAAGTAATTTTATGTTAGTGTGATTTGAATTGCTTGTTTAAAATACCTGGGTTTTAGTTTGATTTGGTTATTGCTTGGAGGCAGTGACAATTTGTTTAACCTGTTTTGGTACTAATTTCACCTTGTTATACCTAATATTGTCGTAAGTTCGCTGCATTGCGTTTATAAGGACATGATTATTTATGTAAGGAGTTTCAGTTATAGCGGGTTCGTTATCCTATTGTACCGAGCGATTTATTTCGTCGTAATTTCTTGCGAATTGTTGTATCTCTGAGACTGGGTCGTGGGTTTGACCCACGCTCCAATTAATCCCAACATTGTTTGAGTGAGTATGTGTGAAACAATATCGGTGAGAGTTGTATGCCTAACACTATTAATCGTGACCAGAATTGGTGGCCAAGCGGGACAATGGCCGTCGTCCACGCTGCCTGTTGTGTAGAGTATTCGTGTCTGTACCTAGCCGACGCCTGGAGCTCCGATATATTTACAAGATAAGTGTCGTTTACTGGACCAAGATGCACAAACTTACAAGTAATTTCTGTATATTTAGTTATTGCCTGTCCTTTTCAGGCATTAGCTAAGTTTTGTATCAGATGATAGACTTGCATATTCGGGGTTGCTTAATCTATTTAGTCAGTTCCAAATTGCACTTACTGCCTATTAGTCAATTTTGTCACTGTACAGTTTATCGCAGTCTAGTCGTCGAGGTATTTAACAGTGAATGCATTTTATTGAAATCGCATTATTATAAAAATGTTCAAATGTGTGTGAAATCTTGTGGGACTTAACTACTAAGGTCATCAGTCCCTAAGCCTACACACTACTTAACCTAAATTATCCTAAGGACAAATACATACACCCATGCCCGAGGGAGGACTCGAACCTCCGCCGGGACCAGCCGCACAGTCCTCGACTGCAGCGCCTCAGACCGCTCGGCTAATCCCGCGCGGCCGCATTATTATAATCCTTTGAATTAACATTAACGTAAATTTGGTATGTAACAATTGTTTGCTCTCATTCTGCAGTTAATCACGGTACAATAATCCCACGAAAGTTGCATTAGCATAAATCAGCTGCTGCTGCCGTCTGATGTGTAACTAGTAATCATCATAACGACAAGCTATTCAGGGAACTGTTATGTAGTGCTAGTTTGTTGCATTTACGGTTTGTATCTGTATCAGAATTATTGTGTCAAGGGAAAACTTGTGCTTGTTTGGATATCTGATATCTACTCATTTCGCAAAATTTTCATTATAATCGTTATTAGGGTTAATTGTTTAAATTAATACAATTTTGTGTGCAATGAAAGGCGAATGAAGTTCTCCCTTCGCCAAGGTCGAGTCCTTCCACCTCGTCCTTTATAGCCTTTCTATGAGGCGCTGATGTATACACTTATCAAAAAAAAAGTGAACCTAACACTCTTAACCGGCACAGAAGGCATGGTGAAGCACTGCAGACGAACGATAACTGCAAAGGCAGCAGAGCAATCACTGTCGTGGCAGTTAATTATGCACTTGAAAACGTAACTTATCACCGCGCAAACATAATCCATCACTTCTGCTTCCATCCTTATCAGAATGCGCACCCGTAGCATCAGACAGGGCGTCGTAGACCGTAGCCGGCAGCGTCAAAGGGGAACGGGGAGAGAGCCCCCAGTCGTTGCCTGTAACTCAGTACTGCCCCCGTAGCTCAGCGGTCGTCCACCCTGTCTGCACTGCAGAGGCTGCCTCCTCGCCGACCTACACCAGCAGACGTTGCCTTCAGTTTCTTGTTCCGAGGCAGGCTTTAGTTGAGGCTCAACCTCGACTGACGCTGTTTCACTTCTTCGTTGGCCACAGATAATCCCAACCAAACTGCTCTAGACACAAGCCTTCTCTGACATCGATAGGCAGAGATGTTCCTGGGTTAGGTCATTGCCAGAACTTTTAATTTTTCCGTTAAGACCATGATACACATTAAACTAAGTGTTATTCATTTTTAAATGGTACAATGAGTGTGATTCAGTGATACAACACGTAAAATACATGAACTTTTCAGTTGGTGAAGAATATTTTTCCACTCACTGCTGGAAAATGTGTAGATGTACAGAGGTTGCTTAAAACGATGTAGAATACCTTACGCGGTAAGTTTCTGAAAGTAGGTGATCACTTTCCCTTTCGCTATGGTTATGGTTTTCTTGCTTACTTTCATTTAGTCTATGATTTATTGATGATATTTTGTATACACATATTGATAAATGAGACACTATGAAAAATTACCATTTTGAAGGTTAAAAAGTACAAATATATATAAAAAAACAGTGTATTGAACCAAACATCTTATACACAATAAAGAATATGTTTACAAAAAGCAATAAATAACTAAGTCACTGAATAGTGGTGTCAGGTCATTTACACACAACGCCAATGGAGCTGAAAGCATTCCTGTAATATTCGTTACGTGCTGAATCGCTGCAATTATTACTTGCCGTAACATCTCACTGCCTCGTGGAATAATGACTCCTGTAATAATGACTGTGCCCCATCATCAGGGGCATGATTAAGGGGCTTGTTTACTAAAAAAGTATTTGCAATTTATTTGTTCGACAATTCATTAAATCCATGATTCACTAGGAAATAAAATAATCATTCCCCTACAAGTTTTACATTATGAAAAGTTCAATAACCTATTTACATGGATTCACAGGAATAACAATGTCTCTGTGAATGAAATATACGTACTGTTGGCAATAGCTCACGTACATGAACTGTTGACAATTTCACCTTTAACGAACTGAATGTTTACGGCCTGTAAACAACAGTACCTTTGCTTTATTGAGTGGAGTATTTCAGATGAATAAAGATGCAACCATAGACGTGCACGCAGTTTATATATTTTAATACCGGTTTTGGAAGTTCTCAACCTTGTCAGATAAGATTCAAGGCCAAATTTTATCATAATGTAGAAAGTAACAGAGCGGTTCATGTATTCAAACATTTCAACTATCGGGAACAAAACTACCTTGTCTATGGTTTCCGAAAACATGGAACAAATGGTTCAAATGGCTCTGAGAACTATGGGACTTAACATCTGTGGTCATCAGTCCCCTAGAACTTAGAACTACTTAAACCGAACTAACCTAAGGACATCACACACATCCATGCCCGAGGCAGGATTCGAACCTGCGACCGTAGCGGTCACGCGGTTCCAGACTGAAGCGCCTACAACCGCACGACCACACCGGCCAGCAAAAAATTGAACCCACAATAGCTTGTGGACATGAATGATGGTTAGTTGATTCTTTGTTGTTATGTTTGGGGATTCATGCATAAATAGGCCAGTGTATGCTCATGCATGCTTTTTGTGTATGCATGGGTGTGTGAACAAGGGCGCGCGTGCGGGCGTGTGTGTGTGTGTGTGTGTGTGTGTGTGTGTGTGTGTTTGTCTGTGTGAATTGCAAATCCTTATAACTTAGCGGATGGAGAAAAATACAATCTTTCCTCGCTTTGTTTTTACCAATATTTGGAATGCCGTAAGAAGATGATTGTGTAGTGTACAGCGTCGGTCATTTTAGTTAGCTTAGATGAATCTTTCTGACATGTGTGATGAATCTTTTTGATGTGTATGACGCTTGTACAATGATTTACATTAACTGCGTGTATACACGTAACTAGTTGAGACTGTATTTTAGAATGACTTTGTAGGTTTTCTCTAGCGTGTTATTTGTTCCGGATTATACTTTTATTTCATATTTCCCTATACTGTTTTCTTTTCGTCATAGGTTACTTGGTAGATAAAAACTCTCCTGTGAACCACATGAAATTTCTTGCAGCGGTTCTGAATCATTTATGTGACCTACATGTTTTACTTACTTGATTTATGATCTCTAAAAATGGTTCAAATGGTTCTGAGCACTATGGGACTTAACATCTGTGGTCATCAGTCCCCTAGAACATAGAACTACACCTACCTAACTAAGCTAAGGACATCACGCACATCCATTCCCGAGGCAGGATTCGAACCTGCGACGTAGCAGTCGCGCGGTTCCGGACTGTGCGCCTAGAACCGCTAGACCACCGCGGCCGGCTATGATCTCTAAAGTTGTGCATTATCTGGTGCTTTCTAGTTTGTATAACGTGTATATTAGAGAGGGGCCGAGCTGAGACTCTTCTGCATGAAGTCAGGATAGCTGTTGGGAACCTGGAAGAGTCTCTGACACTAGTAAAACATTGTCAAAGTTCTGTTACTTATTAATCATGTTTACAGTCGTCTTATTCAACACCGGCCATGCAGCCAGTGCTTCATTGAGCTTCGTGCTGCATTCCGCTGACGGCTGCCGAGTCAGTCCCTCATCTGCAAGCACAGGCAGAGAGTCAGTTACCTCACGCCGTGGCGAGCTGCCGGCGCGGCTTTGGTCTGGCACGACTGCTATCGTACTAGCTGCTGGAGTGTGTCCGATCCCACTCCGAATTCTGTGTTGAACCTTGATGACCCATCTGTAAGTCGTGTGGTCTGTCGATGTCCTTTCTATCGGCCAGCTAGGTTTCAGCACCTGGAGGCGCCTGAGTGTGGGAACCGTAAAGTGGAGTCCACAAGGCGCTGCTGCCGATTTCCGCCGTGAAGGTCGGCGCTCTGAGCACTCGGCGACGTGGTGTTGTCGAAAGACAGCCAGTTTCTCCATCAACAAGGGTAGACGACGAACAGTATAAAGCTTCATCTCAGGCACGTGTTCAGCTGGTTCACAGTCTGTTATCGAGTGTCTAGAACATAGATTTGCATCAGTATCGTAATCAGGAATCGAGTGCAATTACTGTGAATACCATTGATCACAGTGATCAACTCCTCGAGAGCTGCAGAGCTCGAGTATTTAAAGGCAGCTAACATGAGACTACTAGAAGATACTCGGTTCGTAATGACACCTGTGTCATTCTTATTCTGCTGTGTTCGCTTGACAGGCGCTCAACTGTTGTGTTGATTCTCTGATGCTGGTTCTTATGAAATGGTACAGTTTTTTTTAGACATCTCGTACGAGCTGATGAATGTACGTGTCACGTTTCCGTTGGTTTTATGTCCCGCGCTATATTCATCATGGCTCTTCCTCTCAGTGCAGAGCTGTAATGTGCTGAGGCCTGATCCATTTGCTACACACCACTTATTGTCTGCTCTGTTTGTGCCTCTGGTGTGATGGCACTTTTCTTGTAGCAAAGTGAACAAGTTTTAATAAAGTTTTTTTTTTAATTTTCATACCCTTACTGTATTGTGCCGTAACAGCATTAATTTACATTATTGGATTACTAACTGTAGCTTACGAGGGACTGAAGTTTTATTTGCTGCTTTCAGTGCGGGAAATGCATGACAGTTTGTTGGCTTGACTCATTATGATATCATGGAGGTCCGTCCCGCAACTTCGCATAAACGCCCTTGCACTTATTACAGCATCGATCCTCATACCATTTTTTACTAAATGGCCACTCCCCATGCTTGCCGTTGGTGGGGTGGCTTGGTTGCCTCAGCGATGCAGACCGTCATATCGTAGGTGCAAACCACAACAGAGGGGTATCTGTTGAGAGGCCAGACAAATGTGTGACTCTTGAAGAGGGGCAGCAGCCTTTTCAGTAGTAGAAGGGGAACTGTCAGAACGACCTGTTGATCTGGCCTTGCAAGATCAATCAAAACGGCCTTGCTGTACTGGAACTGTGGAAAGCGAGGGGAGATTACAGCTGCAATTTTTCCTGAGGGCATGCAGCTCTACTGTTAGGTCGAAACAAGGCGCTGTGACTAGACGCCATTCTGTCAGGGCAACTGATAGCCTTGGGTGAACAAACCAAGACAAAACTCTTCCATCTGGTTTGCGAGATAAATGAGACAGACGCAATATTCTCAGATTTCCAGGACAATGTAATAATTTGAGTTTCAAAATCCTTTACTGCCGGCCGGTGTGGCCGAGCGGTTCTAGGCGCTGCAGTCTGCAAACGCGCGAATGCTACGGTCGCAGATTCGAATCCTGCCTCGGGCATGGATATGTTTGATGCACTTAGGTTAGTTTGGTTTAAGTGCTTCTAAGTTCTAGGGGACTGATGACCTCAGATGTTAAGTCCCATAGTGCTCAGAGCCATTTGAACCAAATATTTTGCTCACACGTGTGGAAATTACCGAGTCGTGGTTTAAAAATACAAACACGAATTCTTTACAGGTGTAAACTTCGATTAAAGTTTTGACATGTTTACTGGCATACACTCTTTGATATTCTCAAAGTAGCGGAAGTAAAATGCAGCTACCGGAAGGGTACTTACAACTTGTACAGCAACCAGACGGCAGTCATTACATTGGCATGAAACAGAAGCAAGAGTGAGACAGGGTTGTACCTTATCGACGATGTTATTCAATCTATACACTGAGCAAGCAGTAAAGGAAACCAAAGAAAAATTTGAAGTTCAAGGAGAAAAAATAAAAACTTTGAGGTTTCCCAGTGACAATCGCACAATAAATAAATAACACATTAGTTACCAAATTTTGTGACTGGTAACGCTAGTTAAAAATCTTTGCATCTTTTTCGAGACAGTCACGGTCGAAAAACAGGCAAAATGGCTTCAAAATCAGTTGAAGGTGAGATTAATAGATTAGGAAACGAGACACTTTAAATAGTGGGTAATTTTTGCTACTTGGGCAGCAAAATTGCTGATAATGGGAGAATTAGAGAGGATATGAAATGAAGACTAGCAACGCCAAGGAAAGCATTTCTGAGGAAGATAAATTTGTTAACGTCGAATTTAGATTTAAGTGTTAAGAAGTATTTTCTGAGGGTATTTGTGTTTAGTGTAGCCATGTATAGAAGTGAAACATGGACGATAAACAGTTTCGAAGGGACGACAGTAGAAGCTTTTAAAATGTGGTGCTGCAGAAAACTGTTGAAGGGTACATGGGTAGATGACGTAAAATTGGAAATTTGTGGTACGTTCTATCGGACCAAAATGCTGAGGTCATTGGTCCCTAGTCTTACACAATACTTACTCTTAAACTAATATGGGGTAAGGACAACACACGCACACACATGCCCGAGGGAGGACACGAACCTCCGACTGAGGAGCCGTGCTAACCGTGGCAAGACGCCCAGACCACTCGGCTACCCCGCGTGGCTAAATCACGTAATTAAAGAGGGGTTACTGAACATAACTAGGGAGACAAGAAATTTGTGGCACAGCTTGACTAATAGAAGAGATCGATTGGTAGAACACATTGTGAGATACAGAATCACTAATTTAGTACCACAGGGAATTGCAGTGGCTAAATTCGTAGATGGAGACGAAGAGGGAGTATATTAAGCAGATTCGGAAGACTGTAGATTGCTGTAGTTGTTCGGAGATTAAGAGGCTTTCACAGAGTAGAGTGGCAAGGAGAGCTGCGTCAAACCAGTCTTCCGACGGAAGACCATAGCAACAACGGGTAAGATAGCGAGTAATGTATGTGTGATGTTGCTGGATAAATTCTGTAGAATTACTGATGTTCATGGAAAGATATGATGATACCCTAAACCAATTAAATTTTCACTGAATACTGTAGCACGCATTGAGTAGTGACCTAACATAAATTTCGGATTCATATAACAAGAACAAATAGGCACGACCTATATATGTTCCTTGAGCAGGGCATCGACACAGAAGTACTTGCGAACCAAGTGCCTATAACTGCACGTCATATTTCGAAATTCAACAGCAACCCTCGAAGGTATCCTGAATAACAAGTGCAAAAAATGCTACTAACCCCTCGCGCCCGAATATAAATTTCGACTGCAGCTAGAAATATAATACAGCTGCCTCGGATCTCATCGACAATGTTAAAAGTAAAACCCTAGAAACTCTAGACAGTCAAATAATCTAAGTCCAGTATAAAGTTGAAGAACGTAAGTTAAACGGCTGCTTGGTCGCACATCCTCAACAAAAGTACACTCATCACCCCCACCAGCAAAAGACGACCAAAGACAAACTCTAACGTCAGAACGCACATGCACTACGGCTAACCCTAAAATACTGTGTGACCAAATACACTACTGAATCAATTTTAGGTATTTTAATAATGGCTACCATTCCAGTCTAAAGTAATTACACGTACTTACATGATATTATAATAATGTATAAGTTGTTGCGTTCATTTTGCGGCAGTTAATTTAAAAAGCAACAGAATATTATAGAAGCTGTCATCAAAATACAAAAAGCATGCCTACATCTGGTATTGCAACGCGATTTATAAATTTTAGATGAAATGCCTTTTATTTTGGCATTCTGTTCATTACTATTCAAGCCTCCATATAGTTTTCATAGAATTTCAATAAAGGCTATTTACATAACTAAACAATGAAAGCGTATCAAATAGTAAATCCAAGGTACGCACCCATTAGGAAGGCTCTAGAAAATTCATGCCTAACTGTGAAGGTTTGTAGTATCGACACATTCCCTTTAAAATTTGTTTTTTATTGTAGCGTGGTGTCAACAAAGTACAGACACCACGTATTTACGTAACTGATTCCCCTCGATGGACAGTTAATACACAACGTTCAGTACGGATGCTCATTTAAATTCGACCACCAGCCGAATGGCCGGACATCACGCATTCCTGTACACTGAGGTAACAAAAGTCACAGGACTGCTACATTCAGTTACACACATGGCAGTAGTATCGCGTACGCAGTGTTTCAATGGGAGTGCCCTGGCAGAACTGTCATTTTTACTCAGGAGGTACATGTGGAAAGATTGCCGACGTGATTAGGATCGCACAACGGAATTAACAGACTTTGAACGTGGAACGGTAGTTGGAGCGGGACGCATGGAGCGTTCTATTTCCGAAATCGTTAGGGAATTCGGTATTCAGAGATCCACAGTGTCAAGAGTGTTTCGAGAATACATTTCAAGTATTAACTCTAACCGCGTGCAAGGTAGGACTGTGTGACAAAATTTGATGTTAATGGGCTATGGCAGCAGACGGCCGACCGAGAGAGTTTGTTAGCAGCGCAACACCACCTGCAGTGGCTTTCCTCGGCTCTTGACCCTGTCGGTTGTACCCTGGGCGACTGGAAAACCGTGGCCTGGCCACATGAGTCCCGATTTCAGTTGGTGAGAGCAGATGGTATCGTTCGATTTTGGTACAGATCCCACGAAGCCATACACCCAAGTTGGCAACAAGGCACTATTCAAGCTGGTGGTGACTTCGTAATGGTGTGGATTGTATTTATATGGAATGGATGGGTCCTCTGCTCCATCGAACCGATCATTGACTGGATATCGCAATGTCTGGCTATTCTGAGACCATCCATGGACTTCATGTTCCTAAAGAATGGTGGAATTTTTGTGAATGACAATGCACCATTCTGGACAATTCGGCCATATGGTTTATCCACCCAGATCTCCCAACATGAATCCTTTCCAAAAATTTTGGGACATATTCTTGAGGTCAGTTCATGCACAAAATCCTTCACCGGGAACAGTTCCACAATTATTGACATCTGTAGGGGCAGCGTGGTTCAATATTTCTGCAGGGGTCTTCCAACGACTTACTGAGTCCATTCCACATCGAGTTGCTGCACCGGGTCCCACAACACGTAATTAGGTATCCCATGACTCCTGTAACTTCGATGTAATTGATCCTTTTTGATGGGCAACTGAAACGTCCCCTTAGATAAATTATTGATTTACTGTGCTGATAAATCTCTAACATTATTTGATTTTCAAACAGCTGAGCGAAACTGAACGTACTCAAACATTTCGCTCTTTACCTATTCTGATCAACACTAAACTGACACACAATATTTTTAGCGCAACGCAGTCTGACTTTCAATAATCCCTACAAAAGAATGGCCCTGACTAACATTAAACTATACCTTTCACAAATCACTTACCTAACAAAAATCTTCGTTACTCGAACTACTGCAATACAGCGAGCGCCACTACTGCCAGGTAAATAAAAGATTCAAACTACTGAAGGCACTAACTACTGATATGAAAGGCAAATGAAAGATTTTGACAGAGAACGAACAATGTATTTACCTTAATAGTGTTCAAAAGTCATACTATATATACCAGTTCATGGCATCCAGGCTTACAAATGTTCTGTTTCTGATGGACACACGTCCAGATCACCTGCTCTCAAAAATCCGCCATCTCACTTCCCCACGTCCACCACTGCTGGCAGCCCACCTCCAACTGCGCAACGCTACGCGCTGTTAACAGCCAACTGCCCAACACTACAATAGCCAACAACAATGCAAACCAGCCACAGACTGCACGCAGTACAGCCAGTGATTTTCATACAGAGCGCTACGTGGCGGTGGCGTTACCAATATAAGAACCTAAACAGCCTACTTACATTGCCCCCATGCTCCCCACAAAAAATTTTACAAATTGTTTTGGGCAGTGGCCAATAGAGATTTGATTAAAATTTTCATAATTACAATAACAAAGAAATCAAATGTACACACTTATCGATACAATGTTGGTCAAAAGCTAAAATTTTCTCACAGTCCATAAATACAGTCCTGATCATTCATCACACTAAAACTGCAATGTTTCTTTTTCTCAAAGTCTGAGCAGTAAAAGAGAATGCACACGGAAGTAGTGGATTTCCATGCAGTCTTGAAGAAGTAGTGTTGTCCTTCCAACGGAAAGACAGTGCTGACTCTTGACATGCAGACAGGTAATGGGCCACAATAGAGCAAACCCACAGCTGAGTCATTCGAAGTTTTGAAGAATATTGGTTGGTAGGTCATCACAGAGCACACCATTGTCTTGGTAGACAGTATGGTATTTTTGGGCCACCAGAGGTGCAGACCCACTGCAGTCCATGTAGAAATAATGGTATTGGTGAGTCATCAAAGGTGTAGACCCACTGTAGTCCTTGTAGAGATGGCTAGCAGCCATCCGTTGCGACTGGGCAGGTGCACAATCGAAGAGTCTTGTGGACAATATAGCAAGGCCATGAACCACCACTTGTGCACTCACAAATTTTTTTTAAATGTTCTTAGAACCAGCAATGCTGTTATCCTGTCCCTTGCTGAATTATTAACACACGTGCAAACACTAACATTCCCAACTTCTCACATATTGTGCATTACTATGACCAACAGAAACGTGTGCATTGAAATGTAACTTAATTTGAAGAACTGGTGTCTATACAATTATAAATTTACAACATAAGAATACAATTACAAAGGTACAAAATAGATCATTAAAGAACATAATAGTACAGATAACATTTGTAGTAATACAGGCTTTACAAAAGAATAGAAATAGACATATACATCAGTGTTAAAGGAATTATGACATAAGTAAATAAATAAAATAATGAGAATAGTTTTTCAAACATTAATTTCACACATGAGAATTGAAACAGAACAGAATTAATAATGTCTAAACATCTTTACAAAGTAAATAACATATTATAAATGCAAATTATATTTGAGGATAACAGTATTCCTCATCATAGTGAATGTAGTTGAGTATTAGAAAAATTCTACAACATAACTCTCATCAGCTAAACACATGAAGAAAGGAAAAACACAAATACACAAGAGTACACAAACACGTAGCAGAATAACACAGGAGGAGAGGACAGGGTTTGTTTTCAGTGTAACATTAGGTATTGCAGTCCAACCCAAAACTTCATTCCATAGATATTTCGTCTTATTTCAACATTTGTTTCCACCAAAAAAAATCCTATCCAAGCATGCTTTCTGTATTCTGTTCAGATCCTCTTTCAAAAATAGTTTTTCTCCACTGTACACTACTTTTTTGGCCAAACCATTTTCTTATAGCTTCTCAATGCATTTCTTCCAATTCATCATAGTTTCTTATATAGTCTACTCCCTCTTAAGCTAACTTAAATCTACTGAGTTCAGATATATATACTAAGGGACGAGGCAATGGAGCAGTACAAAACAATTAACACAAACAGCAATGACAAAAACATGCAAATTGGCAAAGCAAGCAGCAGTAAATCTAAATTAGCAGAGCAAATGCAACAGTACAACTAATATGAGCCAATGTACAGCAACAAGAAAAATAAATCAGTAGTAAAACTGGCTTAACAGAGTAATAGAAAGTGAAATTCAGTAGCACTATGCCTGGCAAACAGCAGCAGCAAATGTATTAACTTATATCTAAACATGACTAACCCACAAGCAGAAAAAATAGTACACTAAAGACAACAATTCAGATAAGGGAATTGTCTATTCACATCTTAATGTCTATGTAATTAAAGTGGTGCACCACAACTTATTCTACAAAAGATATTACCAAGTACTTGAAAAGAAAATTATTTATTATGTAAGTACGCTGTTTAGGTTCTTATATTGGTAACGCAACCGCCACGTAGCGCTCTGTATGAAAGTCACTCGCTGTGCTGCGTGCAGTCTGTGGCTGGTTTGCATTGTTGTTGGCTATTGTAGTGTTGGGCAGTTGGCTGTTAACAGCGCGTAGCGTTGCGCAGTTGGAGGTGAGCCGCCAGCAGTGGTGGACGTGGGGAAGTGAGATGGCGGATTTTTGAGAGCGGATGATCTGGACGTGTGTTCATCAGAAACAGTACATTTGTAAGACTGGATGTCGTGAACTGCTATACATAGTATGACTTTTGAACACTATTAAGGAAAATACATTGTTTGTTCTCTGTCAAAATCTTTCATTTGCCTTTCATATCAGTAGTTAGTGCCTTCAGTAGTTTGAAACTTTTATTTAGCTGGCTGTAGTGGCGCTCGCTGTATTGCAGTAGTTCAAGTAACGAAGATTTTTGTGAGGTAAGTGATTTGTGAAAGGTATAGTTTAATGTTAGTCAGGGCCATTCTTTTGTAGGGATTATTGAAAGTCAGACTGCGTTGCGCTAAAAATATTGTGTGTCAGTTTAGTGTTGATCAGAATAGGTAAAGAGCGAAATGTCTGAGTAAATTCAGTTTTGCTCAGCTGTTTGAAAATCAAATAATGTAAGAGATTTATCAGCATAGTAATTCAATAATTTTTGTAAGAGGACGTTTCACAACGAACGCACTATCTGCTCTGTGTGGATAAAAATTTACGTTCGACCTCCTGGGGGATCTGCAATTAGCGAGCGTGGAGGATAAGGACGGGGACTCCTGAAATTTAGCCCTGGGTGGGAGTGTGGTATAACTGGAGGTGAGCGGAGAGAGTCGACGCAGGTGAGATAAACAATGTGTCTGGGTGGCGCTGTGGTTAACGCAACCACCTAGAAGTCGCTCCCGCTTCGCATGCCTGGCGATTGGGTTGTTCCTGTTCCCAGCTTCATAGTAGGGCTGCGAGGGTTTCGTTTCTTGTCCTCGGTGTCGTGTGAGCCGTTGCGTGTTTCACATCGTTGTTTGTCTTTCAGTGTCCCGTATTTGTGATTCTGTTCTGACGCAGCGCTGTCTTCCGCTGTGCTGTCGTCCATGACTCCACGCACAAGTACCGTCAGTTTTAGTTTTGACTTATGAACGACGTAAAAGGCAAGCATTAGCGGACATGATTCCCCAGGTGATAGCCATTGTACCTAATACAGTTTCTGAGTGGCAAAGCGAGCCGTTGCATGATCGTCCCAGCGCATTTCCACCATTAACCTCGCGTAGGTACTTCGCCACTGCAGCATCCGCGCCGCCACCAGTTCGCAGACGGATGCAAGATGGTGAAGAGTCAGACGATTCCTCTTCCATTCTTCGCTCTACTGAAAATATTGCTTCGGAGGATATCTCAACTCTCCCCTAGTACCGACTGTATGATTACATGTCGGTTACTGATCAAGATTCGAAACCGTACAGCATCCCGTCCGATGCTACTCCCGAGTCCGGGACCACCCCTTCGGAATCACTCCGGAATAGGCCAGTTCCTGAGCTTCGCCTTATATCGACGGACTTGCCAGGCATCCACAGTCTGTAACGTCTTCCCACCCTTATTCTGCGGCACCAGATGGCGAAAGCATGCAACAGGCTGCTGCTGCTGCTGCTCAGAACCAGATGAACACGTGTGTGCCAGTGAGACATGTGCTGACCCGAAAAGACGCACGATTAGTTTTTGTTTCCAGGAGCCACACCGCCCGCCTTTGGGAAAGTGGAGGAGGAGGAAAACGTTCCATTGAAAAAGAAGTCATTAGAGAAGGAACAGAAGCACCAATTAGGAAAGGATGTGGAAGGAAATCGTTCGTTCATAGAAATTGTCCCGGAATTTGCCCGAAGCGATTAAGGGAAGTCACGGAATAGGATGGCCGGACGTGGGTTTGAGCCGTCGTCCTCCCGAATGCGAGTCCAGTGTGCTAACCAGAGGAAGAGTGGGGTGTATCCCTGTACCTGATACTGAGTTTCCTCAGGACTCAGGACCTTACCCCCCCCCCCCCCCACGCCCCCCCCACGTCCTCACACACGGCAGTTGTCTTTCCGTACAGACGCAACAAACAGGGTTTTCAATCACAGCGCGCATCATCGCGATAAAGGAAGAAACAGAAAGAGGGTGGAAGAGGAGGGATCCACCTCTTTACATTCACATTCATCCGTTGACTCTGCCATGGACAGTTAGCGTTCATTTGCAAGTAATCTACTGTATAGTTTTGGTAATCGATGGATGCAATCCCATACCTTTTTTACCTGGAATGTGAACAGAATTAGTTCGGAGCTCAGATTTGCGGCGCTGCGACTATTTATTTACGATTCGAGTGCAGACGTGATATTTTTGGAAGAAGTTTTATTTGACGAATTTCCTATTCTCGGTTTTCTGGTCTCTTTAATGTGGCTTCTGAACTGTCTACTGATACTGTGTTATTTTGCAGACAGGGAACAACGCTGAACGATGTCGAAGCACTTGCTAACGGCCGAGGACCTTACTTCTTGTTCATGCCTCGTTATGATCTGGCCATTCGACATGTCGTGCGCGTTTTTATAAAGATGATACAGTTTATTTCGTAAAACTCCGCAGAAACGTCTGTTAAGCGAGAATTGTAATTGTATTTTGCGCCATATGGATCAGACCCCTAACTTTAAATTCAGTAAGGAACTAGACGATTTGGTACGCTCTTCGTAAATATGCGGAGCGTAGATTTGTCAATATCGCACTGTCGTCTGGTACACTCATTTTACAGCTCCTTCCAGCAACGGACTCGATCGCTTCTGTTTTTCGATATTTTATGTGGCCAGCAGTAAGCAAAAGATGTGATATGGAGTTGTTTCACTGATCACTGCGGACTGGTAACTTTCAATTAAGTGGCGTAACCAGTGAAATTATATCGCCTCCTCTGGATGTTGAACACGTCCTTCCTTTGAGATGTTTGGACCCGTAGCCTGCAGTCACAGGACCGTTATCCTCCACTTGCGGCATAGTGCTCAGGGCATGCCAAACCTTTCCTCCGGAAAGAGGCGCGGGATCTCTGTCGTAAACAGGAATTTTATTATTCCGTCTTTCGGCACCTTTATGACGGGGCCCTTTTACGGATTATGGACGTGCGCCATGTTAAGGTGAAGCCTCTTCAGTTAGACAACAAATGGTAGGACTCAGGGTGCGATTACAACCCCGGTCCTTCAGACAGGATGAAGTTTCCTACTTATACCACCTTATACTGTTGCGAACGCATCAGAAAAGAGCGTGTATCACCTCCTTTAATCACGGAAATGGTCAGGTACTGACATCCTATCGTGACATTTCCAGAGCGATCTACAATTACTTTACCGACTTTTATTATGTGCCTGCTACTGATACGATTGCCCCAGACGCATTTATTCCTCTGCTTCATTCTTTCATTATTCAGGAATTAAATGATGAATTTTTGAGTGACTTTACTCGCGATTATTTATATCGCCTTATTGTTGGTTAACCGTCGCAAAAACCGTCAGGACTAGTCGGTACTCCTAAGGAATCTTATGTACACTTTTGGGCTCTTATAGACGAGACTATTACGTCATCGCTAAATGAGGGGTTTGATTCCTAACCCATTCAAGGTTAGTCAAATCCGACCGGTCTCAATCACATGTGTTATAATAGTAAAAAAATATATGTATGAAAGAAAGAAACAATTAAAAGCATAATGAAATGTCGTGTCACGAGGGCCTCCCGTCGGGTAGACCGTTCGCCTGGTGCAAGTCTTTCGATTTGACGCCACTTCGGCGACTTGCGCGTCGATGGGGATGAAATGATGATGATTAGGACAATACAACACCCAGTCCCTGAGCGGAGAAAATCTCCGACCCAGCCGGGAATTGAACCCGAGAAGCATAATACAATTGCATTATTTGGAATGTTATGCTTGAACGAATTTTCGCAAATCGGACTTCCTCTCTTACATTTCAATTGTAGATACAGGCAGCAGACTTCAAGGACACCAGTGCATGTCCAAATCCTTCTTACTGGGTTCCACTTCACTTCAATAAAAAATACTTAATACTGGTATCAAATAATCTGTTATTTCGAAACATTTATGGTACAGATCACTCGCAGCCCGTCATACTAGGAGCCGCACATCTTAACAGGAACTTCTACATAGGCGCAGGACAGAAACACCATCATGTACAAAGAAAAATGAATGATGTCTTCTTTTCATTTGTCTGCGCCTTACCGCGCGTTCATAATTAACGTCTTTGTCAACTCTTATGGTCGATCGGTGTTTCATCTTTTTTGTTTTTAATAAATTTTAACTTCACGGTATCGTGGTGGTCTTTCACCATGTCCTACAGATACACTGCTTGTCAAGTCTTATCAAAATCTCTTACTGTTCTTCACGCTTCTGTCGTAGTGAACCGACAGCTTACTCCCCACTTCACCATCCAATGGGGCTCACAGCAGGGGAACACCTTCTCCACGTCCATTTTTGTCTTGTACTTAGAACTTTTGCTTCGCCGTATTACTGATCAGTTATGTGGCTGAGACATATCAGGAGAGAACTTAGCTGTACGAGCGTACGCGCATGATGTTATGTTACCGCTACATCGTATCGATGACATATCCTTGCTCAAAGACATATGGGATTCCTTTTGATCTCTCTCTCTCTCTGTCTCTCTGAGATCCGCATTAATGAACGGAAATGTACCCTGTTACCACTGCATGTTTTCATTCCGTGGATAGCGGTGGTTGGTCGCCACAAACCACTGCCCGATCGTTCAAATGGCTCTGAGCACTATTGGACTTAACATCTGAGGTGATCAGTCCCCTAGAACTTTGAACTACTTAAACCTAACTAACCTAAGGACATCACACACATCCATGCCCGAGGCAGGATTCGAACCTACGACCGCAGCGGTCGCGCGGTTCCAGACTGAAGCGCTTGGCCGGCCGGTGTTCTCGTACTACCACAAACTTGCAGTGTTCTATCGAAAAAGTATCATTAAATTTAATTTATGTTTGTTGCTGTCACTTCTAAGTGTCTTCCGTGTAATAACTGCAGCAAATTTTTTGACTACTGCGCGGTGTTGCGATTTGCTTCGGCTTATTGTGAGTAACTATATGGGCTGTATTTTTATTACTGTCACTATAGTGTGGTATAGCTTTGGTAAACCCTCTCACGGTATGGTATTTGTTGTAAAACGAAGAACAAAATCACTGTGGAAAGTACAAGGTATTATACTGGGACCACTAGCACAACTACATAATTATTTCCAGTTACAATGAGATACCCCTATAAGCTCTCTTACTTTCGGTCTATACTTGAGAAGGAAACATTTTACTTATCCATTGATTACAACACTGATCATTCTAAGTTACTCTGAAATGCCTATGGAATGCTACATGTAGTATATACCTGGTGGTTTAATTTAAAATGGCGGTGTCCCTAGTGCTGATGAGCGTGCTTTATACATTGCGAGAAGCTGAAACAACGTTTGTGTGTTCATTAATTGGGGTGCTCGCCGAGTAAGTTGAACAAATAGTAGTTCCACTTTCTGCATCCAGGTGAAAATTGTGCGCTGTAAGCAGTCAGAATACAGTGCGTGTGCAGAAAACGGTTGAAAAGATCAAACACAGGATAATCGTAGTCCTGGCACGTTTATTAGGATATTGAAGTTAAACATGTGTTCAATACGGTCTCCCGACTCAGCAACATGCTGCATCAGTGCTCACATCATGAAGGTATAATCCAACCGATATGTCGTTGTGCGCTATCATTCAGATCTAGACAAGTTCGGCTATAGCCCTGACAGACAGGGCCTTCCAGATATCCCCGCGAAGAGAAGTCATGTGGATTTAGGTCGGGGGATCTGGAAGACCACACTTCCTGAAATTGCTTAGAGATGATGCCGTCGTTACCAATGTTTTCTCGAAGCAAATCTTTTACCCGGCAAGAGAAATGTGGTGTTCTCCTATCTTGCATTATAGCAGTGGGTTGGACACAGTTGCGTTCTTGGAGAGTTGGAATCAGGCGTTGCACGAGGGGCTGGAGATTTCGATGAGGTGCCATCTGCAAAAAAATTGACCAAGAATGAAGCAGGTTGTGAAACTACACCACACAATCACATGAGTGAATTGAATCTTCCTGTATAATGTGTAGCAGAGTGGAACCCCATATGCGACAGGTCTGTGAGTTCAGTGAACCGTTATGAGTAAAAATTGCTCGTCCGTCCAAAGAAAATTCTCCGGCCACATGTCATCCAGCTCCAAACGTGACATAAACCGAAAAGCAAAGTCAAGGCTTCGTAGGCTATCTTAGCGCTTCATTTGGTGTGTGTACTGGAAATCGTATGGATGTTGTTGTAAAATGCGTGGCAAAGCCTTTTGAACTGTTGACCAACGGAGAGGGAATTCCCTTGACACAGCACGAGCACTGGCTGCGTAATTTGAGACATGTGCTGCACTGTCAGTTATAGCTACTGTAACTTCATCAGCAATTGCGATTGGAATGGACTGCCTCCATCTCACTGATGGCCCCCTAATTCACCTATTTCTTCAAATTTCTTGTATACTGTTTAGTCCGTTTACTGACATGGAGAATCATCACACCTGTTCTCGTCGGCGATATTACTACAATGAAGCTGTTCTATTGGTGCCGTTTTGATAAACTAAATTTATCAGCAGTGCTTAGTCTTTCTTGTCAATAGCCACTGAGTTTCCTTTAACCAAACAGTCACTTCAGAAAAGAAATCAACATGCGTCACCAAGCGACAAACAGCATAATAATGTCGAAACGGGAAACACTTCATATTCTGACTCCTTAAAGCGTCATATTTTCACCTGGTGGCAGAAAGTGGAGCTACACACATAAAAAAAGTTTTGAATCACCTCGGTTCCGAGAGGTCCAGAACCTGTACAGATAACTGGAATAGAGATGAAAATAAACATCATTTCCGCCCATTTTATTGCTCATGAAAAACACTCATTGCATGCTGTACCACCTTACAGCGAGACCTTCAGAGATGGTGGTCCAGATTGATATACACACTGGTCCCTCTATCACCCAGTAGTACGTCATCTTTCATTGATGCATGCCTGTATTCGTCGTGGCTAACTATCCAAAAATTCATCAAGGCACTGTTGCTCCAGATTGTCCCACTCCTCAACACCGATTCAGCATAGATCCATCAGATTGGTTGGTGGGTCACGTCGCCACTCTTTTTTGTAGCGGGGGGGGGGGAGGGGGTCATCAGTCTACTGACTGGTTTGATGCGACCTGCCAGGAATTCCTCTCCTGTGCCAACCTCCTCATCTCAGAGTAGCTCTTGCAACATACGTCCTCAACTATTTGCTATATGTATTCTACTCCTCATCCATAAACAGCCCTTCTCAATCTATCCCAGGCATGTACGATAGGGTTCATGTCTGCAGAACATGCTGGCCACTCTAGTCGAGTGATGTCGTTATCCTGAAGGATGTGCACGATAGGGACGCGAATTGCGGTCCATGAAGACGAATGCCTCGCCAGTATGTTGCCGATACGGTTACGCTATCAATCGGAGGATGGCATTCGTGTATCGTACAGCCGTTACGGTGCCTTCCATCACCACCAGCGGCGTACGTCGGTCCCACAAAACTCCAATCCAAAACAGCAGGGAACCTCCACCTTGCTGCACTTATTGGACCGCGTGTCTAAGGCGCTCAGCCTGACCGGATTGCCTCCAAACACGTCTCCGACGATTGTCCGGTTGAAGGCATAAGCGACACTCATCGGTGAAGAGAACGTGATGCCAACCCTGAGCGGTCAATTCGGCATATTGTTGGGCCCATCTACACCGTGCTGCATGGTGTCGTGGTAGCAAAGATGAACCTCCCCATGGACGTCGGTAGTGAAGTTGCGCATCATCCAGCTTATTGCGCACAGTTTGAGTCGTAACACGACGTCCTGTGACTGCACGAAAAGCATTATTCAACATGGCATTGCTGTCAGTGTTCCTTCGAGCCATAATCCATAGGTAGCGGTCATCCACTGCAGTAGTAGCCCTTGGGCGGCCTGATCGAGGCATGTCATCGACAGTTCCTATCTCTCTGTATGTCCTCCACGTCAGACCGACATCGCTTTGGTTCAGTCCGAGACGCCTGGAAACTTTCCTTGTTGAGAGCCCTTCCTAGTACAAAGAAACAATGCGGATGCAATAGAACCGCGGTATTGACCGTCTAGGCGTGGTTGAACAATAGACGATACGAGCCGTGAATCTCCTTCCTGATGGAATGACATGAACTGATCGGCGTCGTACCCCCTCTGTCTAATAGGCGCTGCTCATGCATGGTTGTTTACATTTTTGGACGGGTTTAGTGACATCTCTGAACGGTCAAAGAGACTGTGTCTGTGATACGATATCCACAGTAATCGTCTATCTCAGGGGTTCTGGGAATTAAGGTGATACAAAACCTTTTTTGATGTGTGTATTATTTTTTAACCATACTTTGTGCAATCCAGTTTCCAGAATCCTTGCCCTTATCGTTATAGTGGTCCGTTGCAAGGCCTCAGTGATTGGAGATAAACATTTCAGGGCTGATGGAAGTCTACGTTTTGTTAATCTATTATGGTACTGCTCATATTATCCTCGATGTAGGTCTCACGAGCTCTGTTCAGATATGAGTAAATATCTATCCCGGTTCTTGGTTCTTTGTGCATTATCCTAGTAACAGTTTACCTATCAAACGACGTTCAGGGGCAACAAACATTTGATTTTTAGTATTTTATATTAAGCGAAATAAAAAGTTTGAAACACTATTAGAAACTACTCATTAAGAGATTTAACCTTATGTTAAAGGTTTAATGCAGTATGTCGTAGCTATAACAGTTAGAAACTGCGAATATGTCTTCAGGCAGCGTAGCTAAAAGGCGTACCACCCGCCTACCTTACAACTTTAGGCATAATTTCAAACATTTACGAATATTTTGCCTGCTGATACCCTCTCAAAATCGTGAAAGGAAAAAAAAAAAGTTATTGATTACGAAAACTGCTCTCGTCATGTAGTAATACTTTTGCACCTGGCATAACATTTTTGTTTATTGCGTCTTTACCATGGACCTTGCCGTTGGTGGGGAGGCTTGCGTGCCTCAGCGATACAGATGGCCGTACCGTAGGTGCAACCACAACGGAGGGGTATCTGTTGAGAGGCCAGACCAACATGTGGTTCCAGAAGAGGGGCAGCAGCCTTTTCAGTAGTTGCAAGGGCAACAGTCTGGATGATTGACCGATCTGGCCTTGTAACATTAACCAAAACGGCCTTGCTGTGCTGGTACTGCGAACGGCTGAAAGCAAGGGGGAAACTACAGCCGTAATTTTTCCCGAGTACATGCAGCTTTACTGTATGATTAAATGATGATGGCGTCCTCTTGGGTAAAATATTCCGGAGGTAAAATAGTCCCCCATTCGGATCTCCGGGCGGGACTACTCAAGAGGACGTCGTTATCAAGAGAAAGAAAACAGGCATTCTACGGATCGGAGCGTGGAATGTCAGATCCCTTAATCGGGCAGGTAGGTTAGAAAATTTAAAAAGGGAAATGGATAGGTTAAAGATAGATATAGTGGGAATTAGTGAAGTTCGGTGGCAGGAGGATCAAGACTTTTGGTCAGGTGATTACAGGGTTATAAATACAAAATCAAATAGGGGTAATGCAGGAGTAGGCTTAATAATGAATAAAATAATAGGAGTGCGGGTTAGCTACTACAAACAGCATAGTGAACGCATTATTGTGGCCAAGATAGACACAAAGCCCATGCCTACTACTGTAGTACAAGTTTATATGCCAACTAGCTCTGCAGATGATGAAGAAATTGATGAAATGTATGACGAGATAAAAGAAATTATTCAGGTAGTGGAGACAAAAATTTAATAGTCATGGGTGATTGGAATTCGTCAGTAGGAGAAGGGAGAGAAGGAAACATAGTAGGTGAATATGGATTGGGGGAAGAAATGAAAGAGGAAGCCGCCTTGTAGAATTTTGCACAGAGCATAACTTAATCATAGCTAACACTTCGTTCTAGAATCATAAAGAAGGTTGTATACCTGGAAGAATCCTGGAGATAATAAAAGGTATCAGATAGATTATACTCGTATAATGGTAAGTCAGAGATTTAGGAACCAGGTTTTAAATTGTAAGACATTTCCAGGGGCAGATGTGGATTCTGACCACAATCTATTGGTTATGAACTGCAGATTGAAACTAAAGAAACTGCAAAAAGGTGCGAATTTAAGGAGATGGGAGCTAGATAAACTGAAAGAACCAGAGGTTATGGAGAGTTTCAGGGAGAGCATAAGGGAACAAATGACAGGAATGGGGGAAAGAAATACAGTAGAAGAAGAGTGGGTAGCTCTGAGGGATGGAGTAGTGAAGGCAGCAGAAGATCAAGTAGGTAAAAAGACGAGGGCTAATAGAAATCCTTGGGTAACAGAAGAAATATTGAATTTAATTGATGAAAGGAGAAAATATAAAAATGCAGTAAATGAAGCAGGCAAAAAGGAATACAAACGTCTCAAAAATGAGATCGACAGGAAGTGCAAAATGGCTAAGCAGGGATGGCTAGAGGACAATTAATGTAAGGATGTAGAGGCTTGTCTCACTAGGGGTAAGATAGATACCACCTACAGGAAAATTAAAGAGACCTTTGGAGAGAAGAGAACCACTTGTATGAATATCAAGAGCTCAGATGGCAACCCAGTTCTAAGCAAAGAAGGGAAGGCAGAAAGGTGGATGGAGTATATAGAGGGTTTATACAAGGGCGATGTACTTGAGGACAATATTATGGAAATGGAAGAGGATGTAGATGAAGATGAAATGGGAGATAAGATACTGCGTGAAGAGTTTGACAGAGCACTGAAAGACCTGAGTCAAAACAAGGCCTCGGGAGTAGACAACATTCCATTAGAACTACTGATGGCCTTGGGAGAGCCAGTCCTGACAAAACTGTACTATCTGAAGAGCAAGATTTATGAGACAGGCGAAATACCCTCAGACTTCAAGAAGAATATAATAATTCCAATCCCAAAGAAAGCAGGTGTTGACAGATATGAAAATTACCGAACTATCAGTTTAATAAGTCAAAGCTGCAAAATACTAACGCGAATTCTTTACAGACGAATGGAAAAACTGGTAGAAGCGGACGTCGGGGAAGATCAGTTTGGATTCCGTAGAAATGTTGGAACACGTGAGGCAATACTAACCTTACGACTTATCTTAGAAGAAAGATTAAGAAGAGGCAAACCTACGTTTCTAGCATTTGTAGACTTAGAGAAAGCTTTTGACAACGTTAACTGGAATACTCTCTTTCAAATTATGAAGGTGGGAGGGGTAAAATACAAGGAGCGAAAGGCTATTTACAATTTGTACAGAAACCAGATGGCAGTTACAAGAGTCGAGGGGCATGAAAGGGAAGCAGTGGTTGGGAAAGGAGTGAGACAGGGTTGTAGCCTCTCCCCGATGTTATTCAATCTGTATATTGAGCAAGCAGTAAAGGAAACAAAAGAAAAATTCGGAATAGGTATTAAAATTCATGGAGAAGAAGTAAAAACTTTGAGGTTCGCCGATGACATTGTAATTCCGTCTGAGACAGCAAAGGACTTGGAAGAGCAGTTGAACGGATTGGACAGTGTGTTGATAGGAGGGTATAAGATGAACATCACCAAAAGCAAAACGAGGATAATGGAATGTAGTCAAATTAAATCGGGTGATTCTGAGGGAATTAGATTAGGAAATGAGACACTTAAAGTAGTAAAGGAGTTTTGCTATTTAGGGAGTAAAATAACAGATGATGGTCGAAGTAGAGAGGATATAAAATGTAGACTGGCAATGGCAAGGAAATCGTTTCAGAAGAAGAGAAATTTGTTAACATCTAGTATAGATTTAAGTGTCAGGAAGTCGTTTCTGAAAGTATTTGTATGGAGTGTAGCCATGTATGGAAGTGAAACATGGACGATAACCAGTTTGGACAAGAAGAGAATAGAAGCTTTCGAAATGTGGTGCTACAGAAGAATGGTGAAGATAAGGTGGGTAGATCACGTAACTAATGAGGAGGTATTGAATAGGATTGGGGAGAAGAGAAGTTTGTGGCACAACTTGACTAGAAGAAGGGATCGGCTGGTAGGACATGTTTTGAGGCATCAAGGGATCACAAATTTAGCATTGGAGGGCAGCGTGGAAGGTAAAAATCCTAGAGGGAGACCAAGAGATCAATACACTAAGCAGATTCAGACGGATGTAGGTTGCAGTAGGTACTGGGAGATGAAGAAGCTTGCACAGGATAGAGTAGCATGGAGAGCTGCATCAAACCAGTCTCAGTACTGAAGACCACAACAACAACAACACGTCTTTACTGATCTCTATTTGCAACACATTTAGCTGATAATATCCATATAAACCACTGGATGAACCTGAAAAATTACATCATTGTACGACACATGTACAGGTGTAGGATTCGTTATGAATAGGAAGGTAGGGCAGAGGGTGTGTTACTGTGAACAGTTCAGTGACCGGGTTGTTCTAATCAGAATCGACAGCAGACCAACACCGACAACGATAGTTCAGGTATACATGCGGACGTCGCAAGCTGAAGATGAACAGATAGAGAAAGTGTATGAGGATATTGAAAGTGTAATGCAGTACGTAAAGGGGGACGAAAATCTAATAGTCATGGGCGACTGGAATGCAGTTGTAGGGGAAGGAGTAGAAGAATAGGTTACATGAGAATATGGGCTTGGGACAAGGATTGAAAGAGGAGAAATACTAATTGAGTTCTGTAACAAGTTTCAGCTAGTAATAGCGAATACCCTGTTCAAGAATCACAAGAGGAAGAGGTATACTTGGAAAAGGCCGGGAGATACGGGAAGATTTCAATTAGATTACATCATGGTCAGACAGAGATTCCGAAATCAGATATTGGATTGTAAGGCGTACCCAGGAGCAAATATAGACTCAGATCACAATATAGTAGTGATGAAGAGTAGGCTGAAGTTCAAGACATTAGTCGGGAAGAATCAACACGCAAAGAAGTGGGATACGGAAGTACTAAGGAATGACGTGATACGTTTGAAGTTCTGTAACGCTATAGATACAGCAATAATGAATAGCGCAGTAGGCAGTACAGTTGAAGAGGAATGGACATCTCCAAAAAGGGTCATCATAGAATTTGGGAAGGAAAACGTAGGTACAAAGAAGGTAGCTGCGAAGAAATCATGGGTAACAGGAGAAATACTTCAGTTGATTGATGAAAGGAGGAAGTACAAACATCTTACTGGAAAATCGGGAATACAGAAATACAAGTCGCTGAGGAATGAAATAAATAGGAAGTGCAGTGAAGCTAAGACGAAATGGCTGCAGGAAAAATGTCAAGACATCGAAAAAGATATGATTGTCGGAAGGACAGACTCAGCATACAGGAAAGTGAAAACAACCTTTGGTGACATTAAAAGAAACGGTGGTAACATTAAGAGTGCAACGGGAATTCCACTGTTATATGCAGAGGAGAGAGCAGATAGGTGGAAAGAATACATTGAAAGCCTCTATGAGGGTGAAGATTTGTCTGATGTGATAGAAGAAGAAACAGGAGTCGATTTAGAAGAGATAGGGGATCCAGTATTAGAATCGGAATTTAAAAGAGCGTTGGAGGACTTACGGTCAAATAAGGCAGAAGGGATAGATAACATTCCATCAGAATTTCTAAAATCATTGGGGGAAGTGGCAACAAAACGACTATTCACGTTGGTGTGTAGAATATATGAGTCTGGCGATATACCATCAGACTTTCGGAAAAGCATCATCCACACAATTCCGAAGACGGCAAGAGCTGACAAGTGCGATAATTATCGCACAATCAGCTTAACAGCTCATGCATCGAAGCTGCTTACAAGAATAATATACAGAAGAATGGAAAAGAAAATTGAGAATGCGCTAGGTGACGATCAGTTTGGCTTTAGGAAAAGTAAAGGGACGAGAGAGGCAATTCTGACGTTACGGCTAATAATGGAAGCAAGGCTAAAGAAAAATCAAGACACTTTCATAGGATTTGTCGACCTGGAAAAAGCGTTCGACAATATAAAATGGTGCAAGCTGTTCGAGATTCTGAAAAAAATAGGGGTAAGCTATAGGGAGAGACGGGTCATATACAATATGTACAACAACCAAGAGGGAATAATAAGAGTGGACGATCAAGAACGAAGTGCTCGTATTAATAAGGGTGTAAGACAAGGCTGTAGCCTTTCGCCCCTACTCTTCAATCTGTACATCGAGGAAACAATGATGGAGATAAAAGAAAGGTTCAGGAGTGGAATTAAAATATAAGGTGAAAGGATATCAATGATTCGATTCACCGATGACATTGCTATCCTGGGTGAAAGTGAAGAAGAATTAAATGATCAGCTGAACGGAATGAACAGTCTAATGAGTACACAGTATGGTTTGAGAGTAAATCGGAGAAAGACGAAGGTAATGAGAAGTAGTAGAAATGAGAACAGCGAGAAACTTAACATCAGGATTGATGGTCACGAAGTCAATTAAGTTAAGGAATTCTGCTACCTAGGCAGTAAAATAATCAATGACGGACGGAGCAAGGAGGACATCAAAAGCAGACTCGCTATGGCGAAAAAGGCATTTCTGGCCAAGAGAAGTCTACTAATATCAAATACCGGCCTTAATTTAAGGAAGAAATTTCTGAGGATGTACGTTTGGTGTACAGCATTGTATGGTAGTGAAACATGGGCTGTGGCAAAACCGGAACAGAAGAGAATCGAAGCATTGGAGATGTGGTGCTACAGACGAATGTTGAAAATTAGGTGGACTGATAAGGTAAGGAATGAGGAGGCTCTACGCAGAATCGGAGAGGAAAGGAATATGTGAAAAACACTGATAATGAGAAGGGACAGGATGATAGGACATCTGCTAAGACAGGAAGGAATGACTTCCATGGTACTAGAAGGAGCTGTAGAGGGCAAAAGCTGTAGAGGAAGACAGAGATTGGAATACGTCAAGCAAATAATTGAGGACGTAGGTTGCAAGTGCTACTCTGAGATGAAGAGGTTAGCACAGGAAAGGAATTCGTGGCGGGCCGCATCAAACCACTCAGTAGACTGATGACAAAAAAAAAAAAAATGACACATGGATCAAGAGATATGTCGTCATAAATACTGAGCTGAGTGAGGAACTGGCTTCTGCTTAATACGGAGAGCATGCACCTGTGACACATTTATCCTGTGATTAATATTGGGAGCATTTAGCGGCTTCCACTAAAGTTTGTTGAATTTTGATATTTGTTGATTTTCTTTCCTTTAGTAAACGTTTCTTGCCGCGCAGTATTAGCCGAGAGGTATGAGGCGCTGCAGTCATGGACTGTGCGGCTGGTCCTTGCGGACGTTTGAGTCCTCCCTCAGGCATGGGTGTGTATGTTTGTCCTTAGCATAATTTAGGTTAAGTAGTGTGTAATCTTAGGGACTGAGGACCTTAGCAGTTACGTCCCATAAAGTTTCACACATTTTGAACAAACTTTCATCGGTTACGTGAGAAACGTCAAACACTTAACAGATTTACTCATGAGTAAAGTTATCACATGTTTGAAGTTGTTTTTAACGTGGGAGTTCTGGTCTTTAAAGAGTATGGGACTTGCTGGGCACTTACTGGACACTAAAAGCTCATAGGTGCAGATTACGTAGGACATGTGACATGCGTGGCTTTTAATCTGTGGTAGAAATTTGTTTTTATTCTCGCTGTTCTTTACTTCATGCACACATAGCTTATGTCAAAAAGATTTTCTACAGCTCACGTTGCGGACTACACGCAGATGTATTTAAAATACCGTTATATTAAGAAATTTTATTTCTACCTTAGAGAGTAATTGTAGGCTTCGGCATGATTGCACTTCTCCCTGGAAGTATTGTTAACAACATCCACTTTTACATCCTTTTGTGGAGTGGGACAAAACGACAAAATAGAACTTCACACATATAAATGCAATGGTACGATTTGATTTTCAGCGTATTTACATGAACACTCAGTCCACATACTTGCAGAAGACTGCTGCTTCTGATTTAATTTCCAAAGTTGTCCCCTCGTATTTCTTCTTCTAATCATTTTCGGGTGTGCGGATGGATCCCGTCAATATTCTGGCTGAATATCCACGGGACCCCGCTGCATATCCAAAAATTATTACAAGAAAAAACTGTTTGTATCTGTTTGCCTCTAGAGACAAATTTTAAAATGCAATACCATTTGGTGTCACCTTTTCCATCAGCTGCTCAGCTTGAATGTCACAAAACACTCTCCAGAAATGGAATCCATGAGAGTTTCGCAAACTTCAAACTATTAAAAAAAAAAGTTTAGTCCAGTCAGCTTCTTCTTTTTACTGTTCAATTCAGAATAAAGTTAAACGAATCCAGTGCCACCAATGAACTCTCTAAGAAGTCATTGTTTTGTTATAACAGCTGTTTGGCTGCGTGTGGCTCTGTGTCGCTTAGAAACTTGTTGCTCCAGCCGTTTTCGAAATGCGTGATGTAACTCTATTTTTGCATGCAAAAGAATGTTCAGATACTCAAACTCAATTGCCGTGAAAAGTTTACGTACCTGTAGTACAATCTGTACAACGAAGAAGCAATGATGGAAATAAAACAAAGGTTCAAGAGGGGAATTAAAATTCAAGGTGAACGGATATCTATGATAAGATTTGCTGATGACATTACCATTCGCAGTGAAAATTAAGAACAATTAAACGTTGCATGTATGGTTCTCGGGCGAGACGTCGGATGTTATAGTGAAAAATCCACAATATTTCGTCAGCGCAACTGGCCGACATCTTCAGGTGCAACGAACACAATGCTAAGGCAGCACCAGGGCCCCCTATTTATGCCAGTTTTAGGCAGGAAGTGCGCATGCGTGGAGGCGCCAAATTCGATGGCAAATAGCGACGATATAAACTGATAGCTGGAAGGACTGTAACGCCACCTACAGGATGAAGGACCAAATACTTCGGCGCACGCGCGGAGGCTGCCGCCGCTGCTCTGCACTGCCATCGGCAGCCCCAGCTATCAGTTGATATCGTCGCTATTTGCCATCGAATTTGGCGCCTCCACGCATACGCACTTCCTGCCTAAAACTGGCTTAAATAGGGGGCCCTGGTTCTGCCTTTGCAGTGTGTTCGTCGCACCTGAAGATGTCGGCCAGTTGCGCTGACGAAATATTGTGGAGTTTTCACTATAACATCCGACGTTTCGCCCGAGAACCATACATGCAACATGTCCGTCGGGAAAGCCTCAAGCAACACAACAATTAAATGATCTGCTGAATGGAACGAACGGTCAAATGAATACAGAATACAGACTGAGAGTTAAGCGAAGAAAGAAAAAAGTTATGAGAGGTAGCAGAAATGAGAACAGAGAGGAACTTAACATCAGGATTCATGGTCACGAAGTAGAAGAAATTAAGGAATTATACTACCTAGGCAGCAAAGTAACCAGTAACGGACGCAGCAAGGAGGACATAAAAGGCAGACTAGCTCTGGCAAAAAGGGAATTCCTGGCCGAGAAAAGTCTACTAGTATCAAACATAGGTCTTAATTTGAGGAAAAAATTTCTGAGAGTGTACGTTTGGAGCACAGCATTATATGGTAGTGAAATAAGGACTGTGGGTGAACCAGAACGGAAGGGAATCAAAGTATTATAGATGTGATGCTACAGACAAGTATTAAAAACTAGGTCGACTGATAGGGTAAGGAATGAGACGTTTCTGCGCAGAATAGGAAAGGAATAGAATATGTGGAAAACACTGACAAGGAGATGGGAAAAGATGGCAGGACATCAGTTTAGACATGAGCGAATGACTTCCATCGTGCTGGAGAGAGCTGTAGAGTGCAAAAACTGTAAAGGAAGACAGAGTTTGGAATACATCCAGAAATAATTGAGAACGTAGGTTACAAGTGCTCCCCTGAGATGAAGAGGTTGCCACAGCAGAGGAATCCGTGACGGGCCAGTCAGAAGACGGATTACTAAAAAAAGAAATTACTGAGTGCAATAAAGGCTAGATGAAGTATTCTATATTAATGACCATGACCATGATTATGACAAGGACCTAGTGGTCGACCCAGTAACCAGGCCTGTGAAATCGTGTAACCAATAGCACCGCAAACTGCAATCTAATAGATGACTGACGATTGGTGCTCTGGCTAATGTTGTGCGACACGTTGTACGCTTATCAAGTTTAAACACGCCACACAACTTTCATGGCATAGGAAAGTGTCGTCAGAAATAGCCCCTACTAATGACAACACCGGTGCCCGTACCAAAGATAAAACTCAGTATTTTCGTTGCAAAATTTTCCACACACCACACCACACCACTCTCTCTATCTGGCAGCCAGCTACAGTGTTCTGTTTATGCACTTGAGATAACGATTTGACGGACAACAGTTTGAAGATGACGAGGAATTCAAGAAAGTTGTTGTCAAATGGTCTAATTCCGATGCAGAGAACTTCCAAGCGAAGATAGAGTATAAATATAAAAATTCTTAGAAGTGAACGGCCATTACGTTGAAAAGTGAAGTAGGTTACTAGCAAACGAGAACCGTCAGTAAATGAAGTGGAATGTGTTCTTCTTTCCCTCAAGGCTGAAAGCGCTGTACGTGAAATAAAAAATGTAACTATATTTCATTCGACAGTAATGAATGAAACTTGAGGGCTGCATCTACCTATATTTCGTTCAGATAGATTACGGAAAAATGAAACTATAATGCCGATCAAACAGAAATAACTCACTATACATCAGCCTATCCAAAATAATCTTATTTTTAAAACAATATTTTCAGCCTGAAGTAAAAACGAATTAATACATTTACACCCGTAGCCATGTAATCAACTTATATTGTGAGTTAATGCCAAGTACTTTACCTTCCACAGATGACATTTATTGACGGTACCAAGTGACTGCATATTCATTTCAGATGAAAGGCCATCTCAGAGAAATATTCAAACCTTAAAGCGATCAAAGTACTATTTTACCTGTTATTACGGCTTAGGGTTGAATTCTTATTTGTTTCATTATCGATAATGCAGATATTCACATTTATTTCCCCAGCGTAAGCCGTGGATTACGCGAAATTCAATTTGCATCTCGTTTTGGTTTGGTCCCTGCTCTTGACAGATTTACCGATAGTGCCCACTGCAAACAATCTGTTCCGTGCTCTACTACCATTAAACAAGCTTTAATGCAGAGGAAAAAAGTAAATAGGTATAAAACTACAGGGCGTAAATGACCTTCTGGAGGAGATATGCGGGAGTTACGGCTCTAGGTATTTGGAACTTTAAAAGCATTACGTGCCCCAAGGAATGTTTTTGACCGGGAGAAACGAATCTACACACCATATCTCTAGTTTTGAAATTTTATTTCCACTAGTTATATAGGTTTACATTCGCATCTGTAATCCAACTACTACTTTTGATGTGTGACGGAGGGTTCTTCGGGTTCCTTATAGTTTCGCATTGCGAATGGTGCACCGCAATAACAAGTGTTGTTCAGCCTCCCTAAGACATTGCCTTTCTCTGAAGTTTCCCGTCTACGTCATTTCGCGGTATTTATGTAGGGCGACTGTTTTCTTGGGCGTATTGTCTTAGAAAATTAAATATAAACTTCCAAGAGATGTACTTCGCTACTAATGGTGCGTCTGACACTGATAGTGGATATGACTTTCCATGAGTTTCTCAAGAAAACATACGTCGCTAGCTTTACAAACTATCTCTTCTAATAATCCTACCTCTGGTGCTCTGCAGTTTATTGGAATACATGTTAGATAAAAAGGGAATATCATGTCAGTGGGACAACGTTAAGGGACATAGTTCTGACACTCTTCTTCATCTGCTGCATACAAACTTATGAGCTGAAGAGTTATGACCACTGTGCACGTTGAATTGAATGCCGCATGGTAACATTGCCGACATGTGAAACGGCAACAATAGTTAACAATTGAAAATGCGCTAAATCAGAAAATAATGTAGCGAGAAAGGAAAAAATTGAGACATGCCTGTAATGACACGGTTTCTTATTGAAACTAAAGTCGAGTCCAAAAACATGTTAACAGATGGCGCTGGACGACGACACATCACTAACGCAGCATGAGAATCGTGTATTAAAACGTGCTCTTGTGAGACCAATTTTTGGAGTCGGTTTTATTTTCAATAAAATTTTTAAGTACCTAGATTACTTCGTGAGGTAGTGCAATATCAGTTGTTGACTTTCCTTATCACGTCAAATATGGCCTGCAATTGAAAGAAAAAGTCATGATGATATCTCCGTAGGCAAAAGATTCCGGAATAGTCCCCCATTCGGATCTCCGGGAGGGGACTACCAAGGGGGAGGTGACCATGAGGGAAAGATTGAATAATCAACGAAAGGATAACGTTCTAAGAGTCGCGGCGTGCAATGTTGGAAGCTTGAACGTGGTAGGGAAGCTACAAAATCTGAAAAGGGAAATGTAAAGGCTCACGTTAGAATTAGTAGAGCTCATTAAATTGAAATGGGAAGAAGTCAAGGATTTCTGGTGATATGAGTACAGGGTGATATCAGCAGCAGCAGAAAATGGTGTAGTGATTGGGCTGTCCTTATCACAATCAATATCAAACCGACACCGACAACGATGGTTTAGGTATATATGTTAACTTGATAGAATAAGTATGTGAGAATATTGAAAGGATAATTCAGTATGTAAAGGGAGCTGAAAATGTGACACACCAGCAATGAGAGAGTAAAAGTCTAATTTAGTTCTGTAATAAGTTTCAGCTAATAATAGCGAATACTCTGCTTAAAAATCACAAGAGAATAAGGTATATTTGAAAAGGGCCGGGTGATGTGGTACGATTTCAGTTAGATTCATTGTCAGCCAAAGATTCCGATATCAGATATCGGAGTGTACGGCGTACCCAGGAACAAATATAGACTCACATCACAATGTAGTAGTGATGAGGAGTAGGCTGGAATTTAAGGGATTAGTCAGGAAGAATCAATACGCAAAGAAGTGGTGCGGAAAGAAGTGGGGGAATGAAGTACTACGGAATGATCAGATACGCTTGAAATTTTCTATGACTACAGATACAGCAACAAGGAATAGCTCAGTGGTCAGTACAGTTAAAGAGGAATGGACATCTCTAAAACGACCATTCACTAAAGTTTGAAAGAAAAACATATGTTGGAAGATATGCAGCTCACCACATACGCAAAATGATGGCGCAAGTTTTATGCTAAGGTGACACTGATCTCGGCTTCTGCGGAAAATGCGGTATTGATCTAAGTTGCCCTGAAAGGTGAGGAGTTTTTTGTTAGGATTTAATGATCATCCTCCTGACAGGTTTGATCTAGTCCGGTGCGGATTCCTCCCTTCCGGCAATCCCGTTATCTCAGAGTAGTATTCGTATCAGATCTGCTTAGTTAATTGCTGAATGTATTCCAGTTTCTGACTTCACCTCTTGTTTCATGAAATTATTCCATGACCTGCTAATACATGATTTATCATCCTCTACCTCCTTCTTATCAGTGTTCTCCACATATTTCTTTCTTCGCCGGGTCTGTAGAGGACCTCCATTATCCTTATGTTATGATTACACCTAAATATCTACATCCTGCAATAGCATCACTTCTCAAACGCTTCGATTCCTTCTTTACGGATTTTCCCATAGTCCATGACAACTACCATACGAACTTGTGCTCCACAATTTCAGTCTCTGGCATTTTGTTCTCCATATTAAGGCCAATGCTTGAACTAGTAGACTTTTTTTGTCCTAGAATACCCTCTTCAGCGGTGCTAGTATATTTTTACGTCCCCCATTCTTTGCCCATCACGTATTATTTTCACAAGCGGCGACATTGTCACGAATAAAACCGTGAAGCGACTATACACACATGAAAAAACGTTTGGCATTAATGTGGTTCCGAGAACTCCTGAAGAGAGACGTTGATTGTAGATATTATATCACACACACGGTCCCTTTGCCTGTTCAGAGACGTCACTAATCCCCCCCCAAAGATGTAAACAACCATGCATGAACAGCGCCTATTGGGCGGAGGGGGTCCGACAGCCGATCAGTTCCTGTAAGTCCACAAGGAAGGACGTACACGGCTCGTTTCGTCGGTAGTTCACCCATGCCTATACGGTCAATACCGCGGTTCTATTGCGTCCGCATTGTTACTTTGTACTAGGAAGATCTCTCAACATGGGAAGTGTCCAGGCGTCCCGGAGTGAACCAAAGCACTCGGAGGAACCATGTTGATTAACGCTTTTCGTGGAAGCCACAGGATGTCTTGTTACGACTCAAACTGTGTGCAATAGGCTTGATGATGCGCAACTTCACTCCCGACGTCCATGGCGAGGTTCATCTTTGCAACCACGACACCAAGCAGCGCCGTACAGACGGGCCAAACAACATGTCGAATGGACCACTCACGATTGGCATCACGTTGTCTTCACCGACGAATGTTGCATATGCCCTCAACCAGGCAAACATCAGAGATGTGCTTGGAGGCCACCCGGTCAGACTGGACGCCTTAGACACACTGTACAGCGAGTGCTGCAAGGTGGAGGTTCTCTGCTGCTGTGGGGTGGCATCATGTGGGGCCGTGGACATTTTCGTGAATGCCATCCTCCAACGGATAGCGCAACCATATCGGCAGCATATTGGCGAATCATTCTTCTTCCTGGATGACAATTCGACCCCCTATTGGGCACGACTTGTGAATGCCTTCTTTCAGGATAACGACATCGCTTGACTAGAATGGCTAGCATGCTCTCCAGGCATGAACCCTATCGAACATGCCTGGGATAGATTGAAAAGGGCTGTTTATGGGCCCACCAACCACTCTGAGGGATCTATATCGAGTCGCCGTTGAGGAGTGGAACAATCCAATAACAATGCGTTGATGAACTTGTGGACAGTATTTCACGATGCAAACAGGCATGCATCAATGCAAGAACACTGCTGCTGGGTGTTAGAGGTACCGGTGTGTACAGCAATCTGGATCACTACCTCTGATGGTTTCGCTGTATGGGGGAACTAAATGCTATGCGTGGTTTTCATGAGCAGTGAAAAGGACGCAAATGATGTTTATGTTGATCTCTATTCCAGTTTTCTCTACTGGTTCCGGAAATCTTGGAACCGTGGTGATGCAAATTTCTTTTGATGCGTGTAGAATAAATTTCCTCTACTTTATATTCACAAATTATTTGTCATCAGACTACCGGTTTCAGTCTATAATGACAGACCTGAAGATGGTCATTGTAGACGAAACCGGTAGTATGACAAATACTTTTTGTCCATAGACGTAAAAATAAAGGAAATTTACGTGTTACTATGTCTGTAACATACAAAATTCTTTGACGTATCTGCGCCGGGGAAACTAAATTGATTTTATGTTTATCGCAAAAATCATTTCAGCCACTCCTCATTACTTCCATCTTGATTCGATTTACTCTTAAGCCTCATTCTATACACTGTTCGTTCCAATTCAGTAGGTACTGGAGCTCTACTTCTGCGGTGTCGTCCAAACAAGTCACAGCCAGGGCAAGAGAACAACAGGCTCAAAGACGAGAGCTGGTGCCAGTGTCTCAGAGTGATTCAGATGCTTGTGGGAGATTTTGCATAGTGCTACGCATTCCACGCTACTTGGTAGGATTAACTTCCACAATAACTTGTTACCTTAAGTCTCTTTCGTGAGGGACGTGTTCTTCGGTGAAAAATTTTAACGATAACTGCATTAGCTATTAACAGAATCTTCCGTCTTTTTGACTAAAAACAATATTTATTGAAAGGATTATCACCGGGTGGACCATTGTACTATCTTTGGGATTGTATGGGTGATGGTACGTCTCCCATCTCATGAATTCTAGACACCAGCTAGAAGAATGGTTTACTTCTAAAAAATTATGCAGGAACTGCTATGTAGAATTATTTCCCCCTTCTGCGTTTCTATATCGTGAATCTTCGAAAGCTTGGATAAATTTCAACACTGGATGGTCTATTTTATCCGTATCTACTATATTTTCTACTTATGTCATAAGACACGTCCTCTATCTCCTAGATGTCTTCCTTGTATTTTTAGCACTTACCGTTGTCTCCTTTGCGTTGGAAAGTGGAAGTCTCATTGCACTCTTAATGTTGACGCCCATGCTTATAATTTCACTGAAGTTAGTTTCAACCTTTATAGTGGGTGTTTTAAAACTAGACGGCCAAACGTCAGTAACGGCTTCGTTATAAAGCAAGAAGAAAAGTATTTAGTAGAAGTGGGCGATAAACTGCATACATTAAGACCTATGAGCACCTCTTCATATTAGATACCAAGAAACAAACGTAATCTACTGGAAGCTCTTTGCCTTTCACATTTTGGGAGGAGGCAGTATGGATCAAAACGAAAAATAAATGTCCAGCAATCACGGGGTCTAAGTGCCTGCGCCGTGCGGTGAGGCCGCGTGGTCTAGGGCACCTTCTAACGACTCGTGCGGTTTCCTACGGCGGAGATTCCAGTCCTCCCTCGGGCATGGGTGTGTGCTGTCCTTGGCGTAAGTGAATTTAAGTTAAATTAAGTAAGCCCAAGAAACGATGACCTCAGCAGTTTGGTCCAATACTTCTTACCACAAATTTTCAATTTTCCAAGTGCCTGCCTTAAGAGCTACACTATGTCATCAAAAATATCCAGACACTCCCAAAAACATAAGTTTTTCATAGTAGGTGGATTTTGCTGCCACCTCCTGTCAGGTACTCCATATCAGTGACCTCAGTAGTCATGAGACATCGTGAGCGAGCAGAATGGGGTGCTTCGCGGAACTCACGCACTTCGAACGTGTTCAGATGAGTGGGTGTCAGTTCCGTCATACGTCTGTACGTGATATTTACACACTCCTAAACATCCACAGGTCCCCTGTTTCCGATGTGATGGTGAAGTGGAAACGTGAAGGGACACGTACAGCACGAAAACGTACAGGCCGACCTCGTCTGTTGTCTGACAGAGAAAGCCGACAGTTGAAGAGGGTCGCAAGAGATAATAGGCAGACATCTATCCAGACCATCACACAGGAATTCCTAACTACATCAGGATCCACTGCAAGTACTATGACAGTCGGGAGGTGAGAAAGCTTTGGTTTCGTGGTCGAGTGGCTGCTCATAAGCCAAACATCAAGCTGGTACAGGGTGTTTCAAAAATGACCCGTATATTTGAAACGGCAATAAAAACTAAACGAGCAGCGATAGAAATACACCGTTTGTTGCAATATGCTTGGGACAACAGTACATTTTCAGGCAGACAAACTTTCGAAATTACAGTAGTTACAATTTTCAACAACAGATGGCGCTGCGGTCTGGGAAACTCTATAGTACGATATTTTCCACATATCCACCATGCGTAGCAATAATATGGCGTAGTCTCTGAATGAAATTACCCGAAACCTTTGACAACGTGTCTGGCGAAATGGCTTCACATGCAGATGAGATGTACTGCTTCAGCCGTTCAATTGTTTCTGGATTCTGGCGGTACACCTGGTCTTTCAAGTGTCCCCACAGAAAGAAGTCACAGGGGTTCATGTCTGGCGAATAGGGAGGCCAATCCACGCCGCCTCCTGTATGTTTCGGATAGCCCAAAGCAATCACACGATCATCGAAATATTCATTCAGGAAATTAAAGACGTCGGCCGTGCGATGTGGCCCGGCTCCATCTTGCATAAACCACGAGGTGTTCGCAGTGTCGTCTAAGGCAGTTTGTACCGCCACAAATTCACGAAGAATGTCCAGATAGCGTGATGCAGTAACCGTTTCGGATCTGAAAAATGGGCCAATGATTCCTTTGGAAGACATGGCGGCCCAGAACAGTACTTTCTGAGGATGCAGGGACGACGGGACTGCAACATGGGGCTTTTTGGTTCCCCATATGCGCCAGTTCTGTTTATTGACGAAGCCGTCCAGGTAAAAATAAGCTTCGTCAGTAAACCAAATGCTGCCCACATGCATATCGCCGTGATCAATCCTGTGCACTATATCGTTAGCGAATGTCTCTCGTGCAGCAATGGTAGCGGCGCTGAGGGGTTGCCGCGTTTGAATTTTGTATGGATAGAGGTGTAAACTCTGGCGCATGAGGCGATACGTGGACGTTGGCGTCATTTGGACAGCAGCTGCAACACGGCGAACGGAAACCCGAGGCCGCTGTTGGGTCAACTGCTGCACTAGCTGCGCGTTGCCCTCTGTGGTTGCCGTACGCGGTCGCCCTACCTTTCCAGAACGTTCATCCGTCACGTTCCCAGTCCGTTGAAATTTTTCAAACATATCCTTTATTGTATCGCTTTTCGGTCCTTTGGTTACATTAAACCTCCGTTGAAAACGTCGTCTTGTTGCAACTACACTGTGTTCTAGGCGGTGGAATTCCAACACCAGAAAAATCCTCTGTTCTAAGGAATAAACCATGTTGTCTACAGCACAATTGCACGTTGTGAACAGCACACGCTTACAGCAGAAAGACGACGTACAGAATGGCGCACCCACAGACTGCGTTGTCTTCTATATCTTTCACATCACTTGCAGCGCCATCTGTTGTTGAAAATTGTAACTACTGTAATTTCGAAAGTTTGTCCGCCTGAAAATGTACTGTTGTCCCAAGCATATTGCAACAAACGGTGTATTTCTATCGCTGCTCGTTTAGTTTTTATAGCCGTTTCAAATATACCGGTCATTTTTGAAACACCCTGTATATACCAAACGACGTCTCGCTTGGTGTAAGGAGCGTTCCAAAAGATTGGAAAACGGCAAAGATCATCCCTGTTTTCAAGAAGGGACGTCGAACAGATTTGCACAACTATAGACCTATATCTCTAACGTCGATCAGTTTTAGAATTTTGGAACACGTATTATGTTCGAGATAACGACTTTTCTGGAGAATAGAAATCTACTCTGTAGGAATCAGCATGTTTTTCGAAAAAGACGATCGTGTGAAACCCAGCTCGCGCTATTCGTCCACGAGACTCAGAGGGCCATAGACACATGTTCCCAGGTAGACGGCGTGTTTCATGACTTCCGCAAGGCGTTTGATACGTTTCCCCACAGTCGTTTAATGAAGAAAGTAAGAGAATATGGAATATCTTATGAAATTGGTGATTGGATTGAAGAGTTCCTAGCTAACAGAACGTGGCATGTCATTCTCAATGGAGAGAAGTCTTCCGAAGTAAGAGTGATTTCAGGTATGCCGCAGGGGAGTGTCGTAGGACCGTTGCTATTCACAGTATACATAAATGACCTTGTGGATAACATCGGACGTTCACTGAGGCTTTTTGCGGATGATGCTGTAGTATATCGAGAGGTTGTAACAATGGAAAATTGTACTCAAATGCAGGAGGATTGGCACCGAATTGACCCATGATGCAAGGAATGGCAATTGACTCTTGATGCAGACAAGTGTAATGTGCTGCGAATACATAGAAAGAAAGATCCTTTATCATTTAGCTACAATATAGCAGGTCAGCAACTGGAAGCAGTTAAGTCCATAAATTATCTGGGATTAGGCATTAGGAGTGATTTAAAATGGAATGACCATATATAATTTTTAATCGTCGGTAAAGCAGATGCCAGACTGAGATTCTTTGGAAGAATCCTAAGGAAATGCAATCCGAAAACAAAGGATGTAGGTTACAGTATACTTGTTCGCTCACTGATTGAATACTGCTCATCGGTGTGTGATCCGTACCAGACGGGGTTGGTAAAAGAGACAGCGAAGATCCAACGGAGAGCAGCGCGCTTCTTTACCGGATCATTTAGTAATCGCGAAAGCGTTACGAAGATGATAGATAAACTCCGGTGGAAGACTCTGCAAGAGAGACGTTCAGTATCTCGGTACGCGCTTTTGTTGAAGTTTCAAGAACATACCCTCACCGAGGAGTCAAGCAGTATATTGCTCCCTCCTACGTATATCTCGCGAAGAGACCATGAGAATAAAATCAGAGAGATTAGAGCCCACACAGAGGCATACCGACAATCTTTCTTACCACGAACAATACGAGACTGGAATAGAAGGGAGAACCGATAGAGGTACTCAAAGTACCGTCCGCCACACACCGTCAAGTGGCTTGCGGAGTATGGATGTAGGTGTGGATGTAGACTGGACGACTGAACACAGGAAAAACGTTGTGTAGAGTGACGAATTATGGTACACAATGTGGCGATCCGATGGCACGGTGTGGATATGGCGAATGGCCGGTGAACGTCACCTGCCAGCGTGTGTAGCGGCAACAGCGCAATCCGGAGGCGGTGGTGTTATGGTGCGGTCGTGTTTTTCATGGAGAGGATTTGCACCCCTTGTTGTATTTCGTGGCACTATCACAGCACAGGCTTACATTGATGTTTTAAGCGGTTGTAGGCGCTACAGTGTGGAGCCGCGTGACCGCTACGATCGCAGGTTCGAATCCTGCCTCGGGCATGGATGTGTGTGATGTCCTTAGGTTAGTTAGGTTTAAGTAGTTCTAAGTTCTAGGGGACTGATAACCTCAGAAGTTAAGTCCCATAGTGCTCAGAGCCATTTGAACCATTTAAGCACCTTCTTGTTTCCCGCAGTGAAAGAGTAATTCGGGAATGGTGATTGAATCGTTCAACACGATCGAGCACTATTCATAATGCACGGCCTGTGGCGGAGTGATTACACGACAATAGCATATCTGTAATTGACTGGCCTGGACAGAGTCTTGACATGAATCCTATAAAACGCCTTTGGTATGTTTTGGAATGGCGACTACGTGCCAGGCCTCATCGATGGACATACATACCTCTCCTCAGTGCACCAGTCCGTGAAGAATAGGCTGCCATTCCCCAAGAAACCTTCCAGCACCTGATTGAACGTAAGCGGAGGAGGAGGAGGAGATTAGTGTTTAACGTCCCGTCGACAACGAGGTCATTAGAGACGGAGCGCAAGCTAGACTGAGGGAAGCATGGGGAAGGAAATCGGCCGTGCCCTTTCAAAGGAGCCATCCCGGCATTTGCCTGAAGCGATTTAGGGAAATCACGGAAAACCTAAATCAGGATGGCCGGAGACGGAAGTGAACCGTCGTCCTCCCGAATGCGAGTCCAGTGTGCTAACCACTGCGCCACCTCGCTCGGTTGAACGTAAGCCTGCGAGAGTAGAAGCTGTTATCAAGGCGACGGATGGGCCTACACCATGATGAATTCCGGCATTACCGATGGAGGTTATTTTCAGCCTGGTGTCCGGATACTTTAGATCACAGTGTATATACTACTTTCCCCATAGTTTCTTCGCAACATGTTTCTTGTACCTTATTTGTCTATCCAGTTTCTGTGAGTCTCAGTTCATAGTGACTGCTCCGTTTATATCGTTGTTCAACTGATTTACCTAGTGGAGTATACAATACCTAAATACGACCATCTACAGCCCTAGAGAACTACAAACGCATCTTATCCCTTAATACATCTGTATCTGAATCCTTTTGACTATAAGACTTCCCGACGATACTGCTTAACTTCAGAGTGCGCCTCACTGTGCTAATTATGATCCGAGGTACGTCTGCTTCTCGTAACGCCTTACAGTCCATTGCTTGATTTCGGAATCTCTGTCTAACAATGACGTAATCCATATAAAAGCCCCCTGTGGTTTCGGATCTTTTCCCGCCATACTTACTCTTCTTTTGATTGGTGAACAGTGTGTTCATTACTACTGACTGGAACTTATTGATGAACTAAGTCTCTATTCTCTCAATCATGTTACCAAACGCATCTTTTCGTGTAAATTAGTCTTCCTGTCACTCTATGTAACTCAGCTTTACTATGATTGTTATATTACCATCTCCTTTGTTTAATTACTTGTTCAGTTTTCTCATTTACTTTGCCTCTCTCTTCATCTTCGTCTTGTAACGTCGGCATATATACCTTAGCTCTTGTTGTCGGTGTTGGTGTTGGTCAGCTGTCGTTTTTAATGTGAACCGCCATACGATCCAACAGTTCATAGGAACTCTCTGTACAAATTCTTACACACAATAGATTTCAGCACCTTTGGACATATTCTGCTGCTGTTGATATCGCCCTGTCTTCCTCTGATCAAAAATCCTGTTTTTTTCTTCATTAAACTTCACTGATCCCCATAGGGTTACAACGAGTTTCACATTTATTGTTTCAGACTTTGTAACATCTGTAACACGCTTCTCCTAACAGAACTATTTAATCCTGTCACGGGAAAGCCACGTATAATAATACCGGTTACTATTAAATTACAGATATCCCGAGAATGCTATTCCTTGATAGTATTTTAATTTTTGTGATCGTGTCTGTGTGTAAAGGTATCGTATCTTACTAAATTTATTTCCCTAAAGGGCTCTATTCAAAGGATACAACAGCAAGACAATTGGAAATGTAACAAATTAATTAAGAAGGAAGTGATCGCCAGCCTAATTAGCAGCACAGTTCAGCAAGTAATGTACCAGTTATTTTACTTGAACGTTTAGACAATAACTGGCTCTCAGTAACACTATCTGTAAATTACAGTGGGAAGATAATTATAAGCAAATGATTACTAATGGTCAAGCACTGTTGACTTGGACAAGAGGTTCTTTTGTGAGTTTATCTATAGCTTAACTAAGAAGTAATTGTGACATTTACACTGATTATTATTTGCATTGTCAAGGAACATTCACTTCATTGCATTATTTAGCTCAAGTGGAACACGTGATACCTAGATGTAGTATAGTTTGAATATTTGTAGCCAGTTGCTTATTCTAATTTACTGTTATTGTAATATGACATGTAAATCTGGCTCATCTTCAGCATGGGGACGTAGAATCCAAACTGACGGTAGACTCAGATCGAGGCTGAACTCTTCAATCACAAAACAATGTCGGAAGCACTGTTAACTACATTACACACTAAATTGGAAATAATAGTTCAATAAAAAGATTCTTTGAATTGAATGCTTTTCTTAGTAACTGTACTTTGATGAAACTGTCACTGTCGATTTATGAAACATACGTAGAGTATTTCAGTCTTCATGCTCACTGCATAATTATGTACTCTAATACTCCACAAAGATTATCAACATTTGTTAAGGAAGATAATTCCTTTTCTGTTCAGTGAAACAGGATAACCGGATTTATCGTAGCACTTTTGATAGGACCAGATCTAGGTATACGACAAAGGAAAAAATACGGTGACTTAACAGAACATTTACGGGAAACAAAATTATGATTGAAAACTAAACCACATAACTGGTCCACGCAGTTGACAGTACTCCACTGACAATATGAGATGAAAGTGGTGGCTGCCTAGATCTCTTATGTTGTTCAAAAAAGGCGGCAAAAGTATCCATGGCTCTTCTGGAAATTCTTGTCTTAAGTTCGGATTTTCATAGTACAGAGTTACACAAAGTACGCCATGAATAATAAGCCGAATTACTTCCGCACCCGAGGCTATGTTATACAATCTTGCAGTTCTTCTCGCCTCTTTCAGTTCAAAAGAAGCGCTCCCTTTGCCTGCTAGCCAGCGATTGACTGACGCCAGAAAGGAGCTTTGCAGAATGATATTTTCAGTCTACAGCGGAGTGTGCGCTAATATGAAACTTCCAGGCAGATTAAAACTGTGTGCCGGACCGAGACTCGAACTCGGGACCTTTGCCTTTCGCGGGCAAGTGCTTTACCAACTGAGCCACCCAAGGACGACTTACGCCCCGTCCTCACAGCTTTAATTCCACCAGTATCTCGCCTCCTACCTTCCAAACAAGAGCTTGTGTGAAGTTTGGAAGGTAGGAGGCAAGGTACTGGCGGAATTAAAGCTGTGAGGACGGGGCGTGAGTCGTGTATGGGTAGCTCAGTCGGTAGAGCACTTGCCCGCGAAAGGCAAAGGTCCCGAGTTCGAGTCTCGGTCCGGCACACAGTTTTAATCTGCCAGGAAGTTTCAGGAGCTTTGCAGTTTGACCGCCAGAACCACCCTTTGTATTTCCACCTAGCCAGATCCGTTGCGGAGGGGTTTCCTCCAAATTTTACCTGATTACAAAAGTACTCCTCCTATGTGCGAGACGTCCTGCAATTAAAGTTGTAACATTTACGTCATTTTACAGCACATCACTTGTGAAGTTACATCCATAGACTAAATTCAACTGCTAAATAAGGCGTTTACATTCATGTTACATCAAAGAAGTAACTTAAAGTAAAAGCAGACAAGGAAGTTAGACAAGGCAGTTATAGGTAATATCGATAACAGTGTTACTCATGCCCCATGTTTCAGTGATGTATTTTGTTAGTGATACATCAGCGAAACATCAGTAACACCTCAAACAGCGTTGGCTGTTGAGTGAAAGGAAAAAAGCTTTTCAAACTCGTCACAACAGCACTTACTTTATATAAATAGCATAACAAAAACGAAGAACATCATTTCTCCTAATTAACATAGGAACAAAATTAATTACATTTTACATAATATCTTACAGTAGAGGAGGAGTTCTGTGTTACATATAGAGCATTGGATAACAATGGGTTCACTCATAAGATAATAACATATAATGCACAAATACATGGGAGAAAATATTACACAATTTTTTTACATAAACATTATTTAAAATTTGTTCAGTATTTACAGTTGTTTACTAGAAATTTAATCAGCCTGATTAATTTACTTTCAGTTTGTTTGCATGCGAAAAATTAGTAAAAGTCATCACTTTCACCAGATACGAGTTTCTGGATGCGTTAATCCTTACGTAGTTCAACAAAACAACACAACACTGTTTACAATAAGCATACACTTTCTGACTGCCTATTGATTGTTTCAGGCATGTGGGCAGCATTTGGTTTACTGACGAAGCTTATTTTTACCTGGACGGCTTCGTCAATAAACAGAACTGGCGCATATGGGGAACCAAAAAGCCCCATGTTGCAGTCCCATCGTCCCTGCATCCTCAAAAAGTACTGTTCTGGGCCGCCATGTCTTCCAAAGGAATCATTGGCCCATTTTTCAGATCCGAAACGATTACTGCATCACGCTATCTGGACCTTTGTTTACAGAGCTGTTTACCACTTGGCTGCCCACTGAAATTTTCGACTGTCCATTTGAAACACCCTTTCCTGCTTTATTCACTTAGCAAGAAACTATGCTGCCCATTTTACACATTGGCAGTCCATTTTATTAAGCTACCAATCATTATGCAGCGCAGCGTTCTAGTATGTCCTTTTATTTTCTTTTTACTGTTTTGGAGCGTCCATTTCCTTCTATACATAGTTTGATTATTAAGAATCTGAAACTTACATTCTAAAAACTATAAAGATTATTCTTCACAACAATGTAACCTCTGCAGCAAAATATATTTTATAAAAAAGATAAACATTTAATGATATAGTACATATTATTCATAACATGTTTTCAGACAGAACTTTTTAGTCTGTTTTATGGACATAAGGTTTCAAGACCACTATATTACGAACACCTAAGACTTTCTTGCGTATACCAGATAGTATGCGTTACTGTGAGGAGTCTCTTGCTCTTCAAATGGGCCATTGTAAATATTTTTAAACCTGAAAATTTCAATTAGCTTTATGACTTACGAGTTTTGACGAGAACCAAATCTGCTATTATAAACTTGGTAAGTTTTCGGTTTTCATCTTGCTTTTTGTATGTGGCTTCCGCTTTTTGCTTCATTGTGTCCCCCATTAATCCCGTTTTTCTGTCCAGTCCCAAGAATATACATGGTGGATATTCTTACGTCTCTTCTATAATGCACTTACTGTTACTATTTACCAGAATTTCTTCTGGTATGAAGCCTGTGGATTCGGTGTGTTGGGTATTCATGACAACTTCAAATTCCAGCACAAATCTACCCACGCCCTATGGTTGTGGTGGCAATAAGTTCTGAATAGTCTACCCATTTGACGCATATATCGTTCAACAAGGCTTATTGTTGTGTGGTAGGGTGAAATATATTTTACTTTGACACTTTACTGCTCCATATCCTCTTTTCAAATCTTTGGAATAAAATTTTGGCCCGTTATTTGATAACACTGATTTAGGTTTTCCTATGGTATAGAAGTATTCTATCGCCATATTCAATACCGTTTTAGTTGTTACCTTTCCAGAAGTTTTTCGGAAGGGTTCCGAACAAATACACAGACAGTAGGTCCAGTGTTTTTCTAGTATGTTGCTATCAGTAAGACCTTGATTAGGGCAAATGTCACAAGACTTAATACCGACAGTTACTTTCTTGGTCACTTTATCGATTATTGTTATAACACTTGAAAGCCTATCGTAATATCAAGCCATTATGAATTCCCGCGATAAAAATCTTGTTTTTCTTCTGACTAATATTCCTCCATAAACTTTCGTTTGAATTCTTTAAACCTCATCTGATTAATGTTCAAAGTTAAACCCCGTCGTTTAGTTCGCCTGCTGATGCACTGATTATCACTTCAATCTTTTCCTGGTCAAATATTCAGGAAAAACCCTTTCGCGATTTTTCAGAGTATCAAATGGTTGCCAGCCAGTATGTCTCTTGCAGAATCAAAGGGTTCTTTACCCTCTACCAGTTTGTTATGAGATTTCCTATCACTAACACAACTGGACTTGTCTCTTATTTTCTTTCCAAGGTCGCAGATATTGTCTTGGATTTGTGAAGTGATTTGATTCCACTTCGGTCCGCAGATATTTACGTATTTGCTTATTTATTTCTCAGAATCAACGACTGTCTCTTTCAAATGTGAGATCTCATTTCTAAGTTCGTCAATAATTTAGGTTTTCTGACTGAATACTTTTTCGTCCACTTTTGTCACTACTAAAATTTCTACCGTTGCTTCGTTCTGCATAGAGAAAAGAAAGGGAGAAAACTTGATGTCTTGGAAGAACTTGAAATTTTCAGGCACACACCAAATAAAGATGACATGTTGAATGAACAAGTACAGTTGAAAAATAGATATTTCTTTAATGCTTTTAAACCAGTGCTCTGAGTTTTATGGTACTTATAATCCAGGTTCTCTCCTCCTTTTCAGAAACATTATTTTACCTCTGTTTAAGTTATGCTCATTACTAACACACCAGATGACCTCTGTGCATTAGTTACGCAAGCTTTCTTTTCAAATTTTGTGTCATATAATGAACTGATGTTCATTACGTATGTAATTCCAGTGGTAAGTAACTCTGGTTCTACCTGTGCTACGTAAAACGTAGCGAACTTTGTACTATTTTATCCCGTTTGAAGCTCATTTATAAATGTTACTCAATAATTTGTAAAATAAATTTTTGTTAAAAGCTATATTGGCTATACGCACGATTTTACTTCAGAAAATGTGTAATATACAAAATTTTTTTCCTCACGTTACTGGTGGCCCGCTTGTGGCGCACCCTACATTACATTTACTTGGCAGGGTGACTAGTTGCCACACAGTCAGTCTTCGCACACCACACCGGGATTACTTATATTTTAATGTTTGACTTTTTGAAGAACATTATGTCTTATATTTTAATGTATGACTTGAGCAACTCAGCTCTTAAATCACTGTACATCTTTGACGATATGTTCTTCATGTGAGTACTATTTGTTTTACACTGGTTTACATTAACGTAAACTTTTATTAGATAAGATATTTAATTTGACATATTCATTTTAGGTAATTACCTTACCTTCTGATAAGCCACGCTTAGAGGTGACGAAACCTGGTCAAGGTATATAGAAAATCTATGCAACCAGTTGGCAGATTTTACAAGTTTTTCAAATTCAGATTTCGTTATCCACATTTTTGTGGCCAGTTCACTTGACTCACTCCGCTAGTTAAACTGTCTCTGAAACCCAGGATAGTTGTTCAGTGTAGTCTTAAATCACTTGTTAGTTGTTTAGAGTATTCAATATGTAACTTGTGTAGCATATTTTATGTCTGATTAAAAAATAAATGATGATAGAATAAATTTTGCTTAAATTGTCAATCATTACACCATGAATAATAAGCCGAATTACTTCTGCATCCCATGCTATATTATTCATTTTTGCAGATCTCGCTCTTTCCGTTCAAAAGATGTCCACTCTTTGCCTGCTAGCCTCCGACTGACTCATGCCACACAGGAGAGTTACAGTTCGACTGCCGGATCCACCAATTGTGTTTCCGCCTAGCCAGTTTCTTTGTGGACGGACTTCTCTCAAAGTTTTACATGATTACGCAACTACTTTCCGTATGCGTGAACTACACTGCTGGCCACCGTAAATGCAACACCCTGAAGGAAGCATCCGAATCAAGTGAAATTTACACCATGGGTTTGCAGCGATGAGATATGCAACTGATTAGAATTTTAGCGCAGACGCACATCATGCGCGCCTGTGGCGCCACCTCATAGCGCCATTTAAGGCTTGGCGATTTCGACGAGTGTACGTTCGGCACGTGTGTTTACCTTGTGGTTGTTTCACGAGACGATCAGTTATGCCTCGTAGACAACAGCGAACATCGTTTGATCAAATATCCGCGTTCGACAGAGGAAGGATAGTGGCTTACCGAGATTGTGGATTATCATACAGAGAAATCGCTAGTCGTGTTGGACGAAACCAAACAACTGTAATGTGGATATGTGACCGTTGGATGCAGGAGGGTACGACGGACCGACGTGGTCGATCGCATTCACCTCGGTGCACCACTGCACGTGCTGATAGGCAAATTGTGCGCATGGCAGTGACGGATCTCTCACTGACATCCCGAACCACAGCACAGCACATTGCGTCTGTAACGCATCATCCAGTGTCTGCGCGTACCATTCGACGCAGAGTGGTGTGTCCGCAAGACGTCCATTGCTTCGTCTACCATTGACGCAGAACCACAGACGTCTCCGTCGCCAATGGTGTGATGACAGACGGATGTGGACGGCAGAATGGAATGACGTTGTCTTTACTGACGAGGCACGCTTCTGTCTGCAGCACCACGATGGTCGGATTCGAGTGTGGAGACACCGTGGAGAGAGGATGCTGAACAGCTGCATTATGCACCGCCACACTGGTCTTGCACCTGGTATTATGGTATGGGGCGGTATTGGATATTACTCTCGCATGCCTCTAGTACGCATTGCCGGTACTTTAAATAGCCGGCGCTACATATCCGAGGTGCTGGAGCCAGTTGTCCTTCCTTACCTTCAGGGCTCGGCCACAGCCATATTTCAACAGGATAATGCGCGACCACACGCGGCACGCATTGTCCAAAGGTTCTTCGTCAATAACCAGATTGAATTGCTTCCCTGGCCGGCTCGCTCTCCGGATCTTTCGCCGATAGAAAACATGTGGTCCATGGTTGCTCAACGAGTGACCCAGATTACATCCCCAGCTGCCACACCAGATGATCTTTGGCAACGTGTGGAAGCTGCTTGGGCTGCTGTACCCCAGGAACACATCCAACGTCTCTTTGACTCAATGCCGAGACGTGTGGCAGCGGTGATCCCCAACAATGGCGGCTACTCTGGCTACTGATTCTGGCAGGAACCACATGTCACAGACGTCTGTAAACGTAATCATTTGATACTTGGTCAACATGTTATCTACAAAATAAATCTTGTTGTGCTACCTCTTGTCTTTCTTGGTGTTCATTTACGGTGGCCAGCAGAGTACTATTACGATTAAAGTTCTACCTTTTACATTGTTTTACAGCATTTTACTTTTGAAATTACATCCATATATTAATTAAAATTACATAAATTATCATAAATAATGAATAAAACACATCTATGTTACATCGAAGAGCATTGTTACACAGGTGTCACGTCAAGTGAAAGCAGACAAAAAAGTTAGATAAGACCATTATAGGAAAAATCGATTGTAGTGTAATTACGTTCAAATTTCTATAATCTCAAGCTGTGACTTTCAGAATGTTTCTCTCCTAATTAGCTCCCACTTGGAGATTCGAATGGTGAACTATTCTGGAGTCTTTTGCCATTGGAGACATCTTCAAGACACTGTCTCAATTACAGACTACATATCCCGTGGGTACGACGTACGTGTCATTGTGGAGCTGTTTGTATTGGCTTCAGTATCTCTATGCTGTTTATTATCATTTAGTTCAGTTTCCTGCAGCAAGGAAAGCGGTTGCTTGAAACTATCTGCTCCTTCGTCCTCCGTTACGAGGTCATTGGTGGAACGAGGTTGACTTCTTCTACTGGAAAACTTCGGCTGCCGTTTCTCACGGTTTTATTCCAATTTTAAGCAATGACTGCGATCGATTGCGGGAAGCTGATCGTTTTGACTGTGAGTCAAAGACACTCTCCCACTTTCCCTTCTTTTCGTTTTAATCTTAATTCCCGAAACAAATTTTCTTTATGTATAAGATGGAAAAAAGAAGAGAAGTCGCTTCTTCAGGGTTATATTCTTTCTGGTTCAGTAAAGAATATTAGCAATTAAAGAGCTTGGTCAGTCCTCGTTTAATTCCGATTTCTGTTCTTGTCACTGCAAACCAAGAGAGATGATAAAAAAAAATTTGGAACTATCGAGGTATACTCTGCCGCCCTTTTGCCTCAAACCCAGGGTTGCTGTCTCAGGTAAGACTGAAGGCTCAACATGTTATATAAGTGTTATTATTGAACTGTGAGAGAAATGAGCCACGTACTACGGCCTGGACGTTGTCGCTGGAAAGATCTGCCACTCCGGTTGGAAAATGACATTCAACTCAATGGTGGTAAGGCTCGCTCGGGAAATTCTTCCTTGCCGAAAATCTAAATGCATTTTAATACGAACAAACTAATATATGTGCGGTACATCGTGCACAGGTAACCTGGCGTTAGTTTGATGGTGTGTAAATTCACTCTGAGTGGAATTTTCCCATAGAACTGATCGAACCTAGAGTATTTGACTTCCGATGGTACGGATTTCTGATTAACGTTTCGCCAAACTCTGCTCTAGTCTGTTGGTGGGCAACTGAGTCGCTCAACAAAATTTCAGTTACAGATTTATAGTAGCTGGTCATAAGCTGAAAACAGATCCAGCGTAAATAATATCGTAATGTTGTATAGGATTTCACAAAAGTCAAATCACCCTCGGAAATGGGTGTGGCAGTTGTTGGGGATAGTGACAGGCAGGTGTAAGCGACCGGGTTGCCCAAACAGTGGCTGCTACAGTTTGTTTTGAAATGTTGTCCGAAATGGGGTACTGATATAACGTGTTGGATCTTAGGTAAAGCGTAGGTGTTTATGAAATGCAATTGCAAATACCGCGGTTATCCCTCCCAGAAGGTTATTCAAAAAGATGGAATTTTGTTCTTCCTGTTTTTTGCTTAACATGTTCTTGAGGCCGGCTGACGTGTATAAATCCAGTAGCTTACGGAACGTAACATTTGCGAGCCGGTGCGGTTGGTGCATGACTTTCACAGCCCTCCTGCGACAGGGCCGGTTTTTGCTTACTGTGGATAGCGCCGCTGTGATCTTCATATTCCTCGCTAGCGATGATGACGGTGTCGTCATCTACAAGTGCGTGACTGTATTTATGTCGGAGTATCGTGAAGTAGAGGCGACAACGGAGGCGTCACAAAGGTGGTTCGATGGCTAACGTGTATAACGACTGCGTACATCGATGTCTCCGACCTTGATGGGAAGTTACGTGAGATGTGTGAGACCAATTGACCCCAATTATGGTTTTGGTGTTCATGATGCATCCAATTATAGTCTAAATGAAAGTCCAAAGGAATTGTCTTAGGTAGAAAAACACGAAACGACCATAGGCATTTTGTCGCTCCATTGACACACTGTCTCTCTAAGCTGCAAGCACCTCTCCCGCGGTTCTAACAGGTGTCACAGTATACTCATACTTTCCGTGCATAATGGTGGGAGGGGGGGCGGGGAGGGGATGGGTTTCCGATTCATGAATTAATACCTCGAGTTTTCAGCTTGACGACATCTGTAAGGCATGTTATAGGTCGACAATGATGTAACATTATCAGTTGGTCTTGGTTGCCTATAACGATGGTGAGTCCTTCAGCGAAAGCCTCCGGTAATGGCGTGTCATTTACAGCTTCATTAAAGATCCGCTGTGATTGGTCGCTGTAAGTGCCGAAAACTGTTATAAAAGCTCGTACGGAAGCCGTCTGTTCCAGGCGCCTTGTTAGCAGCCCTCTGCTATAAGGTTTGAATTAGTTCCTCTGGGCTGAGGGTTTGAAAATGACGGCCGTTTGCGACCTCCATCGTCTGCGATGGTTAGTTTCGAGCAGGCCATGTCGGAACTTATACAGTGGTGGGAACTTGGGAGGGGGGATAGAGTTCTTATAGTTACATACATTAACAAATGAGTGATTTTCATCTTGGCACAATTTAGCCACCATTCAATTGTGAGCGTATGGCCCTAGACCGCTAACCGTCTTATCTCTGATGTAGGTGAACGCCGGCTGTAATGGGTGCCATTGGCGGCTATAATGGGTGCCATTGGCGGCAGATATCCACCAATATGGTTTTCTCGTAACTTCATTCAATTCGGTGAAGTAATTACAATTCGGATTTTTGTCATGTTGTTGGATCACATAACTGAAGTCGTGAATTACTATAGTATACGTTCCAATATTTATGCCTGACAGGGCAACAATCTTTAGAATGTGTATGTCAAAGATTTGGCAAGCTGTGCCCCCAGCAGATGCGGCCAAAGTGGTAATTCTGCTTGGTGTCCAGGCTTACGGTCCGATATTGATTATTTAGTTAGCTCCGGTGGCGTTTGCGATATCATGAGAGGATATTTCCTGCAAAAGGATATCAGAATCTGTTTTCTGTAAATACTTCCCTAATTACTCACATTCTAATTTTTTGTCGCCTTCTGTTACATTCCTTGGATGTAACATCTTGTTGTGAAGGCTTGGCTTGTTTGGCTCTCGACTACCTCTGAAACGTATCCGCTCGAGAGAAAGCACTACCTTTGTACAGATTGTCTAGGATGGTATTATTCCATCGATTCAGGTTGGAGAACACCGCAGCAATTGATTATTAATGATGGTGAGTGATTGTCAAATAACTTCGTTTTATGTATTGGCGAGATCGAACCTTAAGTTTCTGTGGTTTTCAGAAATTTATTATAAGTAGGCGATTCAGCTGGAATCACGTATACTTCACGAAAGGAGGTTTATTCCGTTATTAGACGAAAGTGACTCGTTCGCCTCTAAACTATGTAACACGGTTGTGGTGAGTTGTCATAAATTTTATGCGATTGGGTCTTTTTGTGTTGGACAATGTCCAGTACTTCTAATGAGTGGCTGTTGTTGTTGTGATCTTCAGTCCTGAGACTGGTTTGATGTGGCCATCCATGCTACTCTATCCTGTGGAAGGTTCTTCATCTCCCAGTACCTACTACAACCTACATCCTTCTGAATCTGCTTAGTGTACTCATCTCTTGGTCTCCCTCTACGATTTCTTCCCTCCACGCTGCCCACCGGTACTAAATTGGTGATCTCTTGATGCCTCAGAACATGTACAACAAACCGATCCCTTCTTCCAGTCAAGTTGGCCCACAAACTGTTCTTATCCCCAATTCTATTCCATACTTCGTCATCAGTCATGTGATTACCCATATAATCTTCAGCATTCTTCTGTAGCACCACATTTCGAATGCTTCTCTTCTTTTCTTGTCCAAACCGTTTATCGACCATGTTTCACTTCCATACATGGCTGCAGTCCTTACAAATACTTTCAGAAACGACTTTCTGACACTCAAATCTACAGGGTGTTACAAAAAGGTACGGCCAAACTTTCAGGAAACATTCCTCACAGACAAATAAAGAAAAGATGTTATGTCGACTTGTGTCCGGAAACGCTTAATTTCCATTTTACAGCTCATTTTAGTTTCGTCCACCAACGCTCAATGGAGCACGTTATCATGATTTCATACGGGATACTCTACCTGTGCTGCTAGAACATGTGCCTTTACAAGTACGACACAACATGTGGTTCATGCACGATGGAGCTCCTGCACATTGCAGTCGAAGTGTTCGTACGCTTCTCAACAACAGATTCGGTGACCGATGGATTGGTAGAGGCGGACCAATTCCATGGCCTCCACGCTGTCCTGACCTCAACCCTCTTGACCTTCATTTATGGGGGCATTTGAAAGGTCTTGTCTACGCAACACTGGTACCAAATGTAGATACTCTTCCTGCTCGTATTGTGGACAGCTGTGATACAAAACGCCATTCTCCAGGGCTGCATCAGCGCATCAGGGATTCCATGCGACGGAGGGCGGATGCATGTATCTTCGCTAACGGAGGACATTTTGAACATTTACTGTAACAAAGTGTTCGAAGTCACGCTGGTACGTTATGTTGCTGTGTGTTTCCATTCCATGATTAATGTGATTTGAAGAGAAGTAATAAAATGAGCTCTAACATGGAAAGTAAGCATTTCCGGACACATGTCCACATAACATATTTTCTTTGTTTGTGTGTGAGGAATGTTTCCTGAAAGTTTGGCGGTACCTTTTTGTAACACCCTATATACCCTATGTTAACATATTTCTCTTCTTCAGAAACGCTTACCTTGCCATTGCCAGCCTACATTTTATATCCTCTTTACTTCAACCATCATCAGATACTTTGCTCCCAAAGTAGCTAAACTCCTTTACTCTTTTAAGTGTCTCATTTCCTAATCTAATCCCCTCAGCATCACCCGATTTAATTTGACTACATTCCATTATCCTCGTTTTGCTTTTGTTGATGTTCATCTTATATCCTCCTTTCAAGTCACTGTCCATTCAGTTCTACTGCTCTTCCAAGACCTTTGCTGTCTCTAACAGAATTACAATGTCATCGGAGAACCTCGAAGTTTTTATTTCTTCACCATGGATTTTAATACCTACTCCGAATTTTTCTTTTGTTTCCTTTACTGCTTGCTCAATATACGGATTGAATAACATCGGGGAGAGGCTACAACCCTGTATCACTCCCTTCCCAACCACTGATTCCCTTTCGTGTCCCTCCACTCTTGGAACTGTCATCTGGTTCCTGTAATTGTAAACATCCTTTCACTCCCTGTATTTTACCCCTGCCACCTTCAGAATTTGAAAGAGGTATTCAGTCAACGCTGTCAAAAGCTTTCTCTAAGTCTACAAATGATAGAAACGTAGTTTTGCCTTTCCTTAATCTTTCTTCTAAGATAAATCGTAGGATTAATATTGCCTCTCGTGTTCCAACATTTCTACGGAATCCAAACTGATGATCCCCAAGGTCCGCTTCTACCAGTTTTTCCATTCGTCTGTAAAGAATTCGTGTCAGTATTTTGCAGCCGTGACTTATTAAACTGATAGTTCGGTAATTTTCACATCTGTCGACACCTGCTTTCTTTGGGATTGGAATTATTTTATTCTTCTGGAAGTCTGAGGGTCTCTCGCCTGTGTCATACATCTTTCTCACCAGAAGGTTGAGTTTTGTAAGGACTGGCTCTTCCAAGGCTGTCAGTAGTTCTAATTGAATGTTGTCTACTCCCGGGGCCTTGTTTCGACTCAGGTCTTTCAGTGATCTGTCAAACTCTTCTCGCAGTATCATATATCCCATTTCATCTTCATCTATATCCTCTTCCATTTCCTTAATACTGTTCTCAAGTACATCGCCCTTGTATAGACCCTCTATATACACCTTCCACCTTTCTGCTTTCCATTCTTCGCTTAGAACTGGTTTCCATCTGAGCTCTTGATATTCATACAAGTGGTTCTCTTTTCTCCAAAGGTCTCTTTAATTTGCCTGTATGCAGTATCTATCTTACCGCTAATGTGATAAGCCTCTACATCTTTACATTTGTCCTCTAGCCATCCCTGCTTAGCCATTTTGCACTTCTTGTCGATCTCATTTTTGAGACGTTTGTTTTCCTTTTTGCCTGCTTCATTTACTGCATATTTATACTTCCTCGTTTCATCAATTAAATTCAATATATCTTCTGTTACTCAAGGATTTCTACTACCCCTTGTCTTTTTACCCAATTGATCCTCTGCTGCCTTCACTATTTCATCCCTCAGAGCTACCCATTCTTCTTCCACTGTACTTCTTTCCCCCATTCCTGTCAATTGTTCCCTTATGCTCTCCCTGAAACTCTGTACGACCTCTGGTTTAGACAGTTTATCCAGGTCCCATCCCCTTAAATTCCCACATTTTTCAGTTTCTTCAGTTTTAATCTACAGTTTATTACCAATAGATTGTGGTCAGGGTCCACATCTGCACCTGGAAATGTCTTACAATTTAAAACCTGGTTCCTAAATCTCTGCCTTACCATTATATAAACTGTCTGATACGTTATAGTATCTCCATACTTCTTCCATGTATACAACTTTATTTCTTGATTCTTGAACCAAGTGTTATCTGTGATTAAGTTATGCTCTGTGCAAAATTCTACCAGGCGGCTTCCTCTTTCTTTCCTTACCCCCAATCTATATTCACCTACTACGTTTCTTTCTCTACCTTTTCCTGCTATAGAATTCCAGTGACACATGACTATTAAATTTTCGTCTTCCTTCACTATCTGAATAATTTCTTTTATCTCATAATACATTTCTTCAATTTCTTCGTCATCTGCAGAGTTATTTGGCATATAAACTTGTACTACTGTAGTAGGCATGGGCTTCGTGTCTATCTTGGCTACAATAATGCGTTCACTATGCTGTTTGTAGTAGCTTACCTGCACTCCTTTTTTTTAAATTCATTATTATACCTACTCCTGCATTTGTATTTATAACCCTGTGGTCACCTGACTAGAAGTCTTGTTCCTACTGCCACCAAACTTCACTAATTCCCACCATATCTAACCTTAATGTAACCATTTCCCTTTTTTAATTTTCTAAGCCACCTGCCTGATCAAGTGATCTGATATTCCACGCTCCGATCCGTAGAACACCAAGTTTTCTTTCTCGTGATAACAACGTCCTCTTGAGTAGTCCCCGCCCGGAGATCCGAACGGGGGACTATTTTACCTCGGAATACTTTACCCAAGAGTACGCCATCATCATTTAACCATACAGTAAAGCTTCATGCCTTCGGGAAAAATTAAGGCAGAAGTTCCCTCTTGCTTTCAGCCGTTCGCAGTACCAGCACAACAAGGCCATTTTGGTTAGTGTTACAAGGCCAGATCAGTCAATCATCCAGACTGTTGCCCCTGCCACTACTGGAAAGGCTGCTGCCCCTCTTCAGGAATCACACGTTTGTCTAGCCTCTCAACAAATACCCCTCCGTTGTGGTTGCACATACGGTACAGCTATCTGTATCGCTGAGGCACGCAAGCCTCCACAGCAATGACAAGGTCCATGGTCCATGAGTTCCATAGTTCATGTGTAGCTATCCGGTTTCAAAAGTTGCACCAAATTGGTAGCTGAAGGAGTATACGAACACGAGTATGTTGGTGATGTAAATGACAAACTTTTCTACACACTGCATATCTTTCGGGTTGTTCTTCATATGCGACAAGGGGCTGAACATCTTGTGTATTTATGTAAGGCTTTCCATGTTTTTCTAAATCTGTGAGGACTGCTCGAGCATCGTTAAAAATTGTTTAAGTTGTTATTGTTGTCGGCTATTCTTCGTTTCTTTGGAGAACCCTACCGTAATGCGTCTACCCAGACTGAAAGTGTTCATCAGGAATTTTCAATGGAACGTTATGTACGCTGACGGTGCGCAGCCCCATTCCCAGTGAGCGATATTTAAACCTTGAAAATTTCGCCTGGGAGAATAGCAAAATCAGTCCTTCCTCTGGTCTTGTCATTGAGTCGCTGGCCTGTTAAATCTCAGTCAGTCAACTTTGACAGAAACTGCATTCTGAAGTAAATCAAACTGAAATCAGTGAGCGGCCTCTGAAGGCAGACCTATTTCACAATAAGCAAAATATCTATCTCGCCTAGCTAAATCTAATCGTATTTTTCCGACATTCTTTTAAATTCACTGTGTGCTGAACATGTGCTTACTTACAGTTCCTGCTGACGAATGACTTAGACCCATTACTCTTCTGCGGTGTGTTTGCCTCGCTCGAACACCGCGTCGCAGCTAGGACATAAACAGAGCAAGCACTCACACGACGTCCGCCAGAGTAAGATTAGATGGTCGTCAAACTCCGGGTAAACCGCGTGAACGTTAACACGTACTACGTATGTCCTATAATGGGTTCCCACTGAGAAGACATCTTCCCGTAAGATAAATGCACGTGTCAGAAAGCCAGAAAGTTGGTATAGTGGTTTTAGGCCCATAATAGCAAACTCACGTTGATATCTTGAACTTCTCCTGATCGTAACATAATGGAATACATTTAAGTAACTCATAGCACCAGCTCCACGCCCTCAGCCACCGGCCCGTAATATGCGTGAAGTACGTCAGTTGTGCGTAGGCGTCTGGTGATGCATACGCAGGAAACCTAGCAAGGACTTGTCGAATCCACGTCGCGTATAATCGCTGCTTTATTGCATTTCGAATGCGGACCGACACCCTAGTAAGCAAGTGATCCCAATCAGCGTCAGTTATCCATCTTACGAGTTTCAGCTCTTCATGTTCGTCCATGAGAATGAGAAGAGCACATCAAACTGCAAAAAATGGTTCAAATGGCTCTGAGTACTATGGGACTTAACATCTGAGGTCATCACTCCCCTAGAACTTAGAACTACTTAAACCTAACCAACCTAAGGACATCACACACATCCATGCCCGAGGCATGCGACCGTAGCGATCACGCGATTCCAGACTGAAGCGTCTAGGATCGCTCAGCCACAGCGGCCGGCCAAGCTGCACAGAAACCTCACGAAATATGTCGTTGCGTCGCTCAGCCACAGCGTCCGGCCAAGCTGCACAGAAACCTCACGAAATATGTCGTTGCGTCTAGGAAGCTGTAACGCCAGAAAAAGTTTCTGAAACGTAGGAAAGTTTCAAGAGGACGACACAGGAACATCGTCTCCTATAGCAGTCGAAGGCTATATTCCAATGGAAACAATAACAACTCTAAATCAACTTAGAGTTATTAACTTCACAACAATTTGGACGTTTATATGGACGGCCCACATAACGCTAGTTCTAGGATAAGCAGACGGGGACTGATGGAAACTGGAAGAATTGTAGGGAAATGCAAGAAATTCAGCTTAAGAAAATGTGGTACGATCGGTTGTTGAGATACGGTCCTCATTGTAGAACCCGTAACAAGAAAAGTTATTAGAGGAGATGAAGCATTTCAAACTCTACTGCGTTTCACCATGGTTTGATTTAGTTGGCTCTCGCAAACACTCAGAAGATGTGAACCTAATTCCTGTGTAAATTTTCGGAAGAAACAAGTTGATCTTTGTGGAGAGGTTTCCTGTAGTTTCCCAGAAATGTCACGTAACATAATGCTTCCTCTCACGAAACAGGCACAAATCAGGGGAATTATTATGCATACAATATTTAGACGAAGAGAAAATGAGATTGGTTATAGAAGTATCCTCAATAAAACATTCTCGGGTTTCAAGCCGCGTCAAATGGTTTACTGCCCACGAGCTTTCGGCAGAGATCTCCTCTGCCATTGTCAAGTGGATGACTGTCGCGTGGCTCGCTCGCTGTAAAACACCGACACCTATTCCAGGTGTAGAGGCAGTGTAAGCAGCGAAGCTCCTGTTCCTGCGCTCACCTATGATGTTGACAATGGGACCTATCTTGATGAGCTGTCCTCAGTGAGCGTCCCTGGCTATACAGACGCTCTTTGTATCGTCATCGGGACTACAGGAGAGAACTACTCCCGCAGTAGGTCCGGTCAACGTGTTGTCGGCCTGTATTGGACCTGTTGACCCAGCCCACGAATTAGACGGCTGTCAGAGTGTTCTGCGTTGGTGTAGAACACCCTGGCGATTTGCCGGAAACGATCCCGCAGGAAAGGGATGCCTGCTTCTTCGTTGAGCAGCCTCGTGGGGTAGCGAGGCGGCTTGTGGAGCGCAAGTCGCATAGCCCCATTCTGGACGAGTTGGAGCGTCCCACACCACGGCCGCATATTCCAGAACTGGCCGTACCACCGCCAGGTACATGGAGAGGCCGTGGCGTGGAGGTAGTGTAGATGAGGGGTTGAGCAGCGGGTACAGCGCTCGTAGTCTCCCCACTGCTCGCCCTCTGACATCGCGGACGTGCGGCAGCAACGTCAGGTGCCTGTCCAGTGTGACCCCGAGGTATTTGCCGGTCCGCAACCATGGGATGAGCCCCCCCCCCCCCCCATGACGTGACTGGCGGGTCCGGAGGTAGCCTCTTTCTGCTGAAGACGACAGCATGGCTCTTCGCAGCGTTGTACTTTAGGCGCCAGTTCGTGGACCAGGCGCGGAGGACATCACATCCGAGCTGGAGGCCGCAGCGCATCTCGGCCGCATTCGTGCTGCGGGTGAACAACGCAGTGTCGTCAGCATAAAGCGCTTACGCCACTCGTGCCACCCGCGGTGCGTCGGCGGTGTACAGGGAGTACAGCAGGAGGCCGAGAACCGAGCCCTGCGGCACTCCCGCTTAAATCTGCCGGTCGGTGGAGGTGCCACGATCTTCTCGGACGAGGAATGTGCGGCCCGAGAGATACGAGCGCAGAAGGACCACGTGCGCCGTCGGTACCCCTTGTACAAAAAGTTTGTACACGAGGCCGTCGTGCCACACGCAGTGGAAGGCCTTGGAGACGTCGAGAAGAACGGCACCTAGGTACTCCCGCGTCTCCAGCACTCGCATCGCCTGCTCCACGAGGCGCAACAGCTGCTGGGTGGATGAGTGGCCCCTCCGGAACACGAACTGTTCCTCGGGGATGAGCTGCTGCTCCGTCACGTGGAGTAGCAGCCGCTCCACGTACAACCGCTCAAAGTCTTTGGAGAGGGACGGGAGCAGGCTGATCGGCCGGTAGTTCGCTGCCTGACGTGGGTCCTAGACGCCTTGGGGATGGCAACCACTTCCGCGTGTTTGCACGCGGAAGGGAAAGTCCCAGAGCGGAGGATGCTGTTGAAGATGTTTGCCAGAGATTGGTGTACCTCTGGCGGCAGCAATCTCAACAGGCTGTTGGTGACACCATTCGTGCCACCCGCCTTCTTGGGGTTGAGGCGACGGAGCTGCAGGTCGACTTCTGCAGCCGTGATTTCCTCTATCGTGTTGTCCTGCTCACGCGCAGTGAGGAAAACCGGGAGGTGGTCCTCCACTAGGCGGGCGTGGTCGGCATCGAACACGCCATCGGCGGGATGGAAATTTTCCGTGAACGTGTCCGCAAGGATTATGGCTTTCACATCCGGCTCGCAGACAACGTTCGCACCCACGTGGAGGGGCGGGACTTGCTGGTGACGGCGAAGGAAATGCCTGGCCGTCCGCCAAGCACTACCACCTGTCGTCGTTAGGGTGACCAGAACGCCCGCCCACTTACGATTTCGGTGATCAACTGTGGCAGCGCCCTGTTGAGGCGGCGCTTCGTCTCGGGCAGCCGCGTGAGCTGCCACTCTCGAAAGTGATCGCATTCAGGATGTGGAAAGGGAGTTGGCGCGACATTTCTCGTAGCCGCCCTGGCCGCCTGGGAGTGGCAGCCTCTGCAGCACCGAGAGCGTACCGGGTGAAGTAGGCCAACGCTGCGTCGGCTCCTTGTACATCCGAGTCGGGCGCGCCTTCGAGGCGATCCAAGATATCAACAAGAAATCTGGTCTCAACTATGCCGCGGAAGTTGCGGTGGTCAGTCGGCAGAGAGGCACCAATGACGTCCATGTCGAAGACCACCGGTAGGTGGTCGGACGACAAGGCGCAACTAACGGTGGCAGACGTGTTCAAGTGCCCGACACCTTTCAGTACAGCGACGTCGAGCACGTCAGGCTAGCAGCGATGGGGGAAGACGGTGTGGTCGTGGGGCCCCAGTACTATCGCGCCATGCTGTTGTGTGGCGCGAAGGGCGCGGCGGCCGCTGGGGTTGGTGACGTGGGAGTCCCATTGCGTATGCTTGACGTGGAAGTCACCCGCAATGAAGATCTTCCGATGCAACGTCAGCAGGGCGTCGAAGTCACCCTCCTGTAGCAGTCCCCTCGGCGGCCTGTAGGCCGTAACGAAGTGGTGACGCCCTAGTGGTGACAGCCACCCCAGTGGCCTCCATCGCGGTGAGGGACTGTAGCTGGACTTCATGACGTCTGAGGGACGTCTTGACATAGATGGCCGTCCCGCCACCGTGGGTCAGCCTGTTGGTGTGGTAGCACCGATAGTTGGCCGCCTTGACATGAATTCCCGGCTTCAGGAATGTAGCGCACACGAGGCAAATGTCAATTGCCTCGTGTGCGAGACACTCCTGAAGCCGGGGAGGCGCAAACGGTAAGGTCATGGATGTGGCGATTATCCCTGGCGTGGAGCAGTAGCAGCGCCGGCCTGGAGGGCCGTCGTGAGCGCGGTGACGAACACCGGTAGTTGCTCAAGCAGCTGGCTCAACGACCGCAAAAGCGATCGGAGCTCAGCTGCTGGGGCGGCCTCCGCTACGGGGGCGGCTCGTTGCGACCGCTTTATAGAAGACGACTGACGTGGAACATCGGCAGCTAGTTGCAGTGGCGGCGCAGCACGAGTTGCCGGCTGCTGCCGCGGTTGTGTGTCGGCGGCAGTCCGTTGCGCAGCGGCAAGGGTGGCACGGCCCACGCGACGGCGACGCCTGCGTGGGGCGGCATCCCGCGCGCCAGACTTGGGTGCGGCGGTTTTCACCCGCCCGGGCGAAGCCGCGGACGGCGCAGTCGGCTGCTGCCTCTCGCCAGCGGCCTGCTCCGTTCGCTGGGTGGAGGAGGCAGACGGTCCGCCCTTGGTGGCGGCAGCAAAGCTGGTGGACGGGTGCACTTTAAGAGAAGGAGCAGCCACGCCCCGTTGCTGGTTTCGGCCGCGTTTGAAAGCCGAGCAGCCTCTGTTACTGACAACGTGTGGCCACCGCAGTTGCAGCAGGTCGGTGTTTCTTCTCGGGAGAGCCCGCAAGATTTGCTCTCGTGCTGTCCCGCGCACTTTATGCAGCGGGACATCATGGAGCAGTAGTGGGAGACGTGCTCCAGCCTCTGACATGAGAAGCACTGTGCCCTCTTGCCTTTGGACCGAAGCGGCTCCACCGCGACCTTGACACGGCCGACCCGCTGCACCTGGAAAACCTTCCAGTTTCGCAGGTTGCCAACGAGGACAACCTGGTACAGCAACATGTCTCGGTGAGTTCGAGGGGACTTCATCAGGCTGGTGTACCGGATGCCAAAGCCCATGTCCTCAAGCTCCTCTCGGGGGTAGTCCGCACCAAACTTGAGGGGAAGGTGGCGGAAAACCACCTTCAGAAGCTTGAGTGGCTCGGAATGGCGCGTGTATCACGGGAGGCCATCCGTGCAGATGGTGTGCATCACTGCGCGGTACTCTTCGTTGGACGTCACTGTGACCTTGTAGAGGTCACGGCCGGCGCCATTGACAGTAGTGGACGTGGTCACCCTGTCAAGTTTCTATTGCAAATCCTTGTAGACGCCGTCCGATTGGGCGACGATAGGCGGCGGGGGCGGCGGCTTCTTCTGGGGCGGCGCCACAGGCGCATCGCTGTCCTCCGGCGCGTCTACGCTGGCGCCCGCAAACGTGTGGGCGGTCCGCAGCGGTTGCGTTTGCTGCAGTGCAGCAGCCCTGGCGGTGTGCCGCCTTGGTGGAGCAACAAAGACGTCCGCATCAGGCTGCTGGGAGTCAGTAAGCGAACGAGGGGGTCGCTGCGTTTTCATTGCCGGTCTCTGCTTGGCGGTGCTCCGGGAGGAGCTCGCGACCGTCTTCACAGCGTCTGTGGTGGAGGTGCGGGAGGCTCTAGACGCCTTCTTCCACGGGCTCGCGGTGTCAGAGGTCAGGGAGGAGTTGTCGGAATCGTCGTGCGTCACAGCCCGGCGCTTTCTGGCGCGCGGGCATCGTCAGGATCGATGTCGCGACGCTCTGCCTCGTCAATCGCCTTAGCAAGATTGATGTCCGGCAGTTCACATTGCGTCCATCTCGGTGGTCTCTGCAGCAGACTGTATCTCCGTCCACACTAGCGGGGTTACTCCTAGCGTAAGACGAGGCATCAACTAGCGCAGCCACGGGCTCGTCCTGTGTCTGTGGGGCCAGAGGGGCAACCCGGGGCACATCGACCTCTTGAATGGTCGAGTCCAGCGGCGCAACAACCGCCGAGGCCGCCGCCGCCGGGCCCGCAAACTCTTGCAGTGCGCCCGGTGAGGCTCTCGGCGGCACACCCAACTCTTGCTGCCTCCTATGCCTTCCGAATGTTACAGAAGGCGAGGATTTCATAAGCTGCGATATCGTCGCGAAAAAACAGTGACCCGTATATGTGATAAGTTTTCTTTAATTTACGCCTATGGTCACAATTTTTTCTGTTTAACAGATTACCGGATTCGGTCTTTAATAACCATCATCAGATCTGTCTAACAAAATCAAAGCCCTAATACACTGCAGCCGTAGGCGAGGATGGACGCCTCATCTTCTCGACCAAGGTAGGAGCCCCCGTGAGCGAGCTTGTTCATAAGAATGAACGCTCGGTCACTAGAGTACAAGTCAGAAGTAAAAGAGTCACCCTGAGCATAGTCATGAGTCGGTAGCCGGTTTGTCATATGTGGGGGGCCGGATGGGGCCGCCACCGGGTTCAGCTCAGTCGCCTGAGCTGGCCCCGACGGACGACGATCCGCAACACCCTCCGCATGAAAAGTCACCTCTTACATCGACATCTCTAGCAACACTGCGTGCGTGTAGACTGTCATGTGGTTGTCACTACCGTGCTTATATAGCCGCGCCGTAGCTCGTGATGTCACTGGTGCCCCGGTCCCGCACCATATATGATGATTTTTGGCCGCGTGACGGTGATATCCGTTACTAAAACATTCTCGGGTTTCTAGCCGCGTCAAGTGGTTTACTGTCCACGAGCTTTCGGCAGAGGTCTCCTCTGCCATTGTCAAGTGGATGACTGTCGTGTAGTTGTAATTGCCGTACTTATATAGCCGCGCCGTCACTCGTTGTCAGAAACTCTAATCTCTATGGCCTCGTTTATTATGCTTTCCCAGAAGCCATTAAGCCGTTTAGTAACAGACGTCTCATCGAATGCAATTCGGTGTCCGATTTCGAGAGCATGTTGTGCTACAGCTTTTTCGGGACAGCGCAGACGGTAACACTTTCCATGTTCTATGCGGCGCTGTTCAATAGTGCGAACCGTCTGGCCGACTTAGAACTGCCCACATCAACACAGTATCTTGTAAATTCCTGGTGTTCTGAGGCCTGTCTTTTACTGATTTCATTAGTTGCCATATCTTTGCAGGAGGCCTGAAGATTGTGTCTATTTTATGCCTCTTCAGGAGCCGACTAACCTTCCCTGTTGTCGAACCACAAAACGGTACAAATGCAACCTGCTTGGTGTGTTCCTCAGAGGTCTTCTTCCTTTGAGGCTTGAATGACACTGTTTGTGAGATCTGTTTGTTGTTGTAACCGTTTTCCTTAAAAACGTTGCGTAAGTGGCTCAGTTCTCTCGGCAAGTTTTCAGCATCTGTGACGGTTTCAGCTCGATGTACTAAGGTCCTCACAAGTGACTTTTTCTGTACTGGGTGATCGAAGTTGGTGGCGTGCAGATACCGATCCGTGTGGGTGGGCTTGCAGTAATCTCCATAACCTACAGACCCATTGGGTTTACGATGGACAAGCTCGTCCAACAAAAGGCAGGGCACCCTCCTTCTCTCCTTCCATTGTGAAGTTGATGTTGTCGTGGATGGTGTTGAGGTGCTCCAGGAACTCTTCCAACTTTTCTTGTCCATGTGGACAAATGACGAATGTATCGTCGGCGTAGTGATAGATCAGCTCGGTTTTACAGGAGCCATGTCCAAGGTGATGTCCTCTAAATGTTCAATAAGGATGTTGGCTACTATTGGAGCTAATGGACTTCCCATCGCCACTCCGTCAGTTTGGTTAAACTATTCTCCGTCATGTAAGAAATATGATGATGCTAGACTGTGCTGTAAATAAATCTACGGTGGTGTTGTCAAAGAGCTGGGACAACAAGTCAATAGAGTCTGTGATGGGGACACACGTGAATGAAGAAACCACATCGAAGCTAACCATAATATCCCCTTCAGCAAGTCGCAGAAGTTTAATCCGGCTGATGAAGTCCTCCGTGTTTTTTATATGGTGTTCACAGCGTCCAACGTGCATAGAGAGGAGGCTGGCCAGATGTTTAGCAAGTTTATAGGTCGGCGATCCGATGGTAGTCACTATCGGCCTCAACTGTGTGTCCTTCTTATGCACCTCCGGCAGACCATCGAACGTGGGCGGCCTTGGTGCCTTGGGGAGGAGGTTCTTAATAGTATTCTCTTCCAGCGATGGCCGTTTCAGAAGCTCTGATGTCTTCCTCACTATTCTGGATGTTAGGTCCAGTGTAACTTTTGGTATGTGTCTTCCTCCAACATCCGTCTGATTTTTGCGTCATAGTCGTCTCGTTCATTAAGACGGCAGCATTGCCCTTGTCAGCTGGCAAGACGACGGTGAGAGGATCATTCCGGAGAGCACAGAGACCACTGCGTTCAGCTCCAGTCATATTTGCAGCTGGTGGTTTGGATTTTAAAAGGATACGGCTCATTTCTCTGCGAATTTCCTCAGCCACATCACTTGGAAACTGACGAACCGCTTGTTCAACACCACTCAATATGTCAGCGAAGGGGATGCTCCGTGGTGAAAGAGCAAAGTTAAGTCCCTTCTAAAGTGCTGAGATGGCACCTGCGTCGATGCTTCTTGCTGTCATGTTAATCACAGCACGTTCCGTAACTTTATGCTCTGCTCCATGTTGTTGCAGCGAAAGCCCACCCACACGGATCAGTATCTGCACGTCACCAGCTTCCATCACCCAACACAGAAACAGTCAGTTCTGAGGACCTTAGTACATCTAGCTGAAAACGCCTCAGACGCTGAAAACTTGCCGAGAGAATTGAACCACTTACGCAAAGTTCTTAAGATTACAAGAACAAACACATCTCACAAGCAGTGTCATCCAAGAATCAAAGGAAGAAGACCTCTGAAGGAGACACCAAGCTGGTTGCATTCGTACCGTTTTGTGGTTCGACAACAGGGAAGATTAGTCGGCTCCTGAAGAGGCATAAAATAGACCCAATCTTAAGGCCTCCGGCAAAGATCCGGCAACTAATGAAATCAGTGAAAGACGATGTAGGTCTCAGAACACCAGTAATTTACGAGATACCGCTTGGATGTGAGCAGTTTTATGTCGGCCAGACTGTTCGCAGTGTTGAACAGCGCCGCATAGAACATGAAAGGTGTTACCGTCTGCACTACCCCGAAAAGTCAGCTGTACTAGAACACGCTCTGGAAAACGGACACCGAATTGCGTTCGATGAGATGTCTGTTATTAAACGGAGTAATGGCTTCTGGGAAAGCTTGATAAACGAGGCCATAGAGATTAGAATTTCTGACAACGAGCGACGGCGCGGCTATATAAGTACGGCAATTACAACCACACGACAGTCATCCTCTTGACAATGGCAGAGGAGAACTCTGCCGAAAGCTCGTGGGCAGTAAACCACTTGACGCGGCTGGAAACCCGAGAGTGTTTTAGTAATGGATATCACCGTGAAAGCGTACATTCGTACAGAGGTATCCTCCTCTGCAGGTCGTAAGATAGCTTGCGGCATATATGTCTACGTGTAGATGAGTTATTTGTTCCTGTGGGGATCTACCCTTATTCCCAATAAATCACTATTTCATCATCATTAGTATTTGTAGTAATCGTTAATTTTCTTTCATTAGGATTACTGAACTTCATAATGTAACGTCTCCGCTCTTGCGTACGTTAACTCTTTAAAGCCTGTACTATGATAAGTTGACGGGCTTCACCTTCTAAGCAAGGATTTTATTAAATAAGATAACCGCGTGTACCTGAATGGAAGCAAAATCGGACTTATACCCAGTCAGTAACAACAATGATACGTCGAGCTAGTATAAAGTGTAACTACACGTTAGTACGGGCAAAAAACCTACACAGCAGATGCTACCAATGATCAATAATACGGTCGCCAGCCTAATTAGGCATTACGTGTGTTTTTCTCTTGTACAAGTGGATGTACGTACAAACATAACAACACATAGTAACACTGCATTATATGGAAAATTTTATAACCAGAAAAATCTACTAAACTAGTATTTTCCCTTTCTGTACTGATTTGGACAAGCTATAAATACACAACACTACACTACAATGATTACTACACACTGCATTTTGTCTATTGATCCAACTGAAATCGGGCATAGGTTGCCCTAGAAATCGCACTTTTGAAACACATATACAATGTCAATCTTAATAAGGAAAAAAAACACTGATAAATTTAGGTTTTATATTGGCTTTCACTTTGCAGATCAAATCAGTTCAGCGCACTTCGGCATTTAAATGAATAGAAATGAAAAGAATGAAAAAGGGGGCGGTGACCCTGAAACTGTTATGGTCACTGTGTTGAAACTATTAATTATTGGACACATGAAGCACCCAAGATTTTAAAAATATGGGTTACTATTCTTTTTGTCTTATTAATTCCTCATTTAACTACCATTATTTTTGTTTCTGATTAATTAAGCTTCATTACTAAACCACTTTCAACATTATCTTCAAAATTTGTCAGGTCTATTATTTACCAAAATATTCATTAACAACAAAATTCTTTAAACATCATTCTGATATAGATGGGTCTGCAGGTAATTCTCATTAACATGAACTTTATATCTTCATTTCGGGACACTCGGATTGCACAACATGCGGAAAGGACACTGTCCAGGTTAGTGACTAGGATAATTAATTGATAGGGCAATTCTGGTAAAAGTCAAGTTATTATTGAACAGTTAGGAACAAATTTAACACTGGTCCATACGGATATACTTGTAAAGAATTGACCTGTGCGAGTCGATGCGGCGGTTGGCGGGCAGCGAGATGGCGAGGCGCACAGCACACATACAGTCACAGCTATGGCTCTTGCTGTATCGGCACTTTGCTTCTTCTTAGCGTTGTAATCCTTTTCAATTCAGTGCCTATTGGATATAGCCATGCTGTATAGTCGTCGGAAACGGCACATCCGAGGCTCAAATGAAACCACTTTTTCCAGGATAGCCTCCTCGATCCGGAACGTGTTCCTCAGACCGATGCCCAACTCCGACTGACTAGCTGAGCCCGTTAGGCCGTACCGCGCCCGTGTGCATTTTCCCGCGCTCGCCTGCCATCCACCTTTTACCTCTCCCCTACAGATAGGGTATTCACCAAAGGTTTTACATTCCACATATCGTAATACATTGCCTACGTATGGACCAGGCATACAATTACAACTTTCACATCTTACAATATTCCCAACATTATTTAAACTTCACTTCTATTATAATATTACTTGAAATTTAACATAAATATTAAAATTTACATCGAAATAACGACATGACAAGAAAAGAAATGGCATCAAAACATCGCTTATATTAATTTATTGAAAATCAGAAGAAAAATTTTTATATGTACAGTTGTTGTTGTTACACATGCCCCTGTTTCCAGTAATTTTCACAAAGTGTAAATTTAATGGGAACACAAAATTTTACATTTATACAGTGGTTCTGACCCTTTACGTGAATATCCAAAAAATTTTATTTCACACATTTCCTTTCACTCACATTATATAGGTCTATACTTTTTAACATACCAAGAACATTTACTAGTCATTTACTTAAGTGCCTTTTGCACAGTCCAACCTCTCATCACAACATTATTAAAATAGCAAATTACTCATTTTTACTAAATTTCTCAAAGAAATAATTTCAAAATCTGGAATACAAACATTTAACTACAAAAGCAAATGCAAACATCTGTATACACTATAAGACAATTCATTGCTGCTTGCATTGAATGGCAGTCCATTTCCTTACTTACTAAACAAAACACACACAATAATATTCAGAAAATTTACTACACATATTTGCTGCCTATCATTCAGATTTGGGCAGTCCTTTTCACCTAATATTGTTACATCTCCTGTATCACACTTACAATTCTCCATTGACTATTTATCTGCCCTCATTGGTGAATGGCAGTCCTTTATATTATGACTCATATACCGTCCACTTTGGTATTCGGCATTTACCCTTTTCTTTTCAGTCCTTTTCTCCATACATTCTTACTTTTATAGTGCATTTGGTAATCTGAAACTCACATAACTACATTAGCACACTGTCAATGGTATACATACATTTACAAAGATTTGTTACATTTGGACGAAATTAGTTTCATCATAAGATACAGCACATTTACTGCAAATTGCTTTCTGAGTGTACTTAGGTCACTCACTCCTAGGAACATACAGTTTCAGGTCCACAACATTTCTTACACCTAAAGGTCTTTTGGATTTTGGGTAGATCAGGTAGTAAGCATTATCGTGTGGAATGTTCTGTATTATATACGGTCCATTATAAATATATTTAAATTTGGAAATTTCATGGTTCAGTTCACTAGATTTTTCGTAGGTTTTTAAAAGAACATAATCCCCAATTTTAAATTTTGAAACTTTCAGAATTTTATCATGTCTTTTAGATCTAGATTCAGCTTTTTGCTTTGCCCTTTTTCTTACTAATTCTTTCTTTTGACTCAACCCCAAACTTGTACAAGGTGGAAACTCTAGTTTTTCTTCAATTAAACTTTTACTCTTACCGCCTAACAAAATTTCTTCCGGTGGGAACCCAGTAGATTCATGATGTAAGGTGTTCATGACATTCTCAAAATCCGATATAATTCTGCCCCAGACTCTAAATCAACAAAACAATAATTCTCTTTCAGGTAACACTGAGATACAGTAATAATAAAGTCATGCATAATACTAATAATATATACAAATTCAGAATCCTGTCCCCAGTCTCTTTATTAACAAGGCAGTCTTTTAGGGTTCATAAAACAGTCACTTAAGTCTGGTGGCTTATTAGGCCTCCTATTTTCTACATCTTTCACTAAGCCATTCAGATCTTTCCAACGTTTCGTTTCATCAGGTGGCTTTTTAGGTTTTGAAATTTCAAAGTCTTTTGCAAGGTACAACATTCCCTGTTCTGCTATCATTTTATCAGGTGGTTCTTTTTGTTCCTCTAATTCACACTCTTCCAAAACATTTGTTAAGGCGTGCCCCAGTATAGTATCATCTGGAGGTTCCTGCAAATTATGCCCCTGTTTTACATTACTGAATAATTCATTCGGTTTTTTCCCACTTCTATTTACTGTATCTTGCTCTGGAAAATTTTCACTAATTTTCTCATACCCTCTTTCAGTAAAAGTATATTTACTTTCGTTTACACCTGAAAATTCATCTTTACTAGAGTCATCACCACTATCTTCCTCAGCACCAGATTCACTTAAGTACGCTACTTTTGAACAATAGGGAAAGTTAGTATATTCATTTTCGTCTGTATTTGCGTACCTTTCATCATCTGAACTATCGTCAGAATTCGACCATTCTGGATCGCTTTCAGGTTCTAACATAAAAGCTTTTCTGAGACAGGCATTAAGTTCTCCCTCCGCACTTTCGTCAGGCTTTGATTTTAATTCAATATCCTCTTTTGGCAAAACGGCCTCATCATCAGCTTTACTCTCATCTACTGCTAATTCATATTTCGTGTAATCCTCGTGGACTTCAATTACTTTTAGGTAATTATCTGCCCCTTCTCCATGGTGCCTTTCGGTAGCAGCTAATACTGTTGGCGGATTGTTAACAGAAGTTATTTCCTCTTCAATGCTAAGGATTTCATCCTCTAATTCCCGCCTATCATTAACCTTCGTCCTATCGGCAGCACGCGTACCTTGTGTGGCGCTATTTACTCTTTCTTCTTTAAACTCGGGCCACGTCACCTTATCGACGTCCCTTCTACCTCCTTTTTCACTACTTAACTTCTTTGCTTCATATTCGTTCTTAAAATCCTCCCACTCACATTGCTTTAGGCCCTTGTACAGATCGTCGATCTGCACACGCCAATCAGTTACTTCTGCTAATTCATTCTCGCCTTTTACTTCATTGCAGACACTGCTATCCGCACCTCTCTGTGTGTTCACAGTTTCATCTATTATTTCCTTCGCCACGGGATTATCACTCGTAATATATCCATCAGCTCTTACTGCAACGTTCATATCTAATACTGCCGTATTGCTAGCGGCTTCTCTCTGAACAGCTGTTCTGCTAGCCTGGGCCGTTGCCCTCTGATGCTCCACTTGCCTGTTAACAAGTAGCGCTCTGCGCGGCCGAGATGACTCATTCTGGCTCGCACCTGACGCTTGCTTCGCAACGACACGTTGCGTCGTTCCACGCCTGTCTCTAACCTGTCTCATTACTTTACTGTCAGTTCGGTAATTTTTCTTGAATCGGGGTCGGTATGTACTGTCCGCTTCCGTTTGGCCCGCAACGTTCGCGGAATTTAGTTTCCCGCGTCGTTATTATTTTGCGCGGTGTACCCTCTACCGCGACCAGGGTAACTTCCTCTTCCTCTGCCTCTACCTCTACCTCTTTGTATCATATTGACGCGAAACCCTTCGCCGTCATTTCTCTCATCATTGTTACGATTATTTCTGTTACCAAAATTTTGATAATTGGCACGACTTTCGCGCCAGTGGTCTTCGTCTTCCACCCTTTCGAGAAATGCTTGGAAGCTACGATGATTGCTTCCCACGTACCTCTTTGAATCTTCTGGAAGCTTTTTATATAGCTCGCAGATAATTTCTGAATCTGATCTTCGATCTCTTAAATGTGTCAATTTTCGGTACCAATATTCGCAGAAATCTTTCATCTTTTCCTGATCAGACAAGTGTTCAGGAAATATCCTCTCGCAATTGTTGATGAAATCTAACGGATGCCATCCGTTATGTTTCTTGGCGGTATGGAAGCGTTCCTCACCTTCTAACAGCTTCGTAATTGGTGTGCCATTACAGACAACACCTGGCCTATCTTTAATTTTACTCTCAAGGTCGAAAATTTTGCCTTGAATTTTCGAAGAATTTTGTTCACATTTTTGTACACATTCGGTAACTTTATCACCTAAATCTCTTTCAGTGTCTGAAACTGCCTTTTTCAACTGTGAGATTCCGTGTTGACATTCGTTTACGATCTCAGTTTTTGGACCGAAAACTTTTTCGTCTACCTTTGTTTCGACTAGAGGTTCTACTTTCTCTTGGATGTGGAGAATTTCAACATCAAACCTACTGTTAATGTTACCAATTTCCTCCTGCATAGTATCCATATTTTTGTTAATGGTGTCAATTTCAAATTTCATAGTATTTACCACAGAGCTTAAATTACCCACTTTTTGTTCGACCTGTTCTATTTGTTTACTAATTTTAATTCCTTGATCTTCGACCTGTGCTTTAATTTGACCAATTTGTGTTTTAAGCTGCTCGTTCTGTGTTTTGAGCTGATTACTTTGTGTTTTGAGCTGCTCGGCAACGTGTGTTTTAAGCTGCTCGTTCTGTGTTTTGAGCTGCTCGTCAACGTGTGTTTTAAGCTGATCATTCTGCCCTGAAATTTGTTTAGTTAATTGTTCAAATAAATCGTTCATGCTTAATATTTTTACACTGTTTTGTTCTACGGAATCTGTGTGTTCCGATCCTACTTCAGAAGTTTCTTTCGGTTCTTTCTTTATCTGTGGTGAATCAAACATGTCAGTGGATTCATTCACATACCCACTATCATCTACAAAGTCACCCACTACTTCCTGTTTCATTCCTTGCTGCGTTCGAGGCGATCTCGACATTTCAATCTGTTCGTTAACGTGTTCATGATAATGTATGTACGCCAATTGTGTTCCGCTAACGCCATCTGTTATCTGGCCGCGTAAACTCCTGCTACTGCCAGCCGCATTTTCCATTACGCTCGGCACATCTACTGTGTCTACGCTCCTGTCCATACTGAATACAAATTACACCTCTCCACTGTACTTGACGTTCACTGCTATTTACTTTACTGAATATTATTACAATTCGAGCCCCTGAACATCCACTGTTCGGTATTCACTTTTATTTGAGACCGACAACAACTGGATGTCCTGTCACCGGGAAGCCACTTGTAACTTCTCCGCTCTTGCGTACGTTAACTCTTTAAAGCCTGTACTATGATAAGTTGACGGGCTTCACCTCCTAAGCAAGGATTTTATTAAATAAGATGACCGCGTGTACCTGAATGGAAGCAAAATCGGACTTATACCCAGTCAGTAACAACAATGATACGTCGAGCTAGTATAAAGTGTAGCTACACGTTAGTACGGGCAAGGAACCTACACAGCAGATGCTACCAATGATCAATAATACGTTCGCCAGCCTAATTAGGCATTACGTGAGTTTTTCTCTTGTACAAGTGGATGTCCGTACAAACATAACAACACGTAGTAATACTGCATTATATGGAAAATTTTATAACCAGAAAAATCTACTAAACTAGTATTTTCCCTTTCTGTACTGATTTGGACAAGCTATAAATACACAACACTACACTACAATGATTACTACACACTGCATTTTGTCTATTGATCCAACTGAAATCGGGCATAGGTTGCCCTAGAAATAGCACTTTTGAAACACATATACAATGTCATTCTTAATAAGGAAAAAAAAACACCGATAAATTTAGGTTTTATATTGGCTTTCACTTTGCAGATCAAGTCAGTTCAGTGCACTTCAGCATTTAAATGAATAGAAATGAAAAGAATGAAAAAGGGGGCGGGGACCCTGAAACTGTTATGGTCACTGTGTTGAAACTATTAATTGTTGGACACATGAAGCACCCAAGATTTTAAAAATATGGGTTACTATTCTTTTTGTCTTATTAATTCCTCATTTAACTAACAAAATTCTTTAAACATAATTCTGATATAGATGGGTCTGCAGGTAATTCTCATTAACATGAACTTTATATCTTCATTTCGGGACACTCGGATTGCACAACATGCGGAAAGGACACTGTCCAGGTTAGTGACTAGGATAATTAATTGATAGGGCAATTCTGGTAAAAGTCAAGTTATTATTGAACAGTTAGGAACAAATTTAACACTGGTCCATACGGATACACTTGTAAAGAATTGACCTGTGCGAGTCGATGCGGCGGTTGGCGGGCAGCGAGATGGCGAGGCGCACAGCACACATACAGTCACAGCTATGGCTCTTGCTGTATCGGCACTTTGCTTCTTCTTAGCGTTGTAATCCTTTTCAATTCAGTGCCTATTGGATATAGCCATGCTGTATAGTCGTCGGAAACGGCACATCCGAGGCTCAAATGAAACCACTTTTTCCAGGATAGCCTCCTCGATCCGGAACGTGTTCCTCAGACCGGTGCCCAACTCCGACTGACTAGCTGAGCCCGTTATGCCGTACCGCGCCCGTGTGCATTTTCCCGCGCTCGCCTGCCATCCACCTTTTACCTCTCCCCTACAGATAGGGTATTCATCAAAGGTTTTACATTCCACATATCCTAATACATTGCCTACGTATGGACCAGGCATACAATTACAACTTTCACATCTTACAATATTCCCAACATTATTTAAACTTCACTTCTATTATAATATTACTTGAAATTTAACATAAATATTAAAATTTACATCGAAATGTGTTTACAGTGTCTTTAACATAACGACATGACAAGAAAAGAAATGGCATCAAAACATCGCTTATATTAATTTATCGAAAATCAGAAGAAAAATTTTTATATGTACAGTTGTTTTTGTTACAATAACTCGTTTTTAAACATTCATCACCTTTTCCATACCTATTCACCCACCGTATTATCAAAATTGTCTTTGGTACTTACAGGTATCGCATGGTTCAAAAAATCTTGCGCGATAATTTCTTCATTGAAAGGTAGACGCATGCAATTGGCAGTACTGGGTTTGCTATATGTTTTTAGTATTCTCTGTAAATATCAGGCTCTTTTTGAACTGCTTTTGATAATGGTTCATGTTGGAAGTAATTGATGCATCACCGGTGTTTTCATTAGAGTGTGACCTTAAATTTAACAACATACGAAGAAACTTACACAAGTGTAACGCGTATTCTGAAATTACCGCACGTATGGAACAGTAACAAACTGATCCACCGCCACATAAGAAGCGTAAACGGTATGACCAGACGAATTTCGAGGTTAATCTCCTAGCAGAAAGCAACTCACGATTCATTATGAAATTTGGATGCTTTTGCTCTTAGTGGTGAAGTGAGTAGTAAATACAACAATGGAATATTTAACAGTAAAATTGTACGGATTACGTCAACGTTCGGTAACAATTATCTGTGATTTGCTGGTACAATCGAGATCGTTTTTGTTTGATATCCGTGATGTCGCTGAAAAACGCTGAACTAGAATAAATAGGTCTTGTTGGTTACTGCTCACAAACTTACAATGTGGTTAACAATATTCAAGGGACCATAGCAGTGCAGGTAGGTGAAACCACCCTAAGAAGACATATGTTCAAAATAAACAGTTTGAGTGACTATCTAAAAATTTCTATGGGAACAGCAGACCAAATTATGAATTAAATATTATCGCCTATTAGCTGATCCTTCTCTTTCTCTGCAAGATGACCACTGAACATACCATGACTGTACAGAACCAGTTGATTGTATACGTGTATTTTGTCAAATACTTAAGTATTACCATTGTAGCCTGAAAAAGTTGTTTATATCTGAAAACATATTGCTTCTTTAAATGATTTAAGTACTGAAAAATTTTGTCATTGTAGGTGTCGCTGAGAAACTTTTCGAAGAAACAAAAAACAGCAGCGTTCAAACTAAAAGACATAATGTTTCAGCGAGCCATGATTTTCAACGAGCCACAGATGCAACATGGAACAACAAGAAGCAGGTGTTGAGCGACAGTCTCGGTAGACTAAGAGTAAATATGGCTTTGAAGAAATACAGTACCGTAGCGCAACGTTGATTAACATCCTTGCTACAACATATTTCAAACCAGCGACGGAAACCATGAATAGGACGCAGAAAAACCTTGTTAAAAACTATTTAGGCCCTTTACAAATAGATGCCGTATATGTATGACGTAACGCAATGGTGCGGAATGAGATAACTCACAGAGAACTCAATTTAATGAATTCTGGCTGAAATGCGACCGTTTACAAATGAGTTACTGTTGCAAGAATTGATAATTTGTTTAAATAAGGTACTAACTGGCATAGGAACATATTTGTAAATACTTATGTACATCTATAAATCAGAGGTGAACATTGTCAGAATTTGTATCCCACAACACAAACATGACAGGCAGTATGATCATTTATGAAATGCAGTTGCAAAGCAAATTGATCGTGATTGTTGCCAATATTCGATTACAATCTGATTGCCAACATTAGATATCTAATATCAGATTATTACACGACATTGTATATCAGATATAAAATATTTTTAGTTGGTAAATTATTTCCAGGTGGTGCAACAATTTCAATAACGTGCAACGATGCATTATGAATAATTAGCCGACAACAGTCTCTCAGTTCATGTCCTAGTCGACATCAGAATTAACTAATATCGGACTTACGTCCTTTAACCGTGTTTTTTTTTTTTGTGAAAAATATTGCTAAATGTCGGTACAATCTACTCTTTTTCACATTCGCAAAGATCTATACAAAAGCGACCGACGTGCCCATATCGAACAAAATTAGGTCGTTCAGTTGTTTTCCATGCGTCCCCACATATTATTGCATTTCAGTTGCGTGTAGTAGAAACGGCTTTAATATTAAGCCCCTACTTTTACAACTGGTTACTGCACTAGCCAGATACCATCAGGCTCATAGATGCGTTTCTACCAGCTGCACGCTCACATCTCACGTTTCCTCAATTGCTTTGCAAAGTATCTTTAGTCACAGTTACTGCCACGCGCATTAATACAATACCAATGCCCCACTTCCAACAAACGATGGTTCAAATGGCTCTGAGCACTATGGGACTTAACTGCTGAGGTCATCAGTCCCCTAGAACTTAGAACTACATAAACCTAACTAACTTAAGGACATCACACACATCCATGCCCGAGGCAGGATTTGAGCCTCCGACCGTAGCGGCCGTGCAGTTCCAGACTGTAGCGCCTAGAACCGCTCGGCCACCCGGCCGGCTCCAACAAACGATATTGAAACACCATGTGCCTATATATAACGTAGATACTAGGTGGTTAGAAGTTTTTAATGTAGTGTATTACAAGCATTCATTTCAGAAACCAAATATTCAAAAATTTACTACTAGATTACGTCATGATCAAGTAAGTGACTTGAAAGTTTTTTTTTTTTTTTTTTCGTGAGACTTTGCTATCGAAGAACTGACTAAATCGTCCTTGTAGATTTGAGAGTGTAGTGTCTGCTATACAGGTACAGGTTTCAAGAAAACGTGGACTTCGAGCTGAAGGAAATTGGTTGAAGCTATCTATGGCTTTCCTTCTCGATGTTGAAATCAAATGACCTGGGTGCTAAACTGTTTACTTCACAAGTATCCTAGCCTCTTACAAATTTCTGTTTAGAGTGACAATAGCAAGACGAGATTCTTTCTTATCATACGTCTGTGTCTTCGCTGTAGACAGTGCGCTAAGGAGTAATATGTGTGCATTACTGGAACGGCTACCGAGGAACACATATTACTGGCACGTGAAATTATAGGTTTTAAACAGTATAAAGTGTATAGCTATAGATTGGACAATTACTGTTGTGTGTGTATAACATCTTATTTCCTCACTAGAGCCAGTTCTGTAGTATCAATTGTAGTAGTAGCAGTAGTGGTACTCATATACTAACTCTGCCACTTTAAGTGGCGACTTCATTCCATATAAAGGTTGACACTTTTTCAAGCCCCAAGAAAAATAATACTAACGATTTCACTATTCTCACGTTAATTCGACACAGACACACATAATTAAACACAATGTAGTCTCTTTTTCATAATTTGCAAATATTCAGTATTGAGCATTGAGAAACTTTTATTTTACCAAATCTAAGTTCCAAACCCACAAAAAACTTTTAGTTTTCACCTGATTAACAAGTGTGGGTTGCAGTACGTACTGGGAGATGAAGAAGCTTGCACAGGATAGAGTAGCATGGAGAGCTGCATCAAACCAGTCTCAGGACTGAAGACTACAACAACAACAACAACAACAAGTGATGTACCCAAGACGACATATTTATCCATTCACTGACCTGTTAGCAACAAATAATCCTGACCAAGTAAGGAGCATCATGACATATGCCGGGATTAGTGACCATTTCATAGTTGTAGCCAAGTTGGACACTGTAACATCAAAATCCACCAAAAACTAAAGGCAAAATACCTCTATTTAAAACATATGATAAGAGACAGTCTCCACTCCTTCCAATCTCACTACGCTAAAAGAAACACTACTGACGGCAATTGGAAGATAATTACTAAATAAATTATTAAGAGATGATACTGGTCCCCATGGTACGCAAAACATGTCAGAAAACTATCGCAGAAGCCATGGAAAAAAATGACAAATTCAAAAGAACACAAAATCACCAAGATTGACGAAGTTTTACAGGAGTTCGAAATTTAGTGCGAACTGCAACGCGAGATGCTTCTAATAGTTTTCAGAACGAAACTGTGTCTCGACAGCTGGCAGAGAACGCAAAGACATTCTGGTCGTATGTTACGTACATCAGCGGCAAGGCGCCATCAGTACCTACATTGCGCGATAACAATGTTGATATTATTGGTGAGATTGCCACTAAAGTAGATTTATTAATCACGGTTTTCTAAAATTCCTTCACAAAGGAAGACAAAGTAAATATTCCAGAATTGAAATCGCCGGCCGGTGTAGCCGTGCGGTTCTAGGCGCTTCAGTCTGGAACCGCGTGACCGCTACGGTCGCAGGTTCGAATCCTGCCTCGGGCACGGATGTGTGTGATGTCTGTAGGTTAGTTAGGTTTAAGTAGTTCTAAGTTCTTGGGGACTCATGACCGCAGATGTTAAGTCCCATACTGCTCAGAGCCATTTGAACCAGAATTTAAATCAAGCACAATTACCATGAGTAACTTAGAAGTGAATATTCTCCGTGTGGCGAAGCAGGTTCAGACACTTAAGAAAGGCAATGCCTCCGCTCCAGACCGTATACCAGTCAGGTTCCTTTGAGAGTCTGCTGATGTATTAGCAACGATATACAACCATTCGCTCGTAGTAATACGAGTATTCAAAGACTGGAAAGATGCACAAGTCTCACCAATACCGAAGAAGAGAAATAGGAGTAATACGATTAATTGCAGCCCGATATAACTAACGTCGACTTGCTACAGAAATTTGGAACAAATTCAGTGCTCGAACTTTATCAATTACCTCGACGGAAACGATTTATTGACAAAGAGCCAACACGGATTCAGAAAATACCATTCTTGTGAAGACAACTTGTTCTTTATTCTCACGAAGTAATAAGTGCTACCGACGGGGGACGTCAGATTAATTCCATACCTTTCACATTTACAAGAAAGATTTAGACACCATCCCTCACAAGCGACTTCCCATTAAATTGCGTGCCTGTAGAGTATCGCCTCAGATATGTGACCCAGTTTGTGATTTCCTCTCGGAAACGGGGCATTTTGCAGTAACTGACGAAAAGTTATCGAGTAAGCTAGAAGTAATATCCGGCGTTCCCACAGAAAGCGTTGTGGGCCCTCTATTGTTTCTCATCTACATAAACGAGTTAGGAGACCACCTGAGGAGCCCTCAGTTTGTTTGCAGATGAGCTGTCATCTACTGTCTTGCAAGGTCATCAGATAATCAAAACGAATAGCAAAAAATTTGGACAATGTATTTGTATAGCGCAAAAAGTTTCAGTTGACGCTAAATAATGAAAAGTGTGAAGCCATCCACATGGGTACTAAAAGGAAGCCGCTTAATTTCCGTTAGACTATAAGTCACACAAACTTAAACGCTAAAAACTCAACTACACACTTAGGAACTAAACTAAACTCCTTCAGAACAGACCTTGAACTGGAATCCCCTGGTGCCACGGACGTCAATGCGGCTTCCGATACGAAACATCTGACCTGTCCGCTCTCACTCCAGAGTGGGTGGCAGACAGTGATTGGTTCGCGTGTCACAGGGTGGAAGCCGAAAGAGGGAGCAGGCCGTGCAGCTAACCCGATATGTCTTAGCGACAGGTACGAGGTATTTCCCAGTGTTGATGATAACTCTGAGCCTGCACGGGATGCCTCTGCCGTTGGGCCAGTGTCCACGGTTGCCACAATTTACCCTAACCCCTTCCAAGGCAACGCCACAAATTATTGATTCGCGCAACACTACTGATATCAAGCACTACATCATCAGGAAGACCCTTGCATTATTTGACTTCCACCGAGAAGAACTAATGGCAAATTCCAATAGCCAAGACCACGCCAATATTCCGTCCTTTGGTGGCACACGTGCCCACAACTATTCAACAAACTTTTAAAGGGCTACCAATCACTCCGTGGCACAAGTTCGGCCTAAAGGCACACACTGCCAACGGGCACTGCGCTGCTCAGATTCCGGTCCCGCTTCAAAACACCGACTGCCCGTCCGGTCCGCTGACGCTCCTCGCCGCCCAGCGGGGCTTCGCCACTCCCTCTGGCGCCACAAGCTCCGGGCCACGAGAAGTGACATACTCCAGCCGCGCAGGGCTGGAATTCAAACAGGGAGCCCGCCATGGCTCAGCGATACTAATTAGAACAACCAGGTGAAATAAATAGCAGGAAAATTAAAAGCCAGACTGATTCATAGGAAGAATCTTAAGGAATTGTGCCATATCAGGAGCACGACTGACCAATTTTCTTACCAGGAGAACACGACAGAAGAGATAGAGAAGATCAAACGAAGAGCAGCGCTCATCGACGCGGGATCGTTAATTCGGTGCGCGAGCGTTACAGAGATGCTCAAAAAGTCCACTGGCGGACATTAGAAGAGACGCGTAGTGCACCTTGAAGAGGTTTACTGCTGAAATTTCGAGATAAAATTTTGCGGGAGGAAGATATACTACTTCCGCCCTCATACATCTCGCGAAATGACCACGGCGAGAATCTTTCAAAAACTGGAGCTAATACAGGGGCCTACAGAGAATAATTCTTCACACTTGCCTTGCCATCCGTGAGTGAAAAAGCGCAGGGGGGAGGGGGGGGGTGATCAGTTAGTGTAACGAGAAGCTCCGTCCGCCATACTTGTGGAGTATGATGTAGGACAAAGGTTAATGAAAAGACGTGACAGAGTGGCAAGAAAGAACAATCGTGCTAGGCCGTGCCCATTGCCATACTGTGGGTGAAATTGTTGGATTTGTTGTTGTTTTGCGATGGACTGTTCAACGTGTCTGCTGGCAGTTATGTAACACTCGTGGCTACGAAACACGACGTTAGAAATCTGGTCAGAAGAAGGATCCGGAATGAGACGGTCCGAATACGCATTTCACGGCTTGTTAATCAAAAACGTCTCCAGACACAAGATCTGCTGCTGGCAGTGAACGAGGTCCATCCTAACCTATTGGCAAGAGAACACTGTGACGGAAACTGCATGCAAATAATATCTGGAGTCGACCAGTTTGCACGAGGCCATTCCTCACACAGACGTATAAAGACGAAATCGGCTATGTTCATTCCGGCTGGAAGAATATATGGTTGGTTTCATGAACACTCCCACAATCCCATTACACTTCGACAGGTGTCAAAAATCACTTGACTTAAGCGCCACTGAAAATCTCTGTACCATGTTGGAACGGAGGGTAAAGCGTGATGAGCGTTCCCACAGTTTGGTGAATTGCACATATTCTTCTTATAACATTGCAGAGCCAAAGAAACAGGCACACCTGCCTCATATCGTCTGGGGTCCCCGTGAGCAAGTAGAAGTATCGCAGCATGATGTAGCGTGGACTCGGCTAGTGGCTAACATTACAACTACGAAAAGCGCTTGTAAAGAAAGTAGTTTGTTCTATGAATAAATGTGTATGTGATTTTGTTGAGAGTATAGGATAGCTTGTTTCTTACCTACATGACGTGTCAGTTTTATGCTATCAGAGGATCTCACTATGCTTTTCATAACAGCACAGAGGCTTCAAACGGTTGAGAAATATTTCAGGTACTTCTGAGCACTAAATTGCTTATGGATGGCGATGTGACGTTGCACCTGTTTGTGTGAGACGTTATCAAACCATTCAGGTACGTCTTACGGACAAACGAATTTCTTTTTTTATAACGAGTACCCAAATACTGAGCTAAAATGGAATGCTTGTTGCTTGAAGTACGTACTGAAGACATAATTGTCGTGTAACCATATTATCAGCAAATTATATTGCCTGTTTACTATTTCTTTTTCGGGAATTGAATTCCTACCGAGCAATGAGCATATTGCTTGAAAGCAGTTGGGAACTCCTTAACTGCACACCATTGATGATAACGTCGACAGGCGGCAGGGGATGAGACACGGGGTTTTAATCGATTGCCACGCTATGTCTGCATTCCAGGAATGTTAAGGAATTCCTGATGCCAGTGTCCATGAAATGTAAAGCGTGTGTTGTGTTTGTGTTCACGGCGTGATCTTAGACATATGAAAGCACTGACACTGATGTACGAAAAATATAGAACACGCACTTTGCACAAAGAGGATTCGGAGCGTGCAGAGCGTTGGATTCAGGAGCTTCATGCTGGGCAGCACATGATAATCCAGAAGCAAATCTAAACTTGCACGCCATTGGCCGTGCATTAGAGTGGCAGCTGCGCGGTGCACAGCATGCGCTCGGGGAGCGTTCTTCATACTGATAGTACACTTGCAAATTTTACGGCCACAGGTTGCAGAATATGTGGCGCGAAGGGTTGAGCCCTTCCCAGGGCGGGGCCTCCCACTATCCCCCTTCCACCCCCACCCTCCACGAGACATTGTTCTTGGAATGGTCTTGACATTGTGTAGTGGTGATGCTGCTGTCAGCGGAAATATGACATGTCCAATTATCATCATTTCTTGGGCAAGGATATAAACTCCCGTACTACTCCTGGGAACTTTGGCGGCTGCAGGAGGCTCGAAGATAAAGAGGTCAGCGATTCTTTTGTTGAGAAATACTTTCCGAACTGAGTCAGCGGCGATAACTGGACGACAAAGCTTGTCAGTCAGTGTGGTCGAAAATTATGTTATATTTTGTTATTTTTCGGTAGAGTTACGAATTTAACCTTATGAAATGTCCAGATGTACTCATGGCTCATCATTTGTGAGCACTTGTTGCACTATAAAAAACAGTTAGTTACATTTTCTATGGATGATTTGAACAGTTCTTTTATCAGAATGATGTAGAACGTGTCAGTTTACTGGATATCTATTATTAGCGTTAACATTAGTGAACATAGTATTATTAGTCCTACTCATGGAGCTACACTCTTTTTTCTCTTCTTATTTTATACTGGCTACCACTTGTGAAACGGAAATTCGTCAGTGCAATAGAAGGAGTTGTCCGGGATAAATGATTTTAAATTATATTTAAAATATGTTTCGCTATTTTCGCTATCTGTCACATATTTTATGTTATTGTGCAAAAGAATAAAAAAATTTATGCTGCGTATTGAACTCATTTCGGAGCCACTGACAGCCTTAACAACGGGCAATGAGAGCAATTTTTCCCTATAGTATTGTAGGTAAGTACATGACTGCCTTTTTCAAATTATGATGAACTATTTATGACTGCGCGTTTGAAATGCCTAGCACATTCAGGAGGTACCGTCATGACGTCCGTGGGTAAATACAAAATATTATTCTAACTGCTCATTTTCGTACTGTCAGTATTGTCCTTGTAAGTGATTAGTTACCCCAGAAACATATTCCGTGAGACATTAGTGATTGGAAATGTGCAGCATATGTCTGGAGAGTGATACGTTTCTTTCCATGATTAGCAATTACGCGAAGAGCAAAAGTACCTGAATTAATTCTTTGAGAAGTTCAGTAATATGTCTCTTCCATTACAAGTTTTCATCAATATGTACACTCGAAAACGTTGAGCATTCTCGTGCTCATGTGCTACATTAATTGTTGGTATGACCCTATTTGTTGTACAGAACTTAATGTAGTGTATTGTTCTTCTTTTTTTTTTTTCAAACTTTGTTGGGTGGCCTGTTTCAGAGAACCACTAAATAAATCTTTCGAAAATATCATTTACCAACTCTTCTGTTGTTTTTCCTGTAATGGTATTTACCATAAGACTCTTATCGTCGGCAAAAAGCACCAATGTTGCTTGTTTAATATGTTTACTGTGGAATGTCTTTCACAGACGTAAGGAATGGGACTGGATCCTAAATTGAACCCTGTGGGACTCCCTTTGTCATTTTACCAGTCACTAAAATTTCCTACCTTTCCGACATTGTCGGCAATATATTAAGTAGTTGCAGCCACTATGGGCTCCTACCACTACCGCAGTACTAGTGTGGCAGAGGCCGCAGCAGGTGGGTGGCTGTCGCTGCCTGGGGCCAGGATGGCCTGGGGCTGGCTGTCGCCGGGAGGCCGGGACGTGTTAATGCGATAAACTGATTTAGGAGTGGCACGGCTCGCCACGGTGCGGCGCGGTCAGCGCTGTTAACAGGCCGGCGTGCGGCGGCGGCGCCACGCGGACACGCACGCGCCATCAGCACGGGCTCCGCGGTGGGAGTCTGTGCCCGGGGGCCGCAGCTGACAGCCCGCCCTGCGCTGACCACAATCGCGCCGTGGAGACCGCTTCACCTGCAGGGGCTTTCCCAGCGGTCCTAAAGTGTTATATGTCCTTGCTACGAGCGGTGCTGCAGAGAAGAAAATGTGTGGATACTATTTAAAGAAACAATCGTAGGTAGCACAATGTTCTTTAATAACTCATGAACGACTTGTTTCGCCGGGATGGTGCATCATCAGCCTATGTTAAAAAATCAGAAATTTCCTGCCAGAAAGCATCAGGAAAGAAAAGATGTTACCGAATTAAACTTAATAAATGACAACCCCACAAAGTTGCGTTTCAGCACGTTTTATTTGGTGTCATGCCTTCTTTGACGGGAGATTTCTGGCAGAAAATTTCTGATATTGTAACTAACGTGATGATACCTTATCAGAGCGAAACGATTTGTTCTTGAGTTAATACAGAACATTGTGCAATAAACGACTATTTTATTAATATTAGCAGTAATAAGGTTACTGTACCACCATTCCATGACGTAATGGAATAATTTTTTAAATGTGTGGATCGTTCTTCATTATTGCTCATAAACTACAATGCTGGCTATTAAAATTGCAACCACAGGCGGTAAGCAAGCCCCACAGGCTCCACCGTTTGTTGTGATCTCGGCGGCTGCTCGGGAACGGGGAGGAGAAGGAGAACACTTCCCCCTCAACTACAGAAGGTCACGAGGGAAGCGACTCGAACATTCTCGTGATAATGATTGACCTGAACTGATAACAGCACTACGAAAAGTACACACTGTATCATCATCATAGTAATCAGAACTTTCAATTTTTTCCCCTCTTCCTTACAAACATTGTAGTAACAGAAAAGAGCCAACTCGTTTCGTTGTGCCTGGAAGGAAAGTACTTTTCTGCAATAGTGATACTCAGTTTAACAACTTATCTCATAACACCAGTAGAAGGAATTATATTGTGTAACATGTGACTTGCGGTTACTGTATCGCATCCCTCCGTCTCGCACTGTACATAACTCTCATCGCTACAAGTAGTGGTTGGTTGGTTGCTTGCTTTGGGGGGAAGGGACCAAACAGCGAGGTCATCGGTCCCATTCGATTAGGGAATTAGACCGTACCCTTTCAAAGGAATCATCCCGGTATTTAGCAGAAGCGATTTAGGGAAATAATGGAAAACCTAAATCAGAATGGCCGGACGCGGGATTGAACCGCCGTCCTCCCAAATGCGAGTCCATTGTGCTAACCACTGAACCAGCTTTCTCGATCTACAAGTATTGATTACTGTCAAAACAGTTTTAATAATCATTCTTGCTGCTGAATGGACATCTCATGTTTTACATTTACATTTTCAAAACTCTGAAGCAAATTTTTTCTTCGGTCAATAAGAGATATTATTGAAACTGTTAGATGAGCTCTGTGGTGTTGTCCAGAAATCACAATGCCACACTTAAGTGTGCAACGCATATAGATACCACAGATCCCAAAAGAGGTTCGAAAATGGAAATTCGTCGTACGTTCTGTGGGAACCAAACTGCTGAGGTCATCGGTCCCTAGGCTTACACACCTGTTAATCTAACTTAAACTAACTTACTGTAAGGACAACACACACACCGATGCCTAAGGCAGGACTCGAACTTCCGACGGAGGGCGCCGCGTGAACCGTGGCAAGGCGCCCTAGACCGCACGTCTACCTCTCGCGGCAAAATAGGTTCGATCCATACTTCAGTATTGCTCTCGTCCGTCTAGTTCCTTACCACATATGGTAAATACTCGTGTATGAAAAGATCTAAAGGAGAAATGCGCGTTTCTTTACAGGTTAGCTTAGTATACCAGCAAGCGTCACGGAGATGGTCGCCCATCTCCAGTGGCCGACACTGCAACAGAGACGTTGCGCATCACGATGTGGTTTACTGTTGAAGTTCAGAGAACATACGTGCCTAGGAAAGTCAATCAATATACTGCTTCCTCCCATGTATCTCTCACGAAAATATTCATGAAGTAAAATTAGAGCCATTACGGAGGCCTACCAATAATTGTTCTTCCCGCGCAGCATTCGCTAACGAAACAGGAACGGGGGGAAGTGACAGTGATATTCGAAGCACCCCCCGCCACACACATGCCGCAGTGATGAATAGTAGAGGCTGGAGATAACGTGCCTCACCACTCAGCCTAGCTGGACCTTCACAGCCAAACATTAAGTACTCTGTCCAATTCGAAACCTCATCTGAAGCGGTCAGTATCATCAAGTCGGACTAAAGACTTCCTGAAGTTCCAGATGAAAATATGTTTCTGTAAATGTTGAACATTATATTTCAAGAGAACAGTTTTTTCATTGGTGCACCAAGTGACACTTTAATAGTAAAAGACAGTCATAAAATATCAAGCAATCTTAACAAGGTAAGTAAGTCTTTATCAATAGAGTAAAAAAGTGAAGTAATATTTCATGTGTTAGAGTTCAAGTGCCCTGCATCCCCGAGTAACCACGGAATCCACAATTATGGCCTGATTGTAGTTTCTTCTGGTCGTAACAAAGTCAAAGGAAAGCTTTTTCTAAAGCTCATTATGAATTATTTACGTTTCTGCAGCCATTTTAATTTTTCTTTTTTCGGTCGACATCTGACGATATTCCAGAACCAGCGTCCGTAATTGAGATTTCTAGTTTAATTTAAGTCAACGAGCAATAGGAACGCGATAGTATTTATTATTCTAGCAAACCCCTTTTTACGAACTAAGAGACGTATGCAAATAAACATTGGCACTCTCAATTCGCATGACGGTAAACTTTAATGAAGATCGTTTCAGAATAAACCTATAACATTGGCCTTTGGATGTTATTTTTTATTAAGTGACGCAACGACTTAATAAAATAAAAAGACCAGGAGATTGAAATACATCCTGGCTTATTGCAGGTCTTAACCAACTTTGATTCCTCAACGAACTGTTGTGCTCAGCGACCGTACACTATAAGGAAGGAGAGACGCAAAGCAATCAGTCGCAGTCCTGTTTATTTGTACCACTCTCGCATATCTTGATTTCACCTTTAAATAGCCGTCTTCGGTGCATTTGTGTTGCAATCCACCAAACTCACGGCCGTGCATCTCACCAACGAGCGAGATGACGCAGTAGTTAGCAAACAGTGATCGCATTCGGGAGGACGACGGTTCAAACAATCGTACGGCCATTCTGTGATTTCCCTAAATCGCTTGAGGTAAATGCCTGGATGGTTCCTTTGAAAGTGTACGAATGACTTCAAAAAATGTTCAAATGTGTGTGAATCCCTAAGGGACCAAACTGCTGAGGTCAACGGTCCCTAGACTTACACACTACTTATGCTAAGAACAACGCACACTGCCATGCCCGATGGAGGACTCGAGCCTCCGACGGGAGGGGCCGTGCAGTCCGGGACATGGAGCCTCAAACCACACGGCCACTCTACGCGGCCGATCGACTTCCTTCCCCATCATTCTCTTATCTGATGGAACCGATGACCTCTGTGCTTGGTCCCTCCACCAACTCGACCAACCAACCAACTTGTCACCATACGATCTGGCGTTTAGACGAAAGCTTCTGCTTATACAAAATAAGATCTTATTGTGACATAAACTGCCAGAGTTTGTTGGATTGTGACTCAAATCCACTGAACATGGACATTTGTAGCCGAACTCTAGATATACAAAATAAAAATTAATGTGACTGCGACTGATTGCTGTGTGTCTCTGCTACCTTATTCCAGGTCTGTCAACGAAAATGTCCAACCTCTGTTATAATTTTGGTACAACGCAGTCTTTGGTCATCACCGCACGTCACGTAAAACACACCATTTTCAACGATCTGTATGAGCAGTACGAAAACTGTATCAAGTCTTCGGCCCTCTGCGCCCGATACCAGTCGGCGGCTTCTGCCATAGTGCACCTCGGGAGAGCGAGTACGCATAAATGTGACACTGCGTTACGGTTGACTCTGCAGACTGAGGTAGTCAGATCTATTAGCATCAACACGAACGATACTAAATAACGTAAATTTGCCTAATGTGTTTGTAGAATGCACACTCAAGTGCCAAAGAAACTGGTGTATTCAAATACAGAGGCATAATACGGAGCTGCGGTCGGCAACGCCTATGTATGACAACAAGTATCTGGCGCAGTTGTTAGATCGGTTACTGCTACTACAATGGCAGATTATCAAGATTTATGTGATACTGAACGTGGTGTTACAATCGGCGCACGAGCGTTAGGACACAGCACCTGCGAGGTAGCCACGAAGAGGGGATTTTCCCGTACGACCATTCACGAGCGTACAGTGAATAACAGAAATCCGGTAAAACACCAAATCTGTGACATCGCTGCTGCCGGGAAAAGATCCTGCTGCAACGTGACCAACGATGACTGAAGAGAATCGTCCAACGTGACGGAAGTGCAATCCTTCCTCAAATTGCTGCAGATTTCAATCCTGGGCCATCAACAAGTGACGGTGTGGGAACCATTCAGCGAAACATCATCGATATGGGCTTTCGGACCCGAAGTCCCACTCGTGTGCCCTTGATATCTGCACAACACAAAACATTACGCATCTCCTGGGGCCGTCAACACCGACATTGGACCTTTGATGACTGGAAACATGTTGCCTGGTGGGACGAGTCAAGTTTCAAATTGTACTGAGCTGATGGGTGTGTACGGGTATGGAGGCAATCTCATGAATCCATGGACCCTGCATGTCAGCAGGGGACTGTACAAGCTGGTGGAGGCTCCGTAATGATGTTGGGCGTGCAGATGGAGTGATATGGGACCCCTGATACGTCCATATACGACTGACACGTGACACGTACGTAATCATCCTGTCTCATCACCTGCATACATTCATGTCCATTGTGCATTCCGACGGACTTCAGTTCCAGCAGGACAATGGGACACCCCACACGTCCAGAACTGCTGCAGAGTGGTTCCAGGAACACTCTTCCGCTGGTCACGAAATGCCCCAGACGTGAACTTAATTGAACATATCTGGGATGACTTGCAACGTATTTATGGACAGCACTGCAAGATTCATGGTTTCATTTCCTTCCAGCACTACTAACAGGAAGCCAGAATGAGCTGTTATTTTCGAAATTTTAAGTGATTTGACTCAGTTATCCTCTTCTTGTGTTGCAATAATAATAATAAACTAAATTGAAAAACCCCGAACTTCGTCCGAAGAGGCCTTAGGAAAACAACCTTTTTTTGTGGAGGTTAAAGTCAATGGAAAATTATGTTTCGTAACGTTCTACATGGAAATTCTGCAAGAATTTGGATAACATTATGTAGGAGATATCGTTCTTGTAAACGTTGCATGCTTTCGTTTTCCTCTAAACACTGTAGTACCTATTTCTGGTAGCATTATTACTTCTCTTCCATTCCGTTTATCTGAGAGATTCTGAAGATGGCTGTGCCCGAAACGTGTCAAAGTGTATATCGAAAAACTAAATACAAATACAATCAGCGATGAATACGGACATTTACACTGATTACTGATAATGATCGTGAGCACGTAACATTATTTCATCTATTTTATAGAAGAAACGAGTAAAAGGAGCAATAATACTTTAGTGGCAAATAGGCCTACATACAGCTCGAAAATAGTTCTTATGCTCATATCATCATTATTAGTCAACAGTATGGTAAAAGTGTCAGAAACGATTTGTCACAAAATATCTGCACCTCAGTCAGACAGTGCCTACTGGAAGAATCGTCACTGGACGATCGTAAAGAAATGCAGAAACTTACACTTGGTGTATCTGAAAGCCACTGTGTAAATACAGATGAGACCAAAATAATGTCTACTACAAAGTGCATCATTACCCAGTACGACAAATCACTGAAGCTTGATTAACGTGACGATAGAGGTGAAAATTCACGGCAAGGGATTATGACATAGTAAATTCAAATAAATAACCTCGAGAAAGCGCGTAAATGACAATGATACATGTATTAGAGGAACTGCAATTAGTATGGGCAGACAGGAAGTATGAGACACTTGATATTTCTCGTGTTGGCCGTTACACAGCAGTCGCATCACTCCGCAATTTGGTAGAGCATGAGGAATGTAGCGTCGAAGGTGGTGAACTGCCTAAATTTCAGCATCGGTTTATGCTGTTATAGGTGGGAAGTAATATTACCATACTAGTTTAGTAGTTTATTAGTCTAATGGTGGTTGTAATGTAACAATGAAATCTTGGTCACTCAGTCCGCTTTCGGTTTGCACCGTGTTTTAATCTGCAATGTCAGGCATACCAAGGGCGGTTCGGTTGGTATGGGCCTTAGACGTATCTATCTGTTTTGTTTTGGGGGCAGATGCCAAGGTTCAAGAAAACGCCTGTCGGTGAGGATCAACGGGAGTGGTCTGAGTTTTTAATGAAGAGAGTGGTTTCAAGTGTTTTGGAAGTCGAAATGAGCGAAAGGGAGGCTGCCGATAGTTTTTATGTTCACAGCGCTGCACTGCAAAGGAGATTAAAATCAGCTGTAGGCAATATAGTTGACGTGTATGGCACCTCAGATGTGGTTTTTGAAACCAACATTGGAAGCGGGGGAGGTTTTTTAAGAAATGTGGATCCAGTGTGCAAGATGTGAGGGCTGCTCACACGAACTTTGACAGGTACTGATAATTCATTGCACTGCAATGAAAATTTTTTTTTCACTTTCAATATTGAAATTTCGACGACTATTGTTTAGCTAACGAGCATTATGCGAAAGAATCAAAAGTATTATTTTCCGCAGTAAAATTTCCATTTTAGTGTTATGTCTTTAGTTTAACTATTTATTATATTGTACTTTTGTTGTGTAAACATAAATATTTTTGTGGAACATTACAACACCCTTTTACTTAGTAACATTCTGTTGCATGACCCGTAATCCCCGATACCATTATAAACGTCTCGAACTGTAACTCGTAGGAAACCTTTTCTGGCTCTCGACTTCTTGGTGAAGTTTTCTTCAGCATTTACTCCAAAAAATCATTAATAAAGGCTTTTAGTAATTACATTCCAATTCAAACAATAGTAAAAGTTATATACCTGTTGCGGCTTTTGTGGTCAGTACCAGCCGCCATCACAAACAAGTGATACACGAAATTCCAAAGCGTAGGAAAATCGAACGACGTTTGAGCTACTAAAAGTTGCAGAGCACTTGCAAGGGATCACTAACAAGCAGTTTGACTAGACTGACCGTATTGCAATTCGGATGAATTCATAGCAAGCAGATTCTGTACCGAGCTTCGAAATACCGTATACTCTCCTCACTAAGAAATTGATAATCGTACGTGAGAGACGAGTCTGGGCCGTGAAATTGCCAGGAATTTTGCGTCACGAATTAAGAATGAAGTTAAGCACGAAACACACGTATTTCATAAATGATAAACGAATTCGTATTGCAAGTATACATTTCCGATGCGCAATCCAGCTACATCTGTACCGCCCAGCGTCCAACAACTCACTGTATTCGACACAAAGCACGCCTTCCTTCAACACTCTGGAACACAAGAGTGCCCGTTCAAACTCATAACTTGAATTTCTCCACAAGTGGGCTGCGACTTGGTTAGTCGGTTTACCCAGAATTCAAACAAGACTTCCTGCATACCTAATAGTCTAATCCAAAAGATTATTAAGCTGTTTGTAGTCGACATCTCTGCCGTAACCCAGCAGTAAACTTGCGCACCAAAGTAATTAAACTGTAAAATAGCAAATTAAATACTGAAATTTCTCATGCTTTGATAAAATGTTGTGTTTGAAGCAATCACTTTTTATAAATTTTGCCGGCCGAAGTGGCCGAGCGGTTCTAGACGCTTCAGTTTGGAACCGCGCGACCGCTACGGTCGCAGGTTCGAATCCTGCCTCGGGCATGGATGTGTGTGATGTCCCTAGGTTAGTTAGGTTTAAGTAGTTCGAAGTTCTAGGGGACTTATGACCTCAGCAGTTGAGTCCCATAGTGCTCAGAGCCATTTGAACCATTTTTTATAAATTTTGACGACATAGTCTACGAAGAGCAGCGACCTGATGTCTTATTTAAGTAAAAATGAAAAGTTGAGATCTCAATAATATTTAAAAGAAATCGTATCTGCTTCGGTCCAAATTGCACGGGCGGCATCTTGTGAACAAGCTGTCCAGTAAGCATGGGTTCTAAAGTGCATGCCTGGGGAGTTATGAACACTAGTTCAGCTTCGCCACTGTGAAACAGTATCATAGTTCTTAAGTTATGTATTTTAGAGCCCATGTTTACTGGAAATTTGGTCTCATTTTGGGCCATATTATCATCTTTGGAAAGAGCCCTCCCTACAACAAGTAACAGTACACGTATTCCTTTGTCAGAGGTATCGGAACGATTTTCGCTTATAATTTTCGATATTTGCATTCCCGGTAAAGGGACACTCACCTCAAGTTAAGAGATTCATCCTTGTTAATCATCCTAGAAACTCTGTAACGTAATGACGGAATCATTGTATATACACTACTGGCCATTAAAATTGCTACACCACGAAGATGACGTGCTACAGACGCAAAATTTAACCGACAGAAAGAAGATGCTGTGATGTGGAACTGATTAACTTTTCAGAGCATTCACACAAGGTTGGCGCCGGTGGCGACACCTACAACGTGCTGACATGAGGAAAGTTTCCGACCGATTTCTCATACACAAATAACATTTGACAGGCGTAGCTCTGGTGAAACGTTGTTGTGATGCCTAGCGTGAGAAGGAGAAATTCGTACCATCATGTTTCCGACTTTGATAAAGGTCGGGTTGTAGCCTATCGCGATTGCGATTTATCGTAACGCGATATTACTGCTCGCGTTGGTCGAGATCAAATGACTGTTAGCAGAATATGGAATCGGTGGGTTCAGGAGGGTAATACGGAACGCCGTGCTGGATCGCGACGGCCTTACATCACTAGCAGTCGAGGTGACTGGCATCTTACCCGCATGGCTGTAACGGATCGTGCAGCCACGTCTCTATCCCAGAGTCAACAGATGGGGACGTTTGCAAGACAACAACCATCTCCACGAACAGTTCGACGATGTTTGCAGTAGCATGGACATCAGCGTGGAGACCATAGCTGCGTTTACCCATGAGGCTGCGGTGAACGCACATTGGAAGTGTGCATTCGTCATCGCCATAATGGCGTATCACCGGGCGTGATGGTATGGGGTGCCATTGGTTACACGTCTCGGTCACCCCTTGTTCACATTGACGGCACTTTGAACAGTGGACGTTACATTTCAGATGTGTTACGACCCGTGGCTCTACCCTTCATTCAATCCCTGCGAAACCCTGCATTTCAGCAGGATAATGCACGACCGCATGTTGCAGGTCCTGTACGGGCCTTTGTGGTTACAGAAAATTTCGACTGCTGCCCTGGGCAGCACATTCTCCAGATCTCTCACCAATTGAAAACGTCTCGCCAATGGTGTCCGAGCAAATGGCTCGTCACAATACGCCAGTCACTACTCTTTATGAACTGTGGTATCGTGTTGAAGCTGCATGGGCAGCTGTACCTGTACACGCCACCCAAGCTCTGTTTGACACAATGCGCAAGCGTATCAAGGCCGTTATTACGGCCAGAGGTGGTTGTTCTGGGTACTGATTTCTCAGGATCTATGCACCCAAATTGCGTGAAAATGTAATCACATATCAATTCTAGTATAATATATTGGTACAATGAATACCCGTTTATCATTTGCATTTCTTCCTGGTGTAGCAATTTTAATGGTCAGTAGTGTATACAGACATAAAGTCGTTGGATCATATTTCCGGACGTTGATTCCTACGTGAAACTTGATCTACTAAGTCCCCTACACAGCCTCCAGAAGTGTGTAACTTGAATTGTGAAACACCCTGCATAATGAAGGCGCTGCTTCCAAACAAGGGAAAGTCTGATGGTAGGGTACAACTCCGCGGACAATGGTTTGACTGCAACCGACTGTGACTACAGCCCGTCCACAATACGCGACGCCAAAACATCACATTGGCCTGACACAATTACGGTCACCATAGGCAGGTATGCTAGCCAACAGCTACGTATGTGTTTCCAAAGTTTAGTCTGCTGTGGTGCAGGTCCGCAAGTCCTGAAGCCGGCGCTTCAAGAACGAAGAATGACACACTGAAGCGCCAAAGTAACTGGTATAGACATGCTTATTCAAATACGGATGGATGTAAATAGGCAGAATACGGCGCTGCGGTCGGCAACGCCTCTGTAAGACAACAAGTGTCTGGTGCAGTTGTTAGATCGGTTACTGCTGCTACAATAGCAAGTTATCAAGATTTATGTGAGTTTGAACGTGTGTTCTAGCCGGCGTAGGAGCGATGGAACTCAGCATCTCCGAGGTAGCGATGTGAAGTGGACATTTTCCGTACGACCATTTCGCGAGTGTACCGTGAATATCAGGAATTCGGTAAAACATCAAATCTCTGACACCGCTACGGTTGGAAAAAGATCCTGCAAGGATGGGACCAGGGATGACTGAAGAGAACCGTTCAACGCGACCGAAGTGCATCCCCTTCTGCAAATTGCTGCGGATTTCAGAGCTGGACCATCAGCAGATGTCAGCGTCGAACCATTCATCGAAACATCAATGGTATGTTCTTTCGGAGCCGAAGGCCCTTTCGTGTATGCTTGAAGATAGCACGACACAATGCTTTAGACCTCGCCTGGTCCCGACAACACCGACGTTTGACAGTTAATGACATGAAACATGTTTTCAGTACGAAATTTTCAATCTGCAGTGGAGTGTGCGCTGATATGAAACTTTCTGGCAGTTTAAAATTGTGTGCCGGACCGAAACTCGAACTCGGTCCCTTTGCCTTTCGCGGGCCATTGCTCTACCAGCTGAGTACCCAAGCAAGACCTTACGACTTTCGAAATTTCAAAGAAGCTATTCTGGAGAGCTTGCGGAACTAGCATTCCTGGAAGAAGGATACTGCGGACATATAGCTTAGCTACACACTGGGGGATGTTTCCAGAATGAAATTTTCACTCTGCAGCGGAGTGTACCCTTATATGAAACCTCCTAGCAGATTATAACTGTGTGCCGGACTGAGACTCGACCTTTGCCTTTCTCGGGCAAGTGTTCTGGAAACATGTTACCTGCTCGGACGAGCTTCGTTTCAAATTGTATCGAGCGGATGGACGTGTATGGAGAAAACCTTATGAACCCATGGGCACTGCATGTCTGCAAGGGACTGTTCAAACTGGTGGAGGATCTGTAATGGTGCGGAGCGTGTACAGATATAGTGATATGAGACCCCTGATATGTTAAGATACAAATCTGACTGGTGATACGTACTTTGAGATCCGGTCTAATCACCTACATCCATTTAGTTCATTGTGCATTCCGACGGACTTGGGAAATTCCAGAGAGACAATGCGACACTCCACACGTGCAGAATTGCTGCAGAGTGGCTCCTGGAACTCTCTTCGTAGTTTAAACACTTCCACTGGCCACCAAACTTCCCAGATAAGAAAATTATTGACCACATCTGGGATGCCTTGCAACGTGCTGTTCAGAAGAGATCTCCATTTCTCTTACTCTTACGGAATTATGGGCAGCACGGCAAGGTACATGGCGCCAGTTTTCTCCAGCACTACTTCAGACGTTAATGAGTCCATGCCACGTCATGTTGCGATGTGCAAATGGTTCAGATGGCTCTGAGCACTATGGGACTTAACATCTGAGGTCATCAGTCCTCTAGAACCTAGAACTACGTAGACGTAACTAACATAAGGACATCACACACATCCATGCCCGAGGCAGGATTCGAACCTGCGACCGCAGCAGTTGCGTGATTGTGACTATGCAAGCCTGAGATTCTAGGAGCCCTATAAGTTTACTAACCTTCGATTCCGCGGTCTTGTCGTTGCACGATTCTGTAACACTATGAACTTGTGATTACTTGCAACTCATTGACTGTGTGACTGACTGTATGCTTCTGACTATATACCCGTGTCTCTACAGTCACAGCGGTGTGTCTATATACGTTTTCGTATCTGCTTTTTACAAGTGAGCGTCTCTACCCATCTGCAAGGCTGCGACACTTCAAATCATTGGCTATGATTAGAAATCTGCTACACTGCATCAGAGTTACTCGAAGAAAACTTCACGTATCGCGAAAATCACGAAGAATCACCCACTACAGCATTCTGCCGCTCTAGAGAACATCTATGAACATGAGGAGAAACGATTCCTCTGTGTGGCCGGCCGTTGTGGCCGAGCGGTTCTAGGCGCTTCAGTCCGGTACAGCGACTGCTACGGTCGCAGGTTCGAATCCTGCCTCGTGTATGGATGTGTGTGATGTCCTTAGGTTAGTTAGGTTTGAGTAGTTCTAAGTTCTAGAGGACTGATGACCTCAGATGTGAAGTCCCATAGTGCTCAGAGCCATTTGAACCATTTGATTCCTCTGTTGTAACAAAGATTTTGTGGAGGTTTCCCTTCATTGTGTGGCAAATGCAACAAATTGATACTCATACCACCGACGTAACGAAAAATGCGCATACAGAATGAGTACAGTAAGAAGTGTTGTAACCGTGAATCTTGCGTTAAATATTGTGGTTTAAGCCTGACAGTACTGGTCTGAACAGAAAACCTTCATCAGAACTGATAGAGAAATTTGCCAAAGGGGCCTCTCTCTCTATGTCATCCCCCCCCCCTGTCTCTCTCTCTCTCTCTCTCTTTCCGTCACACACACACACACACACACACACACACACACACACACTTCTACTGAAGTAAGTCTCTGTTTATTTTACCAGCGGAAAGTGAAAGTACAATACTCCACGTGCCTTATCTGGAGTTCGCAGTAGGTAGGATTTAGAGTCCGCAGCTCGTGGTCGTGTGGTAGCGTTCCCGCTTCCCGCTTCCCGCGCCCGGGTTCCCGGGTTAGATTCCCGGCGGGGTCAGGGATTTTCTCTGTTTCGTGATGACTGGGTGTTGTGTGATGTCCTTAGGTTAGTTAGGTTTAAGTCGTTCTAAGTTCTAGGGGACTGATGACCATAGATGTTAAGTCCCATAGTGCTCAGAGCCATTTGAAAAATTTTTTTTAGTATTTAGGATCCCTGCGTTCAACAGCACTGCGACAGTGGCTAACGAGCTAAAAATGGGATAAAAATTAATTTTCGGTTCTAGCTACGTTACTAATTATAACGAACACAAGAGTTCATTACTGAAATCCAGACCAGACCAAATAGTAACATTTTCATATGTGTCTACCACAGAGAGAGATAGCGTAAGTCATTCAGACCTACAGTAATGAAAATTCCAATTTGCCATAAAAAACTCACTGATAAAAATATCACATCCAAGATACAATGACAGTCTATCGAATAAAAGCCCAAAACTATTTAACACTCAGCCCTCCGCAGAAATCAGATTAAATCGTATCTTTTATAACGAGCATCAAAACAACAGTAATTTAGTAAGTTCTTTATCGTATAACATAGGATGTATCTTAAGGGAGTCAATCAAAAATGTTTTTAGTTCAAAGAGGTAATAAAGGGTCACTGCTATACGGCGAAGATCACAATTACTGAGCACAGTGCGTGAACATAGGAGACATTGAATATTCTTACAAGATAACAAGAGTCACTACACTATCTCAACGAGTTAATTGTCCCACACACGTAACCATTACAAAGGTATGTGCGTGTATGTTTAAATATGTCTATTGCAGCATAGATTAAATTTGCTTAACCCTACATTTTGGAAAATTCTTTGTTCTCTGTGCCTGTGCCATATAGGCTCCTGTCTTTCACGTGTATGAAAATTCTGTGTAAGGGTTCTCGTATATTAGTTGTCCTTAATGAAGGCCAACAGAAACCTATCTCAAAATAGTTTTGTTAAGGTCTATAAAACTAATGAAATAGAAGAAAGTTGAATATCCCGTAAGTCCATTTAGATTTAACCCGTAGGCCTATATGCCACGTCTGTGGTATTTCTTAATGCAACTCACAAAATGAGTGTGACCTTCCTGTTGCTAAAGCTAAAGTTCCGTGTTTATTCGTGACACGCCACCTTGCGTGTGAAAACATATTTTTGTTGTTTTCTTGGAATGCATGAAGATTTTTCCTTCGCTGAAACTAGGGTCCCTCACCTCCTTCCTCCCTGTGGTTTCTCCTTGCATAGCTGAGTATGGGCCGACGTGTGAGCTGCTCTGGATGCACATATATGAATAGGTAAGGAGCGGCGGCGACGTGGCGGCAGGCGTGCTCCGCGACAGGTAGTCGGCGGGCGACTAAATAGTCTGCTCTCACGAAAGCTTCCATGTCGCGCTCTAACTAAACGCGACTTGAACGAAGTGTTTTTCTTGTCTCTTAATTAACGTCTGTCATGCATCGTTGACCGACTACTTGAGCTCTGCTACAAAAACGCTACCTATGCTTACAATAGATTCACACTAAAAGTTCGAAGCATTACAGTGCAGTAAGATTCCATAGGAAGAAATATGGGGAACCAAACGAGACACTTAAGGTTCTTTATGTGAGTAACTACATACACAAATCACAAAATTTGTCTAATACAATGAAAACACACGGGAAGCCGATGAAAAGGAGATGCTTCCGGTCTTGATTTGACCGTACAGTATTATGTTATGCAGCGTAAATACCAGCATCTACGGCTGAATTTGCGCTCAGCGAATCGCTGTAAGATATCATTTCGCCCTTAAAGAGTCAATATTCCAGTGTTTCATTTACAGATGTTTCTGTGATCCTCAGCGATACATGAAACGTATAAATGAAATTTGATCTGTATTTCAGTTCGAAAAACTGAAAGAGCGTGTTAAATGCAGGCAAATTAAAAATAACTTATGGAAAATCATACCAGAGGAAACGATTATCAATTTACCACAGTTTTGAAGTGTAAAAGCTGTAATCCTATAGTTAGTATCATGTCAGAGATTTTCTGTGATTTATGTACGATATGATTTTGTTCTATGAAAAATGCAGTCTTGTACTCTCTCTCTTCTATCGTTGCTGTCTGCGTGAAAGAATCTAATAGGAAGTTGCATCTTACAATGTTAATTTAGATAAAGTGAACTAGAATAAACTAAGTAACTATTTTAATCATTTGTATTATCTAATTTACTCCTTGTCTCATTTGATAATTTTTAACCTTTTGCAGCGAACATGTTGTTGGTTGTCGTAATACCTTAATGCAATGGACCGGCCGCCATTATCGCAGATTTAAGTGCTCGCAGCACGTTGCAGAGAAAAAAACCTATCTCCACTGAATTACATGAGAACGAAGTCCGATGCCGATCTGTAAGCGTCAGTTTATTGCCAAGTTAATTCTGACACATAAAACTGATTAATCATCTTTCCACAGTCACGCATCATTCTATTGAAGACAAGCCTAAAACACAGGCTTCGCAAATCTCACGCTTATGATAGCACTTTCTCTATTACCATTTTTAGTTTTACTTCATACTATACTAACAGCTTGCTAAACGGAAAGAGTGATTACAAGATAATACATAACATTAGCTGAATAAAATAAAGTTCTTAAACTTGTCTTATAAGCCGAAAGTTTTCTTGTGATTCTCCGTTTAACTATTTCTCTTATATTAAGGTTTTTCTGTCCTATTGTATTTATATCTCACACTAATCCTATTACATCGGAGAGGTTTAGAGCTCAATCAGTTAGGATGAACGATGTTCTTTTGAAGTAATGACCAGGCTCTACAAGATTTTCAGTACGTAATTAATAAAATACTAATCTATCAGTCAGTAATAACGTCGTTCACCATACACATTACCAATATAGCCAACGCACTACGGTGATGAAACTTGAATCTGCCGATCTGGAGTCATTTTTATATTTCTTCTACAACTCATCAAAATATTTTCGAGTTCGCACCATCAACGTACAAGCCGCCAAGTTGGTCCTTCTATGTGGTGGTCACTTCGCCATGGATTCAGGGTATACCACCCTTGCTCATAATTGTCATATTGCCAGCTAATTCAAAAAAGTACACCACATAAAACATTAGTTTGTCCTTAGGTACACTGAAGTACTATTGTGTAACAAAATCTGTAACCTTGACAAGTGCTTCCTTTTAGGAGGTAGAGAGCACACAACTATCTTCAGCCAAATCGTTTCCAGATTCAGTAATTCGTTGATGAGTAGATCACACAGACAAGGGACGGCCAACAATTTTGCACGAATGCACAGCTCTCTCTCACTAGGTGCAATTCTGCTGCTCTAGTACACATCCCCCCCCCCCCTTCTCACACTAAACTCTCCTATCACGCCACGCTGTTTGAGCGAGAAGAGGGGAAAGAAAAGAAATACAGGGGGAAAATCGAGCTGTTCGCATGACAGTGTTACGTCTTCCACGCGGCTTGCTTTCAAACATAATCTGCTCTACATCACAGAACACAAACGAATTATATTTTTAATATTGTTTAATTATTTTGGCGCATTGAAGATAGAATAAAATTTATATATGGCACCGATTATCAGCATACTGGCAGAAACTGACAGTTTCGCCGATTTTTTTCGCTCATGTTGCCACATAATCGCGAATTGCTTAGCTTCATGAACAAAAAAGACCATTTCACGCACATATGTTCATCGAATGATTTTATCACGTTTGTGAACTCATTAGAGAGACATGGGTACTCTTCCAGACATGGAATCTCTTCCCAAGGAAAACAGCTTAGAACTCCTGAAGTATTTTAACCCAAAAGAGTTGGTATTTTAAATTGAAATTACATTGCAGCTTCCAGCTGAAAAACATATCGTATCTAAATCTGCTAAAAAACAAATATAGTATTGGCAGTGTTTTCGAAACGTTTAGAAATGATTCTTATTATCCTTTTAAAACCACTATTCTGGTGTTAACAACAGAAAACCGCAGCTCTGAAATCGAGAGCAAGTCTTACTTAAGCTTTCTTTTCCTGTAATATACAACTGAATACAACATGTATTATATAAGATTACCATATATACAGATTAAAGAAACACAACAATAAATTTAGTCATCACTGCTTATACCCGAAGGATTTAAAAGGAAAAGGCCCAATTAGAGAGAGAAAAATTAATGTGGACCCACATATCAGGCAGTTAGCGAAGATTTCAAATTTAATGAAGCGTAACTTCTATGTAGAGTCCTACTGCCTGATATGTGGGTCCACATTAAATTAGAAACATTAAGCTTGAATTACAGAAAGGGGACCCCTTGTCACCGTTACGCACACTGGCTCGGACACTATGCAACGGCCACGTTCAACAGTTCCCATGCATGCTCAATTACGTCCAAGTCCGGAGACTGTGCTTCTCAATGCTTTCTGCTGATATTGCATTTTTAAAGCTATCGAGACACTGCTAGAGTACGGTGCGGTCTTGTACTGGTATCGACTGCGTCGAAGTTGTCTGCGACTTCATGTATGTATGGCCTTTCAATTGCTTTTAGAGCCTCTTGAAGGTATCCGAGAGCAGTCAAATTGCAGTAGGTGAGAATTAGAGGGGTCCGCCCAGAACATTACACTTTCACCTGCAAGCGGATGGGCTTCCTGAACGTATCGGCGTTCCTGGTGTCGTTTAGCGCTTCTCCAAACCCTAACAAGTCTAGTGTCCAGTCGCAAACTGATCGTATTCTCGTCAGCAAACATGAGATTACCCCATTCTGCAAAGGTCCAGTGCTGTGGTACAAGAGCGCACATCCATCGACTGCGTCGGTTCCGTTGATTCAGTGCAAAGCTTGCATTGGTTCAAATGGTTCAAATGGCTCTGAGCACTATGGGACTTAACATCTGTGGTAATCAGTCCCCTCGAACTTAGAACTACTTAAACCTAACCAACCTAAGGACATCACACACATCCATGCCCGAGGCAGGATTCTAACCTGCGACCGTAGCAGTCGCGCGGTTCCGGACTGAGCGCCTTAACCGCGAGACCACCGCGGTCAGCGCTTGCATTGGTCTTCTGGAATAAGGACCACCCCGAAACAATCTTCTACGCCCTGTTTGGTCTGAGATACGAATTCCTGTTGCCAACGAGAGGTCATTTCCAATATTTCTGGGGGTTGATGTTGGGTGACTACAACAGTTGGAGGACACGATCGGGCGTTGATAATGTCATGGAAAGTCGACCACTGTGATGTCCACAGTTCACATTTTCCGTCTCTCTGCACTTTCTCCGTACTTTAAACTCGTCGTTTTGAGCGACGTGTAACTGATCGGCAACATCTTGCTGTGTATGACCAACTCAAAGTAAAGCTAGTATCCTATCTAAGTATTGGGTGCGTCTGCGTTGCATGTTACTGCAGAGCTGAACACGTATTGAATGAAGCTGCTGCAGATATTGGACTGCTCGTGGTGTGCCGCTGCGACAGCGTGTGTTTACATACCTGGGAAACGGCCCTAAAATATGTCAGTAGTTAACACCGTCCAGTATATGGGTTCTAACCGGATTATACATGAAGTTCCAAGGGCAATGAGGCTTCCATTGTCGTAAATTATATTTTACGATAACGTTAAAAACTTCTGTTGAGCCCCCATGTATTTATGAATAAATCGGGGCGCAAACCCCTCACAGCAATTCAGAGGTCACTGCCTTTCTCACACAAGTAGCAAGCCACAATTTAGGCAGAAGCGACTACAGGACATGGAGTAGGAGTATAGCAACTTTAATACCACTGTTTCCAAATAGCAGAAATCTTCAACTTCAAGTATGCTCAGAAGCCCACCGCCGGGAAAGGAAGAAAGAAACTAGGGCAACGTGCCACAAACCCACGCCAGCCAGATATGGACACCTACCATTCCAGTCCACTGCCAGCCCACAACAAAACAAGGCAGCAATCGCTGCACTGCACGGCCAAGCGCGCGCCTTCCTGGTGTGACTTGTGCTGGCTTGACCCCACTCCACCGACTGCCGCCCCCTTTCCTATTCGCGCGACCCAGCAAAACTCTGTTCGGCCGAATATCACCTAGCTTCCTCATTCGGCAGCCAACCAAATATTCTTTACATGGAAGAGCGAGCCGCCACTGCTCAAATGCGTGCGGTTTCAGTAAATTCACAATTCGTTCTCCATGACAGCAAATTTAACACAAAGTACTCCTCGATGTACAAAACTCTAAATCTCACGTAAATCGCCCACCAATCGCTGTAACTTCCTTCTCTTCGATTCTAAACTAAATCTTTAATTACTTTCTGCTTGACGTTTAAATTACATTCCATATTAAATTTGCGGTACCCGGCTATTAGACGAATTTATAATACATTTGGACAGTCCTCTTCTTTCTCTTCTGTATGCCAATTAAACCCTTGAGACCTGTGACGATAGATCGCTATAATGCCTCTTTTATTTACTTATTTTGGCAAATAGCTCCCGGGAATGCCAATTTCTTTTATCCTACTAACAAATACCGAAGCATAAACGACTTTGGCACCATGAATTCTTCCAACTAAATGCCCAACCAAGTGGTGTCTCATCACACCGCCAAATGGAACGTTCCGCTGTACTGCCTACTCCGAGACTGACTGGGCAACCGCGTGAGGCACATTTTGTGTACACGTTGACATGGTGCGATTGGCCCTGCCATAGAGCTACCAGATTAACTAGGAGTTGAGAGCTACTTTTCCACCTCCTGCAAGTACCCTCAGTCATCTTCTATTAGGTTATGATCCGGTGATTTAACTGGGCAGTTAGAGTGCAATAGGTTGCCTCAGTGTCAGTCTCACGTGGAACATATCGCACAGCTATGTGAACATGGATGTTGACATATGGTGGGACTGCAGTGTCCGCAGTATGCTCAGTCTCAGGATTTAAAGAAAATGGCAAGACTCGCTCCCTGAAAATGTTCAGAGAAAAGGCTGATATGGTGAATCCAAGTCTCATTTCGAACAAGAGCCTCACAACATCAAAGATATGAAGCTACTCGTACATTTTCCACACACTGCAGCATACACTTAGCTGACAAAAAATCGTGGGATTCATGGGATAACGATATGCACATGTATAGATGGTGGTAGAATCACTTGCAAATGGTATAAAAGACCAGAACATTGGCAGAGCTGTTATTTGTATTCAGTTGATTCACGTGAAAAGGCTTCAACGTCATTATGGTGGCACTACGGGAATCAATGGGCCTTTAACGCGGAATGGTAGTTGGAGCTAGACGCATCGTAAATTCGGAAATCATTAGGATCGTTCCAGGATCCACAGTGTCAAAGGTATGCCGATAATATCACATTTCAGGCATTACCTCTCTCCTCGAACTATGCAGTGGCCGACAGCTTTCCCTTAACGACTGACAGCAGTGGCGTTTGCGCAGAGGTGTCAGTGCTAAAAGACAAGCAACACTGCATGATATAACGGAAGAAATCCACGTGACACGTACTACGAAAGTATCCGCTAGGACAGTGCTGCGAAATTTAGTGTAAATCGGTTATGACAGGAGAACACCGACGCGAGTGCCTTTGATAACAACATCGCCTGCAGCGCCCCTTCTGGCTCGTGACCACATCGGTTGGACGACTGGAGAACCTGGTGAGCCCGATTTCATTTGGTGAGAGCTCATGGTAGCGTTCAAGTATGGTGCAGACCCCAGGAAGACATCGATCCAAATTGTGTTTAAGGTACGGTGAGTCGGTGGTTCCCTAATGAGCTGGGCTGAGTTTAAATAGAAAGAACTGGCTCCTGGATGTGTCTGGCTACTTGGAAAGCATTTTAGGCCATTCATGGACGTCATGTTCCCAAAAAGCGATGAGATTTTTATGGATGACAATGCACCATGTCACCTGGGCACAGTAGTTCTCGATTGGTTTCATGAATATTCTAGACAGTCCTAGAGAATGGTTTGGCCACCCATGTCACACGACCTGAATACCACTGAACATACACTCCTGGAAATGGAAAAAAGAACACATTGACACCGGTGTGTCAGACCCACCATACTTGCTCCGGACACTGCGAGAGGGCTGTACAAGCAATGAACACACGCACGGCACAGCGGACACACCAGGAACCGCGGTGTTGGCCGTCGAATGGCGCTAGCTGCGCAGCATTTGTGCACCGCCGCCGTCAGTGTCAGCCAGTTTGCCGTGGCATACGGAGCTCCATCGCAGTCTTTAACACTGGTAGCATGCCGCGACAGCGTGGACGTGAACCGTATGTGCAGTTGACGGACTTTGAGCGAGGGCGTATAGTGGGCATGCGGGAGGCCGGGTGGACGTACCGCCGAATTGCTCAACACGTGGGGCGTGAGGTCTCCACAGTACATCGATGTTGTCGCCAGTGGTCGGCGGAAGGTGCACGTGCCCGTCGACCTGGGACCGGACCGCAGCGACGCACGGATGCACGCCAAGACCGTAGGATCCTACGCAGTGCCGTAGGGGACCGCACCGCCACTTCCCAGCAAATTAGGGACACTGTTGCTCCTGGGGTATCGGCGAGGACCATTCGCAACCGTCTCCATGAAGCTGGGTTACGGTCCCGCACACCGTTAGGCCGTCTTCCGCTCACGCCCCAACATCGCGCAGCCCGCCTCCAGTGGTGTCGCGACAGGCGTGAATGGAGGGACGAATGGAGACGTGTCGTCTTCAGCGATGAGAGTCGCTTCTGCCTTGGTGCCAATGATGGTCGTATGCGTGTTTGGCGCCGTGCAGGTGAGCGCCACAATCAGGACTGCATACGACCGAGGCACACAGGGCCAACACCCGGCATCATGGTGTGGGGAGCGATCTCCTACACTGGCCGTACACCACTGGTGATCGTCGAGGGGACACTGAATAGTGCACGGTACATCCAAACCGTCATCGAACCCATCGTTCTACCATTCCTAGACCGGCAAGGGAACGTGCTGTTCCAACAGGACAATGCACGTCCGCATGTATCCCGTGCCACCCAACGTGCTCTAGAAGGTGTAAGTCAACTACCCTGGCCAGCAAGATCTCCGGATCTGTCCCCCATTAAGCATGTTTGGGACTGGATGAAGCGTCGTCTCACGCGGTCTGCACGTCCAGCACGAACGCTGGTCCAACTGAGGCGCCAGGTGGAAGTGGCATGGCAAGCCGTTCCACAGGACTACATCCAGCACCTCTACGATCGTCTCCATGGGAGAATAGCAGCCTGCATTGCTGCGAAAGGTGGATATACACTGTACTAGTGCCGACATTGTGCATGCTCTGTTGCCTGTGTCTATTTGCCTGTGGTTCTGTCAGTGTGATCATGTGATGTATCTGACCCCAGGAATGTGTCAATAAAGTTTCCCCTTCCTGGTACAATGAATTCACGGTGTTCTTATTTCAATTTCCAGGAGTGTATTTGAGACATAACAGAGAGGTCAGTTCGTGCACAAAATCCTGGACAGGCAGCAGTTTCGCAGTTATGGACGGCTACAGAGCAGTATGTCTCAGTATTTCTGCAGGGTACTTCCAAGCCGGCCGGAGTGGCCGAGCGGTTCTCGCCCCTACAGTCTGGAACCACTCGACCGCTACGGTCGCAGGTTCGAATCCTGCCTCGGGCATGGATGTGTGTGATGTCCTTAGACTTAAGTAGTTCTAAGTTCTAGGGGACTGGTGACCTTAGTAGTTGAGTCCCATGGTGCTCAGAGCCATTTGGTACATCCAAAGACATGCTGATACATGACAAGTCGAGTTGCTGCACTGTGCCTGGCAAATGCAGGCCCGACAATTTTGGGGGGTATCCCATGACTTTTGCCACCTCATTGTAAGTACGTCGTTGGGCCGCTGACACACTGGGCACCTTACGTCATTTGAAAACAGTCAGAATGAAGACTTGAGAGCCACACTACGATATACCAGCCACCTACTACGTCTGAGTTTTGAGTCACTGAAGAAGTGCAGCTGTGGTTGGTTGATTCGGGAGAGGGCCAAATCGTATTAGGAAAGGATTCGGACGGAAAGTCGCCCGTTCCTTTTCAAAGGGACCAGCCCGGCATTTGCACCAAGCGATTTAGGGAATTAACGGCTGAAACCTACAATTATGCACAGAGGGACGTAAGGCGAAAAGTTATGGCCCATGTAAAATCTGGTACCATTTCCTGTTATAACCGCATTGACACAAATACCTTTGAAATACGTAGGCCATTGGCATTCACAATTTCAGTTAAATACAATGCAGTTTCAGTAACATGTTATGTATCAACAATAGGGCAATAAAAACAGGAAGTCCATGATTAATAAGATTTTCTGCTAATCCAAATTATGAATAGTTCTTAATTTAACTGGCAGACCTTCAGTAATAAAAGCTTCAGTTAAGTAAAACTACAGAAAACAGCTAGGTCTTAGTTCACGAATCGAAGCTGAAGGTTGCAGGTTCCAAAGGAGGCCCAAAACTCAGTACAGTGAAACTGGCTTCAACTCTTTCATATGTGTGTCATGTCTCAGAGCTGGATGGCCAGGCTACGCGTGAAGATGGCATTCGAAGTCAGCCTTGGACACAAATTGGCCAACAAATGTGCCCAGCAACTACTCGCCGGAATTCCGTGCCCACGACGCCTCTGCAAGTGCTCGCCTTACTCGACCTCCTCGTACTGTCACCACTCACCAACTCGCCAAGCCACAACACGCCCCATCCCGCATCATTAACCATGACCAAATAGCTTAGTGTCTTTAGATCAGACAGATATCACACAACAGATCGAGCTAGTGGTCCCAGGAATTCTACGCCAGCAACCCCATCACAGCTCAAAAGAAAACCTAAGTCAGGGTAATTGGATGCGGGTTTGAACTGCGGTCCTCCCAAATGCGAGTCCAGTGTGTCATCCACTCCACTGAAGTGTATATTAAGCAGTTGTGTTTATGTGAAGGACTGTGAGGTACACGATTACAAACGTCTACCACATTCAATTCCCTTCCTGCTGTTCACCTGGAAACATGTTAAAAGTTACCAGCAATAACTGACAAAAACAGTAATTTTAAGTAGTTGTAAGGCTTGTGCCCGATTATAATTAGCAAGGCATGCCACACGTTCCTTGTTATACGTGGACAGTATAATTTTGCCCCTTAACATACTATTTTAAATATAGAAACATAATCTACTCATCAAGCTGAGGAGTATGATAGCACGCATGCTCTACCTCAAGTAAAGTGATACTAATCTGCATAATACGGAGAGTAATCATTCATGCGTGGCCAACATGAACTTGGTACTAACATACATTCCCTACTTTGCATTTTAATAGTCATGTAATAGCGCAGTCACTTTGAACAGAAGTGGATGCTAGGAGTTACCAGCTGTCGAATGATGTAGAACATGGAGCACATTTCAAGAAAGGTCATAAAGAGCATAAAGAGATGACCCTTGCCAGTGGGGAGACAGGCACCATTAGCTAACAATAAGCCATTATGCGAGCCTCTCTGACCCAAACCTGTGTGGAACAGAAAGAAACACGCTAGCATAGTAGGGGTCCACATGGCCAGTCTTAGAGGACCAATACATGGAATTTTCACTTTCGAAAAATGTTGAGTAGCACAAAATGAAATTAGCTGTGGGGTAGAGACAACTAGACTGAACACACAGAGAAGAACCCCACAGGACGCCCAGGAAAGCCTCTAGGAAAGGAATGCTTTCAGAATCACAACAAAAAGCTTTGAAAAACACGAAAAACATTGTCGCTACGTTTCTTTTTTTTAAAACAGAAAATAAGTCGCAGTGGAAAGCACTGCCAAATTTAACAAATACTCGAATATCATGTGATGAAGGAAGGCGTGGAGAACACGACGTTGTACGTGGGCAGCTGGTATAAGTGTGGATTCTGTGAGTATAGTAGTGAAACATGAATACTATAGGCCAGAAGGAAATTAATTTCCACCCCCCAATACGCTTCTCATACTTTATTGGGCCAAGAAACGGCGCAAGTCGTACCACAATCAGCTTTGGCCGCTACAACATGTGGTACGAGATGAAGACAAGGTACAGTGGGGTGACCAAAAAAGATACACTGAGGCTGGGAGTAGGAGGAGGGAAGTCTCTCCTGACCAAGGCCGTGTGTAGATGGCTTAGAAGAGCATTTTAGCGAACACTTGCGTTCACAGGGTTCTAAAATCACGTAATATCTCTGGAAAAGAGATTACAGATTTCAACCTGAGTTAGTCACTTTCTTCAGAACAATTAAGAGGGCAGAGGTGTACATATACATACAGCAGAGGTAGTGGACATTTACCACAGTTTAGCTAGGAAAAAACACAGTTCTTCGCCCCACGAAAATTCAGGGCAGTTTCTGACTACTGGTACAGTCAAGGTCAGAATAGTATTGAGGTTTACAGGACGGCAGAGCGTCGACGCGGTGCTGTCATCATACGCCACTGCCAACCACAGCATCTGCTGACAAAGCACGGTAAATATCGCATTTGCTCAGCCGCTCACCAAGGGAGTCACTAGCTTGGGTGTGCACCTCAGTTCTATTGGAGATTGGAGTTGTGTTAGGTACTTTCTTGTCATTCCCTCGTGTCCACGCTTGCCATATTACGGTTGGGTTCATAGGGCTTAAAAAGTCGAGTAAGTTATCGGTAAATATAGGTTATTGTCCAGCTGATTTGACACAGACAATAGAACATATTTATGTGTTGTGAGTGTAATATTTTGAAGGGTAAACTGATTTCTGATCGTTGTATTCTGCTTTACACTAGGGGTTCTTTCCTTATTTAGGAACGCTGTTGAAAGATTGTTATGTGTTCATGTTTATCATGCTTAATTTCATTTAGTTTGTGAATTCATTGTCAGGATATTCCTAATTATGGAGGATTTTCCAAAGTCACCAACTACACACTTGTATTGTGTATTGTGATTCTGTAATAAAACGATTTAGTACATGTAACAGTTGCTTGTGTGTTCTAGAGTCGAGGCTACGCCATCCTCACTGAAATATTATAAGACATGTGTGATGCCAGTTATACTGATATCTAATTGTGACTTCATCTGTATCTCCTTACCTTGCGGGGGCTGGGTTCACAGGAACTTCTGTCTGGTAAGGACAGGTCAGAACGACTGGGGGGAATATATTACATAATGGCGACCACTCGAGGATGCGTTTTTGGTTGAGAGATTAGGCTGTCAGGATGCGTTTTGGTTGATGGATTAGACTGCCAGGATTCGCTATGGTTGAATGATTGGTCCACCAGGAAGCGTTTTTGCTTGAGAGATTAGCCTGCTAGGATGCATTTTTGTTGGTGAGATTAGACTGCCAGGATGCACTTTTGGTTGAAATATTAGCCTGCCAGGATGCTTTTTTGATGGAAAAATCAGACTGTCTGGATATTTATGTGCAGAGAAAAAATTTTTCAGAATACTTTTGTGGTTGAAGGGAGAATATCAGCGTCGATTTTGGTTGAAAAATCAGACTGTCAGGGTAATTTTGAGCGCAGTGAAAATCGCCAGTATAGTTTGTGGTTGATGTAGGAGTGCTAGGTTACATTTTTAGGTGAAATTTAAGACTGTTCAGATATTTTTGAACAGAGTGGAATTGTTAGAATCACGTCAATGTAGTAGAATCACGTTAATTTAATATTGCACACTATTAGAATACGTTTGTATCAAGGACACAAGACTTTTAGAGACCAATTTGAGGACTTCAAGTGGTATGCTTAATGAAGCGTGGGATTGGTGTGATTCCTTGTTGAAGTTGGGACTTGTAAAATTTTGTTAGCACATTTCAGTGTTACCAATAGTAAGTTTACATTAATAAACGTCAGAGAGTGAGTAAAGTAGCAGCTCTCAGTAGGTGTGGTATTATCTTGTTAGAAGTTACAGGTTCAGTAACTTCAAACTTTGTTACATCTGGAAGTGCATTAAATGAGTGACGTCTTTTGTAATTAGATTAACTTTGATCAAAAATGTTTTGGATTCAATTAAAGTCACCGGTTAGGTATACTTAATGTTTTATTTTGTGTTTGGCGGGCACACATTTTTGTCACATCGTAGTTGGTGTGTTGAATTCTTTTCCAAAAATCGTTGAAAAAATTCTTGCATTAAGCCGAGAGAAAGTGTGCACTGTCAACTGGAATTCGCGTGATGACTGGGTGTTGTGTGATATACTTAGGTTAGTTAGGTTTAAGTAGTTCTAAGTTCTAGGGCACTGATGACCATAGATGTTAAGTCCCATAGTGCTCAGAGCCATTTGAACCATTTTGAACTGGAATTCGTAAAGGATTATACAGGGTGAGTCACCTAACATTACCGCTGGATATATTTCGTAAACCACCTCAAATACTGACGAATCGATTCCACAGACCGAATGTGAGGAGAGGGGCTAGTGTAATTGCTTAATATAAATCATAAAAAAATGCACGGAAGTATGTCTTTAACACAAACCTACGTTTTTTTTAAAAGGAACCCCGTTAGTTTTGTTAGCACATCTGAACATATAAACAAATACGTAATCAGTGCCGTTTGTTGCATTGTAAAATGTTAAATACATCCGGAGATATTGTAACCTAAAGTTGACGCTTGAGTACCACTCCTCCGCTGCTCGATCGTGTGTATCGGAGAGCACCGATTTACGAAGGGATACAAAGGGAACGGTGATGGGCCTTAGGTACAGAAGAGATTGGAACAGCACATTACATCCACATGCTAACACCTTTTTATTGGTCTTTTTCACTGATGCACATGTACATTACCATGAGGGGTGAGGTACACGTACACACGTGGTTTACGTTTGCAATTACGGAGTGGAATAGAGTGTGTCCCGACACGTCTGGCCAATAGATGTTCAATGTGGTGGCCATCATTTGCTGCACACAATTGCAATCTCTGGCGTAATGAATGTCGTACACGCTGCAGTACATCTGGTGTAATGTCGCCGCAGGCTGCCACAATATGTTGTTTCATATTCTCTTGGGTTGTAGGCACATCACGGTACGTATTCTCCTTTAACGTACCCCACAGAAAGAAGTCCAGAGGTGTAAGATCAGGAGAACGGGCTGGCCAATTTATGCGTCCTCCACGTCCTATGAAAAGCCCGTCGAACATCCTGTCAAGGGTCAGCCTAGTGTTAATTGCGGAATGTGCAGGTGCACCATCATGCTGATACCACCTACGTCAACGCGTTTCTAGTGTGACCTTTTCGAGCAACGTTGGCAGATCATTCTGTAGAAACGGGATGTATGTTGCAGCTGCCCGCATCTCGTGGTCGTGCGGTAGCGTTCTCGCTTCCCACGCCCGGGTTCCCGGGTTCGATTCCCGGCGGGGTCAGGGATTTTCTCTGCCTCGTGATGGCTGGGTGTTGTGTGCTGTCCTTAGGTTAGTTAGGTTTAAGCAGTTCTAAGTTCTAGGGGACTTATGACCACAGCAGTTGAGTCCCATAGTGCTCAGAGCCATTTGAACCATTTTTTTTTATGTTGCAGCTGTTTTGGCCCCTGCAATGAAGTGAGGACCAATGAGGTGGTCGCCAATGATTCAGCACCATACATTTACAGTCCACGGTCGCTATCGCTCTACCTGTCTGAGCCAGCGAGGATTGTCCACGGACCAGTAATGCATGTTCCGTAGATTCACTGCCCCGTGGTTTGTGAAGCCCGCTTCATCGGTAAACAGGTAGAACTGCAACGCATTCTCTGTTAATGCCCATTGACAGAATTGCACTCGATGATTAAAGTCATCACCATGTAATTGCTGATGTAGCGACACATGAAACGGGAGGAAGCGATGACGATGCAGTATGCGCATGACACAACTTTGACTCAGTCCACCGGCTCTCGCAACGTCCTGTGTACTCATGTGTGGGTTCATGGCAACAGCAGCTAACACACCAACTGCACCCGCTTCTCCTGTGACAGGTCTGTTACGGACCCGTTTTCGTGCTACGACCATACCTTTTGCATACTGTTGGCGGTAGATGTTTTGCAATGTGCGGCACGTCGGATGCTCTCTGTCCGGGTACTGTTCTGCATACACCCTGCAGGCTTCAGCTGCATTTCGTCGACACTCGCCATAGATGAGTATCATCTCCGCATTTTCAGAGTTCTAATACACCATGGTCACAGTTCCTACAACACTACACTATCACAGACGCCTGGTAACATGGTGTGCTACAGTTGGTCTGCTTGCGGAGACGAATGCAGAATAACAATAGCAGCAAGCGCTACATGCGGACACTGCGACAGCTAGACCAAACCACAACAGTGCACTACCGCCACACTCGTAAACACGGTCGTCATCGTTAACATGTCCCTGAAGATGCTGCTCGCCGACCGTGGCCCGTGTTTGTTACAACACGCAACTGAACGTCGGAGGTTTCAAGCGTCAACTTTAGGTTACAATATCTCCGGACGTAATTAACATTTTACAATGCAACAAACGGCACTGATTACGTATTTTTTTATATGTTCAGATGTGCTAACAAAACTAACGTGGTACCATTTAAAAAAACCTAGGTTTGTGTTACAAAACATACTTCCGTGCATTTTGTATGGTTTGTATTAAACAATTACACTAGCCCCTCTCATCACGTTCGGTCTGTGGAATCGGTTCGTCAGTATTTGATGTGGTTTACGAAATATATCCAGCGGTAACGTTAGGTGACTCACCCTGTATATGTTGTTTTGGAGGCCTCTTAGATAGTATGATCGCATGTTAACGCGAAGTCAGGCGCGGAAACAGCGCATTGTTCAGAGAGCGTTAGAAAGATTGGAAATGAGGAAAACCATAGGCAGATGAAAGCCAGGAGATGGATGAGATGAAAGGGATGGAGCATGTGTCACAGGCAGAGCAGTTTGATGAATACCACGATGTAGCAGCCATGATGTCACGTCATGAACGTCACGAAAGCGACGTTCAAGGCACTCACATCAAGGAATTGATGATGAAAATGGTGCTGAGGCAGATCAAGACACAGAAGAAATTTCAGTAATTTCAGTAATTTGGACTATCTCGAACCACGAGTAGTTGTAAGGAGCAATTGTCATGTAATATGACCGAAATAATGAGTATCAGTTCAAGAGGATGAAGCACCATCGAGCCAAACCCCAGTTCGACTACTGCTGGATAACAAAGTTAATGTTTATTCTTCAGATAACTATGACACTTGTTCAAGCATGTTGAGAAGAGTTTGGCAAAATTAGACCAGCAAAGAAGTGATTGATATACCTCCAGCATGAAGTTTGGTGTCTGAGAGTACACAGATCAATGGGATCGAATGTGATTCGATTGAGGATGCACTCATGAAAGAGAGTGATCGAAGTTGTACCACTCAAGATACACCCAATAATTAGGGCTCAAGTGGGAAGTACAATGATCAGTATAGTCATTGGCAGTCAGAGTGAAAACACAACTTCCTCAGAACAGCTGTTTAATCAGTGCAACAGTGAAAATGAACTGCAGGTATTCAGAACACGAAAAGTGAGAGTCAAAAGACCCATTATGGATCATTCCACTGATGTCAGAAAGCAGACTAAGATAGCATTTACGTGTCAAGGACACACTATAGAGACTAACTTCGTAATATTGCCTAAACTATGAATAGAGATTATTCTAGGGGCCAATTTCTTGAATCAACAACATGCAATTTTGAACATGTGACAAGGGAGTGTGACTTTAGGTGATGTTACTGTTTTCTTTGAAGAGAAGCCTGGACAAGACAACATTACTGGTGAGTATATACAATTAAGTATGCAAATTGAGTGAGAGGTGTCAGAAGGTTAGCATCCATGGTACAACTGAATAGATGAACTGAAGATGATAGATCCAGGGTTAATATTTGACATTCATCAGGAAATAAATAAGATATTACAGAAAATAACTAAAAAGAAAGGGTTACTACTGCATAGTAATACAGTTATATTTTTACCAAAGACAGGTGCAATTAAACATTTTCAGTACCAATTTGAGGTAAAAGAGCACAAACTGGTTAGGGTACGACCTTACACCACACAGTTGTGTTACAGGCATAAAGTGTTTCTCAAACTACACAAAATGACAGAAGATGGGATCATTTAAGATACATCATCAATCTACGATAGTCCTGTAAATATTGTAGATAGAAAAGATGGTAGTATTCGTCTTGTACTAGATTCGAGACAGATCAATACAGTCATTGTTACGGAAACAGATCAACCAGAGAAGTTAGACGAATTACATCAGAAATTTCATGGGACAGAGATCTTTACATCCCTCGTTCTAAGACAGAGTATTTGGCAAATTGAGTTTGCACCAGAATGCATTAAGTAAAAACACTTTATTTATCAAACAAACAAAAACGGCAATGCCATAAGTTTTTTTCTGCATGTAGTGGTCTGGTAGAAATTCTTAGAATTATTCATAAAATTGCTGTGGAATTAGTCAACCCTAAAACAGGAAAGTCCTTAGAGGTGCTACACATCAGCCACCTAAACACCATAGGAGTGTTAGAATTATAAGAATCAAAGTTCAGATGTTTGACTGAGATCAGATATCTTGATAATTTGCTAATTGATATGAGATTAATATATTGCTTTATCAGCAGGTCACCTAAAAGACTAAATTAGAGTTGTACTGATAGATGAAGGACATTGAATTAATATGAAGGGGACTGAGAGTATAAATAAACATTAGAACAATTTTAATTCAAAGAGCTGATGATGGAGAGCAAAGGAGGGTAAGGTGAACAATACAAGAGAGCCAATAAATGAAGTTTTAAAGGTACAGTAAATGTGCAAGTACTGGAATAAGTTTACAGATATTGTAATAGTTGAAATTTTCACATATTTAAGTTAATCAGATGAGGACATAATGACGTAGAGATTTATCTTGCTGGAGGTGATAGTAATGAAGAGTTCAAATGGCAAACAGGGAAGAGAACATGGAACAAGGGCCTTTTCATTTTCTTAGCATGAATAACAAGGTTTAGGATTAAAAATATACTAACAGCATGTACATACTAATGATAAGCAAATTACATCAACATTTCCTTCTACTCTAACTATTCCTCTCAAAAGATGAGGAAATTTACGTAGATCTAAAGAAGAATCATAAATTCGAATTTACATTTGTAAATCACAAGGAATTTACACAGAAGTGATTTTGAGATAGGTTAGAAGCCCTTTGTAAAGTATTGTGGGCTACTATGGAAGCTGTTAGTAGATTATCATAGCTTGAAAAAAAGAAATTTGTAACATGAATGGACATCAGGAACCACAGCGCGAAGTCATTAATCGACAACAATCCAGGGAGTTGACCTGAAAGTCAAGATCCAGATGGGGTGGCCGTATAGCAGCGAGAGGGCAAGGCAGTCAGAGTGAGAGGAGAGGCGTTCGGCAATACGGCTCCAATTACTTCGACAGCATATAACAGTGAAGAACACTTCAGAGCAACTTACCTGGAATGTTCAACAATCAAGGTCGAACGAGGTGCAAGACGGATGGTGGTATGACAAATGCAATTGAGAAGAGCCTACCACCACAGTACCTGTTCAACAAAGCAGCCTAAAGACAGAGAGGTTTCCAAGAAATTCATCACCATCATAAGAGGCATAGTTTATGACATGAGTGTTACTGCAAAATTAGGATTTCCAGGAACAGGAAGGCAGTTCAAGTGTATAACAAGTGTCTGACGCATAAGTGTAAAGGACTCGTGGAAGCCACATTGTAAGGCAAACATAGTAACCTCATACCACATTATTCAATGATTCACATCAATTATCCCTGGGAAACAATAGTCAAGATTCCTAAAGTTCCTATTTACCTTATCCCAGCCCAAAGAAAAACCAAGACCCAAGCAAGAAGAGCAGAGGAAGCACCAAATACAAATAAGTCATCTCAGAAGACAGGGAAGAAAGAAGAAAAGAAGATGGGCTAGATGAAGGAAGGATATACCTTCCCACATCCCTTCCTTAGATAATCATTAATATCAAACCAGACAACATACCACCTATGAATTATTAGCCAGAGGTCAAATCTATTTTATTTGCCTACAATTTCATCTATGAAAGATGAGTACAGCAGAATACAGTAATTCGTAATACTACTACATGGAGCAGCCAAGGATACGTTGAATCGACTCTACTACATATCAACAAGTTGTGTACCATGTACATTACTAGTCAATGTAGTTGATCTAGTTTTTGGACTTAGCAGTCAGGAGACTGCAGCTCCAACACCACACTCTGTCCTATCACTCACTCTGTGCTGACTCCCAGTTTCTTCATGTACATGGCCTAATACCCCAGACAAGGAAGACTGCAATATCATCATGGAGAAAAAATTGGACAGTTATATTCAAACTTTGTACAAAATATTTTCATGCTGTGTTAACAAAGATAAATCGAACAGATATTTCCAGTAAATTGTTTTTGAATGCTTGATATGATGAAAACTAGTGATTTAATCACTATTGTAGAAAACTGGTGCAGTTATGAGGGTATAAGAATAAAGGTTGGTGTCCCTCTCATGAATAGATTGAATATTTTTAATTGATGTATATGTGTGTAAATTAGATTGTTCTACTTATACGTGTGTGTATTAATATTTTACATTTTTGTTAAAGCCGTATTCTTTTTCACATTTTTGTTAAAGCCGTATTCCAACTAAATGGTTCAAATAGCTCTGAGCACTATGGAACTTAAAATCTGAGGTCATCAGTCTCCTAGAACTTTGAAGTACTTAAACCCAACCAACCTAAGGACATGACACACATTCATGCTCGAGACAGGATTCGAACCTGTGACCGTAGTGGTCGCGCAGTTCCAGCCTGAAGCGCCCAGAACCGCTCGGCCACACCGGCCGGCCGTATTCCAACAGGTATATGTGTGTACTAATGTTTTTGCATTTTCATAGTTATGAATAGTGAGTTAAACCTATTTTTCTACAGGTTAACTGGAGTAGTGTACTTTTGTGTGCTTCTATTCTAGATAAGGCATCCATATTCAGGATATTAAGTGATGATAATTTTTAAGCAACAAGAATTTTTATTTGCTTTCAGATTGCAACCAAATAGCAATATTAAACTGTTAGAGACCAGATGATAATTAAAATTATATAGACATGTTGAGAAATTGTAATTGAAGTAATTATTTGTTGGAAGTTTCCTCATTTTCAACCATTTTCATCATCACACTTAGGGTGTACATTTAAGAAGAAAAAGTTTATGGCATACCTCAAACTGCACATAATGTTTGTCATTTATCAGCATTAATTTTCAGATTGATAGATAAAGGCTACCAATAGATAATTTTTGAAATAATGAATACTAAATTTCAGTATGGAATAATAGAATATGCGCCATTTAAAAACAAAATTTTAGAATTGAATGATTTACAGTATGTGGAGAGATATATGTTGTATATCTATTAATAGTGACATACTTCATTCTTAAGAATAGTTTGAAAAGTGGGAAATACAGTTTATATCCCTTGAAGGTATTGAATGTTTACACAAACTTAAATTTGCATAATTCTGTGCAGCGCTAATCAACGCCTCAGCCATTGATTCACCCCTGCATAAAATTACCTCAGACGGGGAGGGATACGTAACATGGGGGTATAATTTTGCCCTTTAACATACTGTTTTAAATATAAAAACGTAATCTACTGATCAGGCCGAGGACTTTGATACCATGGGTGCTCTGCTCCAAGTAAAGTGAGGATACTTTTTCATAATACACAGAGTAGTCCTTGATGTGTGGCTGTCATTAACTTGATACAAACAAGCATTCCCTACTTTGCATGTTAATAGTGACGCAGTATCATAATCTCTTGGAACAAAAGTGGACGCACGGAGCTCCCAGCCATTGACAGAAGGATAACATGGAACACATTTCAGGACCATAAAAACCCGATCCTTCACAGCAGGGAGACAGGAACCATTAGCTAAAAGTAAGCCACTAAGTGGGCCTCTCTCACTCACACCAGCAGGGGTCCACGTGGCCACTCTTACAGGACCAATGTACAGAATTTGTATTTACGAAAAAGTTGAGTTGCACAAAATAAAGTTAGCAGCGGGCAAGAGACGACTGGACAGAACACACATAGAAAGATTCTGCAGGATGCCTGGAAAAGCCTCTAGAAAAGTAATGCTTTCACAATCACAACAGAAGTTCTACAAAAAGCACGAAAAACACTGCCGCCATCTTTCTTATTTTCAAAAAAGGAAACAGGCCATAATGGAAAACATCGCTATTTTTAAGAAATACGTATCACGTGACGAAAGCGTGGAGATCACGAGATTCCACGTAGACAGTTCGTGTATCAGTGGAGTTTGATAGTATAGCAGCAAAACATGATTACTATAATGAGATTTTCACTCTGCATCGGAGTGTGCGCTGATATGAAACTTCCTGTCAGATTAAAACTGTGCGTCCGACCGAGACTCCAACTCGGGACCTTTGCCTTTCGCGGGCAAGTGCTCTACCATCTGAGCTACCGAAGCACGATTCACGCCCGGTACTCACAGCTTTACTTCTGCCAGTACCTCGTCTCCTACCTTCCAAACTTTACAGAAGCTCTCCCGAGTTCGAGCCTCGGTCGGGCACACAGTTTTAATCTGCCAGGAAGTTTCATGATTACTATAGGCCAGAAGGAAAATAGTTTCCCCCCCCCCCCAAAAAAAAACGCTTCTTAAGTTTCATTGGGCAAAGAAACGACGCAAGTGGTACCACAGTCAGCATTGGCCGCTATGACTTGTGGTAGGGAATGAAAACGAGGTACAGTGGCGGGAACAAAGAGGTAGACACACCGGGGCCATGAGTAGAAGGAGGGAGGTCTCTTCAGACCAGGGTCGTTTGTAGACGGAACACTTCCTGTTCAGTCCGTCTAGAAGAGCATTTTAGTGAACACTTGCGCTCACAGGGTTCGAAAACTCCTAACATCTCCTGAGATTACGGATCTCGAACTCTTTCGAACAATTAAAGAGGGCAGAGGCGTACATGTACCTACAGAAGAGCGAGTGGACATTGCCAACAGTTTAACTAGGGAAAAACACAGTTTTTCGACTCACGGAAACTCAGGGCAGTTTCTGACTACTGATACAGTCAAGGGCAGAATAGTATTGAGGTTTACAGGTCCGCACGGCGTCGACGCGCCGCCGTCACCAAACGCCACTGCCGACCACAGCAACTGCTGACAAAGCACGGTAAATATCACATTTCCTCAGCCGCTAGCTTGTGTTTGCACTTTAGTTCTACTGGAGATTGTAGTTGTGTTAGGTACTTTTTTCTCATTCCCTCGCGTCCGCGCTTACCACATATCACGCAAGTGTTCATAGGGGTTAAAAGTCGAGAAAAGTATCGGTAAATATACGTTACTGTCCAGCTTAATTGGCACAGACAATAGCACATGTTTAAGTGCTGTTGGTGTAATATTTCGAGGGTAAACTGTTTTGTGCTCGTTGTATTCTACTTTACACTAGGGGTACCTTTCTCATGTAGGAACGCTTTTGAAAGATTGTTATGTGTTCATGTTTATCGAGATTAAATCCATTTTATTTGTGAATTCATTGCCATTATAGAGGATTTCCCAACGTCACCAACTACACTCTCGAACCCAATGTGTATGGGGATCCTGTAATAAAAAGATATACAGTAGTACAGGTAACAGTTGTTTGTGTGTTCTACTCTAGAGGCTACTGAAATATTGTAAGGCGTGTATGACACCAGTTATTTTGATGTGTAATCGTGACTTCATCCGTGATCACCTTACCTTGTAGGGTCTTGGCTCACAGATATCTGTCAGAAGTCTCCATGCGTTGTAGCTAGTGAGGATGGGTCTTAACGATCGTGGGAGTACGGTAGGTATTTCCTGTCGGGTAGGATTTACCTACTTTGGGGCTGGCTGGAGAAATTTTCTCCACGCAAGCGACTTATCATCTGATGCTCACTTTCTTCCGCTTTTGCCTCGTAAGGTTTCACCCGTTACGGTTGTCACTAATTGTGACAGGCTAAATTTACACATCTTAAACTTAGGGGTATAGTACTAGTTTAGCAGTCAAAACGTGTTCAGTCCCGGTTTAGAAAGCCACTACAGATTTAATTTTGATTAATAATGAGCATTGGTTTTCGAAGACCTCCGGCATAAGATATTACACACATTCTTCCTACAGCCTCATCTAATAAGGCGGAGGAGTCCACAAATTTTCAGTGCACTCTCTGGTCCTTGTGATGAGAAACTGCCCCCAAAAACGGCACAACCAGCAAAGATTAACAGCATGACAATGCAGACGGCAATGTAAACCACTGCATTAAAGACACATAGCGCGTATCCATAGGACATGTGAGCTTAATTGAAAAAGTATCATGATGACCTCTCCATTGGCCAAAGATTCCGCAATAATCCCTGATTTGGATATCTGGGAGAGTACTACCAAGGAGGAGGTGATAATGAGGAAAAGCATTAATATCAACAAAAGGATAACATTCTACGAGCCAGCTTGTGGAGTACCAGGAACTTGAACGTGGTAAGGAAGCTAGACAATCTGAGAAGGAGAATACTAAGAATTAATCTAGATATCGTAGTGAAAAGAAGAGTGAAATGGAAAGAAGACAAGAATTTCCGGTTAGATTGGTATAAGGTAATAACGCAAGCAGTGTAAAATGCTATAAGAGGAGTAGGATTCGTTATGAATAGGAAGGTAGGGCAGAGAATATTTTACTGTGAGCAGTTCAGTGCTAATGCTCTCGGTACTGATTTGTTGTCGATTCTGATAAAGACACATATCAGAATCGACAGCAAACCGATACCGATGGCAGTAGCTCTGGTATACATGTTGCAAGTTGAAGATGAAGAGATAGAGTACATGAGGATGTTGAAACGGTAATACAGTAAGTAAAGGCAGACAAAATTTAATCGTCATGGCGGACCGGAATGCACTTGTAGGGGAAGGAGCAGAATAAACGTTACATAAGAATATGGGTTTGGGAGAAGGAATGAGAGAGTAGAGAGACTAATTGCCCACTGTAACAAATCTTTGCTAGTAATAGCGAATAGTATGTTCAAGAATCACAAGAGGAGAAGGTATACTTTGAAAAGGACGAGTGATACGGGCAGATATATTTTTGATTACATCATGATAAGACAAAGATTCCCAAAACAGATACTGGATTGTAAGGCGTACCCATGAGCAGATATAGGCTCAGATCACAATGTGGTGGTGGTGGAGAGTAGGCTGAAGTCTAAGACATTAGTCAGGAGGAACCAAAACGCAAAGAAGTGGGATACACTAGTACTAAGGAGTGATCAGATACACTTGAAGTTCTCTAATGCTATAGATACAGCAATAAGGAATAGCTCAGTAGGCAGTACAGCTGAAGAGGAATGGGCATCTCTAAAAAGATTAATCACAGAAGCTGAAAAGAAAAACCATAGGTACAAAGATGGTAGCTATGAATAGACCATGGATAACAGAAGAAATACTTCAGCCGATCGATTATAGGAAGAAGGACAAAAATGCTCAGGAAATTCAGGAAAATAGAAATACAAGTCGCTAAGAATGAAATAAATTGAAAGAGCAGCGAAGATAAGACGAAATGGCTGCATGACAAATGTGAAGACATCAAAAACGAAATAATCAATAATGATTGACGCAGTATATAGAAAAGTCAAAGCTAGCTTCGTTTACATTAAAAGGAAGGAATGTACAATAAAGAGTGCAATGGAAATTCCGCTTTGAAATGTAGAGGAGAGAGCGGATAGGTGGGAAGCGATTTTTGAAGGTCTCTGTGAGGGGGAAGATTTGTCTGATGTAATAGAAGATGAAACAGGAATCGATTTAGAAGAGATAAAGAGATCCAGTACTAGAATCAAAATTTAAGACAGCTTTGGAGGGCTTAAAATCAGATAAAGTGGACGGGATAGATAACATTCCGTCACAATTTCTGAAGTCATTGGCAAGAAACAACTGTTCATGTTGGTGTGTAGAATGCATGGGTGTGGCGATATACCACAATTACGAAGACTGCAAGGGCTAATAAGTGCGACAATTATCGCACAAAAAAAGTTTAACAGCTCACGGATCGCAGTAGCTGACAACAATAATATACAGAAGAATGGAAAAGAAAGTTGAGGATGTGTTAGATGACGATCAGTTTGACATTATGAAAGGTAAAGACTTTAAAGAGCCAATTCTGAGGTTGCAATGATAATGGAAGCAAAACTAAAGGGTAATCAAGAAACGTTCTTATGATCTGTCGACCACAAAAAAGCGTTCGATAATGTGAAATGGTATAAGATGGTTGAAAATCTAAGACAAATAGGGGTTAATGCAGGGCTTCATAACATATGTGCTCGCAGAGCAAGCTGTGAGCAGCAAGGCGCGAGCACGGAGCAGCGCGAGCACGCTACCCCCACTACCGGACCAGAGCGGAGAGTGGGGAAAGTCACGTGGGGCATACAACAGCTGCCGCCAGTCAATGTAAATCCGCGGCCACCTGCAGGGATATCACTCACGAATTATTACTGCGACAAATGAAACAAATAAAGGAGGTTGCACACATGCCACATAATTTTAATAGCGTAGTGTATGCCTCTACATTCGCATTAATTTGTGAACTGTTACACAATAGAAGGTGTCACTGAAGTGTGGGATTCTCGGTTATCTTGTACTTTTTGCCCTTTACAATTGTATCTATGTTCCAAGTAATTGTTCTTGTGCATTTTAGGCGCAGCGTGCAGTTTAAATTTCGATCAGACAATGCGTTTCTCAGGCTCATCTTGTTACATTTCATTGCAGAGAACAGTTGTTCACAAACATACGTGGAACCGAACATTGATATTATTGTTGCCGCCAGTTTGTGGAAACGAGGAAATCTATCCTGAGGGAAGTGTCTGTAGAATTCCAAAATGTTTTTCTGGTTCTGCAATTTGTCTCTGTATTCTCTGTCACACTGCTGGTCAATAATTTCTTGCTGCAACTCAGGACGAATCTCTTAAATATTCGCTGAATATGGAGAGAACAGATCAAAATCACTGTCTAGTGCTGTCGATTTTGAAAGCGATGATCAACTAAACTATGTGAATAACGTTCACAGTCTTTGTGAACATCTTGCATGGATGATAATTTAGGAAAATGAGCTACATTTCCTGTTTCCAGCTGACTCACCCAAAGTGTCAATTTCATTTTAAAAGCTCGTATTCGATCTATGAAATGAGTAATTAGCAGATCATTACCTTGTAGTGAAATGTTCAAAGCATTCAGATGGCTAGTTCAATCTGCTAAGAACGCGACATCATATTCGAAGGTGCGCGCGCATTTCCCCTCCCTCCCCTCCCTGCCTACTCCACGACCTTGCACCTGCTCGCGAGCACGTACCTGAGCAGACGCGAGTACTCGCGTTCAAAACCGGCCAGTTGTTAAGCCCTGGGTTAATCTATAAGAAGAGACGGATAATATACAATATGTACAAGATCCAAGAGGTAATAATAACCGTGCGGTTTGAGGCCTCCTATCACGGACTGAGTCTCCCGTCCCGCCTGAGTTTCGAGTCCTCCCTCGGTCATGGGTGTGTGTGTGTGTGTTGTTCTTTGCGTGAAGTTAGTTTAAGTAGTGGAAGTCTAGGGACCGATGACCTAGGCAGTTTGGTCCCTTAGAATTTCACACACATTAGAACAATTTTTGAGGGAACAATAAGTGTGGACGACCGAGAACGAAACGCTCGGATTAAAAATGGTGTACGACAAGGATGCAGGCTTTCGCCCCTACTGTTCAATCTGTACAACGAAGATCCAATAATGGATATAAAAGAAAGATTCAGGAATGGAATTACGCTGAAGGTGAAAGGATATCAACGATACGATTCTATAATGACATTGCTATTCTGAGTGAAAATGAAGAAGAATTACATGATCTGCTGAATGGAATGAACAGTCTAATATGTATAGATTACAGATTGAGAATAAATCGAAGAAAGATGAAAGTAATGAGAAGTAGCAGAAATAAGAACTGAGAGAAATTCAAGATCAGATATGATGGTCACGAAGTACAAGAAGTTAAGGAATTCTGCTACCTCACCTGTAAAACAAGCAGTGACATTTGGAGCACGGAAGATATAAAAAGCAGACTAGCAATGGCAAAAAGAGCATTCCTGGCTAGGAGAAGTCTACTAGTATCAAGCATAGGCCTTAATTTCAGGAAAAAATCTGAGGATGTACATTTGGAACACAGCATTGTGTTGCAGTGAAACATTGACTGTGGGAAAACTGGAACAGAAGAGAATCGAAGCATTTGAGATGTGGTGCTATAGTCGAATGTTGAAAATGGGGTGGAATGGTAAGGTAAAGAATGAGAAGTTTCTGCGCAGAATCGGAGAGGAAAGAAATATGTATAAAACAATGATAAGAAGAAGGGGCAGGAAGACTGGACATCTCTTAATACAACGGAAATGACTTTTATGGTATTTGAAGTTGTTGTAGAGGGTATAAACTGTAGCGGGAGACAGAGATTGGGAGACATCCAGAAAATAAATAATGACTGCAAGTACTACTCTGAGATGAAGAGGGTCGCACAGGAGAGGAACTCGCGCCGGACCGCATCAAACCAGTCAGAAGACCGTTGACTTAAAAAGAGAAGAAAAACACTTAGGGCTGCTGGTCCACCTCTCGGCGTATTGCCCCAAGTGGCTGCTACTGTGGTATGTCCTGTACTGGAATCTTACAGCTGTGGTACCTCTACAGCCCGTCTCAGCTTAGCGTCCAAAGCGACAGCTTGAGTCTCTTTGGCCTTAAACGTATGCTATTCCTACGACCATTACGCTTACGCCATGTTTCACGGCTGCGACTTGTACCATCTCCTTGCAGACGCACTGGAATGTCCACGTTGGTACACCGTGAAAGCAAGAAACTCTATCAACAGTATGCTCCTGCTCAGGCCCAAAACAGTGGCTCCTTTTTGCCATCCTGTAACTTCTCCACGTCGCTGCATCTTACTGTGATGTTTCTAGACCACCAGCTAAGTTTTCACTGAGAGGACTTTTGTTAGTGACGAAGGGTCACATGATCACATAGTGCTAGTTCCACAGTGTTCCAGAGCGACCTATGTGCAATTTTAATGGGGTGACTAAACTTTGCCTGCCGGTGTGACCGAGCGTTTCTAGGCGCTTCAATCTAGAACCGGGCGACCGTTACGGTCGCAGGTTCGAATCCTTCCTCTGGCATGGATGTGTGTCATGTCCTTAGCTTAGGCAGGTTTAAGTAGTTCTAAGTTCTAGTGTACTGATGACCTCAGATGTTAAGTCCCATTTGAACCATTTTTTGACTAATATTTAGCATGGTGAGTTTATTTGCAATGCTCTGGCATCCTACCAATCCACATATGTCTTTATATTTCCACTGCCAGCACTAATCCACATTGAAATGAGCTGCATCGTGGTACAACGGCTATGAAAACCGTGTTTTTCTGTTTTTAGCTGCTATGCTACCCAGAAATTGTAAGTTCTGCAGTTGATATGGAGGCCGGGAACTGGAGAGCAAGATGCCAACAGACGAGGAATACTCTGTATCTAACGCAGATTGTCAGATATATTTGCTGTACACGTGTAACAGTTCGCGTTCCGTGGGCAGTCAGGCGTCGATCTCTGGTTCACATGAAGGCTGGCCATGGTTGATGCCACACCATGTTTGGCGCACCTCGAGATGACATTGCGGTAGCGAAGGCGGCTCCTGTCCATAGCTTCACGACTCAGCTGACACTGCAGTCTTCATCAGAATAATTGGGCAGGTGGGAGCTCCGTACCTCGACGGGGCAGCACAGTGTCCCCTAATTTCAGACCTTGGTGCACGTATGTTGAGCAGGTATGGATCGGCAGCTGTTCTGGGAATGTTGTAAGCCCAGAGGCAAGGAGGCTCGGTCTTTGAAAGGATTACAGTAAACAGCTAAAGTAGTATATGATCCCCCATTAATATATACACTAATTTCCTAATAGCATCTAGTGTAATATTGTGTTATGAAAGCTCCAGTTCCATGAATCATGTCTATGGTGCCAACTAGGACATGCTTGGTTAACGGGTGGCCTCGAAGAAATAGGGCCTCACCATCGGTTTCTTTCGCTGCTACCGATGCTACAATCATGACATGAACGTAGCAAAACGCCACTCTACTCCAATCTGCATGTTTTAAGCGTGGCCATCTGCTACAGCGATGTCGTCAGCTACACAACAGCTATTGTGTTATACGCCAAAAGTATTCCGCGTTTTCGTGCAATAGCACTCCTTCTTTCATGAAATTCTGTTTCAATCTGGTGTTTGCAGATATGAAATGAAACAGATACATACAACGCTGCGATAGTGTTCTTTCTTCTTCAGGGTTCTCCTTCGTCCTGCTCATTTGGTTCAAGTTAATATTTGCCATTGATATTTTAATGTTTATCACTTTTCTCATAATCCACCTATTGTTTTATGAATGAATTATCTGTGCTATCTTTATACGACAGCCTACGAAATTCACTCATCCGTTCTGCAGCCACTACATAGGGATAGAGTTTTGAACATTCAGAGGTTTCCTACATTCATGTAATTTTTACACTACAGCACTCGAATCTGACAAATCTACAGTTAAATAACCCTTAAAAATCATCGTTCCTGTGCACGCAATATGGTCCTTTAGTCTGCACCAGGCCTTCATCATTATTATTTATCACCTACATATTTCTCATATTTCCCACGTTATTATCTATGTGCTCAAATGCACCCTCGTGTAATGTGGAACTGACCACTAAACGTCAAGAGACGTGGAACCGCCAGTGTAATATGGGGTGGGGAGTGATCCGTTGTCAGTAGAGAAACACTAACTGCAGAATGGGTCAGTCGGAAATACTCATTGTATTCATTTGATGTCATCTGAGTTCTGTAGTCAGTGCTAAACAACAATTTAGGTGGTGTAAGGAGCAAAGCCATGGGACAGTGGATGTATGGGAGCAAGTTGTTTCGTGTGATTATTCATCCTGTGCTCTGTGGCAGTCCGACGGAAGTGTTTGGATAACGTTACGATTTGTGGGTGGATGTCTTGGTTGGGGTAGTCTTCACTTAAGCACTTAAGAAAACGCTGTATGGGAAAGGATATGAGCACAATTCGTAGCATTGTGTCTTGCGTACAGTAGAGGAATAGTTCAGCGACGATAACTTCTACATACTCCGTAAGCCACCTGACGGTGTTTGGCGGAGGGTACCTCGAGTACCTCTATCGGTTCTCCCTTCTATTCCAGTCTCGTTTTGTTCGTGGAAAGAATGATTGTCGGTATGCTTCTGTGTGGGCTCTAATCTCTCTGATTTTATCCTCATGGTCTCTTCACGAGATATACGTAGGAGGGAGCAATATGCTACTTGACACTTCGGTGAAGGTATGTTCTCGAAACTTCAACAAAAGCCCGTACAGAGCTACTGAGCGTTTCTCCTGCAGAGTCTTCCACAGGAGTTTATCTACCATCTCCGTAACGCTTCCGCGATTACTGAATGATCCTGTAACGAAGCGCGCTGCTCTCCGTTGGATCTTCTCTATCTCTTCTATCAACCCTATCTGGTACGGATCCCACACCGCTGAGCAGTATTCAAGCAGTGGACGAACAAGCGTACTGTAACCTACTTCCTTTGTTTTCGGATTGTATTTCCTTAGGATGCTTCCAATGAATCTCAGTCTGGCATCTGTTTTACCAACGATCAACTTTATATGATCATTCCATTTTAAATCACTCCTAATGCGTACTCCCAGATAATTTATGGAAATAACTGCTTCCAATTGCTGACCTGCTATATTGTAGCTAAATGATAAGGGATCTATCTTTCTATGTATTCGCAGCACATTACACTTGTCTACATTGAGATTGAATTGCCATTCCCTGCACCATGCGTCAATTCGCTGCAGATCCTCCTGCATTTCAGTACAATTTTCCAATGTTACAACCTCTCGATATACCACAGCATCATCCGCAGAAAGCCTCAGAGAACTTCCCATGTCATCCACAAGGTAATTTATGTATATTGTGAATAGCAACGGTCCTACGACACTCCCCTGCGGCACACGTGAAATCACTCTTACTTCGGAAGACTTCTCTCCATTGAGAATGACATGCTGCGTTCCGTTATCTAGGAACTCTTCAACTCAATCACACAATTAATCTGATTGTCCTTATGCTCTTACTTTGTTCATGAAACGACTGTGGGGAACTGTATCGAACGTCTTGCGGAAGTCAAGAAACACGGCATCTACCTGTGAACCCGTGCCTATGGCCCTCTGAGTCTCTTGGACGAATAGCGCGAGCTGGGTTTCACACGACCGTCTTTTTCGAAACCAATGCTGATTCCTACGGAGAAGATTACTAGTCTCCAGAAAAGTCATTATACTCGAACATAATACCTGTTCCAAAATTCTACAACTGATCGACGTTAGAGATATAGGTCTATAGTTCTGCACATCTGTTCGACGTCCCTTCTTGAAAACGGGGATGACCTGTGCCCTTTTCCAATCCTTTGGAACGCTACGCTCTTCTGGAGACCTACGGTTCACCGCTGCAAGAATGGGGGCAAGTTCCTTCGCGAACTCTGTGTAAAATGGAACTGGTGTCCCATCAGGTCCAGCTGCCTTTCCTCTTTTGAGCGATTTTGTTTCTGTATCCCTCTGTCGTCTATTTCGATATCTACCATTTTGTCATCTGTGCGACAATCTAGGGAAGGAACTACAGTGCAGTTTTCCTCTGTGAAACAGCTTTGGAAAATGACATTTAGTATTTCGGCCTTTAGTCTGTCATCCTCTGCTTCAGTACCATTTTGGTCACAGAGTGTCTGGTCATTTTGTTTTGATCCACCTACCGCTTAGACATTTCTTAGGATTTTCTGCCAAGTCAGCACACAGAACTTCATTTTCGAATTAATTGAACGCCTCTCGCATAGCCTTCCTCACATTACATTTCGCTTGCGTGATTTTTGTTTGTCTGCAAGGCTTTGGCTATGTTTATGTTCGCTGTGAAGTTCCCTTTGCTTCCGCAGCAGTTTTATAACTCGTTTGTTGTACCACGGTGGCTCTTTTCCATCTCTTACGATCTTGCTTGGCACATACTCATCTAACGCATATGGTAAGATGGTTTGGAACTTTGTCCACTGATCCTCAACACTATCGATTTCATCACTGTTTACATCTGGTTTCAGCCACATTTCTGTCCCCAGTACTATATGGGCGTTGTGACCGTTCATTAATGAGAGCAATTCTGGGACCTATCTATAGACGCTCCTGCAGTTTACTATTAGCACGTTAATATTGTTATTCCCTGTTGCATTTTGCCTACTCGTACCTTGCCGCGTCTCAGGAGGCGTCTTGTCGGGCCTAGGGAGGGAATTCTCTAACCTAAAAACCCACATGTGCACTCCACACGTACTCCGCTACCCTTGTAGCCGCTTCCTGCGTGTAGTGCACGCCTGACCTATTCAGGAGGACCCTACATTTCTTCACCCGATAGCGGAGGTCGAGAAATTTGCACCCGATGTCTCCGCAGAATCGTCTGAGCCTCTGGTTTAAGCCTTCTACTCGGCTCCAAACAAGAGGACCGCGATCGGTTCTGGGAACGATACCACAAATAGTTAGCTCAGATTCCACCCCGCGAGCGAGGCTTTCCCCCTTAACCAGTTTCGCCAACCGCCTGTACGAACTGTGGATGGCCTCTGAACCCAGACGGCAGGAGTCATTGGTGCCGACATGCGCAACAATTTGCAGTCGGGTGCTACCAGTGCTCTCTATCGCCGCTGGCAGGGCCTCCTCCACATCTCGGATGAGACCCCCCGGCAAGCAGACAAACACTGGCCTTCTTCCCCGACCTCTTCGCTATTTCCCTAGGGGGCTCCATCACCCGCCTAACATTGAAGCTCCCAACAACTAATAAACCCCTCCCCCCGCGTGACTGCTCGGACCTTGCTGAAGGAGCGGCATGATAATGCTGTCTCAGCATGATAATTCACCCTGTCATAGCAGTGTCTATGAGGCAGTTGTTTGTCAACAATAACAACCATGAAAAGTACCTTCCTGCACGTAGCCTCGACCGGAACACCACAGAATGCTTTTGGCGTGAGCTGAGAAGTCGACTTTGCACTAGACCAGGGTTGGCCAACCCTTTCGGCAGACGGGCCAAATTTGTGAGAGGGGACTTCCCCGTGGGCCGCAATAGGAATTTTTGTTTTGTGAACCAAGACAAGCAAAAAACAGTAATTTACTTTTTAAAGAAAATAAAACGAATCTGAGGAAAGAATATTTTATAATTTTATGTAATACCGTGTCGTGGGATGTCTGGCTTTATTAAACTGAAATAAGTGAGTCACGGGTGATGTCAACGAAGGTTGCTGCTACAAGCAAAGAGTTTTCCAGAAGAACATCGGTAATTCGTGTTCTCATTTGCGATTTGATATAATTCATCTGATTTAAAAGCTGTTGACAGATGTGTTTCCAAATAAAGAAACCATTTTAAAGAACGTTTGTACAACGGTGGATATTTCTTCTAGTACAAATATGTTTCATACAACTCTTCCAAACCAACCTGATTAAATTTCTCTTTTAACTCATGTCTTCGGAGAACGGCGTATACAAAAAGAGCAGGCAATGTTTCTTTAAATCGTTTTTCGAATCTGTATTTCAAGTCAGATAGCAAAGAAGCGCATTTAATCAGTGCCGCCTGTGTGACATCCGATTGATCTGACAGTGTAAGATAACGTGTGAAGTTTCTTGTTCGTAACTGTTACCAAAACCCAAGTTTCATTTTGAATGAGGAAATAAGATCATGCATGACACTGATCAGCTGATCTATTCTTTGCAGCCGAATATTAACATCATTTAAGTAGCTAGTTATATCGACCAAGAACGCAAAGTCCGAAAGCCATTCTTTATCTTCGAACTTCGGGAGTCCCTTAGACTTGCTTTCAAGGAATGATTATATTTCCTGCTTCAAATCAAACACTCTTTTCAATATTTTCGCAAGGGTTAGCCATCTTACTTCCGTTTATACGAAATGTTATGCTCTGAATCCCAAAACTTCAGAAATTCTTGGAACTGACGGTGATCAATCTTTTCGTCTTACTAAAAGTTCACTGTTTTGACAACTACTTTCATGACAAGGCCCATTTTGAGGGACTTGGCACATAAATTCTCTTTGTGGATAATGCAGTGAAAGTTTAGCATCGTCGTACTGCCATATTTTCCAGCCTCGTCTTAAATCAACTGAACTAAACCCTCGTGTTTCCCAGCCATTGCTGGAGCACCATCCGTTTTTAGCCCCCCCCCCCCCCCCCCGAGGTTGTTAAATTTTAACGAAGAGCGACAAATCTTGTGTCTTCGTGGTATCCTTTAGTGGACACAATGCCGCTAATTCTTCTGTTTTATTAATGTGGGTATCAAGACCTCTGACATAAATCTCCTCTTTAGTGGTATCCGCCATACATGTGTATTCATCTAAGGCTAGAAAATAAAATATAAACTCAGACTCACGATTTTAAGAATTAACTTCAATTTGGTTTCCAATGTCGTCCACACTTCTAGCAGTAGTAGTTTGCCGAGACAGGCTTATTTTTGATAAATCTTTGTTCTTTTCTGAACACACAATTTCAACGACAGTCACTAAGCATTCCTTAAGCATTTCTGCATCTGAATATGGTTTTGACTTTTGGCCAGTATAAGAACTACTGCATAATTTGCTTTCGCATACCATATTGAATCTGAATTCACCCCTGTAAATATAGTCTTTTCGAAATTGTCCTTTGTACTTATTAAACATAACTGTATGTTTAGTCTTGAGTTCTCAACTCCACCGTAACGTTCCTCTCATTAGGTCCTATTTACTTACTAGTTCACTTCTTACTAGTCCAGAATCACTATCAGTAACCTAAAGTAGTTCGATACAGTTCTCAAAAATTCCCTACAAAATCTACTTTATAGTTCCCGAAGTTGTTTAACACCGTAAAGCAAGTTGACTGTTTTCATGGGTTGTGTATCTCTGTGGTGGGATGCGAGTCTGCCACAAGGGTGACTTCCAATTCCCAGTTGTGGTAAATTTTTAAATAAAGGTGCACGTTCCACAGGCGTTTTCATGAAACGGACGTTACATAAAGATTGCAAAACATTTATTTGAAATGTTTTTCTTTTTTTTAAACAGCCTTCTATATAAAGGATCGGTGATTAGGGATTTATATCTGCAATGAAAACTGGATTTTTGTGTGTGATACGTAATTAGAAATAAGAAGAAGCGCATTTTTCATAAAAATGACAAATGTATGTTAATTAGCATAGATTTATATGACGTAGGTATTCGTACTGAACAGAAAAAAATTAAAAATGTAATGACCGAAACTAGATTCGAACCAGCAATGCAGCAGTTACCAGTCTCGAGCGATGTTATTTTTTTAGTCTTTATGTATTTAGTGTATCACGGACAAGCCTGTAGAGCATGCGACTATGTTTAAAAATATATGTCGACTATTTAAGTTTCTATAAAAATACAAGACACGTGAAAATGGAACCCCGGCCCTCCACATGTTAGGCTAGCATCGTACCACAGAACTACAATGCTCGTCGAGTTGTCTGTTTTTCATTTGAGTATTATACGCACTTGATAAAATTCTTGGTCTGCTCTCTCGAGAATTTTTGAGAGTAGTATTCAACTGCTTTAGGAAACTGATACTTTAGTTCTAAGCATCACATATCATGAATATAAAAAATTACATATTCTTCACTTAACCTAGCAGCCTTGCTTTAATATTTCGACCCCTATATCGACTTCTGTTGTTAAGATTGTTTGTAGAAACTATTCTACATTTTAAGTCGATAACATTGTTAATAGCTGTAAATAAGCGTGAAGTACAAAGAGTGTCCCATTTCTATCTTTGTAAAGCGGAATCCTTATGTGTCACCAGTAAAAAGACCTTTTTACATTTATGTATTTATTTATTTTTTACTACTAAAATTAAAAGAAGTTGCTGAGGCAGAAACCATTGCTAATGTCGATTGGTGTGCCTACTCACCACAGATGAACATACAAAATTACAACAAGCATACTAAAATTAAAGACAAGCATCGCAGATTAATTTTAAATTAGTAAAAGGTAGCTTTACTTAGCCTGAAGTGATGACAGATCTGTCGCCATCGAATGTGCACCACTTACACACGTGATAGGCGGAAACTTTACCGCCCATAGTGTTGTTTGCAGTAAAATTAAATAAGGGATATTCAAGCTATGCCTCGTACTCGTGTTGCTAGCGGAGCGCAAAAATAGTATCCGGTTGCGCAATCCGTACTACTGCTGATTGATGGTTGCATATCACTAAGACGAACTATTTTTCCATCAAGATGGCAAGCGGGCTTCTCAAAATAAATCCAGCATAGTTCTAGTTTTCGAACTGGAATATTAACGAAAAACTAACGAAACTTGTCTCAGTGAACTGAGATATTCCTGTTATAATTGGATATGATACGAATGACGCTTGATGGAATGCTCTTCTGGGAGGTTTTTTTTTTTTTTTTTGGTCATCAGTCTACTGTCTGGTTTCCTGTGCCAACCTCTTCATCTCAGAGTAGCACTTGCAACCTATGTCCTCAATTATTTGCTTGACGTATTCCAGTCTCTGCCTTCCTCTACAGTCTTTGCCCTCTACAGCTCCCTCTAGTACCATGGAAGTCATTCCCTCATGTTTTAGCAGATGTCCTATCATCCTGTCCCTTCTCCTTATCAGTGTTTTCCACATATTCCTTTCCTCTCCAATTCTGCGTAGAACTTCCTCATTCCTTACCTTATCAGTCCACCTAATTTTCAACATTCTCCTGGGAGGTTACGTGAAATAAAAGTTAAACTATTCTTTCATAGGAAACAGCTCTGAGGGTCAAAATCAAGCGCCAGGAGAGCGGCACGCGGCCACCGGACCGCAGGTTGGCGACCCCTGCTCTAGACGATACTATACAACGCCACTACCTTCCATTTTTTCGGCTTTTTTCTTTCTTTTCTGGGACATCGGATTTTCTGACTGGTTTGGTGCAGTCCGCCGCAAATTCCTCTTCATCTCAGAGTAGCACTGGCAACCTGCACCGAAATTATTTGCTGGATGTATTCCAATTTCTGTCTTCCCCTACAATTTTACCCTCTACAGCTCCCTCTAGTACCGTGGAAGTTATTCCCTCATGTTCAATAAAATTCTTCAGGGTATCAGACCGCATCGTCATAATTTAAAATGCGCCAACGTTTCGGCCAGCGTTGCAGCTAGCCTTCATCAGGGCCTTACGTTAACTGCTAAATGAACACACTTGGTTCCTTAAATAGCTGCACGAGAAAACCGTGTCGTTACTTGATTGGCTGTAAAAGGAGGAGGAGGAGGGGTGAAAGGTATGCTTTATTGGTGTTTCCTTTATTATCTGTCATTGGTTGAAATAGCTGTTTTCTATTGGTCTTTATATTAATCCACCCCATTGGAGGAGACGGACGAATAGCGAACAGGTGATAGCTGTGACGTCACACTGTTTCCATGCTGTCCAGAAACCGGCTGCGGCATGCCATTGCTTTGTGTGCTCGCGACCACTACTGCGGCTCTCCGCGTGTCTGCATGGGCCGCCACGGCTCTGCCGCCGCTCCGTAGCCCTGCTATTGCAGGCAGCCAAGACCTCGGAAGCTTGTACCCGTCCTCTCTATTCATGTTTGCGGGTCTTTTGGCTATTTCTATCGCCTCTCTAATCTTTCTTTTGAAAGTGAGAGGCTGTTTCGCCAGGACGCGGGTTTCTTGAAAAAATATTGGTTTCCCGCACTCGTCTCGGTGTTCCGCCACTGCTGACGTAGTGTGTTGTTTCAGGCGGGTATATCTTTTATGTTCCGAGAGCCTTGTGGTAATCGGACGTCCCGTCTCACCTATGTAGACTAATCCACACGCACAACCAATTTCATACACGCCAGCTGTGTGTAGTTTGTCAACTGCATCCTTGGTAGAACCGAGCATGTCTGATATCTTGTTTCTGCTTCGGAAAATTGGTTTGATGTCAGTTTTTCGTAGAATTTTGCCAATACGTTCGGTGACCCCTTGTACATATGGTAACACAGCAATGCTCTGTGCCTCCTTCTCTTCCCTATTAGTCTTCTCCCTTGTCGACATGGTGCTGTCTATCATCTGCTTCCCATAGCCATTAGTTCCGAAGATGGACCTGAGGCGTTCAAGTTCTGTCTTCAGATGTTCTTCGTCGCTTATCCTGTACGCTCTCTTCGTTAGCGTGTGCAGGGCGGACTTCTTCTGCGTGGGGTGATGGTGGGAGGAGGCGTGAAGGTACCTGTCCGTATTGATTGGTTTCCTGTACACTTTGTGGCCAAGTTTACCATCAGGTTTTCGATAAACTTCCACGTCGAGAAAAGGCAGCACCCCATTCTTCTCTGTTTCCATTGTAAACTGAATTTTCCTATGGTGTTGGTTAAGGTGCTTGTGGAAGTTCTGTAACTCCTCTTCTCCGTGGGGCCAGATGACGAAAGTATCATCGACATAGCGAAGCCAACAATTTGGACGTAATGGTGCGGACTGGAGGGCTGTTTCCTCAAATGCCTCCATGAAAATTTCTGCTGCGATAGGCGATAGGGGTGAGCCCATAGCTACACCATCAGTTTGTTCATAAAATTGACCTCTCCACTTGAAATAGGTGGTCGTCAGACAGTGGCGCACAAGCTCACATATATCAGGTGCCACGCGTTCTTCTAGGATGTTCACAGTATCTTACACTAGGACATTCGTGAATAGGGATTTGACGTCGAAACTAACCATCAGATCTTGGTCCGTAACACGCATTTCCTTTAGGAGAGACACGAAGTGAGTGGAATCCTTAACGTAGGACTCGGTTTGATGCACTTGGTGTCGGAGCCTAGGTGCCAGTTCTTTCGCTAGGTAGTAGGTCGGCGAATTTATACTGTTTACTATGGGCCTTAAGGGGAAGATATTCTCGCAGAACCTATCTACAAGAAATTTCAGGGAGATCCGACGGCCAAGGTAATCAAAACGACGCAGGCACTGCTCAAGCACTCTAGAATCAACTTCGACAAGGCCAGAAGATTCATCCCGCAAGTGACACCGGCACCACGGATATATGGTATACCGAAGGTACACAAAACCGACTTCCCCTTAAGCCCCAGAGTAAACAGTATAAATTCGCCGACCTACTACCTAGCGAAAGAACTGGCACCTAGGCTCCGTCACCTAGTGCGTCAAACCGAGTCCTACGTTAAGGATTCCACTCACTTCGTGTCTCTCCTAAAAGAAATGCGTGTTACGGACCAAGATCTGATGGTTAGTTTCGACGTCAAATCCCTATTCACGAATGTCCCAGTGTCAGATACTGTGAACATCCTAGAAGAACGCGTGGCACCTGATATATGTGAGCTTGTGCGCCACTGTCTGACGACCACCTATTTCAAGTGGAGAGGTCAATTTTATGAACAAACTGATGGTGTAGCTATGGGCTCACCCCTATCGCCTATCGCAGCAGAAATTTTCATGGAGGCATTTGAGGAAACAGCCCTCCAGTCCGCACCATTACGTCCAAATTGTTGGCTTCGCTATGTCGATGATACTTTCGTCATCTGGCCCCACGGAGAAGAGGAGTTACAGAACTTCCACAAGCACCTTAACCAACACCATAGGAAAATTCAGTTTACAATGGAAACAGAGAAGAATGGGGTGCTGCCTTTTCTCGACGTGGAAGTTTATCGAAAACCTGATGGTAAACTTGGCAACAAAGTGTACAGGAAACCAACCAATACGGACAGGTACCTTCACGCCTCCTCCCACCATCACCCCACGCAGAAGAAGTCCGCCCTGCACACGCTGACGAAGAGAGCGTACAGGATAAGCGACGAAGAACATCTGAAGACAGAACTTGAACGCCTCAGGTCCATCTTCGGAACTAATGGCTATGGGAAGCAGATGATAGACAGCACCATGCCGACAAGGGAGCAGACTAATAGGGAAGAGGAGAAGGAGGCACAGAGCATTGCTGTGTTACCATATGTACAAGGGGTCACCGAACGTATTGGCAAAATTCTACGAAAAGCCGACATCAAACCAATTTTCCGAAGCAGAAACAAAATATCAGACATGCTCGGTTCTACCAAGGATGCAGTTGACAAACTACACACTGCTGGCGTGTATGAAATTGGTTGTGCGTGTGGATTAGTCTACATTGGTGAGACGGGACGTCCGATTAGCACACGGCTCTCGGAACATGAAAGATATATCCGCCTGAAACAACACACTACGTCAGCAGTGGCGGAACACCGAGACGAGTGCGGGAAACCAATATTTTTTCAAGAAACCCGCGTCCTGGCGAAACAGCCTCTCACTTTCAAAAGAAAGATTAGAGAGGCGATAGAAATAGCCAAAAGACCCGCAAACATGAATAGAGAGGACGGGTACAAGCTTCCGAGGTCTTGGCTGCCTGCAATAGCAGGGCTACGGAGCGGCGGCAGAGCCGTGGCGGCCCATGCAGACACGCGGAGAGCCGCAGTAGTGGTCGCGAGCACACAAAGCAATGGCATGCCGCAGCCGGTTTCTGGACAGCATGGAAACAGTGTGACGTCACAGCTATCACCTGTTCGCTATTCGTCCGTCTCCTCCAATGGGGTGGATTAATATAAAGACCAATAGAAAACAGCTATTTCAACCAATGACAGATAATAAAGGAAACACCAATAAAGCATACCTTTCACCCCTCCTCCTCCTCCTTTTACAGCCAATCAAGTAACGACACGGTTTTCTCGTGCAGCTATTTAAGGAACCAAGTGTGTTCATTTAGCAGTTAACGTAAGGCCCTGATGAAGGCTAGCTGCAACGCTGGCCGAAACGTTGGCGCATTTTAAATTATGACGATGCGGTCTGATACCCTGAAGAATTTTATTGAAGAAGACAACGGCCGCGGAAGCCTACGCTTACACTTATTCCCTCATGTCTTAATAGATGTACTATCATTCCGACCCTACTATTTGTCAGTGTTTCCTACATATTCTTTTCCTCTGCAACTCAGAACCTCCTCCCTTCGTAACTGATCAGTCCAACTAATTTTCAACATTCGCCTATTTCACCACATCTCAAATGCTTCGATTCTCCTATGTTCCGATTTCCCCAAGATCCATGTTCCACTGCCATACATTGCTGTGCTCCAGACGTGCATTATCAGTAACTTCTTCCTCAAATTAAGGCATATGTTGGTACTAGTAGACTTCTCTTGGCCTTTTTGCTAGTACCAGTTATCCTTGCTCCTTCCGCCATTTGTTATTTTACTGCCTAGGTGAAACAATTCCGTAACATTACTAATTCCACACCGTCAATCCTGATCTTATGCTTCTCACTGTTCTCATTTCTTCTACTTCTCATTACTTTCGTCTTTCTTCGATTTATTCTCGGTACGTATTCTGTATTTATTAGTCTATTTATTGCATTCAGCAGATCATGTGATTCTTCTTCACTTTCACTGAGGATAGCAACCTCACTAGAGAATCCTATTTCTGATATCCTTTCACCTTCAATTTTAATACCACTCCTCAATCTTTCTTTTACAACCATCATTGAATCTTCGTTGTACAGATTGAATAGTGGGGAGCAAAGACTACATCTTTGTCTTACGCCGTTTTTAATCCGAGCTCTTCGTTGTCGGGCGTCCACACTTATTATTCCCTCTTGGCTCTTGTACATAATGTATATTATCCGTCTCTCCATACTGCTTACCCCTATTTTTCTCAGTTTTCCGAGCATCTTGTACCATTTTACATTGTCGAATGCATTTTTGAGATCGACAAATCGTAAGAACATGTCTTGATTTGCCTTTAGTCTTGCTTCCATTATCAACGTCAGAATTGGCTCTCTGGTGCTTTTACCTTTTCCAAAGCCAAACTGATCGTCATCTTGCACATCCTCAATTTTGTTTTCCATTCTTCTGTATATTATTGTTGTCAGCAACTTGGATGCACGACATCTTAAGCTGATTGTGCGGTAATTCTCGCACTTGTCAGCTCTTTCAGTCTTCCAAATTGTGTGGAGGATATTTTTTCTGAAAATCAGATGGTATGTCGCTAGACTCGTACAATCTACATACACAATCATGTGAATAGCCATTTAGTTGCAACTTCTCCCAAAGAATTTAGAAATTCTGAGGGAATGTTATCTGCCGGCCGAAGTGGCCGATCGGTTCTAGGCGCTACAGTCGGGAACCGCGCGACCGCTACGGTCGCAGGTTCGAGTCCTGCCTCGGGCATGGATGTGTGTGATGTCCTTAGTTAGGTTTAAGTAATTCTAAGTTCTAGGGGACTGATGACCTCAGATGTTAAGTCCCATAGTGCTCAGAGCCATTTGAACCATTTGAATGTTATCTATTCCTTCTGCCATTTGTGATATTAAGTCCTCCGAAGCCCTCTTAAATACTGATTCTAAAACTGGATACCTTATCAGTTCTAAATCGACTACTGTTTCTTCTTCTATCACATTAGACAAATCTTCCCACTCGTAGAGGCCTTCAATGTACTCATTTAACTGTCCGCTCTCTCATCTGCATTTGTTAGTGGAATTTCCGTTGCACTTTTGATGTTACCATCCTTGATATTTATGTCACCGAGGGTACTAATGACTTGCCTGTATGCTGAATGAGTCCTATCGACAATGATTTCCTTTTCTATTTCTTCGCATTTCCCATTCACCCATTTCGTCTTAGCCTCTCTGAACTTCCTATTCATTTCATTCGACTTGTATTTCCGTATACCTGAATTTCCCTGAACATTTTTTTACATCCTACTTTCATCGATCAACTGAAGTATTTCTTCTGTTATCCATGGTTTATTCGCAGTTATCTTCTTTGTACCTATGTGTTTGTTTCAAACATTCATGATTGCGCCTTTTAGATATGCCCATTCCTCTCCAGCTGTACTGCTACTGAACTATTCCTTATTCCTGTATCAACAGCCTTAGAGAATTTTAAGCATTCCTCGTCATCCATTAGTACGTCTGTATCCCACTTCTTTTAGTACTGATTCTTCCTGTTTAATCTCTTGAATTTCAGCCTGCTCTTCATCACTACTACATTGTAATATGACTCTATATCCACTCCTGAGTTCGCCATAGTATCTAGTATCTGATTTCGGAATCTCAGTCTGACAATTATGTAATCTAAGTGAAATCTTACCATATCACTCAATCTTTTCCAAGTATAACCCTTATTCTTGTGCTTCTTGAAGAGAGTATTCGCTATTACTAGCTGAAATTTATTACAGTACTCAAATAGTTTTTCTCCTCTGTTATTCCTTGTCCCAAGCCCATAACCTCCTGTAACCTTTTCTTCTGTTTCTTCCCCTACAAAGGTATTGGAGTCCCCCATGACTATTAGATTCTCATCTCCCTTTATGTACTGTATTACCTTACATCATCCTCATATACTCTTCATCTTCAGCTTGCGACGTCGGTATGTATACCTGAACTATCGTTGTCGGTGTTGTCACTTCTGATAAAAGCAACCCTATCACTGACCTGTTCACTGTAACGCACTCTCAGCGCCACCTTCCTGTTCATAAGATTCCTGCTCGCGTTATAGCATTTTCTGCTGCTATACTCATCTACCAGAAATCCTTTTCTTCTTTCCATTATACTTCACTGACCCATACTATATTTAGATTCAGCCTTTGCATTACCCTTTTCAGATTTTCGAGATTTCCGACCACATTCAAAGTCCTGACACTTCACTCCCCGACTCATAGAATGTTATCCTTTCGTTGGCCATTCAATCTTCTTCTCATGGTAACTCCTCCCGTAGTAGTCCCCTCCCAGACGTCCGAATGGGGGAATATTTCGGAATCTTTTGCGAATGGAGAAATCATCATGACATTCTTCAGCTTCAGGACCTAGTCCTGTGGATAGATGTTATATGAAAAGACCGTTGGCAGAGTGAGGGTGACTATTTGTGCCGGTAGTCTCTGGCCTCAATGCTGATTATTAATCTAAATGTAAGCGGTGACTGGTGTCAAACCCAGGATCCAGGACGGTTTGATTATTAATCAAAGACGCTGCCCCTAATCCACGGGTCGGCTATTGAGGAAGAATGGGCTGCCATTCCTCCACATTCCTCCACATTCGTACACCTCATTGAAAGTACCACCAACAGAGTTCAAGCCTTCATAATATCCACTAACAGGTATCTCAATGCTTCTGATCAGATAGTGTACTCTATCCTATCAGTCCTTTGCATCTTACCATCACGTCATAAAATGTACTATTTACGATACGAGAACAAGAATTCTGTCAGAATGATTAAAGTGTAAGCTATTTACAAGAGGAAACCTTATTGGAGAGACACTATATTTCTGTATTACCGATCATAACGCTTGGACAGCTATTGTCCAAATATTACAACATCCCTTTTCTCCTAGAGAGAAACACTCAGTGTATGCAAAAGACCATATAGTCAGTGCAACCACAGCTGCGAATATATCTTGGAAGTTAGAAAACAACTTTAGCTGTATGAAAATCCGTTTTACTGGACTCACTAAGAAAAGGATTTTCACATAGCTGAAACGGTTTTCGAATTTTCAAGACACTCAACGTATCGTGGTCGAAAGGCTTCTCAAGGATTGACGTACCTAGTAACCAACAGGCGCTCTACCAGATACCTGTCTATTTGCGATTTTTGGCTGCAAGGAAATTTACTTGTACGCTTTTGCATTAACCATAATTTTCGTCAACCGAAAATGATCGTTTGATCGAAAGCAGTATCGAAAAACGCACATATGCTTGCAGCAGCCCTCTAATGGATATTACTGTCATTTTTCGACGTCATCTTGTCAAGTGCCCCGTCCCCTAATTGTACAATGTATCCTGCACCGTTCACGGTATAGTGGTTCTCGCAGTAGTATATATGTGGAAGTATTTCCTTCGTACATAGCAGTATGTCCGTGTAGTGTCAGTGCAGGCGACGTGACGTCAGGCGCCGCCGGCGACACGTTCGGGGGAGACTGCCACGAGCTCAACTTAATAACATCGGCGGCCTATTAAGGCATCCCCTCCTCATCGAGCGCCTCTCGTAATTTAATAATGGGCGCCCCCGTTCACTCGTCGATTCCCTTTCTTCCTAATGCGCCTCGAGGAGAGCGCTCGACGCTCCTTGCTCTCCGTTGGCTACTGAACTCTAACGGCAGAAGCAAAACTTTTAGCGCAGTGGCTCAAGCACACTCAACCCTTTGAATGGCAGCAATCCACAGGTGTCTCAAGTTTGTATTGACCATGTCTGTTAGCTTCCGACTGAAAGAATACAGTGAGCCATGCTGATGGAATAGTGTGTATCTGCCTGTCGATTATGCTGAAAGAGCGAAGTAAACTAGGTACACGTAACAAAATTGCCGAAAGGAGCTGTTGTTAATGGATGTTCCCATAACCACATCGTAAATGAGGTGGCTCGATTTGTCAGTGTATCGGCGTAGACTGTTTAGAGCATCTGCGAGTAGTGGCAACGTGGCTTAATAGTAGCACTCTTAAAAAAAAAAATATCTTAACTTCCAGGATCCGAAGACAGTTGTCACAACTCATCACTGACGACTGGTTTCCAAACGGACAGGAACTGCTGTTTTCTATGAATGCAGGTCCAATTCAACCAGTCTCCGAGAGAATACTGCGTAGGAAGTAATGGAAAGTCAAGTACTGGTAGGCAGAAAACTATTTACTGTATGGGTATCCAACTTTATAGTACAAATGTGCGGTGCTGGATTTACGTTATTGGTAATGTTAGCCTCATGACTTTCCGTTAGTCACCGGTACTGATACGGTGACTTAGGGGCGATACTCCATGTTAGTTTCATGGTGCTGTGTGAGCCATGGGAACAAGCGAAAGGGGATAGTTGCTCAAGGTAAATCCGGTGGCCGCTTGCAGTAAGGGTTCGCTGGCTTACAGGTAATATCGGTGGCTGAGCCATGCCTTATGAGGTGCTGTGACGACGCTGTCACCATGTGCCATTTACACTCCGTGTCGACTCACACTTTATTAGATTTCATCATTGTGTGAATTACAGTTGCAGACAGACAACATGGCACTGGTCAAGGTGAAATACGAAATTACACTCCTGGAAATTGAAATAAGAACACCGTGAATTCATTGTCCCAGGAAGGGGAAACTTTATTGACACATTCCTGGGGTCAGATACATCACATGATCACACTGACAGAACCACAGGCACATAGACACAAGCAACAGAGCATGCACAATGTCGGCACTAGTACAGTGTATATCCACCTTTCGCAGCAATGCAGGCTGCTATTCTCCCATGGAGACGATCGTAGAGATGCTGGATGTAGTCCTGTGGAACGGCTTGCCATGCCATTTCCACCTGGCGCCTCAGTTGGACCAGCGTTCGTGCTGGACGTGCAGACCGCGTGAGACGACGCTTCATCCAGTCCCAAACATGCTCAATGGGGGACAGATCCGGAGATCTTGCTGGCCAGGGTAGTTGACTTACACCTTATAGAGCACGTTGGGTGGCACGGGATACATGCGGACGTGCATTGTCCTGTTGGAACAGCAAGTTCCCTTGCCGGTCTAGGAATGGTAGAACGATGGGTTCGATGACGGTTTGGATGTACCGTGCACTATTCAGTGCCCCCTCGACGATCACCAGTGGTGTACGGCCAGTGTAGGAGATCGCTCCCCACACCATGATGCCGGGTGTTGGCCCTGTGTGCCTCGGTCGTATGCAGTCCTGATTGTGGCGCTCACCTGCACGGCGCCAAGCACGAATACGACCATCATTGGCACCAAGGCAGAAGCGACTCTCATCGCTGAAGACGACACGTCTCCATTCGTCCCTCCATTCACGCCTGTCGCGACACCACTGCAGGCGGGCTGCACGATGTTGGGGCGTGAGCGGAAGACGGCCTAACGGTGTGCGGGACCGTAGCCCAGCTTCATGGAGACGGTTGCGAATGGTCCTCGCCGATACCCCAGGAGCAACAGTGTCCCTAATTTGCTGGGAAGTGGCGGTGCGGTCCCCTACGGCACTGCGTAGGATCCTACGGTCTTGGCGTGCATCCGTGCGTCGCTGCGGTCCGGTCCCAGGTCGACGGGCACGTGCACCCTCCGCCGACCACTGGCGACAACTTCGATGTACTGTGGAGACCTCACGCCCCACGTGTTGAGCAATTCGGCGGTACGTCCACCCGGCCTCCCGCAAGCCCACTATACGCCCTCGCTCAAAGTCCGTCAACTGCACATACGGTTCACGTCCACGCTGTCGCGGCATGCTACCAGTGTTAAAGACTGCGATGGAGCTCCGTATGCCACGGCAAACTGGCTGACACTGACGGCGGCGGTGCACAAATGCTGCGCAGCTAGCGCCATTCGACGGCCAACACCGCGGTTCCTGGTGTGTCCGCTGTGCCGTGCGTGTGATCATTGCTTGTACAGCCCTCTCGCAGTGTCCGGAGCAAGTATGGTGGGTCTGACACACCGGTGTCAATGTGTTCTTTTTTCCATTTGCAGGAGTGTAATTGTAAGTTCTATGGAACCAAACTGCTGAGGTCATCGGTCCCTAGTCTTACACCCTACTTAATCTAACTTAAACTAACTTACGCTAAGGACAACATACACACCCAAGCCCAATGGAGGACTCGAATCCCCTACAACGGATGAGCAGAGCTTTACTGGTTAGGTTGTAATATCTAAAAAAAAAAAAAAAAATAAATAAAAAAAAAACAGTAATTATGCGGCGGCTGCTCTTCGCGAGTATCAGCGCATTAGAGGAATACGGAGAGGTTCAAAAATTGTTCAGATGGTTCTGAGCACTATGGGACTTAGCATCTGAGGTCATCAATCCCCTAGAACTACTTAAACCTAGCTAACCTAATGATATCACACACATCCATGCCCGAGGCAGGACTCGAACCTGCGACTGTAGCGGTGACGCGGTTCCAGACTGTAGCGCCTAGAACCGCTCGGCAACACCAGCAGGCGACGGAGAGGTTCTCTTTCGGCACCAGGACTGAAGAACAAAATTTTCCAGTTAGAATTCATTGGTGACTTGGGAATCTCTCCTGGAACAGTCCGACGGCCAGTTTTGCCACAATTGTTGAAGTACTTACTATCGCAATGGCTGTGAATACTGGACGCAGTGTGCAACATTCAAGCTATGTTCGAGCTGTGTCACAGCGGCTGAACATTACATGGTTGACCGACTGAAATATGCTGCGAATAATAATTGTGAAATGATATTAGTGCGTTTCTAGGCCGTCGTGGGTGCAGATGGTCGTCACACTGAGCAAGTGACAAATGTTACCCTCTCCTGCGGAAACTGATATGGCTCTCTTTCAATGTTTCACACGTTATTTCTCTTCTGAACTTATCATACAACCATCTCCACCTAGTTTCATTGTCCTACTGTCACTCGTTTTTCATGGGGGCCGTCTTATGTAGACAAAGATTAATTATTACCACCCTGTACTTTAGGAAACGCGAATATAAACAGCGAGAAGTTATCGCCGCGCGTCGGAAGGAGTGGCCGAGCGGTTCTAGGCGCTACAATCCGCGCGACCGCGCTGGTTTGAATCCTGCCTCTGGCATGGATGTGTGTGATGTCCTTAGGTGAGATAGGTTTAAGTAGTTCTAAGTTCTAGGGGACTGATGACCTCAGCAGTTAAGTCCCATAGTGCTCAGAGACATTTGAATTTATCGGCACGCGGTGTGACCGACGGGTTTGAGGCGCCATGTCACGGATTGCACGGCCCCTCCCGCCGGAGGTTCGAGTCATCCCTCAGGCAAGGGTGTGTTTGTTGTTCTTAGCATAAGTTACTTTAAGTAGTGAGTATGTCTAAGGATCGATGACCTCAGCAGTTTGGTCCTTAGGGATTCACACACATCTGAACATTTTTGAGAATCTTTAGCGGACGAAACGAGACTGTACAATATCAAACTGCAGGTTCTTATTGTGATCGGATGAGTAGTGATTTTACGTCAGTTCAGATGATACAAAGGTGTAGGAAAGGAAAGTTCCTACGACGCTTTCAGTCATTAGCTCGCATCAGATGTAGTTCAGATATGAGGTGGTTTTGTGGTACTTTTCGTATGATTATGGTATGAGGGTGGTTCATCCAGGTTACCGTGAGCATGAACCAGGATGTTTATTTTAGCTTTCTCAGTTACGAAGTGGTGGTCTTTCCCCTACATCTTCATATTGAGTATTCTGTGCATTTGTTTTCCACGTTCACCTGGGCGACACGCATGTGATTATCGTTAGTTGTGCACTGAGGCCCATCATCAAACCTCTACTGTTCCGCTAAATCATCCAAGCTAAATAAAACAACAAATGTGTGGCACTATTAGGAATAGATGGCGGTACGTTGCAATAAACATACCTTGCAATTTAGTGAACTACGGGATGCAACTGTCTACTAGTGGCTTCAGATGGACACGGTATACTTGAAGATTTTTGTTGCACACTCACTTCGTCGCCAAATTGAGACGAATATCAAGGTTAGCAGAGGTGTTAGAATTACTGCTTCGATGACTCCTGGAGGATGGCTGATTTTTCTGTCATGTGTGCTTGTTTTAGGGTGTGTTTGTTTTAGAGTGCGATTCAGGAGAGATGATAGGAACTAAAGCAAAATATTGTAGATTGAGATGGAGTTCTAAGCAATAAAAATCAAAATGTATGGAAATTTTATTGTACAGGGAGTATGTTTTAAATGATGAATAAATTTTGTTGGGTAAGTAGTATCAAATCAGTATTAGAAATGGCAGAACCCACATGAAACCAGAAGAACTTCTACAGAGAGACGGGGTTGGCTCCTCTAATTTTTATGCATTTCGTCATGTTGGTACGCTAATTAATTAACTAATTGGATTGTGCCAGTAGGGACAAAATGATTATCGGGGAGCAATAAGTGGTTTCATCTGTTTCCTCTAACTTCTTTTAGTGTCAAGTGCATGTAGTGCATAGTTTTTGGCACAGAAACTACATGCTACTTTCATGGTTCTGTTTGAGCTATGGGAACAAGCGAAAGAGGATAGTTGCTCACGGTAAATCTGGTTGATTCTTAGTGCAGTAAGTGTTCGCTGGCTTACAGTTCATATCGGTGGCTGAGCCCTGCTTCAGCAGGTGCTGTGACGACGCTGTCACCATGTGCCATTTACATTCCGTGTCGACTCACACTTTATTAGATTTCATCAAACACTGTGGAAAGGCACACGCTGCTATATGCCAGCAAGCAGTTAACATCGGTATCAAACCTCATCCTATAAAACGATAGATGGTCACATAGCGTGAGAATGGAGATGAGAGTAGGAGCCAAGTCTTATTGCAGTGTACAGAGAATGCCGTGATTCACCCTTCAAGCAGTTGCATCACTTTGTGTATTAATATTAATTATTTAAATATTCGTGTACGACGCCAACATACGCTGTCGACATAATCCTCACCGACAGCTACTTAACTACACGTATTTTTTTCAGTAACTTCAAAATCAGTTTCACATTGCAGTTAGATCTGTGCATAATACCGTCAGCCAGTGGCTGACTAAACTGAGCAATTAGAATTACACCCTGCTCAGGCAGGCGTGAAACACTGAACACGCAGTTTAGAACGTGCTCTCAAGCAGTGATCTGACAAGGACTCTTCGAGTACTACTCAGGCCGACCAAATGTACTTACTGGAAGTGCGTATTTTATCTCTATGTTCTTTTCTGTTACATGATAATGCGTCACGGATAATGTTTATGTTCGATCTTGCGGCTGTGAGACTTCGAACGGTCATTAAGGCCATGTGCAAATAATTTTATGAGCTTGTAATGATGTTCGATAAGTGAAGAGTAGACTTCGCGAACTTAGATTAAGTTTTTTGTGTTACAGTGGCTCTAATGGCTGTTATTAATCTTAGTTTTATTAATTATTGTTACTATTCCGAGACTTTCATTGAAGTAGCATTGACACTTTTCCCACTTGTCATGCCATCACTCACGATTGAATGTATGTATGTGAGAATATGAAAGCGGTGGAGAAAAAGACTAATTGAGACATCGAGACAACTTTACAAGACACGAGGTAAGCCAATATCTTCTTGGTGAGCTAGGGAACCGAAAATTTGTGAAGCTTCTCTTTTTGAGTTGGTAAACGAAGCCTCCCACATGCAACAACAGGTGAGGAAGAGCTTCCCCTATAATTATGTCCGACAGAAACACTCCTTTTATCTCATCCTAATTAATGTATAAGTTAAGCAGCGATAAAAATTCGAAAGGTGTAGCGACACATGGGATACCTTGAGTGGGGTAGGCGCCATGAAACAGCCGTGAAATTTAAAAAGGATGTTCTACAGTCGGGATGCCCAGGTTGTAAAAAGGAGTCGTACACTTGGATATAGTATTCTTTCAAGAAGCATACAGGAAAACAATGCTTGCGTTTGAGTTGGAGCATAATAATGTTCTCCAGGCAAAGTTCTCTGACCATAGAAACCACAGAAGTAGGTCTTCACTAAAAGGGCACCTTGTGGTGGATGAAAATGTTTCCACCAAGATGGTATGAGGAGCATGAGACGTTCAGTCTAATCTGGGCTGCGCTTTGATTTATACTTTTTGGGGGCAGAAAGTACAAGTTCGGCACAGAGTATGGCAAAATTTGAGCGGTAGTTTCTCAGTAGGTAGTAGTGTAGGCCATTAATTCCTTCAGAAAATTTCCGTAGGTGGCAGACGTAACTTTGTTTTCAAACTTGTCACTGGATAGAAGTTCTAAAGCTTGGCCTCAAAATTTCTGGAGGAAAGTGAACGAAATTATAACACTGAAATCTGCGGTGGAGAGGCAGGAAGATTATGTGGAAGGCACTCCTGGAGTGAAGCTGTCTTGGTTTTCAGTATTCACTCGTAATCCTCGAAAAACGTTTTGCAGTGATGAGCTGCAAAGGTGGAAGGACGACGGAAATGTGGAACGCATGGCCATCCCACAACAGATGCTGGGACTCATGCAGTGTGTAATGAGGCATTACGACGCAGGGAGATAGAATACTTCAAATTCTGCGCTAATGATTGAATTGAGAGGAATGTAGAAAATAATCTCTGTAATCTCCAAATTTTATTCACTTTTGTTTCGTACTCCAAGAAGGCACAAACAACTCTCGCTTGTTACCTTGTATGTGACGGACGCTTTTCTTTTAAACAAGGCAGCCATATTGTCAGTATTAATAATTTGTGCGACGAGCGTATGAAAAGTCTTATTGTCTCGTAAATAAAACAGTGAAAAATTTTCCAGTCTTACGAGAATTATTTCAGTCGACGTAGCATTATAGTACTTTGATCCACCGTCCTCGCTAAAGAAGCCGACGCCGCCTTAGGAAACAAAGACAGGAACATTTATGGCGACCAATGAATTAATATTGTGGCAGATGAACTAATTCCACCTTTAAGGTGAGAATTCTCAATAAATCGACAGCAACGTAAAATTCCAAAACATTGTTAATCGGAAATGTACATTACATTTCAGGCAAAATTCAATCAGCACTGAATCTGCCCGCATTCAAAGCCAGTCATTACAGTCCTTAAGCCTTTAAAAAATTCTAAAGTACCATTTCCATTTTTTTCTTTCATAAAATCAATAAATCTAGTTTTGTTTTATTTATTTCGCCACACTTTCTGCCGCTGACAGGGACACTGCTGGTGGAACAGAGAATAAGAAATTGATTGTTGTACTGCAACTGTACTTGCACTAATTACTGTTCCTCTGTGACATGACGCACATGCAAAATAACGAACAAGGTGAAACAATATTAATTTTATAAACCGATGGCACAACAACCAGAAGAAATAAGAACAACAATTTACAAAACTAACGTAATCGTGAGTGACGCAGCTCAGCCCGAAATACGGTAGGAAAGCGCAAACGCGTACAGCGGCTGCACCTTGGCTTTCCTCCACTTATAAGCAGAACCTTTTCCTTTCCATATTAAAATTCTGGTAGTGTTTGTGGCAGCGCACAACACACAATTGAACTTTGATAATTACGTGTTTGGTTCAATAAACACAGAGTTTAGTTTTGTTTTATTTATTTCGCCACACTTTCTGCCGCTGACAGGGGCACTGCTGGTGGAACAAAGAATAAGTACTTGATTGTTGTACTGCAACTGTACTTGTACTAATTACTGTTCCTCTGTGACATGACGCACATGCAAAATAACGAACAAGGTGAAACAATATTAATTTTATAAACCGATGGCACAACAACCAGAAGAAATAAGAACAACAATTTACAAAACTAACGTAATCGTGAGTGACGCAGCTCAGCCCGAAATACGGTAGGAAAGCGCAAACGCGTACAGCGGCTGCACCTTGGCTTTCCTCCACTTAAAAGCAGAACCTTTTCCTTACCATATTAAAATTCTGGTAGTGTTTGTGGCAGCGCACAACACACAATTGAACTTTGATAATTACATGTTTGGTTCAATAAACACAGAGTTTAGTTTTGTTTTATTTATTTCGCCACACTTTCTGCCGCTGACAGGGACACTGCTGGTGGAACAAAGAATAAGTACAGGGTGGCGCAGATGGATCGGGTGGTTTTGAAGTGGACTGTACGTCTGGAGGGGGGGAGCCAGGTGTTCGGCGACTTCGTCCTGTGGTGGGGGGGGGACGGGAAGTTTCAGTTGCAGGCTGGCAGTCAGTCGCGATGGCTACGTGGTCCGTTGAGCATCGTGTTTTCGCAGTGGAAGAGTTCATACGCAATAACGAGTCAATTGTTGCTGTGACGCGTGCCTTTCGCCGGCGTTTCAACATCCCACCTCGCGGTAGTGTTCCTAAGCGAGATACGATATTGAGTTGGGTGCATAATTTCCGCACTACTGGTTCATGTGCTCCAAAATGGACGCCTAGACCGCCAACAATAACAACGCCTGAGAACGTGGAGCGTGTGAGACGCGATGTCACTGCGAGCCCACGTCGATCAACGAGACGTCGTGCTCAAGCTCTTGGAATGTCACGTCGGAGCCTTCAAAGGATTCTTAACGAAGAACTGAAATTCCACCCCTATAAAATCCTGTTGGTACAGAAGATTCTCCCAACAGACCATCTTCAAAGGCTTCAGTTTAGCCAACAGATGTTGGAGTTATTGGAAGATGTAAACCTGATTATCATGATGTCTGACGAGGCTCACTTTCACATTAACGGATACGTAAACAAGCAAAATTGCCGTTACTGGGCCGACACTAACCCAAGAGATCTACACCAACGGCCTCTCCATAGTGACAAAGTGACGGTTTGGTGTGGGGTTTCTAAGGTAGGGATAATTGGTCCTTACTTTTTTGAAAATGAAAGGGAGCAGGCGGTTACTGTTAATTCGCAGCGTTATGTGAACATGATTGAAGATTTTCTTCTCCCACAACTTGAAGAGAACAATTACGACATGGGCAATATGTGGTTCCAACAAGACGGGGCAACTGCACATACCGCTAGGATATCAATGCAAGCTGTACGCGCTCTGTTCCCTGGCCGTTTGATTTCCCGTAATGGAGATGTCCATTGGCCCCCTCGCTCGCCGGACCTCACGGTATGTGACTTTTTCTTATGGGGCTATTTAAAAGCAAGGGTCTACATGAACAAACCCCGGACCATTCAGGAGTTGAAGGCAGCAATTCACACCGAAATCACATCAATTCCTGGTGATGTGCTTGAGCGGGCAATGCGGAACGTTAAGGACCGACTCCAAGAATGCGTCGCTCGAGAAGGAGGGCATTTGATGGATGTAATTTTTAAAAACTAACATTACTATTTTTTTGTTAATAAACTTCCATTGTAACTACACGTTTTGCACTTTATTTCAATCCAATACCTTTACAATTGACAGTTTGACAAGTATTTTAAAACCACCCAATCCATCTGCGCCACCCTGTACTTGATTGTTGTACTGCAACTGTACTTGTACTAATTACTGTTCCTCTGTGACATGACGCACATGCAAAATAACGAACAAGGTGAAACAATATTAATTTTATAAACCGATGGCACAACAACCAGAAGAAATAAGAACAACAATTTACAAAACTAACGTAATCGTGAGTGACGCAGCTCAGCCCGAAATACGGTAGGAAAGCGCAAACGCGTACAGCGGCTGCACCTTGGCTTTGCTCCACTTAAAAGCAGAACCTTTTCCTTTCCATATTAAAATTCTGGTAGTGTTTGTGGCAGCGCACAACACACAATTGAACTTTGATAATTACATGTTTGGTTCAATAAACACAGAGTTTAGTTTTGTTTTATTTATTTCGCCACACTTTCTGCCGCTGACAGGGACACTGCTGGTGGAACAAAGAATAAGTACTTGATTGTTGTACTGCAACTGTACTTGTACTAATTACTGTTCCTCTGTGACATGACGCACATGCAAAATAACGAACAAGGTGAAACAATATTAATTTTATAAACCGATGGCACAACAACCAGAAGAAATAAGAACAACAATTTACAAAACTAACGTAATCGTGAGTGACGCAGCTCAGCCCGAAATACGGTAGGAAAGCACAAACGCGTACAGCGGCTGCACCTTGGCTTTGCTCCATTTAAAAGCAGAACCTTTTCCTTTCCATCTTAAAATTCTGGTAGTGTTTGTGGCAGCGCACAACACACAATTGAACTTTGATAATTACATGTTTGGTTCAATAAACACAGAGTTTAGTTTTGTTTTATTTATTTCGCCACACTTTCTGCCGCTGACAGGGACACTGCTGGTGGAACAAAGAATAAGTACTTGATTGTTGTACTGCAACTGTACTTGTACTAATTACTGTTCCTCTGTGACATGACGCACATGCAAAATAACGAACAAGGTGAAACAATATTAATTTTATAAACCGATGGCACAACAACCAGAAGAAATAAGAACAACAATTTACAAAACTAACGTAATCGTGAGTGACGCAGCTCAGCCCGAAATACGGTAGGAAAGCGCAAACGCATACAGCGGCTGCACCTTGGCTTTCCTCCACTTAAAAGCAGAACCTTTTCCTTTCCATATTAAAATTCTGGTAGTGTTTGTGGCAGCGCACAACACACAATTGAACTTTGATAATTACATGTTTGGTTCAATAAACACAGAGTTTAGTTTTGTTTTATTTATTTCGCCACACTTTCTGCCGCTGACAGGGACACTGCTGGTGGAACAAAGAATAAGTACTTGATTGTTGTACTGCAACTGTACTTGTACTAATTACTGTTCCTCTGTGACATGACGCACATGCAAAATAACGAACAAGGTGAAACAATATTAATTTTATAAACCGATGGCACAACAACCAGAAGGAATAAGAACAACAATTTACAAAACTAACGTAATCGTGAGTGACGCAGCTCAGCCCGAAATACGGTAGGAAAGCACAAACGCGTACAGCGGCTGCACCTTGGCTTTGCTCCATTTAAAAGCAGAACCTTTTCCTTTCCATATTAAAATTCTGGTAGTGTTTGTGGCAGCGCACAACACACAATTGAACTTTGATAATTACATGTTTGGTTCAATAAACACAGAGTTTAGTTTTGTTTTATTTATTTCGCCACACTTTCTGCCGCTGACAGGGACACTGCTGGTGGAACAAAGAATAAGTACTTGATTGTTGTACTGCAATTGTACTTGTACTAATTACTGTTCCTCTGTTACATGACGCACATGCAAAATAACGAACAAGGTGAAACAATATTAATTTTATAAACCGATGGCACAACAACCAGAAGAAATAAGAACAACAATTTACAAAACTAACGTAATCGTGAGTGACGCAGCTCAGCCCGAAATACGGTAGGAAAGCGCAAACGCGTACAGCGGCTGCACCTTGGCTTTCCTCCACTTAAAAGCAGAACCTTTTCCTTTCCATATTAAAATTCTGGTAGTGTTTGTGGCAGCGCACAACACACAATTGAACTTTGATAGTTACGTGTTTGGTTCAATAAACACAGAGTTTAGTTTTGTTTTATTTATTTCGCCACACTTTCTGCCGCTGACAGGGACACTGCTGGTGGAACAAAGAATAAGTACAGGGTGGCGCAGATGGATCGGGTGGTTTTGAAGTGGACTGTACGTCTGGAGGGGGGGAGCCAGGTGTTCGGCGACTTCGTCCTGTGGTGGGGGGGGGACGGGAAGTTTCAGTTGCAGGCTGGCAGTCAGTCGCGATGGCTACGTGGTCCGTTGAGCATCGTGTTTTCGCAGTGGAAGAGTTCATACGCAATAACGAGTCAATTGTTGCTGTGACGCGTGCCTTTCGCCGGCGTTTCAACATCCCACCTCGCGGTAGTGTTCCTAAGCGAGATACGATATTGAGTTGGGTGCATAATTTCCGCACTACTGGTTCATGTGCTCCAAAATGGATGCCTAGACCGCCAACAATAACAACGCCTGAGAACGTGGAGCGTGTGAGACGCGATGTCACTGCGAGCCCACGTCGATCAACGAGACGTCGTGCTCAAGCTCTTGGAATGTCACGTCGGAGCCTTCAAAGGATTCTTAACGAAGAACTGAAATTCCACCCCTATAAAATCCTGTTGGTACAGAAGATTCTCCCAACAGACCATCTTCAAAGGCTTCAGTTTAGCCAACAGATGTTGGAGTTATTGGAAGATGTAAACCTGATTATCATGATGTCTGACGAGGCTCACTTTCACATTAACGGATACGTAAACAAGCAAAATTGCCGTTACTGGGCCGACACTAACCCAAGAGATCTACACCAACGGCCTCTCCATAGTGACAAAGTGACGGTTTGGTGTGGGGTTTCTAAGGTAGGGATAATTGGTCCTTACTTTTTTGAAAATGAAAGGGAGCAGGCGGTTACTGTTAATTCGCAGCGTTATGTGAACATGATTGAAGATTTTCTTCTCCCACAACTTGAAGAGAACAATTACGACATGGGCAATATGTGGTTCCAACAAGACGGGGCAACTGCACATACCGCTAGGATATCAATGCAAGCTGTACGCGCTCTGTTCCCTGGCCGTTTGATTTCCCGTAATGGAGATGTCCATTGGCCCCCTCGCTCGCCGGACCTCACGGTATGTGACTTTTTCTTATGGGGCTATTTAAAAGCAAGGGTCTACATGAACAAACCCCGGACCATTCAGGAGTTGAAGGCAGCAATTCACACCGAAATCACATCAATTCCTGGTGATGTGCTTGAGCGGGCAATGCGGAACGTTAAGGACCGACTCCAAGAATGCGTCGCTCGAGAAGGAGGGCATTTGATGGATGTAATTTTTAAAAACTAACATTACTATTTTTTTGTTAATAAACTTCCATTGTAACTACACGTTTTGCACTTTATTTCAATCCAATACCTTTACAATTGACAGTTTGACAAGTATTTTAAAACCACCCAATCCATCTGCGCCACCCTGTACTTGATTGTTGTACTGCAACTGTACTTGTACTAATTACTGTTCCTCTGTGACATGACGCACATGCAAAATAACGAACAAGGTGAAACAATATTAATTTTATAAACCGATGGCACAACAACCAGAAGAAATAAGAACAACAATTTACAAAACTAACGTAATCGTGAGTGACGCAGCTCAGCCCGAAATACGGTAGGAAAGCGCAAACGCGTACAGCGGCTGCACCTTGGCTTTGCTCCACTTAAAAGCAGAACCTTTTCCTTTCCATATTAAAATTCTGGTAGTGTTTGTGGCAGCGCACAACACACAATTGAACTTTGATAATTACATGTTTGGTTCAATAAACACAGAGTTTAGTTTTGTTTTATTTATTTCGCCACACTTTCTGCCGCTGACAGGGACACTGCTGGTGGAACAAAGAATAAGTACTTGATTGTTGTACTGCAACTGTACTTGTACTAATTACTGTTCCTCTGTGACATGACGCACATGCAAAATAACGAACAAGGTGAAACAATATTAATTTTATAAACCGATGGCACAACAACCAGAAGAAATAAGAACAACAATTTACAAAACTAACGTAATCGTGAGTGACGCAGCTCAGCCCGAAATACGGTAGGAAAGCACAAACGCGTACAGCGGCTGCACCTTGGCTTTGCTCCATTTAAAAGCAGAACCTTTTCCTTTCCATATTAAAATTCTGGTAGTGTTTGTGGCAGCGCACAACACACAATTGAACTTTGATAATTACATGTTTGGTTCAATAAACACAGAGTTTAGTTTTGTTTTATTTATTTCGCCACACTTTCTGCCGCTGACAGGGACACTGCTGGTGGAACAAAGAATAAGTACTTGATTGTTGTACTGCAACTGTACTTGTACTAATTACTGTTCCTCTGTGACATGACGCACATGCAAAATAACGAACAAGGTGAAACAATATTAATTTTATAAACCGATGGCACAACAACCAGAAGAAATAAGAACAACAATTTACAAAACTAACGTAATCGTGAGTGACGCAGCTCAGCCCGAAATACGGTAGGAAAGCGCAAACGCGTACAGCGGCTGCACCTTGGCTTTCCTCCACTTAAAAGCAGAACCTTTTCCTTTCCATATTAAAATTCTGGTAGTGTTTGTGGCAGCGCACAACACACAATTGAACTTTGATAATTACATGTTTGGTTCAATAAACACAGAGTTTAGTTTTGTTTTATTTATTTCGCCACACTTTCTGCCGCTGACAGGGACACTGCTGGTGGAACAAAGAATAAGTACTTGATTGTTGTACTGCAACTGTACTTGTACTAATTACTGTTCCTCTGTGACATGACGCACATGCAAAATAACGAACAAGGTGAAACAATATTAATTTTATAAACCGATGGCACAACAACCAGAAGAAATAAGAACAACAATTTACAAAACTAACGTAATCGTGAGTGACGCAGCTCAGCCCGAAATACGGTAGGAAAGCACAAACGCGTACAGCGGCTGCACCTTGGCTTTGCTCCATTTAAAAGCAGAACCTTTTCCTTTCCATATTAAAATTCTGGTAGTGTTTGTGGCAGCGCACAACACACAATTGAACTTTGATAATTACATGTTTGGTTCAATAAACACAGAGTTTAGTTTTGTTTTATTTATTTCGCCACACTTTCTGCCGCTGACAGGGACACTGCTGGTGGAACAAAGAATAAGTACTTGATTGTTGTACTGCAATTGTACTTGTACTAATTACTGTTCCTCTGTTACATGACGCACATGCAAAATAACGAACAAGGTGAAACAATATTAATTTTATAAACCGATGGCACAACAACCAGAAGAAATAAGAACAACAATTTACAAAACTAACGTAATCGTGAGTGACGCAGCTCAGCCCGAAATACGGTAGGAAAGCGCAAACGCGTACAGCGGCTGCACCTTGGCTTTCCTCCACTTAAAAGCAGAACCTTTTCCTTTCCATATTAAAATTCTGGTAGTGTTTGTGGCAGCGCACAACACACAATTGAACTTTGATAGTTACGTGTTTGGTTCAATAAACACAGAGTTTAGTTTTGTTTTATTTATTTCGCCACACTTTCTGCCGCTGACAGGGACACTGCTGGTGGAACAAAGAATAAGTACTTGATTGTTGTACTGCAACTGTACTTGTACTAATTACTGTTCCTCTGTGACATGACGCACATGCAAAATAACGAACAAGGTGAAACAATATTAATTTTATAAACCGATGGCACAACAACCAGAAGAAATAAGAACAACAATTTACAAAACTAACGTAATCGTGAGTGACGCAGCTCAGCCCGAAATACGGTAGGAAAGCGCAAACGCGTACAGCGGCTGCACCTTGGCTTTCCTCCACTTAAAAGCAGAACCTTTTCCTTTCCATATTAAAATTCTGGTAGTGTTTGTGGCAGCGCACAACACACAATTGAACTTTGATAATTACATGTTTGTTTCAATAAACACAGAGTTTAGTTTTGTTTTATTTATTTCGCCACACTTTCTGCCGCTGACAGGGACACTGCTGGTGGAACAAAGAATAAGTACTTGATTGTTGTACTGCAACTGTACTTGTACTAATTACTGTTCCTCTGTGACATGACGCACATGCAAAATAACGAACAAGGTGAAACAATATTAATTTTATAAACCGATGGCACAACAACCAGAAGAAATAAGAACAACAATTTACAAAACTAACGTAATCGTTAGTGACGCAGCTCAGCCCGAAATACGGTAGGAAAGCACAAACGCGTACAGCGGCTGCACCTTGGCTTTGCTCCATTTAAAAGCAGAACCTTTTCCTTTCCATATTAAAATTCTGGTAGTGTTTGTGGCAGCGCACAACACACAATTGAACTTTGATAATTACATGTTTGGTTCAATAAACACAGAGTTTAGTTTTGTTTTATTTATTTCGCCACACTTTCTGCCGCTGACAGGGACACTGCTGGTGGAACAAAGAATAAGTACTTGATTGTTGTACTGCAACTGTACTTGTACTAATTACTGTTCCTCTGTGACATGACGCACATGCAAAATAACGAACAAGGTGAAACAATATTAATTTTATAAACCGATGGCACAACAACCAGAAGAAATAAGAACAACAATTTACAAAACTAACGTAATCGTGAGTGACGCAGCTCAGCCCGAAATACGGTAGGAAAGCGCAAACGCGTACAGCGGCTGCACCTTGGCTTTGCTCCACTTAAAAGCAGAACCTTTTCCTTTCCATATTAAAATTCTGGTAGTGTTTGTGGCAGCGCACAACACACAATTGAACTTTGATAATTACATGTTTGGTTCAATAAACACAGAGTTTAGTTTTGTTTTATTTATTTCGCCACACTTTCTGCCGCTGACAGGGACACTGCTGGTGGAACAAAGAATAAGTACTTGATTGTTGTACTGCAATTGTACTTGTACTAATTACTGTTCCTCTGTTACATGACGCACATGCAAAATAACGAACAAGGTGAAACAATATTAATTTTATAAACGGATGGCACAACAACCAGAAGAAATAAGAACAACAATTTACAAAACTAACGTAATCGTGAGTGACGCAGCTCAGCCCGAAATGCGGTAGGAAAGCGGCTGCACCTTGGCTTTGCTTCACTTAAAAGCAGAACCTTTTCCTTTCCATATTAAAATTCTGGTAGTGTTTGTGGCAGCGCACAACACACAATTGAACTTTGGTAATTACATGTTTGGTTCAATAAACACACAGTTAGAAGACGTAGTGCGCCATCCTGTAAACTTACGATGCGCACCATATAACTATAGCGAGATATTTTTATTAATTCACCTGCGATAGATTTTAATGATTTAGATTAACAGTAAAGTCCATGTAAAAATGAAATCTTCATAACGGAAACAGAGAATTTTAATTTGACAATTGTTCATAGACACGTCACCGATTCTGACAATAGGGACCTAAATGATGACGCACAACATAATTTAGAAGTAAATACAATTCAGTTGCACTCCACAATTATTAACAGTAACGAACCACTTGCAAATGAAACCCTGTACACAATCGATGAAGCATCGATTACCAGATCAGATGAAAATATTTCGCGTGAAATCAGTGAACCTAGCCCGGTAGTAATTCAATCAGACCGTGGTAGAGAAACAATGGTTACAAATAATGGCATAAATACCAACACACACGCTTCGACAGTTAGGGGGCTTGACACATTATATAGTCTGATGTCAAATGTGAGCACGCAATTATCAGATTTAAAGGTTAGTCACAACACGACGAACACAAAGAGAACTGTCGAATCTAGAAATCAGTCACAACAAGACGAACACAAAACTGTCGAATCTAGAAATCTGCCACAACACGACAAACACAAAATTGTCAAGCATGGAACCTGCGTTCCAACAGCAGTGTAAACATGCGATTTGGAAATATGCACAAACATTTCGATCAACGCTTAAATAAACTCACCAACGAAAGCGATCGAAAGATCGAAGACAAAGTCATCAAACAGCCAATAGTGTATATAATGTATTGGCAAATGATTTAGAAAAGAATTTTTCAGATCCTACAAACAAGCAAGAACAGGAACTGTCATCAATCGTAGAAACACACAATCAAACACAAACAGTACAAAAAGAAGTACAAGAAAACTTAGAGGTTACTCGATTAAATTTAACAAAAGTACAGTCCGTATGTAAGGAAATATCTGACCAAGTTAATAAAGTTAACGAAGAAGTCGGTCTTCTGAAACAGGAGACTCGACGTATTAACGAGGACATTATCAAAATAAATGAAACTTTAGAAACCGGTAATGTAAAAGAATCAATAACTCACGGAAACAAAACTTTTTGAAAAATTTGGTAATGAAATCAAAGTAGCCGAGGACAGAATACGTAAGGAAGTTGTGGGTAGAATAAGTGTTTCAAACGATTTGCGTACGTCAAGCAACAGGCAGCGCGACACTTATTCGCCCGTGCCAGACTACGATGTCAATCACGCAGAACATCACGCGCCCAGTGCGGCGTACGTGCACGCACCGGCGCTGCAACATGCAGTAGGCGTGCCGCCTTGCATGAACAATTCTATTAGATGAGAGCCTGTTAAAAAAAAGACAGTTTCCAGTTTTCTCCACGGAATCCAGAAAAACTCATCCAGTCGTATTCTAGGAGCATTTAAAAATGTCTTACCAAGAAACCGGACTGTGACACAGAAGATGTTGTAGGCTTCACACAAGGCGACGCACTTTTGTGGACTACAGACGTGGCAGAACAGTGCGTCACCTACGAACAATTTGAACGGGCTTTCTTGGAGAAATATTGGTCTACTGGGGTCCAAGAAAGACTGCGACGTGAGGTATTCACCCCACAACCGTTCAAATTGAAATACGGCGGGTTGAAAAAGTATTTGAAAAGTATTTGAAAGTATTTGAATAAGACGCGCTATTGTAACGATCCGATACCGCAGGTGGATGAAAAACAGACTACCCGCGAACTTACGCGAAAAAATTGTAACCGTAAGGGAGAAAGACCTTGAATACTTTCTTTCCTTGCTTGACTCAATTGGCCTAATATATGAAGAAGAGCCGAGCACAAGTAATCAAAATGCGCACACCGGAACCAATCAAAACAACGGTACCGGTAATCCTTTTAATGGCAGTGGACAAAACCAACACAGTTGGCATCTGTATGTGACCAGGCCAAATAATGGAAACCGAAATTACGGAAATCGAAGGAATTCGGCGCCACAGAGACGTGATGATCTAAGATATGATGTAGACTACGGTACACGCCGGTGTGGAAATGATAGAAAACACGTGAATTATCGGTCAGGCCCACGCGATGAAAGGTGGCCCGACAACGAAAATTAAAATAGTTACAGTAATAGGAATAAACGACCAAGGAGAAATAGCGACGGCCGGCCACAAGGAAATGTTGCACGTAGCGGTCAGGAAACTAACTGGCTGCAGAATAACCACTCAGTATGTTTGATACCGTTGGCCTGACAGAAGTCGTGGAAGGAGGACGCCGTGAATTGGGGACCATTAACAGAGACCAACGTGTGTGACAGGCCCTCAATGGCGAGAACCTGGGCCAGGGCCGTGAGTGTAGTCTCCGTGGTGGTGGATGCCATGTGGACAACATATGGGCATTTGGAGTAGGCATCAATGATGAGTAACCAAATAGACCCCAAAAACGGCCCCCCAAAATCGATATGGGTGTGGTCCTAGGGCCGGCGAGGCACAGGCCAGGGTGCAAATGACTGAGGGGGGGCTTGCCTGGTGACGCTCACAAAATGGCTGTGATCACTATGGGACTTAACTTCCGAGGTCATCAGTGCCATAGGTCTTAGCACTACTTAAACCTAACTAACCTAAAGACATCACACACATCCATGCCCGTGGCAGGATTCGGACCTGCGACCTTAGCGGTCGCGCGGTTCCAGACTGTAGCGCCTAGAACCGCTCGACCACCCCAGCTGGCGGTGACGCTCACAGACAGTGCACCCACAGACAAGGCACTCAATATCGCCATCGATGCCGGACCAATACACGTACCAGCGAGCCAAAACTTTCTTACAGGACATACCCCAGTGCCTGCGGTGAAACAAACTGAACACCCGAAGATTCAATTCCGGAGGGATGACCATGTGGTGGGCATCCGACTCCATAGCCACCCTTTCCACCCTTCGTCCAATGGCTTGGCGGAGAGGCCTGTCCGCACTTTTAAACACCAGTTTACTAAGGCAGTCGACACATCTCCAACCACCCTATTTTTGAGCACCTATCGCACTTCGCCCATGGACTGACACAGTCCAGCAGAGCTCCTTCATGGGCGACAGCCGCGAACCCAGCTCCATTTGCTGATTCCATCCCCCTCCCGCTCCCACTCCCGGCCCTCGCAGCGGTATGCCCCTGCACGGCCGTGTGGGCCCGCGAGTACGGGCGCAAGGAGGGTTCGACTCCCGCCACAGTTGTCGCGGCCAATGGGCTGCGTGTGACGTCGGTGCAGACGTCAAAATGGCTGGAACGCCGCCATCATAATCAACTCTGCTCTCATGCTGCCACAGGACTCGCGCTGCCGCCTCTTTCCCTACCTCCTTCAGGTACAGACGTGGTCCTAAGTCACCGTCCCTGCCCCCGGTTGCCGTCTCGCCGCGGGCCTGCCGCCAGCCCTCTCCGCCTCCGGTTGGATCGGAGGCTCCCTCCCCTGTCCTGGATTCTGGGTCAGCTGTCATGGATACCTCGGGTGTCCCTTCCTCCCCGCTAATTGCAGTTGATGCACCCAGTTCCTGTTCCCACTGCTGCCAACCTCAGCACTGTCTGCAGCGTTTCCGTCCCTATGTGCAAGTTACAGGAGGGAATTTCAATTTGCGCCAGATGTCATGGACTAGGAAGACCCCTAGAGGTCTCTGCACCATCGCACCATAAGTTGTGGCGGCGCGCGCCTGCTGACCCACTTTTAGTGTGAGGGCGTATAAGTCGTGGCGGCGCGCCCCTCCTGACCCACTTTTAGTGTGAGGGTGCCACAGTGGAACACGTGGTTCCAGAGGCCAATAGCAATGCCCCCGATAGAATACTTAAGCACCTGCCTCTCGCTCAGCCAGCCAGGTAGATCTGGTTCCCCTTCCCCAGCCCAACCGACCCGAATCCAACACCAATCTCGATGTGGTCCTTGCCTCTCCCAACCTCCTTGGGTGCATCACCGCAGATGTCCTTGACCTCATTGGCAAACCATGCTCCTCTTCTCCTCACTATCTCTAGTGGTCGCCATGCCCGCAACGCTCCTCGCCCCTACATTCCTCCTAAACTTGTCCATGATAACTCCCGTGCCAACTGTGATGCCTACTGGGACTCCATCCACACCCAGGTTGAAGGCCACGACGTTACCCTCCAATCTCCTAATGACATCTCTCGCACTGCTGCCTTCCTGCACCAGACCTTGTCTGACGCCGTCGCCACCCATATCCCCACCAAAGGCATCCACTCTCACTGCCCCACCCAGCCTCCACAGGCCGTCCTTCTCCTTTGAGTCCCGCCGCCTCTACCGCTCTTTACTCCGCACTCGTGACCAGGATACAGTTACCCGCCACCAGCAATTACAAGAACACATCCGCAACCTGTTTACTGCAAACAAACGCCATGCCTGGCGCCAGAAATGAACTCAATCCCACGCTCCCAATAAACTCTTCCAAGTATTGGTCTGCTTGCCACCGCCTTACTGGGAACCACCCCACCCCCCAGTACCCTCTCATCCTTGATGACCGTTCCTTTCCTGACAACCTCAGTAAGGCCAACCACTTTGCCTCTCAACTCTCCAATGTTTTTCCCAACCCAGATGATCCCCACTTTGATTATTCCCTCTTCCCTGATGTCATGGACCGTACGAATACCTCTGTTCGTCCCCTTGCTCCTAGCTTCTAGTACTTCGGCCACACACCACCATCTGAACTTAACACTCCCATCACTACACAGGACATCAGCCTCACACTCCGCACTAAACGCAACTTTGCTCCCAGCCACGACCGTATTACCCACTGCCACCTCAAACAATGCCCTCCCTCCTTCCTTTCAGTCCTTGCCACCCTCTACAATGTCATCCTTGCCACTGGCTTCTACCCCGACCTGTGGAATACCTCCCACATCCTGATGTTCGCCAAACCCAACAGGCCTCTATCTGATGCCTCTTCCTATCGTCCTATCTGTCACACATTGGTGTTCAGCAAGCTCTTGGAATCCATCTCTATCCGGCGCACCCACCACCACCTCCACCACAACCACATCCTTCCTGACACCCAATGTGGCTTTCGACCTACCATCTTTGCCAATTACGAACTCCTCCACCTCACTCATCTCCTCTCTGTCCAGCTTAACTCCCGTCACTCCGCCAGTTTTACCTCCCTTGACATCGATAAGGCCTATGACCATGTCTGGCATCCCGGTCTCCTGTTCAAACTCCAAACATATGCCCTTCCTGTCAACTACATCCGTCTGATGGCATCCTTCCTTTCCCACCACCCCTCCTATTTTACCATCCATAATGTCAATTCCCTCACCATCTACCCCTCTGCAGGTGTGCCCCAGGGCTCTGTCCTCTCCCATCTCTTCTACCTCCTGTACATGGTAGATATGCCCGAACCCCCCCCCCCCTCCAGTACACCTCTTGCAATATGCCAATGACATCCCATTACTCGACCTCGCTCCTACCCTGTAATGGTTCCAACACCTTCTCCAGAATCACCTTGAACTTTTTGCCGCTTGGTGTAACCATGGTTCCTGAAAATTAATCCATCCAAGACCCAGGCAATCATCGTAGGTTGTACCACTCGCTCCTTCCAGCACCTGGATTTCTGCCTTAATGTCTGCGCCCATCCTGTCCGCTTCACCCACACCCTCACCTACCTTGGCCTCACCTGGATCCCTCCGCTCCATCCAGTCCAAAGCCCACAACTGTCTCCGACTCCTCAAACTCCTCTCTGTCCAAACATGGGGGTTGCACCCCTCTACCATCCTCCACACCTACAAATTCTTAATCCGTCCCATCCTCTGTCATGCCAGTCCCACCTGGATATCTGCTCCCCCCCTCTCCCCCAAATTCCATGTCCCTCCAGATCCTTGAGCGCCATGCACTCTGCATCGCCTTCCGTATACGCCTCCCATCCCCCAGACGGATCCTCTATTACCTCATTTCTTTCCCCCATCTGCTCCTATTCGTCAAACATATCCACATACTCTACACCTCCCTCTGCCATGATCCACCGCGACCCCCCCCCCTAGTTGCTCCTCTCCTCTCCTGTCCCAGCCCCATGCCCCCCGTGCCATGCCTTCACTGCTGTGACCCCCCTACCCTCCATCTCTACACCCTTCATCTCCTTTCCCAAGGTGGCTTCCATCAACTCCCCCTACCGGATGATGCCCTCTCTCCCTCAATTTATCCCTCCTACCAACTCTGATCCTCACCCCCCCACTCCTTTCCTCTGTCCTTTCCCTGGGTTCCCTCTTCCCCCCTTCCATCCTTTGTTTCTCTACACCTCTCCCTACCTCCATTCTCCCCCCAGAGTCCTTTTGTCTTCCCATCCTCTGCCTTCCCCACTCCCTGCCACATCTGCCCAGCACCATCCACCCCTCTTATGGGTCCTCATCCTCCTTTGGCTCCTTTCCCACCTCCCCCCTTCGTTTTTCTTCACCTTCCCCCCTTTTTTATTTTCCCATCCTCTGACCAGTTTCCCCCCCACTTGCTCTCGGCTGTGGTATGTCATATTTTACTGCAGTGGTCCAGTGACTGTTCAGTGTTGTTTCGTCTTTTCCCGTGTTGCGAACAGAAACCATGCTGTCGCTGGGTGTGCATTTTATGTCTTTTGCGAACAGAAACCAGACTGTCGCCGTGTTTTTTAATTGTCTGTCTATTATTTTACCTGTCTGCTTCATATGTATTTTATTAGCATCATAATCCCTTTGTTCTCTAAGTTCCAAGATTTTATCGCCATGTAACCCCTTTTCTCCGTTTTCGTCGCCTGTCTTTTATTATATATTGTCTTCTCCTTTTCTAAAACAAAGTCTGTAGGCTGAAGAGCGGCATACTAAGCTGCTGCCAGCCCGCCCCCTACGGGGAGAATCGAAATTCAATAAAGAAAAAAAAGAACAGCTCAGCCAGCCAGTCTAATCTCGCGTACGTCTGTGGACACATCGCCTCGCGTTAGACAGCTTACTTACTTTCTTGTTCTGTGTACGAGTGGACGTGTTTGTTAGGCTTCCTTGTGACTCCGTTGTTCGATCTGGTTGTTGTTCGTTCTGTCCTTCGTTGGTCGTGTCCGTCCTCTGCTGGAGTGTTGTTCGCGGGCCACTCCGCGGGTACCGCCCCGCTTTCCGTCATTTCAACCCCGCGACGTCCAGATCGCAGTTACAACACAGTATACATCGTAGAGGTAACGGACAGGAATCAAGCAACGCCATTGCCTCCCTCGGTAAACAACAATCGGTCGAAATGAACCCCCATCGGCCGACCGATTTGACAACAGGGGACACAGACATACACACGTTACGTCTTAAACAATTATTTTTAAGATATGATCAGGATGCTACCGTAGAAGAAGATCTATGTGAAGAAGATATGAAAGCACCGAACAAGGTAAGTGACCTCGTGCATGCTGTAATAATAGCAAAGATAGGGACTATAATTCACAAACGTAATTTTAGATACAGGCGAATCTACGAACATTATTTCCAACTGTTTATTTAAAAAAGTTTCGAATACATTAAAAGTACCAGTGTTTCCAACGGAAAATTGTAAAAACATGACAGTATTAAGTGGCAGACGCAAATACCTGTTATCATTAGCGATGTCACAATAAATTGTACGTTCTTAATCGTTGACAAGTCAATTGCATTTTACGTATGGAAGTTTTCCGGCAGTATAAAGTAAACACCGACATAGGCAGTGGACTTTACTATTTCCGAGTGGGCAGTCGTAGTGTGAAGGTCAATCTTGTAAAATCAACTATAGAGCGTAATGGCCAATTACAGGAACAAGCTGAAGTAAAATTAATGTACCTACATGTGTTATTGATAGACATTCGTTTCCTCGAACTATTAGACACAAAAATAATTAACGAACAGGCTGCAAACAAGATGGGAGGAAAATCCACTTGTCTTCCAGAAACTCAACAAAACAAATTAGCACATCTTATTTATGAATACCAAGACATTTTTAGAAAACAGCCGACAGTAATTAAATATAATTAATGCATAATGGAAGTCTAGCCCCATAAAACATATGCGATTCCATGGCTAAAGAAGGAAGCGGTTCGCAATGAAATAGATTTGAAGGGTTCTGTGGAAAGTGATAGAACCTTTGCATTCACCCTACTGCACTTCCATCCTAGCTGTCTGCAGACCTGACGGATCAGTGAGATTAGTACTTGATTAATTAGATCATCGTACCCATATGCAGTAGGCCATAAAACTTAGATGAGCAATTGCTTAAATGCCATCGAATGAAGTATTTGACATTAGTCGATCTGAAAGCTTCGTATTGGCAGATAGCCCTGCATAGTGACAGTAGAAAATATACCGTGTTCATTCATGCGGGCAGGAGCTATCAGTTCCAACTACTGCCATTAGGGATTAATGTGAGTGCCGGTGTGTTTATAGAGGCTTTAGAAAGAGTTTTGAGTCCAGAACCATCAGAATAGTGACGTTATATGTAGACGATCTGTTGATAGCAACGGAGACTTGGCAAGAAATGTAGAATTGTTGCACAAAGTGTTCAATAAGTTCCGAGAATATGACGTAACAGCAAATATTAAGAAGTCCGAAATCTGAAGAGACCGAATAAAACTTTTAGGCCACATATTTCACCAGACGGAATTTTACCGTATCCAAACAAGCTCGATGCCATAAAAAATCTTCCCTCGCCACAAACACGTGAATAATTGAAGGTTTTTCTAGAGGTCACGTCATTTTTTCGAAAATTCGTGCCCAAACACTTACTGTATAGTGATACCATATTCAACCGCTTAAGAGAAAAAAAACACACAGGGTTGTGGACAGAAACATATGGGGAAGATTTCGAAAAAAAGAAACATGCAGTCATAAACGCACCCATTTTGAAGCATCAGGACATGAACAACTTTAGTTTTAGCCTCATGTCAGGGATTAGTCTCTTGTCTGTTCCAGTTAGTAAATGACAATGGAGAACAGAAGATAAACGTAATTAGCTTTGCCAGTAGGACTTCAATGGAATGCGAGAGGACCAATTCGGCAACTGAACTTGAAGCGTTAGCTGTAGTGTGGGCATTCCGGAAGTTCCAGTACTGTCTGTGGGGAAGGCATACACGAGTGTTTTGTGACCATCAAGCATTATCGTTTATACTCACATGTAAATTGCTGCACAAACGGATTGCGCGTTGGTGTTTATTCCTCTAGGAATTTGATTTCGAGGTAGTTTACATCAAGGTTGAAGAGAATGTAATTGCCTATGCGTTATCGCGCTTGCCACAAGGCTTGAGCGAGCTCAATTAATTCATCGAGCAGACTTCCGATTTTAGAGTTTTTCTGATGCATGATGGCACATTTCAGCTATATTACAGGAATATGTGTAAAGAGATGCGCAAACTACAAAAGGAGGACAATAGATGGAGACAAATTATACAGAAAGTGTAGTCAGATGACAACAGTACATTGAAATTATATTACACATTTTCAAACGATATTCTTATCTACAGGCGCAATCCACAATCCAACACCCGGTGTGTGTGCATCCCGGAAGAATACATAGACAATTTGATAAGACACACATAGAGTATGGGACGCTATGGGGTATCAAAATGTTCAACGAAAATATCGACGTATTGCTACTTCCCGAATCTCAGACGCAGGATTGAACAAATATTTTAAAAAGTGTACAATATGTCAGAAGGTTAAACATCTTAATAGATCTTGTTTGGACGTATTACACCTCATCATTCCAACTGGACCAAGAAAACTAGTTTCCGTGGACGCAACAAGACCATATCCTCGAGCTAGGGGAGGAGTTAGATTCGTGATCGCATTTTATGATGTCTTTACAAAACACTTAAAAATGTATGCTGTAAAAACAGTCATGTCTGGACTAATAATCAGAAGCATGATGGAAGATTACATACCACGAGTAGGTAAACCTAAAATCATATTAACTGATAAAGAAACAAAATTCACTAGTAATAAATTTAAAAGATTTCTCGAATCTCTAAACATAAAACATATATTAGTATCCAGATTTCAATCAGAATCGAGCCCGATTGAGAGAAAATTTAAGGTATTTCATCGCTTTATAAGAACTTATATACCAAATAAGCAGACAATATGGGTAGAAAACCTAGCCCCATTTCAGCATATTGTAAATAATTTAATTCATATTTCAACATGGTATACACCTAAAGAGTTAATGTTTCAAGGCACAGAACTTGACAAATGGGCTAAATCTTCACGTAAATTAGGCTCAAAAAACAACACTAGACGAAAAGGTACGTCAAGCATTATTACAGATGGAAGAACAAGCAGAAATAAGGAGGAAACAGTTCAACAAAAAGACAAAAAAGGTTAAAGAATTTAACATTTGGCAGGAAACACTTTTACGTACCCACTCAAAGTCCTCTAAAATTAAGGAATTAAACAAAAATTGGGAGTTATTGTATGCCGGTCCTTTCATTAGAACAGACAAGCCTTACCCAGGATGTTTTCTGTTAGGTACCACACGCACTGGTTATACCCTCACAAATATATCAGGGAATTTTTCCATTAAATGTCATATGTTGTATTATTAAAACAGAAAATATACAACATTTTATCACATAGTAAAAATATTGTCAAGGGCATAAGAAAATTGCGAACAAGAAAGAAATATTCTAAGACTTGTGTTCCTAGTTTAAAAATTACATTGAAAAAGACAGTCAGTTAGTGAAAAACATGCGTTAAACCAGAAAACGTAACTGAAGTTTCTATTACACATGGGAACTGGTAACGAACTGGGGCATATGCCAGCGTTAAAACGCATAGTTAACCACACCTAATTAAACATGTGTTACTATGAGTCTCAACACTACAAAATGAACCAAAGGGTACTTTTGTAGTCTAACTCAGTTACTCAAGAGAGAGGAACAATGATAAATTAGCGCGAGGGTTAGAGTTTGTTCGCTTGAGCCAGGCAACAAACCGCGCGTCAAAGTTGTGGGAGGAAATCTTCCCCCCTCCCCTGTCCGGTCAGCTGAGGGCATGCAAAGCACGAAGGTGCATGCACGGTCGAGTCAAGACGACACGTGACCCACGTTGCACGCTGGCGGCCATCACGATTTATATGCGCTCAGCCATGGGACACAAGGGCGCATGCGCAGTATATTTAAAAGTTTTGCCACTACACCTACTATGAGCTACAGTGATGGAACGTCATTTAAAAGCAAGAAAATACAACAGGACATAAGCATTGCAAATGGTAGCTTAGAAAGTTTAGTTTATAAGCTTGTACTCTGTAGAATTAGGTGGACATGAAGGTACAGTCGTGGACAAAACGAGCGAGACCCCTCACCTTTTCGTTATGCTGATCCGCACAGCTTTAGAGTCTGCTACACAGCATAACAGGCAAGGCGACGAAGTGCTACCAACATACTATGCACAAGCGTGAAACTGAAAAACTTTCCGAACTTTGTCAGACTGTTTTCAATCATGAGTAAGACTATATTAATGCTGATTAGTGTGTTAAACACAATAGGTAAATATAAGATATAAATGAAAGAAGAAACGCTAATGAGTATGAACTGTATTGATAAAAATGAATTTCAGCTTATCGAGATAACAGCAATGTTTTAGGAAGACAAAGTACCCCAGATCGTTACGGATTAGCAAAATATTATGTGCATTCGCGCGCGAAACGGTCTGTGTCAACATTCATACCAGTCATACTGGATTACCGTTGCCGACCTACCATGAAAGTGTGCAAATTTAGCAATGTGTGAAGATTCATAAAAAAATCAGTTAAAAATCATTCAGTGCCACACTTAAGTCAATTCAATTATTGACAGAAGCGGAAAAAGTAGGCAGTAACAAGTATAAAATTCTACAAGAGTTTCACATTGACATCCACAGGTCGCCGATACAGAAAAAAGGTAGCAATAAAAAGTACTGGGACGCGAGAATTCTTAAAATTTCTTTACTGACAGCCTATCTGCCTCCATCGAGATTAAAACCGAAAACAAACCAGACCTCCCTTGCAGTAGCAAACACCTTTCACTACGCTAGCAGACAACCAAGGCAAACAGCCCTCTACTATTACCCGAGACAGGAATAATCCGGCAATTTCGCAATGAAACTGGCACAATGATCTGCAGTTTATGTTACTTAGAGCTTTGTGGACTCGAAAACCTGAATTTTCTACCTTTATGTGACCGCTTATGTGACAATCATTCGGGATGTTTATCGAAATAACCCCCCCCCCCCCCCCATGAACCATGAACCTTGCCGTTGGTGGTGTAACAACTATAACGGCTTCTGATACCAAATGTAACAGTTGTGATACTAAATGTGGCACTTCTGTCACTAAATGTAACTGGGTTTTCTCTTTTGATGCAAGTCAATTGTCAGGATGAGCATTCTAAAGCATTCTGTCAGGGTGAAAATATTAAATAAATTAACTTTTCTCTCTTAACAACATGTGGGCAGGGTGGGTTCTTCCTTGGCTCGGGTATGAGGTCGAATGAAACATCATTTTTACATAAGATAACTTTTATTGAAGATTTGTACAACTGTATCTTACGGGATGTTCTGGTTCGGAGAGCGGCAGCTGTGTCGTTTGTGAAGTCTCCTGCTGCGGCAGCGGCGGCGGCGGCGGCGGCGGCGTCTGATTACGCGTAGCGGTGTGTATCTCGTGTCGCTGTCTCGCTCAGTTGACTGGAGAAGCGCAGCGCGAGGTGGCCCGTTTAATTATTGCGAGCGAAATCGTGCATCGGATGATATCTTGGGTGTCGCGTCCCAGTGTTTCTCTTCTCTATGCGGCCGCGTGTGTTGTGCGTCGACCAGCGGAGCGGCGCGGCGGGGGAAGGCCAGTGTCCCGGACTCGAACCACGGACTTCCGCTTGCCAGTCTTCGGCTGTCAGGTCTTCATCCCAGCTCACAGGTGACTACTGATGTGAGGCCGTCTCCTTCCCGTCCTCACGAGTCACCCGGGTATGTAAAAACCAGACTTCAAATACCTTTTAACTTCTGTCTTCTGGCGCAGCGACTGCTGTTTGCTATTCCATTACAGCGGCGGACTTGGTTCGTCTGTGCATGATGCAGACTCTTCTTGCATGACGGTCTTCAGCACCGAAACTGACTGAAAACTACTGCTACTCTTCTTTTCTTCCTTCGTCTCTCGTCTTCGTCTCCGTCTCCGTCTCCGTCTTCATCTGACTTCATCTGTCTGACCCACTGCGTCTCGCGTATTTATTCACTTCAGTTTACTGGAGGTGAACGACTTCACGGTCATTGCCTCGTCTGTCACGTTGAAAAGCTTCTCGAAGAATCTTCTTAACGTCGGTCGTTGGCTCTTGGAATGTAGGTGAGGGCCTTTGATCACATGTGACGACTGAGAAACACGTGAGCCGGTCATTGCCTCTTCTGTCACGTTGAAAAGCTTCTCGAAGAATCTTCTTAACGTCGGTCATTGGCTCTTGGGATGTAGGCGAGGGCCTTTGCTCACATACGACAACTGAGAAACACGTGAGCCGGTCGGGCGATGCCCTGACGGCTGAATCGACAGCGCCCGCTTATGTGGAAGTTGCTGACTTCATGGTCATTGTCTCTTCTGTTCTGCTGTTCGGCCCGCTGCTTGCGAGTATGTAACTCTCAAAACTAAACCAAGTTTTTCATTTATATTCTAATTTCTAGTTCACTTTGATTTCACTAATTTATTTACTTAAGTAGCACTCAACATTCCTCCACCCTTCGGAGAAATTCGCCCTCGAATTTACCACTCAACATTCCTCCACTCTTCACACGGCAAAAGCACTAACATAAGCAATGAAAACTCTCGACTTAGAAGATTACACACGCTTCACATTAAGTATGTTGAAAATACTTTATCACTTTACTAAAGCACTGTACGCTCATGAATCACATAGTTCACACATAAATGGTTATAATAAGTGTAACAAATCTTGATGACTATGAATAAACAAAAAATAGATTATTCACTTTGAAAGTTACCTAGCAACACCTGTTTAATCTACCCTATATGAATGCAAAAATATTTATTCTACAGTATTGTTTACTTTAACATAAGACTGTTTAGTAAAGAGTGAATTACAATAAACAAAATTAATACACTAATGCTCAAAAGTAACCACTGAAGTACACCAGTTAAGAGTGTGGTTTCCAGGTAACAGGGATTTGATGAAGTGGTATATTATTATTTGGCTTCTTTTTTCGTCTTAGATAAAAGAAAACTGTACAAAGTAGAAACACCAACACAAAGGTTCCAGATATACCCGTTCCTAGCATTATAATTTTAGTTTTGTGTTCACCTTTTAATTTTAAAACATGTTGCATCATAACATTGGCATCAATTTTGCCTTGTGTGAGTTTATGAACATATCTAATGGCTTCAGAAGGGAACTGTCAAGGGAGTCATGGACGTAGGATAGGTTTTATGTAGGAAATGCTTGCATGGCGTTTTCTGAAAAAAGCAAACAACATGGTTATGAACCTACCAATCTCGTAAAAACAAAAACAAAGAAAAGAAGGAATACATTGTTAACTACAAGATCTACATGTTTCTACGTTCAACTTTTCTTTCTTAGAAAATAAACCATTATCATGTATTAATTATTTACATTTGTATATTATCCACAGTCTACTAAGATTCCACTAGGACATTCGTACTCTTGGTCGAAGATTGTATGGTGCCATGTCTGTATGTTGTGCTGGCGTGGCCACTCTTTTTCCTTTACGGGAACTTCCTCCACCCTTCGGAAAAGCAGACACTATTGTTGAAGGAATTACATCTGGGGCGCCCTTAAAAGGTTTTAAACGACTTGCATGGACAATGGTAGTTCGGGTGGGCAGTTGCAATTTAACGTTGACTGGTGACGTGATCTCAATAATTTGATAAGGACCTCTGTAGTTTGTTACAAATTTCTTCGTTTTTCCTTTAGCAATATAAGGAGTTGAAACCATAACCCACTGACCTATTTTGTAATTTGGATATTTAGCTTGGGTATTACCTAATCTTTCCTGTCGTTCCAAAGCCTTTGTATTAGATTTTTGAACCTTTTTCCATACATCCTTCATCATTCGACTGAAATCTCTTACTGTTTCTCCGACTTTTCCGTTTTTCTGCCTGATTACATCAAAAGGGGACGGCATTTTTCTGCCATAGACCACTTCATAAGGTGACATGCCAGTTGCTTCATGCGTTTTGGCGTTGTATACCGACACGATTATTGGTAAATACGTATCCCAATTAGAATGTTGTTCGTTAATATAATAACTAAGCATCTTGCCAATTGTCCGATGAACTCTTTCTGTGCGCCCGTTGCACTGAGGGTGTAACGGAGTTGTGCGTAATTTACGTATTTTTAGTAAGTGGCAAAGCTGTTTCATTAGTTCAGACATAAAATTAGATCCCTGATCTGTGATAATAGCTTCAGGTACGCCAAATTTAAGTATCCAGTTGTTAACTAAAGCTTGGGCAACTGTATTTGCTTGCTGATCTGGGAGACTCACCATAGCTAGATAGCGTGAAAAGTGATCTATAATTGTAAGAACATATTTATTACCAGCAGGTGTTTTATGAAATGGCCCGTAGAGATCGACTCCGCAGATTTGAAATGGACATGAAGCCTCGGGGAGCCTCTGTAAGGGTATTTTTGAACGAGAAAGTTCCGCTCGTTGTGCGCACGCAATGCAATTACGAACGTACTGCGCAACATCCTGCTTTCTGGTTTGCCACCAAAATCGCTCTGCTACACGTCTTTCGGTTGTCCGCTGTCCACCGTGTCCTGCAAGGATATGATCATGGGCCTCTGCCATTATTTCTTGTCTAAGGTGTAGGGGAACAACAATTCGCGGTCCAAGTTTTGTTTTACGGCATAATACACCATCTTCAAAGCAAAATTGTTTTTGAGTTGCGTATTTTTTGCATTCTGTATCCTCATCTTGTGCCTTTCTCCAGTCCTCAGTATCTCGGCCTGTTGCTTCCAAAAGTGCTATTTTCCGACTTAGACAATCTGCATTTGTGTGTTTTTTGCCTGGTTTATGGATAACTTCGAAATCCATTTCGGAAAGACATAGGGCCCAACGCGTGAGACGACTAGATGGATCCTTTAATCCAAGCAACCATTTTAAAGCTGCGTGGTCTGTAATGACCTTGAATTTCCTACCGTACAAGTAGCATTTAAAGTATTTGATACCATAAATAACACTTAACAATTCTTTCTCCGTTGTGGAATAATTTCTTTCTGCTGTTGTTAGTTGTCTCGAAGCGTAGGCTATGGGGTGTTCCGCGCCATTAATATTCTGACTCAAAACAACTCCTACTTAATGACCACTTGCGTCACAAGATAAAATAAATTCTTTATTATAATCTGGATAGGCTAATACTGGACTGTGTGTTAACTTATCTTTAAGGGTTTGAAATGCTAATTCACAATCTTCAGACCAATGAAATTTTGCACCCTTTTTCAATAATTGGGTTAAGGGTCGGGCAATTTCAGCGAAATTTTGAACATATTTCCGGTAGTACGATGCGAGACCAATGAAACTTTGTACTTCCTTAACGCGTTGTGGTGTTGGGAAGTCCTTAACCGCCGAAATTAATCGAGGATCTGTTTTAATTCCTTTTTCACTAATGACGTGCCCTAGGTATGTAACCTCTGTCAATGCAAAAGTACATTTTTCCATATTTAATGTTAATTTAGCTTTTCTAAGTCTCTGAAAAACATTACGCAGACGCACAGCATGTTCATTAATGTCTTTGGAGAATACAATAATATCGTCTAAATACACACAACATTGTTGAGTTTTGAGTCCTCGCAATACTCCATCGAGTAGTCTTTGAAAAGTTGCTGGTGCATTTTTCAAACCGAACGGCATTCTTTTAAATTGCCAATGGCCTCCAGGGGTAGAAAATGCTGTTTTATGCCTATCTTCAGGAGCAACTTCCAATTGATGATATCCACTACGTAGATCGATTGTTGAAAAGTATTTACTGTTACCCAAACTGTCAATGATATCTGTAATGTTTGGAAGAGGATAAACATCTGAGATAGTTTGTTTGTTAAGGTGTCTGTAGTCACAACAAAATCTATATCGTTTCGTACCGTCGGGAGACTTCTTTGGAATAATTACGATATTTGAATTATAAGGCGAATCAGAATATTCTATAATTCCATCTTTTAGATGCTGTTCTAAAAATTCATCCAGTACTGGCTGTAAGTGATGCGCAACTCTATAAGGCTTCCTATAAACTGGGGGGCTATTTCCTGTTGGGATCCTATGCTGTGTGATATCTGTTGCTGGCAGTGGACCTTCTGCATTAAATAAATCTTGAAACTCAACTAAAACTGCTTCTATCGTGTCTCTATCATTTCCTTTCAAATGCTCAATCTTCTGGCGTAATGCGGTTTTATAGGCGTCTGGTTTCTGACCATCGTTAATATCTAACCAAATGAAATCTTCTTCTTCAAAAGTACTGACTGTAGCTACTAATATTCCCTTATGCAACTCTTTGTCCTCCACTCCGAAATTGTCAATATGTACCGGTACTTTTCTTTCTCCCTAACCTCTTGAACCCGTACAACACTCCTACGTACAAAACAATGTGATACATCTAATTCCTCATTTTCCTCTAAAGGCTCTATTAGACATACTGTATCTGTAGGTACTTCGGGGTCAACGGTCATCCAGACAAGTTTTCCTGAGCCAGATGGTATCTGATCCCGCGAATCAACCTTCAAGGACGTTGCACGCAGTATAGTTGATTTCGCCTTCCGGTTAGGGAAATCTTGCGGCAGCGGGCCCTTTGCAGCGGTGTCACCTAGCTAAAACACTATTCCGCTAAGTTCTACAGTTTGCTGTCTGAGGTCGATTTTAGCGTGATGTTTATTCAGGAAATCCAGTCCTAGGATCACGTCGTACCCGTCAGTTACTTTTGTTACCACTTCTACATCTTCTTGAAATTGTACACCGTGAATATAGAAAATCAATGATGTACATCCTAATGACTTCACTGTACCTCCTCCTACTCCACTCAATCTATACCTTGGAGGGTCATATTTCTTTTCTCCAATACATTCATTACTTACTATTGATACGTTTGCGCCTGTATCCACTAGTATCCTTGCCTCTTTATCCTGTATGGTAGCAGATAACCAGCATTCCGCCTTCACATTAGCCTTAATGGCATGAAATTTTATTGGGAACGCCTGGCGGCGGTTCCGACATTCCCGTTGGAGTTTAACTGATTTCTATTTCCAAAAACTTTCTTAGACCTGCATTCCTTGAATGTGTGACCTATTCTTTGACAATTAGTGCATTGAGGTTGTCTGCAGTTTTTTGCTATATGTCCCTGTCGATCGCACCTAAAACATCGTACTTCTGCTGAAAATACATTTCGCTTCTCCTTGTATCTGGTGGCAATGTCTATTTCTTCGAAAGCTGTCGCCACAGATACAGCTTCCGCTAAATTTTTAGGAAACTCTGCCCTGACACGACGGGAAGTTTCAGGAGGTAACCCACGTAAAAATGTATCCAGAGCTCTATCTTCTGCCTCTTGTAAAATAACTTTATTTGCTTCATCACTAGTTGTCAACTGATAGGTGTTAATATTAACTTTTCTAATCCTATCTACAAAGCTTTCTAACGACTCGTTTTGCCTCTGAGTGATAGTGTTTAATTGTTCCCTATAAAATCTACAGCTGTTCTGTTTTTGAAAACGTTTAAGCAATCCTTTCTTCAATTCCTCAAATGTTGGAGCATTCCGTAATTCTTCATGGTATAAGACGTGTGCTTTAGCCTCTCCTGTCAATCTTAACTTTGTCATTTGTAAGAGCTGTTCATCTGACCATGATCCTAACTTTGCAGCTGCTACTAAATCATCAAAAAAGGCTGTTATGTCCTCGCCGGGTTTACCTGAAAAAGGAGTTACTAAGGCTGCTGCTGAGGAATCTAGGGTGGGAGGGATTGAACTGGTTTGCCTAACCTCACTCAACTGTTTAAATAATGCATTATTATCACTTTTAAGCTGTGCTATTTGATTAACTAAGATCTGAATAGCTTCATCAGTAGAAACCGCTTGTGGTGCTGACTCTGACTTTGTACGATTTCGTGTCATCATTTTACAAACTATTAGTTACACAATATTACCATACTGAATTCAAAAGATGTTTAAATATTTTCGACAAGCCCTTAAAATCATGAGAGAAAATACACTTCTAAATAAAGAAAATATTACGACTGCTGTGCAAACCTCTATCCTTTCACACATTAAACAATACTAACTGTGAACCTTTAGTGACTGTCATTCACACCTCATATTGAGCCAAGGGTTTTTTCTCTGACACCAAATGTAACAACTATAACGGCTTCTGATACCAAATGTAACAGTTGTGATACTAAATGTGGCACTTCTGTCACTAAATGTAACTGGGTTTTCTCTTTTGATGCAAGTCAATTGTCAGGATGAGCAATCTAAAGCATTCTGTCAGGGTGAAAATATTAAATAAATTAACTTTTCTCTCTTAACAACATGTGGGCAGGGTGGGTTCTTCCTTGGCTCGGGTATGAGGTCGAATGAAACATCATTTTTACATAAGATAACTTTTATTGAAGATTTGTACAACTGTATCTTACGGGATGTTCTGGTTCGGAGAGCGGCAGCTGTGTCGTTTGTGAAGTCTTCTGCTGCGGCAGCGGCGGCGGCGGCGGCGGCGGCGTCTGATTACGCGTAGCGGTGTGTATCTCGTGTCGCTGTCTCGCTCAGTTGACTGGAGAAGCGCAGCGCGAGGTGGCCCGTTTAATTATTGCGAGCGAAATCGTGCATCGGATGATATCTTGGGTGTCGCGTCCCAGTGTTTCTCTTCTCTATGCGGCCGCGTGTGTTGTGCGTCGACCAGCGGAGCGGCGCGGCGGGGGAAGGCCAGTGTCCCGGACTCGAACCACGGACCTCCGCTTGCCAGTCTTCGGCTGTCAGGTCTTCATCCCAGCTCACAGGTGACTACTGATGTGAGGCCGTCTCCTTCCCGTCCTCACGAGTCACCCGGGTATGTAAAAACCAGACTTCAAATACCTTTTAACTTCTGTCTTCTGGCGCAGCGACTGCTGTTTGCTATTCCATTACAGCGGCGGACTTGGTTCGTCTGTGCATGATGCAGACTCTTCTTGCATGACGGTCTTCAGCACCGAAACTGACTGAAAACTACTGCTACTCTTCTTTTCTTCCTTCGTCTCTCGTCTTCGTCTCCGTCTCCGTCTCCGTCTTCATCTGACTTCATCTGTCTGACCCACTGCGTCTCGCGTATTTATTCACTTCAGTTTACTGGAGGTGAACGACTTCACGGTCATTGCCTCGTCTGTCACGTTGAAAAGCTTCTCGAAGAATCTTCTTAACGTCGGTCGTTGGCTCTTGGAATGTAGGTGAGGGCCTTTGATCACATGTGACGACTGAGAAACACGTGAGCCGGTCATTGCCTCTTCTGTCACGTTGAAAAGCTTCTCGAAGAATCTTCTTAACGTCGGTCATTGGCTCTTGGGATGTAGGCGAGGGCCTTTGCTCACATACGACAACTGAGAAACACGTGAGCCGGTCGGGCGATGCCCTGACGGCTGAATCGACAGCGCCCGCTTATGTGGAAGTTGCTGACTTCATGGTCATTGTCTCTTCTGTTCTGCTGTTCGGCCCGCTGCTTGCGAGTATGTAACTCTCAAAACTAAACCAAGTTTTTCATTTATATTCTAATTTCTAGTTCACTTTGATTTCACTAATTTATTTACTTAAGTAGCACTCAACATTCCTAAAACTTCTTCGTCTCTTCTCTCCGTCTCCGTCTTCATCTGACTTCATCTGTCTGACCCACTGCGTCTCGCGTATTTATTCACTTCAGTTTACTGGAGGTGAACGACTTCACGGTCATTGCCTCGTCTGTCACGTTGAAAAGCTTCTCGAAGAATCTTCTTAACGTCGGTCGTTGGCTCTTGGAATGTAGGTGAGGGCCTTTGATCACATGTGACGACTGAGAAACACGTGAGCCGGTCATTGCCTCTTCTGTCACGTTGAAAAGCTTCTCGAAGAATCTTCTTAACGTCGGTCATTGGCTCTTGGGATGTAGGCGAGGGCCTTTGCTCACATACGACAACTGAGAAACACGTGAGCCGGTCGGGCGATGCCCTGACGGCTGAATCGACAGCGCCCGCTTATGTGGAAGTTGCTGACTTCATGGTCATTGTCTCTTCTGTTCTGCTGTTCGGCCCGCTGCTTGCGAGTATGTAACTCTCAAAACTAAACCAAGTTTTTCATTTATATTCTAATTTCTAGTTCACTTTGATTTCACTAATTTATTTACTTAAGTAGCACTCAACAGTGGGAAGGCTTGCGTGCCTCAGCGATACAGATAGCCGTACCGTAGGTACAACCACAACGGAGGGGTATCTCTTGAGAGGCCAGACAAACGTGTGGTTTCTGAAGAGGGGCAGCAGCCTTTTCAGTAGTTGCAAGGGCAACAGTCTGGATGATTGACTGATCTGGCCTTGTAACAATAACCAAAACGGCCTTGCTGTGCTGGTACTGCGAACGGCTAAATGCAAGGGGAAACTACGGCTGTAATTTTTCCCGAGGGCATGCAGCTTTACTGTATGATTAAATGATGATGGCGTCCTCTTGGGTAAAATATTCCTGAGGTAAAATAATCCCCCATTCGGATCTCCGGGCGGGAACTACTCAAGAGGATGTCGTTATCAGGAGAAAGAAAACTGGCGTTCTACGGATCGGAGGGTGGAATGTCAGGTCCCATAATCGGGCAGGTTGGTTAGAAAATTTTAAAGGGAAATGGATAGGTTAAAGTTCGATATAGTGGGAATTAGTAAAGTTCGGTGGCAGGAGGAACAAGACTTCTGGTCAGGTGACTACAGGGTTATAAACACAAAGTCAAATAGGGGTAATGCAGGAGTAGGTTTAATAATGAATAGGAAAATAGGAACGCGGATAAGCTACTACAAGCAGCTTAGTGAACGCATTATTGTGGCCAAGATAGATACGAAGCCCACAACTACTACAGTAGTACAAGTTCATATGCCAACTAGCTTTGCAGATGATGAAGAAATTGATGAAATGTATGATGAAATAAAAGAAATTATTCAGATAGTGAAGAGAAACGAAAATTTAATAGTCATGGGTGACTGGAATTCGAGTGTAGGAAAAGGGAGAGAAGGAAACGTAGTAGGTGAATATGGATTGGGGCTAAGAAATGAAAGAGGAAGCCGCCTGGTAGAATTTTGCACAGAGCACAACTTAATCATAGCTAACACTTGGTTTAAGAATCATGATAGAAGGTTGTATACATGGAAGAACCCTGCAGATACTAAAAGGTATCAGATACATTATATAATGGTAAGACAGAGATTTAGGAACCAGGTTTTAAATTGTAAGTCATTTCCAGGTGCAGATGTGGACTCTGACCACAATCTATTGGTTATGACCTGTAGATTAAAACTGAAGAAACTGCAAAAAGGTGGGAATTTAAGGAGATGGAACCTGGATAAACTGAAAGAACCAGAGGTTGTACAGAGTTTCAGGGAGAGCATAAGGGAACAATTGACAGGAATGGGGGAAAGAAATACAGTAGAAGAAGAATGGGTAGCTTTCAGGGATGAAGTAGTGAAGGCAGCAGAGGATCAAGTAGGTAAAAAGACGAAGGCTAGTAGAAATCCTTGGGTAACAGATGAAATATTGAATTTAATTAATGAAAGGAGAAAATATAAAAATGCAGTAAATGAAGCAGGCAAAAAGGAATACAAACGTCTCAAAAATGAGATCGACAGGAAGTGCAAAATGGCTAAGCAGGGATGGCTAGAGGACAAATATAAGGATGTAGAGGCTTATCTCACTAGGGGTAAGATACTGCCTACAGGAAAATTAAAAATCCTTTGGAGATAAGAGAACCACTTGTATGAACAACAAGAGCTCAGATGGAAACCCAGTTCTAAGCAAAGAAGGGAAAGCAGAAAGGTGGAAGGAGTATATAGAGGGTCTATACAAGCCCGATGTACTTGAGGACAATATTATGGAAATGGAAGAGGATGTTGATGAAGATGAAATGAGACATACGATACTGCGTGAAGAGTTTGACAGAGCACTGAAAGACCTGAGTCGAAACAAGGCCCCCGGAGTAGACAACATTCCATTGGAACTACTGACGGCCTTGGGAGAGCCAGTCCTGACAAAATTCTACCATCTGGTGAGCAAGATGTATGAAACAGGTGAAATACCCTCAGACTTCAAGAAGAATATAATAATTCCAATCCCAAAGAAAGCAGGTGTTAGATGTGAGAATTACCGAACAATCAGTCTAGTAAGCCACAGCTGCAAAATACTAACACGAATTCTTTACAGACGAATGGAAAAGCTAGTAGAAGCCGACCTCGGGGAAGATCAGTTTGGATTCCGTAGAAATACTGGAACACGTGAGGCAATACTGACCTTACGACTTATCTTAGAAGAAAGGTTAAGGAAAGGCAAACCTACGTTTCTAGCATTTGTAGACTAAGAGAAAGCTTTTGACAATGTTGACTGGAATACTCTCTTTCAAATTCTAAAGGTGGCAGGGGTACAATACAGGGAGCGAAAGGCTATATGCAATTTGTACAGAAACCAGATGGCAGTTATAAGAGCCGAAGAGCATGAAAGGGAAGCAGCGGTTGGGAAGGGAGTAAGACAGGGTTGTAGCCTCTCCCCGATGTTATTCAATCTGTATATTGAGCAAGCAATAAAGGAAACAAAAGAAAAATTCGGAGTAGGTATTAAAATCCATGGAGAAGAAATAAAAACCTTGAGGTTCGCCGATGACATTGTAATTCTGTCAGAGACAGCAAAGGACTTGGAAGAGCAGTTGAACGGAATTGATGGTGTCTTAAAGGGAGGATATAAGATGAACATCAACAAAAGCAAAACGAGGATAATGGAATGTAGCCGAATTAAGTCGGGTGATGTTGAGGGTATTAGATTAGGAAATGAGACACTTAAAGTAGTAAAGGAGTTTTGCTATTTGGGGAGCAAAATAACTGATGATGGTCGAAGTAGAGAGGATATAAAATGTAGACTGGCAATGGCAAGGAAAGCGTTTCTGAAGAAGAGAAATTTGTTAACATCGAGTATAGATTTAAGTGTCAGGAAGTCATTTCTGAAAGTATTTGTATGGAGTGTAGCCATGTATGGAAGTGAAACATGGACGGTAAATAGTTTGGACAAGAAGAGAATAGAAGCTTTCGAAATGTGGTGCTACAGAAGAATGCTGAAGATTAGATGGGTAGATCACATAACTAATGGGGAGGTACTGAATAGGATTGGGGAGAAGAGGAGTTTGTGGCACAGCTTAGGCAGAAGAAGGGATCGGTTGGTAGGACATGTTCTGAGGCATCAAGGGATCACCAATTTAGTATTGGAGGGCAGCGTGGAGGGTAAAAATCGTAGAGGGAGACCAAGAGATGAATACACTAAGCAGATTCAGAAGGATGTAGGTTGCAGTAGGTACTGGGAGATGAAGAAGCTTGCACAGGATAGAGAAGCATGGAGAGCTGCATCAAACCAGTCTCAGGACTGAAGACCACAACAACAACACATCGAAATAACAAAATACCGTTATTAGCGAGTAAATTTAGTACAATAATTCAGCACCTCGCCAGAAAATAAAGGGCTACATAGCTGCTACAATGTTTAGAATTCTCCATTAGACTCGCCACAGCCAGAAAACGTTCATTAGCCTAAGTGTTTCTTAAGCTAGCTAGCACTGGGAATGCTCGCACTTCTAAAAAGCGGTGGCATTAATACTGGGATCTGAATTATCACGTGTATAGGCAAATCGAATTTATTTGCTTTCCTTTAAGCGTGATTTGGATCGAAAGCTTAGCTACGATTAATATGCTGATGTATCGACAGCAACTAGAACATTTCTAATAAAGAGTAGGGGGAATTATTTATGAGGCCCTCATCTTCAGTAATTGTGGTAGCTGTTTTCGTTGTTAGGATTTCGTCACCTAAATCGGTAAAAAAGGAACCCTACTAGTCTCACATTCTTGACCGTCTATCTGTCTACCCATCCTTTAAAACCTCTTTATCTCGAGTACGGGTAGACATAATAAGCGGAAATGTTTTGCACTTCCTGCGGTTTACGGTCCCTTGGTGGTGTAAAAAAGTGAGCTTCTTTAATTTATATCTTACATTTACGTGTTGTGTTTAACATACTAATCAGTATTAATATACTCTTACACATGATTGAAAACAGTCTGACAAAGTTCGGATAGTTTTTCAATTTCACGCCTGTGCATAGTATGTTGGTAGCACTTCGTCGCCTTGCCTGTTATGCTGTGTAGCAGCTTTTAAAGCTGTGCGGATCAGCATAACTAAAAGGCGAGTTGTCTCGCTCGTTTTGTCTACGACTGTACGTATTGGTCATTGACGGTATTTTATGCAGAGGAGGCAAGGAAGTACGCTACTCTGCTGCACTGAAAACCAATATTACATAGTATTTAGTGAAATCCTAGAGATAAGGAAGGAGAAAGAAAATAGCACAGTACCAAAAGAATTTATACAGATTCATGAACGGGAAAAAAGGCTATGTACACGAAAACAACACACAGTTACATATAGAAGGAATCTAGCAGCAAATAGTAAGGAAAAGAGATAACACATAAATTTACATTACACAGTAGCGAGCGATTTTCAGAATAACCAACAAGGTAAATACTTGAATTTTGTGATTAAAGAAGCGAATGACAGAAGCTTTGAAATAGGGAAATAAATAAACAGTTCTATGCAACGTGAGTAATCACCATGAACAGCTCTCAAAACAAATACCTACACTTTATCGAGAGAGAAACAAATTGACATTAGTAAGCACATAAAACACTCAGTAAATACGAATATGTAGAATGTATAAGCTATACACCGAGGGTACGTGTAAGAGAGTGAAAACTAAGGAGTATAGGAATAAAATGTGGTATAATCGTGGATTAACTGACCACGAGGCAGTTATGTATGTATGACGAAATATTTAGTTGTAAGTATTATTTGTATGAGGCGACGCTGCTCATCACACTCAAAATTATATTGGAGAATTGAAGGAATGATGCAGGGTACCTAGAGAGGGCCCCCATCAGCTAAGTTTATATTATAGTGGTATATATTTTTTATGTGTGCATGAATGTCAGCGCATATGAATATGTGAGAAGTGAAAAAGGCACTGTACATGTACGGAACAGCTATCCAAGTAAAAGTGGATAGAGGAAAATTAAATTAAAAGACAACATCTTACAAACATGTATACCTAACGCCAAGAAACAACGTAATTAAAGCCGTAAGACGCTACGAGTTTAATAGAAAATACTAAAAAACGGATACACGGTGCAACACTAGCGATACTTTACTCACGTATGCAGAAGGAAGTTGTGAAATACTTTACACACTTGAAACATGAAATTATGAACTGTTTCAAAAATATATCTTTCGAACATATCACTATTTATTTTTACGAAATATCGCCGCTATACGAGAAACAGGTAAATAGTGCGATCGACGACCTGTAAGCAAAAGGAATCGCTTATAAAATAATCTATATACAAAAACGTCATACTGAATTCTATGCTGCACTGAAGCTACGAAAGCAGGATTATTCTTGTACATAGGTTTTAATCACAACCGATGCATTAAAATGTTTATATTTTTTCTCATAATAACACAAGACGCCTTTAAGGGCACTTTAATTGAAGATGATACACGCACTCAAGGGCACGCCGCTATTATGAAACAGCAATAGTAGTTACACAGTGAACTTCAAGATTATGTATTTATAAGTCCATGTTAGCGTAGGATGTTTCATTAGGTAGAATGATTTACAAGCACACCTGAACGTGCTCAAGCACGAAACACTGTACATATTATTTCATGCATTTTTCAGATTTTATACGTAGTAACCGTAGAATACACGTAATCGTTGCCATTACCCTAAGTAGAAGGTAGAAGATTCCCTTCCCATGCTTCAGTGAAGCGGCTACAAGTGTATTCTCTGCACGCTGATTCATGTCGTTGCGTATGAAAAACACGTAACGTACGGTAAACCTTGAAATTACACACGATTTTAAGAATGAAAACACAGGACTCGTTCCTTCTAACTGGTTAATGAAAAAATGTGTGTGTGTCAGGAAAATCCAAGACAAAGAAGCCACAAATTTAGAATTTTGCGTCGATAATTCTACTTGTAATGAACGTAAACAATGTATTGTATGTATTATATTTTATTCCATTGCAGGTAATGTATTTTATATTTTTATGCAAAGTCAAGTGACATACAAGTTTGTAAGTATTTGTGTGCAGTGACCAGACTATCGAGTGGAATGAATCTCGGTACAATATGTAAAAATGGTTAACGTGAAGAAGAAACGTGTAGTGCAAAAGAAAGTTTCGATAGCAATACTCGCGATTAAAGTGGTCTGTTTAGAAATTAAAACAGTGCAAAGTAGCGCTACGTTGCAAGTGTCAGTGAGCCTAAACAAGTGCAAACCAAAAGTGAAGCTTGTATCATCGAACAACCCCGGCCACACAATAATAGAAGAGAATGCCAAGTAAGTTTGACATGGTATGCTTCTTATCTGGAACTGCATCGACGGGATCGTCCTCCACCTCGCACATAGTGTGGTGTGTTCCTCGGGGCACATATTCTTCCGCAGCTCGTGGTCGTGCAGTAGCGTTCTCGCTTCCCATGCCCGGGTTCGCGGGTTCGATTCCCGACGGGGTCAGGGATTTCCTCTGCCTCGTGATGACTGGGTGTTGTGTGCTGTCCTTAGGTTAGTTAGGTTTAAGTAGTTCTAAGTTCTAGGGGACTGATGACCATAGATGTTAAGTCCCATAGTGCTCAGAGCCATTTGAACCATTTTTTGGCACGTATTCAAATGTACCTCTTTGTATCCGGTCTAAGTACTGGAAGGAACTACAAAAAGCCCACGCATACTGAAGCATACGGAAGCCTAGACGGTATCTGCATGCTGGTGCATATTTACTGCACTGACGCTAGCAATCAGCCAACGTTGCCTGCTAACGAACAACTAAACAACCCGGCGCGCGTCCCGCCCCCCCTTCTCCCCCCCCCCCCCCTCACAGAATAAACACAGAAAGCAAGACAAGGACTTAATTTTTACCTCTGATGAGGAAGGAAAAATTCTTAAATAACGTTGTATTCTTTGTGTATTTTATTGTATAAACTTTACTATATGATGTTGTTTTCTCAGTATAAATCAAAAGTTTGTATATTAGGATTAAGGTTTGTAAATACTATCATAAGTACGCCAAAAAACTGACACAAACTCAGTGATACGAAATAATTCACACTGCCATGTAAATGAGACAGTAAAAATGAGATTTGTAAATAAAAGACCCCCAAACCTATCAATTTCCAGGTCGACTAGTGTATCCTGTAAACCAAATAAAATTTTCTAGTTGCAGTATACAGTAGGGGAGGGGGGCAGTTGTAATGACACATTACGACGCAGAGAGATACAGTACTTTAAATTCCGCGGCAAAGATTAAAGTGAGAGAAATATAGAAAATAAACTCTGCAATGTCTATATTTGAATCACTTTTGTTTAGTACTCCAAGAAGTAGCGAAACAGTCTCACTTGTTACCTTGAATATCACGGACGCGTTTTTCTTTTATGTGTGCTGCAGGGCAGCCATATTGTCAGCATTAATGATTTGTGCGACGAGCGTAAGAAAAGTCTTATTGTCTCGTGAATAAAATAGTGAAATATATTCCAGTCATACGAGAATTATTTTAATCGATGTAGCATTCTAGTACTTTGTTCCACCGTCTTTTCTAAAGAAGCCGACGCCGCCTTAGGATGATTCACGATGAACAAAGAGAGGGACATGTATGGCGACCAATGAATTAATTTTGTGGCAGAAAAATTCCACGTTTAAGTTGAGAACTCTGAATAAATTGACAACAACCTAAAACTCCAAATGTTAATTGTAGATGTACATTATATTTCAGGCAAAATTCAATCAGCACTGAATTTGTCCTCATTCAAGGCCAATCATTACAGCCCTTAAAGGCCTTTCAAAAATTCTAAAGTTAAATTTCCATATTCATATTTTTTCCCTTTCAAAAAATCAGCAAATTTAAATTTTTTTATTTATTTCGCCACAAGTGGCAGCAATGCATGTCTCGTCTCTCAAATCTGTGGCACACTATTGGTAAGAGATGTATGGGGAGTGGGTTTTGTAAAGTTTTATCAATTTTACGGTCGATTGCAATATGGATTGTATTCAATCTTTAATCATCAATATATACATGTAAAATATCGAGTGGTCCGCCATTGATTTATTGTGAAAATTACTGTGCCTTCTACTACACATAATCTTGCTCCCAGATTCGCACAACAACTCACTAAATAAGCAAGTAATTGTAGATCCTGCATCTGTCTTTAAAATTCCGTATGACATTATGTATTTGGTCCGCTATTATCAGAATTTACTATTATTATTCTGCATCAACGATATATCTGTTGTAATGTCATTACTAATACATTTCGTGATATCAAATTATTGCATCTAGTTGACCTTACGTGAATGCATACAGAAATAATAAGCCTTGTAATTTCACTGAACCGTGAATTTAATTGAAGTATACAGAAATCCCATCCTATTTCTTGTTAGGAACTGTAAATGTAGTCTAACCGACACCAAAATGTTGTTACTTGGGTCAATTTTGATATCAGCTAAGTAATTAAATTTCATTAAAATGATTAGAATTTCCATTGAACAAGAATGTTAATCAGCAGTTGGAGACATTGGGGCTCTCTTTCTGATGCAGATCCAAGCGGAGCACAGTATTTTTATCAAACTTGGGTTAGGGGCTCATTAGGAATCTCGCATTTAATGGTTTTCCCATGCCAGGATTTATATGCAGAAATCAGCAGTCAGAATTCGCGTTATTTAAAAGCGGAAATTCTGAATATTAAAGTAAAATTTTACTGGCCTTATCTTGAATAATTCATCGCATCGGCACTGAAATAGTTACAGAGACGTTTATAAGTTCACATTTAACATGAAATAATAAAGCAGAAAGGATTAAGCTGAAGTTCTGGCGCAGCTACTAATAAGGATATTTTCAGCTTTCGTACAGTATGTTTGTGCGTGTTGTTCCAGTCAGTCACGACTTGTAGCATTGGTTTGTTAGAATCAGAACTTTGGAGAACTTTTCATTGAGCTTTGTAGTGTTACAAGTTGGACGTGACGAAAACTTGGGATCAGACTTGTGAGAATTAATTTCTCTGGCGAATAAGTTTAGGTGAAAGAAGATGAGGTGCCAGAGTATGACTAGAAGAGAGATGGAAGGGTCTTTTTCAATGAGGAACGTGGCAGTAGGCTACAGTATTCAGGAAATGACCCCAGTGGAAGAATCAGATGGAGTGTTTGCCTGGTGAAATGAAATTACTTAATGTCAGATATCAACATATATTAGCGGATAACGAGTATGTCGAATTCACATTTCCAGTCCAAGGCACAGAATGTAATTGGGGTATAATTGCATATGGAAGACGATGCGAGGAGAGAGTATTTTTCGCTCAGTAATACTGAATGGAGTTAGCGTAGCATGTCAGCAATGTACCCTACTTGTAAAGAGAGTGAACTAGATATCCTTCTTGGCATCATCGTAAAAATGCCCAAGGAATTGAAAGAAAGATATCAGAATCAGGATCAGGTATTGAAAGACGCACAAGAAAGTCAATGAGATATCCAAACACAGCAAACGGTTTTCCGAAAGCTCATTTATGAAACTAAAGAGTTGCTAGGTAGACAATAGGCTCTAATTAGAGAAGTTCTCAATAACACAGCAGCAGAATAGCTAGGTGCTGCGTCGATAGGAGAGTAATATGAGGAGTTTAGAGAAAAGAGGTCACGGGTTCAATATAATAATAATGAACTAACTCAAGAACAAGTTGTGCAGATCCAAGAAGCATCTCAAGATTAACAACTGCGAACTCTTGACTGAAACCACAGTGAATGCGCACAAGGGATCAGATGCAAGGAGCCGTTTATCTGTAATCAGAACGGCCTGGGTACAGAAATTACTTGCGTTCGAGCAGTACCAGGAAAATATTAACAAAAGACAGCGCCATCAGGATACCATGATGGCAGAACATTATGAAAATATTAAAGTGCAAGTAACAGAGGTATTAGACCTGAAGGGAAAGGTGCAAGTGAATTTTAATGCAGTGTGCATTCAACAAATGAAGCAGGGCAAACAAGTCCTTTGTGCAACCATTAGTGGAAGCACGTTCTCACGTCTTGTGGATTAGAAACAGTTCTTCACCCAGTATTCAGTAGGAGAAAGAAGCCATTGGAGGATGAGCAATTTAACTACATTTCAAACATTTAGAGAAAATGGTAGTTCATTTTAAGGCATGGTCACTGTGTTTGCTCATTCATACCTAAATGCTCATTGCGCAACTATTCAGAATATGCTTCCAGATGCCTCAAGGGTGAATCCGCAACAGTAGTTCGTTTGATGCCTTTTCGTTGCAATACCTACAAGCTATGAAGAGACGTCTTTCTGGTCAATCATTTATCATGAGATGCTCAGGGCAGAGTAAAGGAGAGTATTATGATAGAGACGACCTAAAAAGCTCCGACTTCCGTAGGGCAATAAAATACATCGAAGGTACATTACTAAAGTCAGTTTCTGGAGTCTCCATTGATCTCGACCAAATTAATCCAACTTTGCTACACGAAGTCGCCAGTTAACTACCAACAAACACTTTCAGGGAGATGAAAAGAGGATACTGAGGTATTTAAATCTTTGTTCCAAGAATTGCAAAATGAACATGGAAGAAAAAAGGTTGGCTATCGACGGAGGGAGCCAGAATGAAATTCGAGAGTACCTCAGTGACTTCGTAATGAGTGGGAGAACGAGCACCTCCGATCTCATGGTCAAGGGCTCTATGAACCTTATAAACAGAACTAGCATAACTACACTCCTGGAAATTCAAATAAGAACACCGTAAATTCATTGTCCCAGGAAGGGGAAACTTTATTCACACATTCCTGGGGTCAGATACATCACATGATCACACTGACAGAACCACAGGCACATAGACACAGGCAACAGAGCATGCACAATGTCGGCACTAGTACAGTGTATATCCACCTTTCGCAGCAATGCAGGCTGCTATTCTCCCATGGAGACGATCGTAGAGATGCTGGATGTAGTCCTGTGGAACGGCTTGCCATGCCATTTCCACCTGGCGCCTCAGTTGGACCAGCGTTCGTGCTGGACGTGCAGACCGCGTGAGACGACGGTTCATCCAGTCCCAAACATGCTCAATGGGGGACAGATCCGGAGATCTTGCTGGCCAGGGTAGTTGACTTACACCTTCTAGAGCACGTTGGGTGGCATGGGATACATGCGGACGTGCATTGTCCTGTTGGAACAGCAAGTTCCCTTACCGGTCTAGGAATGGTAGAACGATGGGTTCGATGACGGTTTGGATGTACCGTGCACTATTCAGTGTCCCCTCGACGATCACCAGTGGTGTACGGCCAGTGTAGGAGATCGCTCCCCACACCATGATGCCGGGTGTTGGCCCTGTGTGCCTCGGTCGTATGCAGTCCTCATTGTGGCGCTCACCTGCACGGCGCCAAACACGCATACGACCATCATTGGCACCAAGGCAGAAGCGACTCTCATCGCTGAAGACGACACGTCTCCATTCGTCCCTCCATTCACGCCTGTCGCGACACCACTGGAGGCGGGCTGCACGATGTTGGGGCGTGAGCGGAAGACGGCCTAACGGTGTGCGGGACCGTAGCCCAGCTTCATGGAGACGGTTGCGAATGGTCCTCGCCGATACCCCAGGAGCAACAGTGTCCCTAATTTGCTGGGAAGTGGCGGTGCGGTCCCCTACGGCACTGCGTAGGATCCTACGGTCTTGGCGTGCATCCGTGCGTCGCTGCGGTCCGGTCCCAGGTCGACGGGCACGTGCACCTTCCGCCGACCACTGGCGACAACATCGATGTACTGTGGAGACCTCACACCCCACGTGTTGAGCAATTCGGCGGTACGTCCACCCGGCCTCCCGCATGCCCACTATACGCCCTCGCTCAAAGTCCGTCAACTGCACATACGGTTCACGTCCACGCTGTCGCGGCATGCTACCAGTGTTAAAGACTGCGATGGAGCTCCGTATGTCACGGCAAACTGGCTGACACTGACGGCGGCGGTGCACAAATGCTGCGCAGCTAGCGCCATTCGACGCCAACACCGCGGTTCCTGGTGTGTCCGCTGTGCCGTGCGTGTGATCATTGCTTGTACAGCCCTCTCGCAGTGTCCGGAGCAAGTATGGTGGGTCTGACACACCGGTGTCAATGTGTTCTTTTTTCCATTTCCAGGAGTGTACATTATCGTACTAAGAATGGATACGGGTTCAGACTAGAAGCTGATGGTCTACAAGAATCCAGGTTATTAGCTAAAGTTGTAGATATTCGGTTTCTCGACCTGAGGAGGGACAAGAATTCTAGTAAGCCACCAATGCACTGATGGGATAATTTCACAGGTGTAATTGAGCCATCTGTACACATGGATTGCCTTGGAATGATCGCATTCGGGAGGACGACGGTTCAATCCCGTCTCCGGCCATCCTGATTTAGGTTTTCCGTGATTTCCCTAAATCGCTTCAGGCAAATGCCGGGATGGTTCCTTTGAAAGGGCACGGCCGATTTCCTTCCCCATCCTTCCCTCACCCGAGCTTGCGCTCCGTCTCTAATGACCTCGTTGTCGACGGGACGTTAAACACTAATGTCCTCCTCCTCCTCCTCCTCCTTGGAATGAACAATGTAAATTGCTTTTCATGATATATGAGTGGCCTGGTTAAAGGAAAAGCAGAGTGAGGGCACCAGGAATATACATTTGACAGTTAGTGGGCCGGCCGAAGTGGCAGTGCGGTTAAAGGCGCTGCAGTCTGGAACCTCAAGACCGCTACGGTCGCAGGTTCGAGTCCTGCCTCGGGCATGGATGTTTGTGATGTCCTTAGGTTAGTTAGGTTTAACTAGTTCTAAGTTCTAGGGGACTAATGACCTCAGCAGTTGAGTCCCATAGTGCTCAGAGCCATTTGAACCATTTGACAGTTAGTGTTTCTGTAGTTTGGACCAATCAAGAGGTGAACTTGGATAGCGGTAGCCACATTACGACCACATCTGACAGTTTTTCGGAAGTGTTGTGAGAACAACGAATAGCCAATGCTGAGTTTGCAAAGGATGAAGTTAAAGTAGCAATAGCAGGGAAAACTACCGATGTAGGTATGCCTAGAAGTGAATGTGCCAACGACATAAATTAGAATGGAACTGTTTAACGATATCAAAGTCATTTAATAGTTTAAAATTTAGTGTGAATTATATACGGATATTAAGCCTTTTAGAACCAGGGGAGCAGTGTCATAGTTTTCAGGAAAGTTACGCCAGTGCACAGCATATAATTGTGTGGAAATCCCACCAAGTTGTCCATAAACCTGTGTCTGCTCTACGGGGGTCGTCTCTAAGGATACTTAAGTGATACTTAGTGCAGCAGTAGTTCACAGGGCTAGATTCAACACCGGTGGGTGACCACGACAATAGCAGTTGCCGGGATACCATCGTCAGAGTGATAGTGGGACACCCTGCTTGTGCAAGGAAGTAGAGCCTGTAGATGCGAGGATCTCACAGGAAATGTGGAGATGGGCAGTATTTGTGTCTCAGCCAGGACATACGTTTTCATAGGACGCTCTCAGGCTGTAGAAAACACATAAGGAATTTTTGGTTACAATGACACCTTCCTGGAGTGCTGGAGGAATTTGTTTTCACCTAAATAGCATCTCTACAAGTAGAGTGAGAAACAGATACCACGTTGAGAGATGCTTTGTTTTCCGTTTTGTGCGAGCGGAAAGTGCGACTCAGATACGGAGCCTAGAAAAAGATTTTTGAACTCGTTCCTCTAGACCTTGGTTTCATTCAGAAAATTTGCGTAGGTGGCGGATGTATCTTTGTTTTTAAACTGTCCGTTGGGAAGAAACTTGGAGTCAGGTCTCCGATTGGCGGAGTAAAGAGCGCGAAATTATAAAACCAACCTCTCAGGACGTAAGACATTTCACACGGATGAGTTGTGGCTGCGAAAAGACTTCAGAAATGAGGGAAAGCTACTGGTAAGATGTATCTGCAGAGTGGGGTTTCGAGACTCTGATGTAGTTCGGGCGTATTTGGACTATGTGTACTATTCAGTCTTTAATCGTCAATCCACACATGTAAATGTTCAAGCGGATTACCAGTGGTTTATTGGGCAGAGTTTAGTGTCTGTGATTATGTGTAATATTGCAACCAGATTCGTGTAATCACTTACACTACAAAAAGATTAAGATAGATTCTGCAGCTGTATAAATCCAGTACGACATTATCCACGTGCTCTCTCATTATAAGAACAGTCTTAGCAGTCTTATATTGTATACTAATGTTTCATTATTTCGTCCGATTTGTGTTATCAAATTGTTTGTACCTTGTTCATCTTATTTGAATACCTAAAGAGATAATAAACACTGTAATTTTACTTTAGCTTGAAGTTAATTTAAGTATGAAAAACATCCATCCCACTTCATGTTACTTTTCCAAATGTGGACGTACCGATATCATAAACCGGTTCTTTTTCCCATTTTGATATCACTTAAATAATTAAATGTCATAAAAATCCATAATATTTCCACCGCATAACAACTTTAGTACGTAATTGGATTGAGGGGAGCTGTATGTCACACGCTAGTTCAGGTACAATGGACACTTTCAGCGATATTTTTTTCTTAGTTGATCGATATCGTGCATCCTTTCACCTTTCTGTTCATCCTGCTAACGGTGCCTGAGAGAACAATGGCCGGTGAACCTCCATATGAATACATGAATAACTTCTTCCTTTCTCTCTTCCTAGTTATTTCGGAAGTTTTATGTGGGAGGAAGTTACATTGTGTATCACATGAGGTCCCTCTAATCACCTTTACCTACAAACTGAGAGTGAAGCAATTCTCAATAGGAGGAGCCTAAAGTTCTACGCCAGAGATTGGAGGGTCCAACGGCGAACGCAGTACGTGTTTTATTGCAAGAATGTACATTTATACATGATAAAGCTGATACAAGAAGACAAAGGAAAACCGACAGTATGACAGTAAACAGAACTAATAGATATGAGAGATACGAAATGAAATGGAGAATTGGTGCACAGAGGAACTCTGTTAGCGTCCCATATGTACCAATGCACAGTTCTGGTAAACTGGTAGACAATCGTAAGGCGCTTTAGTGTTCTCAGTGAGAAATTTATTGCCTTTGACTTCGTTTTCTGACAGTCACCGAGTGACGGAGGACATGTGGAATTTTGAGGAACGGCATTACGTCGAATATCCTGATATTAACGTAAATAATGAGCAAGATATGAAAAACGTGGGTGAAGAAACCTAGACGGTTATTTAATAAAGACGAGGGATTTCAATCACCATTTGTTGACGTTAATAATCGCACGAGAGTAATAAGATATTATAGTGGCTATATAGTACATTACTGGCCATTAAAATTGCTACACCACGAAGATGACGTGCTACAGACGCGAAATTTAACCAACAGGAAGAAGATGCTGTGACATTCAAATGATTAGCTTTTCAGAGCATTCACACAAGGTTGGCGCCGGTGGCGACACCTACAACGTGCTGAAATGAGGAAAGTTTCCAACCGATTTCTCATTAACAAACAGCAGGTGACCGACGTTGCCTGGTGAAACGTTGTTGTGATGCCTCGTGTAAGGAGGAGAAATGCGTACAATCACGTTTCCGACTTTGATAAAGGTCGGATTGTTGCCTACCGCGATTGCGGTTTATCGTATCGCGACATTGCTGCTCGCGTTGGTCGAGATCTAATGACTGTTAGCAGAATATGAAATCGGTGGGTACAGGAGGGTAATACGGAACCCCGTGCTGGATCCCAACGGCCTCGTATCACTAGCAGTCGAGATGGCAGGCATCTTATCGGCATGGCTGTAACGGATCGTGCAGTCACGTATCGATCCATGAGTCAAGAGATGGGCACGTTTGCAAGACAACAACCATCTGCACGCACAGTTCGACGACGTTTTGCAGCAGCATGGACTGTCAGCTCGGAGACCATGGCTGCGGCTACCCTTGACGCTGCATCACAGACAGGAGCACCTACGATGGTGTACTCAACGACGAACCTGGTTGCACGAATGGCAAAACATCATTTTTTCGGATGAATCCAGGTTCTCTTTACAGCATCATGATGGTCGCATCCGTGTTTGGCGACATCACGGTTAACGCACATTGGAAACGTGTATTCGTCATCACCATACTGGCGTATCATCCTGCATGATGGTATGGGTTCCATTGGTTACACGTCTCGGTCACCTCTTGTTCGCATTGACGGCACTTTGAACAGTGGACATTACATTTCAGATGTGTTACGACCCATGGCTCTACCCTTCATTCGATCCCTGCGAAACCCTACATTTCAGCAGGATAATGCACGATCGCATGTTGCAGGTCCTGTACGGGCCTTTCTGGATAGAGAAAATGTTCGACTTCTGCCCTGGCCAGCACATTCTCCAAATCTCTCACCAATTGAAAACGTGTGGTCAATGGTGGCCGAGCAACTGGCTCGTCACAATACGCCAGCCACTACTGTTGATGAACTGTGGTATCGTGTTGAAGTTGCATGGGAAGCTGTACCTGTACACGGCATCCAAGCTCTGTTTGACTCAATGCTCAGGCGTGTCAACGCCGTTATTACGGCCAGAGGTGGTTGTTCTGGGTACTGATTTCTCAGGATCTATGCACCCAAATTGCGTGAAAATGTAATCACATTTCAGCTCTAGTATAATATATTTGTCCAATGAATACCCGTTTATCATCTTCATTTCTTCTTGGTGTAGCAATTTTAATGGCCAGTAGTGTACAATGTTTTGATCTGTATTTGCGTGGTTTCGTTATGAACAGACGTGATTCACAATAACCTTACGCTAATGGTTTGGTGAGAAGAGAGCAGTGTGAGGGTGAAATCTAATACAAAGACTGCTTATCGAATAAACAATGACAAAGGTTACATATTTCTGTCATCCTGAACTATCGGATTTCAACTGCACACATATCATTTTCTATTCCAAATGAAATAAGTAACTGTCCAATAAAACTTACACTGCTCTGTAGAACTGAAGGATGAAGCATTAGCCACTCGGTGAAAACGATTGTAAGTGTGGGACCATGTTGCCAAGGAGCCTCCGTCACGCACAGAAGCCTAGGCCTCACATACCTGGAGGCAGTGTGAGTTCAGCGCGAAATGGGGCTGGCCCAGCAACACGAGGCGGCTGAAAAAGTACGGGAAAGGACAATGTGTGTGCAACCAATGAGCAGTTACAGTGCACTATGGTGGTGTTCTTCATTAAAACATAACACAGAGATATTTTGATGATTTTACAAGGGCTACAGGTATCGGGTAAATGGGTGAAGTGTGACGAGCGTGATCCCTGTGTTTTGGTACTGCTCACTGCATTGTTTCACATGCATGGAGCGTTCCGAAGCACAGGCACTGCTGCCCGAAGGAGATGAGGTAGTTGATCACGATCAACGACAGCAACAGAAAACTGCTACATTATGGAACAGCGAGAAGGGACGCAGATGAATCAGCAGGTGCAATTGTAATCACATTTAACAGAACTGAAAGGGAGGAGAACTCACTTTCCACCGTGACATGGCGACAGCGTGGGGATAATCTCTTTGCCCATCGATTGATACGCTATGTTCCATTGACTCCCGCAAATCAGTGTCACCGTTTGTAACAACAAAGTACAGGAACTGGACTAACGAGGAGTGGAGTTACGTGCTCTTCTCGCACGATAACAGATTCGTATGATTAGCAAAACAATGGTTCAAATGGCTCTGAGCACTTTGGGACTTAACATCTTAGGTCATCAGTCCCCTAGAACTTAGAACTACTTAAACCTAACTAACCTAAGGACATCACACACATCCATGCCCAAAGCAGGATTCGAGCCTGCGACCGTAGCCGTCGCGCGGTTCCAGACTGAAGCGCCTAAAACCGCTCGGCCACTCCGGCCGGCCAATGATAAGCAGTTCCGGACTTACACTCGTCGGAAGAGGCGTAGGAACACATAATGTGCCCAGGTACATGATGTATTGGTAGTGACATCTTCAGTGTTATCAAGAAGTAATATAGTACTCCTTACTCGTCACAGGATTCCGGACTTTTCGAAACTCAGATCGTTTTTTCTCTGGAGGATTCATAACCGTGCTATTTGTCGCCAGCAATGGCCAAGTGACCGAGCGTGGTGGCACAGTGGTTAGCACCAAGGACTCGGATTTTAGAGGACAACGGTTTAAACCACGTCCGGCCATTCTGATTTATGTTTTCCATGATTTCCTTAAATCGCTTCAGGCAAATGCCTGAATGGTTCCTTTGAAAGTACACGGCCATCGTTGGTTCCTAGAGTAAAAGAATTTCTGTGATTCAGATTATTCGCAGAAAGGCGAACGGAAATATTTATATAAGTTATAGATGAGAGAGCATCGCGTTGTCAGTCAGGAAATATGGTAGCTGAACATATTGCTATTAGTACGTAATTGACGAACGGTTTCTATAACAGTGATTACCTGTTAAATTAAAGCGGAGGTGGAACGTAGCAATGGCCTCTTCAGTACGAATTTAGAAAAGAGCTAAGCTGTTAACCCGAGAGTGGATGAGTTTAGGCATTGTTATGGAACCTGTTAGTGCCAAATCAAAAATAAAACGAAGCGATGATGGTTTGTACTGTTATGATTTGACAGAGACATTTTCCATATCATGACTGAATATTTGAAAAGCGTAAGAGACTGGTATCCGAATTAGGTGCAACGTTCGAACTATTTAATAACGAAATGTATTCTCCTAGTAAAGCTACCAAAGTCGAGTCCGATGGGGACAAAAATACCTCAACATACCATCGTTACAAGGGACTTTTTCTTTATGATAGGCGGACTATGCATGAACAATAGTTTTTTCGCTGAAAAATAGATATTTAGTACGCAGTAATGAGAAATAACTATGAATAACTGAATAAAGAGCCTGTATGAGGTCGGAGGAAAAAACTGTGTCATCGGGAAGGAAATGGTGTGTGAAACGGAAATCTACAGCATCTCAGATTCTGGTGGACTGAGGTCACCCAACTCCACAACCCATAGGGAACGGCGCTGGTTGCAACATCACTCGATGGCTCAGTAGTCACCAGTCGCAATAAGAAATGCTTGTGCCTCAAAAATGGCAAGTGTGCGTAGCTTGAATTTCCTGCTCTAAGCGAAACTGTTCTAAAATATAACGGATTTTGTGCAGAGGAGGTTAGTTACGCTTGTGTCTAGTACTTCTGACTTTATAGCTACACAGTGTCATAAGTGAAAGGAAAAGTTACACTAGATTATGTCGTGTGAGCTCCGCTCATTAAAGAGGGGGAATATGAGAGTGTAGTCTTCAAAGATTAAGGGTCTGAAGGTGTGACTAAGGGAGAATTTGTAGACGTGGATATAACGGCGGAATTAAATGTTACTAAAACTTCAATGTCACCAGATGCAAAGACTGGTAAAGTTTCAAGGGACACCGATTAGTAATAAAAAGGAAAATAAGTAGCCTCCAGATACGATCCAGTTGGATGTAGTAGCATCGCTCAAGGTGATAAAGCAAGGCCAAGAAAATCAGGAACAAATAGCTAGAGAACCTAGAATGGAATTTCGGGAACCCCGAGAGTAAGCTGTAAAAAGCTTTGAAGAATTAAGAGAGAGCCACACAAGAATTTAGAAAAAAAAACTGAAAAGACTTCGTTAAGGAATTAAAGAAAAAATAAAGGAAAAATTAAAATTAGTATTTTATGTTCGATACTTCGATACCACTTCAATCACTTTCAATGACGTATAAGGTACAAGAGTTGTATCTTATTGGCACTGTTTAGACTATGTCCAGAATATGTAAACACATGCACTATCGTATACCTCGTTTGAAGATGCAAGAAGCAAAAATTGAGCAGTATGTATATTCACATACCCTGTTTCAAAAGGTGCTTTATGTTTTTAAATAGCTTACCGATGACAAAACCTTTTTTAATGTGGTATTTCCAGCCATTGGATATATATATATATATATATATATATATATATATATATATATATATATATATATATATATATATATATATATATATATATAATGAGATCTTGGCTGTCTAATCGTTATTAACAAGTAAACAGACCGCTCTTCAGTTCTCTCGTAAAGAGAAAATTCACATTACAGGGTATATGTGTACAAATTTTTCGAATTTCCTACTCAAGAGCAAGCCACGTATAGTTGACCTGTGAGAGAAGCAGGAGTCTTTAATGTTGACCCAACAATAATTTAAAATTTGTCCAGGCGCTTTGTTATTTTTAAAACTGTAGACTAACTTGATCGGAAATTGCAGTCTCTTAAATTCGAATGTCAGTTCATTAGAGATCACTGGTATTCTGTGTTATATCCTAGCCAGTAATGCCAACCGAGCCCGCTGCCAAAAAGGTTGGCAGCATCAAAGTCCGGACGCCGTCCGCATAAGCAGCGCCAGCGATACAGGAAATCGCCGCAAGTCTGCGCGCGCCACCGCTGGCTTCTGGCTTCTTAAGCGCTGGAGTCGCGAGCGCTAGGACAGTTCTGTATTCGCCGCTCAGTTGTATACTCGCCACCGAATTGTGTACTTGCTAGTCAGTTGTGTGTTCATCGCAGCAGAGTTGTTGTTTGTCGTCAGCCGACGCTGACCTAGCCGCTCCGACTCGAACTAGACAGATTTCTGTAGACCATGTTCACCACTGTGTTCTGTATCGTCGTTAATAAAGATAAGTACCGACTTTAATTTAATCCGAGTGTTTGGGTTTTCATCTTTCTGTTCACTGTTCCAGCGGACCGGTCGGCCCGCTATTAAAAGTGTGGCGGTGACTTCGTAGGCCGTTTCTACAGCGAAGTGTTGTCGCTACGAAGGCCGTCACAAAACTGGCGACGAGGACTTCCGAACTCGTGTGCAGGGCTGGTTCAACTTGTTTCTTGAGATAGAATTTTGGGGGCTGGTTTAATTTGTGTTCACTATGTCTGCCGAATTACAAAAGTTGATCTTGTTACAGAGTCAGCAAATACAAAGTCTGGTGGACGCAATCGCCAAACAAGCGGCTAATCCACCACCACACAAGGAACAGGCACAGGCAGCACCGCCTTTTCGTGCTTTTGAGGCATCACGAGAAGAATGGCAAGAATATTTCGCGCAGTTGCAGGCGCACATGACAGTCTACAAAATCACAGGTAATGAGCGGCAGCTTTATTTAATTTCCACTGCAGGCGTGGAAGTCTATAGACTACTTTGTAAGTTGTTCCCGGAATCCAAGCCAGAAGCGTTAGACTATGACGTTGTTGTTACCAAGCTTGCTGAGTATTTCGAGTCGCGAGTTCATGTGGCAGCGGCCAGATTCAAGTTCTTCAGATTAAAGAAACTGCCACATCAATCTAATAAACAGTGGTTAACAGATTTACGGGGCCTCACCCGTCAGTGCCGATTTAATTGTGTGTGTGGAGCTTCCTACAGTGATGTCATGTTACGCGACGCTATTACTCAAAACATTGCAGATTCTCGTATTCGTGCTGCTATCTTAAAGTTGCCTGACCCGTCATTAGAGACTGTGATGAACATTATTGAAGCCCAAGATACTTTTGACTATGCTGAGTGTGAGTTAGATCAGCCATGTATTTCTCAAATTGCCTGTGCTAAGCAAGTTATGTCACGCCCGCGGCCCCACCGGCAGAGTCAGACTGTAAACACTAGCCGGCCGCGTCATGTTAAACACATTCGTCAGCCGCGTGTGCAAAATGATAGACTTAAGTCTTGCCCTAAGTGTGTTCTTGCTCATCCTCGTGAACGTTGCCCGTTAAGAAACGCGGTTTGTCACTTTTGTCAAAGGAAAGGACACATCCAGACTGTTTGTTTGCGTAAACGCAAGAACAATTCTAGTGCTGCCCAGCCCATGGATATTCATGTTCTTCAAAGCCATCCCGCCCAGAAGGTCGCGTTTAAAGACTCTTCCACGGTTCGTGTGGGTAATAAACTTGTTCGCAATAAGCCACCTACCCAGCCCTCTGCTATGCGACCCGAGCGTAATTCAAACGCTGTAAAAAGTAATGTACAGACTGCAAGTGAAGCGGGAGTTGTTGTTCCACCCGCCCAACCCACGAGTTGTCGTAAGCAGCGAACACGCGCTAAACGCGCTGATTTTGTGTCTTCCGCCTCCACTGCACCGATCCAGAGACAGTGTAATAAACTATTTGTGAAGCTACGCATCCAGGATAAGACCTTCAATTTTCAATTAGACACTGGTGCGTCTGTGACTCTCATAAATAGTGATACGTATGCGGCTATCGGCCGCCCTAAACTTTCAGCGGCAAAACATTCTTTGGCTACTTATAGTGGCGAACACATTCCTGTGTTAGGTGTATGTAGCGTGCCGGCCACATTACGGGGCAACACAAAAACAGTTTCATTCACAGTGCTCCGCGCTACAGACAGTGTAAACATTTTCGGATTAGACTGTTTTGACTTGTTTGGCCTGTCTATCCAAGACAATGTGTTGCAACTTAATTCTGTTGTTCTTCCTCAAGACAGCATCACCGATTTGTGTAAACGATACAGTGACATATTTAAAGACGAACTCGGTTGTGCTGCGAACTTTGCCGCTCATATTACGTTAAAAGATAATGCTCAGCCTCGATTTTTTCGTGCTCGTCCAGTGCCTCACGCCCTCCGGGCACCTGTAGAAGATGAACTTCGTCGTTGGCAAAACGACGGTGTTATTCAACCCGTTTCAGCGAGCCAGTGGGCTTCTCCCTTAGTTATTATAAAGAAACCGTCTGGCAAGTTACGTTTGTGTGCTGATTTTAAGTCGACAGTTAATCCTCAGACTGTCATTGATTCTTTTCCTTTGCCTAGACCGGACGAGCTGATGGATAAGTTAGGGGAAGCTCGTTTCTTTTCCAAAATTGATCTCCGTGAAGCACATTTGCAATTGCCTCTCGACGAGCAATCACAACAGTATTTTGTCATAAACACGTCGTTGGGGTTGTTCCGTTTTCTGCGTTTGCCTTTTGGTTGTGCGTCAGCTCCAGCTGTTTTTCAACGTTTTTTTGTCACAACTTTTGGCTAATGTGCCATCGTGTTGCAACTATTTAGACGATATTGTTGTGTCCGGTCGGACGCCTGCTGAACATTTCCGTAATTTGGAGTGTTTGTTTACAGTGTTGTCTCAGGCAGGCCTACGTTGCAACATCGAAAAATGTTCATTTTTCCTTACGGAGATGGAGTATCTGGGACATGTTATTAATGCTCAAGGCATTCATCCCTCCCAGTCACATTTAGCAGCTCTTCGTCATTTGCCCGCCCCTCGCAATCTGCATGAATTGCAAGCAGTTCTTGGCAAATTGACATATTATATTAGGTTTATACCTAATGCATCACAGATTGCTGCACCGTTTCATCGTCTCCGCCGTAAGAATGTTCCGTTTGTGTGGTCAGCTGATTGGCAATCAGCCTTTCAGCAGCTTAAAGAGGCTTTATTGAATGATCGTTGTCTGGTCCATTACGACCCTAACCAGCCTCTGGTGTTAGCTTGTGATGCTTCTCCTTTCGGTCTCGGTGCTGTGTTGTCTCACCGAGTCGGTAACACCGAACGTCCTAATGCGTTCGCATCTAAATTGTTAAACAAAGCTCAGTGTAATTATAGCCAATTGGACAAGGAAGCGTTGGCTATTGTGTTCGGTGTCACAAAATTCCATCACTACCTCTATGGTAGACCATTCTATTTAGTCACAGATCACAAGCCCCTGACGTCGCTGTTTCATCCGTCTAAACCAGTTCCTCAGCGGACAGCTCAGAGACTACAACGTTGGGCTCTTTTGTTATCACAATACCAGTATGAGATACTGTAACGCCCTACAGCTCAGCATGCAAACGCTGACGCGCTTTCTAGATTGCCGATTGCTGCGGATGATGTCTTCGATTCCTCTGACGACTCTTGCCATCAGATTGACGCCGATGAGCATCAATCCCTCCGGGATTTTCCGATTGATTATCGTCAGGTGGCACGTGAGACAGCTACGGATCCTCATCTGAGTTTACCATTACGTTTTGTTCAACGTGGTTGGCCGTCCAAGGCAAAGGACATATCGGATCCTGTGGTTCGTCGCTATTATCCGCAACGTCATCTGTTGTCTGTTTCGCACGGAGTTTTGCTGTTACGCACCGAGAATGACCAGCTTCGTGTAGTGGTTCCCCAAGTGCTCCAATCCAATGTCCTCGACTTGTTGCATCAAGGTCATTGGGGAGTGGTCCGCACCAAGCAGCTTGCCCGCCGTCATTGAACATGGATCGGTATTGATAAGCAGATTACGCAGATGTCTACAGATTGTTCGACGTGTGCCGCACACCAAGCTGCTCCGCCTCAACGCTATTTTGAGTGGGCACGCCCTGCCGGTCCCTGGCAGCGAGTACATATTGATTTCGCTGGCCCATCTTGGCATTCTCGTTGGCTCATCGTGATAGATGCATTTAGTAATTTTCAGTTTGTTGTGCCCATGCAGTCTACAACGTCTGCACAAACTATACAGGCGTTGACTTCAATTTTTTGTATTGAGGGTCTTCCAGAAGTTTTAGTGTCTGACAATGGTCCACAATTTACCTCTGCTGAATTTGAAAGTTTTTGTTCTGCCAATGGCATTCGCCATGTTCTTACTCCGCCGTTCCATCCTCAATCGAATGGTGCAGCGGAACGTTTTGTACGCACATTCAAGGATCATATGGACCGCCTTCGTGCTACGCACTCTCGTCAGCAGGCCCTCATCACGTTCCTGTCGTCGTACCGGACCACGCCACGCGACGGCCCTTCGCCTGCGGAGCTTCTCCACGGCCGTCGTCATCGCACCCTACTACGGTTGTTGCACCCCCCGGATCGACCCGCCGCTTCTGAACATCGCACGCGTTTTCAGCGCAACGACGCCGTTTTTTTCAGAGTTTATCACGGTCGCCGTCGTTGGGAACGTGGTACCGTGATAAGTGTCCAGGGTCGCGGTTTTTATACTGTTCAAGGTGCTACTGGGGTGCACAGGAGGCATCAGAACCAGTTGCGCCGCGCTGGCCGCCCGGATTCTGCCGCTCGTTCTTTGTCCACAGATTTGGTCCGCGGCGGGTTCCAGCCGCGCCTTCCGACTTCGCTGCCGCCCCCAGGGCAGCAGCCGTCGCCGCTACCACGCCGACAGCCCGTCCCGTTGATGCCTCCCGCGCAGCTTCATACGGGAGCGCCCCGGGTGGTCGCTCCGGCGCCTGCGGTCCCTCTCCAGTCGCCACCGCCTTCGGAGCAGATGGACGTCGACCCCTCAGCCGGGCCGCCTTCCCAAGCGGTGGCTGTGCAGCCTGTACTGCAGCCGCTTTCCTTGGGCAACCCCAAGGAGTCTGACACTGCAGCGCCTTGTCCGGCGCCCACTCAGCAGCCGTCGACGCAGCGTCAGGAGACGCTGCCTCTCTTCGTGGGTCCCGACGCCCCGTCGCGTCCAGCACCAGAAGCTGCGCCCGTGGTCACAGGCGTTCACCCTGACCTCGGTTTTCAGTCGGTGTTTCCCGAGGCCCCGCGCAGCCAATGCTGGGGTGCGGACCGGGGACTGCCACCGACAACAGTCTCCGCCCCGGTCTCTTCTGCTACGTCTGCGGCCAGACCCCTCCCCCGCCGTCGACGCTCGCCACGTCATTATTCAACGACGGTGCGGCGATTTGGGGGGGGAGGAGTGTTATATCCTAGCCAGTAATGCCAACCGAGCCCGCTGCCAAAAAGGTTGGCAGCATCAAAGTCCGGACGCCGTCCGCATAAGCAGCGCCAGCGATACAGGAAATCGCCGCAAGTCTGCGCGCGCCACCGCTGGCTTCTGGCTTCTTAAGCGCTGGAGTCGCGAGCGCTAGGACAGTTCTGTATTCGCCGCTCAGTTGTATACTCGCCACCGAATTGTGTACTTGCTAGTCAGTTGTGTGTTCATCGCAGCAGAGTTGTTGTTTGTCGTCAGCCGACGCTGACCTAGCCGCTCCGACTCGAACTAGACAGATTTCTGTAGACCATGTTCACCACTGTGTTCTGTATCGTCGTTAATAAAGATAAGTACCGACTTTAATTTAATCCGAGTGTTTGGGTTTTCATCTTTCTGTTCACTGTTCCAGCGGACCGGTCGGCCAGCTATTAAAAGTGTGGCGGTGACTTCGTAGGCCGTTTCTACAGCGAAGTGTTGTCGCTACGATGGCCGTCACAAAATTCTGGAGATAAATAGTGTGTGTCCTTCGTACTTTCCAGTCATAAGTTCGGCTTCGACGATGTTAGTCGATAGATGTTTGACGATAATCCTTGTTCCATTATACAGTTTTGGTGAGTTGAGATTTCTGAGTACCGCGATCGGAGATCCAGTTGTAAGTCGAGACCTGTGTAATGGCATTCAAGGTACTTCCTAAGAGTTTAGAAATCCTGTAGGGAAGCTCACTTTTTCTTCAAAGGTGCCAACGTGTCGATCGATTTGTGTAATCTCTCTTCTCCGGCAACTTTTGAATATCAGTCATTATTGTCAACAATACTATTTTTAGTTGCCTATTTGTCCTTTTAGATAGACAGTCCGGATTGGCATAGCTGTGAACAATGTTTGAATAAATTTGGTCGACGTGTTCGTTTTCAGCAATGGCCATGTTTCAGAAATCACTGTTGAGATAGATTAAAGAGGCTGTTCGTCTCGTCAGTAAGATATGAGCCTTCCCCTGTTTCTAAAAGTTGATGAGGAAAATGTGCTATCTTTTCTGAAATGCGGTAGGGAGCTAGTGTTGAATAGAAAGGTACTGAGACATAATGAATTTTGTGACGTTTCTAAAATCACTAATGAATTTATTTTTTAAAAAGCAAAAATCCAAGAATAACACTAACAAATTGCCTCCAGAACTGAAAAGACTAAATTTCAATAACACAACTGACAGCAAACACCTCAAAACGGCAACAGTACAAAATCACTTCCTTTTAGTGAAGAATATTAAATATAGTAAAAATATATTTACATTACAAACAGCAAAACAGATGATCAAATTAATATGTCACAAATCTCAACCATCAGCTATTGCCAGTCATTACCGAAACGCTATTGCCTTCGAAGTAGCCAAAATGACGGATAAATGTGATTCAAATTTATGATGCAACGCCAGTAGCAATAATTCCTCCTTCTCTACTAACATAGGACGGAAGTTGCCGCTACCACAGTACTAGAAAGTTTCATTAAAAATTTCAGTCATGGTACACAGGCATCTTCAACTAGACAAAAATTAACAAGAGATACAATCACCTATCCTGTAACACAGAGACATTTCGTTAGTTATTTAGTAAAAATTAAATGTAATACAAATATAGAAAAGTGCGGACACTATGCAAAAAAACTTTGACTTGACTCCTGCGGCATAAAATTTTTCTTTTTCTTCAGTAGAGGCAAACAATTTAGAAAACAGCTCGAACTCGTGGTATTAGCCAACAAATAAATATAGACATGCCTCAGAAATAAGGCAGCTAGATGACACAATTTTCACTGACTGTGAAGTACAATTTGTAAATCAAAACAATTACATCAGCATTCTACACCCGTAGATTCTAAAATCAGTTTGTAACAGTGACAGCCACAAGCCCACACACATTGACAGAACTGAACTCAAGCAGCATCAGTCAAAACCTTCATAAATAACACACACACACACACACACACACACATATCTGGCAACCAGGATACGAAATCAAAAGAGCTACTACGTGGCACCAAGTGACGTGCTCACTAATCGTATGCTCACGGAGATTTCTCGTAAAATCCAGCGCCCACTGGCAAATGCTTGCTTAGAGAGCACCGAGAGAAGGATGCAACGAAGATTACTCGTAGTCGGAAACCCACGGAAATCATTCAGCCGAAGCCACCGCGTCCAGTACTTGCAAAGGTCAGAGCGGATCCAACCCGACACCACAACAGTCACAAACTGCTTGCAACTTCAGTAGCAGAGGACACGCCGAATACTGTGCGTCCTACCGAAGTAGCTTTTAACGAGCAATGTTCACGGCTTCGACCACATGAACCGAATGTAGTATGTCACCTTTCCCACAGACTGCTATTCTGACTCATTGCGAGGAACAGGCAGGTCCCGGATTGCAAGCAAATGAGATAGAAGGGAGCGCACACACTGACTGTTTATCGTATGGTCTAACAAGGGAACCTCCCCATCGCACCCCCCTCGTGTTTAGTTATAAGCTGGCACAGTGGATAGGCCTTGTAAAACTGAACACAGATCAATCGATAAAACAGGAAGAAGTTGTGTGGAACTATGAAAAAAATAAGCAAAATATACAAACTGAGTAGTCCATGTGCAAGATACGCAACATCAAGGATACTGAGAGCTTAGGAGCGCCGTGGTCCCGTGGTTAGCGTGAGCAGCTGCGGAACGAGAGATCATTGGTTCAAGTCTTTCCTCGAGTGAAAAATTTACTTTCTTTATTTTCGCGCAGTTATGATCTGTCCGTTCGTAATTGACGTCTCTGTTCACTATAACAAGTTTAGTGTCTGTGTTTTGCGACCGCACCGCAAAACCGTGCGATTAGTAGACGAAACGACGTGCCTCTCCATTGGGAACCCAAAACGTTTGATCGCAAGGCCATAGGTCAACCGATTCCTCCACAGGAAAACACGTCTGATATATTCTATACGACACTGGTGACGGCATGTGCGTCACATGACAGGAATATGTTGTCGACCCACCTAACTTGTACACTTCGTGAATGGGTAAAAAGATTCTTGTACCTTGCCCGATTTAGGTTTTCTTGTGGATGTGATAATCGCTCCCAAAAAGTGATGAAAACATAAGAGTTTGTCACATAAACTGAAACTAAAATATTAAACTTTTCATTCGAGGGAAGACTTGAACCAGGGACTTCTCGTTCCCCAGTTGCTCACGCTAACCACGGGACCACGGCGCTCCTGAGCTCTCAGAGTCCTTGATGTTGCCTATCTTGCGCATCAATTATTCAGTTTGTATATTTTGCTTATTTTTTCATAGTTCCACACAACTTCTTCCTGTTTTCTCGATTGATCTGTGTTCAGTTTTTCAAGGCCTATCCACTGTGCCAACTTATAACTAAATCTGAGGGGGGTGCGATGGGGAGGTTCCCTTGTAAGTACTGTAGTTCAGTCTGAGAGAAGTCACCCTTTTCGAGATGACACCTGAGTCTTGCTTTTGACAACACTCGAAATACATTAAGCAAATTGGTAACGTGTTCTTGTGGTGTACGACCTTAAATGACAATATCGTCAAGCCATTTTGAACAAAATGGCACATTTGCAGTCAGCTGTCCCAAGTAACGTTGAAAAATGGCTGGTGCGGCACCACTGCCGCAGGGCAAACGCAAGTTCTTGAACAGGCCTGAGCGTGTATTTACAAGAAAAACTTTCTGAGATTTTTCATCCAATGGAATTTGCAACTAGGCATCATGTAAATATATCTTAGAAAAGTAACGTCCTGCACCGAGAGCCTGTCCCTGAGTTACTCAGGGCGAGAAAACGTATAAACGTTAACTGATGTTTGTGGGTTGACGGTAAATCTGAAGTCAACACAAAAGCGAATGCGACCAGAAGACTTAGGCTACAAAACCAGGGACTGGCCCATTGACTAGATGGAATAGGAGCAGTTACACCATTATCTTGCAATTATTTCAATTCACTGGCTACTCAAAGCAACTGGAACCGGGTGGGCCTGGAAAAACTTAGGCTGCGCATTGTCTTTCAATGTAACATGCGCTACAAAGTAATTAGCTTTTCCCATTGTTTCTGAAAATAGTTCAGGCTATCTACACTGTCTTTTGGATTAACAGCAGTCACTGAAATTACATTGTATTCGATACTAAGCCCAAACAAAACAAAGCCATCTAAACCGAATATGTTCTGTCTCTTGATTTCAACAGTATAAATTTCACTGTCCTAGTGTGAGATTTGAAAGTGGGAGGCAAACTACACGGTCCAAGCACTGGAATTTCCTGTCCCTTGTAAGCAATGAGGTGCTTGCAAGATTTAGAAAGGCCTGGTGAACCTACACGGCACAATTAATAAAAGTTACTGAGAAAAAGTTAACACGACAGCCTGCAATTCGGAATGAGACAAATAGTTTGCTAGAACGTCGTTGCACAGCACTAAGGCGAGAAGGAAGCACAACCTTAATCTCACTTTTGTCAGAACCTGTTGTAGGTTTTGAAAACACAGCGTTCACTGAACGTACAGGAGCCTGTTTCTCTGGAGGCGGGCAAAATAGACGTGTTTATACCGTTGCAAATAGACTGCTTGGACATGGCCTGTTTTTCCATACGTGAAACATGTTGCGTTACGTGATGGGCAATCCTGTCTTTTATGGAGAGCAAAACATGTAAGGCAAGACTTCACTAAATTCACAGGACTGTCTATATGTCTATGTGGCTGTCCGCGTGGCTGCGTACGAGCTCGTTGTTGTAGCTGCTTGTGGCGGCGATGAGGAATGGGCGATTCTACCCGACAAATCGGGGCCAGGTCAAACTTATCGGTCGCCATGGCACCCGAGTCATATTGCTCTAAGATGTGCAATACTTGACGAAGAGATGGATCAGAGTACTTTAAGAATTGTTCCCGTGTTCTAATACCTGGGACATGGAATGTTATTGCATTACCTATCTTGAGTTCACTGTAAAAGTTGCCTCAACTAAACTTATATTTACACTTCCTAGCCATTCCCGTTAATTCTGTGTTTCGCTGGCGGTACGTCTGTTCTGGCTTCTTCTGCATGCGAAAGAACTGATACCTAGCAGCAGCTACTTGGACTTGCTCATGCAGCTATTACTTGGTCATACCTGAGTTCGTCAAGAGACGCGGTTGGTAATAGTTTTTGTATTAACGTAACAGGACAGTACCTTGAACACGATGAACTTGACAATATGCCTGGAGCTGAGTCAGTTGTTCACTCCATTCACCTTCTGCTTCGTTAAACTGCCGGACCGTTGGGATACTGGTCGGCGGCACTTGTTGGTCTGGTTGGTTGGTGGGCTGTGGTTGTGCGGCTGACGCATCTTGTGCAGCCAACAGTTATACCGCCGTCAGTAAAGCAGAAATTCTTTGGTTCTGAAACTAAAACGCTTGTGTTTGATCCATCACATGGACCGTTTGCCCCGTGGGGGCAGGGGGGTGTAGGGGGGAGGGGAATTCACGGTTTACACAAATACGTTATAGCAAAAAGCAAGAAAACCCTCTGAAAAGAGAAATTTTATTAGTTCTGCGGCTCCCCTCCTGGAATACATGCAAGAACACAACAACAAATGGCTCTGAGCACTATGGGACTTAACTTCGGAGGTCATCAGTCCCGTAGAACTTACAACTACTTAAACCTAACTAACCTAAGGACATCATACACATCCATGCCCAAGGAAGGATTCGAACCTGCAACCGTAGCGGTCGCGCGGTTCCAGACTGTAGCGCCTAGAACCGCTCGGCCACCCCGGCCGGCAACACAACAACAAATTAACAAAGAGAAACACTTAAACACTGTCATCCCTGCAAGCTAAAACACAAGCAAGCAAAATCTTCAGCCAAGTTGATTATCTTCGATCGCCACTGAATTATCCTCGTGGCCACTATAGTATCCTCGTCGCTATTGTGGTATCCTATCCTCGTCGCCACTGTAGAGTCTTGTACCTTATGGAAGCAAGGGAGACGTTGTTGTTATGGGTAGCCAGCATCCCTTTCCTACAACACAAATGCGCACTTTGATTAATACTGTTCTTTGTTTACATGAACAGGTAGCTGCTACTTAACTTGAATAGGGTCCATGAGTTGTGGTAAAAGCTCCCCAGCGATAGTCCTCTTGCAGACAATATCGGTAATCCTGCTACAGTCACAATTCTGGTAGAAGCCAAACTGGAGTGTGAGTTAGTGAGCGCCCCCCCCCCCCCCCCCCAGTCAGCACCAGCGGCCTAAATACATGCTATCGAGAGGGCATCGGTGTCCCTGGCGTCTCTCGTAACAGGCACTCTTAATCCAGTCCATAGTAACGATCTTCTCGCTACACCGTAGCCGACCAGTGTGCTGGTGATAACTTACGGCAGCACACATTACATCAATTATTCAGGTTCACTGGCTTCGGTTCGAAGGCCATTATCGAATATTCGGCTATTATATAACACAACACATATTTGGTTTTAGTCCAGCAGTGACCAAAGCATTTACAAATAGTGGCCGATACATTTCGAGAGGTAATTGTAGATTTGTCAGCTGCGTTATGAAATTGCGAACCCTGTGGAGGGCCTGGGAATAAATCCAGCTGTGATGAAGTTGCAACCAGATTCTCCCTTACATCTCGTAGCATGTACAGCGATACCCCAGTCCCCTCTAGCGGGCAGGCTCAGTGTCCAAGACCAGCAATGGCTAAGCCAGTCGCTGGGTTGTAGGATACCACTTCGACACTGGAATCCATCGGTGCTTCATCCATAACTGTGACGTGTCAATAGCCAGCTGTTTATCAGACGCAGACTTGACGTTTTTTGCTAACTGCGCAAGTACTATTAATGCATGTCCTGGCACGACATGTTGCGTAGATGTCCCCTGGTGTCCAATAGCCACAATGTACACTCCTGGAAATTGAAATAAGAACACCGTGAATTCATTGTCCCAGGAAGGGGAAACTTTATTGACACATTCCTGGGGTCAGATACATCACATGATCACACTGACAGAACCACAGGCACATAGACACAGGCAACAGAGCATGCACAATGTCGGCACTAGTACAGTGTATATCCACCTTTCGCAGCAATGCAGGCTGCTATTCTCCCATGGAGACGATCGTAGAGATGCTGGATGTAGTCCTGTGGAACGGCTTGCCATGCCATTTCCACCTGGCGCCTCAGTTGGACCAGCGTTCGTGCTAGACGTGCAGACCGCGTGAGACGACGCTTCATCCAGTCCCAAACATGCTCAATGGGGGACAGATCCGGAGATCTTGCTGGCCAGGGTAGTTGACTTACACCTTCTAGAGCACGTTGGGTGGCACGGGATACATGCGGACGTGCATTGTCCTGTTGGAACAGCAAGTTCCCTTGCCGGTCTAGGAATGGTAGAACGATGGGTTCGATGACGGTTTGGATGTACCGTGCACTATTCAGTGTCCCCTCGACGATCACCAGTGGTGTACGGCCAGTGTAGGAGATCGCTCCCCACACCATGATGCCGGGTGTTGGCCCTGTGTGCCTCGGTCGTATGCAGTCCTGATTGTGGCGCTCACCTGCACGGCGCCAAACACGCATACGACCATCATTGGCACCAAGGCAGAAGCGACTCTCATCGCTGAAGACGACACGTCTCCATTCGTCCCTCCATTCACGCCTGTCGCGACACCACTGAAGGCGGGCTGCACGATGTTGGGGCGTGAGCGGAAGACGGCCTAACGGTGTGTGGGACCGTAGCCCAGCTTCATGGAGACGGTTGCGAATGGTCCTCGCCGATACCCCAGGAGCAACAGTGTCCCTAATTTGCTGGGAAGTGGCGGTGCGGTTCCCTACGGCACTGCGTAGGATCGTACGGTCTTGGCGTGCATCCGTGCGTCGCTGCGGTCCGGTCCCAGGTCGACGGGCACGTGCACCTTCCGCCGACCACTGGCGACAACATCGATGTACTGTGGAGACCTCACGCCCCACGTGTTGAGCAATTCGGCGGTACGTCCACCCGGCCTCCCGCATGCCCACTATACGCCCTCGCTCAAAGTCCGTCAACTGCACATACGGTTCACGTCCACGCTGTCGCGGCATGCTACCAGTGTTAAAGACTGCGATGGAGCTCCGTATGCCACGGCAAACTGGCTGACACTGACGGCGGCGGTGCACAAATGCTGCGCAGCTAGCGCCATTCGACGGCCAACACCGCGGTTCCTGGTGTGTCCGCTGTGCCGTGCGTGTGATCATTGCTTGTACAGCCCTCTCGCAGTGTCCGGAGCAAGTATGGTGGGTCTGACACACCGGTGTCAATGTGTTCTTTTTTCCATTTCCAGGAGTGTAGTAACGCTGAAGTGACGTTCAGGTTTTTCTATAGCACCAGTGTTTCTCGAATCTGTGGTCTTACGATGTTCTGGCCATTACTAGCGTGCGTAAGGCTGAAATAGCAACTTCCTACAATCTGCAGAGATTATGTGTTCATCACGTGATGACCTGGAAAAGCTGGCAAGCAGCGAGTGCGTAATAAATATTTTACACTGTTGGAGGTGTTTCTACACAATTTATTAAGAACTGTCAGTAACAGTGTTCATGAAAGTTGTTCATGAAAGTTCTCACATGTCTTTCAAACGCACCTGTCATATATGTAGTATAAAATCAATTGCTTTTTTATCTGATCTATTCTTAGCATTCGTCTGCAAAACAGTTCAAACGATTCCTTTTCCGAATCATGCGTACTGTGAAACCTGTACCAAACCCAACTCTTACCAAAAGACCCCACAACGATGTCGCGAAAACACTAGTGATACATATATTTTAATTTTCAGAAGAGCACATTCACAATCACAATCTTTATAATATTGTTAGTAACCAATAATATCAGACAACTGAGTAACATCTCGAGCTTCAAGAAACAGTTAATGAAAAATCTACTTAAAGAACAAATATGTCTACCTTTGTCCCTGTAAGTTCAGTTCACCCCATTAAATCCTTCTTCCAACCAGATCTTCCGCATTTCACAGAGCTCTTAGTTGGTGGAGTGTACCTACATTTCCCTCCATCAGAACTCGCTATATCAGAAAATATCAGTTTTTTGCAGCTATAAATACTTTTTTATTTGCTACTATCACTATTATTACTATTATTTTTATTATTATTAACTATTAATACTATTAGTCGAGGCAGCAGCAGCAGCAGTAGAGGTATTTGCTTGTGTTCATCTTTTTAGCTCTTAGTACCTACTATTTCTTAGCATTAACTGTAAAGATATTTAAGACATTTTTAATTATATGAATACTATTATTATTATTTGTCACTTTAAAATTATTGTTATTTCTTGCGTAACGATTACTAAAAAGATCTGTCCGTGTGGAACCCTGAGTGGATGTAAAAGGAGACCAGAAGGCTCTAAGGTGGTCATTTTAAATATAGACCACGCTCAGATCTGGAATATCATCCTTGCCACTACTGCGGCTCGTCAACTCCTGTTGACGACCCCTACATTTGTTGCGGTTCGTCTTTAGATCTGAACGTAACCTGTATCTCCTAAACCGGCTGTCGATAATATGATAAAACAAGGCAACACGGAATGCTTCACAATTGCTAAATATCCTGGGAATTGGACGTAAGTCCTAATCTCCATTTCTCCTTCTTTCTGTCCGTCATCCTCTGGCCCCTTGCTTTGTTTATCTCCTCCTCGTCCTCTTATGTTCCTCCAACTCCCTCTCTTTGTCCTTCCCCTCTTCCTTCACGCTCTCTCTGTCCACCTTCTCCTCCCTTTCTGCATGCTATTCTCTTATTCCCCCTCTAAAACGTCCTCTCTTCCCCTCTCTCTGTCAACCTCAGCTTCCCCCACGCCTCTTTTTGCATTTGATTCTCACTTATTGAGGTTGAAAAGGAAACCTTGATTAAGAGCGCTGTTAGCTGTTACGCTAATTGTGCGATAATTCTCGTACTTGCCAGCTCTTGCAGTCTTCGGAATTGTGTGGATGAGACTTTTTCTTAAAGTCATTGGGTGTATCGCCGGACTCACACGTTCTACATCATCGTGAATAGTCGTTTTATTGCCACTCCTCCCCAATGGATTTAGAAATTCTGATGAAATGTTATCTATTCCTTTTTTTTAAGTCTTCCAAAGCTCCTTTACATTCTGATTCTAATACTGGATCTCCTATCTCCTCTATATCGACTAATGTTTATCCGGCCGCAGTGGCCGAGAGGTTCTAGGCGCTTCAGTCCGGAACCGCGCGACTGCTAAGGTCGCAGGCTCGAATTCTGCCTCGGGCATGGTTGTGTGTGATGTCCTTAGGTCAGTTAGATTTAAGTAGTTGTACGTTCTAGGGGACTGATGACCTCCGAAGTTAAGTCCCACAGTGCTCAGAGCCATTAGAACCATTTTGAACGACTACTGTTTCATCCGCTACCACATTAAACAAATGGTCCTCCTCATAGAGTACTTTCGATAATAATTTAGTTTCCGATTTCGTCACATTTTTATGCAGCCATATATATGAAAGAAATATTTGCCTAGCAAATAAGTTGTAGCCAGTATTCCGCGCTAGCGTTCATTACTTTGTAGATATATGAAGTAAACTGTCAAGAACAGTTCGAGAATTCTGGTAACAGTGTTAAACTACGACTTGTCTCTATATAGTAGCATAAAATTGTGATCAAGACCGTTTTATTGAGACAACAAGTCTTATGTTTGTTTGTTTTTACATTTTGCACGCCTGTAGGCATATAAAATCCCGATCAGAACAATTTTAGACACGTCTCCTAACAGATTGAAGTGGTGCTCTGGTTAGCGGACTTAGCCCTGATCTGAAAATGACCGAGACCCGTTCCCGCCATACGAATTAGGTATTTTGTGCTTTCTCGAAGTCGAGTATTGGTAACATAAGGTTGTTTGTTTATAGAGAGTTATTTTAAAGGACACTATAAATTTCCTTCCCTTCCTGTCCTAACGAATATTAAGTTCCGTTTGTTTCCGATAGTGTGCTGATGTCTAATTTCTCGACGCCTTTGAATCCTGAAAGCCAAATATTTAAATATTTTCATAGCTACTACACATTACAGAGCAAATGACAGGTTGCTGTTGGCAAAAAATTATATTCATACAAATCTTTCGCTTCTTTTGGTGAATTTTTCATCTCTCTGTATCCTGCAAGCCGGATCTTTAACTAATTTCATCGTTCCGCATGCACAGAGGAAACGATAGCTCGCCGTTAACAAAAAATCGTATTCACACTAATCTTTATGTTGATTTTGGTATATGCCTGTGTGGATTTAATGTGTTAAATCACATTCATACCACATTAGTTTCAGGGGTATATTAATATGCTGCATTTAGAAAATCACTGTGGAGTCGGAATGCATAAATGCATAGTTAGTGCGTTTCGATGCACAGATCGTGTTAACGTGCTGAAAACATCGTGCAGTCGTAAAGCTATTGATTAAGATGACTGACCTTGCAAGCCATGTGTTACGACATTTAACTGCTGTACAATCCCCACTGACATATACGAGTTATTACATAATTCAGTTTTACTTTGTCTTCGATATGTGCAGTTACCTCGTATTATCAGAACTAGTTTTTTTTCATTTTTGTACGAATGACTTTACTCCAACCCAAAATATTAATTCCAGAAACGTCATGTGAATGTTTCGAATGTGATATGTATGGCGAATTATTTTTACAACGTGTATTATAAACTGAAGTACCAAAAACTGGTAAAGGCATGCGTATTCAAATACAGAGATAGGTCAACCGACGGAATACGGCACTACGGTCTCCTACATCTATATAACACTCCAAGTGTCTGTTGCAGTTGTTAGACCTGTTACTGCTGCTACAATGGCACGATAACAGGATTTAAGATAGTTTCACCGTGGTTTTATAGCCGGTGCGTGAGCGGTGGGACCCAGCGTCTTCGAGGTTGCGATGAAGTGGGGATTTTCCCGTACGACCATTCCACGAGTGTATAATGAATATCGGGCATCCGGTAAAACATCAAATGTGACACATCGCTGCGGCCAGAAAAGATCCTGCAAGAACGGGATCAACGACGGCTGACGAGAATCTTTCAACGTGACAGAAGTGCAATCTTTCCGCAATTTGCTGCAGATTTCAGTGCTGGACAATCAACAAGTGTCAGCCTGCGAACCATTCAACGAAACATCACCGATATGGCAGCGGGGGAATGTTCAAGCTGGTGAAGGCTCTGTAATGGTGGAGGCGTATGCAGTGAGAGCAATAAGGAACTCCTGATACGTCTAGATATGACTCTGACAGGTGTCACGTATGTAAGCGTCCTGTATGATTACATGCATCCATTTATGTCCATTGTGGATTCCGACCTACTTAGGCTATACCAGCAGGGCAAAAATGATGGTTCACATGGCTCTGAGCACAATGGGACTTAACTTATGAGGTCATCAGTCCCCTAGAACTTAAACCTAACTAACCTAAGGACATCACACACATCCATGCCCGAGGCATGATTCAAACCTGCGACCATAGCGGTCGCGCGGTTCCAGACTGTAGCACCTAGAACCGCTCGGCCACTCAGACTGGCCCAGCAGGGCAATGCGAAACCCCATACATCCAGAACTGCTACAGAGTGGCTGCAGGAACAATCTTCTGCGTTCAACCACTTCCGCTGGCCGTCAAATTCCTCAGACATTGACATTATTGAGCCAGTCTGGGATGCCTTGCAACGAGCTGTTGAGAAGAGATCTCCACCCTCTCGTACTGTTACGGATTTATGGACACAACTCCCGGATTCGTGGTGTCACTTCGCTCCAGCACTTGTGGGTGCTCGACGGGGCCTTCCACGATATTAAGCTGGTGTATCAGTTTCTGTGGCTTTTCAATTTATCATAGTGAGGACAAAAATTTCACTCGGAAGCACAGCTCTGACTGATGGCTGAAACGTAGGACTGTAATCAGGAGCCGTATAAAGACTATATGTACTGTTCAGTTATGATGTAGTTCGTTTAAATAGTCAAATGGTCTTTTAGTGAGCGACAGATATTGTAAATTTAATTTTAGGACCATGCAGTATGTCTTCTTTAAATCGTGCGTCTCAGCGTTTCCGAAAAACATTACTGGACATACTCTCCATAAAGTTGCTAAAACCTTTGTTATCACCCATTTTCGGCAGTATATTATCATATGGCTAGCTGGAAAATTTAAAATTTTGTATGGAACATGTTAATAATTACAGAAAGTGTTCGACATCTATGTATCATAATAAATGTATGAAAAAAGAAACAAACACCGCCCGAACAGGCCTTGAAGTCCCAACGATACCGTCCAACCGGCGCGTCATCCGCAGTTCTTAGGCGTCACGGAGGGGCGTGGTCAGCAAACAGCTCTCCCAGTCGTTGTCACCTTTTGCGATCCGAGCCGCTAGTTTTCAATCAAATAGCTCCTCGATTGACCTAGCAAGGGCTGAGTGCACCCCGTTTGCCAACAGCACTTGGCAGACAAGGACGGTGACGCATGCAAGTATTAGCCAAGCCCGAGACCGCTTAACTTCGGTGATTTGTCGGGAAGAGTGGTTACTGTTGTGGATTGGCAAGACAGCCAACCCACTATGAGGAAGCCGAAAGGCACGCGTTTAAACTCACGCAGGCTGGCGTGAGGTCTGGAACAGGACAAGGAATTGAGACTAGCAAAAACCGTACGTATCTTCTGGAATAATTAACTTTAATCCATAATTGGTGAACATCGCTCTTGACGGTACATGTTTTACAGCATCAATAGTAACTGATAATGGCGCCTTGCTAGGTCGTAGCAAATGACGTAGCTGAAGGCTATGCTAACTGTCGTCTCGGCAAATGAGAGCGTAATTTGTTAGCTCTTAGTCGGCTGTACAACTGGGGCGAGTGCTAGGAAGTCTCTCTAGACCTGCCGTGTGGCAGCGCTCGGTCTGCAATCACTGATAGTGGCGACACGCGGGTCCGACGTATACTAACGGACCGCTGCCGATTTAAAGGCTACCACCTAGCAAGTGTGGTGTCTGGCGGTGACACCACAGTTACCACTGTGGCAAGGCCGTTGAATTTATATATGTATGACATGTGTTAAAATCAGGCGGCCGGTGAGGCCGAGCGGTTCTAGGCGCTTCAGTTCGAAACCGCGCGACCGCTACGGTCGCAGGTTCGAATCCTTCCTCGGGCACGGATGTGTGTGATGTTCTTAGGTTAGTTAGCTTTAAGTATTTCTAAGTTCTAGGGGACTGATGACCTCAGATGTTATGTCCCATAGTGCTCAGAGCCATTTGAACCATTTTGTTAAAATTATGGCATATAATAATGGGTACTATAAAATTCTTAAGTCCGCCAGACGATGACACAGTGACGAAAATAGTGAAGGAACAACACAGTTTTCAGCAGCTAATAGAGTGTAGACATAATAATGTGAAAAGAATATATTTAAATTCCTTAAACATTAAGGTTGTAGTACTGAACGTAAATTAAAAGATTTCCCTGCGTGTAGAGAAAATGGTCGGACTAACAATTGAATTCTACAGAAAAACTATTAGGGTTAAAGTCGAACCGGACGAAAATGAAAATAGTTGGGACCACCGAGCGGTAAGCTTCCAGTTTCATTTGTCACGGTATACTGATAATTAAAATTAGTTATCCGCAGTACTGCAATGACAGGCATATTTGCGAGAGAATAACATACAAGTGATGCTTTATTCATCAGTGCTCTGACAAAGTTTGAACTCTATGAGAAATACGAATTTGGCCAGTAACCAAGTAAAGGCGGTGCCAGAAAACGTCCGACAAGCTTATGAAGGGCTAGTTAGTCGTGGGCTGCAGAAGCGAATTTCAGCAGCAGCCATACGAGCAGGGCCTCATAAGGGATGCAAAAGCAGCGGCGTTCGGCGCGGTTTGCTGTGGACCTTGTCGGCGTCACGTTGTAACTTTGTTAGCGAGTTGCCTCAAGTCAGGCGAGCTGTTGTATCCTCATTCACTTAGCGCGCTTAACGAAGTTGCTAGGACACTGAAGCGGGATGCATCTACAGGCGCCGTTACGCGACGGAGGATGGAGCTCACAGTAGCAGCTAATACACAGTAGCAGAACATGAGCGCACGGCAAGAGAAGAAACTGGTTACGTGGAAGCTGTGTGTGTGTGTGTCTCTCTCTCTCTATCTCTCTGTGCGTGTGTATGTGTGTGTGTGTGTGTGTGTGTTCCTTTACTGCCGCGTGTTGGCGCAAGCGCTGGTATTCTTGTGCCCGCAACGTTCTCGGACACACACACGATCTCTTCCATGGGAGTTTGTTGTGGCTTGATTTTTCTCTAAATTAGTCCGTCTAAGTGACAGTTTAATCATCTATAATACCTTAAGAAGCAAAATTTTTTATATTTCCATGCGGTCGTCTTCTGCTGAGTAACGGCAACAGCAGCAAAAAGCAATACTTTCTTCTTTTTTTTTTCTTTTTGTGGCATGATTCGCTTATCAAAACAGAAGTATCATGTTGCACATAGCTATTTCCCTAGGTATTTATGTCTCTCAATTAACTATAAATTTAAATGGAAATATTCTAGAGAGGTTAACAGGAATTTTTCCACTTTCTCTGAAACACATGCGCAAAGCAATATATTTACTAGGAAACATCAAAATCTCTTTGGCACTTGGTAGGAGATTTTGGACACAATAAAAGACAGCAGTATATACGAAGATAAAGTTTTCTAGATCTCGGTATAAATATTGCATTGCGTCGAACTTTAATATCATTGAAAATTCAACAGATCCGTCACCAAATTTCCCTTCCACGGAAAGATCGATAGGAGCTGAAACGCATTTCAACAGGCATTCGATCTTGACATGTGCCAAAATTTCGCGTAGTGTACATTTTTCCCATAAGTGACTAATATGTCAGTAATCGTAGTGTTGTGCCTTGTTGGTTTCTACCTAAACGGGCGTTAAAGTTTGGAAAAAATAGTCATGCTTTTTTGTGTGAAAAATGTTATTACGGCCTAGGGGTGCACCATAGACATCTGTATGAGATAGATGGACAAACGCTTTGTGAGGTTTTGTAGTATCAGAGAATCCTCTTGCCATTACGATGTACTTCGATGAAGTGCTTTTTCGTAAACGTATTTTCAGGTTACTAAAGCCTACGTTCATTAAAAAATATATAGATACTCAATTTTATCCATTTCACAACAGGTATAATACAGAACGAGTCCCTAGTTTTATCGAATAGTTCAGTTTGGTTAAGGAAATAAGGTGGCGTAATCTCCTTGTAGTGTCGACAGTATTCGGAACATTTCATGCCGACTGTCTTCTTTCTTCAATTGCTGCTAATATTAGATTTCTAACAGTAGCGGCCTTTTGTGACTGAGCAAAGGTATTTCAAAATAATGAATGGCGATGAAGCCATTGTTGGCCCATCTAGGTCATCCCTTACATCACCGAGAAATGAAAGAAATCTAGGGAAAGTGTAATTCGCAGTGGGGCGAGAGAAATAATTATTCGGATGGCAGATTGCGGCGATCTGGAGAAACACAATGGTCAGATAATTGTCACATTTGCCACAACCATAACGATATGCAGTGGTTGGAGTGAATAATTCATATAATAATGGATATAACTGTACTTGTAGACGTTAACACTCTATCCATGGTAAAGTTTGGTGTGGCCAACACAGCAACATATTTGATAGGTTGTAAAAATCTCACGGTTCAAGACTGCAGTGGCTTGCAACATAATGCTTCATGGTCATTCATAATTAATAAATGCCTAAAATGCCATTTTCTTCAACTCCTTGCACTATAATTGTTACAACAACCTTACCTGAGTTTCACTGTTTTTTATAGAGATAATAAGCTTTTAGCGAACCCTTTCTACTATTGTGTGTAAAACATAACTTAGTCGATGGTCGGTACCAGGAGCACATGCATCTGTGGATGGCTAGCACTGGCCGTGAAAGTTTCCTAAACATCCCCCCTCTCACCACCCTTCGTCTTGTAGGCGCCATGCAAATTATTTTCGCACGCCTCGTTCCGTGGCTTCTTTCCGTAACCAAACGTCACAAGACTTCTGTCGCGCTTGAAGTTTGTAAATAAACATTGATTTAATCCACAGTATTGTCAAGCGTAATGGATTTCTGGTCAGATCCAAACGTTCAGAATCAGGAGAAAACGGTGTAAAAATATTTGATAACTGACGAATTTTTCCTACGCAAACACGGATATTATCTGATCGTGTTGTGCTTTTGCTTTGGAGATGGTTTGAATATGGACTTATTTCTTATATGACACTAGCCATGCTGAAACTGAGTCTTGTGCGCTATGCATGTTATCAAATATTGTCCATATAATTCGGAAGGTATCGTGTCGCTCTGAACGGGCTCGTGTTTCCTGCCGACAGGTGTTGTTGACATACCTTGATGGGGACAGCTGAATTTATTCCACCTAACTCCGGGTGGCGCTGCAACAGCACGTAGGAGGTGAATTTCATATTATTATTATCAGCCATTATGACCTATGATAGTGTATCAAAACATTATAAATAACATCCGCAGCCAGTCACTTTTTAATAATATTCGATTGAAAATGTATACCTTTCTATTGTCAACAAAATATTAATGAAAAGGGAGACTGGAAGAGGAAATTATCTATGAGAGCTGCTCATTCTTTGACCTCGTGCTTTCGGTGACTAAAAGAATTTCATTTCATATTCTTTGCTACAGCTGAGTAGTACGTGTGAGCGTGATCGTCATTGTTCATGCTACTTCTGAGGTCATTTCCACTGCAGTTTACTGATCCAACGGATTCATGACAGAAGCTTCCAGCAAGATTAACGGAACATGAAAATTATAGTTGGCAGCATTGTTTATCTAAGGAGGCACAAGAATACAGGCCGAGAAGGGAAATGCGTTCCCATTGTTGTTCAAATGGTTCAAATGGCTCTGAGCACTATTGGACTCAACTGCTGTGGTCATAAGTCCCCTAGAACTTAGAACTACTTAAACCTAACTAACCTAAGGACAGCACACAACACCCAGCCATCACGAGGTAGAGAAAATCCCTGACCCCGCCGGGAATCGAACCCGGGAACCCGGGCGTGGGAAGCGAGAACGCTACCGCACGACCACGAGATGCGGGCCCCATTGTTGTGCGCTTCACGTTATCGCAGAGCTTTCAGGTGATGCGTCCTTGAGGTTTTGTTAGCGTACGGGCTCGTGTTTTGTGTACAGCGTACTGTTTATTTTCGAAGCGCTAGAAGTGAATCTTACATGCAAAATACATTCGAATAAAGTAGACAAATTACTGAAAATCAAGCATGCCGTCGATGAATTCGATTCTGGAAGTGAGCAAACGTTAAGAGCAAGTTAAAATATCAAAACAGCGGCCTATAAGTAAGTAGAATGAAAGCTAGTTAAGCTATGGTTTCTCTTGGGCTGGGAGTCAAGATTATCCTTTCTCACTATGCTTAGTATGTGGGTATAAAATAGCAAATGGCTCTATGCTTCCTAGTAAACTAAGCAAACATTTTAAAACAATGCATTCACATTTGCAAGATAAACCTGTACGCTATTTTAAGAGATTGTCTGAACAGCAAACAAGTGCAGCAAACTCTTTTAAAAATGTGGAGTCTGTTTCTGATGAAGCTCTTATCGCTTCCTACCAAATCTCTGAACACAAGCAAAGAGAATGGAAGCTCATACTATAGGTGAGTAACTCATTTTGCCTGCTTGCTAAAGTATTGTAATGACGATGCTAGCAAATGAAGCAGCTATGAAAATAACAAAGATTCCTTTATAGAATGGTACAGTTCACAGGCATATTATAGAAATGGTTACTCATATTGAGAATGTATGCAGTAATAAAATCAAGCACTCAAACTTGGCATTGCAAGTTGATGAATCAACAGACATTACCAACCAATCGCAACTCTTATTCTTTGTCCGTTTCATTCATCAAGATCGAATAGTAGATCAGTTTCTTTTTTTTTTTTGTGCAGAGAATTATGTGTATCTACTAAAGTTGAGGACGTTTCCAACATTTTAAATGATTATCTTAATAAGTGACAGTTAACCTTGAACTCATGTTAGGCATTTGTTCAGAAGGCGCTCCTTCAATGGTAGGCTGCGTTAAGGGCCTTATTTCTTTTGTTAAAAAAAAAAAGGACATAATGAAGATGCTGTCGTAACGCAGAGCTTTCTTCATAGGGAGGTCTCAATAGTAAAAACATTGGAAGAAAAATTGTGAGAAGTCTTAGAGCAAGTTGTTAAGGTGGTAAATTTTAATGAAACATGTCCTGTCAAAACCCGTTTACTCGAAAAACTTTGTATCGATACGGAGTCAGAACACAGACGGTTGCTATTACACACAGAAGTCAGGTGGTTGACGAATGGGAAACAGTGTGCATTAGCTACGACAAGAACTTCTCGTGTTTTTCGAAGAAATGAGACATTTGCATTTTCACAACCTCCTTTGGAGTCAGTTTTGGATTGCCAGATTGCAGTATTTGGTCGATATATTTCAGGAGTGCAATATTCTGAACACTAGCATGCAAGGGAAAGAAGAAAACATCCTCACATCCAAGGACAAAATCAAAGCGATTTTTAGTACACTAAAAATAAGGAAAAGAAAAGCTGTTCAAGGTAACTTGGAAATGTTCCCGTGGTAAGGAGCACGTGCGTAAATGAAATACTTCCAATAGTAGTTGATTACTTAATAAGTTTAGAAGAGAAACTGAGTTCATATTTTCCATTCCTGAACAGTAAACAGTACGACGGGATTCGAAACCCATTCATGAAAACTTCATGTGATTTCGGCTTAACATTAACAGAAGAAGAAGAACTGGCAGCTATATCTACTGATGGTGGACTGATGATTAAGCATTGAGTACTGTCTCTTGAAGCTGTTTGGATGTGTATAAAAAAAAAAAATATATGTGTCGAAATTTAAAAAGGCTCTGGACATTTTACTTTATTTTTCGACGTCATATTTATGTGAATTAGGATTTTCTGCCATCACCACAATAAAATGTAAGAAAAGAGGAAGTCTTCAATTTATTGACAAATAAATAAGACAAACTGCCTATTGGCTTCTGTCTCGGGTTCTTCGGCCGACGTTCATCTAATGATTTTTCTGACGTTTCGCCAGCACAAGTGGCTGGCATTGTCAAAGCTTCACCCTCCATTGCCGGTGGTGAACTGGAGGCGAGCTCGCTGCCGCAGACTATATGTACCTGGCGCGCCAACGTCCTAGGGCTTCTCCGCGGTCATTTCCGGTGCGGTTCTCCTCTTGCTACCTGCGACGGTCGTTCGCTGCAGTACGGGAAGCCAGGATCCGTTTACCTTAAGGCTTTCCTCTTTCTTGTTGAAAGTGTTCGCGTGATTTTGGATTACTACAGCTTCTCTGAACAAGCCGTGTGATAGTGCTTCTCTACAGCCAGAACTTCCATGTCGGCGAATTTTATTACGTGGTCGGTCTCATTCAGTGCGTGCTCTGCCACGGCCAATTTCTCCACCTGCCCCAACCTGCAATGTCGCTTATGCTCTTTGATCCTGGTGTTAATGGATCGTCCAGTCATTCCGACATAAACTTTTCCGCATGTGCAAAGTATACGGTATATTCCCGACATTGCAAGTGGGTCTCTTCTCTCCTTCGCCGATCTAAGACACTCTTTGATCTTCCTTGTCGGTTTGAAAATCGTCTTTACGCCGTGTTTGCGCAATATACGGCCAATTCTGTCCGTCCCTCTGGGGATGTATGGCAGAAAGGCCGTACCCGACATTTCTTTTTCTGGTTCCTTACTTCGCCGAGTGTTTGGCTCTGTTACACTTCTAATGTAATTTGTGGAGTACCCATTGCTCCTCAGAACAGTTTCCAGGTGTTGCATTTCTCGTTTGAGGTGTTGAGGCTCACATATTCGTCCTGCTCTCGTTACGAGCTTACTAATTATGCCTCTTTTCTGTCTCGGGTGGTGGTTTGACAGTTTGTGCAGATATCGGTCCGTGTGTGTCGGTTTTCGATACACGCTGTGTCCCAGGTTTTCGCCGTCCCTTGTGACCAGCACATCTAGAAATGGCAGTTTCTTGTCCTTTTCTACTTCCATGGTAAATGTCATGTTGGCATGGAGGCTGTTCAAGTGTCTCAGGAATTCACCGAGCTGTTCTTCACCATGGCTCCACACCACGAAAGTATCATCGACGTACCTGTACCACACCTTAGGTTTGCAAGTCGCCGAGTCCAGTGCCTGTGCTTCGAATTGTTCCATGAAGAAGTTGGCCACCGCTGGACTGAGAGGACTAGCCATGGCGACGCCTTCCAGCTGTTCGTAGAAATCGCCAATCCACGTGAAATAGCTCGTGGTGAGACATGCATGGAAGAGCTTTTCGATGTCTTGCGGAAACATGGAACCGATGTGCTCCAGAGCGTCGCTGAGTGGCACTTTCGTAAATAACGAAACAACATCAAAACTGACCAGGATGTCGTTTGGTGCAAGTTTCAGTTTCTTCAGCTTCTCAATGAAATGTCCTGAGTCCTTAATGTATGTGTCGGTCTTTCCCACGTGTGGCTGGAGCAGAGAGGCCAAATGTTTCGCCAGTTTATACGTTGGTGAGCCAGGAGCGCTAACGATCGGTCTCAGTGGAACGTTGTTCTTATGAATCTTGGGTAATCCATACAGCCGAGGTGGCAGGGCTTCTGTGTTGCGCAGGTTTCTCTGTATGTCCGCCGGCAGAGAAGACGCCTTGATTAATCGATTCGTATTCCGAGTGATACGCTGCGTCGGATCTGCGCTTAGTTTTCGGTACGTCGTCGGATCTAATAGGTCTCGGATCTTTTGCTCATAATCTTCGGTCTTCATTACGACGGTCGCATTCACCTTATCGGCAGGCAGTACCAATATACTCTTGTCGGCGTTGAGATTCTTAATGGCTTGTACCTCTTCTTTCTTCAGGTTGCAAGCTGATGGTTTTGCTCGGCGCAGTATCCTGGCTGTTTCAGTGCGTATTTCCTCTGCCCTTTCACAAGGAAGGGTCCGAATGGCTGCTTCGGTGTTGGCAATGATGTCCTCCATAGGTATAGTTCTCGGGATGATAGCGAAATTCCCTCCTTTTTGAAGAACAGACACTTCCTCTTCGGTCAATTGTCGTTCAGTGAGGTTGACCACTGTGTGTGACATGTCGCGAATCGCCTTGTCGGTCTGCTTCCGGCATCTTTCAAACTTTTTCTTTTGCCGCTCGGTGCAGCGCTCGAGTTCGTTCTGCATGCTCCTGTGAGTGATGCTGTCGATCTTGTCCCAGTCGTCTCGATGCATTCTGCTACTTAGTTGATAGAAAATGTCCAGAAGTTCAAGATCCGTTCTTGACAAGTCTCTCCGTGTTGTATGTATTCGCTCACGAAGAAAAGCTCGTTCCATTCTGTCGTAGATACGATATGCTTGGGCGGTGGTGAATAGGCGCTTGCATCTCAAGAACTTCGGTGTAGCACATTCATCTCGGCACCGTGACAGAAAGGCGAGAGAGGACATCAGTCGCGCTTTCTTCTTCCGTCGTTGGTCAAGGCGGCGGTACAATCTGTAAATCTCCTCCCCGTAGAGGCGTAATACAAAATTGTTAAGGCTTTCGTGGCCACTTGTTGACAAACTGCCTATTGGCTTCTGTCTCGGGTTCTTCGGCCGACGTTCATCTAATGATTTTTCTGACGTTTCGCCAGCACGAGTGGCTGGAATTGTCAAAGCTTCACCCTCCATTGCCGCAGACTATATGTACCTGGCGCGCCAACGACCGAGGGCTTCTCCGCGGTCATTTCCGGTGCGGTTCTCCTCTTGCTACCTGCGACGGTCTTTCGCTGCAGTACGGGAAGCCAGGATCCGTTTACCTTAAGGCTTTCCTCTTTCTTGTTGAAACTGTTCGCGTGTTTTTGGATTTCTACAGCTTCTCTGAACAAGCGCGTCTGATAGTGCTTCTCTACAGCTGGACTTCCGTGTCGGCGAATTTTATTACGTGGTCGGTCTCATTCAGTGCGTGCTCTGCCACGGCCGATTTCTCCACCTGCCCCAACCTGCAATGTCGCTTATGCTCTTCGATCCTGGTGTTAATGGATCGTCCAGCCTTAAGGTAAACGGATCCTGGCTTCCCGTACTACAGCGAACGACCGTCGCAGGTAGGAAGAGGAGAACCGCACCGGAAATGACCGCGGAGAAGCCCTCGGACGTTGGCGCGCCAGGTACATATAGTCTGCGGCCGCGAGGTCGCCTCCAGTTCACCACCGGCAATGGAGGGTGAAGCTTTGACAATGCCAGCCACTCGTGCTGGCGAAACGTCAGAAAAATCATTAGATGAACGTCGGCCGAAGAACCCGAGACAGAAGCCAATAGGCAGTTTGTCAACAAGTGGCCACGAAATCCTTAACAATTTTGAAATAAATGAGGGTTTGGCTTTCAAATATATCTCCAAACATTGAAGAAATCGCTAAGACCCATTAGGCTCATGTTTTTTCATAAACACGAGAAAGAGAAGATGGAAGGTTTGTTTCATTTGTATTGCATTATTACTTTGCTCTATTATTTGAATTAAAAGTTTTATGTCATTGCCGGCCGCGGTGGTCTTGCGGTTCTAGGTGCTCAGTCCGGAGCCGCGCGACAGCTACGGTCGCAGGTTCGTACCCTGCCTCGGGCATGGATGTGTGTGATGTCCTTAGGTTAGTAAGGTTTAATTAGTTCTAAGTTCTAGGGGACTGATGACCATAGATGTTAAGTCCCATAGTGCTCAGAGCCATTTGAACCATTTTATGTCATTATTTCATTTCAGTACGTTTCACTTAATACTTTCTCTTGTCTTTCGTCTTAGCAGTGTAGGAGGCAACACAGCGCTCGGTCGTCGCATTTGGGTGACTATCGTGCTTCATTAATCTCTCACATTTTTTATTCAAAAATTATTTGTTCATATTGTGAAAATGTATGTATTTTATTAATATAAGTTGTATTTTCTGTAGTCTGGACGCGAAATTCCAAATACAATTGTTCACAGTATGTATTTCCTGTACTGACTGTTGTAAAACATTCCTCAAATATGTGAATGAAGTGCACACACTATTATTTGTGGCCTTTCAAATGCACTCGAAGCTCAAAAAGTTTGACAACTGATTCAGGCCAACAATTGGACCATAGGTAACGCCTGGGATAGTGCAAGCTTTCGGTGTTATCTCGTATCGGAACTCCTCGGAAGCACGCAAACTCCTAGAGACGCCACATAGGGTTTGTCTGGAATGAAAAACAGCCCACAGTAGCACTGAATTCTGTTTTTCATTCGAGACAATTTCGTAACGGTTGCTGTTTTCGCTGCCATGATGAACATAATGCACATGGGGTTTACTAGAAAAATTTTCTGAAATTTTCCAGGTCACATTCTAGCAGCAGACATAGACACATTGGCATATAAACAAATCGCCGAATAAGTAAAGGGATGTGTATTGTATAGGATTATTGTAGACCAAACATCAAGAAGTCCCCAGAAAATAGCTTAAAATCCAATGGAAGATATTGCCATACCGGAACCTGAGCGTACTATCACCGTGCGGATGCTATGGCGGCGCTACATCCACGTGGTTCCCCGTAGACACAGCTGAGTGAATTTGTCTTGTGGCTACTGGCTTAAAGAAACGCCTTCCTGTCACGGATCTACCGTTTAGTGGATAGCCTCGTACGCTGTAAATAACAAGTAAATTATTACAAACGTTGCTTCTTTCTGTGTATTTAAAATTGTGTTGTGTTTTTTGTAGGTCTCAAGATGGATGATAACAGAGAAAAACGGTAAACCCCCAAGTCTGATTAAAAAGAAATTAAAATTTATCTTTTAGTTTCGTAAGAAATTATTTGTACGTCTCAAATATAATGTTTCGTTCAGTTCGAGTTCATCACATGTAATGGTTGCTAATCATATAGTATTTACTGACGGCTGTGTTCACCTAATGCATTCTGAGTTACACACCCAAAGGAGTAAAGAACAACAAAGAATCACTGGTACTGCCAGCGTATAGTACTGACTGAGATTATTCATTTCATATTGTGGTATTTTAAGGTATAACACTATTCGATACATTGGTTAGATATGGCAGGTGTATGATTGCTTGGCTGTTCGTTTCAGTTACCAGGGAAAGGATACTAATAGTGGTGTAAAATTCTGGTCATATTTGGAACTAGATGCTACTCATTTCAAATCTCTAAGTACTAGACACCATTCTGCTGCCAATGACGTTCTGAAGTTAAATTGAAATTCTTTTATTCCAGATAAAATGGCGTGCAAGTATTACACCAGCCTAGTAGGCAAATATCTTTTCGTATTACAGTATTTTATTCTATTCATTTTTAGTGTGCTGAATTCTCTTAAGAAGACAAAAAACCCCTATAATTTTCTTAATCTGGGATAACGTAGCCAAGTATTCGTTGAAAGACATGGAATATATCAATATAAGTTTCAAAAGATCCTTGTCCTCAAGCATACAATTCCATAAACGATATTTTGTTTTACTTTGGCTCTGCTCCTTTTACTTGCCATTAAAATTTCGGCCGACGACCTCTGTCAGATACAAAATTCATCGACACATTACGACGTAGAATCAGGTACTAGTGCTGCCAGCGGCGGAGAAAACCGGCACTGCTTGAAACACATTCATGTGTCTCCGAGCGCTGCCAGCTTGAAGTTGTCTCTAGATGCGAAGTATTATGAATGGCTTGTGTCCACTAGCAAGTAACGTTTGTAAGCTCTTGGAGAGGTGTTTATATCTGAACAAAAACTTACTCAAGTTGACTCCTTCAAGTCATTGGGGAAGTTTATTTCAGGAAGTTGCTAAAGAAACACAGTTATTCTTAAATACCAGTGCAGTCGCCATTGTTATTGCATCATTATTTTAATGAATGAAAATCGTGACGAAACTCAAAATAAAAAAAAAATAGGAAGAAAGACAGGAGAGAGCATATTCTTGTTACCAAGAAACACTATTCATTAACTAAAACTGGAGGAATTCATTTAGATTAAGTACTTTGAGGATGTTAAATGGAAATTTTGAACACCTATTGTTTAATGTTTAAACAAATATTCCATAGTAGGAAACAAACACGAGACGCCTTATGTCTCCAAGAGACTTAGAATTTTGCAAGCAGTATTTATTACTCCACCCGGTACGCACACAGAGTGCACATTGGTTTTATTACCCTCCTTGTCAGCCAAGTCCCTAAGGGGCCCAATAATGCGCCTAATGTTGGCTGCACACTGTGTTCTTCATGGCATTGCTACCTTTCTTGAATATTGGTGTGACCTGTGCAACTTTCCAGTTTTTGGGTACGGATCTTTCGTCGAGCGAACGGTTGTATAAGATTGTCAAGTATGGAGCTAATGTATCAGCATACTACAAAAGGAACCTCGTTGGTATACAGTCTGGACCAGAAGACTTGCTTTTATTAAGTGATTGGAGTTGCTTCACTACTCCGAGGATATTTACTTCTACGTTACTCATGGTGGCAGCTGTTCTCGATTCGAATTCTGGAATATTTACTTCGTCTTCTTTTGTGAAGTCGTTTCGGAAGGCTGTGTTTAGTAAATCTGCTTTGTCAGCACTGTCTTAGACAGAATCTCCATTGTTATCGCGCAGAGAAGGCATTAATTCTTTCTTGCCGCTAACATACTTCACATACAACCAGAATATCTTTGGATTTTCTGCCTGGTTTCGAGACAAATTTTCGTTGTGGAAAGTGTCTCGCATTGAACTCCACGCTAAGTTTCGAGCTTCCGTAAAGGATCGCCAATGTTGTGGATTTTGCGTCTGTTTAAATTTGGCATGTTTGTTGCCTTGTTTCTGCAACAGTGTTCTAACCCGTTTTGTGTACCAAGGACGATCAGCTCCGCCGTTTGTTAGTTTATTTGGTAGAAACCTCTCAATTCCTGCTGATACTATTTCTTTGAATTTAAGCCACTTCGGGTCTACGCTTGTATTACTAATTTGGAATGAGTGGAGATTGTCTCTCAGGAAGGCGTCAAGTGAATTATATCTGCTCTTTTGAATAGGTATATATTTCGCTTACTTTTCGACGATTTGGGGATTCAATTATTTTATGCATACCTCCGGAATTAAATATGAATTTTCGCCAACATATCGAGGGTAGATGAAAGTCACCACTAACTATTATCATATGAGTCGGATGTTTGAAATCAGAGTCAAGTTTTCTTTGTATCTTTCAGCAACTGTATCATCTGAACTGGGAGGTCGGTAAAGGGATCCAATAATATTTTATTCCAGTTGCCAACAATGACCTCTGCCCATACTAACTCACAGGAAGTATCTACTTCAATTTCGCGACTAGTTAAACTACTTCTAACAGCAACAAACACACCACCGGCAACCGTGTTTAGCCTATCTTTTCGGAACACCGTTAGGTTCTTCGCAAAAATTTCGGCTCAGCTAACATCGGGCTTTAGCCCGCTTTCAGTGCCTATAACGATTTGAGCATCGGTGCCTTCTATTAGCGCTTGGATCTCTGGTACTTTTCCAACACAGCTACGACAATTTACAACTGTTATACCAATGGTTCTTGTATCTATGTTCTTCTTGTGTTCAGCCTGCACCCTTCGTGACTGAAGCCCATCTTTTGTTTTCCCGAGACCCACTAACCTAAAGAACCACCCAGTCGACGCCACACAGCCCATGCTACCCGTGTAGCCGCCTCCTGCGCATAGTGGACACCTGACCTATTCAGCGGAACCCAAAACACAACCACCCTTTGGCGCAAGTCGAGTAATCTGCAGCCTACACGGTCGCAGAACCGTCTGAGCCTTCACTCGGCTCTGAACCAGAGGTCCACAATCGGTCCTGAAGACTATAATGGAAATGGTCAACTCGGCTTTCATCTTACAAGCAAGACTGGCAGCCTTTACCATTTCTGTTAGCGGCTCGAATCCAGAGAGAATCTCTGATCCAAAGTGACACACATCATTGGACTGACGTGAGAAAACCCATTCCACATCTGGAATGACTCCACCCGGTATGCACACGGAGTGCATATTGGTTTTCTTACCCTTCTTGTCAGTCATGTCCCTAAGGGGCCCCACAACGCGCATAATGTTGGAGCTCCCAACTACCAAAGATCACACTCTCTGCGATTGCCCGGATCTTGCAGATTGAGTGGTTTCCTCTGAAACAGGACAGACGACAGAATCTTGTTCAGTTACAGTGTCAGCCACAGACAGCACTTTGAACCTGTTTGTCAGACAAACCGGGGAGGCCTTTCGTGCGGCCGCCTGGATAGTTTTCCGCCACCTGCTTCGCCCTGGTGCGGCCTCCCACTCGACCACAGGTGAGGGGTGAGCCTCATTGCGAGCAATACCTGGGCTGGCTACCGGTGAGGACCGATCGGCAGACTCTGACGCGCTGGACGTCCGTCGTATCCTCACGGCCAGCCCACAACAGTGGTGTCCATCCACTACAGCCTCAAGCTTTGTAACTGAAGCCATCACAGCCTGAAGCTGAGAAAGAAGTGTGACTAATTCGGCTCACATCCGCACACAACAATCGCAGTCCCTGTCCATACCAAAGACTGTGGAGAACTAAACTATGCAGATAAACGGACTACCGGCACGTTCTGCGCAACTCTAATGTAGCCCCAGACGAAGATGCACGAACTGTGTCTTAGTAATACGCAGATATTCAAGAACCTAACTACCGAAGCACTAAGGTGAAACTAAATAATTTGCCCCTGATAAGAAACTTGTAATATGTCACAAAACCGGTTTACTTTCTAACGCAAACGACAACGCGAGAACTGTGGCTATTAGATGTTAAATTCGCACACAGACGCTCAAGAAACTAAACTATTAAAGCACACAGATGACATAATAAAATTTGCTCCTGGTTAGGAACTCGTAAATGTCACAAAAGCGGTTTACTTATCTGTTGCTGCGTCTGTCGCGGTCGGCTACTACTGCCTGACTGACTAGCTAACGCCGACAAGCAGTCACACTAGTTTTCAAAACAAGCGAACAAACGACTATCGACTCGCACCTGAGTTGGAGTGGGTCCTTGGCCGAGAGGATGAAGCTCGGGCTAGTAGGAGACGAAAGGCGAGAGGTGCTTCCGCCTCTCTGGAGTGGAGGGGGGGGGGGGGGGGCACTTGCCGGGGAGCGTCGTGTGAAATCGTCGATGACGGAGCCACCGATGGGGACCAGTGCGCTGGCGACGGCGCGTTGAACCCTGCAGCTCGAGAGTGCCCTTGGCCTTGTGGCGAGGTCGGTGGGCGAGCTGCGTTCTTTGTCCCCCACCCCATGTCAGAGGAGCCGGGCCGGAGCAAGAGACGGGCTTCCACCTTTTTATCATTTGTAATTTAAAGATGGCTGGAACTGAGACGAGTGATACGAGTGCACCCAAGCGTGCATCCATAATGCTTGATCCCTCTCCACAGGACGAGCCGGGACAGGCAGACGACGAGGCCGTGACTCAGAGGCAAGAGCGAATTACGTTGCTTTCGGAGCAAAACATTAAAAGCGATAAAATAAGTCAATCGGCACTGTCAATCATCAAAAGCGAGTTTACTTCATTGGCTATTGCCAACGCCAAATCAGAAGGCCGCGTAGAAGAATTAGGAAAGGAGAATGACAGACTAAGGAGGCAACCAACTAAGACCTGGGCGCGATTGGTTGTGCAAGCGGCACCCAAGCCGCAAACCACAAAAGATACAATCGCTAAGGTTACCAAGCAGCCAGGGATGGCAGTCTTTCTCAGGATCCTGCCTAGCGAAGACACTAGTGTAAAAAAGATACAAGAATTACTGACTACAACCACTGATCCAGTAAAACAAAAGATCAAAATAAACAATGTCAAACCAGGTAGGAACTCGGTGATTGTGGAGGTTGACACCGAGGAGGACAAGGAAAAACTATTAAACAACCCAAAGCTGAAGTCTGTGGTCAAGTGTGAGCCACAGAGAAAAAGAAACCCTCTGATCATGCTATAAGACGTTCCCACATCAATGACAAATGAGGAACTTTATCAAACAATTAAAGAACAGAACTTTGAGCATATGAATGATGAGGAATTCATAAACTCCCTCAAGTTGGGACTCAAAATGGGGGCTTGGGAACGTGATGTACATCACGTTGCCGGGGTTACAGAACCCATGTGGAGAAAGGTGATGACAATGGGCAGATTATACGTCGGCTTTCATGCGGTCAACGCCAGGGACTATCTCGTGGTACCTCGCTGCCACATTTGCGGAGACTTGGACCACATTCTAAGGCACGGCACCAGGTGGTCGGCGTGCTCCAAGTGTGATGAAGACGGTCACACCCGAAAAGATTGTACGGCGGCGGGTGTCTGTATCACGTGCAAGAGACGTGGCAAGAAATCTTGTAGAGCCACAGGTCCGATTTGCCCTACGTACCGGATTTCCAGAATTGATTATGGTTGAGTACGTTAAACAGAACAGGATGCCAAATCGGAAATCCCCGAGCAAAAGGAGGAGCGATGCCATAAGGGCGAATAAGTTTAAAGAATTCCTGAGGTCTCTATCGAGCGACACGAAAATTGAGACAGTCGACAAAGGTGTTCAAACTGAGCTCACAACGATGGACAAAGACATTCAGACTGAGCCCACCCTCATGGTCAGAACTCCCTCCTCTAACAGCAGGGGAACGAGGCCGACTAAAGACCAACAGCGGCATGGGCATCCTGTGGTAGAGGCAATCCCGAAAGATGAAATGAGCAGAAACCAGTCCAGGAAAGTACAGTAACGAGCTCACAAGATACCCCTGAAGTAAGGCTATCGTCAGTGGACCCGATCAGAGTATATCCTAACATTGAATATACAATGCAATTGACGAGGTTGGAGCAGCCGGCTACCCTGACCACTGCCTAACGACATGTGGTTCATGTGGGACACGAAAATGGCAGAAAAATCATCCTCTCGGTAATGGAGGCTGTAGACAGAATACAGCTAAAGTCAGTGAATCTCCCCACCGACTTCGGAGCCCTGCGCGACCTACTAAAGAAAGTTTTTGAAAGACAAAGCGAGAAGTTCGACCTCAATGACATCTACGAACAATCTGTGTTGGCAAATGGACGAATTACTTTTGACTGGAGTAAGACGTGGCTAACGATCACATATATACCTACTTTCCTTAATGACCAAAATTAATACTGGCCAACTTAACACTAACAACGGCAGACCAGGGATGCAGGAGCTGCGTAAGGAGGTGGAGGAGAGGAGGCTGGATGTGCTCCGTCTACAGGTGCCGCAGTCCCAAGCTGGAAGTCAGCCGAGGGAAAGACCCGAAAGAGGCGATAATAATCACAAACAAATCCCCGAGAGCTACCATACTATCACAATACACGACTAGTCACTGTAATGTCGTGGAGTTGCAATCTCCCGTTGGAGTAATAACACTAATTAACATGTATTTTCTATACGGTGACAACGTCGAAAGACACCTTGACCACAGTGACCACAGTAACCACGGCATTGCAGGGACGAAAAATGATAATTACTGCTGACATCAATGCAAAATCCCCCCCTATGGTACAGCGGTACAAGGGACACGAACGGAGAAAAGGCTGAAGAATTCATCATGGCCTCGCAACTAGTGGTGGCAAACAAACCCGGGAACACTCCTACCTACGCTGCGGGAGGAGGCCCAGGCACAAACATTGATGTGACCTTAGTAACACCAAATGATCATCCAACAATGGAAGGTTGAAGAAAATACCTCTATTAGCGACCACAATCTCATATCTTTCGCCCTAGGTGATAGAGAATGCCGCTGGACCATGGGGTGGGAGGTGCAATTAAACTACAAAAGAGCTTACTGGGAAAGCCTGGCGAGTGAGTACGACATTCCTGCCTTTCCATATGGTGACACACACCAGGAGATAGACATAAACGAAAGAGCTGAGGAACTGGTAAGCGCAATAACTAGAGCGGTGAAAGCAGCCGTACCAACTAGGAGGAAGGCCTCGGCGGCCTCTCCTTCACCATGGTCGGCCGAACTCGAGGACATCTGCCGGTCTGTCAGAAGGTTGAGGAGGCACTACCAGCGCAGTGTCGTCTGTCTGGAATGGCAAAGGTAGAAGCTGCAGTATTGGGAGGCCAAGCTAAGGTTCCAAAACGAACTAAAAGCCATAAGGACAAGAAGCTGGGAGAGCTTTGTTCAGAATCAATTAGCCTTAGACCCCTGGGGCACACCATATAAATTAGTTAGAGAACAGATCCGCTCTCCTATGGAATTGTCAACAGTCAGGCATGGGGACAGGATGACAGATTCCTGGTAGGAGACTGCTGAGGTCCTCCTCCAGTCCCTGTGCCTGACGATAACATGGATGGGGAATCTGAAGGACAGTGGCAGCTATGACATGATGACCTTGAAGAATACAACAATAACACAGCCGTCTACCCCTTCACAGAAGAGGACGTGGCTGCCCACCTGCCCACATAAGATCACTAAAGAGGGGTAAAGCTCCTGGGCCAGACAGCATTGTGGCGGAGGTGGTGCAATTCTTAGCTCCCCAGCTAACTGCACCACTCAGTCACCTGTATAACGAATGCCTCAGACAACGGAGGTTCCCGAAGATTTGGAAGACAGCGAATGTTAGGATCATCAGAAAAGGACCTAATAAAGACCCAACAGAAACAAAATCATATAGACCCATATGTTTTCTGTACTTGGGAAGATATTAAAAAAACTACTGGCTGACAGACTGCCTGCTCAACGATTATTGTGTGGGATGAGCAGCAGGCAGTTAGGCTTCAGGCCTGGGTGATCAGCATCTGATGCAATCACCCTGGCAGCTGAGGTCTTTGGCTCTACCCTGCATAAGTACGTAGTTGGCATCAGGATAGACATCAGTGGCACCTTAGACAACCTGTGGTGGCCTTCGCTCTTCTCCTGCTTGCGGGAGAAAGAGGGTCTAGGGCCGCTATGTGGCTGCCTGGGAAGCTATTGCGAGGATCGGGAGGTCTGGCTATCATCCCCAAGCGGGAGAGTTGTAAAATCGATAGCAAAGAGATGCCCCCAGGGTTCTGTATTAGGACCTCTGTTTTGGGACATCAACATGGAGCCGCTAGTGAATACCTTACAACAGAGTGAAGAAGTGCTAGACGTGACAGCCTATGCAGATGACCTCCTCCTGTTGGTTGGCAGCCATAGTCGCGAAGACATAGACCCTAAAATAGAAAGGGGCATGAATGAATTGCAACTATTGTGCCAAAACACCAAAATGCAAATATCACCAAGTACGTCAACATACCTATTACTAAATGGACAGCTAAACCCAACTGTAAGAACCAAGGGCTCACCAGTTATTCGGCGATGTGAGACGTGGTACCTGGGAATCATCATTGACGAAAGGTGGAACTTTGGGAAACACATTGACACCATAACGCAGAAAGCCCTCGAAACACTAAATCTCATCTCCATCGGATATAAAAAAATTCATCTTCCCCCTCACCTCATAAAGCTATATCTCAATAGTATCCTAACATCAATAGTGGATTACGGCTCGGCAGTCTGGGCACACAGGTTCACGAGGGTTGTGACCACCATGACAGTCTAAAGGGTTCAGAGAAACATGATACTAAGATTGTGGGGACCTACAACACATCCCTATTAGTCATAATGGGGCTCTGCCCCCTGGACATCAATGTTCGAGGACAGGCTGCGTGTTTCTGGGCTAAAAAAGGAAATATCTCGAAGATACAAGATAAGGCTGAGATAAGGCAAAGAGGTGAGCAATTGTGGCAAGAATTACTGGAAGCAGAAGAAACAATTAGCAGAACATTCGAACTTCTTCCTAACGTCAAGGATAGTCTGGGCATGAAATACTTTGAACCTACCGGAGGACTGATCCATTTTTCTCACTGGGCCATACTCGACATATCTATATCGATTTGGGAAAAGGGCATCACCAGCGTGCGAATGTGGTGTATCAGATGGAACTTCCGATCATGTGGCCTAAGAGTGCCCCCTTTTCAATGATGTAGGATCCACATTATGTGACAAATTACCTGACAATGACACATACCACTTCTTGTACAAGAAGGCACTTTTCAGACTCTTAACCAATTGGAGGATGAGGTATCACGAAAAGTGTTAAACAATACCTGAGGGACATAAATTAACAAATTGAGACACACCAAACACTGAATATAGCGCCCTATTCCCATACCGCCTGTGCATGGACAGGCCGACTTTCCTCATAGTCTGGAATCCGCCGTGTACAGGACTAGGGGGAGTGGGGTACGACACCACCGATACAGGACAAAGCACCAGACTTGACTTAGATTAGAACTAGCTAGTAGGCCTTAAATTGGGAAATTAGTTACTTAGAAATCTGCAGCCAATAAAATCCTTGGCCTGCTCAGTGTCAAGGGCACGCTCATCGGGACTAGCTCAATGAGCAAGTCTCTAAAATGTAGGTTTATGAACTACTGACACAACTGTGACGCTGCAAGCAGTAGAGATTAGTTAAGCTAAGGTCATATAAAGTTAACATTAATAATAATAAATAAATTAGTTGTTCATTTTCATCTGGTTATAGCTGTAGCTCACTAATTAATGAAATTTGTATCTAGCTGCAATTAATGTTATATAAAATTAGGACCCACTAATAATTTAAAGAAGTGCGTTAAGATTCTATAATTATTATAAATTTCTAATAAAGATTTTTAAAAAAAACTCTGGCGTGAGGTCAGATGAGTTGAGTATGGGCGCAAGCTCGCAGTTCCTCAGTTGCTTGACAGTGCACTTCATGTGGGCACCCAACACCAGCGCACCATAAGTCACGGAGTCCCGCACCCTGGCGTATCACTTCTAGGTCGGGCATGCTGGCAACAGGCCTCACATGGGGAAGTGATGCGTCATACATATCACCTCCTTCCTTAGTGGCTCTTTCCACCTTCCTGTGGTGCCAGACACCAAGCTCTGCATTTCTTGGGACCACCCGGATGTAGTCTTCCATCAAAAGGGAGAGCTGTGGCCCAAAGCGATGCGAAAGTGAAGGGTGTGTGGCACAGGGGGAGCTGTGTCTAGTGGCTGAAGATCTGTCCCTTGGGGGGGGGGGGGGGTAGGGGGTTGAGCGGGGATGCTATGCAGCGGGGTTGTTGCTCACTCTGTGTGCGACACCTCTGTACTGGGCGACTGCTGCTCTTCTCCTTCTCTCTGCACAGAGCATAGACCAGCAGGTGCTCTGCATACTGGCGACCTTGTCTGTCAGCATGGGATCTCGGGGCCAGTTAGCAAAGCACTTCGCCACGCCTATGGGTAACTACGGCGTGTTCTGCCAAACCCAGGAGGTGGTGACATCGCCTGGGCCAGGTTAGCTTGGTCCAGACCACTATCAACTGGGTGATCGGCCCACCACCTGAGTAGGTCCGTTCTTGGCCGAGAGGTGGAAGCTCAGGCTAGCAGGTGGCAGAGGATGAGAAGTGCATCTGCATCTCTGGAGTGCAGGGTGTATTCGCCGAGGAGCATCGGGTGAAATGGTCGATGACGGGGTCACCGAGGGGCACCAGTTTGTTGGCAACGGCATTCTGACCTGGCAGCTCTGGGGTGCCCTTGGCCTAGGGGAAAGGCTGGTGGGTGAGGTGCATCTGTCCCCCGGCCCATGCCAGAGGAGCCAGTCTGGGGCAAGAGATGGCTCCCATCTTTATTCCCTCGTCTATACATCATGGCTGAACAAGAGGTGATTGATTCGAGTGTGTTATTGAGGTATTTGAGACTTGCTGTTCCTACCCCAGAAGAAGGCCTGGTACAGAATGTAGAAAATGTGACTGAATGGCATACTAGAACACTACTTATGTTAAGAATGGAAAGATAAGCAATACAGCAGTCTTGACAATCAAAAATGAACTCACCGCCTGGGCCAACCCTAGGGCGAGGCTCGAGGGGCGATTGGAAGAGAGAGAGAGAGAAATAAAATGAGCGACTCCGAAAACAACTTACCAAAACATGGGCTGGAGTGGTTGCACAAGTGGCCATCAGGACGCAGACTAGGAAGGAAACAACTGCTAACGTGTCTAAAAGACCAGACACAGTGGTCTTACTGAGACCCCTGCATGGTCAAGATACTGAAAAGGTGCTGGAGATCTTCACTACCACTGAATCCTGCAATAGACAAAATAAAAATTATCAAGGTCAAGGCGACCAAAAATGTTGTTATAGTGGATGTCGCCAATGAAGAAGACAGAAACAAAATTCTCAATCATTCAAAATTAAATAAAGTAACTTAATGTGAAATGCCCGAAAAGCGGAACCCTCTTGTAATTCTAAATGACGTACGTACTGCAACAAATGAAAATGACATATATGAAACAATCAATCAACAAAATTTTGGGGACATGAGTTTAGAAACTTTTAAAAATTAGTTCAAATTGCGCTTTAAGACTGTACCCCGGGAACGAGATGTTGTGCATCATGATGCCGAGGTCTCAGGGAATATGTGGCGCATGCTCACCACTATGGGTACGGTATACATTGGTTTGCATGCAGTTAACGTGAGGGACTACTTAGTAGTTTCCCAGTGATATAACTGTGGCGACGTGGAACACGTTCATAAACACTGCGAGCGAAAGCTGGCTTGGTCCAGCTGTGGGGCCGAAGATCACACAAGAAAAACCTGAGGCAGAACTGGAACATGTATCCCATGCACGCGGAGAGGTAAGAAATGCCGTAAAGCTTTAATTCCACAGGCAGAAGCTGCCATACCTACAGGATGCTAGAGCAAAGGCTCATTACAAGAGCTGATTGTGGCCGAGGCCATATCTGTATACAGGAAGTCCGCGAGCAAAAGTTTGAGGGATGCAGATTCAGAGAATTTATACAAAGATTCACCAAGATACAAACGGAAAGAGTGGAGATTATAGATGCATGTGTGTGTGCAACCGGACCCTTGTGGTCAGACGGTTGCTCCCTCTCCCTCAAACCGGAGACTAATGTCACTTGAAGATCAAGAACGACCGAAAGGGCATTCTGTGGAAGGAGGTCTTCCAATGATGAACGATAATGATACGGACAGTAAAGAGAAAGTGCAGGTTAACATTGTGAGAAATATGACTTTCGTCTATACATCCACCTACCTCTATAAATCCACCTACCCAGAGAGGTTGGGGCATAGACCCCACTGGTTACACCTAAACCTAGAACATGCAATACAGTTAGCGCGACTGAAGGATATGGCTGTCCTCAGTACAGCTCTGAAACATGTGGTGTGTGTTGGTCATGAGTACAGTAGGGACGTTACCTTCTCGGTGATGTAGGCTGTGTACAGAATACAGCTAAACATGACGAATCTCCCCATTGACTATGGAGCCCTAGGGACTTACTTAAAAACGTTTTCAGAAGACAAAATGAAAAGTTTCATTTACATTAATTATATAATCAATCTGTCATCACAAATTGGATACTAGCGAATGACTGGAGTAAAAACTGGCCAGACACACATTAGAAGGCCGGCCGAAGTGGCCGTGCGGTTAAAGGCGCTGCAGTCTGGAACCGCAAGACCGCTACGGTCGCAGGTTCGAATCCTGCCTCGGGCATGGTTGTTTGTGATGTCCTTAGGTTAGTTAGGTTTAACTAGTTCTAAGTTCTAGGGGACTAATGACCTCAGCAGTTGAGTCCCATAGTGCTCAGAGCCATTTGAGCCAACACATTAGAACATAAAACGAGTGAGGCTGCGAAGCGAATCGAACAGATATAAATCAAATAGGCTGAAATCTCTGAACTTAAAGATCAGCAGACCCGGGTCGCGGCGCTAAGGACGATCGGCAACCTCATGACCGGGTCGTGCAACAATTGCAAAAACAATCTCGTCCAGTAGAGCGCCATCGAGAGTAACACAGAAATGAAGAAAATGTTTGGCGACTCTCCGAACCGCTATATGAGGAAACACTCCCTCCACATTGGCGAATGCAGGAATATGATCCTGCCGCAGCAAAACGCGCAGTAGAACACGCTCCGTCGGTAACACGCAGCATGTCACAGTCCGAGCCGGAAAACAATAGTACACGTCTACGAAAGCCAGAAACGTTATTACGTGAATCTGACAATACAAGGGGCTACCATAACAGTGCACTAGGATCGTTTGGGGACAGATACATGGAATCACGCGCTACAGACGACAGGGAAAATTCGTACGGGAGGTACGGCGAGCCTTTCGACCACTAACTTTTCTTGACCATCCATATTTTTCAAGTCTACAAGGAGGCAAACAACACCTGGATGGTACCTTACGTTCACGTGCTACCAGAATCTCGGCCACTAAAGTACAAGCTCCAGTTTATCTGTGGTTTCTGAGAAGACTCGATTAGTCCGCAGCTCGTGGTCGTGCGGTAGCATTCTCGCTTCCCGCGCCCGGGTTCCCGGTTTGATTCCCGGCGGGGACAGGGATTTTCTCTGCCTCGTGATGACTGGGTGTTGTGTGATGTCCTTAGGTTAGTTAGGTTTAAGTAGTTCTAAGTTCTAGCAGTTAAATTCTATAGTGCTCAGAGCCATTATTGATACAAAGCCGCTCCGGACTCAGCTCGAAACAATACCGCAGAAACTATCGGAAATAGTTATAATAGTAAGATACACGAGAGCTGCAACGGGAAGAGAAGGTGCAGTATGTAAATAATCTCCATGGATGAACTGTTTAACGTAATTTAATGTTGATGTTGTGTTGTTTAGCATAGTTTTCCATTTGTTCAATTTCGGTGTTATTTTGATTGTCATATCCATTAGTTTTCAGCATGAGTCCTTGTTGAACGTGGTCAAATGAGTTGCGTATTTGTGACACCTTCACGCTAGTATTCACTGGTAGGTAGCAGGTGGAATTAAAATGGGTAATAGAAGTATACTTTCTTTCATTTTTTGTAACGAACTTGTTGCCAGTTAGTCTGGATGGCACAAGAATGTTCGTTTTCTGGAGATTTCTCTGTGTTTCCCTCAATGTTTTTGTTGTTTGCTTTATGCTGCATTAATTCGATAATGCTCCATGAGTTTCTAGGCTCTCTCAGTGATTCCCCAGTAACTTCATTTTCCGTACTCAGCGTTTTTTGTTCTGTATTTTTCCGCTGTGTATTGCAGTAGAGACTAATAGCGATTTGTGCTATCCTAAACTATAAATTACGTCATTTCTCAAGGGTTCACCAAGTATCTCCGCAATTTGTTCCTTTTATGAGGACATTAACTGCTTGGTTTGTTTATTTTCGCTGGATATTCCTGGGTTATAAGCAAATTTTGACTGGTCTTTTCCTAATCTAGGACCTTCAGCACATTGTATTTTATTTAGCTTTTCTTTTATTTTAGCATTGTTCGTTCACTAGTTTTAATACTGTTCCCACCGATTCTCTTAAATTTACACACTGTTCGGTATTTTTTGTCTCAAGAATAGAGCTTAATATCTGTTTGGCTGGATTGCAGGATAGCTGCTGTGAAACTATCGATTTATCTCTATTTGCATATTTACGAGGGCAGTTCAATAAGTAATGCAACACATTTTTTTTTCTGAAACAGGGGTTGTTTTATTCAGCATTGAAATACACCAGGTTATTCCCCAATCTTTTAGCTACACAACACTATTTTCCAACGTAATCTCCATTCAATGCTACGACCTTACGCCACCTTGAAATGAGGGCCTGTATGCCTGCACGGTACCATTCCACTGGTCGATGTCGGAGCCAACGTCGTACTGCATCAATAACTTCTTCATCATCCGCATAGTGCGTCCCACGGATTGCGTCCTTCATTGGGCCAAACATATGGAAATCCGATGTTGCGAGATCGGGGCTGTAGGGTGCATGAGGAAGAACAGTCCACTGAAGTTTTGTGAGCTCCTCTCGGGTGCGAAGACTTGTGTGAGGTCTTGCGTTGTCATGAAGAAGGAGAAGTTCGTTCAGATTTTTGTGCCTACGAACACGCTGAAGTCGTTTCTTCAATTTCTGAAGAGTAGCACAATACACTTCATAGTTGATCGTTTGACCACGGGGAAGGACATCGAACAGAATAACCCCTTCAGCGTCCCAGAAGACTGTAACCATGACTTTACCGGCTGAGGGTATGGCTTTAAACTTTTTCTTGGTAGGGGAGTGGGTGTGGCGCCACTCCATTGATTGCCGATTTGTTTCAAGTTCGAAGTGATGAACCCATGTTTCATCGCCTGTAACAATCTTTGACAAGAAATTGTCACCCTCAGCCACATGACGAGCAAGCAATTCCGCACAGATGGTTCTCCTTTGCTCTTTATGGTGTTCGGTTAGACAACGAGGTACCCAGCGGGAACAAACCTTTGAATATCCCAACTGGTGAACAATTGTGACAGCACTACCAACAGAGATGTCAAGTTGAGCACTGAGTTGTTTGATGGTGATCCGTCGATCATCTCGAACGAGTGTGTTCGCACGCTCCGCCATTGCAGGAGTCACAGCTGTGCACGGCCGGCCCGCACGTGGGAGATCAGACAGTCTTGCTTGACCTTGCGGCGATGATGACACACGCTTTGCCCAACGACTCACCGTGCTTTTGTCCACTGCCAGATCACCGTAGACATTCTGCAAGCGCCTATGAATATCTGAGATGCCCTGGTTTTCCGCCAAAAGAAACTCGATCACTGCCCGTTGTTTGAAACGCACATCCGTTACAGACGCCATTTTAACAGCTCCGTACAGGGCTGCCACCTGTCGGAAGTCAATGAAACTATACGAGACGAAACGGGAATGTTTGAAAATATTGCACAAGAAATTTCCGGTTTTTTCAACCAAAATTGGCCGAGAAAAAAAATGTGTTGCATTACTTATTGAACTGCCCTCGTATAATGTGGTTTGGAATCGTCACATACTTCTGCAATTTTGGTTTCGCCTTGTCCACTTGAGCACTGTGTATCTTCTAGATCCGTTGTAGGCAGTACTTCTTTTGTTGTTTCGATCCGTAGTGTGAGCTGAGAAGTTGCACAACAGAATATGATTGTATCTTTTGAACTTTTCAAAATGCAAGTTTCGCTGCAACTTAGGCCGACACAATCACTGTGAAATTGTTTTCGACACCACAGTCCACAAGTCACTATTATTTCGGTAGTTTTCAATATCTTTTTGCACTTGTGTGTGTGTTTCATTTCAGCAGCAGCGATCCTGGCAGAGGAGACAGAAGTCATCCTTGCACTATGTAAAATTACGTATACACAGTCACAAAATGCCACTACAAAGATTTCAGGCAAATCACCAGCACCTGAGTGAGTAGACACACTTCCTGACCATTTCAGCGTCAGCAGACAACACCGCCGGACGTCGAATAGGGTAATACAATAAATTAGTTCAAAAAATGTTCAAATGTGAGTGAAATCTTATGGGACTTAACTGCTAAGGACATCAGTCCCTAAGCTTACACACTACTTAACCTAAATTATCTTAAGACAAACGCACACACCCATGCCCTAGGGAGGACTCGAACCTCCGCCTGGACCAGCCACACAGTCCATGACTGCAGCGCCCTAGACCACTCGGCTAATCCCGCGCGGCTAATAAATTAGTATTTAGTATTGGGAGAAGTCTGCACGTTTGGTGGATGTATAGAGGTAGAGCCAGAGTAAAATTTTGGAGCATGACAGAAGTAGAGCTAACCAGAATCTAACAAAAACACGTGCACACACAAACAAAGACACCTCACACCACGTAATTTACGTCCATACATCATTAACAGGGCCCTGCAGTTATTACAATTATGTTTGGGTATTGCATCCCTAGTAATGTATATAGGGTGTCCCATTTATCTTGACCACCCTAAATAACTGTTTGTCCAGATGCTAATTACAAAATGTTCTTTAGCCGTCAGGGGGGCATCAATCAGCATGATTGCCTTCGTTGTATCTTTGTTTTTTTACAAAGTTATGAATAGCGCTATGACTTTTGTAAACGGCACCCTGTACTTATTATTCGGTAATTCATTTCCTCTCCTAAACACCTGTTCAAAAATGTATCACAGCGTACCGTTTGCTTAAAGAACAACGTTATTAATTACGTAACACTACACTGATGTTGACGCTCACGCTGCTTAGTGCAGGTACTCGGAGTATTGGAACACATCCACAAGCTGACGTTGACAGAGGACAAATGTAAGTAGAAAGCACGCCCATCATTCTGTCAACCAACGTTAGTTGAAGAGTTGTGTGAGTAGAAAGTACTCCAACGAAGAGAAGGTAGAAATGCTACTCATCTATGGAGAACGTAAGTTAACGGAACAGTAATTGCAATACTGTTTTCGTATGTGCAGGTACATTTGTGCAGTAGTTTAGTCCTTTTAAATACTATTGTGTAGAGTGGGCGTACAATAAAGGCTGTCCTTCCTACAAACTGCATCGACATAACGTTTATTTTATTGTTGTTGTTGTTGTTGTTGAAGGTATGCGAAATGCTATGCAGGCCGCGGAATATCGCGAATAGAGCTGAATAGAGCGATATCCTGACAGGAACCCACCTTCCCGACGGATGTTTTCTCGTCTTGTTGCGGCGCTTCAGGAAACGGGAACTTTCATCCCACGTCAACGCAATCGTCGTAGCACTCACACAGACGAAGATGCCGAAGTTACTGTTCTCGCTTCCGTGGCACATAAATCCACATGTGAGCACACGACAGCTTGAACACGGGATTGGCATTCCTAAAACCAGTGTACATCGTATTCTTACACGTCACCGGTTCCATCCTTACAATGTACACCTACATCAAGAACTGCATGGGAATGATTTCCAGAATCGTGTACGGTTCTGTCAGTGGCCACAGCAGCAAATCCTCCATAATCTGAATTTCTTCTCCAATGAATGTTCCTTCTCAAGCAGAGGACAGGTGAACACAAAGGACGTGGATTATTGGTCCAGTGATAACCCACGATCTCTTAGACAAGCAGAACATCAGCGTCAATGGAGAGTTAACGTCTGGTTTGGGGTGCTTGATACTAGAAGTATTGTCCCTCATTTCATCAATGGTAGTCTAGATGACACAGCGTTTGCCAACTTCCTCAGACGAATTCTGCCTCCTCCTCTGGATGAAGTGCCACCAAGAACCAGAATGCTTATGTGATATCAACACGTTAGATGTCGAGGACATAATGCCTTGAGTGTACGTCGTGTTCTGAACGAAAGGTATCCTGCCAGATGGATTGGTCGAGGAGGAACAGTTACTTGGCCTCCTAGGTCTCCTGATTTAAATCCTCTGGACTTTATTCTTTGGGGATGGATTAAAGACGTTGTCTATCGCTATATTCCAACTGCTCCAGAGACCATGCAGGGACGTATCGTGCTTGCTTGTAATTCTCTTCAGCAGGCAACATTGTAAGCAGTAAATAATTCTTTCATTCAGCAAGTGCACCAGTATATTGGTGTCCAGGGTCACCACTTGGAGAACCTTTGAATGTTCTACTCCTGGGCAATGGTACAGGAGAGTCAAAGTCAATTTTGTGTAATGTTTTCACTTGTCTTTCATTCGTTTTATGACAACTCCAGAAAGTGGACGTGTTTGCGATCCCGGGCTCAAGGTCAATGTTGTGTCATGTAATTAATCACGTTGTGTTCCAGTGAATGGTACACTGTCATGCATTTTTAATAGGTCTTTAGGAGAGGAAATGAGTTACCGAATAAAAAATACAGGGTGCCAGTTAAAACAGTCATACCACAGTTCGTACCTTTGCAAAAAACAAAGATACAATGAAGGCAATCATACTGATTGGTGTCACCTGACAGCTACAGAACATTTGCTTGAAACATTTTGTAATTTGCATCTGGACTAACAGTTGTTTAAGGTGGTCAAGATAAATAAGACATTCTATTTACTGCTTACAATGTTGCCTGCTGAAGAGAATTACAAGCAAGCACGATACGTCCCTGCATGTTCTCTGGAGTTGTTGGAATATAGCTATAGACAACGTCTTTAATGCATCCCCAAAGAATAAAGTCCAGAGGACTTTTTTTATTCTTAATTTTTTTCTGTACATTGATTATATCGATGTAATGACATTTGTGAGACAATATGGCACTTCATCACATATGAGGATATTGCAGACTCTGGAAGGCTGACTAGACATCGTGGCCCACGCCAGTCAGCGAGGAGCGAGTGCAGTGGGCAGCTGTAATGAGTCAGCTGCAGCAACCCAGGCGAGGGCGACTGGACCACCTGCAGTGACAGAACCGGCCGCTGCCAACTGACGCGGGCATTTACCAGTGAAGGCGGCACATCCCAAGCCAGCGCTGACAGTGGGACGCCACCATGTGCCAGCAACAACCCCCTAGCAGCCAACGACCCACATGGCCACTAATCAAGGTTGAAAGGCGAGTTGCGTGGCACCACAATCGACGTGCACACCGAGCCTAACTGACTTAGCGGGGTGCTGAGAGTGACGTGTGCTGTCGACAAAAGGGGAGCTAATCTGATGTCCCATGTTGGCAGGCACGCGTTCTGATGCAGAGGCGAATGGGAAGAGTAGGGCTGTCCCACGTCCCGCTAATGCTGAACGGATTTCTATGCCAGGGGGCAGCTTGTACATCAAATGCTATGCTGTCACGTCAGTCCATGATGGCTGACTGTGGCCTGACCAGGATGAGACTAAGGGTTCAGTCACAGTCCAGAAGCTGCCAAAGATGCAGGTTGCTGCCAAGGCACTAGATGATGCCAGAGACAAGAGGGAATGCCAGAGACATCTGCCACCACTTCTGGCGCATCGTACGCTGAGTGAGAGGCTATTCCACTCTGGTGCTAAAGTCTGATCTTCAGTCCTACCTGTCACAGTCCGTGGATGTGCATAACTTCCATGTTCTCAATCTGTGGGACATTTTCAATTGTAAAATAGTCTCCCCAGGGACCCTTGTGGACGGAGCGATAGGATAGCTTTCTGCAACATCATTATGTGACATCATTTTATGTTTTCATAGGTATCAATTGAACTGTCTTGATTGTGATGTCTATGATTTTTCTGCACCTTTATTAATGCTCTCAACACTGGTCTATGCCTGTATTTGTCTTAATGTCTTAGAAAATAATACACAAATTTACACAACTTAGGTAATAACACAAACACATTACACATGTGATTTTCTTGTTCTTTGGGAATTTGAGAATGTATATGTTTGATTATTGTGATCAAATGAATGATAGAGCAAAGATAAATTAGTGACCAGACAACTGTTCACATTCCAGGACATGGTAGATGATCAAGAGTTTAGACATCTCTGACCTGAGGATATGGTGAGAATGGGTACATTTCTTTGCTTCAGGGAATTTTAACTGCCTATCAAATGCTTAGCAGAAGTCTGTGACGTATCAATGACCCCTCGGTCTAATGTGATTCACACTACTCACAGCATTGTTTACATGTACTATTGGTTGCTTGCAGCTTCATGTGATTGAATGACCCCTGGAAAGAATGAGGTCAAGCTAGGATGAGTTTTAGCCATGAGCAAGTCTGATTGGCACATTTACCTTTTTCACATATATATCGGTCATCAGGATGAGATTCTCCTACTATTTTCAATGATTTCCTCTGGTTTATGTCGCACTAAACAATATTGAAGTGAGACACTACCCATGCAGATATCAACAGAAAGTAGCGGGCAGTGAGAGAGGACAAGTTACTCTCTCACCTATTTTTCGCATATGGAAAATTATTAAATATTTTATTACAACCTGACTTTCCTTGAGCGAGACTCTAGAAAGTTAATGGCCTGAGCAGACAATGATGGAGCCTTGTAAGGCGCTGAAAGCGTGAGGTATTTTTATGATTCTTAGCTTGTAGAAACGACTTGTTGGGAGCTGAAAGCAATTGACGGCGAGACTGTCCCTTAGTAAATCATGCCGGATAAGTCTGCAACTGTACAGGACAGACAGAGCAGCCTCTTGTCTAGAAAGGGCTCCAGCAGAAGAATGCTGTGCTTTCTGTCGCGCCACCAGCAGAAGCCTGGGCTGGGGCGATGGTCTAACGGAACGCGCCTACACAGTGGAGTCATAAACCGGGCATTGTGTGCAGAGCCACGTGTAATAAAAATTCTAATGTTTTCGTGTTCTCCAGTAGTGCAAACAGGCCAGTGAACCACTTCCCTCGGCCACCTCAGTTGTATAAGTTAACTCCTGCGTCTGAGAAACGTTTAGACATAGAATCTTTATTACACCTCACAGCTAGGACTAACATGCTTCAAGGTACATGTGATTTAGATAAAGATCTTTGAGAATGTATCTCTACGCTTGTTGCCATGGGAAAGACATGACTTCGGAAAAACTCCCTATTCTCCCCTGGAAAAATTTAAAAAAGTCAGTAATTGGCGGTTTCCTTTTTGTTAGAGTTGCAGGTTTCTTAACTCTTGTCCTGGTGGGACGAGAGCTTGTGCTGTCATGTGGGAGGGGAGATTTTGCGACTATAGAGCCCTGTGATCGGCTCCAGATGGGGTGAAGGTGGTGTCGTTCGTGCACCTTGCAGGAAACCCGAAAAATTTCTTGAGAGGTGTGAAGCACTCTGGTGCGGGACTTTGGCCTATTAAGCACTTCTGGTCAAATTTGTGGCAAGTGTGGTTGGTACTTGGGATCTGTCCTGAGACTGACTTCAGTTGAGAGTAGTTTGGACTGGGAAGCCAGTGGTGAAGATCTTACTGCATCGACAGTGTGACTTCCAACGACTCGGGCTACTCGTTTGCCGAGGGCACACTTATTAATTTTCTGTTTACCAGTCCTGGCGTTTGGTATCCTTGTGCGCTCTGTCTTATAAGTCAGCCAAATTGGTCCTCGGAATGATCTGTGTAACACACTCAAATCTACCGTGATTTCAGGGATCTGGTAGAGCGTAAATTGCGTTCCGTCTGCCTGATGGCTAGACTGTGACATTTTTGCATCTCTTTCTGGCCGCAATCGATTGGCAGGTGCCGCCTCCATGTCTCACCTTCTCCGCTGCACGCGTCTCGCCAGCTGCAATGCACATCGCTGCATAATGCAACCAGGGTAACGTACTGCCGCTCCGGCATTGCCGGAGCGTACAGATCTCAATCGCCACTTGCTCTCCACTGCTCCTATGTAGAGAAACTTCAGTAGATTTGATCAATTAAAGTCTGCTCAGCGTCACATCACGTCAGCTACTGTTATCCACATTTTTAGGGCCAGAGTACTTGACTTACCGATCACACAGTTATACTGCCTTTGCCAATGCGGATCCACCCAGTGGAGCATTAAAAAACCTGTTATTTGTTTAGGATATTCAATCAATAACTTGTTTAGCGTAATTTATGTCTGGTTTGAAGAAATAAATGTTGTTAGTACACTATTTTTTGCCAACATTCTCAATGAATGAAATTGTTCCACCAGAGTGATCTATCACAGTTAAGCCTGCTTTGTAAACATTACAGCTGTGATGTGTTTAATAAATGCAATGGGTAAAAAGATTCCGAACATGAATTGGTCAACTAATTATGAAAATGACACTTCAGCGGGTAGTATTTTTGCGTGTGCCGCCTCCCATTTCGTGTTACGCACAAAAAACGGGTTGTGTTGCCAGCACTGCCACGACCAGCCGAAGCTGACTTCCCCAGACCGCTTCTCTCCCTTCGGCAACCAGTAATGCGAGGCCACGGCCATTCCCGAATGCGACAGCGCCAATCGTCAACGTACCGTGGAGAAACAATTGGGGTGTGACCCCATCGATACTCAAATGGTTCAAATGGCTCTGAGCACTCTGGGACTTAACTCCTGAGGTCATCAGTCCCCTAGAACTTAGAACTATTGAAACCTAACTAACCTATGGACATCACACACATCCATGCCCGAGGCAGGATTCGAACCAGCGACCGTAGCGGTCGCGCGGTTCCAGAGTGAAGCGCGTAGAACCGCTCGGCCGGCCCCGTCGATACTAACAGATAAAGCTGTTGACAAGGATACAATTATATTGACACTGGCATGAATAAAAAAATGCGTAAACATGTGTTATTCACGCATCATGTTTCTCTCGTCATTAAAAACAGCCGTTGACTCCTAGTATAAAGAGGGAGACAGCGCTACTTGGAAGTAATAATTTTTACCTAGAACTACAGTTATTCTCTTCCCTGAGAGATAAAACAGGCAATTAAACAGTTAAGAAATTGTATTGTCTGCTGCTAGGTGAAGGCTAAATAGAATGGCTGTGACCCCTTCGATACGAAGAGAATCAAAAGCTGTTGACGCGAATACAATTACACTGACATTAACGTGAACAATAAAGTACGTAAACACGTAAATAACACATGATTTGGACTGCTTTTGACTGCAGAATTATCGAAAATTATCATACATTATTGTACCATACGAATCAGGAGAAGGGTGAATATTGAGGGGAAGACAGATCAGCGTCAGGAAAATTTTGTGCCATAAGAAAATGGATATTACATTTGACTTGAATGTTAGTCATGTAAACACGATACGTGCTCAGTTAAATTAATTATGGAAACTAACGGACAGCACTGATTCTTTAGCAGAAAACATTACTGAACATTTAGTTAGAGCACTGCTAATTAAAGCTTGGGTAGGTAATAGCTGAATGGACCATTCCGGGAACTTACTTTTCGAAAAGAGCATACCAGGCACTTACACAAACTGAAAGATTGACTACAAATTTACTAATTAATTACACGATCTGCTGGAGAACAATGTTGATATACTAAATAAGATATAAATTACACTGAGGCATAATACTCCTCGCTAATCACGCTTACAGTGTTACATCTTACTGTTTCAGCTTGCATACTGATGGCAGCAACTTCTGCTGTCTTCCATGAACCATCTGCTGCAGTGTTACATACATCGTACTATTTGAGCTTGCAGAATGATGACAGAAACTTCTGCTACCTTCCCTCAGCCATTGCTGCAGATAGCTGATCAAAGACAGATGCTGCAGATGGCTGATGGAAGACAGCAGAAGTTGCTGCCATCAGTATGCAAGATGAAACAGTAAGATGCATCGTGAGAGAACAGAATGGGACGCTCTACGGAACTGACGGACTTCGAACGTGGTCAGGTGATTGGGTGTCACTTGTGCCCTAGGTCTGTACGCGAGATTGCCACACTCCTAAACATCTCTAGGTCCACTGTTTCCGATGTTACAGTGAAGTGGAATAGTGAAGGGACACGTACAGCACAAAAGCGTATAGGCCGAACTCTTCTGTTGACTGACAGCGACCGTCGAGACTTGAAAGTCTCGTAATGTGTAACAGGCATCATGAGCCATTCCAAGTGCTATGCCAGTTACGCGGGAGGTGAGAGAACTTGGATTTCATGGTCGAGCGGCTTATCATAAGCCACACATCACGCCAGTAAATGCAAAATGACACCTCGCTTGGTTTAAGAAGAGTAAACATTGGACGATTGAACAGTGGAAAAACGTTGTGTGGAATGCTAATCTTGGTACATAAGGTGGCGATCCGATGGCAGGGTGTGGTTTAGGCGAATTCCCGATGAACGTTATCTGCCAGCGTGTGTAGTGCCAACAGTAAAATTTGGAGGCAGGGCTGTTTTGGTTTGGTCTTGCCTTTCGGGAGAGGGCTTGCACCCTTTGTAGTTTTGCGTGGCACTATCACAGCATAAGCCTACATTGACACTTTAAGCACCTTCTAGCTTCCCACTGTTGAAGAGTAATTCGGGGATGGTGATAGCATCTTTCAACACGATCGAGCACCGGTTCATAATGCACGGCCTGTGGCGGGGTGGTTACACAACAATAACATCGCTGTAATGGACTGCCCTGCACAGAGTCCTGACCTGAATCCTATAGAACACTTCTGGGATGTTTCGGAACGCCGACTTCGTGCAAGGCCTCACCGACTTACATCGATACCCCTCCTCAGTGCAGCAGTCCGTGAAGATTGGGTTGCCATTCCCCAAGAAAACTTGCAGCACCTGATTGAATGTATACCTGTGAGAGTGGAAGCTGTCATCAAGGTTAGGTATGGGTCAACACCATACTGAATTCCAGAATTACAGATGGAGCGCCCCACAAACTTGTAGGTCATTTTCAGCCAGGTGTCCGGATACTTTTGATCACGTAGTGTATATGGTTTCATGACGTTTTTCTTTACCTCCAGTCTCATTCCTCTGTTTAATGTCTGTTGTTCTCTTTCTGTGGCACAAATTTTCAGACTGTCCGTTTCATCTCTCCTAGTCTCTTGGGTTAGCAGTTCTTGAGCAGTGCTTAATGACGTTCATATATTCAAGATTATCTATTGAGAGAACAGAAAGCTGTCACTCATTAAGTACTAAAATTTCTTTCTATTTGCCCTTGAAATATTTTAGGTAATTTAAACTAAATTTTCCCTAGTTTCTTACCTGGTATGTATCTGATACCTGATGGAAGCTCGGTATTTGTGTACAAATAAAATTTTGATGCCGCGCTTCTATAAATTTATTTATTAGAGAGTAAATCCTTCCTTTGTATAATGAGGAGTGAGTTTAGATACCCAAAAATTATTTTCAGCCAACGAAAATGCAGATTTTCCACCCTTACCTCCGTTAGAGGAATCCCAAAGAGTAATTAAGCTTAACAGTAAATGAGATATGGAATAACGGTTATGATATAGTTCTTGGTACGTATACAGGTTTACTGTAATGTTACTGAGCTGTCGACCCATGCGTCTGCTACACACATCTCTCATCGACCTATACCGTGTGTTGGAGTAATTAATTAGCATCTACAGCACAAGGGGAAAGGATACACCTTGAAATTGCTCACATGACACTATTGTAAATTTTCTCATCTACTAAAAACAGAAAACAAAAGCAAAATATTGGCTGCATTGTTCACAGTCTATGGTTACCCTTACTTTGAATTAATTTGTTCATAATACATTTTTACAATAAACAAGAGATTTTTCATGCTGATCCGCATTAGTTCACAGTAACCGAGACACACCCACTGTGTGTTTTTGAGAACGCTCTTGATCCTCACGACGGGAGTAGTTGTAGTTCCACGACACGATGCCGAAACGAATGTTCAGCGAGATATTCTCATTCAACTTATACTTTCTTCTGCAGTGATGTCTCAGACTGAGGTCCCCTTACGCTGAAGTCTCCTGCTGACCTTCCCGACGTAGTGATCTCCAAGACATGAAAATAAATTGAGATATTTTCCTTAAATGTTTATATAATTATTTCTGAAGAAACATATAGAGCCGGTATCTCTGAATGACGTCTTTCAGCAAGACTGTGACCACTTGGAACTTATTTGGCTCTGAGCACTATGGGACTTAACTTCTAAGGTCATTAGACCCTAGAACTTAGAACTACTTAAACGTAACTAACATAAGGACATCATACACATCCATGCCTGAGGCAGGATTCGAACCGGCGGCCATAGCGGTCGCGCGGTTCCAGACTGTAGCGCCTAGAACCGCTTGGCCACCCTGGCCGGGTGGAACTAATTTCATGCTTCATGATACACTACCTTGTGATCAGAATGTCTGTGGTCACTACCGAGACCTAACGTTTTGTTGAAATTATGGGAGCCAATTTTAAAACGTTTTCATCACATACCTCCTGACTAAGTTTAACACTGGACTATGTTGAAGGATTTGGACGCATGAGGGACTGTGCTTTTAAAATGATAACGCTACGTCCATTGTTCACAACACTACGTCTGGACCTTTACAGAAATCGTAAATATCCTCTAAAAGGGATTATTATGGATTACAACGACAACAAAAATAAGTATTCTAGTAACAGTCTTTCCACTATAATGAAACGTCAAGTCATAGGACAGCTCCTTCTAACAGGTCGCCTCTCCTTTTGCCCTGCGTATTGAAGTAACAGGGCGTGCTATGGATTCAACAAGTCTTTGGAAGTCCGCTGCAGAAATAGTGACACATGGTGTCTCTACAGGCGTTCATAATTGTGAAAGTGTTGCCGGTTCTGGATTTAGAGCACCAAATGACCTCTTCATTATGTCGCATACGTGTCTGATGCGAGGAAAAATCATTCGCTCGAATTGCCCAGAATGTTCTTCAAACCAGTCGTCAACAAATTTGGCCGGTGACATGGCAAACAGTCATCAATAAAAATTCCATCGTTGTTTGCGAACATGATGTCCATGAGTGGGTGCAAATGAGCTCGAGGCAAGCGAACATCACCATTTACATTCAGTTATCGGTTAAGTGGGACCAGAGGACTTTGTCCACTCCATGTAACCACAGGCCACTCCATGTAACCACAGGCCACCAACATCTTGCACACTGCTTTGCTGACAACCTGAGTCCATAACATCGATGAGTCAGCGTTACACTCGAACCCTAGAATATGCTCTTGCGAACTTAAATTGGGACTCATTTGTGCAGGTCAGGCTTTTCCAGTCGTCTACGTCCCAAACGACATGGTCACGAGCCCAGGAGAGGCGCTGCCGAAGACGTCGTGTTGTTAGCAAAGATACTCGCGTCGGTCCTCTGCTGCCAGAGCCCATTAACACCAGATATCGCTCCACAGTCCTAACGCCTATGCTGTTCGTGCGCTCCACATTCATTTCTGCGTTTATCTAACATACTAAAACTCTACGTAAATGCTGCAACTCTCGGTCGTTACGTGAAGGCCGTTGACAAAATCGTTGTCTCTGGCTAGATGTAATGCCTGTAAGTTGGTATTCTCGGTGCTACTTGGTCTACTAGGGAATAGGGAAACAAATAGGAAGGACTGGACCCATTTTGCTATCACTTGTTTTATTTAAAAACAATGTAAACAAATTCCTTTAAAACAACAATATCTTATTCTGCTAACAATGTCTTTTATGAAGAGAACTCTGCCTCATGTATAAGAAAATTTTAAAGGTACTAACAATTATGAACCTGATGGCTTAAAGTTAATCCACAATTGTATATTGCTCCTTAGACAAGTGCGACGGCGCGGTTCTTTCCGACACTTTACGAAGAACCTGTACCTACCTGTGAACATCGTCTCAGCAGATCATCAGTAGGAAAGCTGAGTAAAACCTACTGTACTTCGACGTGAACCAGGCTGCAATTTAAGTCACCAATCTACGTTTCGGGAGAAAGTTTTCACACAAATGAAAGTTTGGAAATTTTTCCCTCAATTAATATATTCTGAAACTTAGGTGAACAAGTATCTATATGAAGTCCGAGCTAGTCTTAACACAGTCACTCATAATCCCTTTCACTCACGTTAGCAAGTTTATGGTGTGCCATTTCCCGAAAACGTAATAGCTACAAAAATACTGATTGTTTTTGATTGATAATGCTCGCCAAATATTAAGTCTATCGGTACCAAATGCAGTCCAAATGCAGTCACAGTTTTTAGCCACCGCCCTGCTCAATACGCCACGCGGAATATATGTCTTTTCTCGTCACAAAATTCACTTAAAATTTCCGAAATTTCTACACGCCCATCGGAATAATTATGCCGTCACTTTGCCACACTTTTGATGCATGAAACACTGTTAGATCCGGCAACTTATCATTTCCATCGGAACAACTACTACACGCAACCGACCTGTTTCATGGCTAGGCTCCGACTCTTTCTTGAATACTCTAAGTCTTTTCTACCACCAGAGAAAGGCGCGCCAAGAATATTGCTTTACCTTTGGTCAGTTTACTGAACAGCCAATAGCAAAACAACATTCTCCCGCGTCAATCCGCGCTTTTCATCAATAACCAATCGCAAAATAGTAAACCTAACGACTGCACTTTTTACCGGCGTAATTATCTAATATAGTGAAGTGTTGTTTATGCATAAAGTTATTTACTATTGTTATTTATACCTGAATTAACTTTCCCTTTCCCATAAACTTACTTTACAAAACTATTCTACAAAAATCCCCTTTGTCCGTATCCATACTTCTTCGAAATGTTCCCACACTAAATCCTACTACATAACTCGTTAAACAATTATCTTCATATTAACCTTAAACCACACTCAAACATAATTCATGCTGCTAAAACACATTTATAACGTTTTAAATACATAATAACACTTTATGAAAATACTAGAAAAGTTAGTGAAAAACATTCTATTAATTTAGTGCACTCCAGTGGGCACAATCGAAACTAAATCAGTCCCCTATCCAATATTGTCCTCTATCGGCTGATACATGAACTACATGCGCATCCGGTCTCGCGTCACCATCTATCACTATTCAGCTGTGAGACACATCTCCCACTTAACCGCCTCCAAGGCAGGATCGGTATACCGCGCTACGCCTCACACCCCTATGATTATAAAATTTGATACCAAAAAATTTTAAAATGGTACTAATATCGATCCTGACTTAAAATTACAAAATATTCTCATTCTTATAGACTACAATCGCAAATCTCTTACTTCGGACTTGGCAGTCTATAACTAACGTAGTCTAAAATCTTTAATTTCTTTGATAATAATCCTTTCTTACTTGAAAACATTTTTTGCTAATTTCTCAAAAACATTCCTAACTTTTTTAATAATTTTTTAGATTTAATTTTTGAACGTATTTTTTCAGGCACTGCGGTTGGTGTCCTACTATTTAATAATAGTATTTTGTCCAACCTTAAAGAAAACTGCACATAACTATCGCCTCCTTATTACACATTTTCCCATGAGTCTTGAGTATGTCACCTTGCATTGTAGCGTCCATAACACACCTCCGTTCTCCACTTATTGGCCCCTCCATTGTTTACATGCTTGCTGTCCCTGAAACCATACTTCTGTCTAATCCTACTTCCTTATTATTCATCCTAATATACAATAACTTATAGTATAAAAGATTAGTTACATTTTTTGCTATTTAGTTTAACTTGAATTCAAATGAACGTATATTAACAGAGTATTGCTTACTCAAATCAGAAAGATCAAATCTATTCGAAAATCTTTTCTAAATTTTACTTCTTTTCCTAAAACTTATGAATTTAAAAGAACTAATTGCTATTGCAAGCAAAGGTTATATTCGTGTTTTCTGTTTAACTTTCATTCTACTTGAACATACTTAATGGTAAAAAACACATTTCCTATAAAGCAATTATTTACAAACATTTTTATAGTACATAGTTACCACTTTTTATGTAGTATGTCTTCTCATCACTTCTTCCTCATAGTTTCACCACTATGTAACATAAATCAAGAATTGCATTTACAAAATATACATGTATTCTCCACATTTATTCATACTCCACTCGTAAAAAACATTCTTCACCTAGATCTCCTTTACTAACTGCCCTTGTCACGTCTGGTTATTCTCATATTTGCACATGTCTCTCAGCCTTCAATCACTAACTGACGCCCATCTCTCCCACCACAAAACTTACTTCATCGTAACCCCATGACTCCATCTTACACCTACAAACACACCTTACCTGATAGAGAAGAGTATTACAGAAGATAGATTCAGCTCAGAATGATTACAAGAGGAAGACTGGCAATACGAAAAGAAAATGAAATAGTACTGCCAGTAACTTGAGCACCCGGTGTTCGTCAAACACCTAGCATTGCATAGGTTGCAATGCCCTCTGTGGCCATCATATTCTGTATAAGGTCCCTAACAGCTTCCCTGTGTCTTTCAGCGATAGGTATAGGTTTCATACCCCTTGCCTAAACCAGGTTTATCAGAAAAAAACATTTTTATGATTTAGTAACACTACACTTAGCCAGTGCCTTTGATCCTCCTCTAAATCTGGCACCTCTTTCACGTTTTGTTCTATTTTTTCTTGTACCACCCACACTTCCTCAGGGTCCACTCCCACATCATCTCCATACTCATGGTAGTCCCCCAAATCCTCTGTCCTCCAACAATACCTAACTGGTATACTGGCTACTTCTTCATCGATCACATAGTCTTTTCGAAAAAATGGAACAACCACATCTTTCCCATTTATTTCAAAAATTATCAAACTTTCTCTAAAATTCAATCTCCCTTTGTAATGGTTAAAGAAATCTACACCAATCAGCATTTTTATACACAGATCAGGATTTATAAGGAAGTTATGGAATACTTCCACCTCATTTATTTTCACTGACAAGAGAACTTGATGTCTAACAGGTTTTTTCACTTTTCCAGTAGCTACAATAATCTGTACCTCCATTACTGGTATAATTACTATATCATTCCCTTTGTGCAATGTTTCTAACCAACCTTTACTCACAGCACCTAAATCACTACCTGTATCTGCTAAACACTGTACCTCTTCATCATACACCTGCCGACTAATTATTGGTTGACTCAATACTTTCCTTTCCTTGCTAGTATCAGCACCCTCCTCCAACAAGTCGTTCACAACCTCTCTTCTATCGAAACCTTGCCTGTTTGCGGAAATTACACAGATTTTTGCAGAAGCACCTTCACCACTTTTCTCCCCCATACTAAGTATTTTATCCATAAGTGACAACTCAAAACTCCCTTCTGGCGCGTCACCATTCTCCATTATAGCCTCTCTCTCTTCCCTTTCTCCACTATTAACTGGTCGACCCCCATTTTGGTAACCATCCTCCTGCTTCTCCCTAATAGCTTCACAAATGTCGTCATTTATAGACGCTAATATCTCCTCCACACTAGCATCACTAATTTCCTGTAATTCTGCAGCCTCTGTACTTTCTCCTTCCTCAGAACATGACTCGACTTCAACTTGGTTGCTAACCACTTTCTTGCAATCGGATTCTGTCACATGTTGCACTAATACACCATCCCTCTCGTCTGCAATACAGTGCTTAAGTTGTTTATGTCTGTCCAAAAAATCCTCTAAACCTCCCTTAAACGTTCAGATTTTTACATAGCTCGTTTCGTCTGTTGCTACTACCTTCTCCTGTACCTCCCTTACAATCCCTGTCTGGTTACTATTAACGCATACAATTTGTTTTGCTAGAGGTCTCAAACTACTACTTCCCGTCTGGTAAATGCTAGCCCTTTCACAGATGGCATTTAGTTTGACGGATTCTGTAATTCGGAATCTTCGCTTACGTTTACCCCTCTCTGCAGCTGCCTTTGCGCAACATCATACTCTCGCACTGGAGAACACGATCGATAGTCGTGCACCTGTTCCCCATTACTTCCCCTATCATTTGCAGGATAGCGCCACCTCCCGGCACCTCTGCTCCTGCCATTTCCACGGAACACGCCAATTTTGTTAATGTTTACATTATGTCGCAGTCCTGCATCATTTGGTGGTCTGTCATTACGATTTTCATATTCCTCCTCATGCAATAACTTCTCAGCCCCCTTCAAATGACTAATGAACTTACACACATCATCCCTCGGCGCTGAAATAAGTTTGCTCCGCCAGTGCATAGGCAGTTTACCTTCCACACCCATTACAATTTCCTCTGGCTCGATTTTGTTGTTTAAGTATGACAAATTCATCATCCACTTTAACGCGAACTTTTTTACACTTTCCCTTCTGAGATTAAACTTTTCCCCAGCCCAGAAGCTATTTAATAACTCCATCTGTTTTTGCTTACCCTAATATTCTTTCAAAAATGCCTCTTTAAATTTATCCCTAGTATCGTACTGTTCTGGCCTCTCCTAAGAATTTTGACGTAATAGAACCTATTTTTTGTTTCTCTGACCACAAACTAGGTAACACCTTCAAAATCATTCCAGAATTCTTTTGGATGCACATTTGCTGTTGGATCAAAACGTAGAAACTCTCTGTTAGTGACACATAAAATTTCAGATCATTCTACCACAAAACTACACCCACTACGGTTATCCACTCGTTCTGACACAGTTTTTACTTCATTCATACATTTGTCAGATTCAGAACTAATTTTGCTGGCTAACACTTTGTGATCAGTTTCACATACAGATTCTACAGCCGCTATTTTAACCTGTACTTTTGGTATACCTTCTTTAATTTCATCTACTCTTTGTATGTTTCCAATAGCTACTCTTTTCAAAGCCTCTGTTAATTCACCTTTTACAATGCTAACAGATTTTTTGCAATTATTCTTAACTCCAGAAATTTTGTCATCTACTTTATTTTATAATGACTTCAATTCATTTTCCCACATTTCTTTTAAAACAGCAGTCTGGTTTTCAAATTTTTCATTAAAACCACTGTCACGTTTTTCGAGTTTACTATTAATTTTTTTAGTTTGACGTCGTATAGAGCCCATTAAAGCGGCAAACATTTCCTGCATGCTTTCTAGTTCCATTTTTGGCATCACTGTTCCTTGTTTACCTTGTTCCACCGGCACTATACCAAATTTGGTATCCACATTTGATTCAGTAACATTCCCAACACTATCATCACACACCTGATCGTTACTGAGTTGATGGCTAATGTCACTTTCTGAATTATTATTATCCCCACTAGTTACTTTGACATACTTGAAGCAGACTCAATTCCACTGTCTGTAAATAACATAGAAATATCATCAAAAATATCCCCTACAATTTTAACATCTACTCCTTCTCTCTGATCAGGTGTGCTAGTGTGTGAAGCACTAACACTGAATGAATGTTCTTCCTCCTTCACCGTATTCACAAAATCTTAATCACTTGCCATGTTTCTCAGTCTTTCAGCATACACACACAACAGATGTAACAAAGCTGACTTATCTTTTGTAGAATACTGCAGCCTCGGCGTGTTGAAACGGAGAGTCCGACCCCCTACGGCTGCCGTAACAGTTTGCGGGCCCCCGCTCGTCATGTACGCTGGCCGCGCTGCCCCGTTGTACTGCTCGCCGCCACCGCTAACATGCCATCTGCTGCTTCGCTGCGCTCCCGTTCCTACTGCAGCCGTTGCATATCATCTTCTTTCTTGCAACTCCAGCAACTCGAAACGGGTTACGTTCAAACTTCTGCTAGTACCGATTCACTAAAGTCTTTCACTAACGTTCACTGTTGAGTCCATCGAAATCTTTCTTTCGACACGGATACAAAATACTGCGGCTGTAGTGTTTCGCGGCACCGATGCACCACGTGCGGCTGCGCGGTTCATTCCGTCCATTTACGAAGAACCTGCACCTACCTGTGAACATTGTCTCAGCAGATCATCCGTAGGAAAGCTGAGTAAAACCTACTGTACTTCGACGTGAACCAGGCTGCAATTTAAGTCACCAATCTACGTTTCGGGAGAAACTTTTCACACAAATGAAAGTTTGGAAATTTTTCCCTCAATTAATATATTCTGAAACTTAGGTGAACAAGTATCAATGTGAAGCCCGAGCTAGTCTTAACACAGTCACTCATAATCCCTTTCACTCACGTTAGCAAGTTTATGGTGTGCAATTTCCCGAAAACGTAATGGCTACAAAGATTCTGATTGTTTTTGATTGATAATGCTCGCCAAATATTAAGTCTATCGGTACCAAATGCAGTCACAGGTTTTAGCCACCGCCCTGCTCCATACGCCACGCGGAATATATGTCTTTTCTCGTCACAAAATTCACTTAAAAATTCCGAAATTTCTACACGCCCATCGGAATAATTATGCCGTCACTTTGCCACACTTTTGATGCATGAAACACTGTTAGATCCGGCAACTTATCATTTCCATCGGAACAACTACTACACGCATCCGATCTGTTTCATGGCTCGGCTCCGACTCTTTCTTGAATACTCTAAGTCTTTTCTACCACCAGAGAAAGGCGCGCCAAGAATATTGCTTTACCTTTGGTCAGTTTACTGAACAGCCAATAGCAAAACAACATTCTCCCGCGTCAATCCGCGCTTTTCATCAATAACCAATCGCAAAATAGTAAACCTAACGACTGCACTTTTTACCGACGTAATTATCTAATATGGTGAAATTTTGTTTATGCACAAAGTTATTTACTGTTGTTATTTATACCTGAATTAACTTTCCCTTTCCCATAAACTTACTTTACAAAACTATTCTACAAAAATCCCCTTTGTCCATATCCATACTTCGAAATGTTCCCACACTAAATCCTACTACATAACTCGTTAAACAATTATCTTCATATTAACCTTAAACCACACTCACGCATCATTCATACTGCTAAAACACATTTATAACGTTTTAAATACATAATAACACTTTAGGAAAATACTAGAACAGTTTACGAAAAACATTCCATTACTTTAGTGCACTCTAGTGGGCACAATCGAATTTAAATCAGTCCCCTATCCAATACTGTCCTCTATCGGCTGATACATGAACTACATGCGCATCCAGTCTCGCGTCATCATCTATCACTATTCAGCTGTGAGACACGTCTCCCACTTAACCGCCTCCAAGGGAGGATCGGTATACGGCGCTACGCCTCACAAGGTTTGATAAATATAATAAATGCCAGAGTATACATAATTAGCATCAGGATTAATTAGCGAGGAGTGACGCCAGGTCGCTCGGAGTTGGAACGAAAACTTAACTTGGAGAAGCCAAGGTGGAAGGCTGAATCCGGCTGTTCGTACAAGATCTTCTGGAGCTTCGATCCGGAGTCACCTAACGCTACCCAGTATTTCACAGCCCCGGAACCCGTAGGTGGGAAGGTAGCGCTTACTCCAAAACACCAGCCAGCCAGCTGTAACATTTAACAAGCGCACAGAATAGTTCCTAAGGGGCGATGTAAACAACCACTCAAAGATACTAAATAACAGGTTAAATTATTCACTAATAAAATGGCACACTGCCTTCTTTAAGATCAAAGTACTGTATGTTTTAATTAACATTTATAAACACTTCTCCTCCGGAATAACGACCATGCAGACACAGCTAATCAACTTCCAAATATAAATACACATACAACAGGTCTGATCACTTAGATAACAGATGAAAGCACAAAATCAGTTGCAACAAATATGCGCATCCATTTTCAATGACAAATACTGAATCTTGGATTAATCGTGGTAATACAATAAAGCACACACATTAGATGGTAAAAGAATAATTACACACCTGACTAACTAAATCATTCCTACATACAAGGCTTATTACATAGCAGTTCACTCTGAACATCTTCAGAACTTATACAGCCAAGGTTTAGCAACAGACCCAATAGTGGATAAACAGAATGCATTTACCACAGGAAGTTTATTATGGCGTAAGCCAAATGAAAAATGTTCGATTTATTTTAAAGCACTACAGCAATGCTGATAAATCTGCAGTCACATATCACGGACAAATTCATTTAACTTTTTCGCTGGACGTCCGATATCGGTTACGTCGTGAACAGCATTCGGCAATAAGGCAGAGGACGACCGTAGACTGCAGTGTCCGGAACTAGCAGCACGCTACCTAAGGCAGCAACCAGCCTTCTCACAAGCGACAGGAAAGGCTCTCCACCAAGCTGTCCCATACACGTGGTCGGTTCCGGCTCCACCACAAGCGCACTCCGGCATAAGGTAACATCGAACGCCCACTGTCCTCGTTCATCGCGAGAGCCTCCAGTTAACTCCTCCGGAAAAGATAAGGCAGTCGAGACTGCGCGTCACAAGCAAAGATAAGAGCGCGTAGGCGAGTTACTTGCAACAAATACGCTGGCGCGCCAGCAAAACGCTACGACTCACTCGGTACACTGTTAACACGGTCGATATCCGAATAATGAATTCCCTCTGGAATTCAGAAATGGAATGTCAAATGCGTTTAGCTCCGACTACCAGTCGGCATTCAAAATATGTTAATGTCCGTCGAGCTGATGTAATCACGTCGGAAACCGTTTCACAAGGATCACTTCAGTACAAATGATAGTTCCGCCGCTGCACGGCCCTTTTATACAGTGTGTACGCGATATTATCACTACCTTTATATGTACATATCTGTATCCCATTACTTTTATCACCTCATCGTACATCTAACTGGTACATATTATTAGAATTCACATTTTATTAGTGTTTCGCTCTCATAGGAATGTTGTAAATACTCCATTAACCGATAATTTCGCACAAAATTAAAGACTCTTCGCCCTGATTCTGTCCACCACTTCTACTACAGCATTTGTGGAACGAAGCTTTTCTTCCCTGAAGCGTATAAAAACATACGTGAGGAATGCAGTTTCGGAAGAGAGACTTCCTTTTTCGACGATTATTTCAATTCAGGAAGAACTTCTAACGCGGTTAATAAAAAAGACATTCTATGAGGACTCCACAGACAAATCTGCAGTTAATATGATAAAATTGTGTAAGTTTAGGTATATTTTTCATTCCTGCTAGTTCCTCACGTAACTGCCTGGCCACGAACCGCCACTAGAAACTAAATGTAAAGGAAGAAGCACTTAATGAGAAACATACCTCCATTAGAGATTCACTACTATAATACGGGCAGCAGAAGTTTCACCTACAGGAATAATGGCGACAGAAGGTATCGCATCAAACTTACTCTTACTTAGTGCCGACTGGCTCTTTTATGGCGCGCCAATTTTGGCTCAAAATTTGTTTTGCTGGCGAGGTGGTGTCATTGGTTATTTGACAGAGATGGTGTTGGCTTCCTCAGGTGGTAACAGTGACATTTTGCCGTTCCCGACAGTGGAAGTGGACTTCGCCATAAACCGTGCGGAGCGTTGTTGACTGCTGACTGGAAGCAGCAACGGACGTCAGCAATGGACGCGAGCACCCTGTCCTGCCCGTCGAAGCACAGACTTGGCGATTTACGAGGGTGTGGCTCGCTGCTGCTGTCCGGGCAGCCTTGGCTGTGAATCATGTCGTGTTAGACAGGGAGACTTAATGCGAGACCCACCAATAAATCTGTTCAACATGTTCACAGGTAGTCCTCTGTTGAGCTATTGTAAGAAGGCGGCCGAAGACTTCCGACATAAGAAGTCAGCCTCATTCTGCCAACGGCCTTGTCAAGCAGGGCGGAGGAGCGGATGGAGATTCAGGGCACTCTCTTGTCCTAGGGGTGGGAAATTGCCCTTAAGGCGGAAGAATCAGCAATGATCAACGACATGACGATGCAGAAAGCAATGGAAACCACTGCATTGAAGACAAGTAACGTGTATCCGCAGGACATGTGGCCTGTAACTGAAGAAGTGTCATGATGATCTCTTCATTGGCAAAAGATTCCGGAATAGTCTCCCATTCGGATCTCCGGGAGGGGACTGCCAAGGGGGAGGTTACCATGAGAAAAAGATTGAATAATCAACGAAAGGATAACGTTCTACGAGTCGGGGCGTGGAATGTCAGAAGCTTGAACGTGGTAGGGAAACTAGAAAATCTGAAAATGGAAATGCAAAGGCTCACTCTAGATATAGTAGGGGTCAGTGAAGTGAAGAGGAAGGAAGACAAGGATTTCTGGTCACATGAGTATCGGGTAATATCAACAGCAGCAGAAAATGGTATAACAAGTGTAGGATTCGTTATGAATAGGAAGGTAGGGCAGAGGGTGTGTTGCTGTGAACAGTTCAGTAACTGGGTTGCTCTAATCAGAATCGACAGAAGACCAACACCGACAACGATAGTTCAGGTACACATGCCGACGTCGCAAGCTGAAGATGAACAGATAGAGAAAGTGTATGAGGATATTGAAAGGGTAATGCAGTATGTAAATGGGACGAAAATCTAATACTCATTGGCGACTGGAATGCAGTTGTAGGGGAAGGAGTAGAAGAAAAGGTTACAGGATAATGTGGGCTTGGGACAAGGAATGAAAGAGGAGAAAGACTAATTGAGTTCTGTAACAAGTTTCAGCTAGTAATAGCGAATACCCTTTTCAAGAATCACAAGAGGAGGAGGTATACTTGGAAAAGGCCGGGAGATACGGGAAGATTTCAATTAGATTACATCATGGTCAGACAGAGATTCCGAAATCAGATACTGGACTGTAAGGCGTACCCAGGAGCAGATATAGACTCAGATCACAATATAGTAGTGATGAAGAGTAGGCTGAAGTTCAAGAAATTAGTCAGGAAGTATTAGTACGCAAAGAAGTGGCATACGGAAGTACTAAGGAATAACGAGATACGTTTGAAGTTCTCTAACGCTATAGATACAGGAATAAGGAATAGCGCAGTAGGCAGTACAGTTGAAGAGGAATGGACATCTCTAAAAAGGGCCATCACAGAAGTTGGGAAGGAAAACATATGTACAAAGAAGGTAGCTGCGAAGAAACCATGGGTAACAGAAGAAATACTTCAGTTGATTGATGAAAGGAGGAAGTACAAACATGTTCCTTGAAAATCAGGAATACAGAAATACAAGTCGCTGAGGAATGAAATAAATAGGAAGTGCAGGGAAGCTAAGACGAAATGGCTGCAGTAAAAATGTGAAGACATCGAAAAAGATATGATTGTCGGAAGGACAGACTGAGCATACAGGAAAGTCAAAACAACCTTTGGTGACATTAAAAGCAACGGTGGTAACATTAAGAGTGCAACGGGAATTCCACTGTTAAATGCAGAGGAGCGAGCAGATAGGTGGAAAGAATACATTGAAAGCCTCTTTGAGGGTGAAGATTTGTCTGATGTGATAGAAGAAGAAACAGGAGTCGATTCAGAAGAGATAGGGGATCCAGTATTAGAATCGGAATTTAAAAGAGCTTTGGAGGACTTACGGTCAAATAAGGCAGAAGGGATAGATAACATTCCATCAGAATTTCTAAAACCATTGGAGGAAGTGGCAACAAAACGACTATTCACGCTGGTGTGTAGAATATATGAGTCTGGCGAAATACCATCTGACTTTCGGAAAAGCATCATCCACACAATTCCGAAGACGGCAAGAGCTGACAAGTGCGAGAATTATCGCACAATCAGCTTAACAACTCATGCATCGTAGCTGCTAACAAGAATAATATTCGGAAGAATGGAAAAGAAAATTGAGAATGCGCTAGGTGACGAACAGTTTGGCTTTAGCAAAAGTAAAGGGACGACAGAGGCAATTCTGACGTTACGGCGAATAATGGAAGAAAGGCTAAAGAAAAATCAAGACACTTTCATAGGATTTGTTGACCTGGAAAAAGCGTTCGACAATATAAAATGATGCAAGCTGTTCGAGATTCTGAAAAATGTAGGGGTAAGCTATAGGGAGAGACGGGTCATATACAATATGTACAACAACCAAGAGGGAATAATAAGAGTGGACGATCAAGAACGAAGTGCTCGTATTAAGAAGGGTGTAAGACAAGGCTGTAGCCTGTCGCCCCTACTCTTCAATCTATACATCGAGGAAGCAATGATGGAAATAAAACAAAGGTTCAGGAGTGGAATTAAAATACAAGGTGAAAGGATATCAATCATACGATTCGCTGACGACATTGTTATCCTGAGTGAAAGTGAAGAAGAGTTAAATGATCTGCTGAACGGAATGAACAGTCTAATGAGTACACAGTATGGTTTGAGAGTAAATCGGAGAAAGACGAAGGTAATGAGAAGTAGTTGAAATGAGAACAGCGAGAAACTTAACATCAGGATTGATGGTCACGAAGTCAATTCTGCTACCTAGGCAGTAAAATAACCAATGACGGACGGAGCAAGGAGGACATCAAAAGCAGACTCGCTATGGCAAAAAAGGCATTTCTGGCCAAGAGAACTCTACTAATATCAAACACCGGCATTAATTTGAGGAAGAAATCTCGAGGATGTACGTCTGGAGTACAGCATTGTATGGTAGTGAAACATGGACGGTGGGAAAACCGGAACAGAAGAGAATCGAAGCATTTGAGATGTGGTGCTATAGACGAATGTTGAAAATTAGGTGGACTGATAAGGTAAGGAATGAGGAGGTTCTACGCAGTCGGAGAGGAAAGGAATATGTGGAAAACACTGATAAGGAGAAGGGACAGGATGATAGGACATCTGCTAAGACATGAGGGAATGACTTCCATGGTACTAGAGGGAGCTGTAGAGGGCAAAAAGTGTAGAGGAAGACAGAGATTGGAATACGTCAAGCAAATAATTGAGGACGTAGGTTGCAAGTGCCTCTCTGAGATGATGCGGTTAGCAAAGGAAAGGAATTCGTGGTGGGCCGCATCAAACCAGTCAGTAGACTGATGACCAAAAAAAAAAAAAAAAAAACAATCTGCTAAATCACTGGTTTAGGCTCAGTGATTGTATCGCATTGGTTCCATGGAAATTCATACAACTTACTTACAGATGTACAGGGCAGGTCACATGCCGCATGTTGCATTGCATGTTAATGGGGTGAAGCATTTCAGAATGAGTTATTGTTTAAATATATTTCACATTACACTAAATGCTTCCAAGTGCTCTACCAAGTTTTTATTTCCATTTTGTGCACAATATGTCGACAACTGATCCAAATGTCTTCTTCCGGTGGACGGATGGGTCGTTCCTCGATATATTGTGCACAGTATCGAAATAGCGACTCGGTATAACACCCGGAATCAAACTACCAATCAATTGTGCCGAGAAAACCTAAGAGATTTTTTGTCTCGTGGCCAATGCTGAGTTGTGTCACTTAAATATTTTAGTTGGTAATTTTAAATTTTGCCGCGCGGGATTAGCGGAGCGGTCTAGGGCGCTACAGCCATGGACTGTGCGGCTGGTCCCGGCGGAGGTTCGAGTCCTCCCTCGGGCATATATGTGCGTGTTTGTCCTTAGGATGATTTAGGTTAAGTAGTGTGTAAGCGTAGGGACTGATGACCTTAGCAGTTAAGTCCCATAAGATTTCACACACATTTGATTAGAATTTTAAATTTTACATGCTTTTTGGGAATGGTTGTTTACCACTTCAAATTTGTAACGTATTCAAGTGGCTGTGCAACATTTTCCACGATCCAAACCTACAGTAAGTTGTGTAGAATAAAAAATAAAGTTTTGAAACGTTTGATTTTGAAAATAGTAACGGTCTGTAAATTTTGATATTTCTGCTATTAAGCTGTATTTTTGAAAGTCCTCTGCTAAGCATGGCGCTAGAGTCTGGAGCCGTGCGACCGCTACGGTCGCAGTTTCGAATCCTGCCTCGTGCATGGGTGTGTATGATGCCCTTAGGTTAGTTAGGTTTAAGTAGTTCTAAGTTCTATGGGACTGATGACCTCGGAAGTTAAGTCCCATAGTGCTCAGAGCCATGTGACCATTTTTTTTTTTTTTTTTTTTTTTTTGCTAAGCATGGTATTTCGATCTCCCTAAGTTTTTAAATGATTGCCTTAGTTTCCTTACGAGCTCTGTTTGTACAGTAGTTCATACTGTTAATTTTGTCACAATGAGAGGTGCTTGTCGTGATACTCTATGTAAAGTAACTTTTTATATACTATGTGATCAAACGTGTCCGTACACCTGGCTGAAAATGACTTACAAGTTCGTGGTGCCCTCCATCGGTACTGCTGGAATTCAGTATGGTGTTGGCCCACCTTTAGCCTTAATGACAGCTTCCACTCTCGCAGGCATACGTTCAGTCAGGCGTTGGAAGGTTTCTTGGGGAATGGCACCCCATTCTTCACGGAGTGCTGCAATGAGGAGGGCTATCGATGTCGGTCGGTGAGGCCTGCCTCGAAGTCGGAGTTTCAAAACATCCTAAAGGTGTTCCACTGGGTTTAGGTCAGGACTCTGTGCAGGCCAGTCCATTACAGGGATGTTACTGTTGTGTAACCACTCCGCCACAGGCTGTGCATTATGAACAGGTGCTCAATCGTGTTGAAAGAGGCAGTCGCTATCCCCGAATTGCTCTTCAACAGTGGGAACCAAGAAGATGCTTCAAACATCAGTGTCGCTGTGATAATGCCACGCAAAACAACAAGGGGTGCAAGCCCCCTCCATGAACAACATGCCCACACCATAGCGCCACCGCCCTCGAATTGTACTGTTGGTGCTACACACGCTGGCAGATGACGTTCACCGGGCATTCGCCATATCCACATCCTACCATCGCATCGCTCCATTGTGTACCCTGATTCGTCACGTCGCACAACTTTTTTCCACTGTTCAATCATCCAATGTTTACGCTCCTTACACCAAGCGGGGCGTTGTTTGGCATTTACTGGCGTGACGTGTGGCTTATGGGCAGCCGCTCGATCATGAAATCCAAGTTTTCTCACCTCCCATCTAAGAGTCATAGTACATGAAGTGGATCCTGATGCAGTTTGGAATTCCTATGTGATGGTCTTTAGACGTCTGCGTATTACACATTACGGCCCTCTTCCATTTTCGGCCCTGTTTGTCAGTCAACAGACGAAGTCGGCCTGTACGTTTTCGTGCTGCACGTGTACCTTCACGTTTCCAACTCACTATCACATCGGGAACATTGGACCTATGGATGTTTAACAGTGTGGAAACCTCGAGGACAAACGTATGATACACGTGACACCTGACCATATTCGAAAATCCTAGAGTTTCGTGGAGCGTCACCTTCTGCTGTCTCAGGATATCTAATGACTACTGAGGTCTCTGATACGAAGTATGTGGCAGTAGGTGGCAGTGCTTTTGGGGGTGTCCGAATATTTTTGGTCACATAGTGTATCATTTTCCTAAGTTGAGATTCAATAAATGTACGAAGTATGTAGAACGGTGCAGAATGCATCTCCACCAGATGGCACTAATGAGTTGTAGATGGCATTATCGTGGAACAAACAGACGATTTCCATATTTACAAAAACAGGCAAGCATGTGTTTCATGCTCATCGATAAGAATCTGCGTATCGTCAACCTAATGACATATAAACACACGAAGAACAAGAGACATTGCATAATAAAGTTTAATGCTCTGAAATAAAACACATAATTGTTACATGAATATAATACATTCATACACTCAATTACAATTGCCAAAAGTGATATGTCGCCTTGCAGAATCTGGGCAGTCCTGAATCCAAATAAAATCTGAAACTAATGGTAGCATATCAAAAATGTTGCCACACATACTACGTATTTAATGATATTCTGATGAATCTGAAAACATGCGTCACAGCCCCTCGTAGTTACCAGTTTATTAAAAGCAAAGAGACCACGTAAATTGTGTCAGTAGTGAATAAACAAGACGCAGATCATTGCCATGTGCCATAAAATTCTCTATCACTGTGTAGGTTTTCTAAGATACTTCAAGAAAGGATGGCATAAAAAAAAGTACAATACCTTGATTCAGAATACAACTTATGAAAATATAAAAATTCGTAAGTTTCAGGTGTAGCTCCTTATGTCGTAAATGATACAGAAATACTGCCAGATCCTGTAAATTGAGTGACCCGCTGTTTAGATTAAGCTCAGTATTAATGTAACCAATCAACCGGTGTAAATGATAATATGTGGCACCACGAACATAGATGTGTGATGATCTTGCATTCAGCCGAAATTAGAGAATTCATAAACTTTCTGCTGTGATAATACACGGAGTGATACTTATTAGACCTAACGTTTAAGAACCTCCGAAGCGACGTAGATGATGCTGAGAAAAGTGATATAATATAAGATATATGCGGACGTAAATGTGCAAATGTGAGTGACAAATGTGTAACATGTGATGTCACAAGGTGACGTACCTCGACACAAGCGCAGTGGTTGGATATGTCGCTCCTACTCCCGTTGATAGGGAAGCAGCGCTTCATATTGCTGCACTGTACGACTCCGTCTTCATTCTTGCATTATCCGAGGTGATACGGTAGTGCTTGCAACTAGCAACAAAGTAGAAATTATTTCATACGTAACATCTTGTCTGATAATTAAACCTGTTTTCAGAACACAGCATGTCAGACCACTGTGCCACTTCCCCTCAGTACAGTTTTTTGCCTCCATCATTCACTAACGCCCATGGTTCCTGTCTCACGCGTTCGACAATACACCTGTTTCACACATACGAAGATACGCTAGAAGGTAAACCAAGCTGTGGGAAGCATTTTGCGTAAATACATCTCGTTGCAAGGCTACTAGAATTAGCAGCACCATAAAACAACTGCATATCTGCAAGCGCGTTAATTGTAAACTGATTCATCGTAATATTATATTTCCACTACTTCCAGTACTATCGCTTCACATCAGGTAAAGCAAGAACGAAAACGGAAACAGAGTAGCGTAGCGGAGCAATTTTTAGCACTGCCTGCTACCGACAAGGTTAAGATCGACAGTCCCAACCGCTGCACGTGCGGCGAGGTACGTCATATGTTGACTTTAATATTTTTAAAATTTGAAAAACCTCTCTCACGCCCGGCCTGATTTAGCTTCACTGATCAGGATAGTAAAAACATGCGTATGTTAAGGGAATTTTCATTGACAAAGCAGGCTTATCACATTCACGCAGTTCAATACTGTTCTATCCTCATTAAATTGAGCTTAACTTAAATTCCATAAGGCAGTGAAGCAATTTCGAAGTCTCGGTGCGACGAAAATTGTCAGTCGATCTCCTGGAACCATTTGTAATAATTATTAACTTTCGGTGATCACATGGGGAAGACCGGATATCTGCTGGTAAGACCGTGTTAGTCTATTTATTTCAAGTAACTGGATATCTTGAGCATACAAAACGGCAGGTTCGTCCAGTGTAAATCAGACGTTCCCCACTGATCCCGTGCAACACAGCGTAGTAAGCAGACACTGTCAATAATAAACAGTTAAATAATACGCGAACACACTTACTTTAGTTCATGTATTAAATTCCTCCTCATACAGAATCTCATCAAGATGTCGACTAGCTCAACAATAAATACATATACATCCTCCTTTCACGACTAATCGGCAAGAAGTCCCTATTCTTTTCCTAAGAGAAAACCTAGATAGCAGAGAAGCTATTCCATGGAGTAAATGGACGCTCCAAGGAATAATTGGGCTTGAAACTACTTTGCATTGATAATCGGTAAGATAAGAAGAGATATTTCGAGATATGTACTGAGTTATATAATTTATAAAATTTCTGAAAATATCGCGGAGAGACCGCTGCAAGAGACATTACATGACGTCATCTAATTTTGGCGTACTTACGATACTTGCACCCAAAGGGCCATTTATTAAATAACTCGTTTCACTGTTATCTATAGCGCTTCAGGTTTTTCTAAACATTAATGAGAATAACCCTGTATAGGTAGCTGTATTATCGTTTACGCATTCTGCACAGTCACTCCCTCGTGGTGCTGATTGTCACCGTGATGAGCTCTGATTCTAACACTATCTGTTACATACTTACGCTGCCCTACGGATTATGCTGTAAACAAAGCTCCCTATGTTCGAGTGGCAGTACTCCCTATAGAGATTACAAAATATTCCTGGACGACGACATGAATTGACGTAACCTGTGATGTACTTTATTTCTGGGCTCATCTTGCATGAATATGATTACATTTCGGCATATGTTTATTGGTATATACGTCATGCTTCTAGATGCTGCTATATAATTCTGCCACCAACATGAATATGTAGTAGATATGCTCTAGATCACTGCTCATCATCGAAGCAGTAGACATGACATGTAACTATCTCTGTGCAGACTGCATTATGAACAGTACAGCTAGCTGAAAATTAGCACAGCATAATCATTATTCCGATTTCAGTGCGATACCAGATAGTCACAAAGACATCTGTATTTTTGACGACACAGATAAACATATATGCCGGATTACGAGTAATTTGTTATATTCATATGAACTTCCAATTGTAGACGTTGTTATTCACCTGACAGGCTCTAGCGTGGTTTCCATATCATCCTTACATAAGGAACTGTTTCTGACATTTATATATTTTTATAAATTATATTTTTATAAGTAACGTTTTAAATTAAGGTTTTAAATTAAGGTTTTGAGCCAACCTTTTTTTTAGTAAGTTATGAAATATAACCAGTAGTACAATGATTTTATCATACATGGCTGCGATCTGTATCTAGTTTATTGACTGATGACACAATTTCCAGTCAGTTCTCTTTGCCTTTATAATACTGATTAAGTGTACGAGCTTGTGACATATTCTTTTAAGGTCTGTCAAGATGTCTTTAAACATGCAGTACATTGGCAACAATTTTAGTATCTTACTGTTAACCTCAGATTTTATTTCGATACATGATTGCCAAGGTCCTGTGAAGCCCGATGAAGAGTTCGGCAGTTGTAATAGTTTGAGTTTATTTGGCTACGTAAGCATTATGTTTGTGGAACTATTATGTATTGCATAAAACTACGTCATACAACGTGTTTAGTTCTTCGTATAATAATATGACAACATCGGAACGATAGATACGCAAATATGGGACTGTAAAACATACATTTGTCGTTTTTTGTAAATGTACTTGTTTCACGATGACTCCACCTGCTGTGCGTTATCGTCCTATAGCAGTGTACGAACCACTTTGCACTTTGTAAGAGAAAGTTGGCATGGATACTTTAAATCAACAGTTTTCTGGTTGGTGCAACTTTTGCTGTCGGTATTACTGTATTCACTTTATGATGATGTCTCTTATTGTGTTATTCTTCTTCTACATTTAGTTCCTTTGACAATGGCAAAATGCCGACACCCGAAACAAGAAAATGAAATCAATATTATGCGATGCACAAAACTGTTTCCTTTTAAGTTCTATGTGTTATTTTCACATTCTTCGAAGAGAGTGCTAGGATCTAATATAGAGGTTCTTGATTCAGAGGGTAAATTTGTGATTCATGCTTAGCAACCTGTAAAAATTGAAACATTTTCAGGCACATTTAGGAGCCAAAATAGTCTGCTGTCACATAGTTGTTCACATGCAGTTGTGCAGCGGCTTCTATATTGTGAAAGAAATAATTCAAGACAGTTTCTCAAAACATATCTTATTCAAGAGTGATGCTTCCATCGACGATAGAGAAAACTCTTAATCCATACTCAGTCCGCTGGCAATAAAAATTGGACAACGAAGTGTACTTTATGCATTTTAATATTCGTTCCTTGTGAGAAGAATTAAACAGCGACTGGATAGTGTCCTATGGAGACTGCGGTTTGTCGTTCCGTGAACTGCTGCTGCTGTTATTGAATGGGCTACCAAGACTGCAGTCCTCGCACGACTAGCGTACAAGAGAGCGGGCATATCGGTCGCCTAGTCGTCGAGGTTCGTCACTGACCTCGATTCGGAAAATGGGTGCGTTTTCATAAAGACAAACATGAACACGGACTATCTAATGACGTCTGGAGCATCGGGATTGTCTGAGTGGTCACCATTGTTGCGGCTTTCCATGGAACGTCAGCAGATAGAAGCACTGCACGGCAAATATGAACACAGGTGTGACGTTGATTTTTCTTTTCAAACGAATTCTGTCGCACTGCAAAGCGTCATTCTGGACACATCCGTATGTAGAGCATATTGGCTAAAGAACGTTGCCAGATTGTAGGCGTCACGTGTCTGAGGATTTTGAGGCCGGTGCTTGTGCCCCGTCTTCGAAGATTCTGTGACGCGTCAATAACATAACGCTAGGGCACATGTTTTCCCTGCTGTGAAACACAAAGGTTGTTCGACTGCTGCCTCGGGCAGCACATTGTTTAAATCTCGCAACCACTGAGAACGTCTGGTCATGGTTTGCTAAGAGACTGTCTCGACATCACTCACCAGGTACTAGGTTTGACCAACTATGGAACACAGTTGAAGCCGCATGGAACGATGCACCGGTACGTTTCAGGCTCAGTTCAACTTGATGTCCAGCAATGCGAGAACCGTTTTGAATTTTAGGAGAGAAAGACTGCAGTCCTGTCTTACACCTCTGATAATACGAAAACTTCATTGTAGTCTTCTGTTCTCACTCCTCTTCATTCTTGCATCTACTGTACATGAGCGACACGCCCCATTTCAAAGTGTAACACTAATTGGACGACTTGTCTGGTGTAGCCGTAATATTGTTTATGGCATGCAGTATAGTCTCAGGGATAAAATTCTGAGAAGAACAGCAGGTAATTGAATTTCATCATTTTCATATGACTTAAGCAATTTGAGCACTGCCGGCCACGAAGTTCTCAGAGAGGCGACCGACTTACCACGAAGAAATTATCCTAGTGGTACCGAAATCCGTAGATGTGATATACATGTACAGACAAAAAGACTATTTCAGGAAAAGAGCTTCACAAATTGGCCATGTCAATAACGTGTAGGTTATTGGGCTTGGCACTGATTGATAGAATTCTTGGGTACCCTCCCGAGTTATATCTACCAAATTTTGTCCGAAAGGCGCTTTAGATCGTGAAAAACCCGAGCTGGTTGGAGGAACCTGCCCATAATGCCCCAAATGTTCTTAGTTTTGGAGAGATCCGGTAATTTTCCTGGTCAAGGTATGGTTTGGAAGCAATATAATTCCCGCCCCCACATGGCGAGAGTATCTACTTCTTGTTTTTGTCATTTTCAAACCCTATCTCAACCAGCAATGCCTCCCAAATGAGAAAGTTGGAGCTTTAGGATCAGTGCTCGTCAACCAGCTAGCAATTTTGAAGATTTAAGATGCGAATTCGACGAAATTGGCACTTTATCAATAAGGAGGACATCCAGCAACTTTTTCAGTCAATGCCAAGTCGAATAATACTTGCATAACGACAAGGTGTGGACCACCGCTATACTGACTAGCTCAGATTGTTCAGACATTTCTCTCGAATGAATCATCCATTTTTTCTAAAATCGTAATTACTTGTTCGTCTATACATGTATATCCCATTTACCGATGTCCGTACTATTTGCATAATTCATTCATGGTGCGCAGAGTTATCTAATTTTTTCGTTTTGTTTTTGTTTTCTTAATTACTGTTCGAAGTGACAATGTATGTTTTCTGTGTGAGCTTTGACCAACTTTTCACTTTCCCACCGCTTCTACACTAACCCTGTACCAAAGGGCTTGTTATTAGCAGCTTAATATATGATAAGTCCTGTATCACAGGTAGTTTACGAAGCCCGCGTTAGCTCACGCCAAGCGCCTGGTAGCGAGCAGTAGCTGGGGTCAGCTTCCGGATAGTAGTAGCTCGCGCCAAGCTGGTGCTGTAGGCACATGACCTTACGCATACTCCCCGTGGATGTATCCAAGGGGTTCTGCCATTTCCTGGTAGACGGCAATGGCATCGTTTTCGTAGCTTTGGCGGACATCACTATAATCCATCCAATTTGCACAAAATATTTATAAAATAAGTACGCAGACCTTCCTCATGTACAGGACAAAGTAATATGAAAACTTATCATACACGTATTATTTATTTATTAATCAGGAGTTATGCCACCATTGGCTTTATGAACAGCTGCAGTTCTTCGCTGGGTAGACTCGTAGAGCGTCTGAATGGCTTACAACAGAATCTCCTTTCGTTCTTGTAACACAACTTCCACCAATTGCTTCAACGATGTTGGAGCTGGAAATCTGCTCCACCACTTTCTGCTCTAAAACTCCCCGCAGTGGTTAAATGATGTTGACGTCTGGGGATTGTGCTGGTCATAGACACTCTAATGCGCCACAGACCAAGCCGGAATCTTTTTCGATGCGTGTACGGGCGGATATCATCTTGGAATAACGCTGTGCCTGCATCAAAATACTGGTGATTTAAGAGCTTCGCTGTCGAGGATGCAGAGATATTAACTCGCAGTAGTGCGCATACTGAGAATAATGATAGGACCAGCTGAATATAATGATACAGCAACTCAAATCGTAACGAAACCTCCACCATTCCTGATTATAGCAAGCAAGCAGAGTGCTTGATATGATATTTTTCTGAGGTTCTACAGACATTAAACCGACATTTTACAAGAAAGAATATGCGCGATCATTCATCGGACTATACCGCATTCTTGCAATCATCAAGTGTTCAGGTTTTATGACCCTGGCACCACTTATTTCGCAGTTTTGCGTTGGCTTCTGTTATTAAGGGTTTCGCAACTGCAGCCCTTCAACGAATGTTAGCATTGTGAGGCTCTTGCAGTACTGTTTACGTCGACACAGTGTTAATTAAGTGAGAGTTGAGTTCTGTAGTCTGTAGTCACTTTTTCTGCCGTGGATATGTATTGTCTCGTCACAAACCTATTTAATTCTGGTCGGCCTCTGTCAGTTAATTTCGGCTTGGAACCGCGCGACCGCTACGGTCGCAGGTTCGAATTCTGCCTCGGGCATGGATGTGTCTGATGTCCTTAGGTTAGTTAGGTTAAATAGTTCTAAGTTCTAGGGGACTGATGACTTCAGACGTTAAGTCCCATAGTGCTCAGAGCCATTTGAACCATTAATTTCGACTTTAGCCCACTATTCCTCTTAGCCGATGATACTTAACTTGTGTATGCTGTCATTACCGTGGATACTGCCGCTCGTGAAACGTTAAATAGCTCAGCCACTTCCAACATAGAAGCTCCCGCTAAACGCAAATCACCGACTTGCCCATTTTTGAAATCTCAGAGATGAAATACGTCACCGATCGCCTGTGTCAACCGTACCAGAACAAAGCGTATAATACACTGAAAGACAGCCTTCAAAACGTCACACGTCTAATGAGCACTGGGGTCGCGTCGCAGTATTTAGACGTACGCAATCGAGACAATTTTCCAAGAGTTGTACAATAGTGAACAATGTTTTTATTATTTTGTCCATCCCCTGTACCTATCGAAGTAAATCCTATCAAAATCCTCACAGTAGTTCCAGAGATTAGTTCAAATATACAGACAGAAGCGATGGTGAGGGAGTTTATACATGTATAGATGCCTATATATATAGAATGATTGTTGTTCTCAATTGCTCAAAACTATTTTACGTTTTTGAACGCTAGCCTGCAAATTCACGTTAAATCTCTGAACAGCTACGCTGGTGCCGTTAGGTTTCCTAAAACCAAATTTAGCCTTATCCAACAGGTACTCTATATCACTTTCCATTCTTCAGCACATTATTCTTGTCAGCAACTTACATGTTTCAGCTACTACGCTAATCGTACGCTAGTTATTGTGTGGCTACATACTTCCGAAAGCCTGCTAGTGTTCCTTAAATCAAAACTAAACCAAACACCTCCGAAAGGCTTGGGAAGGTCCGACGATAAGCGACCGCCGTGTCATCTTCAGCTGATAGGCGTCACTGCATGAGGATCATAAGGAGTATGTGGTCACCTAACGCTCTGCCGGATGTTGTCACTTTTCGTGACGGAGGCCGTTACTTCTCGGTCAACAAGGTCCTGAACTGATCTAACAGTGGTTGAGTGACCCACACTTGCCAAAAGAACTCGGCAGACCTGGACGGTCAGCCATACAAGTGTTAGCCTAGCCCGGAAGCGCGGAACTTCGGTGGTCTCACGGGAACCTGTGTTACCACTGCGCAAGGCAGTTGGAATTCCTTTTACTAATCTGGAGGCAAAGAGGTGTTAGACGTGATGGATAAACTGATATGGGCAACTGACAGCGTTAAAGTGCCTGTATAACGGCTTTGGAGCCGCTGTGGTATACTACCTACGCAGCACAGTCACAAATGTGCTTCTTTTAAGGAACTTTGGAACTGATGAGTATGAATTGGTTATGATAAACTGGCACCAGAGTTGCCAGGTTGGTAGTGTGACGTTAATGGCAAGCGACAGATTTGAATCACACACGAAAGTTTGTACATATCCAGGGAAATGACATCTGACTGTAAGAGGCTAAAAATTATACACTCCTGGAAATGGAAAAAAGAACACATTGACACCGGTGTGTCAGACCCACCATACTTGCTCCGGACACTGCGAGAGGGCTGTACAAGCAATGATCACACGCACGGCACAGCGGACACACCAGGAACCGCGGTGTTGGCCGTCGAATGGCGCTAGCTGCGCAGCATTTGTGCACCGCCGCCGTCAGTGTCAGCCAGTTTGCCGTGGCATACGGAGCTCCATCGCAGTCTTTAACACTGGTAGCATGCCGCGACAGCGTGGACGTGAACCGTATGTGCAGTTGACGGACTTTGAACGAGGGCGTAAATCGGGCATGCGGGAGGCCGGGTGGACGTACTGCCGAATTTTTCAACACGTGGGGCGTGAGGTCTCCACAGTACATCGATGTTGTCGCCAGTGGTCGGAGGAAGGTGCATGTGCCTGTCGACCTGGGACCGGACCGCAGCGACGCACGGATGCACGCCAAGACCGTAGGATCCTACGCAGTGCCGTAGGGGACCGCACCGCCACTTCCCAGCAAATTAGGGACACTGTTGCTCCTGGGGTATCGGCGAGGACCATTCGCAACCGTCTCCATGAAGCTGGGCTACGGTCCCGCACACCGTTAGGCCGTCTTCCGCTCACGCCCCAACATCGTGCAGCCCACCTCCAGTGGTGTCGCGACAGGCGTGAATGGAGGGACGAATGGAGACGTGTCGTCTTCAGCGATGAGAGTCGCTTCTGCCTTGGTGCCAATGATGGTCGTATGCGTGTTTGGCGCCGTGCAGGTGAGCGCCACAATCAGGACTGCATACGACCGAGGCACACAGGGCCAACACCCGGCATCATGGTGTGGGGAGCGATCTCCTACACAGGCCGTACACCACTGGTGATCGTCGAGGGGACACTGAATAGTGCACGGTACATCCAAACCGTCATCGAACCCATCGTTCTACCATTCGTAGACCGGCAAGGGAACTTGCTGTTCCAACAGGACAATGCACGTCCGCATGTATCCCGTGCCACCCAACGTGCTCTAGAAGGTGTAAGTCAACTACCCTGGCCAGCAAGATCTCCGGATCTGTCCCCCATTGAGCATGTTTGGGACTGGATGAAGCGTCGTCTCACGCGGTCTGCACGTCCGGCACGAACGCTGGTCCAACTGAGGCGCCAGGTGGAAATGGCATGGCAAGCCGTTCCACAGGACTACATCCAGCAGCCGGCCGAAGTGGCCGTGCGGTTAAAGGCGCTGCAGTCTGGAACCGCAAGACCGCTACGGTCGCAGGTTCGAATCCTGCCTCGGGCATGGATGTTTGTGATGTCCTTAGGTTAGTTAGGTTTAACTAGTTCTAAGTTCTAGGGGACTAATGACCTCAGCAGTTGAGTCCCATAGTGCTCAGAGCCATTTGAACCATACATCCAGCATCTCTAGGATCGTCTCCATGGGAGAATAGCAGCCTGCATTGCTGCGAAAGGTGGATATACACTGTACTAGTGCCGACATTGTGCATGCTCTGTTGCCTGTGTCTATGTGCCTGTGGTTCTGTCAGTGTGATCATGTGATGTATCTGACCCCAGGAATGTGTCAATAAAGTTTCCCCTTCCTGGGACAATGAATTCACGGTGTTCTTATTTCAATTTCCAGGAGTGTATTAAAGCAATGTGGGTGAGATGATGTTTAGATAAACATTCCCAAATTTATAAATGGGGACTGACACTACAGTGTTGCACTGGTGCGATGACTTAACATTTGCACGTTTTCTATTCTCAAAACTGGACTAACAAATTTCAAAATATAATTTTGAAGGCTATTTACCGTCTGTTATTAAATGTGTATAAATGTGTTCTCTGATTATCTGGCAGGCAGTTACATTTTGAACTTTATCTGATTTCATCAAAACATGTTGTTACTCAATTTAAGAAGAAACTACCATTTTTCAGTTTGAAAAAGGCGGCATTGTGTCGCTAAGACAGAGTAGTAGTCTTATTTCAATACACCGGCGGAAGTAACTTCCAATGATGTGGCACTGCCAAGTAACATAGCTCGATGAAGCTTGGACCACACACAGAACTACTGGAGTGTAGTACAGGTAACTGAAAGAAATATGAAATGATGCGATCAGAAATGGCCTTTTATTAAAAGGCAATAAATACACTGAAGTTACTACAATTTATGATGCTCCTCTAGACACTACGAAATGCGAAACAAGGTTGTTAGTAGGGTGCGTGACCACCCCAGACAGCAATACATAGTCTGCAATGTGCCCCACGATGCCATCATGGTTGACAAGGAGTTTTTTTGGTATGGCGCTCAGTTCCTCCACCAGCGCGGTTGAAAACTTCTGGACTGCCGTTGGTGCATACGGACGTGCTGCAATACCTCTGTTCAACTCAGCCCAAAGATGCTCGATGGAAATATGGAATTTAAGTCATGAGGGTGGGGGGATGGGGCGGGCAATCCATTCGCTGAATAGCCGGCCGAAGTGGCCGTGCGGTTAAAGGCGCTGCAGTCTGGAACCGCAAGACCGCTACGGTCGCAGGTTCGAATCCTGCCTCGGGCATGGATGTTTGTGATGTCCTTAGGTTAGTTAGGTTTAACTAGTTCTAAGTTCTAGGGGACTAATGACCTCAGCAGTTGAGTCCCATAGTGCTCAGAGCCATTTGAACCATTCGCTGAATATCCTCACGTTCAACAGCTCCTCCATTGCGCTATTTAGAAGTGATCGCACACTGTCATTCATGACGATGAAGTCTGGTCCGAATGCAGCACTGAAAAGACGAACATCGGGAAGGGGTACAACGTCACACTAACGTCGACCGGTGATTGTAAAGTGTTCAGCCAGGTCAGTACGCCCATACCACATTACGTCTCCCTTCACCATAGAACACGGAGACCACCAAAACGATCACGTACGACAACACTGCTGGATGCATTACGATTTCCCACTACTCTCCACAAGAGTACACGTTCAGAATCAAGATACTGAATCTGCTCCCATTCGAAAGCAGCTCAGGATCCCACTCCTCGTTTATCCAGTCTCTACGCTCTTTGCACTGTCGCTAACGGTGCCACAGATGTGCGGTTGTAACCAGATCACAGCCTACTCATCGTCAGGCAGAGAGTCCACCATCAGGCAGTCGCCTTGCCACAGTGGAGCGAGAGGTAACGAGCCATGCAATCCTGTTTACTGTGTTTGGAATTGAACCCGCTCTTTAACGTGGGCCCTGTCTTGCCTGTTGCCGAATGTATCGGTCATCTGCTGCTGTAGTTGACCGTGGTCCAACACCTCCTCACCTGCGGACAACACTGTCTGCTGCTCTGAACGTTGCCTTTGCCCAGGAGCAATATTAAGTTCCTGGGGTACACTCGTCACATTTCGTCCTTCTTGCAATTTCCCGATAATTCTTCCGTGTGTAACGTTATCCAAATGTTGTCTCTGGTCATGCTGTACTGAAGAACATCTACAAAGTCAACATAACTGCTCACTGATTGACTGGCACTGTCTTTTCATGCTCCTTTAGCTGCGTCGTCCAGCGAAGCCAGCCCCATTTGGCGCTACAGTTACACTGTACTCACGTCATGTGACGTCCTAAATTCTGTGCACGATGGGAGTCTTCTGCCAACAGGCTCCCTCACTTTTATTCTTCTTCACACAGTAGTTAATTTGTGATATCACTTTATCTAGCATGTCCCTATATATCGAAAACCAGTATGTTTTACGAATGAAAAATTTTAGGGCAAGCTTTTGCTTAAAACTTTTATCATTTTCAGTTAAATAATTTTGTACTCAGATCTAAAATAATGTTGCAAGAGGAATTTCTTTCATCACTGGCGTCAGCTGGTGCGCCTTCTTACAACACACAACGTACAGCAGCTGACGTCGGTGCAAGCAACCACATTCCTACAGTTTGGTTTTAATTTTGTAGACGGCATACTTCTGTCGAAACCAGCAGTAAAATAATAAAGAAACTGATCTGGACTGTTTGGTTACGAAAGTGATTTAATAGTTTTGAGATTGTGTAAATCATACGGCATAAAGTCCGTAGCGTACCGTAAATCATAGAAATTCTGGCATATAAAAAATTTCGAGTGGTACTCCACCAAGTGGCAGACTACGATGCAGACTGGACGACACACGGAGGTGCACCCGAGTATTTTCAGATTTCCCCACTCTCGTTTCAGCGTCGCTGTGCGCGGCGCGCTCTGGCACAGCGGTTTATCTCTGCCGAGGCTTAATGTGTGACCCAGTAGAATTGTGGTCGGGCAATTTTAAGCTCCCCCTCCACCACCAACCCCCTCTTCTCCTTCCTCACCACTTTGCGCCAGCTTGTGAGTTCATAAATCGTAATGGCCATATTCCCGACTTGAAGAGGCGCTCTCTCCCACTCAGCACCGGATATATGTTAAAATTAACCTCTGCAAAACCCGGCGTCTGTTAGTGGAACTCAGAGGATATATGGACCAACTCTCGGCGTGCCAGTGGACACTTGAGTGGAAAATGGGTGCTGAGGGATGGCATAAGTTTCTAGGTGTCCTTGTGCATAGTTAACGACGTATTTCACGTTAATCGTGGAAGGCATCTATAAGTCTCCAAGTACATAGCGACACCGCACAATCCTGACACACTGAGCACAGATTTAAATAGACTTTGCAGATCACCATGGGCGTCTGCCTATTAAATGCGAACAGCTATTACTCCTTAAGAAGTTTCGCTAATTAAACCTCTGAGTATGATTCACTAAAAGCGTGTAACTGCCCTCCTGTTTGCGTTTCTACAGCAGATAAGCTTGCAGATAACGATATATGTTACAAAAATGCCTGAGTTAATGTCTAGAATAATCGAATAATGACTTTTACAGTATGTAATAATCTAGAGCATAAAACCATACAGTCCGGAACCGCGCGACTGCTACGGTCGCAGATTCGATTCCTGCCTCGGGCATGGATGTGTGTGATGTCCTTAGGTTAGTTAGGTTTAAGTAGTTCTAAGTTCTAGGGGACTAATGACCTCAGAAGTTGAGTCCCATAGTGCACATAGCCATTTGAACCATAAAACCATACTATAAACATGCACTGTGAGGCTACAAAGGTGCTGAAGCACATGTGGACATAACAGTTGCCTGAATAATAACGGGATCAGAAAACCCGTATCGTGCCCTGAAAAACACTTAATGGTTACTGTTAGAAATTTAAAACCGATACACGTCAGAGGTTTATGGCCATAACTTATAACTCAGTCACTCTTCATCCTGAAACCCCGACAGCTCAGATGGCTGACAAGTTAATTAGTGTGATACCAATACAATCAGTACTCATATCTGCCTTAGAAAGAAATACTCCGATTACATTCGTAAAGGATGTACGAAAGCGAAAAAAATTTTATGGGGTCTACTGCTCAGCCTATACACCGGAAAAGCAGTGATGTAAATAAAGGAAAGGATCAAGAGTTTCATTAAAATTCGGCCTGAAGGGACGTAGGTGAATAGATTCGCTGAAGATATTGCTACCTTCAGTCAAAGTGAAGACGAAATACAGGATGTCTGAATGGAAGGAGCGGCCTAATGAACTCAGAATGTGGGTTGAGATTAATGGAAGGAAGACGAATGTAATGAGTAGTAGCAAAATGAGATTAGCAATAAATTTAACATGGAAGTTGTAGACCACGAGTTAGACGTAGTTAAAGAATTGTGCTTCTTTGGAATCTAAGTGACACATGACGGAAACCACCAAAGTCAACATTTTGGCTTTCCATGATGAATATTTAACTACTGAATGAAAGTGAATGGTCCCGGATACCTTTCCAAGTCTCAAACATCTGTGATGTAATTAAGCAAACTGAAACGATGAATTAAAATTTTTGGCAAGGCTAGGATTGGAATTTGTGTCTTCTGCTCGTTAAGCAGTTGCGCTGACCACTACGCCCTCGTAGCACAGTGGCTTTGAACAATTGCATAGACCCCCTTAGCACGCCTCTCCCCGTTGCATACATATCACAGATGTTTGAGATTAAGAAAGAGCTGTCTAACCAAATCGTTTCATTTGACTAAAGCACCTGAGCCAGAATTTCAGGCAGGATCTCCTATTTCGTTCGATACGGGAGTGCTATTCTAGCAGAGATGGATAGCCTCTGTAATGCTGTTGGAGTTTAGGACGAGTACCAAGAGGGCTGAGGCGTGCACGGGAATTTGGAGTGAGGAGGGCGGTGTGGCAGGATAGTCTGTGCAGTTTTTTAAAGCCAGTCTGCCAGGGTGGCGTAGTGGTTAGTGCAGCTTCCTAGTGAGCAGGGCATCTGGGATGGTACAAATTTCATTCCTCACGTCGGTCTGTTTGTATATATTACAGATGTCCCAGATTTGAAAAGGTCTCTGGAACCATACGGTTTCATTTTATTAAAGCACCTATGCCTAGATGTCAGTCAGGAGCCCCCAATCATTTCTATGCTGGGGTACTATTCCAATACAGTTGGAGACTCCCTGAAATTCTGTTCGAGTTTAGGGGGAATAGCAAATGGACTGAGGCGTGAATGGGAATTTGAATTGAGGAGAGAGGCACGCTTGGGTACTCAGTGCAATAGTGCACAACCATTGTGCTAGGGTGGCGTATTGGTTAGCGCATCCGCCTAGTCATCAGGAGACCCAAGTTCGAATACTGGTCTTGGTACACATTTCCAATTATAACTTTAGTCTGCACAGACATGGTACCACTAGAAATAGCAATTGACCGCACAGTGTGTGAAAATAATATAGGTTTGAAACCAGAAAATGGAACTAATATGAACACTAAATCTATTATTACAATAAATTTTAACTAAAAGTCTGGACATGGCTTGTAAAATCTGTAGTGCCTACCATATCATTCTTACTACTTTCGGTAGAGCAGTGTATGGGCCTTGGTTGAGACCTCTGCTGTTGTTGGAATGAAAGAGCATGACAGAATTTATTACATGAATGATTACAATTGTGTTTTCATCTAAGCGTCGGCGCCCATACCAGTGGCAGTGCTGTGTAGTGGACAGCCTCGTACCGAGCTGATGTTGCCTCATCAGTTTGCAGAGAACGTCGTCCCGCTAACATTTTCATGGTGTCGGGTGGGCGAGAGGCGACGTCGGTAGCTGGCATAGCACGTAGACTCCGTATTAGCCGAGCACTAGTGTACACATCGTAGAGGTGTGCTCGAGTAATCTCTCAGCAGCTCTGGACGGTGTTGAAATGAACAAAAGCATAGCCCTTACGCCAAGGAAGGTCAAGTATGTCGATGATCAACTGCAGGTGCTAGTTGGGGGCGGCAAAAGTTAGAGCATTTCCCGAAAACTGCGACAGATGGATGGTGCGCCAGACACCAACATTTCGACATAGTATGTCTTCTTATTACTGTTTACGAGCTCGCCACCTCACCGCGACCGAGTACAGCAGACCCGACACGTTGCAAAGACGGAAGTAATATTTGCGAAAGTTCCGAGTACACCACAGGCTTGGCCTCATAGCTGGTGAACCTCGATGTAAAAGATCCTAAGGTACAGAAATCTGAGCATTTACTACTTCTTGTGTGAGGCATTGACGTTGCGCCTGGCAAAAACTTACCGAACGTGGCCTACATTTATGGACTCGTCAGCGGTCTTTACCACCCCTCCCTTTCGCAAGAGTAGCTTTCAGAGCTCCAGTTTTTAGCCTTTCCGAAATATCAGCAGGCTAATAGGGGTTATTGTGAAAGTTTCATCTTACTTACAAAATCAAGCTGTAGTGTAGGAAGCATGTGATGTCTTCTCTTCGTTGACGTCGTGTTGCTGAGCTTAAGATTCCGATCTCTCACTCACACGAGGTGTGACATTATCTTCCGGTTTTTTCCTGCTTCCCATAATGTCGACTTTTCGCCTTTTTGTGTTTTTTTGGCGGCTCTGGAAGTTTCGTTCACCTTGACCGTTTTGGTTTGTTACTGTCTGGATAGGACTCTGAGAATATTTTACATTTACCCATAATATATACCAGCTGTAACAGCAGATACGATGTGGTCGGGTGCCCATAACATCATTCCGCATACAGAGTTGTCCTAACCGACTCATATCGTTTTGTTCCAAACGCCAAACCTGGTATTCGACTTACTGCCTCATTGTTACCATGACAAACACGCAGCTCCCACTGGCTTCAGCACAATATCTAGGACCAAATCAGGCAGCACCGCTAGTCTTAAAAGGCCGTCGATGGTTTTGAGAGGACAATATACTAAGTTAAACTACTTCAGCAGCCAACCTAGACATTGCCAAAGCAATAGAAATTATTAAATATCGTAACAACATGACAGTAAATGCGATACAGTAACGTTCCAGGAAGCTTCTTCTTTAGGCATTTTATTTATTTTGTTCCTTCTTTTTGGCTTCTGTGGAAAGACACATCAGGATTATGTCGCGAAACATGGAGCACAGAGACAGATTATGAACTTGGCCATCTATTAAAATCTAAAGTCTGCCATACTATTAATAAACTTATTATTTCTTATATTAATAAAGGAAACATGTATTAATAATATTTTTCGTCTCATTCATGTTACTGAAAAATGGAGATGGTGACTCAGATTGATTTCCCATTTTTTAAAACTGTGAATAGGCCATCTGAGGGCCACGTTACGATTTCAGTTCTTTTTTCTTTCTTGTTTTCTTTTCTTCCAGTATGTTTTCATCTGTTCACTATGTTTCTTCTTTCTGTTTTCAGACCATTTTGAACCAGTCTCTCTGCCTACTTTGTCTTGGAATCCTTCCATTTTCATTACTTTCTTCCAGAAAGCTTTCTGTGTTGTCTATATCTTATGTTTTTATATTGCTCCTTTCTAAATCCTCATTTGCTTCTAACCCACAAATATTTTAAAATATTATTGCATTCGAAGTAAATGTCCAACAGACATGAGTCCTCTTTTTCTCATTACGTTTGAAATATTTTCTATATTCAGCATTACTTCGTAATTTCCCACCGGTTCTGCTATGTTTTGTAGCCCAAATACTTTCCGTATAATTGGCCTTTCTACTACTTTTAATTTATCTAAATTATAGTTTAATGCCAGGCATTCACTTGCATGTAGGCATTCTTGCTTCACTACTGTGTTGTAATACCTTATTTTGTCCAATTTTAAACAATGGAAAATCCAGAATGGAACATAAAATACTATAAAAATGAAAGTCGCCACTCACCACATAGCGGAGATGCTGAGAAGCAGATAGACACAATAAAAAGACTATCACAAATAAAGCTTTCAGCTCATTCACGCAAACGCAACTAACACACACACGTGACTGCAGTCTCAGGCAGCTGACGCCTCAGTGGCTTTTAAATTGGTAAGTGAAGGTACGTGACCCGTGAACCATTTTCGTGAAGCGTAAAATCTATAATGTTGAAAAAAAATTAATTTTGAATTTAATTTTAAATCTTAACGCACTTGATTAACAATATTTTTTAAACGACAGGTATTTCAGAATGTATACTTGCAATGAAAACGGTATTTTTGATGTGTATTTTGAAATTAGATGACGTGCGTGTTCACAAAAATGACAAATACGAATGAGCTAATTAGCATAAGTTTCATGAGGTTCATATTTACATGACTTAGGTATTAGAAAGATTGTGAATGGAAGAAGAAAATACATCGAAATGAGACCCAAACCAATGACCCAATCACGAGTGCTACTCACTTTTTTCCATCTTCATATATTTCACACAACACGGAAATAGTCGAGGAGCTTCACGTTTGTTTCCAGTGTACATCGGCTAGGAATAGGACCCAGAGTTATTCATCATCTCATGTAGCGTCCGAAATGGAACACTATTGCTGTTTGTGGTGGCACAGTCCTTGGTTTTCTCGCTGAGAATGCATCATCTATGTCATTACATTCCTCAGATTCCTATTCAGTCTCTAACTTTTCGTGTATTCTCTCCTGAGATTGTGTAATTACAGGTCGTCGCTTTGCGTAGGACCTGTACAAGATCGAGAAAAACGTATCGCCGTATTATAATGAGGAAGTAATCATATTCTCGATAGCGTAGAGGATATTAATATATCACAGCATATTACACTGAAGCGCCAAAGAAACTGGTATAGGCATGCGTATTCTAACACATGGATATGTGAACGAGCAGAATACAACTCTGCGGTCGGCAACGCCTATATAAGACAACAAGTGCTGGCGCAGTTGTTAGATGAGTTACTGCTGCTACAATGACAAGTTATCAAGATTTAATTGAGTTCTAACTTGGTATTATAGTCGGCGCACAAACTATGAGACACAGCTTCTCCGAGGTAGAGATGAAGTGGCGGCTTTCCAATACGACCATTTCGCGTGTACACCCTGAATGTCAGGAATTGGGTAAAACATCAAATATCCGACATCGCTGAGGCCGGAGAAAGATCCTGAAAGAACGGGACCAACGACGACTTTACAGAATTGTTCAACGTGACACAAGTGCAACCCTTCCGCAAATTGCTGCAGATTTCAGTGCTTGTCAAGTTTCAGCGTGCGAACCATTCAACGAAACATCATCGATATGGGCTTTCGGAGCCGAAGGCCCACTCGTGTGCCCTTGACGACTGCACTACATAAAGCCTCACGCCTCGCCTGGGCTCGTCAACGTCGACGATGGACTGTAGATGACTGGAAAAATGTTGCCTGGTAGGACGAGTCTCGTTTCAAATTGTGTCGAGCGGATGGATGTGCACGGATATGGAGACAACCTCAAGAATCCACGGGCCCTCCATGTCAGCAGGGGACTGTTCAAGCTGTTGGAGGCTCTGTAATGGTGTGCGGCATGTGCACTTGGAATGATGTGGGCCCCTGATACGTCTAGATACAACTCTGACAGGTGACACGTACGTAAGCATCCTGTCTGATGACTTGCATTCATTCAGGTCCATTGTAAATTCCGACGGACTTGGGCAATTCTAGCAGGACAATGCGACACCTCACATATCCATAAATGCTACAGAGGGGCTCCAGGAAGACTCTCCTAAGTTTAAAACTTCCGGTGGCCCCAAAATCCCCATCCAGGAACATTACTGAGCATATCTGGGATGCCTTGCAGTGTGCTGTTCGGAAGAGATCTCCACCCTCTCGTACTCTTAGTGATTTATGGGCAGCCCTGCAAGATTCTTGGTGTCAATTCGCTTCAGCACTACTTTAGATATTAGTCGAGTCCATACCTCGTCGTGTTACGGTACTTCTGTGTGCTCTCGGGGCTACAGTTTCTTTGGGTCTTAAGTGTATAAACATAGTATCGTTCAGAATTATAGAAAACAAGCGGAAACTACATTTAACTCTTGAAGCCATGCTCATACTGTGATAAACGGCTTTCCTGTCATACACTGAAACCCGCTGGTACCTTGTAGAAACGGAAAAAGGTGATGCACAGAAAGTACTTAGAGTAAAGTACACGCCATATTTTGACCAACAAGTTTATTTAACTGGATGAAGTAGAAAAATATAAAAGGCTAATGTGGCATATATGCAACTCGTACTTAAGGACAGTGGACGTTAAGGCATGGAGTTGTACCACATAACAAAGATTGAAATGGTTCAAATCGCTCTGAGCACTACGGGGCATAACTTCTGATGTCATCAGGCCCCTACAACTTAGAACTACTTAAACCTAACTAATATAAGGACATCACACACATCCATGCCCGAGGCAGGATTTGAACCTGCGACCGTAGCGGTCGCGCGGCTCCAGACTGTAGCGCCTAGAACCGCTCGGCCACCCCGGCCGGCACATAACAAAGGACAGGGTTAATTCAATCTCATAAAAACGTGTTGACTACGTAGCATGAGCTGCACCATTGATTATTAAGAGAGTTTACCATGGAAATTACGGAAAGAGTATCTTTAGAGAATACCATCTGAGCTTCAGCTAAGCGAAGGGGAGTTGGAGAACCGGGAATTAGGCGAGTGCGCCGAGCTGGGCAAGACAGTTCCCCAGGAAATGTGCGCTGCTGGGCGAGCTGGATTCCGGTGACAATTTCGCGGGCTGTGCAGGCTGCCAGCATCTTGCATTGGCCGCTATCTTGATGGTCCTGCCGTATTCTGGTTGCACGTTGGCCGAGGGCAGAACTCATTTTCAGCTGCTTCCGTTTGTCCATTAAAGCCATATTAAGCGGCTGGTTCCCCGTGGTAAATGGGGAAAAAGGAAAAAAAAATTAGTGTACAGTTTTGTACTTAGCATTAGGTAACCTGTGAACTTTGAATACGATGTTATTAATTAGAGTCGCATTGCATAGTCTTGAGATTGGTAAAACAAATTGCGGATTAATAGATGGTTTAAAGTAACGTTCTCTTAAATGACTAAATGTTAAATTAAACTTGTTTTCTGAATGGTTATGAAAAGTATATAGTATAAATTTGTGTTTGAAACTACACGATGAATTCTGTTGAAAAGATTGGGGTTAAGTCCTTCCACATAAGTGTTTTCCTCGAAATTCCTTGTGGCGTACTTTGCCAATTTCATCATCAGTCTTGATTATGAAACGATGTCATTTGCATCTCTGAACGAGACCAAAGATCTTGTTGATTAAATCAACTGACATATACAGGGTGAAAAGTATTTAAATCGACAAACTCTTGGAGGTTGTAGGGGACATCAAAACAAATATTTTTTACCTAATGTCATTTTTTTCCTACGAGGATTATTTAAACCGTTGGAGGCCGTATTACGCACTTCAGTTGATAGAGGCTGTATTACGATCTTCAGTACGTAGAGACCGTATTACGCTCTTCAGTTGTAGGCAACTGCTGTCCACCAGTGTAGTAGTGCATTGTCTCTTTTACTAATGGAGCGATACACCTGGAGTGAGTACACTGATATGGTTGGTGCGTACTACATAGCGCACCACAACGGACGAGCTGCACAGCGGGTTTATCAACAACAATATCCTAATCGCCGTATCCCGCATCATACGACCTTTGATGCTGTGTACCAACGTCTGCATGAGACCAGGTCATTAGCAGACCACCAGGACAGGGATGTCGCCGCACGGTAAGAATGCTGCAATTTGAGGAAGCTGTCTTGCAGCATGTGGAGCGGGATCCTTCAACCAGCACTCGTGCAACTGCACGTAACGTGGGGACGAATCAGACGAATGTAAGAACAGTCCTTCGAGAGCAGTTGTTACGTCCATTTCACTTCCAGCGTGTCCACAACCTGGAACCAGTTGATTATCCACCCAGAGCACAGTTTTCGCAGTGGTACCGGGAACAGTGTGAAATGCATCCTACATTTCCATTCTCTGTGTTGTTTACCGATGAAGCAACGTTCCGGCGTGATGGAGTCTTCAACAAGCGCAATTCGCATGTTTGGAGTGAGGTTAACCCACATACCACAGTTACTAGCGCTCATCAAGTGCGGTTCTTCGTTAATGTGTGGGTCGGTGTTGTTGGAGACTGTTTAATTGGGCCGTATCTGCTGCCTAGTTGTTGTATCTTGGTCATAAATGGAAGTGTTTGTTGGTTTAATTAATTTGCCGCCAGAGAAATCTTCCTCTACCTGTTTAAATACTCCTCATAGGAAAAAATGACATTAGGGAAAATATTTGTTTTGATGTCCCCTACAACCTCTCCCAGAGTTTGTCGGTTTAAATACTTTTCACCTTGTATGTATACGCAGTCTTCGCCACACTTCGATTTATTTAAACACATTACCAATTTCGACTCTGCATCATCAGCTATTAACAAGGGTGACAAGGCACGAAATAAATCAGAGCTAAGACTTACAAAGCGTAAAGCTAGTGAACTTAATGAATTCATATAACCGTTCTTTGTGTAAACACTACCGATTAGACTTTGCTTTTTTCTAAAAACTAAGAAAGCTTCGAATCTATAAAGGCTATGTGGCAGAAGAGGTCTTGCGTTATTTCTACGTGCAACTAAATAATTACAGTTGGTATTGTCTTAGGGAACTACATATCGCCCCACAGTTGTCGTGATGGACAACATTTCTAATGTTACGATTGACTCTCAAACCACTACTGCTGTAATTGACCAGATCACATGCGCAGAATTTATTTTTACAAATTGTGATTCATTGCATCCACTGGCAGTTCTCATGATGAACAAAAGAAACCTAACGATAACTAGAAAACACCGGAGTTTTAATAAACTACTGAGCCGTTTTGCTACTTAACCGTAACGGCTGACGGTGGCGCAAACGGAAAGGTCACGTACAGTGCTTCGAGAACAAAACATTTGTGCTTACGACGGGCACAGCTCCTGCCTGGAACGTAAATTTTCATTTCATCGCCTGTATTATCACACGTTCAAAACAGACGTGAAACAAAAATTGTTACTTTCTATGGCTTCCCATTGTAGTCATTTCACTAACTGGTCGGCTCTGAAAATATTCGGTACAGAACGCTGTTAGCTTTCAGCTAATGAAACGCGTAAATATCGACACACTGTGGGTGGGGCGCTGTGAAAGCTTTAGTAAAGAGAGGATCTCATTGTATCAGATAACTGGGTCGTGTTTCGTCTCGTACTGTTTGTTCTGTCGTGCAGAAAGGACACCAAATAATGCTTGGCACACGCTAGGTTTGTTTGAAGACTAAACAGAGCCTCTGCGCGAACGTCGACAGAAAAACGGATGGCAGCTACTGTACATCCGCGGTGAAACATACAAAAGCGAAGCTGTTAAGGGACACGAAATCTCTATCGTTGTGTAACAAAAACGTAGCTAAAATAATAACGAAGTGTGCTATAGCAATGACTGTGTGAACAGGAAATGTCGCTACATACATTAGGTAAACTGTATTGCTGACGCACTTTAAAAATAATTACACTACTCTTCGAACACGGATAACTTTGTTTCATCTGACCGTGAATATGAGGCGTCTAGCGTGTTTCACATTACCTTGACAAGTCTAACATTATCGTCGTGCTCCATTTCTAAATATATTACATCATATGGTTCTCCATTATTTCAGGCAGATTTACAAGAGTCTAGCCGGTGAAAATCCAGTAAGCATTTATCATTCCTGGTACAGCGTTTAGCGACATCTGGAGCAGTGAATGTGTTTTTTTAAAATATTACTAGAATATGGTCACAATAAATTAGTTAAGAAACGTAAATAACTCCTTACATTAAAAGAACACTCTAGGAAAATATTATATCACGAACAACTTACGGACACTGCAGTTGAGTTCCCTGTTAAATACAAATGAAATTGACGTACCACGAAGATTGAAGTATGAACTGAAGATGACAGTATAGATTAGGTTGATATGTATGTAATTCGAGATTATGAAGTAGATGATATCTGTTGTGGTCTATAGTTCGTAAAGTTGTTTGAGGCAATTACGGCCGTACAGGTTACATGGGAATGAGCATGTGGTGTCAATAACGAAATAAAATACAATTTATTTCATCAAATTGCCGGAAATCAGAGTTCTAAACTGTTCACGAGTTCTATATCAGCTGGGAGAGCCCATGTGCTACTGCACTGAAAGATTAACCCACACAGCACAAACGCTTCAATGAGCTCGTGTAAATGTCGTTGGTCTTACAAGTTTGGCTACCTTTCGTCTGTGGGGAGCCAACTCACAATCATTGCAATGCAACCAATGTTCCACAAAAATATTTAATATAAAAGCAGGTAGGATTTGCAATGCAAAAATAACCTACGCATTCAGGTACTTTTTTTTTTAAGTTTCACGAATTAAAGTCTATTTCCAGTACTAACATAGAAAAAAAGGAAGTCACACTTCACAATAAATTAATTTCAGAGCCTGACTGGGTTTCCTAAGATCTTGGAAGTGGTTGAATAACCCACGATTAATAACGTGAGTTCCTTGAGAAAACCGTTTAACTTCCACAGTATATTAAACTATAATTCCACAATGGCTGTACACTGATACCTTACAAGTACAGCTTTTAGCACGCGCAGGCCCTAAAGTAACAACTTCATCAGACGCCGAAAAATATCTATGTCCGAAAGAAGGAACTCTTAATAATTCCCACAAGCGAACTAGCGGCTATTTCATCGCTCCTCATCAAAAACTTTCTCCTAACACGGGCTAAAACAGCCTATAGATTCCAACGTCGTCCGAAGCTACACTCTCCTCAATTTGCTGCTGTTCACCCAGGAAACCTCGGTCAAGCACCACTTAAGTCAGTTAAATTACTGAACGTGAAAATAGCCGACATTCTTAATTTTTACGTTTCCTACATATATGATACATCAAATCCCATGGAAATTTTATGCTGTTATGAGTTTTCTTTTATCTGCCACATTTTGCTTAACAACAATAATTTCTATGGTTTTCCATCCTTTTCAAATTTATAACTGTAAAGATTACTGAAAAATTTAAATTATACAGTGTATCAAAGAACCATCCGATTTGGAACGTCTATATTTCTGAAACTAATAAACAAATAGAATGAATTTTGTGTTTTGATGAATGGGAAACTCAAAAAGTTTTTTTTTTTCATACCTCTTCATAGGTGTTCAGTACGCACCCCTGAGATGCACGGCATATGTCAATGTGGTATTCAAATTGTCCTTACACTGCAGCGAGCATGTCTTGAACTACAGCTTCCACAGCTGCTGTTATGCGATGTCTCAGTTCATTCATTGTTGTTGGTAGTGAAGGCACATAAACAGTGTCTTTTATACAACCCCACAAGAAATAATTACATACAGCAAGGCCCGGTGACCTTGGAGGCCGGTAATGTAAAGCCGAATCTTTTGGTCCAGTGCGACCGATCCATTGTTCAGTAATACTTTCATTCAAAAATTTCCCCACTTCCAGATGCCAGTGCGACGGTGTCCCCTCCTGTTGATAAATGAAGTCTTTCGAATCAGTCTCCAACTGTGCGAAAAGAAAGTTCTTAAGCATATCAAGATATGTGTTTCCTGTAACAGTGTTCTCGGCAAAGAACAATGGGCCATACACCTTTTCTGATGTAACTGCGCAAAACACAAAAAGTCCCTCTCATATTGTACGTCTTAATGTTGTTGTACAATACCCCATACTCTGACATTACGACGGTTCACCTTCCATTTAAACGAAATGTTGCCTCACCACTAAACACTATGTGTGGAAAATAACAGCCATCCTCCATCTTGACAAGAACGAAATTGCAGTACTCCGCACGAGGAGCTTGCAGTAGGTGGATTTTGTATGGTTTCTTGTGTAAACGTCGACGTAACACACGCCAGATGGTCATCGGGCGCATGTTGAGCCTCCGAACTGCACGACGAACGGATTTCTTGTGAAACTATGCCATCGATTTGCGTTTACACAATCAACTTGTTTCTCGAAATTATTCGTGCCACCGTCAAATGCTCTGTGCTGTAGTAGGAACCACACAACACCTACTACGATAGTCATGTTGAACAGTTATTACTGATGCGGCGAAACATAGAACACAAAACGATTTCTGTTGCTCAGACTTGCGCCATAGGGTGGTGGGGTTTCGGGTTCCTCTGGATAGGCCAGGAGTCCAATACACCCAACAGGCGGCTACACGGACAGCAGGGGTTGTGTGGCCAGGACTGGGCGTTTTTTTTTTTTTTTTTGGTTATATGGCCTTGGGCAAGTACAGAAAGGGCAACAGCCTCAAAGGGTGCCGGGCAAAGTGAGGATATGCGGGGACCAAGCAGCAGTCGGTATTGTAATTGTAAACTGTCGAAGCTGCGTTGGTAAAGTACCGGAATTTCAAGCGCTGATAGAAAGGACCGAAGCTGAAATCGTTACAGGTACGGAAAGCTGGCTGAAGCCAGAGATAAATTCTGCCGAAATTTTTACAAAGGCGCAGACGGTGTTTAGAAAGGATAGATTGCATGCAACCGGTGGTGGGGTGTTTGTTGCTGTTAGTAGTAGTTTATCCTGTAGTAAAATACAAGTGGAATCATGTGAATTATTGTAGGTGGAGGTTATACTCAATAACCTAGCTAGGATAATAATTGGCTCCTTTTACCGACCTCCCGACTCAGCAGCATCATTGACAGAACAACTGAGAGAAAATCTGGAATACATTTCACATAAATTTCCTCAGCCTATTATAGTCTTAGGTGGAGATTTCAATTTACCAGATATAGATTGGGACACTCAGATGTTTAGGACGGGTGGTAGGGACAGAGCACCGAGTGACATTATACTGAGTGCTCTATCCGAAAATAACCTCGAGCAATTAAACAGAGAACCGACTCGTGAAGGCATGATCTTGGACCTACTGATAACAAACAGACCCGAACTTTTCGAAGCTGTAAGCGCAGAACAGGGAATAAGTGATCATAAGGCCGTTGCAGCATCCCTGAATATGGAAGTAAATAGGATTATAAAAAAGGGAAGAAGGTTTATGTGTTCAGCAAGAGTAATAGGAGGCAGATTTCAGACTACCTAACAGATCAAAACGAAAATATCTGTTTCGACACTGACAATGTTGAGTGTTTATGGAAAAAGTTCAAGGCAATCGCCAAATGCGTTTTAGACAGGCACGTGCCGAGTAAAACTGTGAGGGACGGGAAAAACCCACCGTGGTTCAAAAACAAAGTTGGGAAACTACTGCGAAAGCAAATAGAGCTTCACTGCAAGTTAAAACGTAGCCAAAACCTCTCACACAAACAGAAGCTAAACGATGTCAAAGTTAGCGTAAGGGGGGCTATGCGTGAAGCGTTCAGTGAATTCGAAAGTAAAATTCTATGTACCGACTTGACAGAAAATCCTAGGAAGTTCTGGTCTTACGTTAAATCAGTAAGTGGATCGAAACAGCATATCCAGACACTCTGGGATGATGATGGCATTGTAACAGAGGATGACACGCGTAAAGCTGAAATACTAAACACGTATTTTCAAAGCTGTTTCACAGAGGAAGACCGCACTGCAGTTCCTTCTCTAAATCACCGCACGAACGAAAAAATGGCTGACATCGAAATAAGTGTCCGGGGAATGGAAAAGCAACTGAAATCACTCAATAGAGGGAAGTCCACTGGACCTGACAGGTTACCAATTCGATTCTACACAGAGTACGCGAAAGAATTGGCCCCCCTTCTAACAGCCGTGTACCGCAAGTCTCTAGAGGAACGGAAGGTTCCAAATGATTGGAAAAGAGCACAGATAGTCCCAATCTTCGAGAAGGGTAGTCGAGCAGATGCGTAAAGCTATAGACCTATATCTCTGACATCGATCTGTTGTAGAATTTTAGAACATGTTTTTTGCTCGCGTATCATGTCATTCCTGGAAACTCAGAATCTACTCTGTAGGAATCAACATGGATTCCGGAAACAGCGATCATGTGAGACTCAACTCGCTTTATTTGTTCATGAGACCCAGAAAATATTAGATACAGGCTCCCAGGTAGATGCCATTTTTCTTGACTTCCGTAAGGCGTTCGTTACAATTCTGCACTGTCGACTGATAAAACAAAGTTAGAGCCAACGGAATATCAGACCAGCTGTGTGGCTGGATTGAAGAGTTTTTAGCGAACAGAACACAGCATGTTGTTCTCAATGGAGAGACGTCTACAGACGTTAAAGTAACCTGTGGCGTGCAACAGGGGAGTTTTACGGGACCATTGGTTTTCACAATATACCGGGTGATCAAAAAGTCAACATAAATTTGAAAACTTAATAAATCACGGAATAATGTAGATAGAGAGGTAAAAATTGACACATATGCTTGGAATGACATGGGGTTTTATTAGAACAAAAAAAAGCACCTCATATTGCTAGACGCGTGAAAGATCTCTTGCGCGCGTCGTTTGGTGATCGTGAGCTCAGCCGCCACTTTCGTCGTGCTTGGCCTCCCAGGTCCCCAGACCTCAGTTCGTGCGATTATTGGCTTTGGAGTTACCTGAAGTCGCAAGTGTATCGTGATCGACCGACATCTCTAGGGATATTGAGAGACAACATCCGACGCCAATGTCTCACCATAACTCCGGACATGCTTTACAGTGCTGTCTACAACATTATTCCTCCACTACAGCTACTGTTGAGGAATGATGGTGGACATATTGAGCATTTCCTGTAAAGAACATCATCTTTGCTTTGTCTTACTTTGTTGTACTAATTATAGCTATTCTGATCAGATGAAGCGCCATGTGTCGGATATTTTTTGGAACTTTGGTATTTTTTTGGTTCTAATAAAACCCCATTTCATTCCAAGCATGCGTGTCAATTTGTACCTCTCTGTCTACATTATTCCGTGATTTATTCAGTTTTCAAATTTATACTGACTTTTTGATCACCCGGTATATAAATCATCTAGTAGATAGTGTCGAAAGTTCCGTACGGCTTTTCGCGGATGATGCTGTAGTATGCAGAGAAGTTGCAGCATTAGAAAATTGCAGAAAAATGCAGGAAGATCTGCAGCGGATAGGCGCTTGGTGCAGGAAGTGGCAACTTACCCTTATAATGGATAAATGTAATGTATTGCGAATACATAGAAAGTAGGATCCTTTATTGTATGATTATATGATAGTGGAACAAACAGTGGTAGCAGTTACTTCTGTAAAATTCCTGGGAGTATGCGTATGGAACGACCTGAAGTGGAATAATCTTATAAAATTAATCGTTGGTAAGGCGGGTGCCACATTGAGATTCATTGGGAGAGTCCCTAGAAAATGTAGTCCATCAACAAAGGAGGTGGCTTATAATCAATCAACAAAGGAGGTGGCTTACAAAACACTCGTTCGACCTATACTTGAGTCTTGCTCATTAGTGTGGGATCCGTACCAGGTCGGGTTGACGGAGGAGGTAGAGAAGATCCAAAGAAGAGCGGCGCGTTTTGTCACAGGGTTATTTGGTAAGCGTTACGGAGATGTTTAGCAATCTCAAGTGGCAGACTTTGCAAAAGAGGCGCTCTGCATCGTGGTGTAGCTTGCTGTCCAGGTTTCGACAGGGTGCGTTCCTGGATGAGGTATCGAATATATTGCTTCCCCCTACTTATACCTCCAGAGGAGATCACGAATGTAAAATTAGAGAGATTCGAGCGCGCACGGAGGCTTTCCTGCAGTCGTTCTTCCCGCGAACCATACGCGACTGGAACAGGAAAGGGAGGTAATGTCAGTGGCACGTAAAGTGCCCTCCACCACACCCCGTTGGGTGGCTTGCGGAGTGTAAATGGAGCTGAAGTAGGCCCATACCTCTGCTACCTTGCGGGAACCATGTAAAATTCGAGCGTTTGCTCTTTCCAACAGTATGTTGTTCACGCACATGTCTCAAATTAAATAATTGATATGATTTTTTTTAAATCGGAGGATTCTTTTTAATACACCCAGTATCTCAAATAACTTCCAATGTATTTGAGGTTTGCATTACTGCCACCACTTGTAATATTTATTTGTTTATTTAGTAAGACAAGCTGTTTTTAACTGTGCGAAATCCACTTTTCGGCCTCTCATTTAAATATGTGAATAATTTCAGAGAATCGACTACCACAGTCCGATACAGTTTTACGATAGGTATCCGTAGACAGCTTGTTTGATGCAACCGAATAATGCGTTGCCAAGATACTTTTACAGTAAAAATTATTTATAACTGATGTGTTGGCAGAAGAGCCAACACCGTGTTGCTAGAGGAGGCCGAAATGCACGCGTTTAACCTCACGCAGACTGGCGTGAGGTCTGGAACAGTTAAAGGAGTTGAGTCTAATAAATAAAGTACGGAGTTGCTTGAATACTTAACTTTAATCCATATTTGGAGAACATCGCTCTTAATGATACATAATTACAATCTCAATATAAACTGGTAATTGCGCCTTGCTAGGTCGTAGCAAATGACGTAGCTGAAGGCTATGCTAACTATCGTCCCGGCAAATGAGAGCGTATTTGTCATTGATCCATCTCTGGCTAAGTCTGCTGTACAACTGGGGCGAGTGCTAGGAAGCCTCTCTCGACCTGCCGTGTGGCGGCGCTCGGTTTGCAATCACTGACAGTGGCGACACGCGGGTCCGACGTATACTAATGGACCGCGGCCGATTTAAAGGCTACCACCTAGCAAGTGTGGTGTCTGGCGGTGACACCACAATAACATATAACTCAATAACTTATAAACTAAAGTTGATATCGAAGGCACGTCGTCACACGTCAATTGTCCACCTTTTCCGTTTCAAATCAGCCAAATGGCTCTTCAGTGACACATATGGATCAATATTTATCAATTTTGGGGTAAGCTTTAATTTTACAAAGGAGGCGAAAAGCGCCATGAGAAATGAGCCGCCATTGTGCTGCCCAATGGACGGGGTTTCCCGGTGACGCGCTCACCTTAGCGTCTGGTGGAACTCCAGAGGCAACCCTGACTGTGGAGCATAGTGTGAAACTGGACTTGCCCATGCTCCTATCAAGCTGATTTCAGCTGTCAACATGAACATGACCCGATCTTGTCCGTTCCCTGTAAGTCCGCGGTAGCGTATTTCTGATTGAATAAAGCGCCTCCTCCCTTTACATAGGCTGTCGTGTTACACAGTTTTCTATGCTCGACTATTCTGTGTAACTGCTTTTGCTTCTGCGTTACAACTCCACCTTACGTTCTTCTGGTCGTGCTTAGTGTATTCTACTTCTGCTATACGTAAAAAAATTTTGCCAATCACGCTTTCCTACTGTTACAAAATCTTTGCAAAAACAGACATAATGTCTTATGGGATAACAGCAGTCAGTGATTTTATAATGTTACTTAAAATCCGTCTTGATTGCAAATTTTTTTTATTATTCATATGACCGGTTTCGGTTCATTCAGAACCATCTTCAGATCTGATATTTCAGTTACAGGAGTAACCCGTCCAAATCCAGCAACTTTCACATGCTATGTGACGTAGCATGTGAAAGTTGCTGGATTTGGACGGGTTACTCCTGTAACTGAAATATCAGATCTGAAGATGGTTCTGAATGAACCGACACCGGTCATATGAATAATAAACAAAAATTTGCAATCAAGACGGATTTCAAGTAACATTATTACAAAATCCTTTGATGCTTCAAGAAGCATCTGTATTATCAATATGTTCCCCCATTAGTAAAACTGGACTATATATTTGTTTTCTTCGGTCAGGTTTGGTACCTCTCAGTTAGTCATCCGCTCGCTCTTATCTTCAGAATTCTTCTGCTGTATTTCATTTTAAAATACTCATTTTTTTTATTTCCTTTACTCTCTAGTCCTTAGTTCACTTCCATACAAAGCTACACAGCAGAGATATATTTTCAGAATACATTTTCTGATTTTCAGTCTGCATTTCATACGTTGAGGTGACAAAGTTCAAGGTATAGCGATGTGCGCATATACAGGTGGAGGCAGAATCGCTTATATAGGGTACAAAGGAGTAGTTTTTTTGACAGACCTGGCATTTGTACTCAGGTGTGTCATTTGAAAATATTTACGACGTGATTATGGCCATAAGACGGGAATTGACAGACTTTGAACTCTGACGCCTAGATCTAGACGCATGGCACATTCTGTTTCAGAAATCGTTAGATCCACATCCCCAGATCCACAGTATCAGGAATGTACCAAGAGTACCTAATGATGTCAGTGCTTACGGACAAAAAACACGGAGTGAAATAACTGCAGAAGTCAATGTGAGACGGACGTCGAACGGATCTGTTAGGATAGTGCGGCCAAGTTTGGCGTTATTGAACTGTGGCAGCAGATGGCCGACACAAATGCCTTTGATAACAACACGTCTTATTCTGCAGTGCCTCTCCTAGGCTCATGACCATATCGATTGGCCCTAGACGACTGGAAAATCTTGACCTGGTCGGATGCGTCCCGACTTCAGGTGAGATCTGATGGTACGTTTCGGGTATGGCACAGACCCCTCGAAGCCACGGGCCCATGTTACCAGTAATTCACCGTGCTAGTTGGCGCCATAATGGTCTGGGCTGTGTTTACGTGAAATTGACGGGCTCCTCTGGTCAAACGGAAATAATCATTGACAGGAAATGGTTATGTTCGTCTACTTCGAGAACATTTAGAAGCATTCAAGTGTTTCATGTTTCCAAACAGCGATGGAATCTTTATGGGTGACAATGTGCCATCTGACCGGGCCACATTTCTTCACGGTTGGTTTGAAGAGCTTTCTGGACCATTCTGAAGAACCATTTGGCTACCCAAATCACCCGACTTGGGACATAATCAAGACGTCACTTCGTGCACAGAGTAGTTTCACGATTATGGACGACTAAAGAGGCAACAAGGCTCAATATTTCTCTAGGAGATACCCAACGGCTTGTAGATGCCATGCCAAGTCGAGTTGGTGCACTCCACCGGGTAAAAGGAGGTCAGTCGCGATATTAGGAGGTATCTCATGACATTTGTTGCCTCAGTGAATCCTCTCTGCTTCTCCCACCGTCCGTTATTTACTCCTAGAGATAGCGTAACTCATCTACCTAAACCCCTGAGGCGCCTTGTCACCGTTCGCGCGATTCCTCCCCCCCCCCCCCCCTCCCGTCAGAGGTTCGAGTCCTCCCTCGGTCATCGGTCATGGGTGTGTGTATGTTGTCCTTAGCGTAACTTAGATTGAGTAGTGTATAAGCTTAGGGACCGATGACCTCAGCAATTTCGTCCCATAGGACCTTACCTCAAATTTCCCAATTTCATCTACTAATTTTGGAGGCTCATTTCCCAAACTCACTCCCTCACCAAATTTTAGTTTCATTCAAGTCTTGTTCCTTACTGCCTCCATTTCGTGTCGTACGTCTCTTGTAACTGTGATCTGATTTCTGTAAAAGTTGTAGACAATTTTACGTTTTCTGCAATATACATTCTCTACTGTCAGAACATTAAAGAGTGTAATGCTGTCAATAGTGTCTAAGGCTTTCGTTATGCCAACGAGACACTAAATGTATGTTTGCTTTTTCTCGGTCTAAGATACGTCACAAGATCTGTATAGGCTAGTTTCGGCTTCTGACGGTCTCTCCATTATCAAGTAACTAATTTGTCTCATTATTTTACAAACACGACCAATTAAACTAATGGGTCGTCAATACTCAGTAATATTCTATGGAACTAGGGTTATTATATTTTTTTATGTCTGACGATTTTCCATTTGTCCCCAATATCTAGCGTACCGGGCGCAGCGTGTATGTTGAGATGTTTTTTCCAAATGATAGTAGTAATTCTGAGAGAACGTCGTCTACTGAAAAGTCCTTGTATCGGCTTAGGTCTTTCAGGGCTCTGTCAATACCATATCTACCAGTTTATCATCTGCTTCTTTTACCGTCTATAAAATTATCTTCCTATATATTTTCTCTATAGAGACCTACATACAGGATACAGAATGAGTCAGGAGGAAAAGTACATGCTTTGAAGGTTGACAGTGATCATGAACAAAAACATTCATGTGCACATGTGCTTTATTCCGAATGGTTTCACCGAGCGAAGTGGCGCAGTGGCTAGCAAACTGGACTCGCATTCGGGAGGACGACGGTTCAATCCCGCGTCCGGCCATCCTGATTCAGGTGTTCCGTGATTTCCCTAAATCGCTCCAGGCAAATGCCGGGATGGTTCTTTGAAAGGGCACGGCCGACCTCCTTCCCCGTCCTTCCCTAATCCGATGAGACCGATGACGTCGCTGGTCTCCTCCCCCAAACAACCCAACCGAATGGTTTCCGACATGGACTGCATTTAATGTAAATTGTTACTTATTTTCTGTATTATTCAAACGTTGCTACTGTTTGCGACGTACCACAGCAGTGTAAAGGAAGTGTAGACCAATAATTTAATACAGTACACTTGTCGTCTACAAATCCGAGCCACATCGCATGTGCATCGCGCTATGTATTGAATATTCTAGCCCCCTCATGAGGCAAACTGGTAGTCCTCGAGCAGAAATAAATCGGGCATTTCTTGTACGAAATTTAATGTAGTTCAGTCTTGAACTGCGACACATTTTCACTGGAGAGTGTAGATTTCGAGTCTATCGAGAAAAGAGTACAAAACAGTTATTAAATTTTTTCGATCTCGGAAACCATTTGGTAGCGGCACGTGTCCATATAATACACTCCTGGAAATGGAAAAAAGAACACATTGACTCCGGTGTGTCAGACCCACCATACTTGCTCCGGACACTGCGAGAGGGCTGTACAAGCAATGATCACACGCACGGCACAGCGGACACACCAGGAACCGCGGTGTTGGCCGTCGAATGGCGCTAGCTGCGCAGCATTTGTGCACCGCCGCCGTCAGTGTCAGCCAGTTTGCCGTGGCATACGGAGCTCCATCGCAGTCTTTAACACTGGTAGCATGCCGCGACAGCGTGGACGTGAACCGTATGTGCAGTTGACGGACATTGAGCGAGGGCGTATAGTGGGCATGCGGGAGGCCGGGTGGACGTACCGCCGAATTGCTCAACACGTGGGGCGTGAGGTCTCCACAGTACATCGATTTTGTCGCCAGTGGTCGGCGGAAGGTGCACGTGCCCGTCGACCTGGGACCGGACCGCAGCGACGCACGGATGCACGCCAAGACCGTAGGATCCTACGCAGTGCCGTAGGGGACCGCACCGCCACTTCCCAGTAAATTAGGGACACTGTTGCTCCTGGGGTATCGGCGAGGACCATTCGCAACCGTCTCCATGAAGCTGGGCTACGGTCCCGCACACCGTTAGGCCGTCTTCCGCTCACGCCCCCACATCGTGCAGCCCGCCTCCAGTGGTGTCGCGACAGGCGTGAATGGAGGGACGAATGGAGACGTGTCGTCTTCAGCGATGAGAGTCGCTTCTGCCTTGGTGCCAATGGTGGTCGTATGCGTGTTTGGCGCCGTGCAGGTGAGCGCCACAATCAGGACTGCATACGACCGAGGCACACAGGGCCAACACCCGGCATCATGGTGTGGGGAGCGATCTCCTACACTGGCCGTACACCACTGGTGATCGTCGAGGGGACACTGAATAGTGCACGGTACATCCAAACCGTCATCGAACCCATCGTTCTACCATTCCTAGACCGGCAAGGGAACTTGCTGTTCCAACAGGACAATGCACGTCCGCATGTATCCCGTTCCACCCAACGTGCTCTAGAAGGTGTAAGTCAACTACCCTGGCCAGCAAGATCTCCGGATCTGTCCCCCATTGAGCATGTTTGGGACTGGATGAAGCGTCGTCTCACGCGGTCTGCACGTCCAGCACGAACGCTGGTCCAACTGAGGCGCCAGGTGGAAATGGCATGGCAAGCCGTTCCACAGGACTACATCCAGCATCTCTACGATCGTCTCCATGGGAGAATAGCAGCCTGCATTGCTGCGAAAGGTGGATATACACTGTACTAGTGCCGACATTGTGCATGCTCTGTTGCATGTGTCTATGTGCCTGTGGTTCTGTCAGTGTGATCATGTGATGTATCTGACCCCAGGAATGTGTCAATAAAGTTTCCCCTTCCTGGGACAATGAATTCACGGTGTTCTTATTTCAATTTCCAGGAGTGTAGTTTTGGTGCAGAAACACAAGTACTATCAACCCTACAAGCATGTACCTTTTACTCCTGACTCACCCTTTCACCTTCCCTTTCCCCTTATTTCCTCTCGGCATGAACGCAGCTGTTATTAAATCCTCCAAATGTTGTTGCTTTAAATTTCCTGTAGGAGTGAAAGGCGTATGTACTCGATGGCAGCGATGATGAGGCATGGTAAAATCTCTGACCAGAGAGCATGTTCAGCTCAGTTGCGTGGCAGTAGCGCGATAGCGCTGTAGCAGTACAGTTGCGAGCGGTTCGGGAGTAGTAGCACGTGCGAGACGACGCAGTTACGGTTTAGTTATGAGAGAGTGCAGTTGTGTGAGAGCGGTCGACATGCCACTGGTCAAGATATAGGATGAGGTATATTTTTTTTAAGTAAGCAGCATTGCGCTCAGCTAGTATTGTAAATTAACTGTAACTAATTTGTGCAAGAATCGCCCCCAATAATAATTTGGTTTTCAAAGCAATTTTTAACAAAAGAATCATTTGATTCCCTTGCATTTCCTTAAACAAAAGTTTCAATTAACTTCAAAAAAAATTTAATTATTGCGATGCATCTCCTCCAAGCTGTGGCGCAGAATAAGAGCAGAAATTTGACATGCAGTTATACTAAGGTAAGAAATTAATTCTGATTTTTTGCACTGGGCCAAAGACCGACATTTCGGTTTAATTGAGTTTTGATTATCACTGTACTTTCATTATCATGGGATTATCTTTCATTATTTTATGGGAACTTATACTTGGGTCAGATTGCTAGTTATCATTTAATTGTCTTTGTCATTAATATTTTTGCGGGAGGTTACACTTGGCTCCATTTCTAATAATTATTGTTCTTTTAAAATTTTGTGGGGAGGTTACACTTGGCGACACCCGGCCCAGGATCGTATTTCGTTGAGAATCTTCTGAAACAGTCAGATATCTGCTCTTATTTGCTTAAATATAATTATAATTTGGCGCAACGCTTTTACTAATTTTGTGACTTTCTTTCCTCAGATCATCGGCAATTCGTTGCTCTGTTGTATTTGTGTGTTGATTTTGCATTGTGCTTATTTGTTTTGTGATTAATTGTGACTATTGTAAAAATGTCGCGAAAGACTGTGAATAGTGTATCGCGAGGTATTATGAATGAATTTACCGACTTAAACAATGTGACCGATAGTAATTGTGACACGCAGTGTAATGATGACAATCCTGCGTTCACTGACAATCAGTGCGTTCCAGCCACCTCTAATGATGATTTTTGTCTCACTGATGAACAATCGAACTCAATTGTCTCCTCTGTTAATTTGACGACAATTGATGACGCGGGGAGCTCTATTGTAATGAGCGCTGCCCAGCATAACACAACCGGTTTGGAAAATTCAAGTAACGTGCAGACAAATTTGTCTAATGAAAATGAACAGGATACACAAAGTACGACGGACTTATTTAATTCCGAAATAGTGAGTGACAGTGTATGTCCGACTGATAATCCTTTTTGTAAATTACAGAACGACCTAATGGTCACACAAAACGCGACAATTGCAGGTACGCAATCAAACAGCACAGAGAATGCAACAGCTACTTTTGGCTTGGATCAGATTATGGCAATATTGTTTCAAGTTAATGAAAAACAAAACGAGAGTGTCAAACAGCAATTTAATGAAATTAGTAAACAACTTAATTACAATAACGAAAAACAAGATAAACTTAGTGAAGCTTTCAGACAACTTAGTGAGCAGAACAAACAGTTTAATGAAAAATTAGACAACAATTCCAGACAGTTAAATGAAAAATTAGACAACAATTCCAGACAGCTTAGTGAACAAATTAGAGCCGTTGCCGCGCAGTGCCACGACACTAAGGAACAGTTACGCGAGGAAATTGAGGCTTGTTCACGAAAAAGTAGCGAAGAAATTAAGTCTGTCGCTCAGGATATAAAGGAAATGCAAACAGCTACAACAGAAACACTTAGAGCGGAAATTAGTACAGTCGCTAAACAATGCTCTGAAAAGGCTACACAATTACGCGACGAGTTTAAAACAATGACAGCAGAACTTTCGCGCACAATGGATGAAAAGATTGATGCGAAATTTGAACAACAGAACACACAGATTAACGAACGTCTCAGTCTTCACATACAAAACAGTGATACGCGTTTCCGCAGATTTATTGAGGATCAAAATAAAGTCAAACGTCAAGTCATGGAAACAATCACAGCACAGAGACAGGAAGACAAACGTAAAATGTTTGCGAAGGCAAAAACATATGTAGACAATAATATTGCCACAGTGTCCGACGAAATTAATTCCATCAAACAGTCGAACACAGAATTACGTGTTGAGATTTCGGATCTTAAATCGAAAACAGACACATACACAACAGATTTTCAAACAGTGACCGATAGACTCGAACAATTAGAACTAACACAGGATTCCGATGTAATTCAAGCTGACGTTAAAAAACTGAACGAAACTACACGTAAATTGCAAAAACTGATTAATGCTACTGACACTAAAACCGATGATCAGGTAAAACTACTGACTGAAAAATGTGATGAACTGGCCAGTCGTATTGACGTCATCGAAAGTACTAATGACAATAAATCGGACGACACTTCACCGGTTTCGTTTAATCAAACACCTGAATTTCAAAATTTACAGCAGACAATTAATGAGATCGATTCGTCTAATAACACCTTGCGTAGAAAATTGTCAAGTTTACAGCAGGAGGTAACAGAGATGAAAAACACTTCAGTTAATAACACATCACAGCAGACGCCACTTTTCGAACATTTGCCAGACTCACGCAGCGCGTGTAATCTGAGTAATCTACAGAGAGTACGGGACTTAGATTCCGAACAACCACAGTTCAACAGATTTTCTTGCAATCCTGATCCTGTTCCATCATACAGAGATGATAATTTCGATTACAAACATTTTCTGTCAGTAAGAAAATTTAAATTGTTTAAAAACGACAGAACACAGATTCACCCACTAGATTGGATACAACAGTTTAGCTTTGCTTTTCCACCGACTTGGCCCGTTACGCATAAACTTGAATTTATTTGCAGCTTTTTGGAAGGCGAACCGGCAACTCGTATGAGGCCGATCGCGAGACAATGTTATTCAGTAGAAGAATTTCAGAATGCTTTTCTATCAGCGTACTGGTCGAAGACGACACAGCGCGGAATTAAAGATCAGTTAATTAGCTTACCAAATTATGAGAACACAAATTTTCCCAGTGTGACGCAATTTTTTGAGCACATGGTGCAACAAAACCAGTACCTAAGTGAACCTTATAGTGAATCTGCACTTATACAATTATGCATTTCTAAACTGCCACGATCATTAAGAGTGTCACTCCTAACGGGTCAGCAAAAAGAAAACATTTCGGCATTCAGAGCTCTGCCGCAGCTTTTAGAAGTGCAGCAATCAGATTATTCTTTCGTAAACAAAAATTTTTCATATAACAACCAAGGCCAACAGACGTACAGGAATTATGATCAGACACGTAATTTTAATAGGAAACGTGAGAGACGTTTTAGGAACGACAACTACCAGAACTTAAATCACAGACAAAATTCTGATTATCAATATTGTCAAAATTTTCAGCAACAGGAAGCACATTTTGGTAATAATAGACGTTTTCCACCACAACAGCATGAAAGTCAGCCGGTTAACATACGTAACCAACAATGTAATATACAAGGTCAACCTAACTTTAATGTTTCGCCGCGTGCACGTATAGTCCCAGATCCAGTAAATAGTAACGCACGGCAGCAAGGAAATAACTACGTGCAGAGAAGACAGTATTTCAATTCCTATCGCAATGCACCGTATAGGAATGACTATTACGACAGACGTAAAAATAATGACGACAATTTTTAGCGTACCTCTAACAACAGTCGATCATACCAACAGCAAAATTATCCACAAGAACCTATTCTCATGAATGAACCCGACAGTAGGTATCATCCAGAGCGTAATACGTCTGGAAGAAGTAATAGACTGTTCAAATAGTAGAAATGTCGCAACGTCCTCCAGAAAGTAATAACACGTCAGATAGAATCTGACTAGATACTGTACAGGACGCATCTTCCAATAACACAAGCACTACCTATGACACGCAAAATGTTGTTCACGAAAATGTAATTACTTTTGACGACATCCGAGACACTCTTTTACAGGAAAGACCAGTTGTTCAGAAAACCATTTCACATCCTGTCATCGAAATTAAAATTGGTTCATCGAAATTTTCAGCAGTAATCGATTCCGGATCACCTATGTCAGTTATAAATGAGGAGACTTTTAACGAATGCAACAAAGATAATACTTATCCCACATTTCCATTAGGCAAAACGAAAGTAAAAGGAGCAGTATCGAGTAAAGGAGTGGATGTGAAATTACAGACGCATTTATCATTTTGTATTGGAGGTCATACTTTTCATTCAAATTTTTGGATTGTTCCCTTATTGACAACAGACGTTATTTTAGGCACGAATTTTCTGGTACAACACGACGCAGTGGTTGATTTTCAAAATTCTTATTTAATGTTGAAGGATGAAAATGTGCAATTAGCTTTAGAATTTCAGCATTCCTTATCTGCGGAAGAACAAACAATTAACCGCACAGAGGTCATTTCCGCAACAAGTAACATAGAGTGTAATCCCACATTGTTCACGGATACGTACGTACACAACTATAATACTCCAGACGAAACTGACTACGACGTAATGCAGATGATTTCCGATAAGGTTAACCAAAGCAGTGCAAATACAGACGATGAACGAACGCAATTACACAAAATTCTTTTACAGCAAGCTCCAGTTTTCGACAACATTCCTGGTACTATGTCCGGTTTTATGTACGAATTTCAAGTCAAACAGCACGATACATTTAAAGCAAAGCATTATCCCATTCCATATATCCACAGAGAACAAGTTAAAAAAGAGTTGCAGGATATGCTCGAGCAAGGAATTATAGAACCGGCAGTTAGTCCGTACATAAACCCGCTACATATTGTTAAGAAAAAAGATGGCTCACTTCGCCTTGTACTTGATTCACGTCACATTAATGACATTATTATTAATGAAACAGATCGACCACAGACATTAGAAGAACTACTACAGAAATTTCACGGTACAGCTATTTATTCCACATTAGATCTGAAATCGGTATTTTGGCAAATTCAACTTCATCCGAATTGCAGAAAGTATACAGCTTTTCTCTGTTTTGGCGACTGTTATCAATTTTGCAAATTACCATTCGGCTTAACTATTTCTTCTGCAGCTTTTATTCGCGTTTTGAACACAATACTTCCGACAGAACTTAAAGACAGAATTACGACGTACGTAGATGACATTCTTATCGCAGAAGCTAACTGGTCCGAACGCAATATGATTTTAGAACGACTGTTACAAACTTTTCATGCACAAGGACTTACAGTTAATCTTAGTAATTCGCATTTTGGTAAAACTTCTATAAAATTTCTTGGACACGTAATTTCAGTAGAAGGCATTGCGCCTGATCCAGAAAAACTTCAAGCTCTACGTGACATTACTGTTCCTACGACGAAGAAACAATTACGCAGTTTTTTGGGCTTAATTAACTTTTTTCGCAAATTTATTCATCACTCTGCTTTAGACACACCTAGATTATGCCAATTAACAGGTAAAAACACTATTTGGTCATGGGATAAGCAAGCACACTCTGAATTTATGAACCTGAAACATGCTTTGTTGAATGCTCCACTTTTATCGCACCCCGATCTTACTAGAAATTTTTCCATTGCCACCGACAGTTCCAATACAGCTTTAGGCGTACATATTTTTCAGGAAATTGAAGAAGATGGTTCAACAGTAATCAAAAACATCGCATTTGCAAGCCGAATTTTGTCACCTGCATAACGAAATTATTCCGTCACAGAATTGGAAACGTTATGTGTTGTTTGGGCTTTTACGAGATTTAGGCACTTTCTTTATGGCAGACATACCACCGTTTACACAGACCATAGAGCTATCTGTTGTGTCGATTCCCTAAGGTCTCGACACAATGAGTGGCTAGGTGCACGCGAAACTAACGCAGACGGGCGTAAATTCTGAAACAGGAGACTGGATGAAAACTATAAAGAAAAGAAGAGAGATTTTAATATACTTAACTTTAATGTAGTCTTGTTCTTGTTGAAATACATCTCTTGCATAGTAGTAAGCAATTAGCAATGATACACATGGCGCCTTGCTAGGTAGTAGCGATGGACTAGCTGAAGGCTATTTAATCTGTCTCTCGGCAAATGAGAGGAAGACGTGATACGTGTGGTCGCAAGCTATGTCGTCCGTACAACTGGGGCGAGGTCAAGTCCGTGTCTTGTGACCTGCCATGTGGTGGCGCTAGGTTTGCGAATACACAGTGGCGACACGCGGGTCCGACATGTACTACAGGACCGCGGCCGATTTAAGTTACCACCTAGCAAGTGTGGTGTCTAGCGGTGACACCACATTCCTCCCCCGCAAATCGGCGAACGGTCGTGAGATAAGGCTTCCGCCCGCCGTGGGGAGGACCCCATGTTGACGTATGCGATGAGGTGGGGAGCCTAACAACAGGCGAGGCTGTGCCACCCGCACCCGGCCATTCGGTCCGAGGGGAGCTAGGAAACGCCTGCAAACCTAGTCCAGGGTGCACGTCAACATGAGGTGTATGCGCACGTAATGAGACAGAAGGGTCGACCTCCATGTGGTCGGAGCACCCGACGGGCGAAGACGACATCTGGTCCGGAGCGGGCAAGAGGTCCATGGCGGAGGACGGCTGGTCACGGGAAGCAAGCGGCGGCGCGTGACCCAGGGAGGCGCGAGGCGGCTGCAGCGAAGCGTCCGCTGCTGGCGGCGCCGGCGGCGGCTGCGGCGGCGCGACGCCATGAGGCAAAATGGAAGGCATCGTCGGTAACACCTGGGGATGAGGCGAGCCAGTAGATGGGTCCCCAGGGCGCTGACCTGACGGCTCCGTCGCTGAAAGCAGACGGGGAGCGGCAGAACCCAGGCGACGACAGAGGCGCAGCTGATTGAGATGCCGACGCACCTCACCAGAGGCCCCCAAAACCAAATACATCGCGCGGCCGAGGCAGCGAAGAATGCGCCCTGCGAGCCAACGCCGTGAACCGCGATAGTTGCGATAATAGACAACGTCGCCAGGAGCAAAAGCAGGAGACTGCCGCTGCACAGGAACCTGATGTGGCGGATGCAGCAAAGACATCAGAGTTCGATGAGGACGACCATGGAGCAACTCAGCCGGCGAGCGACCATCGCGGGGCTGAGAGCGATATGAGGACAAAAAGAGCAACAAAGCGTCCTCCCGAGAATGCGACTCTTTCAACTTCAACATCTGTGACTTGAAAGTCCGGACCAATCGTTCAGCGGCACCGTTTGACTGAGGCGAAAACGGCGCGGATGTCAGATGTTGAATACCATTGGCCGTGCAGAACGACTGAAATTCTGCGGACATGAATTGTGGGCCATTGTCGGAAACAATAGTCTGCGGAAGACCTTCAATGCAAAAGACAGCAGACAAGGCTTGGATTGTGGCAGAAGACGTCGTGGAAGACATCCGGACAACAAAAGGAAAATTACTGAAAGCATCGACCACAACCAACCATCGAGCATTCCAGAATGGACCAGCAAAATCGATGTGCAAGCGTTGCCAAGGGGAAGAGGCGTTCGGCCATGCAAAGAATTTCCGCGGCGGTGCGGATTGTTGTTCGGCACACGCCACGCAAGAGGAGCACATATTCGCAATCGCAGCATCGATTCCGAACCAAGTACAGTGCTGTCGAGCAAGTTGTTTAGTTCGCACTATACCCCAATGTCTTTGGTGAAGAAGCCGTAAGACAGAGGACTGTAACGAACGTGGGACCACGACTCGGGATTGATCATTATCGGAACGCAACAACAAAACACCACGTCGGACAAAAAGTCTCTCCTTGTGAGCAAAAAAACGGCGAACCAAAGGATCCTCGATCCGTGACTTTGACAAGGGCCATTGCGTAGCAACAAAACGCAAAACGGGAGCAAGGACAGGGTCAGCAGCTGTGGCTGTAGCTACACGACGAAAATCAATCGGAAACGATGCGACCACGTCATCGGTTTCCGAATCAATGAACATGCAAGCAAGTTCGGAAGAATCGAATGCTTTATCCTCAGCAACAGGCAAACGGGACAACGCATCAGCGTTGCCGTGCTTAGCAGTGGACCGATACAAGATATCGTAGCGGTACTGCGAGAGAAAAAGTGACCAGCGAATGAATTTCTGCGCTGTACGTGGAGGTACAGGCTTGTTCGGATGAAAAAGCGATGTCAAAGGCTTGTGGTCCGTGATGATGGTAAAGTGACGACCATACAAGAAATCGTGAAACTTTGTGACACCAAACACGAGAGCTAAAGCTTCCTTCTCTATTTGTGAATAATTTCTTTGCGCAGATGAGAGCAATTTGGACGCAAAGGCAATAGGGCGATCATGCGAGCCATCTTTGTGCGCAAGCACAGCACCGATCCCGAAATCCGATGCATCTACCATCAACAAAAGGGGTTTTCGGGGATCGAATGGCGTCAGGCAAGTATTGGAAAGTAACGCCGATTTCAACTGGCGAAAGGCGCGTTCGCATTCCGTCGTCCAGACGAACGGAACACCTTTACGGCGGAAGCGATGAAGCGGAGCTGAAATGGAAGAAGCATTGCGCACAAACCGATGATAATAATTTACCTTACCCAGCACACTCTGTAGCTGTTTTAAGTTCTGCGGTGACGGCAAGTCCTGAATGGCACGAAGGTGCTCTGGACTCGGATGTATACCTTGGGCATTTATGACATGCCCCAGGTACGGTAAGTCACGAGCAAAAAACACACATTTGTCCTTCCTCAAGCGAAGACCATTCTGACGCAATACCTGAAATAATGTTCGGAGATTTTGCAAATGTTCTGCTTCTGTCTTTCCTGAGATCACAATATCGTCCAGATAGTTCGCAGCCGTAGGGACCGACGCACAAATAGTTTGTAAATATTGCTGAAATAAAGCAGGGGCGGATGCACACCCGAATGGCAGTCTTTTGAAGCGATACAAGCCAAGATGCGTGTTTACCACCAAGACGCGCTGGGATTCGTCGTCCACAGGTATTTGCAAGTACGCATCTGCTAGGTCCAATTTTGAAAAATATTTTCCCGGGCACAGTTTGTCAAAAAGATCTTCCGGGCGGGGCAAAGGAAAAGTAGCAGTCACAAGTTGTGGATTCACAGTTGCCTTGAAGTCCACACAAAGTCTCAATTTTCCGGAAGGTTTGGGCAAAATTACTAAGGGTGAGGCCCAGAGAGAAGCCTGCACACGTTCAATTACACCTTGAGATTCTAATTCGGCTAATGTTCTTGCGACCTCATCACGCAATGCGTGGGGAACATTGCGCGCTCTGAAAAATTTCGGTTGCGCGTTGTCTTTCAATTCCAAATGTGCAGCATAGTTCTTAGCGCAACCAAGGCCCGGTGCAAAAATGTCTGCAAATTCTTCACAAAGACTAGAAACACTGGCGGAAGGCACCGTCTGATTCACGGATAGGACCTGATTTACAATAGACATATTAAACAATTGAAACAAATCTAAACCAAACAAGTTCACTGCACTAGAAGAACGAAGAACATAAAATGACACAAGTTTTGTCTGTCCCTTGTATGTGGCAAGAAGGCTGCACTGTCCTAACACAGGTATATGCTGTCCTGAGTAACTAGTTAACGTAACATTTGCGGCACGCAATGGCGGGGCGCCCAGTTGTTTGTACGCGTCGTGATTGAGCAATGAAACTGCAGCCCCGGTATCGAGCTGGAATGGGATCACTTTGCCTTCAAAGTCTAAGTCCACAAAAAGTTTATTGTCTTGTTGACGACAAGAGCGACTGTCTCGTGCAATTTGAACTGATACAGGTCCAGAAGCACTTGCGACCTTACGGGATTTCCGGCGACGTCGACGCACACTTTGGGTGGGACGAACACAGTCACTGTTAGCTAAAGTGTCACTGGACGGGTGGGAATGAACCACATGAATGTCCATGGGCGAAGGTCCACGAGCCTGATTGTCCTGGGTTCGATTCCGGCGCGAAGCAAAAGGCCTGGAATTTGTGTGATTGTCTGATCGTAACTTTTTCCGGCAAACACTTTGTACATGTCCTTTCTTGTGACAGTAAAAGCAAATAGCTTGGCGTGACGGGCAATTTTCACGCGAATGTCTAGTGGCACACCGCGGGCAAGATTTCACTGCATTTGCTTGCTTACGCGGCGCACGTGGTTGCAAGCTAGGCTGCCGCTGCGAAGTCGGGCGCGAGGGCCGCTTAGCGTCCCGTGCAGCGGGCCCGGCGGGCCGATTAATGTGACACACTGCTGGCGAAGTTTCAAATGATTCCTGAGCAAAGTCAAGCGTGTCTTGCCTGTCCAATATGTCTATCACTTGTTGCAGGGAGGGATTAACGAGTTTCAAAATCTGTTCCCGTATGCGAACATCAGAAACGTTCTGTGCAATTGCATCACGCACCATAGTATCTGAATATGGGAGGCCACATTCACAGGCAAACGCGCAGTCTCTAGTAAGGCCTTGCAAAGTTGCTACCCACTCCCTGTTAGTCTGACCGGCCGTACGTTTTGTACGAAAAAACGTATACCGTTTGGCAACTACATTAACTGTTTCTTTGAAATAGGCATCCAAAGCAGACAAAATTTCTTCGTAGGACAGAGTTGCTACGTCGCGTCGGGGAAACAATTTCACTATCACACGGTAGGTAGACACACCGACACAAGAAAGCAAAAACGGCTGCCGCTCTTTACCTTTAATTCCATAAGCAGTGAGGTGGAAGTTGAACTGATCGGCCCACTCAGTCCAGCTTTCGGTTGTGGCCTCAAAGGGCCTAAATGGCGGTGCGACAGCGTTGTGTGGCTGCGGTAGCGAAGAAGCGGCTGCCGCCGCATCTGTTTGCAGCGCACGTTGACCCTGGACGAGCTGTCCAAGGGCTTCCAATAACGCCTGCGTCTGCTGATTCTGCAAGCGAAAAAATTCGGACAGTACATCTGGAGAATGCGGCGAAGCCATGACACAAGCAAATTAGAGCAAGTATAACACAAAGACTGCAACGTGGGCGCGGCACCACTCCTCGTCGCCAAAATATTGTTGTGTCGATTCCCTAAGGTCTCGACACAATGAGTGGCTAGGTGCACGCGAAACTAACGCAGACGGGCGTAAATTCTGAAACAGGAGACTGGATGAAAACTATAAAGAAAAGAAGAGAGATTTTAATATACTTAACTTTAATGTAGTCTTGTTCTTGTTGAAATACATCTCTTGCATAGTAGTAAGCAATTAGCAATGATACACATGGCGCCTTGCTAGGTAGTAGCGATGGACTAGCTGAAGGCTATTTAATCTGTCTCTCGGCAAATGAGAGGAAGACGTGATACGTGTGGTCGCAAGCTATGTCGTCCGTACAACTGGGGCGAGGTCAAGTCCGTGTCTTGTGACCTGCCATGTGGTGGCGCTAGGTTTGCGAATACACAGTGGCGACACGCGGGTCCGACATGTACTACAGGACCGCGGCCGATTTAAGTTACCACCTAGCAAGTGTGGTGTCTAGCGGTGACACCACACTATCCAATTTTTACTTTCGGCTAAATTCACTCACGACAGGTTAAGTAGTTGGAAACTTTATTTACAGGAATCTAATTTTACAATTGTTCACATTCCCGGCACACAAAATGTTATAGCAGACGCACTTTCTCGTTCCCTCAGCAACAATCAGCAAGACGTAGCAACCAACTTCTGCAAAGCAAATTTCAGCGTCATGTACATTCAGCAAGTAGCATTTGAAAATTTTATTTCATCGTCATTACAGGACATAGCACAAGAGCAACGTAAAGACAATGTGTGGAAAGAAATTAAACACCTTTGGCACGATAAGAATAATGTTACAATTAGGAACCACTACACTGTACGCAATGACATTCTGTTTCGCCGCTCTCATCCAGACAGCAACAATTGGTTATTATGCATTCCTGACGAACTGGTTAACAAATTAATCTGGTACACTCATTTAAGTTATGCACATTACGGAGCCAGAAAATGTTTTCTTATATTGAGACAGAACTGTTATTTTACAAATATGGAAAAACGTATACGACGAGTTTTAGCGTCATGGAAAATTTGCCGGAAAGCTAAATCTGACACCACTTCACACATTCCTCCATTATATCCCATTATACCTGTTAAATTAAGACATATGGCCGCAGTAGACATTTTTGGTCCAATTCCGAGAACTAATAGAGGTTTTTGCTACATCTTTGTCGCTGTTGAACTCACTTCAAAATTTGTTACCTTCACTCCGTTACGCAAAGCTACTGCTAAAACTGTTTCGAAAGCATTTGTAAAACATTTTCTATTTCATGTAGGGCATGTGATGAGAGTAATTTCTGACAATTGGTCACAATTTCGTTCCGCTATATGGACACGCATGTTACGAGCTAGAAACATTTCTCCGATCTATATAACCAAGTACCATGCTTCTTCGAACCCTTGTGAACGACTAATGAAAGAAATTGGTAAACTGTGTGGAATATACTGCCACAAAAGACATGTTAATTGGGACACACACATACACTCTTTCCAAGATGTAATTAATTCCATTCCAAATGAATCCACTATGCTATCTCCGTCTGTTATACTGAAAAATGTTGAACCACCGAACAAAATTAAAGAATTAGTACACTTTCCTACATCTCGTCGATTACGACACCACGAAATAATTGACATTGCGCTGAACAACATCAAACGTGCCGCAGAGCTCCGGAGAAGACAGCAAAAACAGGTTTGTACAAGCCGTGACTTTCACATTGGACAGAAGATAATTAGTACGTACACACTATTTATCCAACGAAGGAAAGAGTAGATGCAGTAAATTTGAGCTTCTATACGCAGGTCCATATCGGATTCGCAGCATTCCTCACCCCAATGTTGTACACGTCGAAACTCTGAGAACCAGGAAATCGAAAGGCAACCACCATTGGTCAAACATAAAACCCTTTATTGAGTGAACATACTTTACGATTTATCACGCTGTAATGCTATTTACTAAATTTTATGAACATTTCTGCAATTATATTCACATGACTAATTACTGATGATTATCGTATTTTTTCTTGGCAAGTGCCCGGCAAGGTAAGGTTAGCAGATCGCTTTTCTTGTCGTTACACATCAGACCGTGCACATTTTTCATTTTTCCTTGTGTGTATGACTGTTCTCCTGTTTTGTTTGTATACATTATGAAATAGCTAAGGTATAACACACCAGTTGACTTTGACATTATTTGCCCTGTGATATCTCAACATCGTGACTGTTTTACATTTTCCTTTTTTTTTTTTTTTTTTTGCTGCTGCATTGTAATATTTTCTGTACATTTTTGCCTTTGAACACTGTCTATGCTTTTGACATATTACGTTTGCTGTCATGTTATGCTGTATGCTTAATTGTGTCACCATTAACCAATCATTATCTGATGGGTATATGATTTAAATGCAAGACATTAATCTTTGTTCATCAGTTTCAGAAAGAAATGATGCGTAAAGGAAATAAATTAAACAGAAATGGGAATTTCACCTACGGAATAGATGAAAGAAGATACAAAACTTTATGAGGACGAGTAAATGGATCAGAATTAACAAGCATTAACGATAATATACTATACAAATCGCAGAATAGCAGTCTTAACTAATTTTTTCTTTCAGAATACAAGGCGATTGATGCAAGCTGTCAGACAGAACTACACATCTTAGTTTTAAGTGATGAAATATGCTAGAGATAAGGAATAGTTGTGTGATGAATAATGAAGTGATTTTTGCAGATGATAATGAATGCTGATGAAGAATAATGATGAAGAATATGCTACTATGAATAATGAAGTTTTTTCTTTACAGGTGATGATAATAATGAAGTTATGATAATATGGATAATGAAGTGATGGATAATGAAGTTTTTTCTTTACAGATGAGGATAATGTTGAAGTTATGTATTTATGCTATGTAGTTATTTAAGTATTTGTTGCAGTTTGCTTTGACAGCAGGTGTTATATTTCATAGTAGGATGACTGAAAGTTTTGGAATGGACAGCTGTGGAACACATTTTTTATACACATTTCACTACCTGTTAATTGAAGTTCACTACTTTTCAGCATAGTCTGCGTTTCTTCTTTCAGCTCAATAATCCATTTTGTATTTTTTTTTCAGGAGAAGCCTTTCATGATACTTACTAAACTTGTTACTTATTAAACCTATACTAGTACTTGCATTTTATTTTTACCCACTTGTGTCTATCATTTATAAATGTGATCACATATACTGCCTTGTTGCATAACCTTGCTACAGCTGACTCATGACGAATGACGTTACACATTTTTCATTTATAGGAACAACCTAGAAGCAATTTTTTCTCTTAATTCTTCTTGCTTTCCCTTATAATTACCCAAAGCAATGCATTGCTAGCACAAAAAAAAAAAAACAAAATGTATTACCAGTCCCACATAATGTCACTAGTTTATGATAATTCTGGATAATACTGATCATCTCTGAATAGTATGTCACTTGAATAATGACTTCTTAATGATACAAAAAAAAATAATATTTTGTAACTGGCTAATAACTGCCACTGTTTATTGTAATGAGAGTACTTACAATGCCAATGATTATTAATGCTATGATTGTAATTAACTGATTTTTTAATAATGACTTCTTAATGATCTGAATAATACTGAATGATGAACAATGTTTTATACTATTCAATACTTGCTGGCCACTGAGTGCCCATAATTAATGTAACTATATAAATTATGTTATTAATTATGCCATTAATTAGCTCTTGTTTTCAATAATGATTTTAGTAAATGGCCACTGAGTGCCAATAATTAATGTAATTAAGACTTCTGATGAACATTATTCTGTCATACTAAACATGGTTTGTAACTGGACAAAGACTGCCGCTGTTTATTGTAATACGACTACTCATGATGGCAATAATTTAATTTTATGAACATTATTCTGTAATACTAAAATACATGGTACAGAAATGTTCAATAACTAGGCTTGGATGCCGCAAACTACTTATGTAATCACTAATCAAGACTTGTGTGTTAGTTAATGTCCTTCACCTTCTGACCTAACTACCTGAAATTATTGTAACATCCATTTGTCTTGTCCATCCTCATTATCATGGAGCACTATATTTGGTTTTTGCACTAATTCTACGTTGGTGTGCCTCTTAAGAGCGTGGTGTTGACACGACATGCTGTCCACCACCGTAAGCGATGAAGACGTTATTATGGTCCCACTGTTTGGTGTACCTGGTGTACTGCCAAATGATAGCATGGAATATTACTACGACGTTTCAGTGTCTTGATACGCTGATAAATACTTCTGGGAACGGAACTGCAGATTGTATCACTTAGTGTTGTGATTCTGTGGAAAGATATGGACTTTCAGTGCAGCTGTGTGCAAACTGAAGTGCTACAACCATGATGCAATCCTTTCCTTTCCTATCCTAAGTCTTATAACATAGTGAAAATCATTTTTTTTTTTGCTAACATCATTTATAGTCATAGCCTATACATTTTTTTCGGTGCAAGTACAATTATGTCCCTTGTCGACATGATTTTTTGCCATTATGTTTATTTGTTGTGAAAATACTAAAGACATTTTTCGATTTGTTCTGAAGTGCAGTATATGTGCACTCTTGTCATCTATATTGTATATACCTTTTGTGATTTGATGATTTTTTTTTACACTTGCGTTTATGTTCAAAAGTTTTTTCAGTGTATGTGCACTTACGTGTTAATATGTTTTCTACTGAACTTCAGTGCCTGTGCACTTTTCTCATTTTTCAATATGATTTGTGCTTATTCTGTATACCTTTTATGATTTCGTGATATGTTTTATGTCATTTGTTACTCATTGTATATACATTTCGCCATATGCTGATATATTCTGAACTGCAGTGCATGTGCAATCATGTCACTTGTCAATATGATATTTTGCCATTCTATTTATTTGTTCTGAAAATGCTACAGAATCTTACAGTGCGTGTGCACTTTGTTATTTATCAAATAATTTGTATATACATTTTTCTGATTTGCTAATATGTCTTGTACTCACATTTTGTACTACAAGTGAATATTTTGTAAATTGTAAAAGTTAATTAGTTAAAAAACAAAAAAATTGTTACGATGGCAAGTCCAAATGACTCACCATCGCTGCAAAATTTTTGCCCCCCCAGTGGAGGGTTATGAAAGGCGTATGTACTCGATGGCAGCGATGATGAGGCATGGTAAAATCTCTGACCAGAGGGCATGTTCAGCTCAGTTGCGTGGCAGTAGCGCGATAGCGCTGTAGCAGTACAGTTGCGAGCGGTTCGGGAGTAGTAGCACGTGCGAGACGACGCAGTTACGGTTTAGTTATGAGAGAGTGCAGTTGTGTGTGAGCGGTCGGCGGGCGTCGACATGCCACTGGTCAAGATATAGGATGAGGTATATTTTTTTTAAGTAAGCAGCATTGCGCTCAGCTAGTATTGTAAATTAACTGTAACTAATTTGTGCAAGAATCGCCCCCAATAATAATTTGGTTTTCAAAGCAATTTTTAACAAAAGAATCATTTGATTCCCTTGCATTTCCTTGAACAAAAGTTTCAATTAACTTCAAAAAAAATTTAATTATTGCGATGCATCTCCTCCAAGCTGTGGCGCAGAATAAGAGCAGAAATTTGACATGAGTTATACTAAGGTAAGAAATTAATTCTGATTTTTTGCACTGGGCCAAAGACCGACATTTCGGTTTAATTGAGTTTTGATTATCACTGTACTTTCATTATCATGGGATTATCTTTCATTATTTTATGGGAACTTATACTTGGGTCAGATTGCTAGTTATCATTTAATTGTCTTTGTCATTAATATTTTTGCGGGAGGTTACACTTGGCTCCATTTCTAATAATTATTGTTCTTTTAAAATTTTGTGGGGAGGTTACAGGAGGCATCTACCTTTCCGGTTGTCATGTGTGCTCTACCAGTTCACATTACTCCCCTTGGCATTCCTTCACTACTACATCTTCAGTACTATCCGGTCGTCTTCTCTGTATTACTGTGGCTTTTGTCCAGTCGTTACCTATACCTCTCTTTCAAGCTCACAAAAACTTTTGTTCCTGTAGCGTCATACCAGTCCCATGTATTTCACTTACTACTTTTCTCAACATTTTTTCACTTTAATCTGCAGTTCATAATCATTAGCCTGCCGTCCGTGTCCAGATACAGTGCTTATAACTTTTTCTGTGTTTAAAATCTCGTTTGGAAATTTCCTTCTTCTAATATTCCTTTGCTGTGTCAGACAGAATTAGGCGATGTCATCGGAAAACCCCAAACTTCCTGTTGAAAAAAAAGTTCAAATGTGTGTGAAATCTTATGGGACTTAACTGCTGAGGTCATCAGTCCCTAAGGTTACACACTACTGAATCTAAGTTATTCTAAGGACAAACATACAAACCCAGCCCGAGGGAGGACTCGAACCTCCGCCGGGACCAGCCGCACAGTCCAAGAAAACTTCCTGTATCTTTTCTCTGATCTTTGATTACAACACCCAAAGTTTTCTTTGGTATACTTTCCTGTCGGGTTTTACTGTACTCCATGTTTCGGCTCTGAGCACTATGGGACTTAACTTCTGAGGTCATCAGTCCCCTAGAACTTAGAACTACTCAAACCTAACTAACCTAAGGACATCACACACATCCATGCCCGAGGTAGGATTCGAACCTGCGACCGTAGCGGTCGCGCGGTTCCAGACTGTAGCGCCTAGAACCGCTCGGCCACCCCGGCCTCCATGTTTCGCTACCATACAAAGCTGTGCTCCAAGCGTTCGTTCTCAGGAATTTCCTTTTCAAATTATGGCCTATGTTTGACACTAGTTGACTTTTCTTGGCCAGCAACGCCCTTTTTTCCATTGCTAGTCTGCTTTATGAGTCCTCCTTGCTCTGTCCAGGATAGATTATTTTACTTCCTATGTAGAGATTTCTTCGTTTACTTCGTGATCTTTGTAACAGATTTAATACTGAGACCTTCTGACAGATTAAGAGAGTGTCGAGGTCAGGGATTCGAATGTGCAACATTAGCCTTTCGGGTCGTGGGTCGCACAATCAGTAGAGCATTTGTTAAAAGGGATTCGTGCTTCAGATCCCGGTCTCGTTGACAGTTTCTAACCTGTCAGGAATTTACAAATCACTAGCAACTCCTTTGCTGAGTGATAATTCTTTCCGGTGACACAAAAAGTCTTATCACCCCTTAACTTCACATACATAATTGTATTCCTGTTTCTTATATTTGTTCGGCTATAACATTTTGTAGCAAATAATCGTACTGTGTGCACTGAAAATGTCGATCACACAGACATTTTTTCAAATATATTGCGGAGATAAGAAGCTATAATGGTTCAAATGGTTCTGAGCACTATGGGACTTAACATCTATGGTCATCAGTCCCCTAGAACTTAGATCTACTTAAACCTAACTAACCTAAGGACAGCCCACAACACCCAGTCATCACGAGGCAGAAAGAAGCTATAAGAACAAGCTGTGAGGTACAGAAGAACGAGCAAACAAGGACCAGTATAATTTTTGCCTAACGAATGTGCTGAGGACACCTACGTACTAGATGAGCGCAGCTGTGCTGATCATGTTGCACCTCATGATTCGGGGATGCTAATGGTAAGTCGTCAGCTTTCATTACTGCCTGGGAAGTCAATGAGCATAACGTTCCACAGTTAATAAGTCAAGACTGCCAAAGACTAACATGAATTCTTTACAGACGAATGGAATAACTGGTAGAAGTCAACCTCGAGGGAGATCAGTTTGGATTCCGTAGAAATGTTGGAACACGTGAGGCAATACTGACCCTACGACTTACCTTAGAAGATAGATTAAGGAAAGGCAAACCTACGTTACTAGCATTTTTAGACTTAGAGAAAGCTTTTGACAGTGTTGACGAAATACTCTCTTCCAAATTCTGAAGGTGTCAGGGGTCAAATACAGGAAGCGAAAGGCTATTTACAATTTTTACACAAACCAGATGGCAGTTATAACAGTAGAGGGGCACGAAAGGGGAGTAATGGTTGAGAATGGAGTGACAGAGGGTTGTAGGCTATTTACCATGTTATTAAATCTATATATTGAGCAAGCAGTACAAGAAAAAAAAGAAAATTTTGGAGCAGGCATTAATATCGATGGAGAAGAAATAAAAACTTTGAGGTTTGCCGACGACACAGTAATTATGGCAGGGGCAGCAAAGGGCCTGGAAGATCAATTGAACGGAATGGACAGTGTCTTGAAAGGAGGATATAAGATGAACACCAACCAAAGTAAAACGAGGATAATGGAATAACGTCGAATGAAATCAGATGATGCTGAGGGAATTAGCTTAGGCAATAAGATACTTAAAGTAGCCGAAGAAGTTTACTGTTTGGGGAACAAAATAACTGATGACGGTCGAAAGAGAGAGGATATAAAATGTAGAGTGGCAGTGGCAAGGATATCATTTCTGAAGAAGAGAAGTTTGTTAACATCTAGTATAGATTTAAGCGTCAGGAAGTCTTTTCTGAAAATATCTGTAAGGAGTTTAGCCATGTATGGAAGTGAAACATAGACGGTAAATAGTTTAGACAAGAACGGAACAGAAGCTTTCGAAATGTGGTGCTACAGAAGAACGCTGATGGTTAAATTCGTGGCCGGCCGCGGTGGTCTCGCGGTTCTAGGCGCGCAGTCCGGAACCGTGGGACTGCTACGGTCGCAGGTTCGAATCCTGCCTCGGGCATGGATGTGTGTGATGTCCTTAGGTTAGTTAGGTTTAAGTAGTTCTAAGTTCTAGGGGACTGATAACCACAGCAGTTGAGTCCCATAGTGCTCAGAGCCATTTTTGGTTAAATTCGTAGATCACATAACTAATGAGGAGGTATTGAATAGAATTGGGGAGAATAGGGGTTTGTAGCACAACTGGACAAGAAGAAGGGACTGGTTGGTAGGACACGTAATGAGGCATGAAGGGATCACCAATTTAGTATTGGAGGGCAGCGTGGAGGGTAAAAATCGTAGAGGGCGTCCAAGAGATGAATACACTAAGCATATTCAGAAGGATGTAGGTTGGAGTAAGTACTTGGAGATCAAGAAGCTTGCACAGGATAGAGTAGCATGGAGAGCTGCATCAAACCAGTCTCTGGACTGAAGACCACAACTGCAACAACAACAACGTTCCACAAATCCAATTTTAATGAGTGGCGGCCACAAGTCATGCGCTTGATCAGGCACAATTTGACGAGTTCATTTAGCTGCTACCTGTCGTTAATAAAGCGCTGTCAACATGGAGACGGCGCTCTGTCCTTACACGAAACAGAGCAGTTGAGTAATTTTCGTTGGTGATGCGTTCTGCAACAAATCTACTACAGTAGTTCACCGCTATTTTAAATTGTTGCAGTGAGAAACGGAGAAGAGATGACTGTCGTACACAACAGCCACGTCCTGCTTGTATCATACATGGCACTCGAATACCGGAAGTATATGGACACGGAGACGTGCGGATAGCAGGATTTTTCGAAGGTTACAGAGGTAACACTGTAGTTAACTGTGCTTAATATCTGAGGCCAAAAGAAATAAACTATATTTTCTGTGCATCTCAAAAGCAACAACGCTGTACTCAAACTTGTATAAGCGAAGATGAAGAAAATTAAATAAACACCATCCTTTGACACTAAATATATGTGACACAAACATATATCACCTCTGTTGTTCAGTAATATGTATGCATTCACACAGAAGTACACTCAGTTTCTCGAAATACACTTACCTTTCCATCCCGTGAGACTCGCATAATATTGTGGACAAACCAGCCGCAAACACTCGTACGTCAGCTGTCAAAGTTGTGGGATGAAGTTTTAAACCATTATGAACAATGCATCATTACGACAGGTTCGCACGCTCGCCGTACAATGGCTGTTTGTAAATTGTTTCACTTCAGAAACGTGTTTACAAACTGAGTAAGAAATAAGATGCTAAGAAACATGAAAAATGCTCTGAAAGGTTGGGGAGAATCGTGATTACTATTCTCAATCGTAACATAAATATTCTATGGAGGAATGTGAAGCAAACACTACATTTGTATGTTGCTGCTGTGACAATATTTTCGTAGATCTACAAATTACAGTATTACGTCTGGAACAAAATTTTAATTTAAAGACAGATCAATACACAACTTTTGTAATAGAGATTCTGGTTTTATTAAGCAGTGAGCTTAAGACATCTCCGCTCTCACATCGTTGCAAGAATGCGAAATAGTGAAGACTCACGTAATTGGTATTTAACTTTACAACATCGTATGTAATGTCTCGAGGTCATATACGTACGTGTTACATGAAACAAGAGTCCTGTACCATCACAGCTGCCGTTAAGTGCATGATGTAGTATGATTGCTACTCCAGAGAGCGCACAATTTTGAATACGCAGCACTGACGCATTTACGGAATGTAGTTGTCTATACAATATCCTATTCAGTGACACTTGCGAAACAGTTTCAGTTCAGTGAATGATATGAGAGAGTTCAAGAGTTATTCATGTCAAGGCACAGTTCTCGAAGAGTCCAAAACTGATAATTTGTCCACTACTGTATAGTTCACTCAGTATCAGTCAGTACCTTTCTTCGTTCTATTGCTAAGTTGCAAGGATTAATCTAGGTGATGTATCAGTATCAATCCATAAGCCATGCCGTCACATCAGTAGCAAGCATCTCTTAATCAGCACCTCTGCTCAGAATTGAACATGGGCTACGCCATAAATACCGTCAACTACTACTTTCCATACGAGACGGTTGCCCATTCGATTACTACAGTGATAAAAACAATAAATGCTCCGGGAGCCGATCGTGTCCATGCCGAAACCCTGCAACAGATATCACACAGCTAACCTCATACTCAACTTGGATCCTCATGTATGGAAAAAGTGCCTCCATCTGGAAGAACTGCGAATACAGTTATAATCAAAAAAAGTTAGTCGACAAAACTCTGTCAGACTCAAAGTCCTACGAAACAATATGCATTTAAAACACCCTGTTTTATATACAGGAGCATCTCCTGCGCAGCGGCATGGCGCTCGCAATTAATTCTGAGCTTTAACCACATCAGTCTGGTTTTCGCTAAAACAAATCAATAGAAGACTCGATAACATCAGGCCCCATCAGTTATTAAAAAATCCGAAACGAAACTATGATAATTATCAGCATCACAGACTTCTTCAAGTTTTGCTCTTGCCGTCATGACATGCAGATGCCACCTTCACTGTACGGCAGCCTCAGCGACCACTGCTAAGACAGGGGGGGGGAGGAAGTAGGCGGGGGGAGGGGAAGTAGGCATGGGGGGGTGAATGGTGAGGGGTCCATTAAAAAGTAATCAAATGGATAAACAAAAGAAATGCAAGTAAGAATCTATCCGTCCGTCCAGCATGAGGTAAGTCACTATTTCGTACTCATACATCTTGTAGACGGGGGTCGCCCATTCCTATGTTATGTGGTTTCAGTAATATCAAAAGCGCATTTAGAAAACATGTCAAGGACCGATTGTTCACTCCAATTAAATTATAAACATTCACCAATAAGTTATGAATAGCTACCAATAACAAAGCTCTAAAGAAATCCTGTTAAAAAGGAAACGACGATAATGCATCTAGAAAAGAAATATTTGAGAATATATTCGTCCAAAAACTAGGCAAATCAATTAATGGACGTATCAGGCGTTCAACTGAGAAATATGCAGAATTGCTGCACACAATGGCCAGAATTTAGTCTCAGAATTACAGACTATCGCTACAGCCATTAGAAACGTATCAAACTGTGGTCTTCGAATGCGTAGCATGATTAGCAGCCAGTGCATGGGCACTCCTCTTCAGTCTTTCTCACGTCACAGCCGTTACGAGAAATGTTATTAGGTTTTGAGACTGTTATTGGTTGGAGCGCTAATGATAATGATATTTGCAGTAGACATCACTGTCCGATGCAGGGCTGCAACATAATGGCTGAAGATGTTTGTGTGTGATGTGTCAGAAATCAGATGAAGTGACATTCAAATACAGCAGCAAGTAAATTCTAGGAAAATGGATGTGTGAAAAGTTTAGTGGAACACCAACGAAAAGAAACGCCATGGGAATAACAAAGCCATCTGGGTTCAAATCAGCCGCGTGGTTCCGGACTGAAGAGCCTAGAACCGCTCGGCCTCAGCGGCCGGCGCCATCTGTGGCGTGGTACATCCTTGAGCCTTTATCGAGAACACGTCTACAGCATGAACCTATGTTAAGAGTACGAATGCACGCGAAAGAAATTTTGGTCTCCAGAATACACGCAATTCTAAGGGGACCGACCAACATTAATTTCAGGTACGGTGATGTTAGACGAGCTTTCAGTAACCCATGATTACCGTCTATTATGGTTCCTTTAAGGAGTTGGAGTATCCAGAAGCATTGTACGACTGCTCGAGAAAATACTGCCACGAGACTACTGTCCAGGAAAGTAAATGAAGACCATATCAAACGAAAGGGATAAGCGTTTGGTCGAGAGTTTTGGGATGTAACTTTAGAGCTCATACCACAGAAGTTACATGACAGCGGTGACGTAAGTACATTGTTAGCAATATACTGTGGTGTATTTCGAAGTAAGCAGTGACTTCAGAAGAATTAAGCCCACATGAAATCCAATTTCAGAGTAACTTGAACGAATAAATTTGAAAACCACTAAACAAGTCATTACTGAAAGTTTTGCGCGCCAGCAACAATATGACCGTTACCTTCGACTATTTCACTTCCGTGATGTCACTTCGGTATCACAAGACAAGCGTCTGGAGGAAAACCAAAGGGTGTACATGGCAGCAAGCGGAAGCAAAGAGGATTTCCCCGTTTACTACAAGCCACATACAGCCTAGTTAACCGATTCTCTGTGCAAAGCACACTAATTGTCTGAGTAAATATACATGTTAATCAGCATGTCAAAGACGTTCCTTTGTACCAGAAATAGAAAACGGTCTTTGTTGCGAGTTTGTTTTCTATTTCTGTAACATGCTTAAGACATGTCTCATTGTCAAAAGTAAAAAAGGTCTCTGTTGCAAGACTGCTCTCTATTTTTGGAACAACCAGCCACTGTTGCTGCATCAGGCAAAAATGGATACGAGTAAATTGTACACATGGCTTTGTGATTCTCAACCAAAATTTGAACTATTCTTGAACACGGAGTGACTATGTGCTCTTCAACATATGCAAGTGCTTATCAGTACTGGCAGCAATACATAGTATTAAAGATGTCTATAGCTTATGCCTTATGGATTTCAACTGACCCACGAAGAAATCGCCCAAAAACTACGCAACTTTAAACATTAGACGGAACTAATTACTATTGCCACGTCAGTTCAGTAATTTACCACAGATACTTGAAACTACTTGGGAGATGCTGTTATTGAAAAGGATTGTAGTGTGGCCAGCTAGTGTTAGACATTGAATTTGGAGACTTCTATCAATATTTATACCATTATTTTGCTGTTTCCCGATGAGATTACATCAAAATTAAATTGAACCCTAATTTATATACTTCGTTCTCTTGCCTGACCGCTACTTTTGCTTTCAAATATTTGGAAAATTCTGCCAAGTTTTTAATACTTTGATTTTATGTTGGTCAGAGTTTACTTTATCAGTTCTCTTATTTATTTATGAACGTCGAATTCACCTAGTACAGTAGTTCACAACAGGTGGTCCGCGGACCCCCAGGTGTCCGCGAGCTATGCCAGAGGGGTCCGCCAGATGCTATTAGAATAAAATATATATTAAATATATTTCGTATGATATCAGATTTTTTGTTTGGCCGCTCATTACTTTTTCAATAATGAATATGTCAATGTTTTTTTCTAAGTACCAAAACTAGAAAACGGGTAAAAAGACTTCTAATTTGGCTTTTTTACGTACCTGACACTGTGATATGACAAGGTGTAAGACGAGTATATTTCTATTTTCTATTGTCAAACCACAATTCATGAAATATGTTTATATTTTATTAATAGGATTAAGTGGGAATAATTAATATTTGTCATGTTGGAAATAATTGTGGTAGCAGGGAATGTCTGCACCAAAGTATTATTGGCAAGAGAGACCGCACATTGATATAATTTTAAAAAGGGCGGGAGAGACCGCGTATGGATACATTTTAAGAAAATAGCGGGAAAGACCGCACATTGATACATTTTGTAATGGTAGAAGGGATTGTCTGCACCAGAAGACATTGTTGGCAGGAGAGACCGCACTTTAGCGTTCGTAGGAAGTCAGTAGTAAGCGAGACGAGAAGCGAGTCGGTAGCAGGTCTGAAGCGAGTGGCTGAGAGGAGCGGCGTGCCTGCCAGCCTCCAGCTACGATTTACAGGAGATTATAAACGGATTTACAGAGACATCAGCTAACTATTATCATAAGAGGAACTAATATTATTGAAGGTATGTTTGCGCATTGCTAGTTGTAAGATTATTGTAAAAAGTAAGTCCCATTTGAACGTTTGTAAAATCATTTCATTCAGAATATAATCAATTTTTGTCAGCAATATTGCATTACTGATTATAATCCATCTCAAAAACCATCAACGTAAAACTTCGCAAAACTTTAGTGTTGTCAAGAAAAAGTTTATCTATGAATTATGTAACTTCAGTCAAATTAATTAAAGAATAACGCAGCTTTTATATTAAAGAGTAACGTCATCTTTGCTATCGAAGAATAACGTCAGCTTTGGTAATAAATACAGCCACTTATTATGACAGCCCACCGGCAGCTAATAGAGTACAGAAAAACAGAGTAAGTATATTCAAGTCGCAGTTCGATGTAGCAGTCAGATGGCGATCCAGTAACAGTAAAAAAGGTAAGGAACAGTTTTGGGTTATTGCAGTTAAAAACTGAAGGCCACGACGACGACACATTTTACGTTTCGTGGAAATAATCAGAAAATAACTTTTAATAAGCAGCATTTAAATTTACATGCGAAGATTGAGAAAGAGGATTAATTTCAAAGGGAAGATTTCATTTGTTATTACTAAGCAAGAGGTAGAAATCCTAACGGAACCTTTCAAAGGTAATTGTAAAAGGGAAGTTTGTGTAACAAAAGATATATAGAGGAGACGGGAAGGTTTTACTTGGCGACATCCTATCAGTACGACTCTTTAGTGAATCTACTGTGGAAATAAATATACTGACTCCGACAATTGTATGAATAAGCTAGTGTTAAGTGGCGCAACGCTTGTACTAAACTGTATACCCTTAATTCACAGCCCATCGGCAATTCTGTTTGCTATATTGATTCTGCGTTGAACATGTTTGAACACTGTCGAATCCGCTTTGAACAGTGATACATTTTGCTGCGTGTGTTAATTATAGACACTGTCCCGCACAATAATTACTCCTTCTCAAAGCGTTAAAAGTGTAGAAAATACTGACGAGAAATTCTTTTCAGGAATAGACAGAAATAATACGTGTGAAAATCCCGATAGAGAAACGTTAGGTGGACAGACATTCGTGAGTAATAATAATATGGAATCTTTTGACGAACAATCAACTTCAGAAATGCCAATTGATAATGAGACATTAGTAAAAAATAATTTGTTTTTAAATACAACAGATGCTACACAGCCACAAATTATGCGTAACAGACATAATAGTTTCAGTAACGAAACCACTATAATGCAGTCAAACACTGTGACTCCATTACGTGCCGAAACAGGTTCAAAAGGTACACAGATACACAAGCTGCGTAGCGGATACCCCAGTTTTATTGACGACAATTCCGAAACATCAGAAGAGGTGACACGATTACAATCATCTGAGGATTTTCAAATGAACACAGATGTACAACCTTTAACAACGAATACAAATACATACAGAAGTCAATCCGAAACGGATCCAATAATGGCATTTTTGATATAAATGAGACAAGACATGAATCAAAACTTTAACAGAAGGGCACAAGAATAAGCAGACCTAAAAAACGAAAACAAGGCAGGACGCGCACACACAGATCACAAATTAGACAAAATGTACCAAAATCTAAAACACGAAATCGAAGTAGAAATTCAAGCGGTCGCAGAGAAATGTTCACAATCAGACCAAGAATTACACGCCAAGATTCAAGAAATAACAGAAAAACAAGAAGCATTCGCGGTTAGCATACGAGAAACAGTGAAAGAGAACTTTTCTAAACAAAACGCTCACATTGATGGACGTTTAAACAATCACAGAGAAAACTGTTTGATACGTCACCGCAAACTGGTGCGATCGCAGGATAAAGAACGAAAAGAACTATTCCAAACTATTATGAAACAGCTACAGGACGACGAAAAGAAAGTGTTTGCTCAAGGAAAAACTTAGGTGGACAATCACATACACTCGATTTCGGAAGAAATCGAAACGGTTAAGGAGACAAATATTCAAATGCAAGACAGGCTTACCGAAATCCAATCACACACAACTGAAGCGAAAATTTCTACACACGCTGAAATCCAGAATATTAGGGATAAATTAACAGAAGAAGCTCTGACACTAACTGACAAACCAGAACACATAGAAATCAATCAAGACTCAGGAAATTTGAAAGCAGATTTCTGTCAATTTGTTTCGTAATTTGCGATTACTAATGCTTGCTTACTTAAAATCAAGATCAACGAACTCACTACAAGAATAGACCTGTTAGATACCAACAATGACAGTAAATCAGATGACACTACACCAGTCTCAGTTCAACAGATTTCCAATAGTAAAGATACGCAAATTACAAATGTGCAACAAACAATCGCAGAACTAGAATCACGTAATAATTTATTACATCCGAAAATCAATTATTTACAGCAAAGGATAGCTGACACACAAGAAACAACTGCAAACAATCAATTCCAACAGAACACACACCATTACGACATGCCTCAGATGCACAATACATATAATGTTGGTAGACTTCAGAGAGTAAGAGATCTTAATCAGGCAGAAAGACACATAAATTCATATGCACAACATTACGAAAACAATTACACACAAAGACATGACGGTTTCGACCACAAGCAATTCCTTTCAGTGAGAAAGTTTAAAACATTTAAAAACGACAGGACGCATATACATCCACTGGACTGGATCAAACAATTCAATGCGGTACTCCCACCATCATGGCTGGTTCAATATAAGCAACAATTTAGTATTAGTTTTCTTGAAGGGGAACCAGCGAGAAGAATGCGACCAATTTCTAGACACTGTTTTTCAGTAGAAGCATTCCAGGAAGCATTTCCAGCAGCATATTGGTCAGATACCACACAGAGTAGCATTAAAGATAGGCTAATTAGTCTGCCAAATTTTGAGAATTCTACTTTCCCAACAATCACAGAATTTTTCGAGTATACGGTTGAACAAAACTAATACCTCAATGAGCCATGCAGTCAATCCGCATTAATACAGCTGTGTATTTCAAAACTCCCCAGAGCATTAGAAGTGTACGCATTTAGAGACATCCTGCAATTGCTAGAGGTACACCAGGCAGATTATGCGTTTGTTAATAAGAACATTTCACGATACAACGCAAACCAGACAAACAATGCTAACTTTGAGCAAACACGAATAAAAATCGTAATAAACGCTTTCGCAGTGAAAATGAAAATTTTATTCGAGAATACACACAGGGATTTAATGAACAGCAGCATAACAACAATGTACATTACAATTCAAGACAGCAACAAAGCCATCCAAATAACACGACACATATACGACAGGAAATGACGAGATATAGGTGTTCGTTCTTTCCGCGCGCTATACGAGATTGGAATAATAGAGAATTGTGAAGGTGGTTCGATGAACCCTCTGCCAGGCATTTTAATGTGATTTGCAGACTGTCCATGTAGATGTAGAAGTAGATGTAGATGTAGGTGTCCCTATGCAGCTCACGGCAGTAGTTACTTCCCTTTCCTTTCTCCTCACTCCATCCTCAGTTTACATAAAACTATAGGGAAGTCTAAACAAAAAATTTGCAACGTCTGGAAACAACTCTTAGTTCTACGACCACTGTTTGCAGAATCTGCTACAGATGGTCCGGAAGCCTAATAAACTAGTATCTGGCAGGTGCTAAGCGCACCTTAGCCTGAAAGTGTCATCTGACTTCTGAGTGAACATTTCCTACTCAACGTACTCCTGCCATGAGACTGGACTAATTTTTGGGCACAATCTAAGTAATTCGGCACCCGCATTAAAAATAAAATAAGCTTCGTGCTGGGTACCCGCTGTGTCGTTGGCGGAGAAATGCTCTTCAGGTTGACTGCGAAATTCTGTCCAGTTCTATTGCTGGCCGTGAAATTACTCGGAATTTGGGTGCGACTGTGGTAAGTAGAGGTGCAGCTGCCGTTTCAAATATTTGTGTCAGTTGAACAATGCTCTGTACCAGTTACTGAATCAGTTTCCCTACAGCTCAACCACGTCCATTAGAGAAAGTTCTTGTGGTCGCAGGAACGCAGTAATTCCTTAACGCTAATACACACAAATTACAATAATATCGTCATTGGTGGCGGGAAACACAGCAACGTAAGTTCACGACACTCGTCGGTGCTGTTGGGTCGTGGCTTCAGGGTATGAACCTACAGTCTTAAAACAGTTACCAATGATGAAAGAATATTAAATAAAATATGTTTTACTCTTAAAGACACTTAACCAAAAATGGTTGCGGCCCATAAGTTGTTCTAATAACTGATACTGTCAACAACATGCATGGTCCTTCTATGTGGAATAGACTGACCGTACTGAACCCACTGAAGCTAGTCGGCAACTCTGTAGCACACTCGATAAGCTATACAG